>NC_049172.1:68177591-69377591 GCF_009769625.2 Cygnus olor | reverse complement strand
GATGTACAAAGTAGGGGGCTTTGTCAAATGGCTTTTGCTTGCTTGGGTTGAAACTAAGCAAGTTGTTTAAGCTGTCTGGTCCTATGGCTTCAAACCTTCTCTTTCCAAAATTCTGGCTTTAATTGCGACTTGGCCCTTTAAAGGAAAGCATGTGGATGCAATTTATGTGTAGCAAAAGAGGTTAAATGACTTCATATTGGAGTTCACCTGCTGCAGCAAAAAACCTCCAGGAGCAATTACACCCTTGTTTTTTCCATCAGCCCTTGACATTCTGTAGCACAGCATTATTGTAATCTCCTGCTTCTGTGTCCTTGGAGTCACCTTCACCATGTTTAATAAAGTGAAATGTGCTGCTCTGGGCAGCAGAAGGCATCAAACGAATATCCAGAGATTTGCAGAGCTTTTATATGCTATGCATCCTGAAGTCATCTTTGTTTGTGTTGGTTGCTTTCTGTATTAATTCAAGATTTACTTCCCATATCCATTATTTCCTTTGCACTCATTAGAAACGAACGTTCCAGGGGGAGCGCAGGGCAGCGGGTCAGGCTGGAGACATGGGTAGTGCTTTCCCTTTTGCTACTGCACAACCAATAGCTCTGGATATAAGCCCCATCCAGAAAAGTAAGTAGCATGAGGCTTAGGGCAGAAAGAGAAGGGCTGACCAAGCATCCTAGGACCGGACTTGAGGTTGGGCATGTTTTCTCAACTGTTCTTGACAGAAAATTTAGGGGGCCAACTCAGTTGTAGATAACCATTTCTGTTCAGACAGGTGCCATGCCATGTTGCTCCCATAGCATAGTTGCACAAAATACCTTATAGATGGGGTAAGAAGTATAATCTGTATTGTTTCTAGTTATCTTTACATGTTATATGTAGCAGTTGGTAAAGATCTGCAGACAAGAGTGCAATGTTTTGGGCTGACAGTCTGTGTACCAGAGTGGTCTCACAAAGGGGACAAGTAGATTGGAGCTACCTTAGCTGATGTCTTGTAAACTCATTATTCTAATGAGAGGCACCATAATCAGTGCAACTGTCAGCTGATTTCATACGTGGAAGCATCTACAGGTCCCCATTACAATCTCAGTGTGGCACTGTTTATGCACTGGTCTTAATTCCTCTTCAAATTAAGCCTTTAATGACCCTTGAAATGGGTGCTTGTGATGTTCAGGCCAGCTCTGGGGTCTGTTCATGCTGGCCAAGTGTGTAGAAGGTCCCTGACTGTTCACTGATTTGAAGGCTCTGGTGATGACAGTGCTTGACCATGGGCTTGATGGTTTGATTTCTTCTTCTAGTTGCGACACCAGCAGTGGAGCCTGGTGATGGAGAGTGTTGTGCCGTCAGATCGAGGAAACTACACTTGCGTTGTGGAGAACAAATACGGCAATATTAGGCACACGTACCAGCTTGATGTATTAGGTGAGATTTCCCTGTTTTCCCTCAACAACTGATCTGTGGTGATGTTGAACAGGCGCATGATGGGATACAGGAAGCAGGAGCATGGTTTCTTTCGCAAATGGCTGAATCATGCATCCTCTGAAGCCAACAGGAAGCCTCCTTTTGACCAGCACTTCAGCCTCGGATCTGCGATCAATAAATTACCTAGCTGGTCTAGAGAGGAGCCAGAGAAGGAATGGTATGAGTGGGGCTGAGATCCTCTGCTCTCGGGTGGTTCTCCTTCCTTTGGCTTGTTTGGCCATGACACCTGGAAGGCATGACAATCCCAGTTTGCACCCTTTCTGCTGAAAAACAAAGGAGATTCCCCATCTGAAACAACTCCTGCCAGGTCACTGTAAGCTGCCACCACTGAGCGGTATTGTCCCCTCCCATCGAGAGCGCTGAAGGTTGCAGAGAGGAGACCTTGCTGGAAGAAGGACGGGTAAATTAAGATTTCCTTCTCCTCTGTGTTTCAGAACGGTCACCCCACCGACCGATCCTGCAAGCAGGGCTCCCTGCCAACCAGACTGTGGTGGTTGGGAGCAATGTGGAGTTTCACTGCAAGGTCTACAGCGATGCCCAGCCTCACATTCAGTGGCTGAAACACGTGGAAGTCAACGGCAGCAAATACGGCCCCGATGGGACACCCTACGTCACGGTGCTGAAGGTTGGTACTCGCTCCTTCTTTTCACCCTCAGGGCAGTCTTTCCTCTGCCTTGGTCTCAGTGTTACAGGGACAGCAGCTACATTCTGGGGATGCTTCTCAAAGAAGCCCACTGTCTTGTGGCAAAAGAGATCAGCACTGAATAGAGGTGATCGCATTTCCATGTTCATTAAATAAGTCGTAGACTAGTCCTGCAACGCAAACCAGAAACTCCCGACAGAATATGCTAAATGCCACAGCTCCTGGAAGGGTGATTATTATTTAAATCAGATTTTTGGGAGCTCCAGGTTTCATTTTATGTAATTGTTTCACGTCTATAAGAAAAAACAGTGAGAGTAAGCCCCTGTTGGGATTGTTCTTTCCTTTAAAGCCTGTGCAGTGGAATATTCTACTTTTGGAGGGGGTACAGCAAAAATGTCCTGAAGTCGATGTTCCAGACTCTTCTGCTTGCCAGAGATAACACAACTACTGTAGTGGCACAGATAAGCAAAGTAGTTGTAAGGGCTGAGGCAACTGTGAGAAATGCAGCATAATAAAAGAGAAGCTGTCAGATTGAATTTGACCTAAACTTGTAAAAATAACTCTCTTTTACAGCTTCAAAAGAGGTATTTTCAGGGCTCACTAAAATAAAAGGCTCCCAACTAAAACACATTCTTTCCTTTTCCAAGTAAACATACTGCAGCGCACATGTGCTAAATAATGCTCAACGACCAGCACCTGAGAGCCAAGACAGTCTTGTTGTTCCAGCCACTAAAATTTGTGAGCATTGCTATTATCCATGCTCAGGAAAGTTTATTTTTTATTGAGCAAAAGCTCACTTAGTAAAACTCCACTTTGTTAAAATGCTTTCTAGAAAGGAATCTTCCAGCTTACAGACAGAGCAAAGCCAGCAGGTCTGGTTTCTTCTGATCCAGTACAGATATAAAAGTAAGGAACAGAGAGTGAAAAACAAATTGAACTTTTAAGCCCCCCCTCCCTTTTTTTTTAATAATTAAAGGCATCCTGTGTTTGTATTGTATTTATTAAAATATGTAGTGCCAAATCTAGTTTTTCTGTCTCTCAAACCAGATTTTGTCCCTGCAGTTTTGAGCAGAGGTTGTCCTCTGCATGGACATTCCCCGTGCACATCCTGCTGTACGCACCCTTTTATCTCTTTGTATGAAATTAAAAAAAAAACACAAACTTATCAGACAGCATCTACAAAACTGTAACTCAGCCAGATACATGATAATAAAAGCCAGAGACCCTGGAAATAATTACATAGATTGAAATAACAGATTGGTTGGAAGAAATGGCTGGAGACAGTTCTTCAGGATTGGCAGCAGGCACTTCTCGCAAGTTGATAAAACTTATTTTCTGTCTGTGTCTCCAAATATGTTTGAATTATGCATATTTGAATTTCCCCCTGGTTTCACAGCCCAGTACCACGCTCTGAATAGCTGGCTGTGTCACATGCCATCTCGTATAGTCTCCGAGCTCCGTGTGTGGTCCCCATGGGATAAAGTGCTACCTTTGGGAAGTTTGCAGAGCCGCTGCGAACAGTGGCTTGTGTCACAAGCACAAGCTCCCATTTTGCTGTGGCAAAGAACATATAAATAGTCCGTATAAATAGTGTTTTAAAATTACGTTTGAGCGGCACCGGGGTGGCTAGGTAATTAGAATTGCCAAATACCTTCTCTTCTGTGGACGGCAAAGGCTCCGCATTCCTCGAAGGGGAGCACAGGCAGGCGTTTGAAAGCAGAAGTTTTGTTTGGTTTTATTTTTGCTGAATAGGACCAGCACACGTCTATTTACTACTTCTGGTTAATCAGGAATGCTTTGAATTGTATTAATGCCTGCATCAGCACTGGGGCACGGAGCATTTCCATTTTGGGATGCATCTTTTGTGCACCAGTACTGGGCCTCCGCAGAGCTGTATCAGGCCCAGCTTTGCAGGGATTTTTTTTTTTTTTTTGGTGTACGTGCTAGTTTGCTTTTTCAAAAATAATGATGATCTCGTTGTCATCTCGGGGCCAGTCCTTTGGCTGTATGGACTCGTTGCCCTTGTGCCGTGCGGTGCTGTTGCTTTGACCCAGGATCCTGGCCATGCTGCCAGAGCAGGGTCCTGGTAGCAGCCCTTCTGACCTCTGCTGCTTTAGAAGGGGCTCCCCACTGCCTCATAGTATGGTGCCTGCAGGGAGATAAGGCTTTTTTATCAGCCTGTCCTTCCCTCCTGCCTTCAGGAGATTTTGTGGCGCCTAGGAGCTGCTGTGGGGCAGTTTGTATATGGGGAGCATCCCAGTCTCCATCAGAGCAAGGGAGAAGGAGAGGTGCCCAGCATGTGAAATTCCCCCTCACATCTAAATCATGGGGACAAAACCCACCCCAGGCCAGATGGATAAACTGAATGCTGTACTTTCAACCTATTTTTTAAGCAGCCTGACAAAACCAAGCCATCACCTGCGTCAGCTCCTGAAAGCCAGGCTCATTTGTGATCAAAGGAAAGCCCTTGTTCTTTGCAGAAGAGCACTAAATGCATTCCAGTTTTGGAGGGGGGCTGGCAGCACGGTGCCCGAGCTTTGTCAAAGGCTAAATTGTACGTTCGGCATTGAAACATGCCCGGTTTAATTATAAACAAGGCAGCAGCAGCAGGCAGGCACATTTCCCCACTGGTCAGGACAGACAGACCTTGCAGCGTGTGAGCCTCAGAGACGAGATCAGGTCAAAGCCAGAGGGGTTTGCCATCAGACGTGGACACCAGGGCTCCTTGCTGATGTCACCTCTGGGTTTGGCTTCCAATAACCTATGAGATCTGGCAGCCCTGCTGATTTTCATGGGCTGAGAGTCACATTGGCAAGATCAGGCTCTGAAATCAAAAGCACTGAAATGGAGCTAGAGGACATAAGAACAAAACTGAGAAATGCAATTGGTTTATTTTCATTTCCAGGGCTGAAGCTGATATTTTTATGGACCTTCCCCAGGCTACTTCTGAGGCTACCCAAAACAGTTGTGCTTTTTTTTGGTGTGTGCGTTTTCAACCAAAATAAAAACAACTGTTTAGGAACAGACTGATATGCAGTTGTGGCAGCTTGGAAGAAGAGAAATAAACCCCTGCTTAACAGCCTGAAGTTTGTTTGATTTACATATGCCACTTTATTTAGTAAAGAAGAGGCTCCTATAAGCAGTGGAAAAAATTACAGCTAATTTCTGAAAGGCAAAGTCAGCAGCTAGTTTCAGACCGCCCCTGCTTATATTTTGTTTCCAAATTCTATTTTGGAATCTGATAATTGAAACAGTATTTGCTGAGCCCGGTTGCAAACACAAATCTCTGCTTAAGCCCTTTCTCTGGTGCTCCTGTCTGCAGAGTTATTAGGGAACTGTAGGGCCATTGACTGCTGTCAGATGGAGAAGTGGGAAATTGTTCTAAGAAAAACATGGCACGTGTGCCTCCAGCAGCAGGAACACCAGTGAAGGGGTGGGAGGTCACCTACGTGTGGTTTGGGGACTTCTTCGCCCAAGTCCTGGGTAGGTCTATCACCACAGGGTGAGCTGGGGGTGTTGCTACAGCTGGAAAGAAAATAGGCATGAACAGTCAATCCTAGCTGATATAGGTTCGATGGAGGTATTGTTTGGTTTACTGAAGTTCAGGTTTCTGTCTATTCCTGCAGTCTTGGATCAGTAAAAACGCTGAAGCCGATGCTAACCTAAATCTGTTCAATGTGACAGAACAAGATGAAGGAGAATATCTGTGTAGAGCCAACAATTTCGTAGGCATAGCCGAAAAACCATTTTGGCTCCACATTCGCAAACCAAAACCAGGTAAACCACAGACTCTGTCCCAAGGCCCTGGCAACTGCAAGAATGAGCTATAACATTTTAAGAAGCTAGTGATTAAAATTACTATTCATTTTGTATTACACCCTGTCAACTGATGCTGAATGGCTTTATCTTATTTTCTTGCTAAATTTTTTTTACAAGAATGTAACGCCTATACAGCAATTGCCATGGAAAAATTCCCACAATAAAACGACTGTCAAATTTTGCTATCAACTCTTCATGCTTTTATTCCTTTCCCTTCCTTACAATTGAGTGCTGATAACAGAATTGCATGCTAATGACCTGTGATGTTTGGTACTATGGAAAACCAAGATTTTTGCCCCTAAAACTGACACAATCATTACGGACTGACTTCTGTCCGTTTGAGGAGTAATTGGGAAATAAATATCAATGTTGACTCATACGAGCAAGCACATTAAGCAGAGAGCAGTGCAGAGTTGTGAGCTCTCTGGTGTGACTCCAGCTGTTGCACCCCTGGAGGGTTTGGCACCTTCTTGGGATCAGCCAGAGTCACACTGCAGTATCAAAGGCTGTATGATAAATATATGGCTTAGAAATGGCCATTCTGAAAATAATTCTTAAAAAAAAATTGACAATTCAATATTCTTCAATGAACTCAATATTTGTACGTTCATCTGATCAGCACTTGAGTCTTTCCCCACTACCTCTCACCTCCTTTCTCATTTCTTTCCTTCTTTCCTCTTTCCTTTTTCTTTCTCTCTCTTCCCCCCTGTACTCACCCTACTAACTGAAGGTCAGTCATATTGTGGGGGCAATTTTTCGTTTGGATGCTTTTGCTTGCATGCTTCTTTAGTGGGACAGAGTAAGAACCTGGTGAAGGGAACTTTTTTGCTTTTGACTACAGGATGCAGAGGGGAATGAATGAATAAATGTGGAAGATGGGCCGTTGGAAAAAAAAAAAGAAAAAAGAAAAAACACTTTAATCTGCTTTTGAAATTTGCCTGTGGTGTCCTCACACTTGCTGGGAATGTGGCTTATTCTCTGTTTTCCCTCTTTCTATATGTGTGTGTTTTTTTTCCCCGTAGACGGCAGGTGTTAACACAACGGATAAGGAGCTAGAGATTCTGTACTTGCGAAATGTTACTTTTGAGGATGCTGGGGAATATACTTGTCTCGCAGGGAATTCTATTGGTTTCTCACATCACTCTGCTTGGCTGACGGTGCTACCAGGTATTTCCTTCTGTGCTGGCCTCTCCTTCCTTCTCCAGGGTGCTTTGATGTTTGCTGTAGAAATGCCAGGTTCCTGCTGACACGTTACCCAGGGAGGGCTCCCCTCTGGGATTTGCCATGCCGGTGACAAACCGGTGCAGCAGAAGACCCCTGTTGCATACTCACAGCTGGCAGATTTTGCATTTCATCTCGGGATTTAAATTACTATTGCAGCAATGATACAAATTGCCCAGTATCTTTCTAGATGTCAATAACTCAGAGGTGCTCACAGCCTCTGCATTAGGAGACTGTCTCTAGGTGCCAAAATCAGTCGCTTTGTCTCCTTATGCTGCAAGTGTACCCAGTGGGAGAAGGAAACTCCCCATCAGACAATCCAGGACACCTACACTGGCCATGTACAGTGGATCATCTCATGGAGAAACCTCTCTGTCCAACCTCATATCTCAACCAAAAAATCAGATGCACAAGTAGTTGGTGTGAGTACCCCCGTCCCTGCCTGTAGCATTATTTCCACTTCACGGATGAACAGGCGGAGAGAGCGATCTCAGACGGGAGGTCGACCGGAGTCATCTGTGGACAGAGCCCAGGAGTGCTGGCTCCCAGGGGCATTGAATGCTGCTTGCTCCAGCTGAAACCGATGAAAGCTGCCACGGGTTTCAAACCCGAGGCCAGAGTGACCTCAATTTTGTGGTCCTTTCATGTGCAAAGCTCTCGCTGACAATGAAGCCAGCGCAGAATATGCAGCAGGAGGGGTCTGCCCTCCAAAAGAAAGGGCTGAGGCTGTGCTGTGCCTTCACCTGCAAAATCTGCCTCCAGCTATGGAGGCAGCGTGAGCACAGCCCAGGAAAGCACCAGTAGTGTTTTACAGTAAAGCTAAGTGGGTGCTGTGCCTTGCAGAGGGTGCAGGAACAGACCTGGAGTATGTTCAGTAGGCCCTTGTAAGCATCCCATACCCACAGCTTTTGCTCACCGAGTCATAGACCACATTTGTTTCTATCCCACAAATGTCTTGGGATATGTTTAGGAACCAGGAACTTTGGCATTTCTAAGCTTGACTTTATCTGTGTGGGTGATTTGCTCGTAAACACTTCTCCTGGGGCTCAAGAGGGTTTCCTCCACGCCTGACCCTGCTGCCTGTGGGATCTGCTGGTCTTTTCTCTGTTTATTTGCCAGCTCTAAAATAGCTGATCCTATCCTGTTTCTGCTTCTGCCATCCACTGGATGACAAATCACTTCCTTTGGTTAGAGCACTAATATCCCTGTTATTTAAGAATCTCCTGATCCTGTCTCATTCAACCGTTACGCTGTTTTTATAATGTGTGAACTCACACCTCCGATTTAAGCAAAGAACAAACGGGAAAAAAGAAAAACACCTGAAGTGGAACTTTATATTGAAGTCCTGTGCAGCAAAGTACAGCTGTCTGTGCAGCAGCAGGCTCCAAAGCACTGCCCAAAGGGAGGGAGGTGCAGGATCCAACCCTGCTGGGGAACCTGACTTTGTGAACCTGTCCGTGTAGAGCAGAGGGCGACGTGCTGTGAGCTGTGGCACCAACCTAGTGCCTGATCCCGAAAGATCTGGTGACCCTTCCCTGCAGGAAGAGATCACCGCCTGGCAGGATCAGGCCCTGCACAGCTGGCACATGGGCCCACATGCTCTGGTGCGAATCCTGTGCTCACCCATGACCGTTTCTCCATGTGCACCCTGGAAACAGCCACTGAAGACCTGATTTGGAGCCTGCTGCTGCCAGCAGAAAGGCTCCTGCTGGCTGCCGAAGCCGCTGATGGACATGGGATGTTAGCAAGCTGCCCACGCTGGCGTGACTTCACTGTAAAGTTTCCTACTGCTGACTGTTCCTCTGATGCTGGTCTGCCTTTGGGGGACAGAAAAACGGTCCCACCATGACTCCTTCCTCTGGTCCAAGTGCCTGTCCTGAAGGGAACAGGGGGAGAATTGCAACCGAGCCTTGCTGGTCCCAAAAACGCCTTGCTCTCAGGTGGCCACTGCTGATGGGCTCATGCCACTGTCCTCCTGGCTCAGCCACCTCTCCAGGCCAGACCTTCCGGCCTCCTCCCAAAACAACAAAGTTTTCACAAAATAATTATGTAGCTTTCTATCATGAGACATTTTCCTGTTGTGGTACCTTACCCCTGGGTGCCCTTTGAGCCCCTTTGTCCGTCAGGGCAGGCACTGGTCCGGTGGAGATCTTCACTGGAGCTCTGGGCGCACCCAGTTACATGGTTTGGATGTGCAGAGAGAGCATGACATGGTTCAGAGGAACAGCACAGACACGTGGAGATGCCTTCAGTCTAGAGCAGTGGTTTTCAACCTGTGGCTGAAGGCCCTCCACCATCACATCAAAGGGCAGTAAAATCACCCCCCCACAAAAAGCAAACCAAGCAAATACTGTAGCTACAGCCACAGGTGGAAAACCACTGGCCTAGGAGGGTCCCTTCGCTGAAGTCAGTCAGAAAATTGGTGTGGATGAGCAGGTCCTCCCCAAATTCTTTGTGCTGCGTGTGTGTGGTTGCGTGCGGGCAGCCGCTGGCCCCATCCTGACTGCTGTCTCTTGTCACCCTGCAGCAGAGGAGCTAATGGAAATGGACGATTCAGGCTCGGTGTATGCTGGCATTCTCAGTTACGGCACTGGCTTAGTTCTCTTCATCCTGGTGCTGGTCATTGTGATTATCTGCAGGATGAAGATGCCAAACAAAAAGGCCATGAACACCACCACTGTGCAGAAAGTCTCCAAATTTCCACTTAAGAGACAGGTAACAGAAAGTAGATACAAGATTCCTATTCCCCCCTATGGTCATTCCTTTTTTTTTTTTTTTCCTTGAAATTTCCTTTCTAGGTGAGAAACTCTACCAGAAAGATGTTGCCCAAGAGGGACATAACTTGGCTGCAGTCTAGAAGTCTAACGCCCTTTTATTCATTTGTTTCTGTTCCAGTGGAGCAGTAGCTGGTGGCGTCTGCCTTGGGTTCAAACTCCCAGTGCTTGGCTGCCACAGAAAGCAGGTCTTGCAGGGGAGCAGTATAATCCTGGCTCCCTGGCAGAGGGGTAATTTGGGGAGCAAGAGCACATTAAATGTGCCTGTTCCTTCCGTTCTCATGGAGATGAAAGAGGGTCATCTTTCTCCATGCACTTTCTGCCATTGCAGCGGGGCAAAAGGCACCACATAAAGCTACATGGTGAAGTATGTGGATTTCACAGCTCGTGGTGGGCAGTTACAGTGCCAGGATAGAACCACAGCCTGTACGTGCACATGTACACCTGTGTAGAAGCATACAGAGCAAATGAAGGGCTTATATCACCGCTGCCAGGACTCTTCCCTGCTGGAGAGCACTGGCTGACCCATCCCTCCTTCCCACCAGCGAAGACGGTGACCACGTGTGCCAAGATCAGCTCATTTCTGCAAGGGTGGGACAGATGAGAGATGGGGGGGGGGAGGGATTTCCCGTTTCAAAATTACCAGTGAGATGTCAGAGATAGCTCAAAACCCCTCAGTGACCCACCTAGGGCATGTTCCCACCCGCTTGCCCGCTGGGACTACAGTTGGCAATAACACTTCATTTGCTCTACCCAAGCAGGTGTCGTTGGAGTCCAACTCTTCCATGAATTCCAACACACCCCTGGTCCGGATCACGCGTCTCTCCTCCAGCGACGGGCCGATGCTGGCCAACGTCTCTGAGCTGGAACTGCCTCCAGATCCCAAGTGGGAATTGGCACGCTCTCGGTCAGTCAAACCCACGGGCCGGGTCCCCACATTTCCCAGGAGTGTCACCATCCTGATACCCACTAACACGCCTGTTATTCCTCCCTCCAGCCTGACCTTGGGGAAGCCGCTCGGTGAGGGGTGTTTTGGCCAGGTGGTGATGGCAGAAGCGATTGGGATTGATAAGGACAAGCCAAACAAGGCCATCACAGTGGCTGTCAAGATGTTGAAAGGTATGGGGAGCCCACGGAGGGCGGAGCAGCATGTTGCGCTGGGGTTTCCTCTCTTTCCTTCTCTTTTAAGTCTTTTGTACAAACAGATCCAATAGAAGAAAGCAAAAGGGGCCTTCCTTCTGCTTCACCCACATAGCCTGGGGGCGAGGGCTGTCTCCTTGGAGAGGATGTAAAGGTGTAAGTCCCGTCAGGAAAAGGCAATGGGAATTAACCCGGTTCTCTGCCAAGGGGTAATGTGATCGCTGAGGAGAAGGGGAAGCACCTTTACTTCTAGCCAGCTCCGTGAAGCAGTCTGCTCTTTACTCCCCCCATAACCAACGCTGGCTATTTTAGCAAACATTTTTCAACAAGCTCAGGTGGAGCTTGCAGAAATTAATCTGCCAAACTCCTTCTGACCCCTCACTTAAAAAAATCAATCCAAAACTGCTGAGAGGTGGAAGGGAGGCCAAAATGGGAGATGCACTGGGCACCTCCGTAAGAGTCCCTGTTTCCCATCCTGCCCCCATGCAGTCTTTCGGTAATCACAAGCGAAATCCCCCTGTGGAGTTCGGGTGGAACAGGCAGGGCAGTCGCCCTGTCAGTGAGCAGCCCAGATCTGAGGTTACATGGGGTGACATTTTTTTAAACAAAACTATTTCTTATCAGAAAAGGATTCTTTAGATTTCCTTCAGTCCATTCTGAAGTTATTTTTGGAAGCAGGAACATTCCCATCTCTCCAAACCAAAGCATTCGTCTGGGGAGCTTTTCCCTCATTTTTCTACTGTTGTAGAAAAATTACAGGTTTCTGAGCAAAAATTACATTCCTTCTCCTATCCTATATCCCAGATCTGATCTTCCCCCATCCTTAACCCTTTTCCCTGGAAGACAAGGGAGAGAAACAATCAGTACAGAAAAATGGTGCCAAGTACCCAAACTGACTTTTTTTCTTTAATGTTCATCAGGGTGAAACAGAAGATGAAAGGTATTACTGATTTTCATAGCAATATTTCTCTCCATTTATTCCATTTTTATTTTTGAACAAATACTCTCTTTTTTGGATAATAGTTTTTGTTTTTATTTTGATTCTTCTTCCCAAAGTAGAAGAAAAACAAATACTGACAGTTTTTGCATACTTTTTCCCCATTAAAACCCTGCATGGCTGTGCAGCAATATTTTACAAAACACTTATTTTCATCCTGACGTTTTCTTTCTCTCCCTCTCTTGTTTTCACCAGATGATGCCACAGACAAGGACCTTTCAGACCTGGTCTCTGAGATGGAAATGATGAAGATGATTGGGAAGCACAAAAACATCATCAACCTCCTCGGTGCCTGCACACAGGACGGTACGAGCTCACAGGGTGACGGGAGGCTCAGGGTGCTGTGTTTCATACTCCTGCATCCACAGCATTGCTCTTAGTGCTCAGCATGGCTTTCTGGAGCTAATCTCACCCCAGATAGGACCTGCCCGCTGTATTTGGTCAGTGCCGAGGGATTTTTCCTCCTTCCTCTGGCTCACTCACACATTGACTGTGTGAGACCTGGCCAGGCCCTGCTGACGGCCATATAGCTGGCATCAGCAACAGACTCCTGTCTGTGTCTGATGTGGTTTGGCTTGGATTGCACCTTTCCCTGAGGTCCTCCTGTACATCTTTCTTCTTTTCTCATCGATATAAAATGATGTCCTGGAGAGAGGCAAGGTTTGTGACTAGCCCCTCTATTAACTGACTGTCCAAAATGTCTCAAAATATAAGATTTCAGGGGTCAGCTTGCACATGCTTCCTCTTTTTCTTCTGGATGCTGATGGTGTTCTTGCTTGCAGGACCACTCTACGTGCTGGTGGAATATGCATCGAAGGGGAACTTGCGGGAATACCTCAGGGCACGTCGCCCACCTGGCATGGACTATTCCTTCGACACCTGCAAGCTGCCTGAGGAGCAGCTGACATTTAAAGACCTGGTTTCCTGCGCCTACCAGGTGGCTCGGGGCATGGAGTACTTGGCATCTCAGAAAGTGAGTTTGACAAGTCTCATTTGGTAAAAATGCTGGTCAGTCCTGTGTGTTCAGAGACGTGTGTGTGTATAGGCAAATTCAGGCAAATTTACCTATACAGGCTTCTCCCTTTAGAGACCAGATTTTTCAGTACAAAGGATCTTTGTATTTTTGCAGAAGGCTGAAGCTGTAGAAGCCTGTTCCCTGTGTGCAGGTTGCATTCGTGAGCTGTGGAGCTGAACAGCCCTGGCTGTCCCCTGCAGGCCTGTTAGCATCTCCAAAGGGCATGCAAAAACACAGGCAGCCCAGACCCTGGTGCGTGTCCTCAGCAGTTCAACCTCTACCGCTTGTAGAAGTAATTGGTTTTCAGATGTGTGATCCTGGGGCTCTCTCTGCAGTGGTCAGGGTGGGCATCACACAAAGTTGTGAGCTTCCACCCTGGGAGGCATTACCTTAGATGACAGAGTCAGGAGCTCCCCGCACCCCTGTCTTTCCTCGATCTCTCTTTTGGGATTGCTGAAGATGGAGGCACTTAAAAGGAAGCTGAGATCCCACTTGCAGTGCACGTGTTTGCAGTTGTCACCAGCACGTGTAGGCTCGTTTGGAGCAGAGCTGGCAGCGGATTTGGCATGGCTATGCCCAGGATGCTCCCTGGGGAGTACTTTGTTGGCGTTGAGCCGGCTGCTGTGTTTGCTTACATCACACCCTGGGGATTAGTCCTGATTTACCCTGACACCAGCAAGTGGACGATCAGGCCTTTGAGTTTGCTAAGCTGTGCACCAGGTGGTGTGACCTCTTTCTGGGGGTAGGGAACACAAAGGCAAGAACAAGTTCAGCTCCAGATTTCAGGTGTGTTGGCCCCGTGAGTGCAGTTCAGAGTGGATGCTTCGTGGTGGCTTTCAACTCCCTCTCTGCACAGTGCAGGCTAATACAGCTTGTTTCTCTGATAACAGCTATGATGTGTTTTGGGTGTATTGATGAGTCTTTATTTTAAGATTTTTTTACTCTAAACATCAACCTGCACTCATCTTTGTGGAGGAAGGGGGATAGAAAGAGCTTCATGTCCCAGTAGGCACCCACAGAATAGGGAAGTTTGATTTCTCACCCATCCATGCATCCCCTTTGGAGAAGGAAAAGCTGCACGGCCGTGTCAGCGCCGGGGCTGCCAATGAGGTGTTGCTAAGAAGTGGCTCCCACTGAGCATGCATGATGCAGCGATGACACAGAGAGCGAGGAATTAAGCAGTGCTCACAGCTTTATGAGCTTGGGAGTCAATGAAACAGCAGCTCGTAAACCACACGTTGCTGTTAGTTCCAGACGCAAGCAGCTAAGCCCTTATTTATTGACTTGCTCACCTTTCACAGTGCATTCATCGCGACTTGGCAGCCAGGAACGTGTTAGTCACTGAAGACAATGTGATGAAAATAGCTGATTTTGGCCTTGCTAGAGACGTTCACAACATCGACTATTACAAGAAAACCACCAATGTAAGTACAGAACTGCCAAGAACTTGTAGTTTTCCTTCTGGCAAGGAACTGCTGTCCCTGCAGCAAGTGGCCCTCACTCCACATCTCCCTTTTTAGAGGGGCTTAGGAGGAAGAGATCTGCCATTGGCCTCACCTGTGAGGGACCACAGACAGGCTGATCCCAGGAGTCCATCCACCATCCATTTTCTTCCTGACAGATGGTGCTGGTGCTAGCAGCTGGTTGAGAGGTCTCGGCTCTGCCAAGAAGGCTCTAGATTAAGAAACCAAGGTTTTTACCAAAGGAGCCTTTCCAAGCCTGTTGCACTACTGTTCATAAAGGTCCCAAGGAGCCAACCTCAGGCCCCACCAGAGCCCTTGAGTGAAGAATATCACTTTTTGTGTTCCTGGAGCTACCTGGCTTTCATGCACTTCTCTCTCATTTTTACAAATGAACTCCATGGATCTGCTACCAAGGGTGAGAAGAGGGTCCCAGCCAAGGGCTGAGTCCCAAAACAGTTCAGATTTCTGCCATGCTGCAGAACACAAAGCACGTCCCAGTGCACTGCAGCAAAAGAGCAAAAGCCACAACTACAACGTGGTGCAGAGGACAGCAGTGGAAGAGCTGAGTGTATTGTGGAGCTCAGCAGGTTTGCAGCGGCAAGGGGTTTCAGTGCTCAGGCAGTCCTACAAAGCCCACCATGATCCCATGCAATATCAAAAGAATATATTTTTAAAAAATTATTGGGAATTTTAATTACAGCTCAGATGGATTTCCCATTTGAGCTGCGTTGGACAGCTGACAACCTAATCCCATTTGTGCATGTTTATGACCCTGATGTAGAATAGCCCCCTGGAAACCTGGGTTCAGGCCTCCTTCAGACTTCAGTGGGATTAGAATTTGATTCTCAGAGGATCTGGCCCTTGATTTCACTCTAGGCAATTTCCCCTCTGGTTCAGCCTAAGCAGAATTTGGTCTAAGCATCAAACTGCTTCTTCCAACCAAAGAGATTGAAACTGTTGTCCTGTGCTCTCTGCCTCTGAGCTAGCTGCATTTATGAGCAATAGAAGCTGTTCCCACACGAAGATTTAGATGCTCTGATATGTTAAACCTGCCTTGGCAGAGAAATACAGTTCACAGAGAGCATTTACTGCAAAGATTGTTAGCAAAGATCCAGGGATCAAATGCTGTAATCTGTTTATATGTGTCCACTACTGCTTTGCCCAGTGACCGGGAAGGCAGATGTGGTTGTTAATGAAAATGTTTCAAACTGGATTAGAAAAGAAGATTCAGATGGTGCCGTTGTGGCTGGGGGAATATGCTGATGGGATGTTCCCATTGTCTTCCTAATTACAGGGTCGGCTGCCTGTGAAATGGATGGCTCCAGAAGCATTGTTTGACCGGGTCTATACTCACCAGAGCGATGTGTAAGCATTACCCACACTTTTTAAAAAATAAAACAAAATAACAGTAAAATAAACCCAAAAATATATGTACTGCTAAACTCAAGCAGGGCTTGCTCTGTGCTGGGGCGCCTGGGGATGAAAACATGAATGATTCAATTTCAAGCTGCAGCTTTGCACACGTGGTTTTGTTTTTCTGTTATCTAGTTGCTTTTAACTAAGGATAAATCTCCAGTAGGCTGCTGAAAAATTACTGGGAGGCAGGCAGGTATTTCTTGTGCAGTTTATAGATGAGGAGATTCATCCTGCAGTCAAAAAAAAACATGAAAAGAAAAACCATTAAAAAGTTACCCTTGACTTCTTCCAGACTTTGACCCAGACAGTTACACTTGAGTTGAGTACGTGGGATGAGCTTGAAATATTCTGTCCAGCATTAGTAGAGGTGATCAGAGAATAGTCAACAGATATATTCTCAGATTAATTTTGCTGCTTCATTTATTTACCTTTATTTTTCTTAATCCCATCTTGTCAGTTTTAGTGTCTCTGCACTGTAAGCAAACAGCAGAGCCTATGCTAAATGTAAATCTATCAGGCTGCTACCTTAAACATCTCTCTTTCTTTTTCCTGACTTGAACAGAAAGTAGAGCAGTCTGGGAAGCAGTTTCAGATCACATCTAAACTTTGCAAGGACTGAAGTAGCTCAATATGCACACCGGCTTTTTTATTTCAATATTTGGATGATAATAGCTTTTTACAGTAATTTAGCAGACAGGCTGCTGGCTCCCCAAGGCTCACTGCTTGCAGTTGGACAAATGAATCATTTCTATTTCTGTAAATTTCACATACTTTGGCTTTATTGATCTTAAATCATAGTTTCCATGCTTAGGTAATGCTGCATTGGGCATGACAGATAAATCAAAGCTAGAGAACAGGAGAGAGAGCATGCATGAAAGAGAAACAGAGACAGATAATCCCTGTTTTTAAAAAGAAAACGAAGAAGGCAAAAGATATTTTTGAAAAGAGGACTTTTAACCAGAGCACAGCTGCAGGACTGGAGTGTGTAACATTAGTGCTTTGCTGATTTTTGTTGGGGTATTTTTCTCCCAGCTTGGCCAGTGAAATGAGTGTTGTAACAAGCAAGTTTTGGTATCAGCTTGCACAATTAGTGGCCTGTGGTTCCAAGCCTGCAATTCAGTGAAGCTGTGCATGAATAATTTGATTTGTTCCATTCAGTGGAGCTGGTGGAAGACCTAACAAAGAGCTGGGGGTAATAGATGGGCTGTCACCTATCTGATTAAATGCTCATTTCAATTTCAGACTTGGTGCCTGGGATTTCTTTGCTATTGAGTTGGATCAGCAGAGATCTCCAAGTAACTAGTAAAAATGGCCTAGGCAATTAGTCATGCTATTGATGACTTTGTTAGCTATGCATGGCTGCACAGAAATAAAGCAGAGCAGGGGGGAGGGGATATGGGGGGTGGAAAAAAAAAACTCATTGAATTTTAAAGATCTTTCTTTGGTTTCCAGCTGGTCCTTTGGAGTGCTACTATGGGAGATCTTCACTTTGGGAGGGTCTCCATACCCAGGAATTCCTGTCGAGGAACTCTTCAAACTCTTGAAAGAAGGCCATCGGATGGATAAACCTGCCAACTGCACCCATGACCTGTGAGTGGAAGGAGGGTGAACCAGCAGCTTTCCCCTCACCTCTCCCCACTCCCCATTCCCTCTGTGACCACAACAACAAATGGCCTGCTTCAGGCTGCTGGGGCATCACATACCTGCCTCATTCGATGGGTGGCAATTTGGGGCACAGCTCTGGTGTCTCGTCTTTAGCACAGGTCCTTGTCCTGCTTTGAGAGCACGTATAGGCTTGAGGTGATCAGTAATGAGGCCTTGGCTCCACAAAACCCTCCTCCTCCCCTCCCCGAGACGACACCACAGCCTCACACCCTCCTCACCTCATGCCTGAGGGACGCTGTCCTAGGAGCTGGGGCCGCAGCCTGCTTTGCGTCCCAGAAAATGACACAATTACGCTCAGTTCCTCCTCGTTACTTCAGCTCCAGTGACTCCTCAAGTCAATGTGAGCAGAGGAGGCTTCTCCTACCCATGCTCAGCAGGGACCTGCCGCCATCCCCTCAGCGCTGGGCTTCATCCCTGCTGCTTCCTGACATGGCGGCTGGGGCTGAGCCTTGCTGCTCTCCTCTGCCGTAGCTTTTCTCTCAGGCAGACGGGGTTTTGGGGGCGATCTTTACCACAGGTGACGATCTCCCTTTCCCTGTCATGCCCCACAGGTACATGATCATGCGGGAGTGCTGGCACGCTGTCCCCTCGCAGCGACCCACCTTCAAGCAGCTGGTGGAAGACCTGGACAGGGTCCTCACCGTGACGTCCACCGACGTGAGTGTGGTGTTGGTGGGGGCACGCGGGGAGGGGTGGCTTGTCCCCAAGGGTGCTGACGGGTCTGTCACCCCCTCAGGAGTACCTGGACCTCTCAGTGCCCTTTGAGCAGTACTCGCCGGCTGGCCAGGACACCCACAGCACCTGCTCCTCGGGGGATGACTCGGTTTTTGCACATGACCTGCTGCCGGATGAGCCCTGCCTGCCCAAGCACCCCCCCTGTAACGGCGTCATCCGGACGTGACGGCCCCCCCGGTCAGACGGATGGACGGACGGACAGGCAGCGCGCCCACCCCGGCGTGAGCGTGGGGCGCCGAGAACAAACCCGTAGTGAAGGATGTTTCCGTGAAACTGCTCGGCGACGCTGGAGGATTTGTGTTGTTGAGCTGTTCAGGGTAAAAAAGAAAAAAAAAAAAAAGAAAAAGAAAGATCTTTATTTTTTATTTTCCCATTTGCTGTATAAAAAGTCAAGAAGCACTGTTTGGCCTGAAGGAACTAATCTCTTGCCAAGATGATCTATCTTGTATGATTTTTTTTTTGGTATTTTTTATTTTATTTTTTCCTAAGTAGAATGTTAAACCTGGGGGTGCTGACCTCCAGCCTCCACGGTCGTGTGCCGAGTGCCAGAGTAGCCGATCTGTGCCTGCAATACGAAGAAGAGAAAAAAAAAATCTTCCTTTTTTTATAAAAAAAAAAAGCTAACGGAAAAAAAAAAAGTGTAAAGAATGTAGAAATTCTTTGCTTATGCAATCTGTACATGAACCTTTTTGGTGGAGCTGAAAAGCCACGTTGCCTGCAGGGATTCATATATTTATAAAAATATCTATATTTTTGTTGTCGTCGTTTTTATAGCTTCATGATCTTATTACCCAGCTACATAGAAGGAATCTTTTTTGGAAGAAGAAGAAGAAAAAAGAGTAAAATGCAAATCGTCATGGAGAAAGGAAAAGAAAAAAAAAAGAAACAGTCAAGTGATCCTAATTGGAGGAGAGCATCACCCTGCCGCTAGCCAGGTCCCACGGGGACTGAGCACCCATGCTGCTTCTCAAGCCCTGTCCCAACCTGCGGGAGCAGCCGTTTTGGGGGAACCTTGCTTTCTGGAGATGGGGGTGTGCATACTTTTGCTTGCAAAGGGCGAGTTGGAGGGGAGCAGCTCCTCCGGCCCTTGGCGCCAGTGGTTTGGCTCCATCTACGTGCAGTGACTTGGAGAAAGAAGTTACGGGTACCTGTAGGCAAGAGCCTTTAACTTATATCAAAAAGGTTTATTCCAGAGAATCTGTGTATATATCTATAAATATATCCTGTATATATATAAATAAATATATGGGAAAAAAAGAATGTATAATACTAATGCAACATAAAGCAGTACTGAGAGAGAGTCTCAAAATATGAGCATTGCAATCTAGGATATACTGATCTGGGTGAAAGAGATTTTTTTGTTTGTTTTGTATCTTCACAGTTTTGTTTTAAAAATTGTACCTTAACATGTATATTTGTAAAGTTATTTATAGACATTAACATATCTGTTCATCGGTTTAAATAGCGTAGCGTTACTGTAAACTTTAAATTTCACTGAGTTTAAGGGTGTTTTTTTTTAACTTATTAAAAATGGAGAAAAAATATATTAATCAAGTTTTTCTTTTGTGTTTATGGGAAATATTGAAAGAATGTATAGATGTACAGTCCTTTAACAAATTACATTTAATGTTATAAATATATATATATGTATTTGTTAAAAAAATATTAGTTTATCCTGGATTGCAGTGAGCAAAGGTAAGTTTATTTTTCAATACATCACCAGTGGTTAAAACCAAACAAATAGCAGCAGAGAGATGATTTTTACATATTTCAGAAAAATAGGGCCAAGAATTCTTCCATCAGTTTAACCACTGTGCATTAAAGGGGGTGTGGGTGTTTATTTTTCTATTTTCGAATGAAGGTATTCTTTGTGGTCGAGTTAATAACAAGTACGCAGCAAAGCGAAATGTTGACTTTGGATGATGCGCATTATTTTTTTTCCCCCCTTTGCCAGTACCGTTGTATTTTGGGCTTAAGAAATACCCATGTGGGCAAAATACCAAGAGAAGTGACACTGTTTGCAGGGGAGATGCAATGACTGCATATTTCTTTTGCATCTAACACTGAAAAATGCCAGTGATGCCTAATTTTCTGTGTTCAGAGTGCTGTGCTATTTTGTTCCTGTACGTCAGATAGCAGTTTAAAAGCACACAACTGAACTAGAGAATCTTACTGTGGCTCAAGCTGACAAGGGGGGAGGTTTGGGTTGGCTTTTTTGTTGTTTGTTTGTTTGTTTTTGTCCAGAAGACTATCTGCTACCATGAAGAGGCAAGGATAATTGCATCCTGAATTTTCTTTACATTTTTCTCTGGTGCATATTACATATCAATGTTTCAGAATACCAGGATGGCAGCATCTCATTTTAAGTTTTTTTTTTTTTTTTTTTTCCTTCTTAGAGCCACAAAATCCTTATCCTAAAATAAATAATTTATAGTTTGAGGTTACTTCAATGGAAGTTTGAGAAGGTAGATTTCTATAGATTTTTGTTTTGTTGTGTTGGAATAAAAAAAAGAATTTTTTGGTATTTTCTTACAAATGTCTGCTAATTGTGTACATTCCAAGTACTCGAAGCGTTGAGTTTCATGTACTGAAAAAGAAAATGTACAAAACTGTGCATGATTTCAAATGTTACTAGATATTATAAATATATATATAATTTATTGAGTTTTTACAAGATGTATCTGTTGTAGACTTGTTGACTTAACATTTCTTATTCAATGCTTATATAGTTTTATAGCCTGGACTATTATCTTTAAAAGCTTAAAAAATTAAAAAATTCCAATTTTGTTACATTTTATACTGTTGATGTTACAATCCACAGGTTTGCATAGCGTGATTTTTCAATGAGCAACTCTGTTCAGTTTATTTTAATACTGTATTTCTGTGCCTGACAGCTGCAGCTGTCGAAGGTGTGAGATGAACACTAAATAAAACTATTCTGCTTTTGTTAACATGGCAAACTTACTTTTACCAAAAGAAAAATAACAATAATAAAGATAAACAAGTTGTTAAATTTGGGGGTTTATTCCCAGCTGTGAGGGTCCTTTGAAAAAAAAAAAAAAAAAAAGTCTGTGGGGTCTGTAGTGACCAAACCTGTGCCAGGAGGGTGTATTTTACAGTGCTTCACAAATCCTGGCCAGCACAGGTTTTATATTTATAACTTTAAAAGTTATGGATTAGCAGGGAAGGATTATTTCTTTAGTAGTGGGTGTATTCATGTCCACACAGGCCATTGTGTGCATGCAGGAACAGGGGTGTTTTGCTCCCTCTCCCATACAGGACCAAGCATATACCCCTGGCACAAGGGCAGGATTTGCTGATGAGACCTCAGCTGTGGATTTTGTTCAGACCTGGAAGTCTCCCAGCATGATGTGGTGCAAACATTGTGTTCAGTCCCGCCATGCACAAGGGAAGCCCCTGCTAGGAAAGAGAATGGGGATTTATCCAGAGCAGGCACCCAGCACCTCTCAGGATGGGTACGAGGGACCTCATCCTGCCCAGCATCCAAGGAGCAGACCCCCATTTGTCTCCTTTACCTCTGGAGGAGCATGCAAGGAAGCTCCACAAATCCTCGCTCTGCCAGCAGCAGACGGGGTGTTGCAGCTTGGGGAGCACTGGGCCAACCCAGCATGGCCATATAAAATTAACATACCCCTACGAGTGATCCTGTTGAACTGCTTCCCAGAAACCTCAGTTTTTGCGTGCAAGTTCATCCAACTGCGTGTAGCCTGCCTATTTTTAAGAAAGTGGCATGGGGGGGTTCATGCATCTCTGCTGGTTACATCCACAGCACTGGAAGCACTGTTGCTCCTGCTGCTTCCTAGAATTTACATTCTATTTATTTATTTATTGAAGATAGATTGTATGGCATTTAGGTCATTTCCTTGCCGTTGTAGGAAAAACCTTTTTTTAGCACTGCGTTGTGGGAGGAGAAGCCTTGCTCCTTGCAGTGGATCATTTCCACGCTTCCCGGACACACGTTGATGATGGCCAGCCCCGAGCCCTGCAGGAGCACCGTGGGCTGAGGGATGCTCTCTTCTCGTTCATCATGGTAGGGTGCTGAGGGTGTTGTGCACCACTGGCCACCGGGATGGCAAAGGCAGGAGCAGAGCAGGTTGTGGTGTGCAGCACACCCATGCTTTATAGCTGCCGAGAAAAGTCCTCTGAGCACACAGCAGAGGAGACAAAGTCCGTCTGTGGCTGCCCTGCGCACGGAGCTGGCGGGATGTTTGCTTTCCCTCTTGGGTTTCATGATGTCATTCTTCCTCTGCCGGCCTCTGTGCGCAGAGCTATTTGCTTGTGGGTTAGGGAGGGGGGTAATATTTTACTTCAACTGCCCTACGATGCAGCCAGCCCTTAGCCGAGGATGAATTTTTGGCTGGCTGCAGCGGGCGAGGTGCATTTAGCCATGTGCAAAACAAGCTCAAGGACCATTTGTGAAGCTGCCCCGGCTGTGTGGCTGAGCCATCGCAGCTCATCCTCCCCATCAGTGGCCGCAGCTTTCCACCCAAACCGTACTCCCCTTCCACATGAAAGAGGTATTTTTCAAAACAGAACAAATGTCTTTTTTTTTCCCTCTGCGGGTGACTACACAAACAGGGCCTCACGCTGGCCCCTGTGACCTGTTTCATAGCAACATTCAAACAAATGACTAATATTGTCATATTTTACATGTTCTCGTTGGTCACAGTTCCATGGCGAGCCAGGCAGGGTTTGGCAAAAGGAAGAAAAAGTCCGAAGCCCTGCAGGTGTCAGTAGGAGATGGAGGCAGCGAGAACTAAAATAGCAAAGTTTCCTGGTTCCTGGTGCCACCTAAAACCCTTGAAGGCAGTGTCTCCTGCTGATGGACTCCAAGTTAGCTCCTCCCAGAGCATACCCAACCTGCAGAAGGCGAAGATGGAGACGTGGGTTGTGTTGATATGAAAAGGGAATGGAAAAGGTGAGTGCTGGATCTGGACCCAGGACCATGAAGAGAGGGAAGGGATTTGTCACGCTTGCCTGTACCCTTCTGATCATGGTTTCACTTTCTCATACCTCTGATTTCATTTCTCTGTTTCAACACCATCATGTTGATTTTCACAAGCAGCATCTTGGGTGTAGGCCAACACACAGAGCAGAAGCAGCACCATGCCCTGCCCCAAGAAGATCACTATCTAAAACCAGGAGAGAAGTCTATGTCCAGCAGACAGCAATGCCATCAGCTCTGAGCCCTACAGAGAGAGTCGTACCCACACACACTGCTTGCTGGGGGATCAGCTCAACTTTCTGGTGCCCACCGAGGAGCAGACCATAATCACTGTGCCTGTCCCAGGACTTTTTTGGGGGCCAGCAGCATGCAGGAGCATGGGATGGGAAAAAAAAAAAAAAAAGCATGCAAGGAGAAGAAAGATATCTTACTGAATGTGTGAGTGGAACTGGTCCAGGAATGATTTTGCTAAAGGCCACAATCTGCCTGCTTCCCCCACCTTGGCATAGGCAAAGCAGGCAGGAAAATCAGATATTTTGGCAGTCTCTGCGGCAGTTCTCTGCCCGTGAGAAGTGCCACTGTTTGGCCTCTGGTTTGGGCATGACTAGGGAACAGATTAATGTGAAATTATGCTTTTTTTCGGTGTCCCTTCCTAAATACAAGCCCAGCGCAAGGCAGAAGAATGAAATGCCGTTGTGCTGAAGATGGAGAACCACTAGTCTGGCAGAGTGACTGATACTTCTGCTTTCTGCTGAGCCTGTCGCCAGCTCTGACAGCAATGCCAAGAGCTGGAAGAAACCCCTTGGGTGAGGGTGGTCCAGCTCCTGCCCCACCAATGAGGGAATATGAACGAGTGCATCTGCCCCAGGGAACGTGCCAACACCAGGAAAGGGGCAAGTGCTGCTTTCAAACGGGGCTGGGCTGACGTGCAGCTTCCCATTTCCAACCAAGGGCTACATTCAAGCGGGCACTGGGCACCAAAGTCAAGCAGTGAAAGCAGGGGGAAGTTTGGCATCAGCAGAGGGATGTGTGCCTCCTATGGCCGTATGCGTCAGGTCAGAAAATCAGGCAGCACAAACTAAAACTGATGCTGAGCAGCACAAGATATGCCATGGATAAACCTTCTCCAGTGATAACATACCCCGTCTAGCTGATATTACAGACATTTAGTGAAATGCCATGCACATTTTCCCCTGGGGCTCCCTCACCACCCTCTGTATCCCCCTGGGGCATGGTAGCACTGCCTGACATCAAACCCAGCTCAGGCAGGCACCGTGTTTGGGCTCAGTCTGCCCTGAGCTAAAGTCAGCCTGGACGCTAATCAGAGCCTTCCAGATAGCAGAGGGGGATTACAGGTTGCAAGCAGGGGTGGTGAGTGTTAGCTTTTGACTCATTCTTCTTAATATGAGAGAAGAACTGAAACGTACTGATGAGAGAAAATCCAGGCTGCGAAAGGCAATATAAAACATAGCACATGCCCTGAAGCCTCTTCCAGACTTGTAGAGCTGGGCAAAAATAACAAATGTCTTCCTACAAGCCCTCACTGAAGCTGCCTCAGGGAAGCATCCAGTTTTGAGAGTAACAACCCCAGAGCGATCAGAGGCTGCTCAGATCTGAGCATAAAGCTCTGCGGAGAAGCACGATCGTGCCACACGTGGTGCATTCAGGCACATCCAGAAAGGCTGCCTAGACAGCCAGCTTCTTGTGCTTTCCAGGGAGCCAACATTTGCTCTATCAGATAGTTCTGGTCCTACCAAAAGATCCTGAACCCAATCCAAGAGAAATCTCTCCATGTCCTTCCTGGGTAACACCATGGGTATATGTATATTTTTTCCCCAATATAGACAATAACTTGTTCAGGAAATGATTCTTTGTGCCGACCTTCCATCAGACACTTAGCTAGTCTGCTCAGTAAAGCAGAAAATCTACTTATTGGTTCCAATCAGTCAATGTCAATTTTCCCCCTTCCACACCATCAATATGGAGGAGGCAGGCAAATGCAATATTCTTCAAAAGCAAAAATTAGCTAGTCTTTGTACAAGTTGTTTTCAAGCAGCCCCTGGTATTAAACCTGCTTTAGTTGTACCGTCATGTAATCCCTTGTTATTAACGCTCAGAGGGGAGGGATACCTGTTCTCATTCTCTTGTGCCTCCCTGCAGCATTTGGCTCCTTCAGCCGTTTCTGTCCTGGCGAAGATCACAGAATCACACATTTTGGTGTTTGAGGCCCTTCTGGAGGAGCAGACTCAACAAGCAGTGGTAGGCAGTCACCCCTGTTCATTGCACACCTCCGTTATAGGGTCCTAAAACAACCCTTTGCCTTCCTGTCCCAGTGCAACCTGTATGCATCCTCCCCACGGGAAGACACTCAGGTACTGACGTTATGTGGAAGATGCTCACATCTTCACTGAGAACCACCATGAAGGCTGGGCAGCTGGACAGGAACAACTCTTGAAAATGTGTAGGTGGCCCACTGTGGCCAGTGGCTTCAGAGGACTGCCAGTTCTCTTCTACTCTTAAGGTTCTTTTGCCTAATACAGTCTTTTAGAGGACTTTTTCTCTCATTTGAGGTCAATGAGGAGTTTGCCTTGTCTTCACAGACAGAAAATTGGCCTCTACTACACACCTTGAAGGGAATTACAGAAGAGCATTAACTCCATGACCATGCACCGCGAGCAGGCCCTGCCAAACACAACAGCAGAAAGGCTCGGGGATGTCTGGTTGGTGAGGGCAGTAAGAAACCAAAGGAGTAGAACAGATGGGCACGAGGATGGTGAAAGCTGAGTCACATTTGTACAGGCAGGGAAAGGACCCGGTGGTTTTCCAAGGTGGATACAATCCCTTTCCAGGTGCTTACAAGTTCACACACTGGGAATGTGTTACTGGGTCCCTTCCAACTCAGGATATTCTCTGATTCTATGATCCTACTGTCAGAAAGGGGAAATCATATATAACCTGCATGTGAAGTGTCCAAAATTGTGGCAGTCTGAGTCACAGAGTTCTTGTTAAATAAGTAATGCAGATCTCTGGTGTTTATTCTCCCTTGGACAGAAATCATGTAGCCAACTCTACCCCACAAAAGAGATGGAGGAGAATTTTAGGGCTGATTGACCTGGGCATTATAAAATGCATTTGTGGAAGCACCCTTGTCAGTATATACATTCCTATCTAATGCTTCTGTTGGAGGTTTTTGCCTTGCACATGAAAAACTTCTGCAAATACCTCCCAAAGGCATTTATGGTCAAAATCTCAGCGAACACCTGGAAAATCCAGAATTGGACCATCTTAATGAGACCCTGCAGTCTCTCTCTTCAAAAAGAACATTCAGAACAACCCTCACTGCTTCAGCCTGGGGTGTATAAACACCCATCTAATAAAAATCATCTGTCAAACAGCCCTTCAAACTACCCAATGAAATGTTTCTGCCCCAATTGGAGAAGTGACAGAAACTCCTGAAAATTTAGATCATGATTTTGCAAGTGTTATCACCTTCCAAATAGCCCAGGAGAGAAAAGGAGAGACTATGCGATACACCCCTAATGACCAGGGAATTTTGTCTGGCAAAGCAAACACCAAGGTCTGAAACCATCATACTTGGTTCCCGAGCAGCACGGTGACTACTAGATAAAAAATGCAGATAAACACGAGACACGTTGTGAGGCTGATGGTGAGCACGGAGATCCAGACAGGGGCGCAGGTCTTTGGCTGTAAGTGAGGGATGCAAAGGAGCTTCCTCAGCTCTTTGCACAGGCTGAGCAGAGATGTTCATGTTGTGAGCGGAGCTGACCAAGCTCTGGACCTCCTCCAGTCCAAGAATGGCAAAAAATGGTGTTTCAGCTAAGATCAAAGCCTGTGGATAGGCCAGCGTACCTGGAGCTGTGTCAGGTGGGCATCCCTCCCTTTTTATTATTAATATATCGTTATAAACATATGCTTGCAATTTACAAATTTCAGCACATGAAGAGTTTTGCTGGTAAAATGGAGGCTTTTAAAACTGCCTACCACTTTTACTGATGTTCACTACTAAGGTCAGAACTCTGCCTTAAACTGAGGGAAGTCTTAGGTGGGCTGAAACATGCTGGATACACCCCTTCCACCTCCATTTAAGCCCCTTCTAATTAACTTGTGATAAGAATTTTTTGTCACAAAGGTCTCAGAGCGTGGGAGATATGTGCGCATTCGCACCACATTTTACTTTTATTAGGAATTATTATTTATTTGTGAGGCTCACGTTTATTTTTTCTCTTTTTGAAAAATAAACAGGAGGTAAGTAACCTGAGCCAGTGGCAGCCCTCAGATATGACTGATGATAGCCACTTCACACAATGCCCTGCTATCGACTTTCAGTCTTTGAGAGTGATTTTAATGACATTTTTCAGGAATTAGGTTTCCAAAAGCAAGGCTGTTATTGGATATCCAGAAAACAGAAAGGTAAGAGCTGTATTCATTACAACACTACAATGTTATGTTGGCAGAGAAATACTCCTGACTTTTCCATCAGACTTGTGCTTAAATATAGAATTTAAGAAATTTTTACAAGGTTGAGGAAGGGCAAAAAATAATTGGCAAAAGGTTTTGAGGTTATAGAATCCAAATTTTGGTTGGCTGACCCAAAGCTGGTTAATTTTCCTGAATGCGACGCAGTCCTCATGTAGGTGGTACCAGCTCAAATTTGCTTTGTCTGGATCAGTATATTGCATAGATTTTGTTAACGGGGAAGAATTTAAGTGCAGTCTGAGCCCAAGGAGAGTGGGCAGCTCTCCAAAACGGGTACACTCATCCTCCTCATCAAAGTCAATCTGAAGAAACCATGTAAAAGGTGACATTTTAATTATTAGGCAAAATTTCCAGCAAAGCCAAGGGAGGTTTGCTTGTGTGGGAGGGACCAGAGAAGCAGGGCCTCCGTGCATGCGTGAGCATGTAGAAGAGGGCAGAAAAACAGTTGTTTATGCAACATTAAAAGTGAGAAATGAAGCAGTCGAGAAATGCAGCATTAGGGTTGAATGCTCAGCTGTAATGTTGCCTCCCAACACAAAGGGTACAAAGGGTTGAGCAGCGGTGCGCTTGTACGTTGTTATGGATAGATGCAACAGGCAGGCTTCCCGTGGCAGGGCAGGATCTGTGAAATATGCCAGGGCTGTTCAGTGACAAGACAACCTTTGATTATCCTGCCAAAAACAAAAAACTACAACACAAAGCTTTAACAAGAGACCTCACAACCCTCATGGCCCCACACTTTGAGCTCAATCCCTGCGAGCTGTGCCTCGGTGCAGGGGTCACTTCACACTCTCAGCAGCAGAGAATTGTAACTGAAATAAGACTATCACTTAGCTGACCACAAAGCATTTCAGTCTGGATGCCCAGCAGCCCAATAAGACTCTGAAACTATCACCATTGATTTTAGCTCCTGCAGATGCATGCTGGGGAGCTGGGTGTCCTGCCTGGGGGCTCTGAGATGCCACAGCATGGGCATCCCCTGCACACACAGCCCTGCACACAGCAGGTCATGGGAGCAGCCCTTCCCATGCAGCATCTCCTCTGGAAGCTGTGTCCTACACTGCAGTATTTTTTTCCCAGTAATTAGCTGACTTCTGGCTCTTGCTCTAGGATGCTGCTCATGGCTGACACACACCAAGCCAACTGGCTTGCAGGGAGTCCCTTACAAAGCTCACGTCATCTTTCAGGATTCAGCTGTGCAATACAGCCAGGGCAAGCACAGCACCATTGTTTATGGTGAGAGCTTTTTGAGAAGCTGAAACAAAATGTATGGCTACAAAGAGAAAGGTCTTCCACATCCATGTGCCTTTCAAATTTCCCAGTGCATTTTGTACATTGTTTCAAGTGATCATATCTACTGCTGATCTGACCTTTGTTTATTTTTCTTTCCTCAATGTCTGAGTGATTCATTTGGCTCCAAAAATGGATTTCACTATCATTTCAAGCAAATGTTAATTAGAGTGCTTAATTCCAGCCTCAAAGAAGCCAATGGCTCACAGTAAATATCAGATAAGCAAAACATCTCAGTTTGGTCTGGCTATGCATTTGTCTGATTTCTCTGCAGAATTCAAGCATGAGCAAGATACAACCAAGACACAGGAAATCAGATATCACCAAGCTCTCAGTGACACTCAATGAGCATAACCTGCTCCATTTGTCTTAGGTACCTTGAAGTCCAGACACCAATGAAGCAGATTTGGGGTGGGAAAC
Source organism: Cygnus olor (assembly GCF_009769625.2). Classification (NCBI taxonomy): domain Eukaryota; kingdom Metazoa; phylum Chordata; class Aves; order Anseriformes; family Anatidae; genus Cygnus; species Cygnus olor. The sequence goes on along the minus strand of NC_049172.1, from coordinate 69,348,054 downwards.
CTAATGCACAGAAGTAGTGAAATAAAGCATTAATGATCAACCTCTCTATTTTCACATCTTAACACCCCAAGCTGCTGAAGTGAGAAAGACTTTTGCAAATTCATTCAACAAGAGCAATGCAAGCCTGAGGAACTGGGTGAGTTCGTGGCATGTCCCCCAGCTAGGCAGAGATAGATAGGGTCAAGTGACAAGGGGGATAAAAAAAAAAGGGCGTTTTCAGATTCCTGCAAATTCTTTTAGAATGGTGCCAAAGCTGCCAAGCTTGATAGCTGAGATTCTACAGCTAATTAACGTAGCTTACAGACACTAAAATTAAGGTGGGCATTTTCAGAAGGGCTGAGAGCTCAGCCCCCCAGTATGGTGCGAATTAAAGCAATAGCTTCATTAACTATTGGGTCATACAACACATTGCAGCAGTAACCCTGGGAGCTGAGGACCACTGGCATCCAGAGGAGGATTAACTTCTGGGATCCTCGGCCTTACCCTTGCCTGGATCAGACAGCAAAGGTAGTTCATTTTTTTTTCACCTCTCTCTTGACAAATATAAGAATTACAATACAAAAAAAAAAAAAAAAAAAAAAGGCATTTGACATTTGACTATTGCCAACTAACATGGATTTAGCTGTCTCATTTTCAGATGCTCAGGTTTGAGCCATTCTTCTATCTGACATTAAACCTCCCATTATTCAGCATTTACCCCAGAAAGCCAAGCACTGTTGTTCAAGGGAGGCTAAAATATGGATGTAGATTATCCCAGTAATCCCATGCACAACCATCCCCATCAGCTCCTGCAGCAGGAAACCCTCATACGCAGCATTTCAAGGCTCTGGGCACATCCCAGCAGTTATTTTTTCTGCAGTCCTGCTGCTTCTGCGACTCTTACTCTGGAGTACACTGAACACATCCAGCTGCCCTGGAGCCAGGGCTTTACCTGTGCTCATTCACCATAAAACCCTGTTGTTCTGTGGGAACATCTGCTCATTTGTGCTCCACCCAAACACCCCACACATTCTTCAGAAATTTCTCTTTCTACAGATCTGGTTGCTTCTTGCCAACAGCAATACACACACTTGACATGCTAAGAAAAAAGTATTTAATGGGGGGGCGGGGGGAGGATGCGTTCCTCGTAAATTATTCTCACTGCAGGATGAAGAGTCACAAACTAACAGTCCTGTACTTTAGGAAACCTGTTTGCAAAAGGAAAGGATCCTGACTGAGTCAGTTAAGGTGAAATACCTGCCATTTCCTCTCCATAATGAGCTTCAAAAAGCATTTAGGACAATGTACCCAAGTACTATATTGAATGCTGGTCACTACTGGGTTAAGTGTCACCCCAGGAACCATATACCCCATTTGAATTAAACCCATACTTGGTAAATTTTGAAAATCTAGCTAATGGTTCAGTTCTGAACCCCCCCCCTCTCCTCCACTCTGACAATGCTGGTGTTACTGGGAGTAGAACAACCTTTTAAATGCGTGGTGGTGGCTGGCCTTTAAAACCCCCTGTGAAAGCTCACATTGCAGTCATTCCTGTGCTTCACATTTGATCTTCAGCCATATGAAAGCAAATGAGTACTACTTTAATATTTTTGTGGCTAGCCGTACTGGATTTGTTGCTAAAATGTCTTCTCCCCGATGACCCAGTGCTCTTCTTTGGATCCTCATTTTGAGCTTGCAGTGTCTGTGTGTTTTTCTCATCAGAATGCAAACAGAATTCTCCGTCTGACTAGACACAGGCAGAAAGCCTTTCCTCAGCTTCTTGTTTTCAGTCTCACTACTTTAGTTAAGTTTCACAAGACTGAGATATGGCACTGAGCATTGCACAAAAGCCTGGCACCCGACTCCTGCCCTCCATATGACTGCTCTTGCAGGGGCTGAGACAGAAAAACAGGCTGTAGACAAGGCAGGAGAAGAGTGCAGGTTCTCCAGCACCCAGAAAGTCCAGCTCTGACTCCAGACCCCTCCAGTTTGGTCTCTGCAATTCTAATGCAAAAGAAACTTCCCTTTACTTAGTCCTTCTGAGAGTTACATGGCTGGTCTGAGTGTTAAGCAAAAAGGGCCATTTGTAGGAGCTACCTTCAAAGAGCTGGTTACTCAAGAGCTGCCTCTGGTTGGATGCTCGGTGCCAGGGAAGTTGGTGGACAAAGTTTCTGCAAAACCTGTTCAAATTGCAGCACTGTGTTTCTTCCCTCTGCTCCTGAAGTTTCAATTAATCCGGTTTGATTTAATCTTTCATAATTGTGCAGTGCGTTTTTATTTAAATTTGCCTCCAGTCTTCCACCAATTAGCACATCCATGCATAAGTGATGGCAGTGCCTCAGATCTCGCCAGTCTGCCTTGCTCACTTGTTTCACCACCTTCAGCTCCTAAAACGCTCTGGGTGGCTGCCAGAAGCTGAGCATTTTTTCCCTCAAATTCCAGACCAGCTTGTGAAAAGCCCTTTGCGATCACACGGCTACTACCCTGAAACCTCTCCACATGCAGGCAAGTGCTGTTAAATCATTCATGTGCCTTATCAGCCATGCTTTTCCCCTGTGACTCCTAGAAGTGACTCCCGTAGGAAGCCATGTGCTGATCTTGGCCTGCAGGAGAAAATTAAGGCTGAAGAACTGCTATCGAGTTGTTTGAACTGGGTTCCAGCTCCATCTCTGCCACATTTAATAGCCTCCATAAATTGCTTAATTCCTCTATAAGATTAAATAGATGGTTATGCACAGTGCTCTCTGGCTTCCCTGTTATCAGTGGTAAGACTGGGATCTCAGCCATGAACTGGGCTGACCGGCTGATAAATGCTATCCAGGTACAGGCTGTAGATGCATCTAGGGACCATCATACCCTGTTGGCTTTGGATAGGGAGAGAGTTTGTCAGAACAGCCTTCCAGAAGCCCACTCTTCTGACTCAAGATAGAAGATTTACCTAGTCCCTTAGATATGTATGAATTGCACAGAGTCAGGTCAACAAAAGTAAGAGGGTAAGCAATTCCCAGTTTCTCACATTGTGCCCAGGACGGCCTTTGCCACCTCCTTGCCAGCTGCTTCCAACCTGTACTGATGTTGGAAGAGAAATTAAAGGATCAGTAAGTTTTTCTCTGGGTTCCCCACTGTTCCCACTAACAACATTGTTGAGATAAATGGGTTAATGCTCTCCTCTCAAACAAAAATCTTCATAAAAGTGGATGGTAATTACAACTATAACTAAGAGACACCAACCAGTGATGAATCAGTTTTGTACTTTTTACTTGTCTGGAACTCCAGATTGTGTCTACGGTAGAAAAGTTCGTCTTAGAGTATATATTCGTTAGCCTGATTAGATCAACACCACCACAATATTCAATATTACTTTGCCTTTGGCAGCAGCAAGGACATCTGGGCAAAACAGCATTTAACATCATGCTAGTTAAGGCATGTCAGATAATACAGTTTCCAACACGAGGCAGTCTCCCACAACAGACAAGTCATAGCAAAGGAACCAGTTTCAGTGGTCACCGAATGAAAGAAAGTCTTTCTGAGGTTAGACACACGGGATGGGTCAACACCCACCCCAGCAGCTGCCTCTCACAGCAGGGGCAGTCCTGTGAAATGGCAGCTCACGGGAACAAGCCCTAGAGCACCACACCGCCCACACCAACGGGAGCTCTGCACCCTCCCAGCAAAGTCTGGAATATGGAATTGGGCAGTGCTGGGAGCTCTCAGCTGTCTTGGGAGCTCTTGGAGGCTGGTTTCCAGCTGAACTAGCAACTCACACCCGCTACAACAGGACACATGATTGGTCTATGTGCACTGGCTATAGCCCATCTGGACCTGTCCCACTTCTCCGAGGACTTCCCCAGACCCAGGGATGCTGTCTGCACCCCACTTTCCATCAGACTGCGCTCCTTCCACTCCTGTCATACTTCCTCAGAGCTGATGTTGTGAAGGTTTCAGTTGAAAATGTTGTCTTTATTAACTTAAAATGCTTTCTTATTTTCACATGCTCCCTCTCCAGTGGTTACAAGCACTCTGTCTGTGTAAGGACATGGTAGATGAGGTATAAATGCTCTAGTTGAATATCTTACATACTCAGGAGTAGCTTCTTGGTCTGATGGAGCTAGCAAACTTTGCTGTGCCTATAGGATGTTTTCTCAAGCTGCTGTTAATGCTCTACATATAAAAAAGTCAAAAGTGTCTGCTAGGTCAAATACACAAACACACACACACACTGTAAGCCATTCAGGAGATGTAGAGAGGGGTAAAAGCTCATAAAAGCACATTATGACAGCGGAAAATAAAAATAAATAGATAAGCATTCTTCAGCCATGGCAGAGATCAGCATAGGTCAATCAGCACATCATTGGAGACCCAGCCGATGAGCATCACAGCTTCTTGGCATCACTCAATGAGCTATAGGATATGCAAAGCCAACTCCACCAATGCACATGCCACCTTCAGAGGCCTCTGAAGGCTGCTCTGAGCTAGATCGATGCAAACTCTGGATACAGGCACTGCTGACACTTTCCCCAGCTGTAATCCAGTCCCAGAGCTGGCAGTGGGAATTGTCCTGCACTGACTCTGCCCTGCCAGAGGATTCCCCAGTGCATGGGAACTCTTTCTCTTGGCAGCTCAGCCAGTTTTTCTGGTTTGCTTTGCATAGCCATAGTGGAGCAGAGCGGCTGGTATGGCTGCTCTGACCGACTGACTCCTACCCAGCTGCCTAGGAAAACTACCATGGGATTGGACATGAAATTCAGTGTTTCAGAAAGATTTGCCCTGGCAAAGAGCCTTGGCCAGCAGCCTTGGAAGTCCATAGAGCAGAAAATACCTTGCCCTCATGGTCAGGAGAGATTTCAAACTTTGCCTTATCTACCACCCCAGGTGTTTGCATGGGTCCCTTCACCAGAAGCCCTGCGTAATGCTTTCTCTTGCCCTCATTGAAAAGATGGTAAAATTAAAGCATAGGCTAAACCAAATAAAGGGCCACAGACTCTAAAAGAGCCTGTAGATGCAGGAGTGAAGATGGGAGCTCAGCTGAGCATCACTTCAGGACCATCACCCCAAATCCATCTTTCCTCTACAGTGGAGTGACTGAGTACACTGCCTAAATACCTACACACAGGGGATGCTGCTGCTTTCTCTTGTGTACTCCTCCTCCTCTGTGCTCTCCCCATGTACCAGCATCCCGTCTGTGGACCCTACAGGAAAGAAAGCCCTCTACAAATCTTTGTGAACTCTTTCTGCCTATAAAAATAAGTAACCTCTGCATTCCTTGCCATTAAAAGACAAGATTTGGCTGTATGGATACAGCCCCTGCAGGCAATTATCTCCTTTTGCTCTCTAAAGTTAACCCTTCTTATACCTGCAAGCCCTTTCCCCCATAACAGGTATCAAACCTTACCAAGAGGTCTACAGAGTTCTCAGTAAGCTGGAGTTCCCGGGTCGCAATGCCAGAAGACAAAGCTGATTTAAACACTCGCAATCTTTGAAACCCTGGGGCATCACATCAACCTCCCACCCTACTTCTCCTCTCCTGGCCACACACCTTCACTCTATTCCCTATTAAGGGACTCCTCTGTGAGACAGTTCAATGCATCCAACCATTAGAAGACTGTTCTACCTCTTAAAGAAGGGGCAGTTCACTGCTGGGCTAGGACTGAGCAGCTCAGAAAACAGACTGGCAACACCAGAGAGCCATGGGACCAGACAGCCTGGGGCAGAGGTGGAAGAAAGGAGAAGAATGAGCTAGGGGGTTGTCCTAGGTGAACTCTTGGGTTGTCTTTGGAGGGGCTTTTGGGTTGCTCAAGGAGGGAATCTCGGGTTGTCCTCATAGGGACTCTTGTTTTTTTCCCAGAGGGACTCATTTTGTCCTCCAGGTGTCCTCCATGCAAATGGACAGGACAAGTTTACTGTCCCATGCTGCTAGTCCCATGCCAGGGGCAGGGGTTTTGCCTCTCTAGTTGAGGAAGGGAGAAAGAAGCCCCATGCTCCAGGGGTTTGCAGCCTGGGTATGATATGCAAAGTGTCCCCAGTAGAGTCATGAGCTATACCAAGACAGTTCCCCCACATCATCAGAAACAGCAGCACTGCAATAGAAATGTCTTTCCAGTCACAAGCTTCAAAATCATTTCTATTTGCATTGCAATGAATATGCCACTGGCAGGGGCTGAAACTCAGGAGTTAATGTGCTGCAGGTTTATGGTAAACGAATGCTTCTGGAGCCATAATTCATGTTAATTGACAGAAGCTGTCTGCAACACTATGAAATATGCACATCATAGCTGCAAAACAGGAATCCCTGTGTGCATTGGAAAACAAACTGCGCCTTTTGCTTCCAAGCGCCGTGATTACTTCTCTTTTTCACATCAAATAAAAACAGCTAGTTATATCCGCATCTGAAATGAGGTGTGAATAGTCAAAGACGCATCTGTAATGAACCAGCCAATGCAACTGGAAGAGGAATGTACCTGAGGAACAGTGGACCATTCCCATCCTCTCCGCACTTTGATCATAAAACACACCGAGCAACCGGTGAGCTCAGGGCAATGAAAATCAGCAGGCAATTACCATTTGTGTGACCCATTTTCATCACTTCATTAAAAAAAAAAGGGGGAGCAGCTGGGGCAAACTGGCTTAGCTCCATTGACTAGAGGACAATCAGCCCCCTAAGATTTGTCTGCTTGGAAAATGAATATATTCTGTAATTAGAACCACTTTTAATGCTTGAACTGGATTTGCAACCCTACAGATACATTTAGGGGAATAGGTTCAGTTCCTTAGCAAGGAAATCAGTTTGAAGGACGTGAGTGCCCAAAGACCTTTACTGGGAGAACTGAGCCACAGATTAGTTTGTGAGACATAGAGATTTGTGAAGTGAAATTTAAAATATTGTGTATGGAATGTCTTTCAAGGCAGCAAGGGAAGCACCTGAACATTTTCATTTTGTCAAGGTATGTCATCGCATCAAAGCACAGACATCTTTTGAAGACATTTGGGTTTGATAGTGGAAGTCAAAGGAATCCCTAGCCAAAAGAAACATCTTTTAATAGGGTGGAATTTTCTTTTAAATGAGCTTTTTGACCCCAAACTGATAATATTAACAAGTTATATTTTAGGAAACCATGCTAAAAAAAATCTGTCTTGTTCCTACGGAAAAGGAAAACTGTTTTGGTAGCTATGAAATCTGCCACAAACAGAATTATCTGTTTACATCCATAGCCATAGTGGACAATGTTTGGCCTAAGAAAACCCATCCTACAACAACAAACCCAGCTAATGGAAGTTAGCTCTCACTCTAGCTGTAAATAATTTTTCCCTGTTCCTTTCCACATTAATGTTACTGAACTTTAGTAACTTCAAGGAAATGTATTGAAAAGCAAAATCCACCATCTAGGTTACACCCAATAAAGTATTTATTCCCACCACTGAGGTTAATCAGATTTCATGTGCAATCCTACGTCACGCTGAACGAATCAATACAGGAGCCTACAGGTGGCCTAAAGGACAGCATATTCACCAGGTTTCTTGTCATCCAAAGTGCCTTTCCATCACCCCAATGAGATGGAGAAGAAAAACCCATGGGCTTCCCGTGTCCTCCCCTCCCAGCACAGCCCCCCAAGTTCAGCAGGGCTCTCACCAAAGCGAGGTGCTAGGCTGCTCCAGGCTGGGGAGGCAGAGCCTGGGCAGATGCGGGTTGAGGCATGGCATAGAGGGGGAGGAGGTGAGAGCCAGCGTTGCTTAATCACAGGGATTACACAAGGCTCGAGGGGTGATGTCACAGGATGGGGGGCTCACTGAGGTTCTCCTGGGTTTTGCTCTGAAATAAATATTTACTTAATCCTGCCTATTTTTTTTTTTTTTCTTAAAGTACTTGTTTTATGCTTTGATAAGCCCCAAGGACCAGCTTTATATCTTACATCCGTTATACATTAGGAGAAGTAGTGGGTGTCTTTTTATTCTTTCACTAATGGTAAGTGCATACTGAAGAGTTTCTTATTCCCAAGAGGGATCCTGATGCATTCAACAGTAGTACCTAAGGGTCAAGGCATTGCAAGACGGGACAGGATTTGGCCCAGGACATCATTACTGAGCCTTAACTTGTCCCTTACTTTAACAAAGCCATTCTGCTGCTCTGCTCCTGCATATCGAATAAAGAAAACCGTGAACGATCCCTGATCCCTTCCCCAAGAGGCCCATGAGCCCAGCCCTGCAATCACCACTCCCACAACTCTTCCTTAGCTTACACGAGCAGCTCCACGTGTGGATGAGGTTGGAGGATCTGGGGGATGAGACCTCAGGTAATCCTGACCTGACCTGACTCACGAGGGGGGAGGAAGGAACTCGCTCCAGCTGGCTCCAGAGGTGGTTCATCTTGCCAGAGATATCTTGTGCCAGTTCCTTTGAAAATATGGAATTAATCATCTTTCTGATTACGCTTAGATACTCCTAGGAGAAATAAGTCAAAGCTGAAGACGCTGTCAAAAAAAGAATGGAAGAGGAACAATAAGTGTGAGGGCAATTTTTTCTCATTTGGGAGCTCTGCTGAAAAGAGGTGTTAAATTGCAGGAGGCCGTGTTTGCTGTTAACAGCCTGCGAGCCTTTCCTCTCCCACCCCAACCCAGATGCTGAGTGAGCACAAACAGGGCTTTTCTTTTGTTTTGAACCTGATCCTGCTCCATTCAAATCAGCCAGGCTTTGTCATTAGCCCCAAGTTCACAGGTGGGGAGTGAACACAGACCCCTACGTGTCCTGCCTGTCCCGACTCCAGTGAAAAGAGCATTTCTGAAACTTGTCAGCTGAAATATTTGCACAAGCAGGTTTTCAAATCCCAGTGTGGACAGAAGGAGCTGCTTTTTAGCAGGTGTTAGCAGGAAAAGATAAAGCTGCTCGGTTGAAAATATGTCATCTTTCATTTACAAATGTGTCAGTACAAGCGTGTTAGCATCTTCACGCCAAGCCTGGACAAGCCCTGGAGGAGGAGAAGGGCTGAAGAGCAAGGAGAGAAAGTGGGAAGTCGCTCTGTGGGCAGCCCGGTGCTGCAGTGCTTTGGGTAGGGGAGAGAAAGCAGCTCTCCTCCAACGGAGAACATTTTAAAGCCAAGGAGTTTAGGAAAGTAGTTTGCTTCTGCCAGCATTTTACACCTGCTCCAAGCAATGTCCGAGGATCATGTTTGAGGCAGCTGTGGCCACATGGAGCCTTTTCTGCACTAGGATTCCCAAGGCTGATGCTGTTGTGGGAGCTAAACCAGGTTCAGCAGTGGTGGGACCACTGCAGGAGCCAGACCCAGCAGGATGGATCCAGCGGGGAAAGGGATGATCTCTCAAGAGCTCAGGCTCTTCTTGTGCTAGCCCCTGCTGCTGTAGGTGCTTTGGCATACAAGCTGGTTTTCTGGATCCTGCACACTCAGAGCAAAACCCAGCCTAGACATCTTCACATCCCTCTATCAACATCCCCAACAGAGCTTCAAGTGCAGGCTTTGCCTGGCTTGTCTTTCTCCATGCAGAGTGGCTGCACAGTCCCGTTCACTTGGCACTTACCCAAGCAGCTGCTGATACAGCCCCGAAGAGACACAATAAAAAGGCTGGGGGAATGTACAAATTCAATTTAATGTGGAATGAGGGACCAGTTAATCTGATCCCCGAGGAGCACAAAAATATTTAATTTCATGACAGTGTTGTCAGGGCTCCCATTCCAAGACAAGAACAGCTCTCATCCCTTGGATCCAAACTCCCTCTGTACAGACATGCCCAAATGGCCAGCTCTGAAGCCAGCTCCCAATCTGCTGCTTGCAACCACATTTCATATTTTGAGCCATATCTACATTTGGCACAAAGAAATGGGTATAAACCCAAGCCACGGAGGCATCTAACAGCAGCAACGACAATGTGAATTGTGATGCTCGGATTTCCATCCTGTTTCCTGGGCACACCATGCTCCCATCCTAACAAATCCAGTGTGACACTTCAAGTGGAGTTTTCCTCTTGAATGGCTCTGAAGGGTTATTAAGAATGTTCACGAGGCTTGAATGGAGTTACAAAAAATAAATGGTCATCAGTGCCAATGCCTCAGTATTCAGGACAGATTTCTAGAGCTATATCCCAACTGCAAGTTGGAAGAAGAAACACTCAACCCATGTACAGAGAGAACAGAACCTTGAGAACATTAATCCTGAGAGTTCTCTGACTATTAACATCAGCACTAATTACTATCACCTCAGCTTTCACCCCAGCCTGTTCCTCCAGGCCTGTAGATTAGCTCAGAGCTTCCTGAGTGAAGGCATGGCCTGCCTTGCTGCAGAGCCTTGTCAGGTCTCCCAGCCCTCCTCTCCACGCTCTGTGCCCCAGGTGTCTGGATCCTGTGCCGACCCCTGTGCCAATTACAGCTGTCTCAGCTGTAATTGTAATGTAATTGTGTTGCCACAATATTGGATTAACAACGTGGAGATTCTGAAGGTGCATCACGTTTCTTATTTCCTACTCGATGTAGGTGCTGAAAACTACATTTTCATCACCCAGTTTAAGGGAGTGATCAAAGTTCTGTTATTGTGCATGACCTGAGCTGACTGCCCCTCGGATAAAACAAGAAAAAACAATTTCCTGCCCAGCTCTGCTTGGAAAACACAAAAAGTAGGTACCCCTGAACGGGCACTTCCACCACCACATATTGTCAGGGTGAATTGAACGAGTTGTACCGGCGTAAAGCACAGCAGCCACTGGCACCTTCACCCAAAACACATCCCGAGGGGGAGGTGGAAGCTCTCAGCACCATGGCAGCTACAGCACTGGGCCAAGAAACAGCAAACTTGGATCCAGCACCTCCCTCAGGGTGAGGGGTCTCCAGCTCCCTGCTCCCACGAGGCTGCCCGGACCACCAGGCTGAGGAAAAGCCTGAGAGAAACCTCCAGCACAGCAGCTGGGGCCCCTTTGCAGGCAGGAAGCCCTAAGTGACAGTCAGAAATGAGAGCAGGCAAGAATCAATCTGCCTTTAGCCTCCTGGCTGCAGCACGCAGCTATAAAGAAATGGAAGATCAAAATCATTTCAAAATCAGCCCTTTAGGAAATGTAAGAAAGCCTCAACTGTACCTCCAGTGATTTTACTTGAATGACTCAGGTGCTTCAAGTGCCTCAGACTCTGAAATCCACTGAAATGTTGTGTAAAGGTGAGGTGTGGAGAAGCAGAGTTTACTAAGAGCAGGCGGTGACTATACTGTGGATTTAACCCTTTCCAGAAGTTCTCATTTATTTAATATATTCTCAGTAAGAGGCAATGCCTGCTTCCAAGGAGTTTATTGCCCAGATGCACCATATAACGGGTGAGCTTCACACCAGGATGCATGGCATGTTGATGGTCACAGGCTATGTTAGCCTTAAACACCAAATCCCATCCAGGAGGTCATTGTTCCTCCAGAAGTCCGATGACTCAAGCAGATGAAAGGATCTTCATCCCCTGAAGGCAAACAGTTTTTCTGAGACATCTAGGGATAGGTTTAGATGCATGGAGGAGGCAAGACAAGGCAAGACAAAGTCAGTGTATCATCTCTGTGGCTGTTCATCCAGGCAAAGCAGCTTGTCCTCCACTTTGGGACATGAGGAGGGGCAAAGCCTGCTACCAGGTGTCCCAGGTGCAGGATGAGCCTTGTGTAGGGTGCAACTGAACAAGCCCTTCAGATGCCATGTGTGGCTCAGTCCCCTCTTGTCCCATCAAGACAGAGCCAAAGCAGGTATGTGAGAATGTGGTCACCAATGAAGCTGGGGGTTTGAATGAGATAAAATGCTGGAGCGTGAGTTTTTTAAAGCAAGGACATTATTTTTTCTTTACATTTGTACAGCACAAGGGACCACAATTCCTGACTGTAAAATATAAGCAGCTGTGTAATAAAATGAGAATAAAAACTTGTATGGCCATCCTAAGGAAAATGAGTGAAATATAGTACTTTTAGGTTGAGTAAAGTCACACTTTCCAGAGTTCTATTAATAACGGAACAATTTGTCAAAGGAAATTACATTTCAGAAGTTTTTATGGATACTGGATGAAAGTAGAGAATATACATCTTAGATACAATCCTATGTTAATAGGAGTGAGTAGAGGAATTATATCTTTTTCTTCTCTAGTTTCTGTGCATGCTTAGCCTTTTACCCAAGGGGATTATCTCTCTCTTAACATGTTAACATTAAGGCTGCATACTTCTCTGAAAGATGCAATTCAGTGAGACACAAAGTACTGAGCTTAACACAAAAGTAAATGGGTGAAATTCTGTGACCTCTGTATTTCACAGGAGATGAGACGAGATGATCTAATGGGCCCTTCTGGTTCTACTGTCTGTAACTCCATGATGAACGACTTTTTGGTCATTTTTTTTCTTCTTTTTTTTTCTTTTTTTTTTTTGGTGTGTGTCCTATGCAAATTGTTTTTACATCTTCTCAAGGAGATAAGAGATTTAGGGACACCAAATTGAATTAAAGATACATATAACAACAAGTAAATAAATATGCAGTGTTTTTGCTAACAAATTGAGGGTATCATGGATCAGCAGTTTTATTATAGTCTCAGAGAGAAAAGATCAAAAGGCAGATCAATGCATCAGCTTTTAGTTGGTTTTAGATAGCATGCTAAGGGATTAAAAACTCAAAGGAATTCCCTACAATCTCAGAGAGTTTCCAGAACATGTAACAGTTTTAGGTCAAATTATAATAATTAACTTGAGATAGCACGTTGACTGGAGAAGAACTTTGCCAAATATAATTTTGCACATCACTAAATACTGACGTTTGAATTCAGAAGGGAAGCTTGCTTTAGCTCACCCACAAGTTTATACAGGTTCAACCACTGAGAAGGAGGTTGGTCCTTGGAAAAAACAAGAGCTGGAAGTTGTAGTGCTTCCCAAGTCAGATGGGGAGTAGCTCCAAGAGCATGATGCACAGTGCAGCAGAAAGAATGTTTAAACATATATGGGCTCGTGCTGCCGTGCAGATAGACATGGCCTCTTAGAACTCTGATAATTAATCAGTGGCAGGATTGTTAATCAGCACTTCTGTGTTCTTTGGAGATCCTTGGGAAATGGTAAATGTAAATGCCAGGAATTATTTTCTTGTAGGCAATGTATTTTTGATAATTAACAGATAAACAGTTGACAGGAAAAGAAAAGAAGATCTCAGCCCAAAGTTGAAATTTTGCATTCTCATTAAACAGTTGCAGTATTGCAGCCAGTAGGATGGGCTTGCTGCAAGAGGCACTGGGTGATATCACACGGCCTGCCTCAGATAAAGAGCAAAGTTATATTAAGAGAAGAAATAGCAGTTTTGAAGGTCACAAATAGCTGGATTTTACTTAGAAAATATCCATCCATTGTTGCTCTATATTCAAGTGAATGAGCAGGGGTGAGCTCAAACATTTACACTGGCCAGACAAAAGTTGTATTCAATTTTATTTCAACTCACACTCCTCAAACTACAAACTGTCATTGCTCCCTACTGCCCTGCAGGCTGCTTCATCCCTTTCGAGGAGGTGAGGCAGCTGGAAAAGTCATTTCATTAAAAAAAAAAAAAGGCAAAAACAACAAAAAGCTGGCATCTAGGCCTCGGCTTGAAGAATTAGACAGTCTAACAATCACCGGGTCAATTCACATTAAGCTGAACAAAGGGCAGAGTGCAACAAGAAGATGAGCTGAGCGGCTCGGTGGCCACTGCCTGTCCTTAATTCTCTGTTGACTTTCGCCATTGCCTTGTCAGAGGGGGGCTGCAGCATTTGACCCCCCCCGGTTCCCAGGCGCAGGGAGGGAGCTGCGACACATGCGGCAACCTTAAATAGGCGACTTCTTCCCCGCATGCCCCAGCCCTGCCATGGGTGACTGCTCTCCCAAGTCAGCCTATCAGGAATTTATTGCCTCTTCTCCATTACCCGGCAAAGAAACTGTCACACAGATGTTGGCATTGTAACTCATTCAGTGTCACCGTGGGGTTCTCCGCCATTGTGTCCCCACACAATGGGGCGGCATTCAGGGAAGGGCACGGCGGGGATGCGAAGGTAGCCCCGAGCCGGGGCCGTGTTGATGTGCTCTTTGTTGGGCTCCTGCTCCGAGGGTCTCGCCTGCCCTTGCACTCCTGTGAGCCGGAGGCAAGGCCTGGAGAGGAGCCTGCAGGAAGGAAGGATTTTCTGCCTTTTGTGGGCTCTTTCTGTGCTATTTTTGTTCTCTCAGATGGCTTTTGTTGCCCAAGGTAATGATCCTTGGCCCTCATTCATATCTCTGCTTTTGTCTGGGGGCCTTTGTAGGCAACACAACGTGCGGCCTGCCAGGCACAGCACCAGGGCCAGCCCCTGTTATCAATACAGCCATAAATAACCAGTTACGAGTTACGGAATCATAAAATCATAGAGTATCCCAAACTGGAAGGGACCCTCCAGGGTCATGGAGTCCAGCTCCTGGCTCCACACAGGACCACCCAGCAATCAGACCCTATGTCTGAGAGCGTTGTCCGAATGCTTCTTGAACTCTGGCAGGCTCAGTGCTGTGACCACTGTCCTGTGGAACCTGTTCCAGTGCCCGACCACCCTCTGGGTGCAGAACCTTTCCCTAACACCCAGCCTGACCCTCCCCTGTCCCAGCTCCATGCCGTTCCCTCGGGTCCTGTCGCTGTCCCCAGAGAGCAGAGCTCAGCGCCTGCCCCTCTGCTCCCCTCGTGAGGGAGCTGCAGGCCGCCATGAGACCGTCCCTTAGCATGAAATCATCACTGTCAGAATATTACTGACAGGTTTTGCAAAGAATTTCACGAAGATATAGGAGATGTAACCCAGCTCTCCAAAGTGTCCCCAAGAGCATACCCCATCAACCACAGAGATGATGGTGTCCCAAAGTTTGGTCAGGACAAGCATTTTCACAGGCTGTCCCACAGCCACATACTACAGTCTCCTGGGCTTTGTTAAGTGTACACACACTCCTGTCTGGAGGGAAGGACAAGAAAATGGGGTTTCAGGAGTGGCGTAAACCAAAGCAAAACTCTCCCCTTGACCCTCTGCTGAGCCTCCTGGGATGATGCTCTCATCCCTTCTTGTGTTCCTGCCCTGGCTCCTGCAAGGGGACAAGCTGCCAGAAAGCACAGCCACACTGCTCTTTGAACACACATATACACACACTGATGTGAAAGAGCAAAACCAGCTTTGATCCTTAACAAAAGAGCATGCTCCAAGGCCACGTCCTTCTTCCCTAACGGCACTGCCAACACTGGTGACATCTTCACCATGCACAAGACAGAAGGCCAAAAAAAGACGGGGACAGCTCGTGGTGACACTGCTCCATACTGAAGCTTCCCTGACACCCAGCGTGAGCTTTGCTCCAGCTCGCTGTGCTGAGCTCCCCCAGGCTCCAGACCTGCAAACAGTTATGCAAGTTCTCACATGCATAATATTAAGCATATTTGTTTTTGTTTTTTTTCAGGTTCAAGGCCTTGGTGTGTAAGCTCCGGAGGGTAGGGAGGCTCTGCACTTCAGACATCTAAGGCACCACGCCCAGCCATGAGGAGGAGGATTATATATATATTTATATATATATATAATATATATATATTATATATATATATATTAACTCCCATCCATCAGCTCAACAGCAACAGTGCCAAATGATGTCTTTCCACTTGTGCAGTTTTTACAGTCTAAAATTCACCATGTGTTTAACCACGGCTCCTTGGCCAGTCCCTGCAGCACCCAGGTTCCCAGGTGGTCCCCAGCCCCAGCACCAGCCAAGCCTGCAACAGTTTAGTTTCTAAGCCCAGGGCAGTCAGGCCAGAGTGGATACAGGCCAAATATAACATAGACACACACAGACCTACATTATATAAAATACACACACACATTGCACGTATTTTATATATATACATATACATATGTATATAAAAATATATAAACTCACACACAATGTATGCGTTTAAAATAGAACACCCCAATCAGAAAATAAAATATTTTACTGCAAAGCGAATTGATTTTTTTAATGCTTAAAGAAATGTTTTAAAATATAACTAGAACATTAATGAACCCCTGCTTAAATGCCGATGAAATACAGTGCTTCTTACTGACTGTATAAAAATTTTTACTGTTTATTTATATCACTACTAATAGGAAAATCTCATTTGGAGTGAAATGTAATACTTGATACAGAAGGGGCCTCGGTCTTCATGGCCCACCAAGCTGTCCTCAGCGGAAAACCTATGGTACAGAGGGCCTGAAAGCCCATGATCTTGCTGAATGCAAGGTTGAAAACCAAAAACGAACAGCTGAACATAAAGTTCACCCTCCTAGTGGGGTCCTTTTTCCCTTGTGAGGATCCTGAGCCAAGCAGTTTCCTTTGAGCCTGTCTTTCACTCCAACCTTTTTTTATTTTTTATTTTTTTTAATTTTCCCCTTAAATGGGTGCCATCTGCTGCAGAGAGCTTCCCAGTACCCCCACAGACAAGGTGGCCACCCCAGATAAAACATTTCTTCATAGGACCTGACGTACTGTCCGTGATGCTTGTGTTTGAAGAAAGGACCACCTCCACTTCACACACCCTGGTGTTCAATGGAAAGACCCTGGTGGGGATTGGGCACCCAGCCAGGAGAGGATTTCTTGATAGAGGTAGGTTTGGAGAGCTCAGACCTTCAAACAGAAGCCACGAATTGTGTGGGCAGGTTTCCTGAATCATTACACCCTGTTATTAGGGCATTCGGCTGGGAAGGGGAAAGACCTGGACTGTTCCAGTGGCAATTTAATTATGTTATACAAATGGGAACATCTTTAAAAGCTTTTGAGTCTGGGAGAGGCTTTAAGAGCTGGGTTTGGACATTTCTTTGGGGAAAGCAAGTTCAAGTCTCATCAAGCAGAGGAAAAACACTCACTGGAGTCTCTCATACCCTAGATGAATATTTTAATTATTGGCCTGGTTGCAGGGAGGAGAGGAGAAGTACATTACTGCTGTCTCTAGTTCCTCCACTGAAAGAAGGGATTAACCCTTCTTGGGCACCAGACCAGGTCCAAGTTTTGGGTTTGCAGTCATAAGAGACACCTATAGACCATGTGGAAATAATACCCAAAGCTAACGGCAGGCACTTCTCTGAGGTGGCGAAACTGGGATGAGGGTTCAGTGAAGCTATTCCTGTGGTCAAGGGGCAGAGGTGTGCTTCTCCAGAAGGCAATTAACTACTAAAAACGTAAATTTCCCTCCAGAGTAGTCTGTCTTTCCCTGCTGAAGGAAGAGGTATCTCAGGCAGCCAGAGTCCTAAGGCAGGAACCTTCTCAGGTGCCGAAGGGAGGTGGGATGACTCCAGGCCCCAAACCTCAGTGTTTCCTCAGCTGTTCCCCTTCCAAAATCCATTAATCTCGTCCCTTATGGTGCCCAGTGAGCTGCATGGATGCTCAGTTTCCCTGTGTAAAGATGTTTCACACAGTGACCTTTAGCTTTGGCTGGATGAGAGCACTAACATATATAAAAGTTTAAGCCAAGCTCTTGAAAGCTAAAGGGAAAGAAAACAAGCTAATTTGCTGACATAGCACTGTAATATGGAGTAATCAAGAAAAAGAGTAATGCTATAACATGGCTTAAGCAGCGCATGAACTAATATTATACGGACATTGAAATGCCCTGAAAAATTGTGGGAGGAATCCATTTCCTCTGAAAAAGGAACCTGTCCATCCATCTGGACATGGTCTTGGGCAGCCAGCTCCATTTTGTCCCTGCTTAAGCAGGGGCATTGAACCAGATGACCTCCAGATTTCTCTTCCAACACCATCCTGTGACTTTATGAGTTCAGAAGCTCATGATGCCCTGGACTAGCTCAGAGCAGCATGCTAGGACAGGACAGAAGACCCCTTCCAAGTCCAATGAGTAAGCAGTTTTAACCAGATTTAACAAAGTAAGTTTTCAGCATGTAGATATAATGGTGCCACAGCCCAAGGTGATAAAAGGAGAGGGCTGTCGTTCACGGTCAAAACAGGCTAGTCTGAGTCAGTTTGTTATGATGGATATATCTGAGCTCAACCAAAGATGATTTTGAGATTCCTAGAGTAATCTTATGTGGCAAGCCTAGCTAATGGCTGTATTCTGGTTCTGTGTAAGTGGGACTTCATAATCATCATCACATCTTGAGGAAAAATACATTAAAACAATTTTGCTTTGTACAAGTTAGTTTAGAACAACAACATAAATACTGGAGGCCCTCAGGGGAAAAGCTTTCTTAACCAAAACTACTGAGCACAGCTTGCACTGATTAGGTACTTCTAAATCCCCAGCGGGAGATCTAGGGACATAACTCAGGCTGTGGATATCACGGTTTTTCACCAACTGTTCTTGCCTTAAACTGTCATGCAACCCAGATCATCTCAGGGTGCAACGAGAGCAAGGGGGTCCAAGCTATAAGCTGTGTGATAGCCCTCCCGAAACTCTCCATCAACAAGCAGATCAAACACCCACTGAGATGGTGGAAGGAATCTCATTCTCTTCAGCGGTCTTTGGATCCTGTCCCAAAGGGAAAGCAATTTCCGTCACAGAAATATGCCTGCCACCTAGCTCATTTATTGCTCCTTTGTTAAATGTACTATAAAGGCTCAAGCAATAAAGTTCCAGAAATCATCCAATATCAACAAGTTTCAGCTGGAGTGATTAACCAAGGCCTAGGAACTTGGAGAGCAAGCATATTAATGTCTTCTGGCCACTAAATCTTTCTTGCCAAGCAATAAAAGAGCCAAAAAAAGTAAGTAATTAGGAAGTTATCACAATAACTCCAAATCCCAGAGAGGGTTCTCTAATTGTTTACAGAAGATAGGCTGCAATGAAGGGATGATTAGAAATATGTCAGCTGCAGAACTTTGATAGCAGCAAATCTGTCTTGGCAGGGGGGGAGGAATACACTACAGACAAAAACAGCAGTAAAAATAAGCAGAGGGCTCAGCTTCGGAGGTTTCCCAGTCCTACAAACTTCTGCTATTTTGGTCTGAATGTAAGGTGGCATCAGACAAGTGTGGTACTTTACATAACGGGAAACAAATAAAAAAGAAGCTGACACTGTATGTAGCCATGGTGTACCCAGCTGGGACCATCCGTCCACCTGACAAAGCAGAGACCCTCCCCAAGAGCAGCACTGCACACAGCTTGTGACATTGCAGCCCTGAGAAATGAAGACAAGTTTGGGCAGCATCCCATTCTGTTTTTCTGGACCCTGTTGGTGCCAATGGCATTAGAAGGCATGGGGACAGCCAGAGGATGAGGTTGGTGTCTGGGGCATTCTCCCAGTATCACCACTAAAGTGAATTTCTACAATCATTTTATGTTTGGGCCAGTGCAATATATCCAGGGCTGTGACACCCCACAGCCCTGTTTCTTGCATGGCTGTAGCCCACTGTAAAGTGTGTAATGATACCCATAGCTTTGTGCCAGGTCATACATACTGAAGAATAGGACATGCCTACCAGAACAGGTGAAGAATTCAGAGCCACTTTATCTATAGGACAGTCAAGGCCAACAACCATCAGCATCTCTGTTTCGCCTCTCCACTCCACCATCAGAAGCACAGGGAAGACATACATGTGAACATTCCCATGCAGAGAGGCTGATAAAGCTGTTTCCCTCCCTTCCACAGCTTCCAGGTCTGATTGCCTCTGTTTCTAAGAGATAGTTCATTTTTGCAATTGCCAAGGCTGCAAACCCTGCCTTGAGCCCATTAAACTGTGTCCGTACACCCCAGGACTCAGAGCTATTCACATCAGTTATTAACAGGCTCTCTTGGGAGGGAGTAAATAGGGATTAGTTGTAACAAATATTAACAGGAAGCTCTAATGAGACCTCTGGGCACAGGTCAGTGAAGCACTCTGCCCCTCTGCCTGTCCAATATGTGCCCTGCAGGGCTCCCTCAGTCCCAGCTGTCCGGTTAAGCTAGCCAGCAGAAGACAAGGTGCTCTGCTCTTCTGGTGATCCTCCAGAGACACAGAGCTTGTAGCCGGTACCAGGAATTTCTGCCAATGACTTCAAAGAGGGCAGGATCCAACTCATCGTTTAAAGCCCAGCCCCCTTCCCTGTCCTTAGGCTAACAGAGCCATGAGAACAGCTCAGAAACCTCAACTGCTTCAAAGCACCTCTGCCTACCTTGGGAATCAAGGAACACCCTAAAAACACACCTCCCTGTGCACCTGCAAAGTGCTGGTGACCTGTTCTCACTGCCTGAGATGAGATGGATGCCCGTGTCCTGCTTCCCAGCCACACTGTCCTGAAACAGACAGGTCCCTGCTATGTCACATCACATCCCAGCTCTTCCCACTGTGTACTGCCACGAAAGCTGCGTCAGCCTGAAGTCTTTTGCTGAATCGAACACCCGTAATCAAATGGGCAAAGACATGATCCCATCTAGGACGTGTGGCTTGATAGCTTGGCTTTCCCGACAGCAGCAGTGGAAAAGCAGCACAGAAGTACTTTTTGTGACATTACGGCAATCTCCTTTTGGATTAAGACATTTTTGCACTAATTCAGCCTCCTTTGCAGCTTGCTGGCCATTAGTATGAAATCATTCACCCCCAAAGGTACTGGTAATGCAGATGTTTTCCCATGGGGCGGTGTTCCTCTCTCCATCCTGTCCCACCCGGCATGAGGACTCCCCAGGGAGTCCATGGGGACATTTTGCAAATGAAGCGATACAATGCCCCAAAATACAAACAAAACAGGGCAAGGGGCCATGCAAGAGGACAGGCTAGCTGAGTGCATGCTGTCCCCATCCCAAAAGGATGAGCTTTGGGAACAGCCCCATGATCTTGCATCCCCCCCAAACAGTCTCAGAGAGCTCGTGGTAATTCAGGCCAAATCTGTGCCAAGGCATTTTTTTTTTAACATTGAATCTGTGTGGATGGTCATAGGCCAGTGCTCAACACCATGATTTGGCCACGAGTGCCTACTGATGGCCATGGAGCACAGGGATCTGCTCACACTCACCTTGTGCTGCCTGGTCAGTGCACAAAATTTAAAAAAAGCAAAAGCACTTTTTTTTTTTTTTTTTTTGTACAAAAGAGGCCCAAAGGGAATTTCAGAAGGAGACTTGAGACACTTAATGACTCCTTGGAAGAGCTGGTTCAGAATGCCACTGCATGATGAAGCACGTAGCCTTGGGAAAGCTCCTTTTTGTCTCCAGTCCTCCTTCCCCATCTGCCCAACGGGAAAAACAGCATGTTTCTTTTTCATAGGGGTGTTGTTAGAGTTGCTACATCAAAGACCATAGGGTGCCCAGGCTCTGTGGGGATGGGAACCACATGGGCACCCAATCTGAGATGAAAACACAAAGAAAGGCATTTTCAAAAAGAAGCAATCTAAGACAATTCTGTCATCTCTGACTTCAAAGATACAAGCTCTATTATTTTGTCTGCTCAGGAAATGGAAAAACATTCTTCTTGTCCAATACAGATTTGTGCCGACAGCAGGCAAAATTTTGGCCTATTGAATTAATTAACATCATTCTTAATTGAGGTTCCAGCTTTCACCCAGCCTGGTTTAGGGCATGTCTACGCAGATGGGTGCAGACACATGCAGGCTCTTCTGTCTGCCTTCCACGCCAGCTTGACTTGAGTTGGTTTCAGCATCACGCCATGCTCACATGAGCTATGTGTCTACTTGCAGGATCTAATGCACACTCCTAACAAATAGAGTATAATATCTAAGCCCAGCACTGCAAGAACATGGCCTTGTGGCTTCTAGATGAAGCTGGCTTGTGCCCAGTTGGCTTGGAGACCAAGAGAGGAGCTCACATCTGTTTGCATCCATCCATGCAGGCATGCCCTTATATGCCTGTTTTCATGTTTACTAAATACCTTTTTATTTGGCCACCCACTAATGGAAGCATTTTCATGACAGCTTTTAAAAACTGTATAGTTTTTCATTTTGCTATTTCCTTGTACTGTGCAAAGCCAAAATATTGTGGTGTTCATGATAATCAGCAAAATCAGGAATAGAAACATACGTGATTATGACAGCATTAAATAGAGACAAATTAATTGCATTTGTAAAAGGTTTTTGTTTCTGATAATCGCAGTTGCTTTTTGCAACACAGGCTTTATTTTATATGTGGGTGTGAGCAATGATCTATTATTTTGGCAGATTCTTTTAAAAAAGCACATTCATCAGTCCTTACTTCAATAAAGCACTCAACCAGAGTAAAATCTACAGGACGTGGAAGTATCCATGGAAAGGGTGCAGCCACAGGAAAACAAACCATCCCCATTTCATCTGTATTAGGGTTCAGCCAAGCTCAGGATAAATACACACACAGAGCCACAGCTGAAACAATCTCAGAGTATTTGCAGTGATCACTTTTTGTGAAACATCACAGATAGATTCAGAGTGAGCCCAGTCACTGGAAAGAAAATTTCTGAAAATGGAATAATAGGGAGTTTCACAGAGCATACAGAGGAAAAAGCTTTTCACAGAAACACAAATAATTCAGAATTCAACAGGACATAATTTACAATGAATGTAGTAATTTACTCGGAGAAGGAGGAAACTTACAATTATTCATTTGAAGTGGCTTTCTTTGCATAAACATTGACGAAGATAAAGCTTATAAGAGGCATTCTTATACCTTCTCTATGTAATTGTAGTAGTCCGTGGAGTATTAGTTATTTGGCAGTTAACGTGTTATTTGGACATAAATTAAACAAACCAATTAAGTTTTTTTTAACCATTCACTGTCCACTGCTGGAAAAATGTCAGTGCTCCTCACAACCTTCAAACAAAGTCTTTGCTTATGACATTGTTATCATTATAATGTTGCCAAGAAAACGAAAAATGAAAATACCTACCAAGATAACATAGTTATTAGGGAAAGAAATTATAGGGGGAGGTTTGCAGAATTTGATCAGTTGAAAAATCAAGCCCAGGAACACAAAATGCACATAGTAGCAGTAAGATTTCCTTTTCAACAGCAGAGTTTCTTGGCCTTTATTCAAGGTGGCCTCCTAAATTCAAGTGTATGGGCATTCCCAGGGGGTCAGCAGTGTTCAGAGCTGCTCTGTGAACTACAGCGGTCAGGTAGATCTGCCAGTCAAAAAAGAATGCTTTTGCTGCTTGTTTCAGTGCCAGATAGCAAGAGTTTATACAGTGATCAGGAGTGCTTGCCATTAACCATTAGCTGCTACAATAATACAAATAGGAATTGCAATAATGGTTCAGCGCCTAGCCCGTTACCTCTGTTGAAAAGAAACAGATGTTTCATAGAAAGGTAAACTGAACAAGATCACCAAAACTTGTGTATTTTATATCCTTCCTGTAGCCTATTCCTCTGTCGTATGCCTGTACTATCCATCCTACCATGACCCTCCTAAGTCAGTAAGAAGCTTGCATGACAAAAATGGGGGTATTTTTGATCCAATGTGAGATCCCCATCCATCCGCAGTTGCTGCATGGACAAGAGGTGGGAAGGGTTTATCGCCTGAACCTCTGTGTGAAAGGAGGGGGTGATTCTGCAGCACCAACCCCTGCCATGGCACTCAGTCCTGGAGAGACGTGGAGGAGAAGAACATGAGATTTGTGCTCTTGTTATGTTTGCTATAGTCACATCCATCCCAAAGAAATCAGTCAGGATTTGGGTAACCCATAACTTTCCTTCCCCAAGCAGCAGCCTCTGTCTGCACTAATGAATGGGATCGAACCAGCTCCCAGAAATAAATGAATTAAAAAGGTTGGATAATGCAGCTACCAAAATAAAAGATTACTGTACAGTCATGAGAATTAAAACTACTCTTGAATTCAGTCAAAATCTCTTCTAAGGGGCTGAATTCCCTGATCATCTATAGGAGAAAAAAATACCCAGTTCTCACTGCCAGTTTCTTGCCGCTGATCATTACAAAAGGGTAGAAGAACATCAAAAGCTAAGGATGCAGAAGACTGTAACTAACCAGTTATTCAGGTTTAGCTTAAAGGATTTGGCCTGCAGCAATAACTGGCTCCTTGTTTAAAGACAATGTGCCTTACTAGACTGAGAGTTCAGAGAGCTGTGGGGTAATGTGAGCAACAAGACTTGAGGCAGTCACACCAAGGTGACCGTAGGAACTTCTCTCTGCACTGACCAAAGCTGAAGGTAAGGTAATACCTCTAACTGCCATGGGATATCTAGTAGGTCTGATGAATTTCAGCTTCTGCACTTAGGCCCAGAATGGTGGAGGTTGATGCAAGATGAATAAGGAGACATTTACTGAAATTGACTTCTCCTTTGAGGGCCTATCCTATGGGCTTTTCCTTGGGACACTAGTATCAGCAGTATCTCTACATTCATCGGCTTCACTATCCCTTTAGTCAGGTCCTACATCTATGTTTCAGCTGGGTATCAAGCACAGGCTGAAGCCCATACAAGCCCAAGCTCATCCATTGTCTTCATTGCATGGACTTGTTCACGTTCAGGCTGAAGAAAAGCTTTGGGTGGCAGAGGCTTCAGCAAGCAACCAGTTCCACAGTGTGCCATGCTACCTGCCACCTTTTACCCCTCTGGTGAGGTCATTTGGTCTCAGGGACCTCAGCAGTACCTGCTACTCAGGTGACTGGAAAATACAAGCTAATCTGCTGTTATACAGCATGAGCACACGTTTGCAGACATACAGGTCCTGTAGTTGCCGTATGGAGGCACATACCCAGGTGAAGAATCAATCCAGGGTTTACTCATAACTTGGTTCCCGCATCAAAGGATGGTATGGCCTACGCTGCCTGCTCAAGAGCCAGAGGTGTACGAGGATATCTACAGTGCTGGAAGATGTTTCCTGCTCCATTGCCTTTGCTACTGTGGCAAGGAGGGCTGATACGAGCGGACGCACCCTTTGGACTTCTTTGCCACATAAAGGGACACAAAACAGAAGAGCAGATAATGGTGTTTATACAGAGCTCTCACAAGTTTTGGCAACAAAGTGTTATAAACAACTGTTGCTTTGCATTAGTTCATCAAAAGACCTTTGCAAGATGGTCATTCTTTGCACATCAATAGAGGGTGGCAAGAGGAGGATTATTTTGATGCTGTACGTTTCTTTGAGCGTCATGTTTATGCACTATGAGTACTGAAGGATGGTGCGTGCTGTACCAGGTTCTGCAGGTTTTCCCACCAGGTAGGTAGGTGAGTAGAAGTTGTCAACCATCACCCAACCCACAATTGCCTTGCCTTGCTGCCTCGCAACAAAACACAGCCATGCCTTATCTCCCAAAGGATCTTACAGCAATATTTCTGACATGTGTAAGTTGTTACACTGTGGAAATAGCTCTCTCCTTTCTGGGGCTGAACACAACTCCACATTGACTCTCAAGTTCTACCCAAATCTTCCACCAGGATTAATTTTGCTTACAAATACTGGCCTGAAATTTTCTGTCTGCTGTGAAGCTCGGCTGGGCATCCAAGAAAGTTTTCCCTTGGTTTTAGCAGGAAAGTCTTGTCCTTCCTTCTATGGACTCCATCCATGGCTCTGAGAAAAGAGAAGGAAAAGGCCTGGACTTCGTTCTCAGGAAAGCAATCCTGCTCTATCCCATCCAGGCAGCTCTCTCCAGATCAGGAAAGATATGCAATACTTACAACTGGAACATTCATTTTCTCTTCACGCTCCACAGTTGCCAAAATAAACTCTCCACAAGATAGAGGCAAAAAAAGTTATTAACACAGTGAGTTATGCCCTGATTGCTGCATTCCTCTCGGCATTCCCCGGGGGCTTGCTTGCTGCACAGCCCCGCGAGGAAGTGCTCTGCATGGTAGGCTGGTTTGTGTATCCCCGTCAGGATTTAACTCTCTTTAACTCCTAAGCAAAGAGCTAGTACAGAGACCTCCTGCCTCTGACCATGCCAGCTGCCTGGGGCGAGCTGGGGTTTTCTCCTACACAGTGACAGGACAGCCTGCCTCTCACATTATCCTCTCCACATCTCAAGCAGTTAGACTGACCTCAGCCCAGAGGCAGGAGATTTATTATCCCTTCCAACCACCGATCTATTATTTTAGAGATGGATTTTTTTTTTTTAAATAAAAATCTGTTCCTTATTCAAAGCAGAATCAATTCTTTGCCATCCCAGGGCCATGACCCCGCAGGATCATGCTGCATGAAATCCTCCACCTTCCTACTGTTTTTGAATTCCTCACTGCTTAATTTTACTGAATCTTTCCTTACTTCTCTTTGCCCACACTAGAAGGAAAACCAAAAGCTCCATCATGATCACTATATTCCTTTTCTTTCTTCTTCTTACCAGGATAGTTTATCTCAGTGCCCCTCTGAAGCATTGTGGCCAGCGTCTCGGGCTGTGTGCTATACAAGGCCATGCTGCTCATTGTAACAGGTAATGCAATAATATCCCTGCTTAGTCTCCACCTCATTCCTTTCTCTTACCTCTGTTTGTTTTCTCAACTGAAGAAATGCACAGAGCAAAGCTTTTCCTCGCCTACGACATTTTCCTGGTTAAAGCAGTTCATTGAAAACACTTTTCTTGACCTGCACTAAGCAGATTTTCTCATTTCATCATATTCAGATTTTTCATTCCTGTGGCTTTAGTCACTTTTTCAATTCCTATTTCACAACTTTGCACGTACAGAGACATGACTGACAGGCTCATATGATGTTCCCTTGCCGTCCTTATGGTCTTTTTACAGTGCAGTACAGCCTGGGCCACACTTTACTCTTCTAAGGTGGCATGGCTAAGGAGCAACACAATTTTCTTGCTGTTGGCCTCTCTCTCTCAGCCCCCCTGGGAACTTCCAGCTGCCCAGGAGCTTTTTGGACGATCACTTTAATTCCAGTGGAGAAATGTCCAGGTAAATAACCATGTGGAGAGATGTCCCAGGTGTACCCCCCCCTTCCACAAACCTAACCTCTTGCGCTGATCAAAACTTTATTATATCGTATGCACACCTCCTATTAAAAACATGATTGGAAATCACTAAGGATTGAAGTCCTATAAGCCACCGTTCCCCTGCCTCATCACCAAATGCTATACACATTCAACATTTTTAAGGGCATTCTTCTAAAGAAACTACAAGAACTCAGAAAACCATCTGCTTTGTGCTCCCCTTTTGCTCTGCTGCTGCATCTCCATGCTGCGGGACACAGCCCTAGGTTGCTGTGACAAAGTGAAGATGGGACAGCGACTGCAGCAGAGATGGGAGGCAAGACTCCAAACTGCAAAGTCAATCCCTTGGGAATACTCATGTCCAGTACTTCTCAGCGCTGCTGCCTGCAAGGAAATTATTTCTGATGTCCTCCACCACGAAGACATGCACCTCATCCCTTCCTTCCCATTCTTGCATCCAGCTATTTATTCACGCCAAAAAACTCCCCCATGGCTGGTAGGGGAAAGACGAGCCAGGTGTGAAAAGCAAATCTGCCCTTGCGCAAAGAGTTGGGTGCAGATGTGTTAGCGCTGCCTATGCTCAGTGAAAGTCTGCCAGGCTACCAACTAAAACCCAGGCTCCCCAAATATCAGACACTCACTAAGACAGACAGGTGGTTTATTTGGTCATCTGATGTCCTCTGAGGCTGAACTCACAGCTCACCACGGTGTCTTCAGAGTTGTTTTTAAGGGACAAATTCTCCTTCCCACATGAAGTAGATTTGCCTTGAGTGGAGGGTTGCCTGCCTTACAGGGGAGAAAGCTTGTTTGTTTTTAACTTTTCATGAAAACAGCTTCTGAAATTTTATGATAGCTGTAGCCTTCCATAATGATATATTAGCTTTCTATTAAATATAGTTATTTGTTATTTTACGGAATAGATGCCACAATCTGTATAAAGCCTTAACCTCCATCAGTATGAAGTTTCAGAGTGGGACGGGGACAAGTCTCTGAGCAACCATAAGCTGTCAAAAAGAGTTCTTAGGTTGAAGGGGAAGTCCCTGGAGCACACAAGTACGGGGAGATACCCTTGATATTCAACAATGATATTTGATATTTGGCCTTGATATTTGGTCACCACAGTGTAGATATGAACTGGAACTGAGCTCAGCTTCAGCTGGTCTGTAAAGATCAATCATATGAACCTTTGAGATAATTCTGGGCTTTGAACATGAATTTAATGCAACTGAAGAGAACATTTTATTTCTCAAAGCTCATTTTCTTCTCCCAACAGAGCTTATACGTGCAGGAGTGAGACTGCCTCTGCCGTGTGTTAGTGGTTTTGCTAATAGATTAAGGTGGGGGTTACAAATCCACTTCTAGAGCAAACATCAAAATTTTGGGGCTGATTTGTACTTGAGAAAAAAAGAACCTTCAGCAATAACCAAAGAAGTGCTGAAGATCAAAATAGCAGCTTAACAGCATAATCTGTGCTGAAGCAGCTGCATTTTAAGTCGTTTAATGATTTTAAGAGTTTTTCAAGGTTGAGCTAAAAGAGGTACATGACATGCAGAGCAATCGCTGTTACTTTGAATGAGCACAGGGGGATATGTGATGTGATGTGATGAAACTTCTGAAACCATCACTGGCAGAAGCAAGAATACAGTATTCAGCTTTGTGCTTTCTACTTTAACCATAAAATAAAATATACAGACTATTATTCTGACTCTATCAGGTGTGATAGCTGGGGTGTGGTATTTGCTAGTGAACCTGATATCAAGAGGGAAAAAGTTTCCTGAGTTGCCAGTGTAGGCAGCTATTTACAGTCCGTTTGCCTGAGATCTGTGTAGGTCCAGCTCAGCAAAGCATCTTCCTACAAAGCAGGCACCAAGCAAGAATGTTCCCACCAAGCATGTTTAATCAGTATGCAGAGACTGTATAAAAGGAAAATTGGAAACTTAACCAAGGCAAACAAAATGAATGGCAGATAGCAAATAAAAACAAATACAAAGATCTAATTTTACGTATCACGGGAAAATTCCACTAGGTCAAATGTTAGGATCTGCATTTAAATGCGCTTTAAGCAAAAGTGGCTGATTTTCAAATCTGCTTTCAGTGTTTTTACTGTCATCACTTGAACATTTTACACCAGGTTTAAAACTATGGGACTGAGTAGAACAGACCTATTAAATTAAACCTGACTGGCTTTGCTATACGAGAAAAACCAGCTAGTGCAGAAGTTAATCCATTGCAGCACGATGACATTAACTTTATGCTAGTGCTTCACGTGCCCTCTGTGCCTCGCTGAGCCTCAGTGCAGGTCGACGCCATTGGTACTGGTTTGGCTGCACCACGGGACTGCTCAGCTGGGGCACAAGGACGTGGGTCCCCAGAGAGATAGATGGGAGATTAATTCATACAAGTTTAAAAAAAAAAAAAAAGCTATTTAAAATAATATGCCAAAAGAAAGGGTCATTACAAGCTGTGGTTGCAGCACAGGGGTTTCCTTCCATCTTGGAGAGCTGGTGTGCAATGGGATGCCGCAGAACTCAGCAGAAGGGGATGCTCCGGCTGGAGGGCATGCATAAACCTTGCATAAACCTCCTTGCATAAACCTCCCAGCACTGCCAGGGTTATCGGTGCTGTGTCCCTCCACTGTGAAAATCCTGCTGAAATATGCAGTTATTCAAATCAGTTTTATATTTCTCTGTACAGACAGACAGTTGTGGCTGTGGTTCTGTGGATCCAGCAGCTGCCTGATGACCTCTCCACTTCCAGGCTGGCTTATTGCTGCCGAGATTTTCTGGAAATTAAAAAAAAAAAAAAAAAAAGGAAAGGGAAAGGAAAAGGAAAAGGAAAATGGAAAATAAAAGGAAAAAGAAAGTGAA
This sequence comes from Cygnus olor, assembly GCF_009769625.2. Lineage (NCBI taxonomy): Eukaryota > Metazoa > Chordata > Aves > Anseriformes > Anatidae > Cygnus > Cygnus olor. Next base: position 69,318,419 of record NC_049172.1, on the reverse strand, counting down.
AACCTTCCAAAAAAAAAAATCCTCAAACCAAAAGGAACAGCAGCAGCCAACATGAGGTCAGTCCCCATTCAGAGGACGTGCTTGGCCATGCTATTGGAGCATCCGTTCCTCACACAGTGTGTCTCATGCAGCAGAGAATGGCCCCCATGAGACAGTTTTGGAAGATGAGCTGATGCTCCTCCTTATCTCGCAGGCTGTGGAGTGTGTCTGATGCAAAGGCTCATGCAAGGATATTGCCACAGCTCCAAGATACCTCATATAAAGCCTCAGGTATGTGGGCTCAGCTATTCAGATCTGTGCAGGAGCTCTTCTTTCCACCTCAAGTGTTTCTAAGCAAGATTATTTTTTAAATAATAATAGATTAAAAATACAATTAAAAATAATGCATTTATAATAATAATACATTTATAATAATAATACAAAAAGCATAATATATCTATCATAATTTTCTATTAGGTACCACTAGTGAGCCTTCCTTAGTTGAAGATTTCAGAGGCTCAGCACAAACCATGTTATTTATCATTTTTTTCTCTGTGCAGGAGTCTTTCACGGACACCTCTAAGCAAAGAGCTGAACTCCAGAAGTCATTTGCAGCTCAGTTCCCTGACAGTGATGTTAGCGTGCCACAAACTTACAAGATTAGAGCAGATTTATGGCACTCTTCTAACACAAAACGAAAGAAGCTGCTCTGCACAGGCTATTCCCAGACCACACTTCAACATGTAAAACCATCTGTTCCTTCTCTATCAACATTCATAGAAGGAATTATGAGAAATAATAATAGCAGAAATGTTTTCTCTCTCTCTCCTTAGATGGAAGGGAGACTTAGTAATTTTTGGCTTAAATATGTTTATACACATATAGACGCTTTTTTTCCAGGTGGAAAACAAGCCCAGAATATTTCAGCCTCAAAGCTGAAAATTTCAACAAATTATTAACTGAAAATGAATCAGAATGGAAACCATTATGTAACTTTATCTTTGTTATGTTAATTTATCACTCTTATTCCCTTAGGCCTAGTATAATGCCAAACTCAAGTCTCTTATCAATCTCTCCCTAGGATAAGAGGATCATGTGGTTTCTCACATTAAAATATTATGCTAAAGAGATACTATGCATTTTAGTTCAATTTTGTAGCCCTGCGTCTCCAGCTCCTCTTTCTGTACCGTGTTTTTAGGAGACCAAAAGCTGTTGGACTGATGTCACACAGCAATTGTCTTTCCCTGAATTCATGAGCCTTGAATAAATTCTCATGAAAAGCAGGACATGGTATATGGGACTGCATATAGAAAGGAAATATTGCACAAGTCAGAAGCATACAGCACGTTTTGAAGTATTTTGGATTAGCATTTCCAAAGCTCAATCTCATGACAAAAATTGCAACGAGGTGGAGAGGAGCAGGATGAACCCAACCAAGATGCAAAGTGCATGGAGGAAAGCAACCCCTGGTTCATTGCGACTCTACTGATGCCAACCAAAGGCTTATCCATGCTGTCCTTCCCTGAGGGACTTCCCCTGCACACAGCTGCTGGGTGCCTCTTCCCTGGCCACCCTCCCAGGTAGGCATGTGTCTAGAGGTGCCCAGTCCCACCCTCTGCTCCTCCCTTCGTTGGGTCTGTCAGGAGCACTTTACACCTTGAAGCTGAAGGAAACATCCAGGTGGAGGACCTAATGGTGACCCCCAACACCAGTCTCATCCCTGTGCCCCTCACCTGGCATGTGACAGGGGCAAAGAGGCTCCAGGCTCACCTTCTTGAGAGCATTTCTACTCCATCAACACCCATCAGGTATTCCTAAGCTGTCTTTTCTCACTGCACACATCTGTGGTTGTGTTTATGAAAAAAAAAAAAAAGAGTGGAGGTGTCCATATTGAGCACGGAGAGGGCAAGGGGGCTGGATGGGATGAAGGGAAGGTGGGCATGGAGCCTCACCACCCAGGGTGACAGAGAGAGTGGGAACTGCAGCATCTGCCAGTCGGCAGCGTGGCTTCCTCCTGCATCAGCGATGTGCTTGATGCTGCATGGGAATGCCCACAGGACGTGTTTTGGAAGGGTTGGAGAACAAGTGCAAGCAGCTGTGCACACTCACTTTGAAAGTATATCCTTTCCTTTCCAGGGCTTCTTACGCATCAAGGTTTAACTTGATCTTGTAGTCTATTTGATGCTGTGAGGACATCCCTCGTTGCCCTTTAAAAGAACATTTGTCACTATATAAACACCAGGTTGATTCTTTGTAAATGGTTTAACTTGTTTTTCACCCTTTTATTCTGCCTGTTGCGCACAAGAGAGTTATTTCCTACACCTGGCTGCTGAGTTACCAGCCAGGTCTGACCCCATCTGCTCAGAAACCTGCATTTGAAACTTTCTCTGTTCAGCATCCAGTGCCCGATGCCTGGGAAGGGCTGGGTTGTTCTGTTTACTCTCATTTCAGTGGCCTACCTAGGACCACCAAGTGACACCACCACCTGTGATAACGCCACATTAATCGCAGCATTTGGGATTCCACACGCCTTTAAAGCAAGGTATGTAGTGACCTAAATGCTTTCACACTGCTCCTGTGATAAGCACAAGTACATCTGCATGTGTCTGGGGCTGAACAACCAAAATACCATATCACAAATATCTGTTGGGGTACTTTATTCTTTCCTTTAAAGACATCTGAGTGCACTTGAACAAAAAACATAGCACTATCCTGTCTCCTATGCCATCATCTTGCAAATACATCATGGCCATGCATAAATTCATTACAATCCCCATGATAACCAAGCATTTGCTATGCCTGCAGAGCTGGATTGACAAATACTTCATCTAAAACCCTCAAGGTAGTCTTTACATTGTATTTGTGGACTGGTTTCCAGTAAAACAGTGTTTTACTGGAACTGTGGGGGTGAGGAGCCTGGTAGAGGAGAAAGCCATCCCTGCAGCCACGGTGCTCCACATGGTGGTCCTCCACCCCAAGGACATCACGGTGCCTGCTGATCCCCAGGAATCTCAGACCCTTGGGTCTGCATGCATAGCTGGTCACAGGGACCATCCACTCCTGCAGCCTGGGATGCAACAAGAGATAAACAGGTTATAATCACAGTAATCCTGGGAATTTGTCCTAATTTACTCACATCAGCGATTGGGCTGCACTTGCTGCAATTCCCTGTAACAGCTGAGGTTTTGCTGCACACCATGATTTGAGGTCTCTTGAAGGAAGAGGGACCCCAAGCCCAAGTGGGGAATGGTTCAGCTTGCTAGTCTTCAATCTGTACATGACCCGCCACCACAGAGCATGAGGAAGTGGACTGAATTGTTTTTTTTCCCTAAAAATGCCAAGTCAGACAAAAAAAGTTTTGGTAAGAAGAGATTTTTCTTAAGAAACCAATCCTGCATCATTTATATTCTTTCCTTTCTCTCTTGTATTTCAGAGAAAGCCACTTTCTTATCCCAGCTGCTGCCAACCTCCTACTTACAAGAGAAGGGATCCAAGATAAACCCATTAATTTCAAGGAAGATACTTTGGAATTATTTCATTACAACTCCAAGTGTATTTTTACCCTGATCTGTTTAACCGCTGTATGGATTCATATTATGCACTCACATTTCATCCTACATCCAGCTCTCTTAATAATCTAATTAACATCACAAAAAAATACAGTTATACTAGAATTTAAAACAGAAACAGAGGCATCGACATTTCTGAGCTGGTGAAAGGTTTTTATCATGTCTCTTTCAATAGCTGGTATTCACCTGGAGGAAGATGCAAGGCTTTTTTTTCTTTTTTTTTTTTTCTTTTAAAGAGGTATTTATGAACGAAGAAGAAGGAGAAAGAGAAGGAGAAGAAGAAGTTGTTATATTACATATAACTGCCTTAGATTTGAGGTGTTTTTTTTCCTGTACAATGACAGAGCAACCTAGAGAGGTGCAGATAACTAGATCAGGCTGATGTCAGATTAGTGGAAGAAATATTACCTATGCATTTCTGTATCCCCATTTTGGAAGTGTAGCTATCAAATAGAAACATTTAAATATTATTCATATCACCAGCCAAGAGGATTTTAACCAGAGAATTCCACTTGTTAGTTTTACCTTTATCATGAAAAGATATTAAAGGAAATCAAGTAAAGGTAACAACCCACATGACCATTCAATCCAATACACTCAATTTGTTCTATCCTGAAATTTCCTCTAAGGAAAGTCAGGCACGTTTTTCATTCCTGTATTGGCAAGGGCTTGGAAGCCCTCATTTAACTGTGTTGTGTAAAATGATTAGGTGCTGAAATCTGTCTCACTTTCTGGTTACGAGCACAGCACAGAGAATACCCAATAACAACTGTGCTTCGGCCACACTTGATGGCTGTGGAAAATGGGGTTGCTCAGAAGGACATGTACGAACATACAGGCAACAGGATTTTGTCTTCCTAATTATCCACTCGCATGCAGGAAGGCAGGGCGTGTATATCAGTATATCTCTGAAGCTTGGAGAAGAGGTAATACCCAGGATTAAAACTGTTGCAGACACGTTATTTCTTGCTGTACAACGTGGAAATATCAAAGTTCACACCCAGTGATTTTGGAAGATCAAACTAAGCATGGATGGAAGAACCTGTCTGGCTAAAAAAAAGTGCCCATGTGGGACTCCTATTCACTATGCTGAAGCACCTGGATGGGTTTTTGCCCAATTTTTAACTCTTCCAAGTTAAGTTTAGGCCACGCACTAGAATGAGAGAAATCACAGGGACACTGCATCACTAGCAGTGAAGACGAGGAAGGTGGAAATACCCCTTTCAATTTTTCAGGATATTTCCCCAGCATCTCCATTGCTCATCCCCACATGCTCCATTTCCAGCCCCATTCCTCCCAAAGCCCACCCAAAGCCTGGGGAGAGACAATCATCACACACAGCCTTTCTGTGTTGCCACACAATATTTCCCCAATTTCAAAGAGTTTTATTGCCTCCTCGAAGACTCTTCTTGATTGCGACCAGCTGCACTTGCCCTGGCTGCTCAACACTTCCCCTCTCCTAAGCAAAAACATCCCTTCTGGTCCCCCTGAGCCCACCCGCCTGCGGGCCCTGCAGCTTCTGTGCACGGGTCCAAAAAAAGCATCTGCTGGCTAGATAATAGCAACAAATTGCTCTTGTCGGCAGAGCACAGGAGGCGATGCTCCTTCCTCTTGCCTTAACAGCATATTTAAATCATCCCCATCAAGCGATGGCAAGTCCTCGCTCTCTGAGAGCAGTTTTCCTGTTTCCCATTCCCCTTCTTCCCCCTCCCACGAAGCTCAGAGCTTTCTGCACCAGGGCTGGGACGGGTTTGGTGTCGGTGCTCGCTCGCCTGCCACGCAGCAGGAACACCAACAACATCCAAGTCAAACAGACTTAATGACTCCTGCAGCAGAAGTGCCAGGGCCCCGCGCACGTGCTCTGCTTCCGGAGCCCGACGGGGAGAACGACTCTTCCACTCAAAAGGCAATTTCTTCCTGTCAGTTATGATAAAAGCTGGAGCTGGAGACAAGCTGCAGAGGTTGGGTTGGATGGCTGATAAGCAGATTAGAGGAGCTGCTTCTGCTGGGAGGAACCAGCACAGACAGACTGTATCAGGAGCATCCTCCAGGGTCTTCTTGGTGGTTCTGCTCTCATTCCTCCTCGTGCAACGTCTGCTTCTCTACCTACATTTGTTCCAGCTGAAGGAAAAGATGGATTTGAGGACAGAAACCATAGGAATAACTGTGGACATCGTCTTCTCCAATGCTGCCTGCAAGAAGTGCAGTTTCTAGCCTTCTTTATTGAACCAAGACCAAGGGTTTGCACTGGAGTTGTGGAGGCCTGCAGAGGAAAATGAAGTCTTAGGAGCCTCAGAAATAACACGTCTATGCTAAGGACCACATGCTACCATGCTGTGAAGGACAAGTTGTAGCTCCAGTCACAGCACGGGCTACCAGAAGGAATGGTGAGGTCAAGGTTTTCTGGACAGTTTCAGACTCATTGGAACAATTTTTTTCTGCTTTAAAGGTCTACAGATCTCCTCCTCCCTCTCCAAGACACCAGTGCTACCCATCAGACCCTTGAAAGCAACCAGCAAAATGAAGAGGTATCCAAGAAGCTTGGGACATGACTGAGCTGCTGCTGTGGAGCCAACTCTATGCTATGGGTATGGAGGCCACTGGAGATGGGTGGCCCATGCCATCACCAGCTGCAGAAACCTTCCCAAACGAGCAGCTTCCCAGGCTGGTGATCCCATATGTCCCACTACCATACCCACCTGAGCTAGAGAAACTGCCCTGGACAGCCCCCCAGGACTATTCCAAAGGACGCCTTGCAATTTAAGAAAAAATCAGCACTTCTCAGAAGCAAACAAGAAGAGGTATCCAGGGAGCCTGAGCCTTGCTATTTTATTGCCAACCTAATCGTTTTATCTGCTGTGGAAAACTAAAAGCTCGCTGAGAGGCGGAAAGGTGCCTGGGTGGAGCGAGCGGGGCCCTCCAAGCTCTGGCTCTCCTTCCTGGGCCCTCCAGCACCTTGCTGAGAAACTGCAAACCTGGGCAGGGCCTGCTGTGCCAGGGATGGCAGGAGAAGTTCTCTTGCAGGTGGAGGCACGTCAGGAAAGCTGCCAGGCAAGGCGTTAAGCAAAAAGCCGCGAGCAAACCGGAGCACAAAGTGCCCAGCGGCTGAAGGCAGGAGCGGTGCCAAGGAGCCAGCTCCCAACCCACAGCTGCTGCGTCTTGCAGCACCCCTTCCTCCTCCTCTAGTGCCCTGTCTTGAAGCTCTGTGGAGCCAGATCTTGGATCTGGAAACCTGAGAGGCAGGATTAGCATCTTGGTTTGCTCTGGTGTGTTTGTCACAGGGCCCTGGGAGCGTTAGGGTGCGAGTGACAGCCAAGTTGCCTCATCCCGACCCAACACGTGGCCTGCAGACAGAGTGACGACACAGTGAGGGTCTGGAATTTGCCCGTCCTGATCGAGACATCCTGAAAAGCAAACTGTTTTAATTAGGAGAAGCTTATCATGTCAGCGGGAGCTTGCTGTAAGGAACAGAAAGCAAACAGCATGTGCAGCGTCTCTCCTTGCAGGGGATAACAGCGTGGAAGGACGGGACATTCACCGTGCCCGGTGAGGAGGGTGGCTGCGTCGAGGTTGTACCAGGAGCCTTGAGGAGCACCAGCCAGGCTAACCTGAACCAGGACAACCCGGGGGTTACATTATTTGGGCTGGGTGTTGAAGATCAGGCCGACTGTTTCTTCTGCCATGTCTTCACCACCCTTTTATTGGGAGCCAGGCCACTCCAGGCAGAAGAGGCACACAGATCATTTCCTGCCCATGGAGGTGGTGACTTGCTGCTGACCCTGCTTGGAGATGGATGTTGGACTGGAAACCTCCAGAGGCTGGACTGGAGGCCCCTGCACACCTGAAATACCCCATGACCCTACCAACTGCCCATTACCCTTCTGCACCCCCTGCTATGACCCTCTGCAGGAAAAGCCCACCCAGATGAGGACAGGGCACTTGGCAGCCCTCTTCCCTACAACCCTACAACATGAGGCTTTCATCTCACGCCCTGCTGCCCAGGAAGCCTCATGAATTTTATCAAGCACTAATGGTTTAATTCCTGCTCACATATGTAGAAACTTGCCATGAGTCTGAGTTTTTTTGGGGGGGTTGTTTTGTTTCTCTTTAATTTTATAAGAACTTTAATTTTACAAGTTCATAAATCAACACTTCTTCCCTGCTCTGCCTCACACCTCATGTCTGGGTGTGGCTTTAAGCAAATGAGAATATTGAACGAAAAAAATAACTTTTCCTTTTCTTTCTTTCTTTTTTTTTTTTTTTCACAAATCACTCATGTCTCCTCAACAGCCTCAAATATTTCATGCAGGTTGTGCCATGTATTTCACAAGCTAAGCCAAGCAAAACACCGCCTTCCATATACACAGCAAAAAAATGTTTTCCAGGGCTTCAAAGCATTTCTGTCTTTGGCAGAATCTTTTCTCAAAGCATACTGAAGGGAAAGTATGGAAATGAAATACAAAGAGTGGTTTAAAATAATATTTTGGGTAGAGATGAGCCCAAACCAAACCCCAGATTAGAAAGCCAGATACCCCCCCAGATACATGCCCAAAATGAGGAGGGTTTGTTGTGATACTTGGAGAACACTGGGAACGTTGCAGTCTCCCACCAAGTTTTAATTTATTAATTGAACTTGTAAAGACTTAACCCTTACCAGTCCTCACAGCTAGCACAATCTACACTAGAGCGAATGCACCGCATGGTGTGAAGGGCCAATTCAGCTGTGCCATGTGCCTGAGACAGAGCTCAAGCAGGGGTGGGCAAAGATGAAATATTTTCCCTCTTCTGGCCCTAGATACTCAATTATATTTACCCAGAAAGGCCCTGGATGGGTTAGTTTGGAGGTGGACATGCTGTGGGGAGGCAGATGGGGGCCAGCGAGGACCTGCATGGACCACAGGGCTCTGCTGAACCCAAGCAGGAGACTCGAAGCTTCAGTGTGATCATATCTGCCGTTTGGATCCAGAGTATCGCTGACATGGGCTCTAACTGCGGTGTAATTTGGGGTTTCAGATCCAGAATTCAGGACTGGATCCAAAACTCAAATGGAAGAAATTTAGGAAAGAGGCTTTTAAGAGTTTATTTGAAACAGAAAACCCGTAAATCTATTTCTGCCCTGGCTGTTTAATTGAACTATATATATTTTTTTAATCCTCTAGTATGCCCGGGCTGTTCAGACATCCAGCAGCAATTCCTCAGTATTAAATAGAAGGCTTTATGCTATATGAATGATGAACGAAGGACAAACTCAGCTTTGTGTGTACCTGCTGTTCTGGAGAGGTGAACAAAAAGCATGTTATGGCTCAGTGCGCTTACTCAACAGCAGCCAAGAAGAAAGCCACCTTCAAACAAAGCCCATCTTGACAGCAGATTTGAAGAGAATAACTGAATCTAGTAATTCATAAGTGCTCTCAGATACTGGTAGTGAAAGTCTTAGACCAGACACTCCCTAATTTGTATCCCAGTAGAGTCCTTGTGTGCAACTCTGTAAATTAAGACAGCTTAATCATGCAAAGTATATTTCACTCTCTAGTTTAATATTTTTTTTATAACACCTTAAATAACCTTAGAAATATCTGTCCTAGCACTTGACGGATTTGGGTTTGTTTTTCATTGACTTAGTGGCTATAATGAAGGTCTCAAATAGAGCACCCAGGGGAGGGAGGGTGGTTTTCTGCTCCAGAAGCTGGGTACGTACCCGGCACATCACCCGCCACCAGGCCCGGCACAGTGGCACACTCAGCACCTACCATCAAAAGCCGAACTGTGCCAGGAAACCCAGCAGCAAAGGGGTGGACATGCCATGGGCTCCAGCCACTGCTGTGCCCCATCCCAACACCACGTTGGAGCTGCTCATGACTGGGACACACAGCACCAAGCATGTACCTTACCCATGCCAACTGCCCCATTCCAAACAAGGGCAAGACTTGGCAAAAGAAGTGAACTTCAGTGAAACATGCTGGATAAGTCAATGCTACCCACCAGCAGGCATAGTGAATTGTTCCAGGCACGAAGGGTCTACAGGGCACGAAGAAGAAGCCTCACACACACTTCTAAAACTTTTCATATATTAATTCCTCACCATTGCCAGCTTGAACATTTTGGGTCTGCAAGGAGTCATGCGCAGATGTGATGCAAACAGCTCCCCCCAGCACAAGCCCAGCTCAGTCCAGCCCAATGGTACCAATGGTACCACACATCCCTGCACCCCCAATATTGCGGACACACCAGGAACCCCTGACCCTCCTCCAGGCAGTTTTGGGATCCACAGGTGTCCAGTTTGGCAGCAAACAATGGTCCCCCGAATCCCATCAGCAATGTCTTCAGTCTTGGTTACCTTTAAAATAAACCTAACCCAATGAATGCCGCCTGCACATACGTACATGCGCCCACAAAAACACTTACTAGCTTAATAGGGGTGAGTACCAGAATGTAAACACTAAAATTATTGACATCTTTATTGCTTAGATGACAGATTCAAACAAAGCTAACCCTTTAATTATGTTTATATAATGTAATTTGGCATAAGTCATAATAGCACCCCTTTGCAATGACCAGATTAATATTTTACATTTGCTTGGGCAGCACATTACAGATTGGAAGCGGTATTTTCTCTGATGCTCCAGAGCAGGGACTACACCAGTGTGGTTGGGAACTAGGCTCAGCCAGAGGCTCTCTCCGTGGGGAGCTCTGCCATGGGAGTCGTGTGGGCGCACAGGGACCCCCAGTCCCATACCCCACTGTGCACAGCTCCCTTTTGCACCCTCTCTCCCAGGACACCAGCACCACCGGTGTTTGCCAAGAGTAAAACAAAAGGCCCTGCTGATGCCAATGGCAGCAGAGAAGCCTCCGTTACTGCTGGCAGGGTTTCACAGGGCAGTCGCCCTTCTGCCTGCACTGGATCAGCTGGGACTTCTCCAAGTCCTGCTCTTGTGTACAGAGGTGGGGGTGTCCCATGCTTTTCCACAGAAAGAGCTGACATGGCTACTGGGCTTTGAGAAAGTTCACATCTCACATTTTGGAGAGGATGAAACATCTGAGGATGTTCTGCAGCAGAGCAGAGAGTAGAAATTGGCCTCAATATTCAGCTTCCTTCCCAGTGCCTAACTTTCGCATTGCTTCTAGGCATCTTCCCGAGATAAGGGATGTTCCCTGCAGCAGGCTTGGTGTCTGGGTTCCCCTGCAGGAAGCTTCTTGAGGGTCCACCTCCAAGCTCCATGGCCTCATTTTACACTGGTGAATTAGAAGAGCTAGTGATGCTCACTGCCTATTTCAAAGGGATGCCAACGAATAAACGTGGTCCTTGCTCCGAGAACAGGTCCCTCTACTGCCAGCACAACAAGTAAATAGATCCTCTGAAATTGTACAGCATAACTCCCTGAGATCCAGGGCGGCCGTTTCACTGCCCACCATGAATTGGTTGCCTTTCCCAAGCGTCTTCATATTCCACAAGTCACGACCAACACTCTGGAGACCTCAGTCCTCTGAGATAAACCTGCTCACTCTGATGGTCTGCTCCATCACCTGTAAATCCACCACTCCCAAGGACCAGGCTTGTCCAGCCTAACTGCATGGGTCCTTCAGAGAGGTTTCTCTGGCCAGGCTCTGCTGGTACACTACTATGAAGCTGATACTTGAAAGCAAATGCAATGCAGCAGGACTTAGCCACTCCAGGAAAAACATGACTCCTCTTGGTAGACGTTTGTATAACAACCAGTTCCATTTAAATTTCTTCCATCCTATATACTTCAACAGGCTATTTAATTAATAGCAGAAGGAGCTTGAGAGCATGCATCCAGATGCTAAAACACTGTCAAACTCCAAAATTTAACAGAATGCATTCAAATTTGTGTGCAAAATAAACCTTCACACACCAAGCCTGTGTATTTCCTGGCCTTGCACATCACTGCTACACAAGGGTTCTTCTGTGCCATGGAGACCCCCTGCCTTGGTTAGCCCACGAGCCCACTCTTCACTGTACCATGCCTCTGATGTAGTCCGTGAACCACACATAAAAGTTAACTCCTTTTTCAGGTGGTATGTACACCTCTTACTTTTGTCCCATCAGCATGAGGTTGTGGGTGAGATGGTTTTGTTTCCTGATTCCCATGCTTGCCTACTTGACCCATTTCTCCATGTGCCAGCTCTGGCCTACATGGTACTGCTTGGCCTCTGTCTTCTACCCGAGGAGGTAAGATAACAGTCTTACCCCTTTTTTATACAAACTCCAGGGATTCCTTCAGAACTCCAGAGACACAAAAATTTGGGAAGGAAAGATTTTACCCAGCCCACATCCCCTTCTCATAGAGTGATGAACTTTCTTCATGTAAATTCATGAATTTCACATCTTGTTGGAGATGGCCAAAGTGGTTTTGTTTATTTTTGTAGGTTTGGGATTTTTATTCTTCTGAAATTGCCACCAGTACATAGAAAACAGACATTGCACTGCTGAGGGAGACAGAAAAACAAAGACAAAAAAAAAAAACACGTGCAAGAGTCCAGCCCTGCAAGGAGCTGCCTGCCAACAGGGAGATGGAAAGCAACATTCACACAATCTGCTGGAGCACCCAGCATAAACTCAGTGTAACCTCACTATGTTGCTTAAGCCCAGACCTTACTGGCCGGAGCTGTCAGACTTTCACACACATGTTTTGTTGAGAACAGTCATTGCACAATGCAAAGCAGGTAGCGGTTTGAATTGCTCATTGCCCACATAAATTTGGACGCTCAAGCAGTACCTACGTTCTTCATCACTTTCAGAATAAAGTGATAGCTGTATAGAGACATAAAGAATAAATGAGGAAACAGCACAGACAACAGGAGATTGAACTTCTTCAATAACATCTGGAGCCAAACGGCAAAGAATTAACATCACAATTTTATAAAGGAAAATAAAAATCAAGTGCTTCTCCAAAACAATGCATAATGTACGACTCAGAGCACAACAGTGACTAATGGAGAGAGAAGAGACCTTCAGAGCGCCAGACAGAGCAGAGATTCACAGATTTTGGAGCATGCAATGTTTGCATCAAGGTGTTTTAATTAGTGAATCAATAAATCTACCCAGGCAAAATTTCTTTGAGTTCTTCAAAGATAGTCTTGACTTTTTTGTCAAAGCATTCTCCCTTTTTGCCTTCATCTATATGCATGCTATTGTGTGAAGAAAAAAAGTTAGAAAGAGTATGAGTTATGAAATTTTTCCTCGTGCATAAAGATTACAAATCTCATTGAAATTCCATTGAATGATATTGACCACACTACTTGCAAATGTAGTGAAAGCCACACAAAAGGCTTTCTTCCCCATTGTTTATGTGAGCATTTTGGAAATGGGGTATATATTGCTACGCAGAAAGGGGAAATAGAGACAGGAGTGAAATGTAGTTTGTTGAGCTAATAAACAGCAAGCCCTCCATTTGTTTCTTTAGTCCTGCAGAGCCATTTCTATTTCAGACTTACATGCTCCACTGTTAGCAGAACTGGTGACAAGCATTTCCACTGCAGATTGTTAAAGCATGTGGGCTAGTTTAGCTTTAACTATGGGAATGCTTCCCAGCCATTCTTAATGGTATTGTCATAATTCATGATTTAAGAGATCGATATACAACAACAAAGGGACAGAAAGCCCTAGAGACACTGGCTGTGCCATTAGCTAGGTTAAATACATCTAAAGACTACAGCAACCCCAGAAAAACATGTATTAATCTGAATTCTGGAGCTCCTGATGTTTGCAATGAGCTTGGCCAAAAGCAATCTAATTATTTTCATATTCCTTTACATAAAGTTACCAGTACTGCCTAATTTAAATGAGTAATAACAGACAACAAAGCCTTCTTTCTCACACATTCAGAACCCTGGAAACACCCTTTCATGCAGCGAGGAGCGGTGCATATAAAATAATTAGACGGACATCAGTGAAAGCAGAAGGGGCATGAGCTCAGGAAATGTGCCAAACCACAGGCCTTCTGGCAGAACATCCCGAATGTCTGCCATCTGCTTGTCCAACTATGCATGTTGAACATCTCCATCGAGGCACCCAGTGCAGGTCAGCGGCCACACACTATCGTGGGACAGCACCACCTCCTGCTGGCCATTTCAGCCCTAAGACAGCAATGGCAAAGAAACTGAACATAGGTGAGTTCTGTAGCAAATACCTATGAAAAAGCTGTCAGAAATGCCTTCCCCATGCCCAGCCCTTGTGGTACACGCCTCTTCCCTTGCTTGCATTCCATTCTCCCATCTCTGAAGGGCTCACAGACCGTTTCTTGAAGACAAGATTCAGGCAGAAAGAAAGCTCTGTGTGTCCAAGAGTTTCTCGTGTTCCCCCCCCAAACACCCAGGTGAAATGAATGACATTCTACAACTTTGCTTTACACGTAGACTTAGACCATCACAGCTAAAGCAGTGCAGTGCGGTTCTGTCATTTGCAATGCCATACCCAGTCTGTTAACTGCTCAAAAACTTATTGATGGCAAATGATGACCTTCTGCTGAGCAGAGAGGGAGGCAGGCCAGGCCCCAAACTGCTCCTTGGAAATCCAGTTTATTTCCTTACTGTTAGGAAGGAAGGAAAGGGAAAAGTGTCTGGTCTTGATTTTTGGGGTTGGACCTGATGATCTCTGAAGGTCCATTCCAACCCCTACAATTCTGTGATTCTGTGATTCAGTTGACTGCAAGAGGATTGTGATCATTTACAACAGCCGTAATGCCCTCAGCAGGTAAAATTGTAGGTTTTTTGTGTTTACACCTGATGAGACTCACCATCCCATCAGGACCATCAGGATATGGATGAAGCCTCTCCAAGTAACAGATTCTTTTCAGTGCTTCCCAGGGCCAGGCTGAGAGGCAGTGGCACAAACTGGAGCCCAGGAGCTCCCTCTGACCCCCAGGCAGACCTTCTGGGCTGGGTGAGGATGAAGCCTGGCACAGGCTGCCCAGAGGCCCGTGTGGTCTACTCTTTGGGGATCTCCAGGAGCTTGCCTGGATGTGGGGCGAGCACACAGATCAGGTGGTGCTGCTGGGGCAGGCTCAGAGCAGAAGGCCCCAGAGGCCTCTGCCAGCCTCAGCCTCTTGCGACCCTGTGGAGCCCTTCACTCCCAGTCAAACCTCCCTGTGCACACTTTCTCCTCGGGGTTCCCACACTGAGGTTCCCAGCTGGTTTGGGCTGGGACATCTCGGGTGATCATCACCTCCTGGCCGCGGCAGGGCCTGCTCCTGTGCGTGGCACCGTGAAGCCCTGCCCACGTGTGCACGGTTTGGGCAGCTCAGCAGCTATCAGGGGGATTTCACAAACCAGAGCGATGACTGCTGTGGACTCTCTGTGGGAAGCACTTCTGGCACATGCAGCTGAATTAAAATCAGGTTTCATTTCCTTCTCTGTGTCACACGAGTAAATCAGTGTCTGCCTCGTAAGCAAGGCGCCTGGGACAGCAGCTTCCCCAGCAATAAGCCCGGTGACAGAAAATCCATACTTACCAGCAGTGAAAGATCTTCTTTCACTTTTGGCACAAGCTTTTTAACCTTGCCTTTCTTCCCCCACCCCTGCACCATTTTCTCCTTACAACAATTACTTGCTCCATAGCTGAAGGCAGGGTTTAATCCTGCAAGCATAAATCCCCACGTACAGCGATGCGATCAGCAAGGTTTCGCGGGATTAAGCCCTGGGTCAGCAGAAATTTTCACAGAGTGTAATTACATGAGACGTGCAGCTACATGCGTGCTTGAAGGTAAGCGCGCGTGCAGCTGCTGGAAGAGAGGGGCTGGGAGGGCCGGGCTTGCCGAGCACGCACTGTGGATGATTTCCCCTTGCTTTGCAAGGACGGTGTCAGTGACAGCACAGGACGTTACGTGGGGACTCTGCAACCACAGCGGGAAGGCAGGACCAGAGGCTGTCTTGTTTTCACGACACATTTATCAACCCCTGAGCCCCAACAGGCAGCGGCTTTCCATGCAAGGCCATTAAGGAAAACATTACAAAATACCTAATCTTTGTTAAAACCCTCGTTGGTTGGACCCGAGCAGGGGCTGCTGGAGCTTGTAAAGCACCGTGCAGCTGCTTCGGATCCACGCTAGTTCTCTCTTACATACGTTGCAATCTCATTTACTACCCAGCACAGATCATTTGCAGCTGCTTTAGAGCCTTTCCATTAGAGCATCGCACCACAGAGGAAAGCTGTCGCCACTTACATCCTACCAGGGCGCTGGGGTTTGAGAGGCTGAGCTCTTCCCAGGTGAGGCCCAGTTGTCACTGGGGGTGACTCATAGATCACGGATGGTTGGGTTGGAATGGACTCTAAAAGCCCATCCAGTTTCCAACCCCCTGCTGTGGGCATGGACACTCTCCACTGGGTCAGAATTGGCCCAAAGCCCAGCCAGCCTAGGCCTTATAAACCATTTCAGGCGCGGGGTTTGGTGACCACCCTTGTGTGCTATGTGCCCCAAGCTCTCACAGTGCTGACAGAGCTGCAGCCCTGTTTAACCCACCGAGCCCTGCTGAAACACAATCTGAACACTGCTGAACACCACCCAGGCCCCGTGACCATTGCTCTGAGCTGTTCTCCAGCCCTATGGCAGGAATCAGATCATTGGGGTTACAATTGCACCCTAACCCTGGCTCTGGACCATCAGTTGTAACCCACGGACTATGCAGCCCAGGTTCTGGTTCTTTTCCTGGTGTTTTAAAAAACAGTCATCTGCACCTAATGAAGTAAAATTTTCATTAATTGATGAGCAAGGAAACTACTGAGCCAACTGCCAGGTGAGACAGACTGAACAAAAGGCAGCACAGCTGCACTATAAACAGGGGATCCTACAGCAGCAGTGGATCTTCTAAAAATACTGGAGACATCCCTGTGTCTTCCCATTGCTCACTGGGGTCTGTGCTGGCTCCTACCTGATCTGACTTTTGGGTTTCAAGCCAGTGGGACAGAAAAGTATTTCCTGCACTTGTGCAAGATCCCCCCATGCTAATACCCATGTGACAAGCTAACCCAAGCCTGTGCACAGGGTAGTCCTGCTGATGAACAGAAACTATAATGGGAGTAAGGAAAAACCTCACTTCACCATACGAATTTTGCCCCCTTCTGATTGTACCAGTCATCAGCCCTTTCATGGACTGCAGCTAAAATCTGTAAATCTCAGAAGGAGCTAACTGAGTTTGATTTAATAGCAAGCAGTTTACTTAATTAAATAGAGTGCCAATCAGGGAAATATTATTCACTCCCCTTACTAGAAACATAATACTAATCAAAACCAGGGTAATAAAAAAGTAAAACACACACTGAATGTTTCTCCATCCATCTGAAAAAAAAAAAAAAAAAAAAAGGTCTATTGCTCTAGATCATTTCAGAGATTTTTGCTCCCTTCAGGACATGCACGCTGAGTTTTGAATGAAAATGGACCGAGATAATCAATATTTAAGCCTCTACATAGAAGGTTTAATACCAAAACCACAAAATTAGCCTTAAATATTACCTCTGCTATTATGCTCTGAAAAAAAAAAAAAAATTATATATACATATATATATATTGCTTTCTTAAACCCAGAATTATTAATTTCTGTACTAAGTGGCAGCTGCTTGCACAATTGTTTTTAGAGAGGATTATGCTTGGTCCAGGCAGAGGAAAGGAGCCTGGAATTAACCTCTTGGTCTCTGCTACTGTTAATTACCTTTGCCATAGCACAGAGTGCACCAGTTGCAGAGCATCTAGCCAAGGCCTTGCCATCAGCAGCAAAGACATAAATCAGGATGTGACAGCATGAAGGGACAAATAAATCACTAGGGGAAGACAACATGAGCAGGATAAGAGCTATAAGCAACGTGAGCAGATGAGTACATGGCCAACGCCAACTGTGCTAGAGCTGTTCTGGTTGGCCTCGGTTGAACATCTGGAGCTGAGCTGGGTTTGTGGCACTACCTATGCTGTGGAGACAGGAAACTGAGGCACAGAGAAGATAAGCTTGAGTTTGCCGAGAGCTTGAAGGGAATGAGGGACTTCCCCTTGTACAGTGTCCCACCTAAGCAAGGTTCCCATGCACAGTCAGTACCAGAGCTAGAGACAGCAGAAGGGCATCCTGGATCCTCCTCCTCTGACTTGGCATAAGTATTTATTTCTTCTTTTACTATTCAATTTTATCAGAAGTAAGGGGAAAAAAAATCCTTTTGAATTTTTGCTGTTCTTTTTAAACAGAAAAAGAAACTTGTTTTCAGATACATTCCAGGTATTAATATTCTAACAGGTATTAATCTTCTAACAGAACCTTCTTCTTGGGTATACATACAGAATATAGTGGGAAGGAGCCCTTCTGCTTAAACTGTATGCTGGAGTTGGGAACACGGAGAGGAAATCTGTTTTTATTGAGGTTTTGTTCTTTTTTTAGAGGAAGAGAGAATGAGCACCAGAGAGAGGTTTGGCCTGCTGGGTATCTCGGACAGTAGGTGGCAAGAACATCTCAGTGCTCCCATGTGGAGTTTCTGTGCGATGGTTGTGGTTCGGAGGAAGGCGAGATGAATGCAGCAGCGTTCCAGAAATCAGTTCCTAAGGTTTTATCTTTAATCTCTTTCCCTCCCCACTCTGATATGGTCTGCATTGAGAAAGACCTGAGATCAGCACAGCAGCCCACGCAATGCCGAAGCGTGCAACCACGGCCTGGCCCCGCTCGGCAGAAACGACGGCAAACATCCAATTTCCTACATGGCTTGAGCAAGATCCTGGCTTCAGTCACTCTTCATTGCAGCCGGAGCCACAGGCATCATGCCACGGAAATATCGCTTTGGGCTGCGGGTTCCTTCGGCTGGGACTGTACCAAATGCAAGCCCTGCTTCAGCCAGGGACCTGAGCTGGGTAGGTCCCCCAGCTGGGTTACAAGCACAGCATCACACTGTGGCCAAACACCTTGATGGGTCAGGGGCTCTTCCAGGGGCTTCCATCACTCTCTATTACACCTGGCACTTTTAATCCTTTTAACCTCTCAATTGCCGTAGGTGCAGCACAGAGACCTCCTGACCCTTCCAGAACACCCTAGTGACTCATAACCCCTACAGTGAGTTCACCAGTTTGGATGTCCTCTGGAGAATTTTTCTTTTATGGCAGAATGGTTGGTATTTTAGCAGAAAAGGGCAACCTGCTAACCAGCTTCATGGGGAAAGGGAAATTTCTTCTTTGCTGGAAAAAGCAAACACACACAATAAGCTTGCTCAGCTGCTCTTCTCTTATCCCCGTGGGGGAATTAACTGGATTGTCTTTATACCATTTAAATGCTTGTTTCTGGTTTGGTTTTCAAACATGAACTTGAAGACCAGGACACACTTAAAGGTGGTGAAGAGAAAATACCAAGATCATTACAAGACCAAAACCCACCTAATGAGGGGGAAGGAAGAAACACAGCAATGACTGAGTGAAGAGAGATCATTTAGCAGCTGGAGAACACCAGAGCCAGGATCCACTAGGAGGCCAACAGGCAGTCAACATCATTTAAATTAAAAAACAATAAAAAGGAACATACAAGATGCAAGGTTCACTCTGGTTGTGTCCACAGCACTCCTGAGGTCACTGGCTGGCAGAGTCCTGAAGAGCACCCAGCATTTCTATCAGGATTAGATCTCTGGAAGTTTTTGTTAATGAGGGCTGGGAGGATAGGGTGGGAGGGGAAATTATCTCAAATGGTGTAGGCAAACCCTGCCAGCTGATCTGAAAGTGATAAACCACACCACCACCCATAGCCCATCCCCACGGGCATTTCTCTGGATTCCCCGACACCAGAGATGCCCTGTAGCTGGAGGGACAGTAATCTCCAGGAAACGGTCACGTTGTGCTGAAACGTGCAGGGCTGGTGCATCTCCAGGGCCCCCTCTTGATCTATGACATCACACTGGCTCAGTACAGACTAGTTATTTTTCTTTTGTTTTGGGGCTGATGTCAACTTTTTTATTATTCTTCTTTTTTTTACATTTAACTGTTTTGAAGAACCCTTCCCTGTGGAACAGAAGTCCCTCTGGATGTCAACAGGAGCTAAGAGCCTTAAGAGCCAAAATTTGCTTCAGAAAATTTTATACTAGCCATGGAAAACCCAGATAATTGCCCTTCAGGGAGGATGCCATCATTAATTATGGATAAAAGGGGCTTGCAGGGGTAAAGAAAGAAGCCATGTTACAGACATGGAAAATCTGCCATGCCAACCTGCCTGAGGAAAGCACTTCCTCAGACTCGCATTTGATTTGCAGAATCAAAATCCCATCAGACTCCAGCTTTCTTTGCCCTTCCCCCCAGTTTTTTGAGACAGAATGCAAAATTAAGGGGCTAATGTAGCGCAGAGCAGCTGCAATCTATTTGGATTTTACTGAAGGGCTTGATACCGTCTCCTGAAATCTTACGCTCCACACTGATTCAAGTTGGCTCGGGCAGGAAAACCCTGTCACGCCGGCTTGAAGGCTGCCTAGGAAGCCAGTACAGATGGGGCAACGATGCACAGCGATGGATGAGTCTTGCCATAGTGAGAGTCCACGGGAACCTGCTTTGGTTTCACCTCATCAGCCGTCCGGGGAAGAAAAGAGAATCCAGCACTGAGAAAAAATTAAAACAAAACTGGCTGCATCTGTTTGGGTAGAGGGATAAATCTCCTAAAGTTGAGAAAGTTGAGAAATGCTGATAAAACATCCGAAAAGTTGAGAAATGTTGATTAAATACGGCAAAACTCAAGTTTTTCATGGAGAAGCGGTAAGCAACAACCGCCTACCTGCACGGAGATATCAGAAGGGAGTGCATGACACCTAATGGAGGTAAAAATCCAGGAGGTGGCGGCAGTAACAGAGATCTAAGAGCAGTTTCTGCCTTTCTTGCTCAGAGGCAAGCAGGATAACAGCATTATTGGGGCCGTCAGCTCGCAGCCGCGTACCAGCCCACAGAGCCAGCGGCTGCGTGTGCAGCGTGCTGCAGCAGAGGCTTCAGGCTTGCCGACGCAGGGAACTTGACCAGAATAGCTATTGCAGATAAGCTATTCCACAATAACTGCTTTGGAATAGCTCCCTGCACAGACCACTGTCTTCAACAATAAGAGTCATTTTACGGTGGGATAATTAATACTCTCCTCCAAAGCAAAATAATTGCTCTGGAATACGCTCTCTTTGATTCCTAATAGAGTTCAGATGAGCAGCAGCTCCAGAGCAACTCTTATTATATTATTCTGGTCAATTGTGTCTGGTAGACAAGCTCCAAAATCCAAATGTGCCCAATCCATAGGCAGAAAACCCATATGGGGATCAGGGAAAGGAGCTCTGCAGCTGATGCAATTAGGAGCCTGTTGCCCTTGTGGGCATCAAAATCTGCCAAGCGCCCATCCCATGGTTCCTGAAACCGAGGGGAATTTTGCTGTTTCAACAGGAGAAGATTTGATCCCAGCCAGCTGAATTGTTTTCAAGGAAAAATGGCTTTATGTATCAAATTTTTTGATCACTTTCAGATTTAGTTGGGGATATTTTTTTTCCATTTAATTTCAATATAATGAAAGTATTCCAGCTTTTGGAGGGGAACAAAGTTTGGACAGAAACACAACTGAGAGGAGCAGAGGAAAATTTAGGGGAAGGGGATACCTTCAAAGAAACACAGTCATGGAAAGTTAACGTGCATTTTCCTAAAATGTTGATTCTCTAGGACATATTTCTTTCCTTGTCCACCCTGCTTCTGCACACAATTGTCTCACAGATAATTTCCAAATTCTCTTGCAGAAACTCGAACTTCAAGGACTCGCCCAACGCCTTCTGCACAGTGCTCCCCAGGCCATGCCCGAGGAGCTCACCGTTGGCCTTCATGGTGTTACAGTCCTACAGTGGCCCACATGAAGCTCTCCCTCCTCCTTATCCCTGTCTTCTAGGAGGAAACCTCTGCTGTGTCACAAGGGCTGGAGTCTTTTTCCTGTTCCTGCTCTGTGATATTCACCCCAACACAATGAAAGGCATCTCCCAAAGCAGCCTGGTGGCTGAGGGAAGGCAATCTTCCAACTTCCTTTAAAGGTGGTTTGGTCATTTAGCTGTTGGTGTTCCTCCAGCCCCTCTCCTGGAGGTAATCCCCTTCCCCCCAGCTTGTTCCCTTCATCCTTGCCACCTTCCTGGGCTCTTGTTCCTGCCCTGCAAGGGAGAATCACACCTCCCTCTGAAGTGACCCCAGGAATGCCTGCAAGATAATGGGGAAAAAAATATCATAAAAGCCAAAACAAACAAACAGCAAACAACCAAAATATTTTCACCCTTTTTCCTAAAGGACAGCCATTTCTTGCTTTCAAAACTGACTCAGACTTTGCACTCTGAGCCCACAGGAACAAGCCCCCAGCTCTACCAGCTCCTCGGAGCACACTGCATGCCCCAGCTAGTCACTGAGCATGTGAGATTCAGCCTCCTTCATCTCTCCCTGCCTAATGTGAAGCAGATGTCTTCTATTAATGAAGTAATTGCTAATTAGCAACCACTTTGTCTTCCTTCCATCAGTTTTCTTCCCTGGTTCAGGGGAAGGGGGTAGGCTGTGTAAATAAGGCAGCCTCCATAGGAACGTATTGCATGTACTGCCCACAATTTGGCTGTTCACATCACAAACACTAAGCAAGGGATGCATCTCTGACACGGCATTTAGCAGAAAGGGGCCTTGGCATTTCCCAGCATTTGGGGAGACTGTAACAGGGCAAGATGTTTGTACTGGGTCTGGCAGAGGAGGGCTGGGCCCAGCTACGAGTACAGCTGAGCTCTCAGCAGGGCTTTTGTTAGCATAGTTTGGTCAGTAAAACCAGAATTGCACACCTCCGTGGAGCCAGGCTCACAAAACTTTATAAGCACAGACCACCGAGAGCTTGCTGCACCTCCCCATCACCTGCGGGACAGTGTGCAGGGCAACATGATGGTAATTCACGAGGCGCTTGTACAGCATGGAGACTGAGCACCAGGTGGCATCACTGCTGAAAGCTGCATGGGACGTGCCAGCTGGTCTTTGCTCACCCTGAATTTCCACAGGAAACTCCAAATATTTGCCCCATTTTCTGTTCAAGTTGCATCACTATGAGGTGACACCAATACAGCCCTATGACTCTGGGTCTAGGTGACAGACTCTCCGCCCATGCTCCAGAGAGGAAACGTGACCCGTGGTAAACATCCCATTTTCCTGCTGGGCATTGCATACAGCCAGGACAACCCTCAAGGCAAGGGTCTGCATCCCTGAGACATGCTCCCAGCACAACATCCTCATCCCTTTGCTCCCTAGCAGCTGGGACACACCGCCCAGGGCCCCTCTGTTTGGGACCCTTGAATTCCAGTCCACAATATTACATCCCAGCTCAACAGAGAGAGATTATTTCCCTCTGGGCTCCGCGTTTTAAAATGTGACGGTGCTTCTGCATGATTTATAGAAAAGGGATGACATTCAAATTCTCCCTGGGTCCCAGCCACCACGTTGCATCTGTGTAATGGTTTCCCAATAGAGACAGATTCCTCTTCTGGCTGCCTGTCTCTCCTTTCCCTTTTCCCCCAGTATCAAGGGATCTTAAAAGCTTAGAAAGCTATAGCCATGCTGATTTTGTAATACACTTGAACTCTCCTTTTGCATTGTCCTGAGGGGGACTTGCTGTAATTTGGTTCTTGGAAATAATTTCTCCCCTCATAAAACACCCCTAATTGTAAACCTTCCAACGAGCTCCTTACATTAAGATGTCTTAAAGTTTTATTTTAGCAATCATAATAATAAACAACTCCAGTCTTTGCAGGGCTTTTCATCCCAAAGGCTTCCAGGGCACCTTCAACCACTGCACACAGGCTTTGTAAGGGGATGGATTCATCGCCTAGTGAAAACGCAGGTGTTCCTGGGGCCACAGCTGGCCCCATGCAGAAAATCTGTGTGGGAGAGGTACCGAGGGGATGGGATAACCCAGGCTCCACTGCTCGGCTGACACAGCTGCCCTGCTGTGGTGTCCAAACCTGGCAAAAGCAGGCATGCTTCACATCCTTCACTCCTCCGGTGCCAGCAAATTAAAGCCCGGATGGTGGTTACCAAGGGACATGCTGCCCTCCGGGTATTAATCCAGGCATTTGGTTAATTAATAATTAATGTTACTGATTGCACCGAGAGGCAACGGAGACGAGTTGCAATGTGGGAAATGGCAATTAAATCAAAGGAAAAAAAGTCATGATAGATGTGGTCAAATATTGTAAGTGGGCTGTCTGGGGAGGTTGTGGCATCTCCATCCTGGGGCCAAATCCTTGCATTCAGCCAGACAAAGCCCTGAGCATCCTGCTCTGACTGGGACGCGCCTGGTGCAGGGCATTGCAACAGAGACACCCCGTGATCCCAACCTAAATCTTCTTATCCCTAATCTGGGGCAATAACTTAAAGCGGTGCTGGTTTAAATGCCCACATCAGCCTCTGGAGGAGAAGGGAGCACCGGGATTTGAGCAGCAAACATTCCCAAATGTGGGGGTTCCCAAATGTGGGGGTTCCCAAAAGTGGGGATTCCCAAATGCGGGGGTTCCCAAATGTGGGGGTTCCCAAATTTGGGGCTTCCCTCCCGCCCACCCCACAGTCCCTAGGTTAGAGCACTGCAGGGCTGTTAACTCCCAGCAACCGGCTGTGTGTTATCCATATCAGTCTGGACCCGCTCCAGCCCCTCGGTATCAGCAATGGAGAGCATTACCCGAGGCTGGATTCAATACAGCGTGCTTCAGACATCGTCAGCACCCGGTGCAGCCACCTCCCTTATCCTGTACGCAGCTCGGCTGTGGAGCCATCCCAGAAAGCTCTCGGCGGCAGCCGATCGGCGTCACGCTGTCCCGCTTGGGTTGCAGTCCCCATCGCTTCCAGATGTTCCCCCGTCGCACTGCAGCCTCTCCAGCTGTCGCCTCCTCATTACGCATGTGTGCACTGGATCGCACCTTCCTGCTTACGTCTGTCCCAAAATTCATCTCTCTGGCTGCAGCCCCACGGATAACTCTTTTGGAGAAAAAATTATTCCCCCGTCCCCTAGGGTTTGTGCATCCTGTGTGGGGAATGACAACTAGGAAAGCCAACAAGGAAAGACTTTGAGCAAACTCCCCAGCTGGCCTCTTTCCAGCCAGCACCGGGAGCTCGGGAGTTTTATTCAGGCATGGTAGCCTGCAGTCCTGGATCCTAAAGCCCTGCTATAACAAACCACTGCGAGAGTAAAGGCTTCAGGGTCTAGGACCAGCGAGTGTGGGGCTGGATATGGCGGATATCACCACGGTCTTTGTTGGCATCACGGTATTTTATATTCAGATCCATTACAATCTGACAATGCTTTTTAACCCCCTGTTCTTGCTGGCATCTGATTGTCTCGTGACACCGATCCCAAAGGAATCCTCACCTGGATCCAGGCTGTGTCTGGACTTAAACACAGACCACTCGGGGGGTTATTCTGATTTTTACAGCCCTCGGGTACCGCTGAGAAACAATCCCTGTGGCTGCAAAGTGCTTTTTAACAAACAGTAGCTCTGAACTGTCAAGGCACCATTTTAATCATTCTGTAGGGCAGGGAGACCTGGGGCAAAACAGCACAGAAATCTGTAGATCGAACAAAAACCCCGTAACCCATCAACCTTGGTCCAAGATCTAGCAAGTTCCAGCTCTGCTGTACAGCAGCTTCTGAACCACAGTGACCAGCACCAAAAAATACATTGAAAAAATGTGCTGCCATAGCTGGAAGCTAGCAAATGTGGAGGGCAGAAAGCAAGTGATGTGAAGATGAACCAGAGAACAACTTTTTGTTTAAGGTTTTACCCCACGCAGTGTAAATAATGATCAAGTCATTTATGACTTGTTAGTCCAGTACGTGCAAAATCCCATAAACTTTTCAACTGATATCATTTCACGGTGTCAGGAATGCCATTATTCTCATCAGCAGCAGCTGCACACACACCACTGCTTAACCAAAATGGGGAAAAGAAAAAGGAAAACTTCCCCCCAACCCCCCCCCCCAAAAAAAAAAAAAAAAGAAAGAAAAAAAAAGTAATGAAAAGAAAGTTAACTATGGAACTTTGGAAAAAAAATAGTAGTTGGGCATCAGCCAGAAAGCTTTCTGCTTAGACCTGGGTAAGGCTTCCTAAGGGAAGCATTATACTTTTGATGCAGAGGCTCAGGTCTCTATTTTTAGAGCACATCACAGTCGATGAGTTTAGTACTTTCACATTTGAACCAACAGTCTATTAATTTTTTTCCAGAACTTCTCTAACACCCCATGGTAGTTTGTTCGCTTTATAATAATTGCATGAATTGCCATCAGTTCCATGGCTGTCGCTGTGCTGGTTTCACCCTGAATAACCTCAAGGATTTGGCAAGTGGGACTTAACAATTCCACATCGTGCTCCAGTTGTGTGACCTTCTCGTTTTCATTTTGGTCCTTCCCCATACCCTTCTTCTTCAGTGTGGTGTTGGGCATCATTCCCTGCACTCAGGGGGCTGTGTGTGTAGGAGCAAAGTGGGCTGGAAGAGCAGAGTGGTGGGAACATCATGGGGCATTACGAAGCCAAATGCAGGGTCTTGAACCCAGGGAGGAGCAACCCCATG
This sequence comes from Cygnus olor, assembly GCF_009769625.2. Taxonomy (NCBI): domain Eukaryota; kingdom Metazoa; phylum Chordata; class Aves; order Anseriformes; family Anatidae; genus Cygnus; species Cygnus olor. The sequence goes on along the minus strand of NC_049172.1, from coordinate 69,292,324 downwards.
TACCAGCACAGGATGGGTATCGACCTGCTGGAAAGCAGCTGACCTAGGAGAAACCCACCAGTTGTTAGGAAAATGTTGTCACCAAGAGGGTTGTCACACACAGAACCCAGGCCCAGGGAATCTGTGTGATGTCCATCCTCATGGACATGCAGAACACGTAAAGGACAAAGCCATCCAAACGCATCCTCGCTCTGAGCTGGAGGCTGGATTCGAAGACCACCAGGGGGCCACTCTAGCCAGAATTACTCCGATTCTCCAGTTCATACCCTTTCACCAAGCTACATTTTGCTAAAACATGCCTGAGTCATTCAAAGCATCACGTCCAAGCCACCAAATCACGTGCGTGTAACCCGTTCTTAACGGAGCACACCAGCATTGCTGCTCTTACAGCAGCTGGGGGCTTGGTGGGAAGATGTGAGCGCAGGTGAGCAACTTGACCCATCACAAAGGGACCGTGTCTTCATCAGGGGCTGGAAGGCACCTCTGGACGTGGCGTCGGATCGAGCCAAGGTAGGCGACATCACGCAAGGCACCACTGGGCACCTTGAGCAAAGCCTTGGTGCAGCAGAGTTTGTAACAAACGCTGCACTCACCGACCCAGAGGGAAGGGCTCTGGGCATGGAGCACACAGGTCACTAATGGGAAAGTTAGGGAACTTCTGGAGGATCTGTGCAGCTTCAAAGTTGCACACGTTAATGCATACCGTGAGCGCTCAACAAAGAAAATATTTTCAGGGGCTTTTCCACCAAGCAAACTGAAGCTGAAATTACAGAAATTGGTGTCAGACACATTCACTAGAAACAGTTTGGCTTTTGTTACTTGATTTTCCAAGGGCGGGGAAATAATTTATTTTTGTCCTTTTAAAGACTCTTTCCCCTCTGCCTTTGTCCACAAGAAAACCCCCACAAACCACAGCGTGATAGCAACAAACCGGTACAAGGGCTGACCAGAGGACTGCGGTCGGCTCTCCTTCAGTGTCAATTTTTAAACTGGAGATTTGGAGAATTTCTTAGAAAAGATGCTGTGTTTTAAACGGATTAATTTTGGAAAGTCCAGTGGCCAATTATACCGGGTCAGCTGACCGGACAGCAAAGGTTTATTTTGGTTTGCAAACAAGTGGTGTCATGGTGACACAAGGAGAGGAGCTGGAGTATGAAATGGGGCAGCATGGGGGCACCCGGCAGCCAGACATGGCCTCGGGCTGACAGCAGCCTCAGGAGGAGAGAAGAAGACAACAAGCAGGGAACGGAGCTTGTGAGTGCAGAGCAAGGACCTGGGTGTAAATAAATATGGGCTGGGGAAAATCAGGCATGGGATCTGATGAGCAAAGTCAGGTGAATGTGGGGAGGGGATGCTTGTAGCATTTTAGCTGGAAGATGGAGGATTTGCAATGCCCATGTAAACATTTTGTAATTTCATACCAGACACGGAACTTCAGGTGTGGGGTGGGAGAGAAGAGCAGTGAGGGGAGAAGAGCAGTGAGTGGTGTGATCCAGGATGATGCCCTGCTCTGTGGCACCCTCTTCCAGGTGGGGTCCTCCTATTCCATCCCATCCTTTCCCATCCTATCCCATTCTGCCCTGTCCCATCCCATCCTCTTCATCCCATTCCCGCCATCCCATTCCATCCCATCCCATCCCATCCCCGCCATCCCATCCCATCCCATCCCTGCCATCCCATCCCATCCTGCCCCATCCCACCCTGTCCCGTCCCATTGCATCCTGCCCCATCCTATCCCATCCCATACCACCCCATCCCATTCTGCCCCATCCCATCCCACCCCACCCTATCCTGTCCCCATCCCTACCCATCCCGTTCCAGCCATCCCATTCCATCCCATCCCATCCCATCCCATCCCATCCCATCCCATCCCATCCCATCCCATCCCATCCCATCCCATTCCTGACATCCCATCCCGTCCCGTCCCGTCCCGTCCCATCCCTCCCCGCCGGCAGCGCCGAGCCCGCTCCGGTCCGGCCGCGCCACCTAGCGAGCGGCCACCGCCGGCCCCCCCCGGGTGGCCCCGGCACGGCCACCCCGGCACAAGCCCCGGCTCCAGCCGGGTGGGCTCAGCGGGGTCTCTTGGGGGGAGGGAAGTGAGCGCAGTCCCGGGGTGTGGGGGGGGTTTCTGCAAAAGGCAGGTGATGCAGCCCCTCCAGCAGCCCGTGCTATCGATTAATCCCAAACCGTGTTTTTAAAGAGTTTATCTCGCTCCCTTGAAGGCCCCAAGATCCCCCACATGATCCTGCCCAGCTGGCCTATACGGCACGCCAAAGGTTTCGGTCACTGCAGCATCATGCATATAAAAGGTACCCGGGTTTTTGTGCTAATTCTTCCTCCCCATCACTTATTCCAAAGGTTTTTTTTTGGCCTGTCATCCGTTAATTCTTGAGTTTGCACGTCCAACTCCCAGCTAGCTCATTTTCAGAGTGGGCACAAAGGATTTTCTAGGGAAAAGGGTGCCCCAAGGGGTTTAGGTACACCTCAAACCAAATCATATTGAGTCACTGCGGGACCACAGCGTTATTTTTATTACAGAATTTGGATGCGTAACTCTGGTCACAGAAGGCAGGTCTAAAAATACGGCTGTGTGCGCCTTCCCTCTCAATGCCACTCTTGATTTTGAAGGCTAAGCCTCAGAGCAGATTTTTTTTCCCTGAAATTTTGTGGCTGGTGAAAAATGCAGCTCCCTGTGCCGGGAGCGCCCGGGATTCAAAGGGAAGGGTGAAAAAATTCAGCCACCACCAGGGCGCACGTTTGTGGCAGAGGAAGGTGAGCGTGGAGCCCAATGAAGGCTGCTGCTGAACTGACACGGACCAAGAAAACATCTAGTGAAATGTGAATTTAAAAGATTAATGGTAACTGTACTTCAGCTCTGCTTCCACCATCACAAAGCAAGGTACCGGGAAACTAAAGTGCAACAAGGACCCTATAAATCTCCCCTACTTAGTCCTGCAAGTTGAGTAAGGGATGGAGAAAACAGAAAGGTTGGGGTACAGGGAGGAGGGAGAAGAAGAACATGCTGATTTGCTTACTTCTTTAGGGTATATTAAGTCTGGGGGAAAAAAAATATATATATATTTTCAAGTCTGAAGTAAGCTGCAGAGATTCCCAGTTTTTCTGTGTAACAGGCTGTTAATTCCAATAATAATAATAATAATAATAATCCAAAGGTCAATTTACTATTAATAATAAAATATAAAAATTATAATATAAAAATATAAATTGAAAAAACGTAATATGAATATAATAATTTAATAATAATTTAATAATACTCCAAAGGCCAATTTATTATTATTATTATTATTATTATTTGTTCATCTTCAGCTTTTTTCAGAAGCTCTCCTTCGGGCAGGCTCTGAAGCCCTCTCCCGGCAGAGGGTCCAAAACCATGGTTAGAAACCAGGTCGAGGGAACTTTGCTTGCTCTCGCCCTGGAGCGAGGACAAAAGGCAGGGGGAGGGAGAATGCACAGCCGCTCCCTGCACGCACAGGAGGCTTTGACATCTTGAACCGCTGGCTGCAGCCTTCACTGGGACATAAATCAGGCCGTTCATGAAGGGCTCTGCTCTGCCAACGCACATAAAGAGAAATACTAGACGGAAAGAGGCAAATCTGAATCAGATCCATCTCTTGCATGGCAAAAAATCCTTTACGCCAGTTAGATGAGAGAAACTGATGTTTGAAAACCACAGAAGGTTTGGCAAGTGTAAAATTGTACATGCTAATGAGCCCCCAAAGAATTTTTGACCTGTGAAGGATATTTAACTACTGAGAAAGATTTATATCCAATAATACACAAAAATGGAAGCGAGCACAGAGTACAGGGAATTAGAAACATACTACAAACATCCTCCTGTTCACATCGGACTTGAGAAATAATTCAGGAAAATACCAGAAACACTTTTCAATGTAGAAGCAGTGAGAAAAGTAAGATTCCTGAGCCAGAGAAACTACTTAGTATGGGCTGTCACTGCTTGCATGAAGTGTTTACAAGCCTTATCACTACAAAACGCTGCAATAGGTCCTTACGAAGACACGTAGCTCTGGAGAACTCGCTATCTGCCTAGTCAAAGACAAAAAACGTTTTATGTAACTGTGACACGAGAGCCATGCGATGTGTTACTGGGAGAACAGGCATCGGCATCGGATACTCCTATATTAGCTGTAAGACCTGAATTTGATCAAGTCAGAAGTTTTTCCAAGCAGTTTTCTGCATACCTGCATTAGCAGGCTGATGTAAGAGAAGCTGCTTAGCACTGGAGTTATAGCAACATCTCTATTATCTATTATTTCTAATTAGTGAAGTGACTTATCATCCCCTTTGCGTACATTTGTGGGCAATTATCATCTGTAATAATGGGTAATGATCACCTGCTGCAAGGGAAGCACAAGGAAAACTCCTGAGAGTGATCAAACACCAGCAGAGGCTGCCCCAAGGGTCACGGTCTCCATCCTTGGGGATGCTCAGACCCATACAGGCAGGGTGCTGGGAGCCCAGCCCTGATCAGGAGCTGCACCACAGTGCTCCCATCCAGCCCCAGCTCTCCCAAGGCTTGGATTTGGCCCATGCCTGGCACCTACAATGACAAACAGAGCGGCCAGGCTCTCCGCCTGGGCAGGGGTATGGCTGTTTTGTTTTCCTACTCCATGAAAGCAAGAGTTAAAAAAACCACACCCTTTTTCCTTTAGATTGTAATAACTAGACTCAGTTGCTCTAAATCTTTATTACCTGCTTAGATGAGTGTTATTTCTTTCATATAACCAATTATTATCTCAGTAAATCAAAAATGGATGTAGCAGTGTTGGGCACTCAGGACATAATGATGATCAAGCACACTTGTCAGCGCGGGCATTGAGTTTGCAAACTCAAAGCCATAATTTCCCTGCTAGTCTGCTTTACCACACGGCTGCACAACAGTCCTATTCACCCTAAATAAGCCTGTCATTAAAGGAAATTTTAAAGCAAAAGCTTAAAAAGTAGCAAAACTTGTTCCTTTTCAGCCATTATTTGATATATGGCATTTGGCTTTAAGTGGAGAAGCAAAAATCCGCAACCAAACTCAGCTTATTGATTAAGCTATTTTAAAAGCATTTCAAGACAGGAAGTTGTTTTCAGCCATCTGTTGGAGTACTTTGACACTAGAAAGTAGATCCACATGTTTGCATGTTCCCAAATCCTATCTGAAAGAAGCCAGGGGGCTGGCTGCAACGCCGGCCCCTGCAACAGGACCTCTGAATCTTCTGGGCCTGGATCATCCCTGCTCTGCATTTCTTAGTCCTGAGCACAGCTGAGCCAAGACGAGCACTGACACTTCCGAGAATAATTCCAATACAATTTATGCTCGAGATGGCTCAATTATTTCCAAGGGACCACATGTGCACTGGAACACCTTGCTGACTTGGGCTCTGCTTTCCCACCCAGGCTGCCAAAGCTCCAGGGAGAGAGGTAACAATAAATCACAAACAGCTCTCTAATGAAAAAAGCATTTTGTGGGATGTGCTCAAGGCTTAGAAGTCTGCTGTACACTGAAGTGAGCTCTGTAAAGAACATTAAGCTAACAGTGGAATATATATGTATATATAAGTATGTATATATATAGGCACACACACCACCTGTTATGTCCTCTTCCACCCTGAACATCTTAGTTTCAATACTCAGCCCATCACCAACAATCTCACCTGAATACTAATCAATTAACACTACACAAAGAAAAGCAACAGAAAATAAAGTAATGGACAGATCAGGTTTCAAAATGATACATTTATTAAAACTAAAAGGACACAAGCTCCAATTAACTTAAAAAAAATTTATATTGCATTATGGCAAACACAGGACCAGTATGCTCAGAGCACAGACAAGTAATTTTTTAACTTAAATTTGTAACATGGACTGAAATTCTTAAACTCAAAACTTTGAATACATACCAAGAACAGAACGTGGGATTTTTCTTTTAATTAAATATACCCAATAATTTCATATAAACAATTTAAAAGGATTTAAATACATGCTGAAGTAGCTGAAGATTAAATGATTAGCAAGATATGTAGATACAAAGTTCAAGAGTTACTTCGGAGTTGTATAAAAGATGCAACTTTTTCCCCCAGACAAAGCCTATAGTGCAATGAACTGTCTTGTCAAGAGAATTCTCTACCCGCATGCATTCCTGCTGACAAATCACCTATTAAGTTAGCTTTTTGGTACTTAACTTGCAGGCAGGTTTACTCATATATTATGCAATCAGTGATGAAAATCTCAGTAAAAACCATCTTTTGAAATAACAAATTGGAAACAAATTTGTCAGTAAAACAGGTCTTATAACTGTTTTGAAGGGGGAAGAAGAAACGACATCCTACTTTTTTTTTTTTTTTTAAACACTCACCTCAATAGTTTATTGTCAAAATCTTATTTTAGATGGATCTGAAACAACCCCAACAACGGCTTTACTGCTTGATTACCCAACTCTGAGCGTAGAGGCTTTGCCTGTGTAAGTCACAAGGTCACCCAAATCCCACGCGTCCTTTTAATTATTTAAACAAATATTTACATCTCCTGATTAAATATTCACTCAGGAATAAGTTCTGACCGGTTACTGTACACCTGGAAGTCATCCTTTCTCTGAAAGTACTGTGGCTTCTGGTTTTGGTCAACATGAGAGACAACAAAGCATGTTATCTGGAGCTAGTCTACAAGCCACCGATCTGCTCGTGTTGTCTGAATCACCTGTAGAGTTGTTCGTGAAGGTTTGAAACCGAGTAAACGTCAATCACTGAGGGCTTCTCAATCTTTCTGAGCTTGCAGAACATGTTAAAAGTCCAGCTGTCATGGGCTTCCCTACTTTTGACATCAGAATAAAGAGATTTCCCGCAGAAATGCCTCGCTACTGATGTGTATGTCACTTAAACTCTTTAGGTAACAGGGGAAAACTGACATTTGTGACTGAGAGTCATACGTTTAAGTGTTTTTTATGTAAACCATTAAAATTTCATCATATACAATGATGAAATTTCAAACCAGTCTAAAAGCTGAAAGTCTTCAATAACCATACCACAATTATCTCAATTGGAACATTCTTAATAAAAAAAGAATCGTCTACTTTTGGCTCCCGTCTTACTTAATCCATAGACAATTTATGTGAACAGTGAACACAATCCAAGAACAGCAGCAATGTGTCTTAAACTCCTGAACACTACAATCAGATAACGTACTGTCAGGAGAATTAAAGATGTATAAAACTTCAATCCGTAAAGCTTTGAAAACAGCTTTTTCTGCTACTTCCCTGTTTTAAACTTGTATGCATTCGAGTCCTCATCATGTTGAGGCTTTTGCTATCGCACGAAAGCTAGCAGACCATTTTAGTCCTAATAACTTCATCGCATTTCAGGAATGTTAAGTAAGACTGCTAAACGCTGTTCTCAAACTGAAGATATGCTATTGCAAAATTTAGGGTACATAAAAGCCCATTCATTCTAATTGTTATTTATACAATGTAAAATTAGTTTTAAAATTTTATTTTTTTGTCAAGTTACTCTTGCTTTTTCACCTAAGACAAGTTTGGGCCTAAAAAAGCATCCAGCGAAGTCCTATCTTCAAAATTTACAAACTAACTTTCATGCTGAAATCTCCAAGTAAGTCTCGATTTACAAGAGAATAACCCCCTCATTTATGGGTATGTTAATTGCAAAGTCCATACTGATTTGAAATTTCAGCTTTGTCACAACAATTTTACACTTAAGATATAATTACAGCAATTCTCAGGAGGAACAGTCACGTTACCTACTGTAAAAGCAGCTTTCTTCTCAAACTGTACAGAATATTAACTTAATATTTAAACTAAACACTGACCCTTTTTCTAGAATTATTTGTATTGTACATCCTACTGTACACCTTGCTTTGGAAACAACTAAATACAATGGTCCATTATGCAAGCCATGAGACTGTCCAAACTTTTTTGTTCCACTAAGTTGAAATGAATTTTTACAAATAATTTAGCCAATCTAGATAAATACTGAACATAGAATTATGCTGAAATACATTTGGGAGTCAACATTTTCTATAAAAATATGCAACTACTACTAAAAGCATTAATACTACTAACTGCCCACCTCAATATTGCTGTGTACAGAGACATAAGATGTGCTCTTCATAATGTACACAAAATCAAGAGTATCTTGTGATACCGGGTGAAAAATGAGGAAAAAAAATAACCCTGCTGGTTCAAGTCATACTTCTTGTATTTCATCAGAAATTTTAAGAAACAAGGGAAATTTCAGGTTACCAGGAAATATGAACATCCTACAGTTGGTATTTTATTTTTGAAACTTAAAAATCTACTACTCTGGACAGACATTAATAAGTAAACCTTGACTTACTGTCAGTATTTAATAACACAAAGACAGCAATCAATTAATTAGGAAGCCGATGTAATCAAAACACTGCCAATATCAGACATCACTTGCTGACTGCACAGTAAGCAAGGCCATGAGATGAAAGTATTTAAGTACTTCGAATGTACCTGGTTAGTGATTTATACCTGAGATGACAATTGAGAGGTAACAGAACTAGTTATGGTAAGTAATTGCCAGATGAATAACAACCAACACACCTTCGTAACTGCTTTTTTAAAAAAATATTTGCAAAAAGATCACAACTGACATTTTTCCCTTACAGTTAATTTCATTTTGCTGTTTAGACAAACACTTTATCTCATTTTACTCTGTGACAGATTGTGTTCTGAAACTATTCAAAAGGCTCCTGTGATTCTAATGCTTTCTTTAGTAATTCATGGAAGTTTGAGTAGAAGTGACATCTACTCCCTAGTCTTAAGAAATTTAAGGCACCCATAAGAAGCAAACTTCATGGGAAGTTTCAGTTCTAGGGAAAAATAAATCTGATTTTCCCTTCAACAGGAAAAAAATCATGAATCCATACAAGTGATTAGAATGTCACATTCTCTGTCAGTGAGGCAACAACTTAGTGATATTTAGTTTATGTAAGGCTCAACCTAATGAGCTACTACTGAAGCCACAGAATCTTCACCAACAGGTTACCAAAAAATGTGGTATTGTGACTGAAGGGAAAGCTTGTATTAAATTCTGAAAAAGCCAGAAGGTAGAAGCAAAGCAAGGTTGGGCTCCATGTAACGATGAAAGGAAATAAATGAAAAACATCTTTCCATGATCAATACACTTAATTTATACAGCAGACTTGCAAGTTTAATGGATCACTGTACCACAACAATGAGTGCAAATACATGATTTCGTGGGCAGGAACACTGCTGAAGAAGCATATTTTGTTTTCATCTGTATGGAATGACAGTAAATCATTTCTCTGATGAACGGAAATTTCATTCCATACGTCAGAAAACGTATCTACGATTTATTACTAGAATCGGCTTAAAACACTTTCCATAATCACAAAAGCTCAAGTAATATGTAGCCATTAGACACAAAGATATACACAGTTTTGGTTACAACTGGGCTTTGCTTCAGATTCTGAAGCTTAATTCTTTATTTCTGCAGCTTCTTTATCATGCTTTTCCTTTGCTTTCTCTTTTTCTTCCAGTTTTTCTTCTTTTTGAAGCAGTGCCATAATCTCAGCGACCTGGCTGGTGCCAATATCAATATCTTCTTTGTCAATCAATTCTACTACCTACATGAACATTGAATGAAATTTAAAACAGTATTTAATTTTTACACTTTGCAGACACTTTTGGATCTTAATTTTTGTTAAGAAAAAAGCAGCCAGTTCTCTCATATTCACGAACGGTGTTTTGTTGTGTGTTTTTTTTTCCTGCATGAAATAAGTATAAACTACAATCGGTGCCTAAGACATACCTGCAAATTTTAAAGCAAGTGATATAAAACTTTTGGTCTCAGCACATGAAGAGTCATATTTTAGAACACTAGTAAGACAAACCCACTTGTATGTTTCAACAGAAAGCTCAGATTCAGTATCTAATACTTCTGAAATAGTATTTAGATAGTATTTGTATTATAGGCTTCATTTTGTTGAGGAGACTTGTACTAAATAGAACGGCATAAATTTACAAAAAAGAGTAGGGGGAGGGTAGGTCTTTTGGAGAGCAAAACAAAAAAAATAGTTCAGAAGGCACTTCCAAATGAAAAAAATAGTTTAGCATGCACTTCCGAATTCCTTTATACAGCTTTTTGTACAAATGTGTTCATGACACAGCTCCCCAAGTTCTTAAAACTGTTCAGCATTATATGCAGAATTCAGTAAGTTCATTTCCCCTGTGTTGCTAAATGTTACTCAATGCAACAGCTGTTCAGAGCAACAGTGAAGAGAAAAAATGTGTTTCAAAAAGCTGATACTGTATTTTTTAGCTGGCCACAGTGTTCTATCTTTAAAGAGGATTTCTGTACTGGGTAGGAAAATTACTTGCAAGGAAGTAAGTTTCAGGACATCTCTAAGTTTACCAAGCAGAAAAGAAACAGGAAAATGAAGGATTTGAAATACAGGGGGAACCTGAGAAAGTTCTGCAAAACGAGAAAACAGGACAAAGTGGGTAAAAAAGGGGTGTCTAAAAGCACAGTATCACATAGGGAACACAATACCCACTAAGTAGAAAATGCCTCTGAAAAGCACTGAGACATTACTTTAAAAGGAGCAGAAAGGAAGCAGAAAGAGACAGAAAGGTCAAGTTATCAGAGGCCACTATTTCTACAGCCAGATAGACCCTGTCAGTTTTAAGAGCTGACCTCACTGACAAAGTCAGCCACTTACAGTGCACCTAAAGTAAAACTGATGGTCTGAAGTCTTTCAAGCACAGAAAATATAGATCACAATGAAATTTAAGTATACAAGTAGGAAGAATATGTCAAGACTTCGGACAAATACTGGTATTCCTGATGCAGTTCTTCCAAAGCTCCTTTCCATTCTCCCTCCCATTCATAAGTAGCATAACAGAAATACCAGATTTCACATAACTTTACATATGCAAGGCAAACTTACCTCTAATGCAGGTAACAGACACAGGATAAGAATCATTCCCCACCCACCCACCCACCAAAAATATAATAGCCATATAAATTCTGGAGATGCTAGTATGTATTATAACATCTACTTACAATACATTCCCAGAAAACTCATTGGCATCAAGTAAAGATTCTTGAAAAAGACATCAATATGAAATCAAGTCAAAACTGGCATGATATTTGAAGAATGGCTAGCCTTATTTTCTTTAAATAGTTCATAGACTTACCTTAACAACATTATCTATATCAATTTTGCCATCCTTGTTTTCATCTAGTGCCTCTGCAATCCTAGTTAGCTTCTCCTCTGGAATCTTCTGGATTTGTTTCATCGCATTAATTAGCTCAGCAATACTGATGAGATTCTCCCTAAAGAAGAAGCACAATCTCTTTACGGCAAGCAGTTACTCCAGAAGATTAAAGGTCAAAGACAGTACTGAAAGTCACTACACTGCAGGTCACTTGTAAAACATTAAATAATTATTTCTAATCCTGAACAGAATGCAAAAAAGAAAAATGAGTTACTGATCAGCAAAGCACGTTTCTAATTAATCTTCACCTTTCCAGAGAAGCTCACACTTTTGGTTCCACTTGCTTTATTGCACAAATACAGGTGAAAGTTTAGCAGTTTCTGTGCTTCCTAGCCTGTATATCTAACACCCTTTACACTCTCCATTTATTAAAGGTGCAGTGTCACGCACCTGTCACCCCTGTGGATTTAGGAGAGGTGGGCCTACACAAAACAACTCAAGCATACAGAAAAAGAGCACAACGTCACAGGAAAGCAAAAACTTGACAACTAATTGCTTTTAGCAACTTGGCTGTTTCACTAAAATACGCTTCATTTCCTCATACCAAAGAATACACTCCGTAAAGGAGAGGACTAAATTTCACATTAGAACTAGGAGATTTGAAGTGTTCCCAGTATCTGCTTATTCATCTCATGAAGCTACAGTTGTCTGTTTCCTGCAACCTGAAACCTCTGCTTGTTTATGCAGTTTTATTAATGAATCATCTTCCAGCACAGGTCAAGCTGAAATGCAGGAGACAGTGAGCAGAATAAATATTAAATAGAAGGGCTTTAATGCTCCATACATGCCCCTAATCTCTAAGCACAGACTGATTTTTATTCAAGGGCCATTTTATTTTAAACGAAAAGAGGGTAGAAGAAATTCTTTACTCAGAGGGTGGTGAGGCACTGAACAGGCTGCCCAGAGAAGCTGTGGATGCCCCATCCCTGGCAGTGTCCAAGGCCAGGCTGGATGGGGCTTTGAGCAACCTGGTCTGGTAGGAGGTGTCCCTACCCATAGCAGGGGATTGGAATTAGATGATCTTTAAGGTCTCTTCCAGCCCAAACCATTCTATGATTCTCAGAATGGCACTAATTATCCTGGACTTCTGCTTCTACGATTTTTAATGACTATGTAACGGCTGCTTTGACTTAAACATTAAAAAAACCAACCTTTGGCAATTAAGCAAAGGTTCAAACTTACCATTTTCAATTGTTAACAAATGACATACAAAATTTAGAGTTCTCCTCCCCAAAACCATGCATTAAATAAAGCATAATTACATATAAAGCAGATGCTGTATTTCATTTTTAATTTACAGATTTGGATGGTTTTGATCAAGAACCCTCTATAGCACCTTTCACATGGTCTCCTTAATCTTATAGGACATCTGAAACAAATGACTGCTTGCCCTGGGGACTGGAAAAAAAAATTGCAAGGAAATGAAGCAAAATCCTTATTTCTGTTTAAGTTATGCTCTTTGGAAGCTGGGAAACTCTTAATGAATTACACAAACTTGTGCAAGCACAAATTTGATTAACACTGCATTTATAACCACAAATTGAAAATTGTCACAGTTTATTGATATCTCATCATCATAACAAGCAACATATGACTGTGTGACATGCCACTGCCTGAAAGCCTCTAGTACCATCAAGATTTGGAGAAGTGTTGATAAATGAAGTTTCAAATTAGAATTGTTAGCTTTTATTTGAAAGGAATGATCTTTTATTTGGGATAAACTTCTTAGCAGACCTCTCAAATACTAATTTTACCATCACATTTGCAAGTGTGTCAAAATTGAAATGAAGCAAGTCTTCAGAAGGGAACCATGTAAAATTACCTCCTTACTTCCATTAGATAGATCTGTTCCCTCATTTCTCTTCAAGATATTATCTCCTTACTCCAGACAGAACAGATTTTATTGCTATTTTTCCCCTTGTTAAATGTTCACTACTCAAGCAGAACATGAATATGCTCACCATACTTTTGCACAGTTTTTCAATCAGTGACACAGGGCAAACCTACTGCCCGAGTAGCATTACTGAAGGCATGATTTCACCTGCACCATCATCAGTGCCACATGTGTTACAGATGGTATGACGCTAAACAACATCCTGACTTTCAGAACCCCATTCCTGACTAGCACTTGAGGAAATTATACCTGTTGCTTTCCTATCATCACTTCAACCATATCTAACATATTGCAGAAGAGAAAACCTATGGGACAATTTTGTTAATTTTGTTTTTAAAATAAGTATTGAGATTTTAAACAACTCACTTGCTAAGTCTTTTCTAATCCCACGTCAGACATATGCAAGACTTAAGATGACCAGTAAGAGATACATTCAGTGCTCCTGAGTCACTTACCCAGCAGGAGGACTAGCACCATCATCCACCTTTACATCCACTGTCTTTTGGTTTGTCTCCAACTCATTAATAATTTTGTCTATCTGACCAATCATTCGGTTCACCCTTTTGGTCAATCGCTTGCTTGCCTTTGACTCTTCCACTACCTCTTCCTGGCCAGTCTTAGAGAGCTCCTTTATTTCTTGCAAATCCTAAAAGACATGGTCACAAGAAAGAAAAACATTTTTGTGGGTCTGAATTCTCTACAACAGCCACTACTAACTTAAGAGATGAGCATTTCAAGTGCCATTTAGCACCATTTGTAAATAAAAAGACATACAGAGCCAAACTGAAATTGGAACAAATGCTTAACATTGCAGCCATTTTCATACATCCTTTAAATGTTATTTTCTACAGCCTTTGTAATATTGATTTACTTAACATCTGTAATACTGACATCTATGCTTGACAAGAAAGAACTGCAGCATGCTCAGCACATCTTATTCTGGTCACACTGGAAATAAGAGCAGGAAGAGGACCCTCATCTAGCGGAAACTACTCCTATGATTCTAACTAGGCTTTAAACACATTGAGCCAATAAAGCTCTGCACTGTCGCATAAAGCAGTACTAACCTAAATTACTCAGCTACCAAATGCAAGCTAACAGACATCCAAGTAAGATGATCTTTGATTATGCAGGGTCATTTATACTAAAACTGATCATGAACAGGAATTTAAAAAAAAAAAAAGCAAGCAAAAATCAAACACTTCCTTCCCCAGTTTACCTCATTATATTCCTGGATATCACCCTTCAATTCCTCAAGCTTCTCCTTTTCCTTTGTCAGTGATTTCTTCTGTTCCTGCAGCTTGTTACAAGCATCACTCAGCATGTCAATCTCCTCCTTAGTTATTTCCTCACCCTGTAACAGAAAATATATACAGATTAGTGAAAGATACGTGTGTATTTTCCCCAAAACTCTAAGAAAGGACATGCTCCAGATTCTTTTTCTATGTTCAGAGACAACATAGTACAGACCGGCATTTTGGAGCTAATGCTCCAAAATTTAATCTTAAATACTAAGGGAATTAGTGGGCCATGGTACTTTCTAAGCACATGAGAAGCAAGACCAGGTAGTATGATTCATTATGTGGGTTTTGGCTATTTGAAATCCTGTACCTGAATGTCTCATTTAAGAGTGTTTTACTTCCTTCTCTGCTGAATGGAAAACCCAAACTGAGAAATGATTCTGGTATTATATACAGGAAATATTCATTACACAAAAGATTTTGCAGAGCAAAGTTCAGGAAGCTGAGCTGGAACAAAATGATCTTCAACAACTTGTGTAATGATGTGTATGAACATTCATAGTTTGTGACGTCTATTTGTCTTTTAAAATGCTGAGAATAAAAATGTAACCCCCACACAAATATATCAAAAATATAATTTCAAGAATTATTCATTAAAAATGCTAAAATCCCACATTAGTAGGCACAGTTAGCATATTGCATTAGTCCTACCCAGATACCAGCTTTTGTTCTGAAAAGACTCTCAGCCATATAAGCAGAATACAGAAAGACACAGGCAAACAAGGATGCCATAAACATATGGGATGATATACTTCCAAGAAACAACTACGGAACTTCTTAAACTACGCATTCATGCCCTTTGAAACTCTGAGTAGACGGTGTCCTGTTACTGTATAACAATCAACCTTGCTTTTGCTTTTAATACAGTAGCAAAAAAAAAAAAAAGAAAAGAAAAACAACAAGGAAAAGAGAAAGCAACTCAGTTTGAAAACAAATTCCTCTGCCTAAAATAAAATTAGCCATCTTCAAGAAGTCAGTCTAGTATTTTTTCCCTCAACGGGTAACGCTGCATACTAATGTGGAAATAAGAGTTTGAAATAAAGTGGTCAATTCCCTTAGTTATTCTATTTTGAATTATTTTTACCTGAAATAAATCTCTCCCAAATTCTGCTCTTACCATTAGAATCTGTTTGGCAGCAGTTTAAATTAAACACATTATGTTAGAATAATAGCAGGTAGATAATGATAGTGTCCAGGAAGTAGAAGCCAGTCAATACTGGTGTACCCCAGGGGTCAACAGTATGCCCAATACTTCCATTAATGACCTCTGGGATGGTACAGACTGAACCCTCAGCAAGTCTGCAGACACAACACCAGGAGGAATGGCTGGCAAGCCAGAGAGTTGTGCCCAGAGAGGCACTGAAGTCTCCAGCCTTGCATATACTCAAAACCCAAATGGACGCAGTCCTGGGCAGCCCGCTCCAGCTGACTCTGCTTTGAGCAACAGGATTGGACTACACAATCTCTACATACATTATTTTATGAAAAAATGTTACAAACCCAAAAAGAACATGAAAACAAGCCTTCCCAATTCCTACAGCAGTATTTTAAGTAATAACTACTAACCATATATACAAATCAATTTTGTAACAGTGGAGAGGCAAAACACATTCTAGATCTTAATCTCTGCCACATTTCAAAAACACATGCACACAAAAAATAACCAGTGACAACTAATAAAAACATGTTCCTAAAAATGCCACTAAACAAGATGCAAAACAGGCACTTGAAAATCATCAGAAAAACAAGCTACAAAACACACACAAGAGGCTTGCTTAAGCAAGAAGCATTATTTTGAATAAGTAACTTATTGTAAGGCTGTGCAAGAAGAACAAGACTTCAGTATGACAAAAAAAGAATCTATATAGAAAGGCTCAATGCTGGCATTCTTAAGAAAAAGAATCTGCAAAAATGCTCCTTTATTTGTGCAAGAGTATGACAATATTTCAAGTTTCCTGCATTTTCAAAACATCTATTTCACATCGTACTATTGTCAGTAATTGCAAAACTATGGCTAACTAGAATATTTTAAACGTGAAATGCCTATTCCAGTCTCAATTTCTTAATTCTCTTAAAAAAATCTTGGTTTGGTATTCATATCCAGAGTTGAAAGAGTAACTCTTTCAAAGAGTTCTCTGAACTTATGCATGGAACTTATTTTATTCCTGAATATGTGCAAGCCTGTTCTTTATGACCACTTCATGACAGCTCTGCTGAAAAGCACTTGGGTAGCCTCAACAGACAGCAACCTGATCACGTGCCAGCAGCGTGCTCTGGCAGAAAAAGCTAACAGCAACCATGGTCAAAGTCAGTAGATTGACAGGAGTGACTATGCCTCTTTACCTGGCTCTTGGTATGCACTTTACCTGGTCACATCTAAACACTGCACCCAGTTCTGAGCTCTCCCCAAAAAGACATCCGTAAACTGGAGAGAAGATAAAGACTGCAAGAAGATTCAGCTATATTCTGTTTTTGTATGAACTTTTGGACAATTTCTCTAGCCAAATCCAAGCCAGATAGCAAATAGTTATCTGACTAACAAAGCATGCTCTGATCATAGCAAAGTATGATAATTCTAGAAATTAACTTTTAACAGTGGTATGAATTATGTTCAGCAATATACTGAAGAAATGGTGAGAGAACATACTAGAAAATTTTTATAGTATACGTATACTGCACATATCTGCTTAGAAGAGGGAGTCAGTAGTTCAGTTCAAACCTGGGAATCTCTATTTAATCCTTTGGTCTGAATTACACCCTTGAAAAGAAAAAAAACAACTCACCTTTACCTATTCTTGTCCTTGCCTTCCTTATGTTAACTACATATACATACACACGTTTATTTATTTATATATATGAAAATTTATATATATTATATATAAACATGCGTAGATCCATTATGTCTACAGCCAGTGCAAATGCACCCCCCCCAAAACAGGCATTAGTTTCAATAACACAGATAGATAAAGGAAATGCTCAGAAGTTTCTTGTGCTGACTTCCTGTTTCTGCATTGGTAGTTAGGAATTTGCAATCACGTACAGTTTTCCAGATTACCTTAATGCCTTCCAGTACGGGTGCTGTATCTTTCAAGGTCTCCATATCTGCCCTTGCCAGTTCTTGTTCGCCATCCATACCCATCTGACTTTTCTTAACTTGCAAAGCAGCTGGTTCAAGATCTGCTGCTGATTCCACCTCTTTCTAAATTTGACAGACCCAAGAAGTTTAATTAAACAAAGATAACATTATCTGTATTAGGATCAGCAAAGAATGGCTTCTTAAAATAGAAGTAATTGCCAAACCAGATGTAGACATTTTTATGACAATACTAAAAAAACTGCAACATATTGAGTGGTTTCATATTAAAATACCAAATGCACTTAATAAACTGTGCCTGTGAGCAACTGAGGCTTTATGCACCCAGTAAGCCAGGCCAGCAGCAGCTTTTATACTCAAGTAGTATACCAAGGACATTACCTGCTTAATGACAAATAGGTAGAGCCAAAAGCAAGAACAATTATAATTACAGTAATGAAAAACACACACACACTAAAAATCAAAATTAACAAGAAGAAAAAACACAAGCCACCACGTCTTTTGCTAGAGGAATAAATGGTTTCTTTTATTACTCTGATTAAGAGGAGAAATCAGAGATATGTAAGACAAAGTCTTCTGTGTTTCACAGTGAATCCTTCTGTACTGCATTCTGTTTTAGTATTTTCCCACCTTTACTGCATGTAGACTTAAAGTCCAGTTTCCTGCAGACAGCATGTGGAACAGAGGCAGTAACTCATAACATGCTGCTTTTCATCATTACACTGACATTTATTTCTCAGCAGTTGAGAACAGAACTTACCATGGCTGCAACTTGAAGGGTTTCTTTGGCCTTCTCTGCAGCTTCAGACATTCTTTCCAACTCTTTTTCTTCATTTTCTTTCCTGATGGCTTCTTCTTCCTGAAGCGTTGCTTCTAGCCGTGCTTTGTTATCTATTTTTTCACCTTCAACTTCTGCCACTTTGACTTGAGCCTCTTTGGCCTACAAATAATGCAAGAGGTCTATAAAAGTCTCTCTCTACGTAATACAAAAAGTCTGTATACCATTACTGAGATAGGTAGTACAGGTATGCTAATGAATACAATTACAACACCAGAAAGCTGGCCTATTTTTTCCCATTTTTCAGAAAAAGATTATTCTTTCTTTGAAAATGAGAGCTTTCCATCCTGAAAGTGTAATACATTCTTCATTCTCTTTCTTTCAAGATCACCAATAATCTATTCAAATAATTTCTCTCTCTACAAAACATTAACATTTTCACAGCAAAACATTGAAATAATTGGGTTTCCTGAAACTGTCTGAATCACGAGTTTTGCTTTTGAAGTTTCTAAGTTTATCTAACCCTACATAAGCTTGGTTCATAGCCTCTATGCTGAGGAAATTCTCAATTAAGTAGTTAATATACAGGGATGCATAAAATGCTTAGTGGTATGTTGTATAGTAGAATAGGAAACAGTTTCAATATCAGAGTGAACATAATAAACCATCTCCTTTTATTTATGAATTCTGAGAACACTATCACAGAAGAAACTGGTCTCAAATAGATTTGAGGGTAAACAATTTAACACCAAAGTGACAAAGAACAGCACAGGACAAGCAGATCTAATTGTAGCGCTGAAGCAGAAAAATACAGTAAATGCTATCACTGATAGAAAGGTTTCTTGAAGTGCATCTTTGCAACACCAACTATGAACAGCTATGTTAAGAGGAACAGTTGTGCACCCATTTTCAACTCCTGGCTGAGTTTAACACTGAATAAATTTAGTTTTTACAAATCAGATAAACCAAGAAAAATAGCAAAACATGATACACTTAAGAACTATATGGTGCTCTAATAATTAGATTTGTAAACCACATAAAAGGTTCCACTTCTGAAATATAGAAACAGAATAAAAGTCTGCCTCAAGTACCTCCACAGCTGTTATTGCTATTAAGGTAGAAATTAATTAATTTCAAGTGATAACTATCCTCTATTGTGATAGGAAAGATGGAATTCACATAAAAAACACTAGAGAGAATGACTTATTTTAATAGATCTTTCTTCCACAAACCAGAGGTATTTTTTTTTAGTGTTACTGTTCACACACACACAATTTGGTGAAACAAAATATAAGTTCTGTAAGATAGCAACGTAACTTTATCCATACTGGCCAAAAGCAGAGTAAGTCAAACTTGGATCGGTAAACCTACAGAACAAGTTGTTTTGAAGATAGAATTAATCTTCATATGAGCAACTGAGCTCAACCATGATAGCTTCCAGATCCAATATGAAATCAGGGAGTCAAGAGACATATCCCAGCCTGTCATGTCTCAGTCAATTTTCAATGGAAGATTTTAGATATGTGACATTTATGAGCATTTCCACCTCTGTTCTTTGTAAGTGGAGAACTATGATCAGCAGTTTCGCCTTTCACTCACAAGCGTGGCCTGAGAAATTCCATTTACACATGAAAAGGTCTGAATTCATCCAGAACAACCACCAATATCCAGAAAAAGAAATCCATAGAGTAACTCAAACTTCAACTCCACATCTTATTAACCATAATCAACATAGCAGCAGAGCCTGCAAACACTGTATGCATCTTTATATTGCCTACAGTGTAGTTTGGAATTTTATTCAAGTAAAAAGTGTATTGCATATATTTCTATACTACTGTCTACCCTCATGCAATGAAATAATGGTTTTTTATTTGCTTTATTCTCAGGTCCCTCCAAATCCAACTGGTGCATTTCAAGGCCACTCAAATAAACCTACCCATTTTTCAGCTTTTCAAAGAAAAGAAGAATGAAAAATATCTACTGCTCTAAAGAAATTTTCAGTGGTGATAACGCGAGTTAGTTAGAAGCCGTATAAATCATACTTACAACACTCTCTGGTAGTGTCTGAAGTGTTGTTTTGAGCTGATCAGCTGGAGAAAGGGTGTCTGGAAGATACATGGCTCTGGATAAAATTAGCAGTGAAGTAGGGATTTCCTGGTTCAGGTGCAGATCTAGCCACTATGAATACAATACATAAAACAGAAGCCTTCAACTTTTGGATTTCTTTCTCTTTTGACAAATCAATTCAAGCATATGCAAAAGAGTAAATTCTAATTTTTATCACTAGTTATCAATCAACATCCTAGCACAGGAGCTACAGCCTATAACCAGCAAAGAATTAAAGAGATTGCACTGAAGAAGTATTTGAAGAAGTATTTTGTTTGAAGAAGTACAGAATATTTGAGGAAGTATATTGTTTCTTATGCATCTTCCTCTAAACCTCTGAACCAGACAACCAAAAGACAAAATTTCTTTTTTCCAAGATATACTTAGAGAAAAGTTTTTTTTACAGAGTAATACAGATAGTTAACAGACAAAGGCAAAATTAAAAACATATTTAAGTCTATGTATGTATTTGCATCAACAAAACATCATGGCCCAGTTGAAAACCAGAAGCCCACTGCTACTATGTACTTATACAGTACACATGACAAAAGCTTATTAAGGAGACTGTTTTAGCCCAGCCCTTAATAAGAACAGAATCAAAATATCTTATCAGAATCATAACAAAAATCATAGCTAGCAATTAAAATTAAGCCTGTGCATTCAATGCTGCAAAAACGTACCTGTTTAAGCTGTTCTTTGAGACGCTCCTCTGTCACACCAAGGGCTCTCATTCCTCGTGCACGACACGCTGCCTGCAGTTCTTTAACAGTCAGGGTATCAACTCCTTCTTCAGCAATCAGCTGCACAAAACGTAAAATAAACTCACCGTGTAACAGCTCAAAAATGAAAAACAACCATCGACGCACTCCCAGAAGTCTGTATTTTTTACAACGGCCACTAGAGGCTGCTGCAATAACACAAAACAGCCTGGACTTTTCAAACAGCAGTGAACATTATACCGTAATCTTAACAGCTCCATAATGGTAATGCCAATCTCTCTCCGAGTTTGATTTCTATTAGCTCCTTCACAAGTTATAGTTTCATAGAAATGCTCTTCTTTTTAATATGATTAATTTTATTGTAATTAATGGTAGGTAAAAAATGGCAGGTTTTTCTTTAGAGAGACATAAGATTTCAAAAACTCTTTAAGCCTTTTTAAGTTAGCTCAAAAATAATTAAGACAAAAACAGGAAAACACTTAGAAAAAGTTTACATAAATACACTCAGTCTTACACACAAACATTATTAACCAGTACATATTTCGAATGACTCACTTTGTCATCTGCTTTTATACTTCTCAGCCTCATAGTCAACTGGAAACGGAGGAAGTTATTTGTCCCAATTGACTGAAGTTCCAGCAATTTACAAAGTGCCACCAGCTGAGGCCTGGTTAGATTGTCCAGTGTCAACTCATCTTCAAATAGTTTTGAGAACCTTAAGATCTCTTCATTACTGGGTCTTTCGCCAGTTTCCCTGATCTGTAAGAAAAACAAAGAAACAAAAAGCCTTTCAAAGCAAATTCCATGCCTGGGCATTATTTTGAACAATAAGAACTGTTCTCATTTGTCAGGTACTCCGCCTCAATTTTCGTAATAGGAAATAGGATATAAGGAAGTCCTGGTTGTTTTTTTTTTTTTTTTTTTTTTTTTCAAAAAAATGTGTTTACTATAAAAGGCAACAGAATTGATGGTGTTAACAGTTCCCAACAGCACTGCATAATGTACATAGCTAGATAAAACCTATTAAAACCAACAATTAGATGCATGTGCATACTAATGAGTAGTTTTCTCTGAATTGGCACTGGCTTGAAATACCTCAATACACCTAAGAGAAGTACAGAAGAACAGTTGCTACGGAAGTCATGTAGGCAAGTACTCTTTCTGGTACCACGTTTAGTAAACATAAAGCATGTTGAAAGCATCAGCCTGTTAAGATACGCTGAGAAGCATGCCACGATTCCCAATTGCAAATATTTGCAACATTGGGGTCCCTATAAAATGATAATTTGGAAACTTGCCTACCTAAATTCTCTCCACAACTGTGGCTGTTACAATATTGTTTTGCTTCAAGTTCCTAGCTGTTCTGCAGCATCTCAATGCAAATACACTTGAAGCTACTCCAAAGCATAAACCACTATCTGGCAAAACACTGAATACATCTAGATGGAAGGTTCCATGTAAATGCGTATACAAATGCGAAGTTAAACCTTTAAATAATGTGCACTTCACAGTAATTAAATTGAAGTACTAGAAGCAAAAACAACAGTTCAAAGCAGGAAAAAAATCCTTACTCTTATCAGGGCATAGTAGAACTTTGTTATGTATAATGCTGTTGATTTTTCTATTTTAAGTACACCATTAAGTGCTTATTGGTGATATTACTGAATCAAAAGTTTACAGAACCTAACAATCAAAGACTAACTTCCAGCCACTTAACACCTTCAGTCTAAACAGTAGATATCAAAAAAAAAAATATTCCCAATCCATCTACCTGTTTAAAGCCCTGCAAGTTAACTGATAGCAAATACAGTCTAAAATCTAGTATTACCTATATAGCCTGATTTATTACACCTACTTGTTGTCGACGCTTTTAATCAATAGCTAATTAATAAAAAATAAAGATTTGGATGGTTTTGAATCCATTAACTTCCACGATGGTTGTGTAGCAGAGAAACTAACTCTGAGAAAGGAAGGTCAAAGGCCTCATTACTCCACTTCACCAGCTCCTTCAACACAGGAGCCAATACTGGAACCTTGTGAAAACACTCGAAGTATTTTCTTCTTTGCTTAAAGCTGAATTTTGGCAGAGACAAAATACATAGAGAAAGAGGGGAAAAAAACCACGCTATTTCTTTAGAGCTCATGATGAAGTGTCAATTTGCGCTACAAAACAAGACAGTTCTGAAGCAAACTTGTTAAAGCCTGTAATCAGTGGATCCTGTAGAAACAAATACTTCACTGCAGAAGCAGTGGGGAAGCATTTAACCTTCTTTTTACTCTGACATTTATTTTCTAGGATAGTGAAATGACATCAAAGTTCATCTCCATGGCACAAATGAGAAAGTTATGGCTGTAAAAAGCACACCCACACATAAGGAAAGCAGGGCCTGAAGCTTCCTTTTAGTCATTGCAGGAGCTTGGAACTCCCCCTAGCAATAGTGGAGTGTTACGTCATTAACTTCCATAGAAATTAACCCCTGAATTTAAATTCTTAGTAGTTCTCTCAAAAGAAAATGAAATGTTCCAAATATGAATCATGGCAGTGGCATGCTCCCAGAGTCTGCAGACAGAAATTTTAATGCTTCAGCTACTAGCCATGGTAACTAATCACTTGAGATTTTCTGCAGATGAAAAAGGACAGAAACCGTTGACTGCAAAGAAGCTTCAAAGTACATGGACTTTGCAAGCAGATACTGGCACAACTTGCCAACAGCAATACCATTATCTGAAGTACCCCACTTGCTGCCATCAACTCATTACCCCACCCTTTAAAAACTTTAGTCTCTGCACTCACAAGCAGGAAAAGCTCAAGCTAACTAACAAGCCTTGAAAAGTTCAGCTCTGAAATCCCTAGGCTTGTGTGTCTTTCTGCGCAAAGGGCAAGAGCCCATGTCTTTGCTTAAAACTCTCAGCCATTCCTACTCATCCTCAAGAACAGAGATGACACTTTTACTTTCAGAAAAACACCTGGCAGCAGCAGATGGTCATTGTCTCAATTCAGCAGCCCCACAATTACAGAAATCAGAAGTGTGAGTGGACTGAGATGAATCCTATCCTGAGAAGATTTATGAATGTATTTTTCATCTCTCCAGAGAATACCTTACCTACAACTTCGTGAAAGGAAATGCCATCAAACCTAAAGGCAGTCAACTTATGAGGGAGGTATCTGACATTCAGTCAATGTTCCAGCACGTGTGATAATAGAAAATACTTGTACCAAACATAATACTCATATTTTAGCAAATCCCTAAATTCTTGTCAGCATCTCATAGAAACTGTGTTTAAAAAAAAATGAAGATAGGATTAAATATGACAAAAAAGAGCAAATTTTACATTTCCTCCTCTGAATTTTAATCAGGTACTTAGCAAAGAACTTTTATTTCTTTTCACATTTTATACCCAGTGTTCACAAAACCAAGCCAAAAACTATGTGTAAACACCACATACATAGTCTTCTGGATGTTAGAATTAACTCATTAACAAAGAGATAAGGTAAGAACACGAAGAGAATGAGCACAAGTGTATTCCTTCTAGAATTAAGGAGAGAGTAAAAGTACCAGCTAGAATACCACAGCTAAAAACAGTGAGGCTTCAGCACTCTGAAATATTACTTGCCAAAAAGAAATCCTGAAGAAAATACTACACCCTGCTCTTTCAAATCCAACAGAACAGGTAGTTGATGATATGTAAACCAAAGGAAAGAGAAATGCCAACCACCATAGACGAAACAAAATATCAAGTTTTTTTTTTTTTTTTTTTTTTTTTTTTTTTTTTTTTTTACCTTTTGAAAGAAAGTTGAAAAATCTTTTGTAACATTTCCTTTGGCTGCTTTATTTTTTAAGGCCATCTCCTCAATCGTGTCTTGAAGGAATTTAGCCAATTCAAGCTTTACTCTCAGTTGTTTCTTCAATCTCTCCTCCTGTTAAAAAAAAAGTTTGGTTTTAAATGTTCCTTCCAAAAATACATGCAAGTAAATACCACTTTTTCTGCCCTCAGACAAGTTATCTGCAGTGCTTCTAAACTTCTGCTGTTAACACACACGTCACAAGAGAATATGCATTTATACCAAAAAACACCAAAACACACTGAAATTCAGGTTGAACAGCTAAAAAGGTCGAGGTGCAATGCCAACAGAGTAAAGTGTAACATGAGTAGCCTCACCCACTACTACTAACATGAACCCACCCACCTAGGAACAAGAAAACAGAAAGTAACCAACTTTGGTTTGGCTAACTCCCAACTCTTGTATCCAGGTCAAGTTCTATTTTACACTTCATCCAAAATAAAAGGTGAATCTATTGCAGAATTAGAAATTAATAGTTACTTAAATGCCATATACAATTCCCCATGATTGATTTTATCTGTGGCTGACTGGAAGGTCACTACCTACAAACCTCATGTAATTATTCTGTGCTCTGATACGGAGAACTTGTCAGGCTCTAAGAGAAAGGGGAGAACGGTCTGTTTGCTTTTACAAAGCGCTAAACAAGAAAACTTAAATGAAGTTTAGACCAAACAATGTGTAAGAAGCTATTTTAAATATTTAGCATAGATACAAAAAACCGTGCATCAAAAATAAAGACTACGAAAATGACAAATGTAATGCAAAGTAGAAAAAAAAGTTTTGCAGCTTTCATTTCTGCTCTGTAACAGTCATAGAAAACAGATACCAAAAAACAAAAATAAGAGAAGCTAACAGCCTTAACAGCTAAGCACCTTCATGTACAAAACAGAAAGCCAGGGTGGCGCTGGTTCATTCCTAGACGTTGACAGCAAAATCATCAGAACAGCATCAAAAATATACCCCAATACTGAAGAGAAAATATTTAGTAGTCCAAACAGTAAGTCATCTTCAGTAATAACCTAAAATCAGTGTTGGATATGACTGAAACGTAGTTTAGGTCACACACTAGAATGTGAAAAAAAAATACTCAGAAACATAGTTAGGACTATACTAGGATCATCTGGAGCGAACATCGTAAGAATCCCTTCACAGCCTCAAATGTATGTCAAGTTTAGCTGCTCCTATATAACTTCTGAGCATTATTTGCTATTTTTATTTCACAAAATAAGAAGCTTTTTCCTGTTTTTATTTAACAAAACTATTTTCTCTTCCATATAGACGACAAAACAGGAAACTGAAATGCTATTCTGTAATTACTGCAACACTGTTTACTTTAATACCCTGACTGCGGAACCCTATTTAAATGTGTAGCTACCAATAACCCTCATGTAGATTTTTCCATCCTGTATCTCTTAATACCTCGTCAGAAGTTTTACTTTCACTTAAAAAAATATTTATTTAGTAATAGCATACTATGATTTTACATAGCAACATAAAGCCTTCCAAATCATTAGAACAGCTTAATAACAGTAAATTGCCAAATATTCTTCCTGAAACTGTTACACACTAAAATAATCTGTAAATTAAAATATGATCTGAACTAGAATGATACATGTATTTTCCTGCCCAGTAAAAATTTTAAAAAGCTTTTACAGCTTTTGTTGGTTATAAAACTATATTAGCTAAAAGAAAGCACTTAATTAACTTTTAATTAAGAATTAAATCACGGATTTTGTTAATAGGATTCCCCAGACACGCACAGCAGGCATAAAGTATGCTCAGGTAACATTTAATAGACAAGTTTTAAGTTTTTCCAAACGTCTTACTGGATTACAAATTCCCTTACTCACCTTTTTAGACTTTGTCTCAAATGTAGAAGGAAGCATATTAGGGAACAACTTAAGAGCTACTGGAAGTAAAAATTCCATAAATGGGACTACGAGAAAAACGAGGAAAGGAACCAAGCGGAAGAGGTCAGCACATATTCGAAGAAACTGGAAGAAATAAAAAAAAGTGTATCAATAAGCAGAATGTTATATATTTATTTCAAAAATGCTTTGTATTACCATCAAAATTACCAGTTACACACACACACATATTTGCTAGAAAGGAAATTTAAAATAACAGATATAAAGAATGTGAAGAAGTCAGGTTTTAGTATCTTTTTCTTAAAGTTGCTATATACTGCAGAGTGCCAGAGTTTCTCCAGTTTTCAATGCTATAGAAAGTATTTCAAAAGCCTCACTGTGTCTCAATAGGATTATTGAACAAGTATCTCATTTAAACCTCTTAAAAGCACCTGAAAACAGGAGGTGGTCATTTGTTGCTGTTAAAGCTGCTTAACTTCTTTTATTCATCTTTATTTGTGCTCCACCACTTCTTACATGCATGAGCTACTATGGACTAAGTAATCAAGAATAAAATGAAAGATCCCTCCCCCCGGCCTTATAACAATTGTAATGTACATTTAAATCCAGGGTAATGAGCCTAGCTCAGTAGATTTTATTTATTTTATTTTTTTAAGTTGCGGCTTTTCTAGAGCAGTAATCCCCTGAAGCAGGCAGATGCATTAGTTACTACATCTTGAACTGCATGAAATAAATATTATCCTTTTGATATCTGTACACCCACAGGCGCATGGACTAGGCCGTACAGTCTGTAATCATATTTTCAGAACTCTGAAGCTTAATAACTTGGTTTATATTGGGGGAGTGCAGATCCTGCTTGACTCTGTCTCATTTTATAAAGCAAATAAGCAATTATTGGGAATAATATCAGTTCCTAAATCAGAGACTGAAGGCCAGACGTACACTACTGCCACAGCACTGTCAGTCAACATCATGACTTACTAAATAGTTATGATTGGCAAAAACTAGCAACATAAATGCTATTGCACAAGTAAATATATGCTTCTCCCCGCCCTCCCCTCCCCAAAACTCACACCAATCCAGGGGAACAGCAGCAACAAACAGCCTGTACAGGCTGCGTGCTGCTGTAGAACCACTTTGTAGAGTACAAAACCAATAAAACTTTAGTCACCATTTTCTTGGCGTAAAACCACCCAAAGATCTTAAATACGGTTTGAGGAAAGCACACGCTTCTCAGATCCAAAGTTAGACATTTTTTGCTGTATAAAACAAATTCAGCTTCCCAGAAAGGAAGCTTTAGTCCATTGTTTATGGATTCAAAGATGTTTCCATTCATT
The DNA here is from genome assembly GCF_009769625.2 of Cygnus olor. Lineage (NCBI taxonomy): Eukaryota > Metazoa > Chordata > Aves > Anseriformes > Anatidae > Cygnus > Cygnus olor. Next base: position 69,264,078 of record NC_049172.1, on the reverse strand, counting down.
CAAACTACAGAAGATAAATGAATACCAGGGAGTTCAAAAGGATGTAAGAAAGTTCAGAAGAAAATTTTAAGTCATATGAACAAGTATATTTTCCCTAGAAAAAAGTTCAAATAATTGTACAGAATACAATACAGTGTTCCTATTTCTATCCAGCATCTATTTTTAGATACTGAAAGTATTTGTATGAGGTGAAATCCAAACATAAAGAAGCAGTTTTACAACTGGATTAACCTAACGTAACACTAACCCAAGATAATACATTAAGTCATAAATGTGCACCAGCAGTCCCAACGTGAAGGCACACCACTGATCCAGCTAAAACTAACCCATAAATACATATGCAGACATGCAGAAAAGGATTAGCACAAACCAAAAGGGCGTGGGGTGGGGCGAAGCACTTGCATTTAAGCACCATGCAGTACTGGCGACTTCTGCAGCAGCACAGCCCTGGATCAGCTTCCATAAATCATGAAACCGCATCAAAGTGAAAGAAAACCATCTCTGCACATAACCTAATACAATGGTGCATGATTACACACACGTTGTTTGGCGGTACAGCATGAAGGACTTGTGACTGCTCTATCTGCTGCTGCAGCTCACACACTACACGCTCCCCTTTTTTCTCCCCACAGGACAGGAGGGTCTGTTAAGGTTGATACACTTACCACAAGCTCTGTAGTATCTGCCATCTAGCCTAAATGTCCTGAGCTATCCTGCTGTAGAAAGTAGTTCTTAAACAGCCACTGCTTTATTTTGCATGCTTTCCTTCTTCCTGACTTATCTCCTAAGTGTACAGCAGTGTTCCTGTTGAATCCAAGCCCCACCAGCAATTGCACATGGAGAATTTTGTGACTGATTTTTGGTTTACGTGAGCAATAGTTCCCTTGCATTAGCCACGCTGCAATTGCTTGTTAATGTGGTTAGATTACTTGGCTATCTTTCCATTATTGCCTCCAAAGAGGAAGGAAAGGGCAGGCAGAAATAACTCATTTGTCAGTTTGAGTGAAGATAAGATTTTTCTGGAACTGTCAGTTCATACATGGTTTAATACATTTAAAGCAGTATGTCCTTCAAATATATACATATAAATATATACATATATATTTAGGAATATATATAATTAAGAAGTCCAGGAGCAACATTTCTTTATTTTAAAGACTTCTTTCAACTTAAGGCTAAATTAAAAAAAAAAAAGAAAAAGAACTGTGTTAAAGAAAAGTAAAGGTTTAAAATAAGCATGTGCAAAGGTTTTGTTCAGCTGTAGGCTGTTTTGCTCTTCGCCGACCCTGGGTTCAAAGCCTAGCACAACTCCGTTCCAGAAACAGGACATCCTCTACCTCCACATAAAGAAAGTACACAACCTAGATTGAGAAAATCACATTACTGTAGTTCTTAAAGCTATTTTTCCTACAACTTCCGCACTGGATTGCGCACAGACTTAATCACTGTAAGAGGAGATGCTACATCAACGTGAACACCAACTTATACCTGCACGAGAAACTCCTATTTTACTTAAAATAGGAGAATTGATTTGGAAGTGCTCGTCTGCAAAAAAAAATAAAGTTCAGGAAGTCCAAATGCCAGACCACTAGGGAGCTATGACAAATACAACTCTGGTCGCTCACCAGCAGTACTGAACAGCAGTCAGGTGAACAAACCCCTTTATCGACCAAATAGCACATGCCTGTCCGAAGATAATGTATGAATACTACAGGTACATGCTTTCTAGTACTCAGTTCTGATCTTTTAGCAGAAATATTTCCGTGCTATTCATATTTTTCTGTTGTTTGTATAACTTCACACAAGTATGGCTCAGCCAATACCAAAGAGGCAGGAAAGCCAATGGTTCCAGTCCTGCCTTGCGGAAGATTTTTGGTTCCATTTTAAACTGTGAATTAACTTGTCTCACTTGGTTTTCCCAATATTCCAAAGCTCTGAAAAAGGCGGCACAAACCAGAACTGCCACTTCCTCAAGTCCTGCTGTCCTCATTTCCCCCCCTCTCCTCAGCTGCTCTTTCTTCCCACCACATAATCTCCTCTCTTATGGCAGCACAGACTTTTAAATTTATTGCTGAGCAATGCTTCGGCTCGATCAGCTGCCAAATACACTCTTGTACTGGCATAAAGAATAGAGCAAAAATAAGTAGTGAAGATGCTGAGACCAAATACCATCAACCACTGCTGCTGTAGTAGGAGATATAATCTGTAATGAAAACTGCTACACGTGCATTTCTGTCATTTGTCTAATCCTGCAAATATAGGAAAAGAAACATTTCTGCATACTTCACTGAACTGTGATATTTTCAAATTGTCCATGAAAATGATCAATTGTTAATTATTTCTTTGTAAAGTTACGTACATAATGAGGAAATATTTGTCAAATTCATCAAATCAAAAGTTTTTAGTGACCCCACAGGGAGTTACTAAAAGGAGGAGGAAGAGGAAGGAGGGAAATCCACACAACAATTTTAATTCTAGGAGCAACACCCAACAAAAAGAATGAATTCAGTTTAAATAAATTGAGTGATCAGTAAGGTCACTAAAACAAAATTGGTTTTTACTCATTACCTGTCTCCGTTCTCGACGCGACAGCGTATTTCCATGAAGTATTCTCCAGAGCATCCTCGCAGCTATTTTTGTGTCGATCCACAGTAACCGAAAGCCATGGTAATAATGCTTCAGCTCATCCACAATCCTCTGTCCAATAGATTTTTTCACGACTTCCACTTCCGTTGGACTATATATAGGTCCTCCTTCTTCCAGCTTCTTGTTTTTGTCCTTTAAGGACTTCAGTGACTTTTCAACTATGGAGTCATCTTGAAGGGAACGTGAAGAATGCCACCATCTAACTGGAAGATACTGGGGACCTAAAACACCTACTGCTGCTAGGGGCATCCATGAGCCAGAAGAGCTCATAAGAGTAAAGTACGTTCGTTCAGATCCTCTAGTCCAACAACAGTAGTGGTCTTTTTTGGAGTATGCATAAACAGGAGAGACACTAGTGCAATATTTAAAGTGTACAGTCCTTCAAAAGAAAAAAAAAGCATTCAAGAATTAACAACAGATGCTGCATCAGTTGAGAAACATCTACATTTTAGGAAAGCCAAGAAAACCTATGAATCCCCAAATCAGGATGTCTAAATAGTTAGCTTTACTTCATAACAAAAAAACAGGTCAGCAAAAAAAGCTGCAGTGAATTTTCCCTTAAACTACTTTGGAAAGGTAGCTTATTTTACTCAAATTAAATAAAAAGCAGCAACCGTAAGTGCCTTCCATTTGAAAATAAACCTGTGAAACCATAAGTAACAGAAAGCCCCTTCTATTACTTCTCCTGATTGAAGGAAACACTGGAGAAACCACAGGCTGTAGACTAGGGACAGGTGCTGAGTTACAGGGAGAGAATTAGCATCAGAAATCCAATTTCATTAGAGTTCCTCTTTTACTATCTCCATCCATCTTGTTTCCCTTTTTCAGCAGAAACTTTATAAATCAAGTTCCATCGTGGTACCAAGGTGACGCATACTGGAGCAACACTCTTCTACCCTATTAAGAATTTTGTTCTTTTTCTTTTATTAAATGTAAACAGAAGACATTATTCAAAAGCCTCAAACATTATTTACACGCACATTAGAACTACTCAAAATACGTAAGGAGGCTTGTACTTCACATTTTTTCAGAAAAATGACAAATTTAAAACAGCAGATACAATATCCTACATTGTATATATAAAATACACATACAGCATCCTATATTGCATCTACCTGCTGTTGCGGTAGGTGTCCAATATTACAAGGTAGATCATTAAAAAATTCAAGTAAGCCTTGTGATCCAGGTAAGGAACGAAGAACGAACTCTGTCAACATCCAACTCCGTAACTGTCTCAAGAACATGTAGTAGCTGGATTCGTTTTCAGAAGAGGTCGTCACTTCCTAGGAGAGCCTCAACCAAGGCTGTACCATACAGCACACTGCCTTGGTTTAACCAAGATACAACTCAAATGACTACGTTCCTAACTACCAAACTACACATTTTAAGCTAGATTTGATTGAATGTTTCCTCTGTGGAACCCCCCAGAGGAAGTACACAAGAAGCCCACGATAGCCCATTATGCCACTTGGAATCAGTCGAGAACAAATGATTAATATTCTATTGCTTTCATATCATAAGGGAAACAGAAATGGTTGAAGTGGGTGAAAAAGGGAAGATCTCACTTTCCTTCTCCCACACACAACCAGACAGACGAAGAGTAGTAAATACTCAAGACTTCTTCATCTGTCTATAACATAAACTGAAACTGATATTTTGCACATTTCTGTCTACAAGAGTGAAAGCTGCATTCTATTATAGTATACTAACTGACAATTTGGTACAGCTCTGAGTTTAGGAAAAAAAATCATATTTACTCACATTTTGTTTGTCAACCTCAGGGATGTACAGCTTAAACATGCCCGATCTCCCAAGTTACCTAGAAAAACACAAGTTATTAGCATTCATTCTGAAATTCACAAAGTCATTTATCCATAGAGTGAATTGTAAACAAACATGATTGTAAAAGACTGGTCTTACTAAGAAATAGCTACCAACAAAAACACAATAAAAAAGGTGCTTAGCAGCAACTGGACTTACTTATTGTAAGCACATTCACACTTCGGATGATTGTGCACAATCACAAACATCCAAGCAAGAAAGGTTTTATGCTTTGACGATAGCAATGTGATGTACTAAAGCCTAAGTACCTCATCGTATTTCAGCAGAAGCCAAAGCGTATGTCACAGTCTCCTCCTTTCTCTCAATCTGTAATCCCCTGACTCATAGGATGAAATGGAAAAACAGGTGGGAAGCAACTCTGTAACGTGGCTGGCATCCCCAGCAGTGTTCAAGCAAACTGTCCATACATACAGTCGAACTCTGTGGAACATGAGGTACTGCCTGAACTTGTTAAATTACCTTAACAAGTCTCTGAGTCCTTTGGACAAGCGACTGCAACTCATAAAAACCTCACTGAAAGCAGAAGTCATTTCTGAATGGTTCCACAACACTACAATATGAGATGATCTGGATGGATTATCACCTACTAATTCTGGACAAGGCCAAGAGATGGCAGGGTATGAGGGTGGTTTTGAAGGTTATTGGTCAACTTTTCCATCATCAAAGGTATAATCTATGACAGAACCTGAGGTAGAGAGTGTGGTATATGAGGAAATGCACCACTAAAGCTGATTGGCAGAAGCCTTGCCCAACAACACAGCCTAATTATTACAGGAAAAGAGATACCTTCAAAATCAGGTAGGGCAATCAAGAAGCACGGAAGGAAGAAGAAAAAAGATAAACTGACTTACCAAAGAAATATCCCAGTAATTTGGGATTATCACGTCCCATGCTCAGTGGGCTTTGATATCATTACCACAAAAGCTGTGGCATTATCAAATCAAAAGAAAAGGATTCACCCTTCTCAAGTTATATCAAAGTCTAACAGGCACTCACTACCACTGCAAGTAAAAGCCAGGGAAAAGCCAGTCCCTTCTGGCTCATAAATCAAGCCCCGAGAAGATGAGAAGGCATTCTGATCAGTGACTCAATTTCTCGACCTGAGAACCAAGCCATCTCAGAAGGATGCCCCTGACTCTAAGGGACAGCTGAGCAAATCAAGAGTACTCAAAATCTTGACAGATGAGCCCCAGCACTGTAATCTGTTTCCTTACCTCAGTGCCAGGAAGCACACAAAGCCTAAATCAACCAAAAATTGCACCCGCAACAACAAAAAAAAGCCAAAAATTGCGTCCTACTGGTAGAGGACATTACCTTTACAGACAGCTGCACCTAGAGCAAAGGGGGATGACATGGAAAAGATCAAAGCTGACTTGGAGTTTCTTAAACAGAGCTCACTAACAGCACAGCCCTTTCACTTCACTTATCTTTATTTTAATTCCAGCTAGGATTCACTAATTCTAAAGAAGGGGACAAAGAACAATACTCCATAGTTACGACAAGAAAGAAAACATGCTGACTCAAACAATTCTTGTCACACTGCCATTCGGAGTGTGAATCGGCACTGGGCACGCAGAAAACATGGATGTCACTGGAACAAGCTACAGGATAACTTCATTTCAACCTTGCTAGTTCTGTCAACAAGAGCTCTTTTTGGCCGAGTCTATGTTCTAGCCACGTACCTAAGAGTGACCCGTCCCTGAATGAAAATACACACTTGGTTCAGAAAAGAGCGATGTCCATACTCCTTGCTTCTAGGTTAAGACAGACAGACAAATGTGTCTGAACAAGGTGAACATAGCTCACCGTACTCAACACTTTATTTAAGAAGCCTGTGTTAGAATAACTTGCTTTGGAAGTAAGAAAAGTGACAGTGGCAGACAAGCTACACATAAACATATTCCTTGTGGAAAAGAGGTCATCAGAAAGTTTAGTTTTAAATTTCAGGGGAACATCAAAACCGAGGTTTTAAACGTAGAATATCTGTGTGCTGTTAGTTCTGAGAGTTTTTAAAAAGAAAAGGCTAACGTGAAGCAAGTCCCTACAAACTACAAGCCTGCAGTGCTTAACAGCTTGATCTTTACTAGAACATCATTTAGAATTCTTAGAAGCACTTAGCTTTAACTTAATCTTAGATTACTTACACGTAAAGCAAAGAAGATGAGCTAAGTAAAGCAAGCCACTATACAAAAAATGATATAAAATGATGCATTAATAACAGACTAATACTCCAGTTAAAAAGCTCTGGCTATACCACGAGCAGAGTACGTTACAACACACAAGTGATTTGGCTTTACCACAGTATTTCAGCAGATGAAAGTTTTCATCTGGGATGAGATTTGTAACATGCAACAACGGAGGGATTATTATCATTTCTTCTTACTCTATGCCACCAGAGAAATCAAAGCTCCCACCTAATTTGAAGGTGCATGGATGTGTTGCTTCCCTGTTTTTAACAAAACTGGATGGGTAAGAAATCGCAGCTGTTTGCTCAGGCCACTGTACAAGTTCAGCCTAAATAAATGTCTTTATAACTGTAGTAAAAAACAAAGCAACAGGAAAAAAAAAACACACCAACAACTAGAAGAAACTATCGCACTTCGGTGCTGGCTGTAACCAAGAAGCTGGCTTGTTATCAAAGCGAGCAAGCACCCGTGTGGCCACTCAGGTTGCCAGACCGTGGATGTGCAGACACCCTGCTCTGACAGCCGGGGCTGTGTGTCGGGGGCACAGCGCTGGTGCTGAGCTTCCAGCCCCACAGCTGAACCTCACCGTGCCAGAGCTGGGACGTAAAAAAGCACCACGGGGCTGACGGCCCATCACAAGTCACCAGCTGTTTCGTGTCATTAAACCCCACCGCTCGAAGATATTTAAACTGACAAATTAACTGGATTACTGATGAACTATCTCGATTAGTGATGGATGCTGCTATCACGCACTGGGTTTCCTTTTTATTTCCCAAATCTTGCAAAGCCACTTGGAAGAAGCCAAGCTGACGCTTTCCTCACAACAAAGCCCCAGGAAAGGAGCTGAGGTACTTCCCTAAGGGATACAGAGGAGCGAGAAACACAAGCAGGCTGCGTTGGGAACAAAGTAAGAAAATCGGGGACGAAGCAACCGGGGCTGCACCCCCTCCTCTCCCTCAGCCACCCCTGGGGCCGCCACTCCCGGGGACCCCCCGGGCGTCGCCGTCCCCTCCCTGCCTCCTTCCTCCCCATCTCCCCCCGTCCCCTCCTCCCCCCTCAGCCCCGCCGGGCCGTGGGGAGCCTCACCCCTGGGGGCCCGGCAGCGCGGTAGGCGGCAGGCCGGCCAGCCGCAGGCTCGGAGCAGCACGGACGCCATCTTGGCGGCGGCGGCCTAGCGGCGGGTTGCCAGCCTGCTCATGGCCGCCCCGGGGCGGCTGCCGCCCGCCCCGTCCCCAGAGGAGCGGGGTACGCCGGGAAGTGTAGTCCTCGGCACGGTAAGGCGCTGGGGCGAGACGGGGGTTGTAGTCCTGAGGCAACGTCAAGAGAAGGGTGTCGGGGTGCATGCTGGGAGATGTAGTCCGCCCTCAGGCAGCCCGGCCGTGTAGCCGCCTCCATTCCCCGCAGCCCGAGGGGGTTTGGGGGTGCAGATTAGGGATCCCCGAACCGACCCCGGGACCTTGTGGCACCAGAAGGCCGCGGTGCCCTGAGGGGACAGTGGCAGGTCACGGAGCGGCGACGTGACAGAGCCGGGGCCGCTGCGGGGCTCAGCCCCGGGGCTCTCTTTGCCCCTGCCCCGAGCTCACGGGGCCGGTAGCCGGCTCGTTTGGGGCCAAAACCCGGCTTTTAGGGTAGCGTCAAGTGCTGCTTGGCAGCATGTGTGTGTATCTCAGGACGTGATGGAAAAAACACCTTTTTTATTTTTTTTTCCTGGAGATTTACAAATGTGGTATTTTTTATTAAATTGGTACATAAAGCAGTCAAGTAGCCGACATCCTTCACTAATTAATAGTCATTAATAGTTGGGCTGTAGGTGGCATGTTACAGTGCAAATACCCACCTATTTCTGACCAGCATTAGCATCTGCTATCAAATATTCAAGTGCTCACTTACTACAGCATTAACCACTACCATTCGTTTTGCTGAGTTTTTAATCATACAGACACGGAAAACAACCAGGACTGAACCACAGAAATCATAATTTCATCTGAGAATAATGAAATTGTAAAAATTAGGAATACATGGTTTGGCTGGTAATGGCTTCCTTGTTCGAAAAAAAAAAAAAATGGGGGAAAAGCTGCTGTGTTTTTCAACAAGATGGCTGACACCCACTGTCAACAAGATGGCTGCCTCAAGGACAGGTCTCCAAAAAGACAAAGATAGCGCTTCTTTACACTGCTTAAATTTCGCAAGTTACTTACAACATTGGGCAGTTGTTCACCTACACACCCACATAAGCCCCAAAGAAAATAGGTGCTCTTTTACTTTATCTGTAAAGGGTGGCAGAATCTTCAGGTTTGACCCAAAACATGACTGACTGAAAACAGCGTCTTATACAGGAGAAAAAAGCAGATGTGTCTGAAGTCATCCTTCATGCTTGAGACTTGGAAAGTGCAGGAAATTAATTATTATTTTAAGTTCTTTTATGTATTTAAAGAAAATCCTCAGGGTTTCTCCCAAGCATGAAAAATTCAGATTAAATTTATACTACTTATATTTTTCATTAAATAGAATATCTGAGGATGGAATATTCAATTGACCAAATACTGAAATGAATCAAGATACCCTTTTCTCACTTATCGTTGGATTGGTTATCAAAATACTATTATCGTTTAGTGACTATTAAAATTTTAATTGGTAGTATTATTTATATACTTATTATCAGAGATGCTTTGAAAATGTTAGGCTCCCAAATGTATTGCAAGATTTTTAGACAGCTGTGTTTGCTTTACAAGTATTTAACTGTATGCTGCATTTAAATAGTTAAAATAATTTAAAATGTGTAATATAATAATAGTGCTTTATGTTACTACAGCAATCTTAAAAAACAACAAAAAAAATCCCAATCTACACATTTCTCTCACTAGACTGGGTTTGTAGCCTTCTCTTGTTATTCTTTTTTCTTTCTGGTTGGCTGATAACTAAACCAAATGAAATGGGGCAACTAATGGCAGTTCCTTTAACAAAGCTGCTTAATTACGTAGAAACATTATATGAAGTCTATACAAGAAGAAGAATATGCTCTGAAGTCATTAAAGTATTGACAAGAGATTTCAGACAGCAAACAGATGATTACGGTGGGCTCAATACACTTATGCAGACAAGTAACGAGACTTTCAATAGTTTCATTAATTTCAATAGTATTCAGCGTGCCAGATGATGTACACGCAAGTCTTTTCAGAACTGAATCAGTTATGTTTTCGTACAGCCTTTTGTTCCAGATTTGTTTATACCTGGAAGTTACATGGATTCCTTCCATGTATGAAAAGGAATGATAATACACTGAAAATTTTCTGAACAGATACAGTTTTGAAACACTAATTGATTTTGTGCACTTACCAAGTATTGGGAAATAAAGCTTAAGAAAGAAATTAAGTATTAATAATTTACAAGTAGTTAAATGAATTGTTCCCATATGACAAGACCTAATGATTGTGTGTTATATATGGGCCTTCCATGCAAGTCAGATTTTGCTTTTAAAAAAAATAAAAATCTTTCAGTCTGTTCAGACCAACAGCCCAGGAGTTCACCAGGAAAACGCTCATACCCGGAATAAGACGTGATGCACATTGTTACTAGAGTTTTATTTTGAAAAACCTTAAGCTGCTACAGCCATTTTAGACCTGATTCTTAAAGCAACCATGTTGTTTGGAAAAGCTGTCAGCCATCTTGTTGAAAACGATACGTTTTGTAGCAGGAATAAGGTGAGAGACAAAATGGAAGAAATACAAACTCTTCTAGCTGGATTTAAGAAGGATCTGAGAATGATGCAAATCAATGCAGTATTTAAACAAAATTAAGGTTATTATTTCATATTAAATATCAACTTTTTCCCCACAAATGTTAAATATCAGCAAGAGCAAGGTGAGAGCTGTCTAAACAATTACAAAACAAACTGCAAATAACAGGAAACCATGGTGCCTATTATAGTTTGTGGGACCACCAAAACATGTACTTTACTGATATTTGAGCATAAGCCAGTAATATGAAAAAAAGCAAGAATATTTTGTTTGTCTAAGGAGGTACGTGCATAAGATCTCTAAAAGCACAGAATATGCCTGCATCCATGCATTACTTTCATAGACTAGAAAATGGAGCAAATGAACTTACAGTTCCCTTTAAAGAAGTTTAGAGATCAGTCTGGAAACTGGGGGACAAATGTCTATATGAACAAGGAGCAAAACTGTAAGATAATTAGCTACATATGCAGTTTGCTCTTCCAGAAATCCTGTATTTCATAGCACGACAGATTCCCCATAGTAAACAGTTATATGAAATTCTAATTGCTATTGTCCCTTACTCCTTTCCTCTTCACCATCTATTAAGCTCTAGCGTGTGATATGCAGATGCATATGGGGAACGGGATTCCCCTGGGGCCTGCCAAAAATACCTACACAGTTGGAGGTGACATCTCTCCATGTTCACCACATTTGTCACCCCTTCCCTGAGGACATGTCCCAGGATGCACTTCCTGGATCCTGCGGATATTTTTGGAGGGTGGTTAGCAGGATTGTCACTCCCAGCTTCAGATACACGGTTAGTTGTCCTATAGCTCGTGAAAGTGGCTGTGTAGCAATACCAAATCTAAGACAGGACCACATTAATTTCACACACATGGCTTCGGTTCCCCATTGTACCCGAGTGACAAGCCAAACTGGCAGATGGGGGACATAAGGACACTGGGGACGTAAGACTTGGTGCATGAAGGGGAAGGAGGTGCAATATATGATGCTCTGGGCTGGAAATGGGAGGAGGTGGGAGCATAATTAACATTTGATGGGACGAAAGACGGGTTTGCTATTTCTCTGATGCAGCACCATGTTTGTTTACACAGTGTGACTATAAGCTGTGTAGCAGTACAGGTCCATATACAGTATTTAAAAGTAGGATTAAGCTTTTAGTGTGCAGAACCTGTTTCTATGGCAATTGCCAGGTTGTCTCCTTGAATAGATTCAACAATATGGGATCAACCTCATCTTTATTCACCACTGTTCAGCATAAATCTGGGGAAAAAAAAAAGGCATTTCTGTGTGGGAAGTTACACTGAATTACCACTTGCGGGAGAAAACCAACAGATTATTGGTAGTTCTTTAAAAATACTCCCATTCATAATCACAGATATTTTGGAGAGACTCCCAGGATACAAAGCCTGTTGCTCTGTGAATGTTAAAGCCCAAAGGTAAAAGTTCAAGTGGTAGCTGGATTACAGACTTGCTCTCTATGTATGTCCAGGTCACAAGTTCGCTCCTGTGTGTAATGTGCCAAAAACCAGCGGCAGTGGCTGCACATTAGCAGCAGCACAGAAATAGTCCGAGTTGGGTGCCTTTGTGAACAACGCGGTTAAAAGCGCCTCGGAGATTTCCATGACAGTAATAATGTGCTGTAAACGGTCACTCCAGATCCAAGGATAATTACCTGCTCAAATTCCAGTCAAAAAGCTGTATTTTAGAAGATTTGACCCAAATTGGCCTGATATAATAACAGATTGGGTCATCATTAATTAAATTTGACACGTGTAGACAGACAAGGAGAACACAACTGGGAGAACACAAACAGATAGGGTATGATGGCTTTTCAAACTGAGGAAAAGGTAGCATTTGCAGTTCATAGCAAAAAAAAGACATACAGATTCTAGTTTTAACCAGCAGATGGAGCTTACGTGAAACAAACAAGCGGAAAAGATGCATAATCATTGCACAAAGCAGTGTTTTGGGGCGCTGCAGTCTACAGGACTGGGGGACGACATGGGGAAAAAGCTAGAAGGTTCTGGCCAAGGCAGGAGCAAGCAGAAGAGGGAAGGCAGACAGGGTTCAGGCTATAGGCATAGCAAAAAAGAAAGAATGTAACAATAATGAGTAAACTGATTTAGATCTCCAAAAATATGGAGAGGAAAAAAAAAAAAGACAACAAAAGGAGTCTCCAGTGTTAAAAATGCACCTGTTAGTGCCAGCTGATATGAGAAAGTCTAGGAGTTTGCTGCAATATTAACAATGCTGTATTTAAAATAACCTGTTAGGCCTCCCAAGTCATCAATTTGATTTTATGAATGACAGGCTTTAAAAATATGCATTTGGAGTTATTCTTTGCCTCCTTTTTTTTTTTTCAAGTCTGCAGGGTTTGCAAGTTCCTGTCTGCAATTAGAAACACAGAAAGCTGACAATCTTGTGCCATCATCTGCCTCTCAGAGTTAGGTCTTTAAGAAAACACCAAATGTTGTGTTACTGTCAATAAAAGCCTGAAATCTGCTACCAATGCTTTCATAAACCCATCAAGAAACAAGACAAGAAAAGCGTGCAGCCACGGAAGCCCTCCCCCAGCCCCATCTCGGATTTAACAGACCTGATCCCGCACTTCTTATGGATCTTAAAACTCCTGGTGAAGTCAGACCGTATGAATGGAGTGCTGGAAGAATACGAGGGTCCTGCAAACCAGATACCTTCCAGCTTGTGTCCATTAAAGAAACAGCAGAAGGTCACCACACCTTTTTAGGAAAAATTTTATCTCTGTATTCTGAAAGACAGGGAGAAAAATGGGCTACTTCCACAGGCAATTTTAGTGGCAATAACATAACTTTCTTTAGCGATTTGGCAATGCCAAGGCTGCTTGTGATAAGCACAAGTTTAGAGGGGGAGAGGATTACAGCCAGCATATGCACACAGCTGTATGACCGGGTAGCAGACAAAATGCTATGTCCCGTTGTCCTCCTGGCATTGTCTGTCTCAAAGGAGGGAAGAACTAAGCATTTCTTTTAAAAGAATGAGTAAGAAAGATATTGAAGATGGAAAGGTTGATTTGCTGAAGCCTGATGATTAAAATTCCTGTGCAGAATTTAGCCCTCTTGGGCCTCAGCTATTGTTACCTCTTTCTTGCTGTTTTTGCTGATCGTATCAGTCCTGGCCCATATATTTTTTCCTAACAACCAGCCTGAACGACCCCACCAGAATATGTCTTTCTAACCTTTGAATCACTCTCTCTTGTTTACCTTCTCTGGTTTAAACTCGCTACCTTACATAATCCAGACCAAGGCTGTAACACAGATCTCACACTTTTTTATCCTGTTCTCCTTGACCTGACTAACACTCCCATCTTCTGTGCTGCCATACAATGACCTCCCCATTCCAGCATGCAAGCCCACAGCCCCTCCTTTATTCAAGTCAAAGAGCTGCTTTTCTCAAGAGGCCTCCCCACAGAGATAATGAAAAGCAGATTAAGAGATTTAAAAAAGGAGTTGGTTCCTTTGGAATGGTCAGTGCGCTTTCCCTTTCTACAACCGTCCTCTAATACTGTAAATTTTCTAAATCAGTGTTTGTCTGGATGTCTGTGCCTTGACCTCAGCAGGACCTAAGCTGTTGGGCCCCAATCCCACGCATGCATATGTATGCCATGTCCCTTTGCTGTTAGTGACATTAACAGACACAATGTGGTGAAGGAACATGCGCAGTTAGGTATTTCGTAAGATCAAATCGTGGTGCCTGCCAGATAATATCATAAAAGTGTTGGAAAGGGCTGAAAATACACTTTAAAAAAAAATCTTTGTTCTTGTGATACAGAAAGAATGATAACTTCTAAGGCAAGTGAAGGCGCAGCTCTACTGACAACACTCGGTTTGGACTGATATGTGCAGGTATCTAAGAATCTTGAGGTGAAATACCTGGTAAAATGTGGTGTGAAGCTACAGAAAAATAACAAAGAGCCATCGAGCACAAGTACATGCCAGCGATGCTTTGCCAGTATCCTGCTTTTTTTCCTGTGTGGCTGAATTTCAGGCATCAGAAACAGAAGACGCTTTGTCTGGGTTTCCCATGTAATCAGCAACCTCTCTCCTGTGTCTTAGGCCTCTATTCACTTTACTGCTATTATAGTGTCCCCTAGAGACACTTCGGAGGCATTCGCCCCCAAATGTCCTGTTACCTTAAAGCGGTTAGTTTTTTTCTCAGTAACGCCTTAGATGCTTTAATCCTGGTTATGTGGCTGCAGGAAGCCTGGCTAGCAAGTTGTATCTATGTATAAGAAAATACAAAGTTGACATAAAAGACCATTACTGTTGGATTTCAACAGTATCCAGGGGAAGTAAAGTCCCCGAATCGGGCACTCTCCTCTGAAAGCAACTTCAGGAGGGAGCTTTGTGTAAGAACTGAAGGCGCAGCTGGGGGCTGCAAATATCTAGCAGTTCATCAGCTGTGCTGTACGGCGAGAGGGACTCACTGGGCTAATCTGAGCAACAGGTAAAAGTAAGCCATCCAGGCTGCTTTTCAGTCAGGATGACAAGCCCCACGCTCATTCCAGCACGATACATATCTCTCATTTTCCCTTTTTATCACTAATCCAACAGATGAAAGAGGAAATACACCCAACATATATCAACAAAAAGACTCCATTCCCCTTTGGCTCAGGCAACAGTGCTTTCTTGTCATGCTAAGGGAACAACCTCCTCCCCTTTCCGAGGCCTCTCCTCCCAAGGAACAGACATCTAACTCTCTCTGAGCTGGAAGCCTCTTTCAGTGTGCCAGCTGGGAATCAGGGCCCTGGGCTCAATCCCAGCACCTGTGCCTAGTTTTCTTACAGAGCCCGGCCAGCTGCTCTTCCAGGTCCATAAATGTCCTGTGCACCCTATTTCTTTTCCTTTCTGTCTGTTGTTTTGGATTAGAAATGTAAATGTGTTGCTTATATTTGGATTTTTTTTTTGCAAATCTGCTACTTTAAAATTACCCGCACCTGGTTTGTGCTACGGGTCGTATCAGGGTGCTGACAAATGGAGCCATGCCATGTTTTTCACAATCCTCAGACTGAGGTTATTGAACTACTCTAGTAGTGCCCTGTGCTATTTCTGATGGGATTTGAAGGTGAGCAGGATGTTAGTGCAGGCCACTTGGGAAACTAGTCACAGGGCGTTTGAGAGGAAGAAGTGTTTTTGATGGCTGGTGTTTGTCAGAGAACTTTTCTGGCACTAGGCATGGTAGCAGAGAGTGTTGTTGACCCTGAGGGTTCACAGGCATTAGATAATTGCTTTGGCTCTGACTTAGTTCACAGCACGTTAGACCAGTCATTTCTATCTGTGACACCGGCCTATCGACTGCAGACTTCCTGTGTTTCTTTCTTTCAGTGTGTGGAAATAATTATGCATCTTTTCTGAGTTTGCATTATGTACTTATTTATCCAACAGTTCTTATGGAGAGAGGCAAGGTTAGAGCTGAGAGAAGACTGTAGTCAGTGCTAATAGCTTAACTCTGAAAAGCCCTCATGTCATTCAAAAATCCTAGTATAAACAGGGACCAGACTGGGACTTGCATTCTGTGCCGCAACAGGAGGGAGATACACAGAGGTCTGGAAAATAACGAAGGTGGGAGGAAAGTGAATAGAAGATGGTTATTATCACGGCTCATAATGCCATATTAATGCAGTCTATCAGGGAGCAGGGCTTAAAAAGAACAGAAGGAAATATATTTTCATATTAACTTCTTGCCACAGGATGCTCTAAAACCCCAAAGTATAAATAAATAGGTTCAGAAAGAAAATAGACAAATTCATGGGAGGTAAGCTCAATGATGTCTCTGACACATGCTCATCTGCTACAACATCTGGTTCAGGATGCCCCTAAACTACCGATTTTCAGAAGCAGGAATGATACAACCAGGGAAGGGCTACTTTTCCTATGCCCTGTTCCCAATTCTATGCATCCGTTACTACTTTCCTTCTTGGTTTTCCTTGAGGAAAGGACACACCAGACCCCGCTTTTAAAAGCCTTTTACATTCTGCAAATAAAGAGAGGTGAGAATAAGAGACCGTACATGATTACCCATGGGTAGCTAATGAAAACCGGAGGACCCGATGTATAAATTGCATCTAAGAAAGTGTCTGAGGTGGACTGAAGGGTCAACGTTGGTGGGTGACAAGCCAGTTGACTCCAGGCATGCATGGCTGGCCCCATGCTGGAGGGCTGTGACAGCTCAGTTAGTCCCAGAGCATTGCTGCCATCCTTCACTCCAGGCGTTGCCATCACCAAGAGAACAAAGAGGTTAAGAGAGATGGGCATTTTTTGAATAAAAGTGCAATGAAAGCCAGGCCAGAAGGGGGGAAGGATTTCAATCCAGTTGGTGACTTACAGAGAACTTTGCACCATGAAACTGTACCAGGGTAGGGAACTCGCATCTTCTTTGGCTTTCATACCACAGCGCTTCCTCCCTCCAGATCTTGACAAAGTCCAACTTCTGCCACGAGCTGTCTGGAAACAAACTACAGTACATCTCCCTCTAGTGGGTAGTGACCTATGAAAAAGCCATGATGACACATATGTTAGAAATTTGCCTCATATTTGCTTCCCATTACCTCCTTCCTTCAGTTGCTTTCTCCTTCTTTGCCCCCATGATCTTTTTCTCAAATCCACTGTTTTTTCTGATACCCTCTAAACATCATGTCTGCTCTTCCTCCCTTCTTGTGCTATGCGAGGAGCTGGGCTGTTTGAGGGTTTTCTATTTGACTTTCATAGAAGTGGAAGTGAAAGTAAAGAAGCTGCCCAAGATTGAATTTTAAATGAAATATTCTAGAAATTGTCAGTGTTTGCACAGAGGCACGTATGTAGACCCCAGTACTCCAGAGACTTAGGAATCTGGGAAAAAGAAAATCCTAAGACCTGAGGTTTATCATTGATTTTTTTATTTGAGTCAGTCAAAAGAAATTTACAGTTGGGTTTTCTTATCCTTAAAATTGATTTATTTGGGTGGAAACTCTGCTGCATTCTGCTTAATAGGTTGTTTGCTTAGAATTTGTTGTTCCATTAGCAAAAATATTAACAGCAAAATACATAAGCCAGCTGTGTTATATCTAAAGTTAGCTCTCTAACAGCAACAGTTAACTACCAAAGAGTATTCCCAGAGCAGAGCTGACATTAATTGAGAAAGATAGTGCTCTCAAATATGTCGAGGCAAGATGCTATAGAAATTGATTTAACCAGAGCATGCCTTTTGTCTATGGAACTGCATTTCTCTCCTTTGCAGAGCATATAGGCTAAATACTCTTGCCGTTATTCCATTGAGATTAATGAAAATATATCAGAAATGAATCTCAAAGGTGTTTCCTTTCTCTGACTACTCTGAATTTTTGTCTGTTTAAGCACATTTCAAAAGGCAAGATGAACAAGCCAATATTCTCCAAACAGAAAATGACAGATCTGGCTGGGAGAGATTTTTGTGTCAGGCTTTGATAAGAATACATTACTCCAGTGGTAGCAGGCTTCATATTAATCACTATCTGCTATCTTTCTGTTTAAAACTTTGAATAGTCTAAATAAACCAACAGGAAAGACATTTTGCTCCAATGCAAGTAATTTTCCCTGATTCCTTGGTGCACTGACCTTCTTCTCAATTCGGTGTGGTAGTGGTGTTCCTCAAAAGTTACTAATTAGAATCCCAAAAGAGTCTTTATTACGGCAAACACAAGAATCACTGAGTGACAATAAACTGGAATTTAACTGAAAAAAATTAACATCACTGATCATTTCTTCTGAGCAATTTGTGCCCTTACTAATACCTATGCAATCCATATATTTACATTATTTTATGAAAGCATCATACAAAAATAATTTCACTATATAGCATAACAGGATTGTAAACAGTGTCACTTTACTTATGTTGATAAAATAATATTATAGTTTTTGCTCCCTTTATAACTGAGATGCCAACATAACTAATGCCATTTCACTGTTAAAAAAAAAAAAAAAAAAGATGAATTCCAGTCCTTCTCCTGTATCGGTAACAACACATTTTCATTCAGCTGAGACATTTCATAAACCTGTTGAAGGTAAGAATTACAGATGCTGCTGAGAGAGGATGTGAAGGCAGAGAGAAGGTACTGCAGAAGAAATTCACAGATTTTGTCTCCAGAGCTTTATTTACATTGATATACAGGAAAGAAAGCAAGCAATGACTATCGGCTTTCAAGATGAGCTTGTAGTTCTGACAGTAAGAAAATGTTCCTTTGCTTCCAAATTGAGTACATTTGTTCTGGAATTTATTAACACATTGTAAACAAAGAAACTTACTGTGCCACATCCTGTTCTTTATTTAGGGTGGATGAGGGCTTCACTGGGCATTACGGAAACTAGAACAACTGTATCAAGCTAGACCAAAGGCGTGCGTGTCC
The DNA here is from genome assembly GCF_009769625.2 of Cygnus olor. Taxonomy (NCBI): domain Eukaryota; kingdom Metazoa; phylum Chordata; class Aves; order Anseriformes; family Anatidae; genus Cygnus; species Cygnus olor. The sequence continues at coordinate 69,245,269 of NC_049172.1, read as the reverse complement.
CTTTATCCAATCTCTGATCGTAGTCAGAAATGAGTGCTTAGGGAAGGAGTATGAGAAATAAGGCAAGCAGAGAGTGTCGCTGCCATTAGCCTACTCCGCCTGCGGCAGTGACTGTTGTGTTTCATCGCTGCTGATAAACACAGAAGGTAGTCCAGTGGTCTGCGCACAGAGCTGGGAGCTATGAATGCGTGTTTCAGTCGTGCCTCTGTCACCAAGGTTACTTGTATATTGCTGTGTCCCAGCTCATGTTCACGTGTGCTTGTTGCAAACCTGTCTTCAAGCCTCCGCACTGCAGAGGCACACACAACCCACGCTTATGTACCCACGCTCACATTCATGCTGTAGTTGGCCAGATCTGGTATTACCCTTTGGAGAGATTTGTGCCTCTCTAATGAGCTGCTTAACATCTGTCATTGTTTCCTGAAAAGCTGCATAATATCCCGGTGCACTTCTTATTGTGCCCCTTTCACTCTCCCCCACCCGTTCTGGTTCGTCTATTTTTCATATGGTTATCACTACCAGTCTCTCAGGTCCTTGTGCTCTGTCTTAAGCTTGTCGTCCCTCAGTTCTTATGCTCCAGAACGGCAGGCTCAGAGGAGTGTAAAAACTCTGCAAATGTTTTCCATGGGCTGCTTAGTCCTAGTCAATCTATCAAGTAGTGTGGAGAGGCTGACTCTTTCAATGTCCCTATTGAAGCATTTGGTAAAAAGGTGATGCTGTTAGATTTCCAGTACAACTGGAAAGCTAATGTTAAAGACATCTCCTTAAAAAATCCTGATGAAAATTTTAAAAACCACACTCCACCATCCTTCAGGACTGCCCAGAGTTCCCAGCACTATGAGATCATTCCTGAACAGACCCTCAGAAACTGAATCCATCAACTGCTGGTCCACATGCCTCAAAATCACAGTCTGTTACTGAAACTCTCCTGTCTCCTCCAGTGCAACCATTGTCCCACCTCCCATGGTCTACTTAAACTATCTTTCCAGAAACACAATGTAGAAGACTGCAAGCTCCACACTCAAGGCACCGCTCAGAACATCATGATGTAGGCAGGTAGATGGGGAGCTGCCAGAACTACCATTTCCATCTTTAACCTTGCAGTGGAGAGCCTTTAGCACTTTGATGCACTATTTGTCCTATTTAGCCATTGGGCAAGCTCTCACTTCTGCAAGCTGATTCAAGCTGGCTGGATCAAAGGACAGTCTGGAGGTATTTCTCCCCAAATGCTGATCCTCCCAGCTGCTTGCACCTCAGCTTAAGCAGAACCCTGGAGAGCTCCTCCTCCTCCTGCGACCTCCAGCTGAGTGTCTGTGCAGGGCAGGGGGCACAGAGGCTGGAGTAAGGCACACACAAATCAGAGGTGGCTAAACTAGGGCGAAGCTGGTGGGAAGAGCACTGTCTGTGAAAAGGAAATAAGCTAGCAGACAAGCTCTGGTATATTGGCATGTCAGTGGAGGGCTGTGTATAGCAAATGAATAAATGCAGATGCACATGTTTTAGCTATTTCCCCAGGGTAAAGTGAGTAGGAGTGCGATCAAGGAGTAATATTTGCTTCACACTGTCCTGGGAGCACAGGTTCAATATACACATTAGCAAGTATTTATAGGTTGCGTGTCTGGATGATGGAGGAATTTATACAACCTGAACAATCAACAGCATACACAAAATCCCAACAGTCTGATCCCAATCCCAAATTCCTTATTTCTGTGTTACACTTCCACAAGCAATTAAAATGGCTACTTAGCTGTGTTATATTATTATAAATAATTTGTCAAGTACTTAACGTATGGGAAGTGGTGTTAATTGTTAGGTATTACTACTCAGGTAAAAATTATACCCATGTTAGGAAAGCACAGCAATATACCATTAACTTGTTTAATATGCCAGCACTGAAAGAGTGATACGTTTTTCTTTTACATTTCTACTACAAGAGCTTTGTTATTACTTTGATCATTAAAATTCTTTCTGCAATAAAGGTGATTCAATGATTTTACAAAGCAAGCTCATCTCTAGAATGTTATAATTTGACAATTTCAAGGCATTTCAACACAGACCCTCATACGTATGTCATATATCGCATTGCAGATTTCATCCAATAGCAGAAAATGTACTCTGAATGCAATATCATCTTATCAGTATTCTAGCACCATAAGCCCTCTCACTGCAAGCAGGGTACTGTTCATTACAATGAAACTGAAAATGGAATAACTGAAGGATTGATTTATATGACCTTCACTCGGGAATGTTCTAATTCTGACATAATCTCTCTGACTGAAATCCTTAACACTGTATAATTTTGATTTATTACCCTTAAAGAAAGGAGCCGAGATCTATAGATCAACAGAATACCTAGCATGAAAAAGAGTGGTGCAACAGCTCAGGAAGACTGCAAGAAAATGCAGATTGATCACATGACTTTACTCCAAACATTGTCTCAGCCAGCAAATCCAAGAACAGGGCTGAAAGCAAGTGGAAAAACATTATGCGGATGTTTTCACAAATCCACTCCGTCACTCAGAAATCTCTCCAGATTACATATGTTTTTATAGCAAGGATAAGAGCATCTTAATAAGTAAAAGGATGAACCAATCTGTTTACTGAAAGTTGCAGGAAATGTTTAGTAAACAGCTCATTTATGGCGAAACGTCCAGATCCTGATTCCCGATACACTACACAAAGGGCTGAAAAACTGCTTTAGCAGGCAGCTCTGCTTTACTCCCTCACCTTTACTCCCTTTACTCCCTCAGCTGAATAACTTAGTTTATGCTATTCTCTCTTAACCTCAGCTTGTCACGGGGGTCTGGGGAAGGCTTTTCCATGGTGCGAGGGTATGTTGGACCTGTCTTATTGCTAGCAGGTGAAAGCTAGAACAGCCCTGCAGTGTGCTTCTTCAGAATAACAGCCGCTACCTGTAAAGCAAGGTAGTTGGACTTTGACCAAAGTAGAACTCCTATTGGATTGAGAGGTGAATCAGGTTGGATTTGTTACTTGGATTTCTTTTGGAGAGGTAGAGAGAACAATGACAAGAAAGGACAGACAAACATTTCATTGGACGATAAAAGCCAATGAATACAGCTTTAGTATCTTACAGAATTAATATCAACACGTCATTTAATTTTAAGCAAACTAAAAAACAGAAATCTGTCCCCCCCCCCATCCATGTGTTTTTCCTGTTCTTAGTGTGCAGTGAAATGAATGCTTGCCTCCTTCCCTCCCACACACTAAGCTCGCAGTTCCCACTTAGCCACTTCCCAGTCCTGTTTTGGACAAATCTTTATCTTATCAGCCTTCTCTTGCAAATCCTTCTCTAGAGCACTTAACATCCTCCTCTTTCACAAATTCTACCTTTCACAAGTGGTGCCTAATCAATCTTACTTTCAACTGTCTGGAAAGTGGAGGGTTTTATTTTAGAAAGAATTCTTTTTATTCAGCGCATTTCATGACTGCTATGAATACTTGGTTTAATTCTCGCAGATGGTAGTCTCCCCTATGCAGGAACATTGTCTGCTTCGGTGTATTGCACAATGCTGATCCAAGCATATTATTCTCACCTATGAATGGGCCTGTTCCTTATTACTCCCAAAGATCAAACATTGCACAATCCCTCCAGTATTAGTCGCTTATGGACAGTCTGAGCTAAAGCTACTGCAGGCACTGCAAAAGCACTACAGCCTGAAAGAGATTATTCCTTCCTTCCTGTATACGTTAGAGTGGATACACCAGGAACTAAATTTGTGCTTAGGGCATAGCAGGAAGTGCCTGACTCTTTTTATGTATTTGTAGAAAGAAAAATGAAAAGGGAAAAAAAAAAACCCTTAGGGGAAATTAAATTTAGGACATTTGTTCCCTTTAGCTATATGGACACAGTTTTCAAGAACAATAAAGTAAATTATTTATATCAAAAAACATTTTCTACTAAAACAACATGAAGACTTATTAGTAGCAGTTGAAAGAGAAAAGCGCATATTATTTTTATAACCAGTTAGCACCGTAATTGTTTATGCTGCGCATCAACATATATGAATACAATACAGACAAAATTTGATTCCTTGGACTAGAGAACTTAAGGTAAAGCCCAGTTCTGCAAACCAGTCCTGGCGTGCTTGACTTTCAGTATGAGTTGTTTATTGAACTCTTAAATGAATGTATTTATCGGTAGGAAAATCAAAACAGCAGAGGAAGTAATATGGTCTTAGATTTCCCAATGGTGAATTCATTAGCGGAGTCAATTCTGAACTCAGCCTGCCATCTTATCCACCAGACAACACTCACTTTCCAACATAATGACAGATGATCATAAAAGCTTAATAGTGTTTTGCTGTGCTGGTAGAGCAAACAGGGATGGGAGTGAAGAAGAGCATGGTATCATTGTCTTTGACCAAAACATTAAGTATGAGAGATTAAGAACTCGACTTTATTAGGATGATTATCATCACCCTCAACAACTATAAAAAGCTCTCAGTCAAACGGTTCTGACTCACTTGTTGAAGGGTGCTAGCATCTGCAGAGGAAATTCTGGGCATGGGCTGTCACCAGTGGCTAATCCGTCTGGAACAGGTGCACAGCGTTTTGCCAGCACCACTTCATTGCAGGGCCAGGAGCCAGGGGATGCAGCGCATAAAAGGGATGCCCACTTGGAAAAGAGGTGGAACAAAACAAGAAAGGACGTTGCCCCTCTTGGCATCTCTTCTGAGTGGTTTCCGCTGGCAAACTTATGGTGACTTAGTAGAATTTGGAAGCATTTGTCCCCTCAGTGCACGTCAGTGGTAATATCCTACTTGTCCTTCCCCGAGATCAAGTTCTCCGTGGCCACAGCAGCAACTCTTGGTTTACATACTTTTGCAGCTAGTATGTTTATGATTGCAAATTCAACTCATTTTCTATAATCTGGTGATTGTTAATATTTTAAAATATCACTAGAATGAACAAGTAGCAGATCGGTCTAACCTGACTAAGATCAAAGAATGTTTATTGAGCCCTTTCAGGACAGAAGACAGAAATATTGCAAAATTGACTTTCAAATGAACGAACAAGTAATACATACACAAAATCTCAACTCTGGCAGACGCTGAACCCTATGACATTTGACCTGCAGTAGCACTTGGGTGTCTTGAGTAGGTCAACTGAAGCAGAAGGAAACCTTTCTCAGAAATTATCACTTATCTAGTCCAAACTGGTGGTTTCCGAATAAGAGAAAACATTTTTTCTTGCATTGTAATTATTTCCACTGATATAGATATGCCCATTAAAAAAAATTACGTATGATAGTTAGAGAGGACCCTATAGTCAGTCCTGCACCAGAAAGGCCAAAAGACTTCTTTGAAAGGATTTTTTAATCTGAAATACAACATACCTTTCAATACAATATTTTTTTCCCAATTAAAGTTTTTCCATTGATGGAGAGTGTACCAGTCACTGCTTGATTTCGATTAAGATTACAATTTATTGCAAACTTACTGCATTTATTATTAACCTGAGCTGTAAAAACATTAATACTAGTAATTATGAAACTTGAGAACAACGTGGGGAGAAAAAAAAAAGAAGAGGGAAATGAAGCTCATTAAATGTCTGGTTCCCATTGATTGCCAATAGCTGCTAGTGTTAAATTAAGAGGTTATTTTATTGTCCTCTGCAGCCAAGCTCAGCCATACTCCATTCAATAACCAATAATTTAGGTCTTTGAATTAATAATAATTACCAAAAAAAAGTATTCCCCCTTTTCTGGCATGCTGTGTTTATTTTAGGATATTAACACAGCAATCCAAATACAACATGTAAGACTCCCTCAGGGCTTTCTGTCTCACATCCCAGACCTTCTGTTTCTTTATAAGCTCTAACAGCCACAGTTATAAGAGATATAAATAGTCTGAAGCACAGGAGAATCTCTCTTCCCTGACAGAATCTTTATTTACAAGCTGTTCAAACCTAAGCAGGTCAAATAGTCCCTTGCTGGCAGGTTAATAAGGCCCACCTGCCAAATAAACCCACCAGTGAACTCCACAGGGCCTACATAAATCCAAAAGGCTTGGACAAGAGAAAAAGATTTTCTCCTTAGGAATCACGCTGAGATGAGATGCTTATAGTTCAAAAGGGGTTCATCTTTCAAACTCCAAAGTACGTGTCTGCCTGGTGCACACTCGTGAGCGTGCCAAAAGCTTGCAGAACACATGGCTCATACCTTTAGAAGACACCATTATTTAACATTTATATTTCAATATTGCTTACAGACAACGACACGTTAAGGGCTCCTGTACTGGTGCCATACAAACATGTAAGACTTCAAAGTCCCTGCCCTTGAGAGTTTTTAGAAGGCAAATGTAGTTGGGTCATAAATTAAATCTTTAAAATTATTTAATGCTTGAAATACAATTAATTTGCCTACAATGCCATGAAAGGGAAATGGAAGAATAGAATAACTTATTATTTAAGCTGACCTAGAAATTAATTCTCACAAGCCACAGTACGTATTTAAATGAATCTTGACCGCTATTGAAGTGGAATTCTGTTCTGGGACCTGCACTGTTCAAACACTACTGTTGAGTAGATGTTTCCCACTGAACCAACGACTCCTTTACAGTGTTTCCTAAATCAGATAGGGCCAGCCCTAGCAACTGTCCCAGTGTGGGCATACTCTTAGGCCTTTCCAGAGACTTAGTCACTATGTTTATACTGCATTGTAAAAAGCACCTCCAAAGTGTCATTCAGATTTATACTTGCTGTTTGTACAGTCAGGAACCTGGTAAGTTCTGAGAGCATGCCTCGTTATTTATTAGTTTTACAATGGCATCAAGCAGATGAAGACAGCCAGCCCCGCAGCAGCGAATTGTGGTTGGGCAGCAGGAGGTGTTACCATCCCCGGCCCAAGCCTCTGAAGCAGGACCTCGTGATCCATTCATGAAGGGAGTCAGCTTACCTTTGCACACCAGGCTGGAAACCATGCCAGGGCCCGAGCTGATTCACAAACAGATTAGATGTCACTGCCTCAGAGGTGGCAACAGCAAATGGGGAGGGAAATATACAGCTGGAGAGGCAGTGTGTGTTCGTGCAGGGGGGTGGGGATCACCGGACCAATTTTAAATAGCCAGTGGAAGGCTGGTAAAGTTCTGTAGCATATTATAAGGCATGCATCCATAGCAGACATACAGGCAGTCTGCCGCCTGCCTGCAAAAATCCTCAGGGACACGTTACAGGCAAATCAGGAACACAAACAGTCATGCAGCTACTCCATCCTGCAGGTCTAGGATGCGCTAGGCCAGACTCCCTGCAGGTGGTGGGGATTACAGCTGTATTAAAACACATAGGACTGGGGCTGCAAAGAGACAACTCACATATATAACGCTAAGCACGTGCATTTGCCAGAGTGACTCCAAATAAAAGTCAAATGTAACTGTTTTACAAGTGTATGTGAAACAAGGAACATGTAGAATGCGCCTTTAAGATGGCATCTTGCAGCGAAGCATTTAGTCGCACTGGAAAGACCTCTGTCAAGTCACTGGAGGCATCACTGTTTTAGGAGTCTGGTATTTCAGATGAGCTGCATGCTAGAAGCAGTGTACTTCCAGTCAAAGGCAAAAGTACCTTTTCTAGCCCCTCTAAAGGCTCCTGGGGTGAGACGGTAGTTGAGGCCTAGATTCACAGGTGAGGCGCTTAAATGGCACTCAGAATTCAGGAGTTTATCTCCTTCTTTGGACCACTGCAAACAATTTATTTTCAAACCTAGAAGATGCACATAACCTCAGCCCTTCAGCAGATACCATGTACCCAGTTGCTGTAGCAATTGCAAGAGGAGGAATGTCTAACACACCATGGCTTGCGTCCATGGGAATGCTGCTATTATTAGCACAACAGTACTACAACCATGCTCAGCTTCGGCGTGAGACAACAAAGTGAGTGAACGCTCATGGGGGATGCCTCCTACGTGCTGCCTAAGCCCAACACCTCTTCTCCACTGAGTGCATTCTTCATTTGAATCACAGTTCAGTTCAGCTGCTGTAAATGCAGCTGAAACAGTGCGATGTTTCTGTACTATATGTAAACTGGACGCAGATCCAGTGCTGGAGCAACAACTGCCACGGTGGGATCACTCTTGCATTTAGGGTTGAGCTGCTGACAGTGAACCGCAGTACAGCTCCCGCAGGCAGCTCAGCAGCCACCTTTCACTCCCTGCTAGGGCTTGTTCACCAAGCAAGTGTCTCATAATACGCCTGCACTGATTTGCAAAGTGTAAGCTCTGGCTCATTAACAATAACTGAAGCGAACAAATATAGCTTAGAGGAGCTAGCATATCAAGCTCAAGAACATGGTAAAATGTGCAAGAAACACATCCTACTCCCTTCAGTTTTCACAGCAAAAACAGGACAGGTGATAATTTAGCAGTTAGGCCTTCATTTGCAAACCTGCCCATCCTACGGCTCAAATCCAGTTGCTTCAGCCCTTATCAAGGACACTTGCACATACTCAACACCGATATAAAACAAGTGCTAGAAATCTTATATAAATTCCCCAAACAGTTCCCAAAATTAGTGGATATTTCTGAAAACGTCTGTCAGCGAGCATTCTTCTCAAGGCATATATACTGAGTAAATGGGATATGATCACAGCCACAATTTCTCAGTACAGGAAATTGCCAGCCACCAACATAATTAGAAACAGTTCATATGATCAAATTAATCATTCAAAAAAGAGCAATTACTGTTAACAGAATAATGGCATGCCTTAAAGAAGAATGAAATTAACCTTTAGGACTGACAGAGTTACCCTCACCATTCTGCATAGAGGCTGCAAAGATTAATATATGTGCGAAATAAAACATTGCATTAGAGTCTGCTGAAAACAGAAGTAGCATTATCTATCTGGCCTATTCAACCCTTAACAAACTTTATTCTTTGGCACTGGCATACAGTGGAAATATCAATAGTCACTTCTCTGCCAAAATGAAAAAAAAGCCTTCAAGACTTACATTGCTATAGAACTTAGCACTTTGTGCTTATCGCTCAACAATAATTATGTGAAGATTAAACATAAATCATAATTTGAAATGCAACAGAATTAACAGTAAAACCTACGTTGTAGATCCTCAGAAGCTAAGAGTTAGCTGAGCTTTCGTCTTAACAAGCTAAGATCTAGAATCTCGTATCAAATATATTCCAAAAAAAATGTAATTATGCTCTAATGCTCTGATTATGAATGCATTTCGGTATTTATACTTCTAAGTGAGATTTTGTTTATAAGCATAGCAACATACTATGCAGTCAATAGAGGGAGGAGTTACTGTTTTGAATCCTCAAGCTGTGTACTTCCACAAACATTAGATTTATTTTACTCTGTCATCTATGTTTAAAGTCATACTGATGCTGAAGATAGAGGCATAATTTCTATAGACAACTTTATCAGTGTACTAAAGTTCCTTTTACCAGGCTGGAGAATGTTAGCTACTTAGAATTAGTATACAGCTGTTTTATCATCCCAACACTGGAAAACAGCAGGGATATGATCCTCAATTTTCCTTTCTCCTGCCCTCTGCCTTCCCCTGAAGATGTAACCCACTCCCTCATGTCTTCAGCATTCCTTTTGCTCGCTCAGTGACACTTCCCTTCCTTCTGCTTAGCATAAGTGATGCAAACAGAAAGACTATTTGTGAGAAGTGACATTTGATCCCATTATTTTCCTAATTGAAAATGTACCTGCTAAACAGATTGGTGCATAACTCCTAGTAAGGAGATTCACATTTAACTGTATATTTTCACTGACATTAAAATTTCTTACTCTGAACTGTATTTGCACTATACAGTATAGTTGCACTTCGGATGTCTCTCATTTGGACAATTACATTAGAAATTCTCTAAGTAGATTACTTTTTCTTGAAGAATCAACTTTCAATTAAAAATACTATTACTCCATTTTATCTGAGATTATACAAAACATACAAAAAGTCTGAAAAGCCTGTTCTTTCTCATTTTTGACTTTAAAATAAAGAATTCTAATACACAACGCTGAAATTTCAAATTACCATTTTTATGAACCTTCATTCGGATTAATTAGCCAGTGCATTTGTAGGCTCCCAAGAATTCATTTAGTACTACAATTTCAGAATTACTATGCTACAGTTAAAGTATTTTGAAATGCTGCTTTAAGTTTTATACTTAAGTTTTTATTAAATTTTAATATAAAATATGAAGTTTTATAAAGTTTATAAAGTTAATACAAGTTTATATTAAGTTTTTAATTCTTAATTCTAAAACAGCAACTTGTTTTCTTGGTATTAAGCAGAATGGAGTATGTTGGCTGGCCAAAAACAGATGTATATGTGCTGATAAAGATTTTTCTTAGCAGTCTTGATGGCACGTGGACTGACACAATTGAAGGATCAGTGGCTCTGTCTATCTACACCTAACACAGCTGAGGATAGGTTCAGGCAGGTTGGAAATAACCATTACTCACTGTTAATCCTAAGAAAAAACATGGACTGCTGGCTGGCTGAAGCCAGTGCTCAGGTGATGGGTTGCCAGCTGACAGCGTGAAAGAGCAGCCATGGTGATGAGGGACAACACTGGGAAGATGTCTCTGCATCAGTGCTACAAAAAAACAGAACAGGCAGTATTAACTTTCCCAGTGCATTCACATTTTGAAGTAGAACTACAATGCCTTCAGTGCTTAGCCTGAAGAGGTGGGAAAAGCCAGTGAAACAAAATATCTAAATTTCTGGATTCTATCTGGCCTAGTACATCCCTTATCTCACCTGTAGGACAGTAAACACTGTAGATAGGCTGTGCTGTTCCACTAACTCAGGAGGATCTGATTTACTCATCAGCTGCGCTCACGTAACTTCAGTACAACTCTACATTGCTGCCAAGACTATCTGTGCCTAGAAGAACATTTACTAACTAGACACTGATGTGAAAACCTGAAACAGAAATAAAAAGATTAAAAAATCCAGAAAGCAATCAGGAGAAAAATATAAACATGAAGTTCTTTCCACAAAGATCTACAATTAGATTAAGCGTGCTTGCTAACTACACCTTCATTACGTTTGGCCTGTAGCAGGAGAAGAACAAAGCTTTAGCACAGGGACTGCAAATCTCCCTTACTTCTCATAGTGAGAGTTACCTCAAAACATGCCCTATCCCCTTGTTAAGAGGGCTGACCAGGCTCTCAGGGGAGAGATTTTCGCACTGTTGCATGGAATAGTGCCATGCACATTTGGTTAGATTCTGAGCTCTACCTAACACAGTGAAACTACACTGACTGCAACATGGGCCTTAGCCTTTCAGATGCTCCTGTCCCTGTGGTGGCAACAAAAAGAATCACCTTCCTTCTGCCTTAGAACTTCTATGTATCATAATGTGTGCCTAAGGTCAGGGGCACTGCCTACCATTATTGCTGAATAAATAGTGAAAATGTTCTTGGAATAGTGTTTTAATTGCAAATTATCCTTCAGCCTAGTAACTAATTAACAACCTCTAAAACATTTAAATGTTTCTAGAACAATACACAACACTACATTTATTTAAATTCCTCTGAGTTGAACAGATATTGATCTTGATAGTATTTGTTAATACAACATGTCCATAAAAGGTGAATATAAAACACAATCAAATTTTAGATACCAAATGAAACAGGACTCAATAAACGAATACTATGGTTTACTCTAGCTATACATCATTTGGCTTCAATGACCTGTTCTGCTACCCAAGAAACATCAAACTGAAAAATACTGTCAAACTCGAAATTACTACAGAAGCTAATGAAAGAGGGCAGAACTCCCAAGAGGTTCACTCTGGAAATTTGGAAACTACTAGAAGCAGATTAGGGGACATTTACTTTGATTATTTCAAGGCCATCACTCAAAAATAATGCTCTGTGACTCTTGTTAGCACAACCTTCTTCTACACTGCACATGCAGTCGTTCACACCTGTTCAATAGAATTTAAAACTTTTTTGAACTCAATTTTGAAAAACATAATATAACTACCTACTTTCAGAGTGTCAACCTCATTGTGTAATGCCATGGAAAAAAGGATTTTATTATCTTGGTATGAGCTCAAGAAAACAGTCAATTGTTTTTGAAGTTAGAAAACTGCATATGCAGTTTCTTGTTAAATGGGCCTTGCCTTTCAACAAATTTGCACTGATGTCTATGTACAGTCTGAACCAGTGTCTTTCCAGTTAACATCTTTAACTTTCCAACATAAGCTCCACTGTACATTTGCATGGTGGGTCTATTAGGATGTAATTAGGTGGTTGCAAATCTTAATAGTACAGACAAGGCCAATGATCTATATGAGCTGAAAGGAGCAAGAAAGATTTGTTGTCACCTTGACCACGATAGCAAAATCCTTCCACTTAAATCTTAAACAACTGACAGAGAAGGCAAACACTAGAACTGCAATATCTGGAGGATCTTATACATTAGTAGTAAGGACAGAATTAAAAAAAAAATCTGTTTCTCTTTTTAAAAATCATAAATAGATGGTTAATAAGCCTGAGCACAGAATTTGTTACAGAGAGTAGACAGTGCATTTGTAGTATATCAGTTACTGATAAGTAACCTGGTTTATTACATAAATATTCTTCTGCAGAAAATAGCAAGAACCCCCTTAAACATAACATGCTTCATACTTTCAGTATTTTTTTTCTACATTATTGCTCAACTATGGAAGAAAAGCACTCCTATATATGCCATTATGCAGCAAAATTGCAGGATCCGCATATTTGTACGTCTATTAATTTGTATTGATACAGTGCCTCTATCTTTAATTAGAAAAGATTCTTCTGTAAACACATAACTGGTCTTGAAAAAAAATGGAAACTGGAAATTTGTCACAATGTTTATTTCAAATTATTTTAAAATGTAACAGCTCTATCTTTTTCTTTAATGCTGTAAAAACTGACATTCAGAAGCTAAATCTCACATGTCTAACATCTTTCTCTTTTTTTAAAAAAACAACACTTAAAGGCAGAAAAACAAGTTCAGGTACCTTTATCAGTAGAGACAGATTTCCTTCAGCCACTTTGAGATTAAAGTTTTAATCAGCCCCTGATTAAGTTTCTCATTACTAAGTAATTAGCAGCAAGTGCAAACCGTTCGACTGTTAACTGCTGTTTGAAGGAATTTGCACCCACCATTAAACCTATGCACAAGGACACCCACAAACCATAACTTCTACCAGTAAGGACTGTACAGGGTGGCTCGAGGATTTCCATTGCAGATGGACCAACGGCAAGGACAGACAGTGCTGGTGTGCTACCCTTACCTCCTGTTCACCTTTTGGGTGAAGCCAGGCCCAGCTGCCTTATAGCACAGCACCCACAGACAACGTCCTTGGCCCTGGCCAACATTCCCCAATCCTTTCTCAACCCCCTAACGGCTCAGAGGAGTTGGCTGTTACCTGCTTTGCATTATCCGCTGCGACAGCTCATGGGAATATTTGTTCCTATCAGAGTATGACAGATATTTAACGATTTGGCCTGAAAAATAGCTGTGCTTTCAATTGGCAAATTGCAAGCACATGTACTTATTTTGATGCGAGCGAGAACAAATAAACCAGGCCGTCCTTCCAGAGGAGACAGCCCCGGTAATTCGCAGCAAGGCGTGCTCGGGTCCTTACAAACCATCCCAGAGCCTCGAAATTGTGTGCAGTTGTGGGGAAAGTCAAAACATTTGGCTTAAATCAGGGCTTTATTTTAGAGAACGCACATGTGCTAGGTTAGGAGGGCACGGTTACCAGACATCCCCGCATAGAAGGCTGAGGGGAAAAACAGATAAAGAGATAAAAAAAAAATATATATATATAATAAAATATAGGGAAAAAATAATAAAAGACGCTCTCCTCGTCGCGCTGTCGCCCACCTGGGGACCCCCCCACACACACACCCTCGAAGGCCCCACACAACTCCCGCCTTCAGCCTCCCCTCCCCTGGCTCCCCGCCCGCCCTCCCTCCCTCCCTCCCTCCCTCCCCTCGGTCCGCCGCCGCCGCCGGCCCTGTCAGAGCGGACGGGCGGCCCGGGCGGCCCTCGCGCCGCTCCCGCCGCCGCGGCCCCGCGCGCGCGCTGCTGCTGCTGCTGCTGCCGCCGCTGCTACTGCTGCTGCTGCCGCCGCCGCTGCTGGCACTGCTGCCGCTGCTGGCACTGCTGGCGCTGCTCCCGGCCGCGCGTGCGGGCGGCTCCGTGCGGGGGGATTTGAAACAGCCGCTCCGGGGGCAGCGCAGCGGCGGCGCCCAATCAGCGGCCGGGATTTTTCGCGCTGGTTCTGGCCGGAGGAGGGGGCGGGGCCGCCGCGCAGGAGCCGCCGCCGCCGTTGCCGTGTCCGCGTCCCTTCGGCTCCCGCCGCCGCCGCCGTCTCCTCGCAGCTCCCCGGCGCCCAGCTCCCGCCGCCTCACGCCCGGCTCCCCGGGGGGAGAACGATGCGCTAGGGCACAGGTCAGTGAGCCGCCGGGCTGCTTTCCTTCGCCCTTCTTCCCCTCCCTGGAGGGAGGCACCGGGGCACGTTCCCGCAAGGCCCCGGGCGGGAGGCGGGAGCGGTGGCGGTGGCGGCGGTGGCTGTGGTGGCGGCGGCTCCGTCGCTCTCCGGGATGCCGCCGCCTCGCCTCGCCTGGCCGCGGCGGGGAGCCCCCGGGCTGGGGCTGAGGCCGCTGCCCGGCACCCCCTGAGGGAGGCGGTGGTGTGGTGGTGGTGTGGGGCCGGGGTCCCTCCTCGGAGGGGGGGGCACCCCCTCGAGTTACCCGCCCCTAGCCAGGCACCTCCCGTTTCCCCTTTTTATTTTCCTGAGAGGAGGGGTTTTTATGTTATTTTTATTTTTTTTATTTGTTTGTGTTGTGTGCCCCCCCCCCCCCCCCAAGCCTGTGCTCGCCCCTCAGCCACCACCGCTACCTGCCCCTCGCTGAGGGGCCGCCGTCCCCTTCCCCTCAACCGCCCCCAAATCCTCCCAACCACCCCAAATCCCCTCCCCAATCCCCCTAATCCCTCCCAACCCCCCCAAACCCCTTTCTTCCCCTCTAACGCCCCCCCTTCATCTCCCCCAAACCCCGTCCCCCCCCCCCGCCCCCCCCAGCCTGCCGCAGGATCCGTGCCTCGGGGGGGGCGATGCCGAGCCGGAGTCCTGGTTGTTGCAGCTTCATCCTTTCTCCCCCCTTCTCTCCTCGCCTTCCTCCCCCTCCTCCTCCTCCTGGGCTCTGCGGGAGGCCAGGGGCAGCATAAAGGGGTGAGGGAGCGCTGCACCCCCCCAGGAGCTGGAGGGGGGGGGGGGGGTTAATCAGTGCAAAGCAGAAAGAGAAACGCAGAAGCAAGGAGGGGGGGGAAGCCGATGAAGGGGAGGAAAAAAAAAAAAAAAAAAACACCCCTAAAAACCCTCCTCTGGGATTTAAATCTTCCCCCCCTAAGGGTGGGGAGCAGCCAGGGTCACCCCCCCACCCCATGGCATTGGGGTTTGGGGAGGTGGGGGCTGCTCCTGCCCCTTCGCTGCGGGTGGGAGTGGGATCGCACGGCAGCAGGAGTGAATGTAACTCTGGAAATGTATGGAGGGGGAAGCCATGTTTGATTTATTCCTCCACTAAACACTGGTGTGATGATCCTTCCACTTACACCCTCCTGCGCTCCATCCTGGACCGGTACCGGAGGAGAGGCTCGCTAGGAAAACGGGAAGAAAACCTTCCTGCGAAGGCTGTGGGGCTGCCTGGCTCGATCTGCATTAAGGAGGAGAGGATAGGGCTCTTGCAACTTGAATTGATATTTGTGTGGTAAAAGAGCCTGGGGAACTTGTATTCCCAAGGCCATAGTTACAGCTCATCCGCTGTGGCTTTACCGCTCTGGGGGTGGAGGAGGGAATTTGCCACACTTCTTGAACGTATTTATACTTGCTTTTTTGTTTTTGTTTTTTTTAAATATGTCGGCTGAAAGGAGGAGTAAATACTATTAGAAGTGCAGAGACAGTAAACACTGTATTTAAACAGATTTCAGAGAAAATGGGCCTCTAGCTAACAGCCATTAAACAGGCAGGAGGCTGGTATCAGTCATTGCCCATGTATTTTGTGTGTGTGAACAGTTTCCTTATTGGCATTTGCATTAAAATTGGTTTATAATGATCCTTAAATTTAGGAGCTAATGCTGCCTGTGCTGAGTAAGCTAAACGAGGTCTGTGTTTAAAAAAAAAAAAAAAAGGAAGATATGCTTGGCTTTTAAACATTTTCAGACATCTAAGGAAGGTAACTGTAAACACTGTAGGGTGGCAGTGAAGTTTGTAATAGATTTTGCAAAGAGTCCTTGCTGGTGGTTTATGTGGACAGATGCTTACTAAAATTCCTTAAACATGGAATGTGTGGCCAGGGCTGAAAGAATACATTGGTTCTTCACCAACATTTTTGTATGTAAGTAGAATCTCTGTGAATTTATTGTTGAAGCTATTATTTGCTTGTTTTGCTGTGGGATTTTTTTCTCAGGAAATGCAGCATATCAACCTTAATAAACTCCTCAATTTCACAGGGTGGTATTATTTGACTGTTGGATGTAATCATTGAATAAAACCACTGCTTTGCAGGGCTACTCGGGGCTCAGTACTTTCAGTATATGCAATTTTTTTTGGATGTTTCAGTAAGCATCTACGTCCCATTTACTGAAACGTGCCAGGATTTTCATCTAGTTGGTAGCCATCAGAAAATATGATATTTTTCCACAGTATTTAAATATAAAAGCTTTGGATATTCCTGGGGGCTACATGGCTAGTTGTTGTGAAGATTATAGGAATTCCACCTTCATACACGCTCAGAAAAATTCAGATGCGGAAAGTACAGTAAAACCTACTAATTTATCAAATATTATTTGAAAATATCAGAAGAAAACTAGGCCGTGACATCTTAAGGGTGCGGAATTAAAGTGGTTAATGCATTTGAAATTAAATGTAAAATATATTTCCTTTTAGTTCAGTACGAGTCCAACAAATCAGTAGTAAGAATGAAAAAATATTTGTGTTCTAGTATCTGTGGGGCTGTATGCTTTTTCTGATGCCTGTGGTTGCTCTGCAGATGAGAATATTGCATGTAAATTACAGCTGCATGCAAAAGACTGGTTATTACACCCCAAAAAAACTTTTTTGTTTTAGACTGGAAGCAAAAACGATGGGGGGGGGGGTTGCTTTCTAGTATTTAGGCAGTGAAATTGATGTGTGTGGATGTTCGTGTGTGTGTATTTGTGTCTATGTATCTGAGTTCGCGTCCAAAACATTGTGCTAGCAGAGCAGCCTAGGAATGGAAAGAAGGGATTGTTTTTCAGCGTCCTATTGTTTGTGCCCCGTTCACCTCTCACTTTTGCACTGAGCTTGCTTTTTGTTCCACCGGTGTCAGTGCGCTTCCAAAGCGAGGCCTGATTTCTCCGGGCTGATAAATGCGTGTCTTTCCTGGTGGTCGATCAAAGCCTCTTGACTACCCTGGAACTCCATGCATACATAAAGGTTCACCTGCTCGGGGCAAATTGCTGGATCAAGGACGTAGTTTATGATGAGAAGATGCAAGCAGGGTTCGTGCGGCATTTCGGTCACCTCTGGTCACTCCCCCTTACGTAACTACAAAGACATCTCGTAGGTTTTAAGCAGAGAAGATGGTTGAATGCATGAAAATTGCACATATTTTTTCCCGTGGAATGAGGTGAAGCACCTAGCCTTTTCAGGGGAAAAAGAAATTCGCCTCTCCTCGAGAGCACCGGGCTGCACAATGGGAGGCACCCACTGAGCGATGCCGCTGGAAACAGCAGATCCCCTAACAGTCAGTAAACAAACACCAATAAAGAAGCGCTCGATGCAACTAATAATAACGCCGTAGATGATGACTGTATTTTAATACTGTGTTTGTGGCTGTATTGTTTGAGGTCTTTCTGAGGTTTTTGGCAAAGACAAATGAAATGGCCTTAGGGTTGAGTAAATACGGTCTGGTATCGTTCTTGTATGTAGGCTTTGGGTGAAGAAGACTGGTGACACTGAAGCGGATCTAAGTGGATAAGTAAGTCCGCCTTTCCAGGAAGCATCGCTTCCCAGTTAGGATGTAGCTTTGAAAAACGCCTTCCCTGAGGATGTACCGGCCTCTTGGTGGTGTAAATGAGGAGGTGGAGATGGAATGCGCCAACCAGGATAAGTGGGCATGTGGGAAAGTGGGGAGAGAGGAAAAACTCCCATCAGGGCTTGGCACAGGAGTCTAAATTTTCTTTAGTGCACAGCTGTGGAGGATTTGGGAGAAAGGGGGTGATGAGGAGAGCCTTGTTGACGTGCCAGCAGTGACCCTGCAGCCTGTAAATTGGGGTAGCTGGTCGAATGGGTCAGTTAGCTATTTTATGAAGTTAATGGTTACTTGAAAAGCTTTGGTTCCGAGAACACTTTTTGAAGGAAAAGAGAGAAACTACCCAAATTCACCCTTCACTGCAACTTCAAATTAGCTTCCCTATGACCTGCAGTTGTTGGAGGTAATAAGACAGCTATATAAATGTACTTAAGGTTTTTTCTTTCGGTTTACACTGACAGAAATTACAAAAGTGATATCTCAAGTGCTATTTTTAATCTTTTTATCAAATTGATGGTGTCCAGTGTAGTTATTTCATGTTTTCTAGCATCAGCAGGAAGGAAAGTATTTAGAAAGTGTTACAAGGGAAACTTAGGTCATACATACTCTGTTCTGCTGCCCTTCTGGTGAACAGCAAACTACGAAAATACCCAAGATTCCTGGGAACAGATCATATATACTAATACCTTGTGTCTGGTGATGATAGGTTAATGCATAGTCCATCATGCATTACTTTGCTCCCAAGCAACTCTAAACTTTAGCACCAGCTAATCTATTGAGTCTCTGGTGCATTTGAGAGGCTGCTTCTGTCTGAAGCATGAAATAGACCATCACGCAAACTAATGTTCTTAAAATGCATTTTGTGTGCAGCAGAGAAATACTTGTTAATCGTGGTCGGACCAAAAGTAAGGCTTCTGCTATACTTTTTGCTACCATTAAGGAATAATACAATTCAATGGAAATTGTTCTGATAGTGCAGCGGAGTGATGAGCCACGTGTGGAAAGGAGATGTTTGAAAACCTTCATTTGAGGGTTTCATAGCAATGAAATTGAATTGACTAGGTATGGAAAAATGAAGCGCTGCATACTTCAGAGTATTCTTATCTTGGACAAAATTACTTTGTCCTGGGGCACCGTCGATGCAGGTTCTGGCATTTGACATAATTTGGAACTAATGAAATATCTAAGTGACTTAAAGCATGTGTTAAATTAAAAAGGGTTACTCAACAGGTGATGGCTCAGTTTCTAGTTTTGTCCCCATCCTTTTAACTTGTCCTATTTTTAACTTAGTACGAGATAGCAATTTGATCTTGTTTTGAACTTTGGTATTCAGCTCCCCAGTACGAATTGGAGCTATTTTATATTCATCCATATTTGGAGGAAAGATACATATGTGGCAAAGGACAGGAAAACTATAGTGTGATGTGCTACTTTCCTCCTAGCTGTAGCCTTCTGCAGCAGAATTATATGTAAAACTAACAAAGGGGGGGGGGGTGAAACCCAACCCTTCTGCAAGCTGAATGGTACTTCAGGATTTTTTAGAGCCTATTCACGTTCTTTATAAGGAGCCCTTAAATTGGAATAGACTTTCATAGAAGCTTTAACGTTTTCCTTGTGCTGTCTGTGAAAGACACTGTCAGGTTTCTGTGTGACTCTTTGGAGAAGCACAGGGTGGTCTTGTTCTTTTGGCTGATGGGGATGGGCATTTGACTGTCCTTCTGAAACCTGTTCTGGTCTGTACCTCCTACTAAAGTACTGACGGCTCATATCTGTGCTAAAACACACAGAACAATTTAGAAAATTTGTGTATTAAACTAATAATCATCTTTAAACGTATTTGGCCTTGAGGACTAACCTTAGAATTCCGTGTTTTCTTAGCCACGATCAAAGACAAAGTAGAGCGCGAATGTTGTCCTCTTCTCTGTGTTCTGCCCTGCTAAATAATAGATACACCGAGGAGCAGAAGGTGAATATTTTGTGACAAAAATATTTTCGAGAAAGAAGGCTGAGGTTAGGTAAGATTTTATTAGAAATGTGATCTGAACTCCATTTGAAACATTTTGAAAAACTACTGATAAAAGAATAAAAAGCCCTAGGAAGAAGCTGCAGCAGAACAGCCTCCTGTCATGGTGTTCGGGACTCATTTCATTTATTTATTCATTGTAATATATTGAAGTGTAAATGTGCTCGCTGTGGCATGGGTTAGCCTGTGGAGCTGAGGTTCATGAGATCGTGTGTCAGATAAATCAATTGTGGAACTTGCCAGCCTTGGTGGGATGCCATCGGAGCACAGAACCTGGCTGCACTGGCACTCAAACATCTAAACTGGGAAGTTATCTCTGTAGTGAAGAACGCCCAGATTCTAGTCTGATAATAAAGCCAGAGGGATTTAAGCCAAAGTATGAACCTTGGAGAGCAGTGTAGGATGGAAGAGATGAATATGGATCCTTTTGCTAGCTGGATTAGTTGCCAGGAACGTTCAATCAGATACTTCAGAATGAAATTAAAGTTGTGATTTTTCTGTGGATGCAAAACGCAGGCTATCAGAAGCTGCTGTGTAGTAGCACTCCTGAATAAACTGGAAACAAATGTTGTGAGCCAATCTGGAACATGACTGAAATTCAGCAGCAGTACAGAAACAAGGTATATAATTAATGAAATAAAAAGTAATAGGCTTTAAATGTAATGCAGAAAGGGCATGTACAGGATCTATTCAGCAGTGGAATGCTTGGCTCCAAAGTGGTAGTGATAGTTGAGCCCTCAGAACTTCTGCAAGTAATCATAGCAACTACAATTGCTTAACAAGGCTTATTTCGAAAGTCAAAACTCTAGATTTTTTGATAAGAAGCAGTTACCTCAGAATTTCTCTAAAGAGCTGTGTTTGATAAGGCAGTGAACTAATTCGCAGAGCTAATACTATGCAAGGTGAAAGGACAGCAAAAGTGGCAAAAAAAGCCCATTGTAGGGCCCTCAAAGCAGGGTTGGGAAAGTGGGCAAGAAGGTCAAGAACTGGCTTGTTGGACGGGAAAGTGTTTTATTTTTCTGTCCCCAAGTGAAATGGGTAAACCACGAGACAGCTGCAGAAACATAAAACTTCCTTGTAGTCTCTTTACCTGTAACAGTCATACTAATCTCTGCTCTGGAGACGTTCTTCATGTAGACTGAGTGAAAAAAGTAGGAAGGGAATTAAGAGCCAAGAGAATGTGGTAATAATGCATTTTGGGAAAAGTCTATGAAAGCCCTGGCACAGGGAGATAGTTTGTACTTCAAACAGTGTCCTAACCAGAAAGGCCACCTATTAGCAGGAATTTGGATTTGTTGGGTGAGTGTCTAATGCTAGAGACTCTTGTGAGCTTGGGCCTTGTTTGAGTGCTCCTGCTATACGTCTGCCATTTGTGTATGCTAGCTTTGCTTTGAAATAATGCACTGATAGGATAATGAATGTAATCAGACATATATGGTTACAGTTGATGTGTAAAATGCACCAGAATTAATAAAGTGTGGCCAGGATTGCATTATGGACGTAATTATGTTGATCAGATGTGAATATAAGAAGGTTTTGGTGATAGGTGCAAGTCTACCAGTAAAAGGCCGTAGTGCATTTGAGTTGTTATTACCTCTGTCTGAACATTACCTCCCAGCTATGTATAAAGATATATATATTTTTACAAGTATTTCCTGTCCACATTAGAGGTGCATTATCAGTTCGGTGTATTGCTGCTTGTACAACCAGAAGACATGGGCAAATATGGCTCTGTGCTGAAGGTTTTGATGCTATACCGTGTATTCATATAGCTAGGCTTTCATACTAGTGACAAGGCCTCATATATCACCAGTGTCACAACACAGCTTTTTACGATTGCAATGCACAGAGTATGCTTCTGGCATCTAAGTCCACCTACCTGGGTAATGCAGCGATAGATACAGAGTGTTCTAAGAGGTCTAGGCAAAATGGTTGTATCTTCTTTATTAAAATCAGCTGCTATCTGATCTGGGCAATGTTGTTTGTTTCTGTAGAGGTGTAGCAGATAGCATTTTGTTAATCCTACAATTTGATCTGTTACTTATATTGATAACTTATTTTATGATGTCATCCCAGATTTGATCGTCAGAATATGCATGATCAGAAATGTTCATGATACAGCAAAGCTTCAGGCAATTCCTATGCTGTCATTACTGCATATGAGAGGAAGGGCAGGATCATTGGCCACAGTGAAGAGGAAACAGATTATAGTGCATTAACCTGCAGCAATGAGTATCGTGTAGAACCAGAGGATCCAGGTCCTGAAGATATGGTGCAAGGAACAGAGGCAGGCTGCTGAAAAGAAAAAGCTGTAGGATTAAAGAAGGCGTGGGAAATGAAGGTAGGCTTGGAGCAGGTGAAAAAAAAAAAATACAGCGTAAACGAGGAAGGAGCTCTGCAACTAAGTGCTGAGTTATTTGAGATTGCATTTGGTTCGTCCTCAGAGAGAGAGAGAGAGAGAGAGAGATCATTTCATTGGTGAGTAAGCACCTAGGCTGTACTGTATTGTCAATTGTTTTGCCAGAGAGCAGCCTTCCCTTAAGCTGAACCATTTGGAAACCCCCAAGGAGGCAGAAAAGTCTCAAGTATGCATTTGAAAATAGGGTTTTTTTTGATCCATTTGCTAAGCAACTGTGGGGGCTACCTACTTTATTAAATTCTGGTGGTAAATCCAGTAGTTTCTACAATTTTAGGCACTAATGTTCCTCTCTGCTTATCGGCAGAAAAGAAGCAACTCTTTTCTATTTGATTTGTGGCCTTAGAAATGAGGAAGAGATCTGTAATCTCTCTTCAGTCAAAAATACATCATTCTACAGGAATTTGCTCAAATCTGTCTACCTTACTTAACCACCCGCCTTCAGTAGCAGGAGTGAAACTGACAAAATTCAATTTCTTCTGCAGTGGCAAAAGAATCTTGATTTTGAAGATGACAAATTAACGGAGAAAGGTCCTGTTGTAGAATCTTCTAGCCTTATCCTGAGCAGCAGAGGTTGGTTACAAGGTTTTTCTGGAGAGGAACAAAAAGTTCATTGGTTTTGTAAACTTGTTTTTTGCAATAGCAAGTAACATTTAGAATTAAGAAATTCTTCACTTTCCGTTGTACAATTCTTAACTGTACAAGCTTGCATTCTGTCCAAGCTCGTATTGCCTATTGCCTTCTCCTGAAGGCAATAAATGCTTGTTTTGGTTGATGAAAACAGACTGTTACAAATAAGTTCCGACATGTTATCCATTAAGAAAAAAGCAAAATTAGAAAAGATTGATAATTTTAAAACATTTGGTGGCAAACAAGTGCAACTGTAATCATGCTGGTTATTGTAACCTTTTCACACAATTTCAAAATATGCTTCATCTTTTTCTGCAGATGCACGCTAAGTGTCTATATAAACATCATGTGCTGTAAGGATAAAGAAATTTTCTTGTACTCATTCAAAAATACTTTGTAGGTCAGCCTTGTCAGCTGACAGGTTAACTGGAATCATTGTCTATCTGCAGTGAGACTAATCAAGTCTTTACTTCAGGCGCTTTTAAACTTAACTTTAGTCCAGAAGAACCTTTTTTTTTTTTTTTTTTAATTATTTTATTTTTCTTTTCTAGGTCTTCTAGACAGAAAAGACTAGTGGTAAATTATTAGAAACGTTTGGTATAATGATTTTCAGTTATCTATTAGCTGCTACAGTAATATTTTACTTTGAGAAAAGCAGAATTTGCTGGGTAGAGCTGGCTTACAACAGCTGTTGGCAGACCCACAATGCGATTTTCAGTTAGGCATTTTTTCTGAAAGTAAATACTGTTTAGTAATCCTCTAATAATTTTTCATTATTTTAATATAGTGTAGAATAGTCACTGCATGACAGAGAGCATGTCGTATGTCTTTACTCCTATTTGATATTCTGTTTTTTCAATACAAGGTAGTAGGAATAAGCATACTCCAGATTTTCAAATGTATTAGCAGAATGTATTGTAATTTTGATAATCTCTAAGTATTTTGTCTACTACTGGTCTGAAAATAGGAATAGCCTGTGGCCTTAACATTGGTGAGAGAATGGAGAGGGCTTACCACAAAGTTACCTTTACAGGAAAGAAAAAACCGCAATAGCCATCTATTAGCTTTTTCAGTACCAGCCGAAAGCCTGATTTGTAGGTAATAGAAATAGCTTTTGTGGATGTTCTTTTACTGTGAATTTGTTTTTAGATATGTTGTGTCCCCCCTCTACCCCCCCCCCCTTAAGTAATTCACCTGAGAAATGGCTTTAAGAAAAGTCTTAGACAAAACAGAAGTGGTATTTCATAGTGGCGCTTGTTGATGATTGTTTACTCTGTTCGCTCCCTTTGGCAGAATTGGAAGGAATGGACTCCTCCATTATTTCTGACACACAAGAAAAGCATCTCTGAAATTGAAGCAGATGTGGAAGAAGTGAATAATAAATATCACACAAATGATAGTGGCCTGGACAGTGAAGGAGGAATGTGACATGCAGACTGACTGCATTTGGCACATGACTCCTGTCAGATGACGGACCTTCAAGTAATTAATAAAACTGTTTTAAATGTCTGCAAAATAATTTGCCTTGTGTAAAATCTGTTTTTGGGAATGAAAATACGTATAAAGCCACTGCCAGGACGTATCCTTGTCCCATTAAAATATCTAGAGACCTTTCTCTGATAAGTCAAATCTCCTTTTGCTTACTGAAAGCTATTTGTTTTCAGGCCAAAATATGTTTATTCAGCAGACTTCTGGTCTGTCGTGGTTTTTCCTCTTTGTTAATGAAAATTGTACTTGTTGGGTCGCCAGACAATATGGGACGATACTAGCTTAAGCTCATTAGCTGCTATTAGTGTGTGGTGCTTTTGTCCCCTGCCTTTCCCTCCCCTCCCCCATGCTTCCTTTTCTATAGATACGGTGTCATCTAGAAAAAGATAAGGGATTGCTTTTGCTTCTGTGCGATATGGCTGTCCAGCAAGAGTGAAGTTAAATTAACTATAAAATCTAATCGTATGCTGAGCTGCTTTTGGACCTTACTCTTAGAATTCTGATCAACCAGATCTTTTTTGTGATCTGTTTCGCTTGATCCTTTAATGTCCTGTATTCTAGCTCTCCTTACATTAATTCTGAGCTCACGGTACTGCCTGTATCTGTTGCTGGTCATTTTCATTCATCACCCCTTTTCTTCTTTTCTGCTCTATTGTCCTTTTTTCACAAAATGTCCAGTCCTCCTGCTTGCTTATGATATTTTACTACTGTCAATTTAAGACAGCAAAAACTGTGCAAAATTTAACTAGCTTCAGTTTTGCCCTTCTTTCCTGAAGCCTTTTGTTACTCCTGTGAATGTAGATTTTCTAACTTCTTCATTTTAACAGAATCCCACTACAGCTTATTTTTTAAGAGAAGGACAGAGATGTGACAAGGGAATTGACAATTTCCATCTCCTCAATTGGGTTGTCCTAGAAATGGTGACTGACATGCAAGTTGCTCGCTGTGTATCATCTCCCTAATGGGGCTACTTGACTGTATTTGCTTCATCTTTTCCCATTATTCTACCTCTTACACTATGTCTCTTTTCATTTGTCTTAATTCTTTGCATAAACATGGTCTATTTCCCATATTCTAAAACCTGTATGCTACCAGTTCTGATATTCTTTCTGAATCAAATTACCATCTTTGTCTTCATCTCCCCATTTACTATTGACCTGGCTGCATTGCCTTCCCTTTACAAATCGTGCATCTGGAATTGTTCTCTCTGTAGGCTCCAGGAATTGGAGGAGCGTTTTTCAGTGCTCTCAGCTTTTCCTAGTGTGTTTTACTCAGAGTCATAAACCAAACTTCACACACAGGCATATTAGTCAAATCAAGGTAACCCCTAAAAATGCAGGGTCTTTTGCCCATGGTCTTGTTGGTCGTCTTATTAATATGAATTTACTATTCTTGGGTTTATTAGCTAGAGAGAGAGTAACTTGATTACTTTAAGCCACGTCTTTTCACTCAGTTATTTACTGGTCATTGTCCAGACAGGGCCTTGAGAAGCTGGGTCTGAGTCAGCCCTGATTTAAGCAGGGGGTTCAACAGATGATCGGAGGAAGATGATCCAACCTAAGCTATTCTGTGACTATCACTTGTGCAGTACATCCAGTGTTTTGATATTGAGTATGCTACTAACACAGTCTAAACTGATTAGTTATTGCTTTTTGAGTTGTCCTGGTCTGCCTCAACCTTGATGTCTTTCTAGCTTAAAGAAATAAGCAATGAGAATAAGAGTTGTTATTAATCAGGAGAAAAAAATAGTAGTAGAATTACAGGTGGAAAACAAACAGAACAGTTACAAAATGCAGATGGCCTGATCCAGAAATGCAGACCCTGATAAGCAGCTAATGGAGCCAGGTTATTTTTTAATTTTTTTTTTTTTTATTATTTTTTACTTTAACCATGTAGTTCATCAATTGGAGGTAGTCGCACAATGCATTTTCGGTGCTGGTCCTGGTGTGAGAAGCTGTGGAAGCGGGGAGCTGCGGTGTTCAGTGATCTGGCCAGTTCAGGTAGCCACTGGAGGGCGTCCACAGCCACAGAAAAGCCAGCACTGAGTTTGCAGCTGCTCATTTGTAGGCTTTTTTTTTTTTTCTTTTTCTTTTTAGATAGAGGGAATTTAGATGCCTAGATCGAATCTCTGCTTTGCTTTCTGGTTTACTCTATTAAGAATCTGGGATTTTGCAACAATTTGGTGTTTTAGTTTTGTTTTTATTTTATTTTAATTTTAAAGTATTTTAATGTTGTCTCAGTAGCCATAAGCCTCACATGCTCTGTAATGGGTTTGTCTTTCTGTTGAGATTTATAGAATTTGTCATCAGTGGTTACTTAAAATAAATGTGATTTCAGTTAAATCTGCTGAATCACAGTTTAAAACATTGTCGTATTACTAATTGGGCTGAAGTCTTTTTAAAAATTGTCCGTGTTTTATGAGAAGATCTTGTGGAATTATGTGCGTTCTCTTTTGGTTTACTGAGTTCTTTGTTCTGCTCTGGTGGGGCTTTGAGTTTCCATTTACCTCTGACTCTTCTTTGAAAGGGTTAATGCAGTTGACCAGTTTCCGCTCGTATTATCAGAGATTTTATTGATAATTCAGACTTCATCTGGCTAAGAGACTGGAACCTTTTCTGTTGCAGACTCCCTTGGTAGGCTCTTCCTACTTGGTTAACGCCAGCTTTTCAGGCTGCTCTTTGTCCCTGGAGAATGCAACTTCCTTTGTCCCCATATTTTCATCTCTCAAGTGAGTCAGTAGAGCTTGCGTGGAGATGCACCCTTTTATCTTGTACATACGTTAAGGCAGTATGTTAGGGAATACGGGAGCATTTGCTAAGGAGTCATGGAGTTTGATTTTTTTAGTTTTTTGTTGTTGTTGTTGTGCCTTTTTGCATCGAAAGTTTTCATTTTGGCCAATTGCTTCAAGTTAAGGCTTAACACCCTCACAAAGCTTTACGAGGCTAGGGTAACGCTCCCTTGTAAGCATTTGTACACTGCTACTCCAGACATAGAGACAGCAAATACGTGAGTTCTCAGAAATAAGACAGTCATAAGAATTGTAACTGTGTATGGTAATGAACAAGCTGGTAAGGTTTGGAAGAGATTTCTTCTGTAGAAACTGACAATTCAGCAGTTATTCACCATGTTTTTAACTGCTAGTTGGAAGCAAATGAGACTGGGCTTGAGGAATCTTTGGCTTGGCATGGGAGTTCTTGGACTTAATCACATGTGACATGGGTTACCTGAAGCCTGGATATGATGATTGATTATTATGCTGGGATTTTGTAACATTTATGACAATGTATTTCTCTGTTGTGTATAGTGGACCTGCTAATATGAAGAGTCTATGTATATGATTTTTAAAAAAGAAAATGATTGTGTTGCCAAATTGAGGAGATAAAGCCAGCACAAAGGAGTCTTTCTGCCATATATGTTTGTTTGCTGAGATGGTATAAAGTTGAAATGGGCAGGACTAGAGTTTGGAACCCTCAGAAAACTCGTCTCGGGCATATTTGGCTTGTTGGATTTTTTCAAATCTCTAAATGAAAAATGGCTGTTAGATGGTGTTACTTATTAGAAACCTGAAACTCCAGCAGTTGCTTTGACAATTTATATTTGGCACAGTACGTCCACTGGCTTGTAGGATGATCTGGTTCCTGGTGGACTGTTGCTCATGATACAAAATGTTCACCTTTTATTTGTTTTCATAGTTTTGAGATATGTAGAAGACTGAGCTGTATGGATTCCTCGGGAGGTGTGCTTAGGTGGAAAACTGGGGGCCTGTTCATAGAATGTGGTGGAGAAGCTTGTGATGCTGCTGTCCATGGTGTAGTTGTACAGTAAAGCAGCCTGTGGGGTTTGACTCTGGCACAATCTCTTAGAATGAAACTCATATGTTTTACATTGTTATTAATGATATTAACTTGTGTCTAACTCTTGTTTTAAACAGTGCAATACCTCTGAGTAATTCGTATGGTTAGGACCCATGCTACAGAATGTTAATAGGTTATTAAAATGAAAGCTTTAATTTTTCTCTATGGTTTTATTTTAATAAAACGATGATTTATCAATCTATTTTTCTTGGGATCTTTCATAACACATTAACAGATACTAAAGTATTCTGGTTATGAAGTTTGTAAGCAACACTTTTTTTGGTAAAACTTTGAATAAAGTTAATTCTGAATGATATGCCATTGGGGACATCTCTATCTAAATACTTGGTAGCTTTTCTCATTTTTGTATTATTACAAATATTTTGTCTTTTTGTCTTCTTACAGCAGTGTAAGACTGGAAACATCTGGCTGAATGGACTTTAGCATCAAAAGAAGCTCTCAACTGTTAACTCGAAAAATTAACTACATAAAAATGAAGCAGGTACCAGAGATCCTCGGAAATACCAATGGGAAAACTCAGAATTGTGAAGTTAATCGTGAGTGTTCTGTCTACTTGGGCAAAGCACAACTTTCTGCCACTCTACAAGAAGGTGTCATGCAAAAATATAATGGCCACGATGCTCTTCCATTCATCCCAGCTGATAAGTTGAAAGATCTAACTTCTCGTGTGTTTAACGGCGAGTCTGGGGCCCAAGATGCCAAGCTGCGTTTTGAACCCCAAGAAATAAAAGGAGTTGGAACACCACCAAACACTACTCCTATCAAGAATGGCTCTCCAGAAATTAAGCTGAAAATCACTAAAACCTACATGAACGGGAAGCCTCTTTTTGAATCTTCCATTTGTGGAGACAATGGTGCAGATGTGTCACAGTCAGAAGAAAATGAACAAAAGCCAGCAAACAAGGAGAGGAGAAACAGAAAAAGGAGCATAAAATATGACTCCTTACTTGAGCAGGGTCTTGTTGAAGCAGCGTTAGTGTCAAAGACTTCAAGCTCCCCTGAAAAGAAGGTACTTTTAAAAACATTTTTATTTCTTTTGTTAGGTTTGTTAATCATACTGATACTTCATTTGTTCATATGCCAGTCGTTATTTCAAGTATTTCAATAGGTGCTTCACCTGAACAAGTCACTTTTTATGATATTCTCACTCTGCCCCAACTAAAGATAGATGTGTTGTAGTTCTGGTCCGTGCTTTTTGTCTAGACTAGGAGGACCTCCTAATTCTGTTTCCACACAAGTAAAGTAAGTCTCCAGTGCAGATCAGGGCATGTAGTCATACGGGATGAGTAAAAGAGAAGCTTCATCCAGCCATGCAGCCAAGACCTAGCCAGGACATGCACCTGAGCAAGGGAGACTGGGAGGCTTCTAAATTTAGGCATAGCCTTTACCTGATTTTGGCAGTTCAGATGTAGTCCTTACCCATACTTGTGATCTGAAAAGAGCTGACTTTGCTTGCTATAACCTAGTGAAGTGCACTGCTTGAAAATGACTAGATACTTCTATTATATGTCATTAACCTCTGTGATCAAGGTCATCTGTTCTTTTGTTTATTTTATACATAGGCAGAAGTAGAAATTTCACTTTTTTTTTTTTTTTTAAATCCACGTTACCATATTGAATATGAGTGCTCTTAGAGCTTTTCCCTCTTTGTTTAGTTCTTGTTGCTAGACTCCATTTAAAGGAAGGTAGCTTAAACTCATTTTGTCTCAGAGAAAGAAACCTACATAGCAGGGATATTTTTGTGGATTACTTGCTGGTAAACGTAATATACATGATAGTGTTGTATAACAATGGTGGTGAATGTTGATGAATGCTTTGGCTGGTGAATAGGTCCAGTTTTTACATGCTTTAAATGCAAAACGAATGTTAGTTTTCTTTCTGTCATATGCAGTTTTGCTAATAAATGTTGATTCTTACTCTCTCTAAAGGTTACACATGCAGAGAAGAACCGCACACTGCTGCTGCTGTATTAATGATTATTGCTTACCCTCATTTTTTAAAACCACTTAATAAATGAGTTTACAAATACGTGTAAACACTCTTAAGTATTGAAAACATTATTTATGATTTCAATATGTTATTCCTTGAGTGATCAATATTAGTATTTTCAGGATTTTTTGAAAGAGTTTGTTTTCTTTAATTTTACTAAAGAGAATGTGTTAACACTAATTGGTTCAGATTTTTCCAAATCGTTCCTCAGAGGTAAAAAGTATGGGTACGGTCAGTAGTTGGAATAATTCTTTGTCCTGTTCGTTGTTAATGAGTGAGGGCAAATTAGAAGAAAAGGTGGTATCTTTATTAGCATTAACAATTCTAGCATATATGTTTGGCTTTATTTAAAGATAAGGCAGTATTTAGTATGCCCATCTCTATAATTTATTCTGATACCTTTCACATTGGTTGCCAATTGAGGCTGGCCTTTAATTTTTTGTGATGAGTGCCTCATTTAAGATTGGTCTGGGTCCTTTCAGTTGTTCTATGGCCAGGAATTGTCAGGAAAAAAAATGTGAATGCTGTTTCCCGCAACACTTGGGACTTGATGGCTGGAGAGTGGTGCCAAACCAGTGGGCCACCAGACTGCCAAAACAGCCCGACCACCTGCTTGATCTCAGGCTTTGCAATATTATAACCCTGGTCTTTTCGGAGCACTTGGAGCAGAGGGGTCAAGCCTCTGGTTTTGCTGGTTTGTTTGTTTGTTTGTTTCTTGCGTGGTGCACTTTAAAGCACAAAGGGCAAATGGAAAAACATTTGAAGATCACATGATGTTGTTCTGTGATAAAACTCCTTAATTGTAAAAAGACCAGGGCTTTCCTTTCTCTTACAGGGAGGGTTTGCAACTGAGCGGGTTTAAAGGAAGAAAAACCATGCTAGGGAGCATGCGGAAGGAGATTTTTCTAATTTGTTCACATGTAGACTAGCAGTATGCAGGTGTTCTCTGTGATCACAGCTGTAATATCTCAGTTATCAGTGTTCTTGTTTCAAGCCCCTGCTCTGTGTTATTTCATTGCCGGCATCCCAAGGCTTAATGTTAGTGCATTGTACCGCGGTTTTGTGTAGTTGACCATGGCTGCAAAGCGGAAGTTAGAAAAATGTCCTTGGAGTAAAAGCTGATTAATTTTGTTCTTAGATAGCTGTTTACCGTAGGTTACAAGTTAATGTAGAACCTGATTGTCTGGTTTGGGTTCTGGGCTGCTTTTCTCTCTCTGTTTCTTCTTGTCCGAGCTCTTACTCTTCTATTCAGCAAAAATTGCCACGGTTCAAGTACTGCCTTTTGTGCAAGGTAATTATATCTCTGTTTGATGGACGTACCAGATTGCTATCTTGCTGAGGTGAGAAGCATATCGTTTAACAAATGTTCCACTGCTCTGTTGTTGGGTTTTCTTGTTTGGACATTTTTCATTAACATAAAGGAAGGTTGTCCAAAACTTTATCTGCAAGCAGGTCTGCAGTTGGGAATAAATGTGATCTCCCCAGCTCTGATGTGATTTAGGTTTCTGTTGACACCGCAGCTTTTTCCAGGCCTCCGAGGAACAGCTGTGTTGCTTTCACTTTCCCAGTTTGAAGGAGAGGAAGTAGTACAAATCATGGCAAATCCCTCCCTGCACTGCATTTCACCCACTTCCCTCCGCCTCCAGTACCTCTCCATCGGAGGAGTTTGCTTTAAAGGAAATAAAGCGAGTACATAAATCTGCAGCTCTCATGCTGGTGGTCCCAAATAAGAAGAGCTCGGTGTGTGTTGCAGACACATTTGAGCTTGTTCTGCAGAAGCCAGTCTGGGCCTAGAAGCAGCAGTTGGCCCTTTTGGCATAGCCTCCTGAGCATGGGTGCAGTAGCTCCAAAAAGCAGCAGTACCGTGTCCGTAACAAACCTGGAAGGTCCACGAGCCGCTGTACTTGCTAGCTTAGGGATTCCAGCTGTGCAAGATGTACGTGATCCAAAAGCTGTACCTTCCACTTAGCTTTCTATCCAGTTTTCTTGCGGCCCTCTTGGAGTGTTGTACCAGAAACTTGGCAGCTTGTTGCTCTTTCTACTCGACAGAGTCTGTAATGACTTTGCAGCAGCTACCTGGGGACAATTGCAAGTTACTGGAGAAATTTCACTAGTCTGCGTCGTGTGTTTGTGTTGCCATTTCATCTTCACAGAGAAAAACTGTTCTGGCCAACTCCAATATATCTGATGACTACATAACCTTATAGGACCTTTCCCAGTGAATGGCAAAGATTTAGAATCCGAGTAAAGGTAGAACAGAAGTAGTCTGAGGATTGATTATCTGCTGTTTTTCATGTTTCTGTGCTAGATACTGAGAGGTACGGACCACTGAAGGTGCTGATGTTGCTCTGCCCACTGCTTGCAGCTACTCAGTAGAGCCAGGCAGAAACCCCCAAGTTCCCTCTGTTAGACTGGAGAGCTGCACTCATCAAACACTGATTATCCTGTTTATAGCTGCGAGGAGTGGAGAAAACAGATGTGTCAGAGGTGACCTGTTCTGTTTTAATTACCAAAAAAGGAAGAAGAAAAAAAAAGTTAAATAGATCTTTTCGAGGAGGAAGACTTAATTTATTGTTTTTCAGCATCAGTTATTAGGAATTCCTGGTTGAGTATGATTACATA
This sequence comes from Cygnus olor, assembly GCF_009769625.2. Lineage (NCBI taxonomy): Eukaryota > Metazoa > Chordata > Aves > Anseriformes > Anatidae > Cygnus > Cygnus olor. The sequence goes on along the minus strand of NC_049172.1, from coordinate 69,212,184 downwards.
ACTTGCTGTGAAACGTGCAGCTCAACTGCCACAGGAGCCAGGATGTGCAGTTGCAGGGTAAAATGATATCTTGGACTTGATAACTTTTCTTAATAGGCTGTTGTTGAGGTATCAGAGCCTGTCTTCAGGCAAGTGATAAGACAGGCTTCCTGGCTGCTGTCACTAGAAACCCAGCGGAGTGGGAGTCACCTTAAAATCTCTTCTGGTGATCCCTTCAGGAGCAAGAGAAATGACTGCTTATCTCTTCTTTTGAAGGGTTCCCGAGCTACAGTTATGCTTTAGCCTTTAGTAAAGGATTATGTTGAGCTATGCCTTGAAAATTTGTTTGTTCTAAGCAGTTCGCAACATGCAGCAGTAATTGTTACTTTGGAATTTCAAATCATTCATTCTTAGTGTCTCACAGGAGAAGTATTTTAAAGAACTACTTGAAAGCTAAGTAGCACCAAAAGCGTACAGCATCAAGAGTATACTTGTTTTGGGAGAGATTAAAAGCTACGGAGAGTCTCGGAGTGGATAGAAAATTAATTGCAGAAAGCTGAAGTCTTTTTTTCAAGGCTCTCTGTACCAGGCTTCTGGTTCTTGTATGTAAAGTGTCCAAAAGAAGTATGCTTTCTGCTTAAAGCTGTTGTCTCAATAAATATTTTGTATATTTGTGTGGAAAAAAATGTGAATGTTTTTTTCCCCTCTATTCATAAACACATTGGTGAACGAATCCAAATCAAATATGAAGTACCTTGGCGTGATGATAGAAATGATGCATACAAATTGCTGTAACAAGTCAGATCCAACACCCATCGAATTCGGCACCTCTGCTCAGGCGGGTGAGGGTCAGCAGAGGCTGCACAAGGGAGGGTATAGGCATGGCAAAGCATGGAGCGGTGCTTTCTTTGGACACACTCAGCCTCCAGCAGTTTGTGACTCAGAGGTTTCTAGAGCTTGTGGCGATGGCTTTGAATTTAATAGCTGTGGATGGTTGAATTCGTGGAAGAAAAGCTCAGCTTTTTTTTGAGCCAGTATGAACTTCTTGCACGCGTGCCATCCTGTAATGGAGCAAGTTATATATGATGTTAAGGACCAGTTCTTTTTCCCTTTTGGTTTGCCACCTGTTTCTCTTGATGATATTTCTCATAATACTAGAAGAAGGGATCGTGAACAAACATCTCTTTTACTAATAGCTTTATAGATTTCTTACAAACGTGGTCATTTTTCCTTTCAGCTTGGAGAGTCCTAGTCCATTTTTCTACATAGAGAAGCTAATCCAGAATGTTACTTCTTGTTATCATCCTTCTTCTGAACTTTGATGCCCTTTGGGTTCCGTCTCCTTTTTTGAGAATGAAGGGCCAGAACAGTACAAGACATTCAAGATGAGTTGTCTTGTGGATGTATACAGTGGCATGACAATTCCTCTATATATTCTCTGTTACATTATAAATAATGTTATATTTAATTGTAAAAAAACAAACAGAAAAAACACATTTGGTTGATTCTTGACTGCTTCTGTGTACTGAGCCTGTTTTCTGTAGAATGTCTTGAAAGCATGGTGGCAGAAAGAGGATTTATCACAGAAGTACCTGAAAATCCTTGACTCGGGTCTTCCATGTATCTAGAAATACTCTAATAAATTTGTGATTCCTAGACCCCAGATCAGATCTATGCATTCCTCTCCCACCCATGTGTTACAGAGTGTAGTAAAACACAGGTATGGGTTTTCTAAAGTCTTTATAGAGCCAGCTTGATCAAGATGGGTCTGATTCCTAGAGTTTTCCATTCAGCGTCCAGTGACAGTGACCCTGAGCAATGGGAATACATTGCTTCCAAGCCTGGGCTGCTAGCATGGAGGTTAGCTGTGAAGCAGGGCCCTCAGATTAATTTTTTTTGGTAAAATACATGGTTACTTCTTGTGGTGGTTTCATCCTGCTGGACAGCTGAACTCCAACATAACCAGCAGGGGGAGGGATATGATGAAAAGAAAAAGGCTCCTGGCTTGAGATAAGGATAATTTCATTAAAGGGAAAATGAAAGGAAAGAAAAACAAGCAAAGACCATGGGGAAGCAAAGAGAGAGAAAACAGTTACTCCCTGCTTCCCATCAGCGAGCGATGTTTGGCCACATCTTGGGAAGCAGGGCCCCAGTATGTGTAGCAGCTGTTCAGGAGCAAGCATCATCTAATTTAAATGCTGATTTCTGAAACGTGGAACTTTTCCAGCTGCAACCTCTGCCCCTTATTCCCTATCATTGGTGTCACGGTCAGGTTCTACATAGTTCGTTACACTTGCATCATCTGATCGTTGTTACATCCAACATACAGCTGTGTGTACGTACCCACCATGACTGGTCCCTGTCCCTTAGCACATCCACAGATACTGTCTTCCTGTTCTGTGGGCATCTCCCAAAATGTCCATAAGAACCAGCAGTGACTTAGGCCTTGGGACAGGAGCAGCAGCCCGTTGGCTTGCTGGCTGCCAGCACCACCTTAGCTGGAGTCATTGCTGCGCTCACCCAGCTCCTTGTGAAGTCAACCTGTCGTTGGCTCTGCAGTGTCTTCCTACAACAAGTAACTCAGGTTACAGATTAGTTTCTCCCAGGGTTGAATCTCCTTGCAGCATACACGTGATATCCGTGTCCTTTTGCATGACCCACCTAATGTACCCAGGTCCCTTGGGCATGAGCGGGTTTGCCATTTCCCAAGGCAGGAACAACCCACGCTTCCCTACGTGCACCACGGGGACTTTAGCTCCTCCTGCAGTGTGTAGGGGGTTGTTTTGGCAGAAATAGGATGGTTGTCAGATCCTCTGGTGTTAACTAGCCATGTGGCTTCTGCTAAATTTGCACCCCTGTATTTCCATGCCCCAGCACCCAATACCCCTAGCATAGTCTTTCAGTCCACAGTATCTCTCGGTCTTTCCAGAGACTTGCAGGTGACAGGGGATGTGATGCACTCAGACAGTGCTGTCCCTCTTGGCCCAGGTTATGAGGTTATTTGGGAAGTGACTCCTATTGTCTGATTCTGCTCTCTCTGGGGTACCCCAATGCCAGAAATTGCCTTTCTGGGCCCAAGATGGTGTGTGGGGAAGTGGCATGGTTCATCAGGTATGTTTCCAGCCACCTGGTAGTTGCTTTCACCACAGCGAGTACATGGTGCCTGCCCTGGTGGTTTGTGGTAACAGTCCAATGGAGTTGATTTGCCAGAGCTCACCGTATCAAAATCCTGGCCCCCTACTCCAGGCCTTGCCATCATGGCTCACTTGATCGCAGCACAGGTTTCACACTCATGGGAGACCCGTGTGATGGTGTCAGTGGTCAGGTCCACCCCTTGATCATGAGCCCACCTGTATGTGGCATCTCTCCCCAGATGTCTCGATGTTTCATGGCCCATCAAGCTACAAACACCTCACCCTTATGTTCCCAGACCAGTCCCCCTGAGCCACTTCAATTTTTGAAGCCTGAGATTCTGATGTTCTTCAGAGGTGTGATTCTTGGGTGTGAGTGCCTACATGCGGTACTTTTACAACCATGTTTTTCACTTGGGTAGCGATGTCTGGCTACAGTGCAGCAGCCCAGGTGGGTTTACCTCTGTGCTGTAAAGATAGAGTACTGGCCACTCTTCTTTCAGCAACGTTTAGGGCCAGTTTTATGGCTTTCACCTCTGCAAACAGACTTGCCTTGCCTTCCCCTTCAGTGGCTCCCACGGCTCATCAAGTGGGACTCCACACAGCAGCTTTCGATGGTTGCCTACAACACGACAGGACCCGTCGATGAACAAAACATAATGCTTTTCTTCTTCTGATAATTCATTTTATGGTGGTGCCTCATGGGCATGGGTTACCTCCTCAGGTGATACTCCAAAATCTTTGCCTGCCAGCCAGTCTGTGATCTCTTCTAGGATTCCTGGGTGGTTGGGTTCCCCATTTGAGCCTGTTTGGTAATTAACGTTACCCACTTACTCCATGCAGTGTTGGTTCCATGGTGTGTAGAGGGGATTCTCCCTTTGAACATCCGCTGTAGCACAGGTAGCTATGGTGCCACAAGGAGCTGTGCTTCTGTACCACCAACTTCTGATGCAGCCCACCCCACTCATGCTGCTAGTATCTCTTTTTCATTTGGGGTGTAGTGGGCTTCTGATCCTTCATACCTGGCTCCAGAACCCCAGAGGTTGACCTCAAGTTTCTCCTGGGGTTTTCTGCCAGAGGCTCCAGGTGAGGCCCCCAGCCTCTGTGTAAAACCCATTTTGCACAGCTGGTCCTGCACAGACAGGCCCAAGGGCTACCGCACAAATTAATTCTTATTTAATCTGTTCAAAGGCCTGTTGTTGCTCAGGACCCCACTCAAAACATTTCCTCTTTTGAGTCCCTTGATGGAGGGGACTGCCAAGCTGACTGTAGCCTGGAACATGCATTCTCCAGAACCCCACAGCCTGGGAAAGCTTGTGTTTCTTTCTTATTAGTTAGTGGGGACATAGCTGTTACCTTAATGATCATATCCTTAGGAATATGGCGATGTCTATCCTGCCGTCTTATTCCCAAGAACTGGATCTCTCATGCAGGTCCTTTGAGCTTCCTTTGCTTTCTAACAAAACCAGCGTTCAGAAGAATTTGGATTACCGGTGCACCATTGTGGTAGCAGTTGGCACCTGCTGTTCTTCAACCCTCAGCAACCCACAACAGAAGGGTCTTCTGAGAGGCCAGGCAGCGTAGAGCGCTGCGTAATCATCTCTGTACTGAAGGCAGCTGTGCCAAAAGCCCACTGGTGCCCTTTTGGATACTTGAAATGCCTTCTCCTGAGGTAGTCTGTGCTGAGGAGTCATGGAGCCTCTGGGACAGTCCCAGTGGGGTGCTTTTGCCACTCATTCCCAGTTAGGCTCCCCTTGGCCTCCAGTACAGTTAGCTGTTGGGATCCCCGTCACTCCAGGAGTACAGACGGGTTCTTCCCCTTGGTGGCTTGATGGCATTAGGGTACACTGCGTGCCGGTGTCCACCAGAGCCTTGTGCTCCTACAGGTCCGATGTCCCAGGCCATCAGATCCACACAGTCTAGTAAATCCGGTTGACCCTTTCCTCCAGCTGGCTGGAGGTAGGGTCCCACTCTTGCAAATGTGAAGCAGAAGTCCCTTCATTAGGGTCAGAAGGAGTATCAGCCCTTCTACTCCATCTGGGGGACTGCCCAACATTGACTTGAGCAGTAACTTTTCTAGGAGACCCCCTCTTGGCTGCTGTATTTCCTTGCAGTTCACCTACCCGAGCTCCTAGGGTTGAGGTAGGCTCACCGTCCCACTTCCTCATGTCTTCCCTGTGGTTCACACCCGACAGGACCGTCTACTGCTCGTGCCTCGCGTCTAATACTCGTGTCTAATACTCGTGCCTCTCTCCCAGTCCCTGTGTCAATGTCCCTTTCCCTAGAGGGATCCCAGCTGCTTGGCACCCTTGCCTCTAATTCCTGGCTACCAGCCTGGTTTCCCAGCATCGGAGCAGCTGGGTGGTGATGTGCTCACCTGGGAGACAGCTGAAATCCTTCCGTATATCTCACAACACACCCAGGTTTAGGGATTGGATGGTTTCCGACTCATTTATGATCTCTGTCTCCTTGTCCTCCCGTTTGTGTGATGGCTCTGCTCTAGAGCCACCTGCCTCTTCCTCTTCTCCCTCCCAGAATTTAGGAGGAGCTCCGTCCTCCCTTACCAGCGGAGCTGACTACCTTTCCATCGTTTCATCTTGACGGTAGGGTGACTGACGCTAGCGATGTTTGTCCCTTAAACCTCCAGCAGCTGATTTCCAGAGGAGAAAAAGGAGAGTGTAGTTGTTAATGTTCTCCAAGAGATGGTTCCCGAAGTACAGAGATGATAGTAATGCAGGACCCAAATCCCAGATTAGGCTCAAGGCCAGTGCTTTACAGCACAGTGAGCTGAAAAAAACCAAGCACAGCCTTTAACGAGCTCTCAGATCTGATATATAGCAAAAGAGAGAACATGGCACAGATCACACAAAACAGGAGCACGCAGAACAATGTTAAGAGCAAACCAGCCAACACTGCAACCAGCAACTGTTAAACAAATATGATAATTATAAGGTCCCTCTAAAACGCTCTGGTCGAATCTGTTGTTATCTCAACCCTTCTCAACCCTTTGTTGGGCACCAAAAAGGACTGTGGTGGTTTCACCCAGCTGGGCAGCTGAGCTCCACCACAACCACTCCCTCACTTCCTCAAAAGAAGGCAGTTACTCCTTGCTTCCCATCAGCGAGCAATGTTCGGCCACATCTTGGGAAGCACGGCCTCGATACGCAAAGCAGCTGTTCCAGAGGACAGAGGTTTTCATAACAGCCCTCCTTCTCCTTCCCCTTCCTCAGCGTTTATTGCTGAGCATTCCAGCACGTGCATGGCCTATCTACCCCTTTTCCTTATCCACCCAGCTCAAAGGACTGGTCCAGGACAACACGAGCATTGAAGATGCTGGGTTTACCTTTTAAGTTTCTTGCATCTCCAAGCTACAAGGCTACTTGAAACAACCCTCGAGAGCTGGCAGATGTAAAGGAATCTCACTGATTCAGAGAAGGCTGCCAGTTGTCACCTTGTTTTGTACTCATCATTGATTTGTGCGTTTCAGGACTTGTTTTTGTTTTATTTAGGTCTTTGGACGCTGGTGTGGAAATGGTAGAGCAGGCAAAGTGGTAAATTAGTTCTTCCCGTTCCACCTCAACGGCTGATGGTGTACCATAACGTAGTTGAGAAGTTAATGACTTTTTTGTTTGTTTCTTTTTGTGTTTTTTTTTCCTGATAATTTCCTCATTTTCAGTCATTGCACTGGTGGTGTCATGATTGAACACTGTCATCTCATCTCCACACGTGCATTGGCAGTTACTGGCTGGAGCGGCGAGGAATTTGGTTATTTCATTGCTTTTGTCGAAGCTACAGTGAAGCCTCTCTGTTGTTCTGCTCAGTTTTCTGCTTAAGCAAAATAATGCATGTCTAAGTTTCGCATTTAGCTGAGAGTCAGATCTTCACTTCATGGCTGTGCTACTTGGACGGATTTACAGAGGGATTTTTGGGAAACTTTAGTGATCTGTCCCAGATGTCGCTTCTGGCCCTCAGAGCCCCCTTTTGTCAAGAAAGAAAGATGCTTTGTAGTAACTTTTACACAAAGTAACCAAAGCAAAATATTTTTGTCTGTCGTGTAACACTGGTGTCAGCCTCCTTTACAAGTTTCCTCATTCTGGAGTAGATTTCATATAGGGCACCTGAACCTTAAGACCTCTGAAGTTCTTTGTTCGCAGACACTAATTGTCGGTTTGCCCATTGCCATTGTTTAGTTATCCTATTGTAAATAAATAGGCCCAGCCAGTCTAACATTTATATAACCGCTTTTAGGGAAAACTTAACGGAATTGTTTCCTCGGGCATCATAAAATGGACAGCAGCTAAAAATGTAACTTGTCAATAGTAAGGAATGAATTCTTCTCTCACAAAGCGAGTTTGTAAAATGCTTCATTTTAGAAGCCCAGTATGAGAGGGAAAACTGGATCTTGCCCAGACGGTTGTTAATCAAGCCCTGCTGCACTTGGGTGAAGAAGGGAGGCGAATCTGTGGCCTCAAAGTACCTAATGATAGAAACACTTGAGATATGTATATATATTTGTATGTAAATGTAAACTCAAATGTATGTTGAGGATGCTTGCAAAGAACTAAAATAATTTTGAATCTTAGATCTTGTAGAATTGACAGCACTTTGGACACGTGCTTGATGATATTTTACTGTGATGACCAGCCTTATTCATATGGGATTGGGGTATTCCTCGTTGGGGTTTCCCAGGTGTTCTGCACATCTTTTATGCTGAAAATAAGGCATGTTTCAGGAATTTGCTTCAGCATTGCCAAATCAAGGTAATTGATACTCTTTCTTGCATTTCATCTCCAGAACAGGAGGACCTACTAGTTACGTGTAACAGCACAAAGGAAATTGCTTGCCTGGAAACCTCCTGTGCCTGCTTTTATGTATGGGGATTCAATTTAAAGATCTACTCAAAAAGCAAAGTGGTATTTGGACCATATCAAATTATAAGTTAACTAACAGAGGACCTTCATGCCAAATCAGCATTTATTTTATTTAAGCCTAGACTTCAGAAGTGCTCTTGTTGCAAAAAAGAACTGTAGAGATTAAGTATCTGCCTTCACCGGAAAACAATGTTCTGGAAATGTAGTTGGCAGTTGGCAGTATTATCTGGGCTTGGTTTTCTCTACCAAGAGTATCAGGGTTCAGAACATCTACCTGTGCTCCCTTGGATGTTTGTGAGCTACCAAGGGGAGGATATCTGCTCAGAAAGTGCTGTGGGAAAACTTTTACCTACTGAACCCTACAAGAGTATAGGAGGGTGCTAAGGATAAGGCCCTGGTTCAGATTCTAATCTGAACCATATGTGAAACCATTGTACATGCAGATAACAGAACACATATGGATGTGGCATTCTGAAAACCTCTAGGTATACTGAGATGATTCAGCTTTCGTTCTGTTGTCCTATGTGACATCTTCATGGAAATTCTGCAGAAATAACTGGTTCCTGTGCTAAACTTCCTCCCAGCTCTGCAGTCATGCTTTTCCAGACTTGTGTAGCATCTTCTGTCCACACTGTGTCATATACTGAGATAGAACATTTAAACTTCAGAGCATGATCAGAGGCCAGAGAAGCTGGATGTAGGCAGAAGTCTTTTTGTAATACGCTCTATGAAAGGTTTCATTCATTCTGAACAAGTATCATGTAATTTAAATACTGATTTCTGAAACATGGAACCTTTCAATGGGAAGCCAGTAACTTATGATTTAAGAGGTCATCTAAATGTAAATGCAGAAATTCAGCAGAGCTGCTGCATGAAACTGCTCTTCACGTTTGCAGAACGATTGAGGATTGGGAAGTGTTCCAGAACTTGCGTCTCACTGCATCTATCTGTGAATGATTGAATCTGTTTCTCTTCAACTCTTCACTCCAAAAAAAAACGGTTGTATCCTAGTTAGTAAGATACCGTGTTAAGATTATTTCTAAAATACTTGCTCATGTAGTGTTTGTGTAAAGGGAGATTGCTGATTTGGATAGACAGATTGGTTTTTAAATGTAAAAGCATCTAAAAAACATCTCATCTGCTTGAGACTTGATAATGAGGGAACCAAAGCCAGAAAAAAATAATTGAAATGTAACCAGACGTTTAGTGGTTGATTTGAAATACAAATTTGAGCTTTTATGGTATTTTAAAATCCATGATCTACATTATGAATTCCTGTCTAAACTTAAATGGATTTTTATTGTCTTCTGCTTTCCTATCATCCTGGAGGGGAGTGTCCTGTGTGGTGAAAGGCAAGGTGCTGTCCATGAGCTGCTTTAGATGAATTTGTGAAAAGAAATGGAGGAAACAAATCTACTGTCACTAAACCGGTATTTGATTTTGAAGAGCCTCAACCATCACAGAGAAGTTTTTAGGGGATCTGCAGGTAGAGCAGTGATTTCTTTCATCCTTGTTTGTCTTCTTACTTAATAGCTTCACCAACTGAGCGCATGGAATAAAGATAAGTAAGTCCTGGTTATGCCAGAAAGAACCAAATATAGTGTCTTCGTCAGAAGTAATTCTTCACAGTGTCATGATTTTGATCCCCCTTTTTCAGGTGCTTAGTAATGGAAGAAAAGATAAGTTGAAGATAGTTGTTCTAGAAATTTAACATGGCAGGGTTTAGTAAAATCTCTGGGTTAGTGTAAAACAATTAGTCATGTGAAAAACTAACAAAACAACTCCCAGTATAGCTTGTCCAGCTTCTTGTTCTGATCTGAGCTTTTGATGTCCTCTTCCCCCTCGGTCTTTACCTTACTACACAATACAATGCATATTTTGCGAGGGTGTTGCAGGTGTTCAGAGCAAGATACTGTTTGGAGAGGCGTAGATTGAGGGATTTGCACTGATTTTAGTCAAATATAAGTTTTGGTTTTGAGGTGATCTGATTTCATGAGATTTTTGCCCTCAGTCACAGTATGAGAAGAAGCCATTCCTCTGTCCCAAATGAGAGGAAACAACGCATTAGGAGAGGAGCATCCCTCCATTCCTTTGCCTGAAGATTGATCAGTAATTTGTTTTTTGTCAAATTACATTCTTGATTTTTTCAGGAAGCAATAGTTTTCCTAAAGATGTAATTATGATGGTTGTTTTCCAAGGAAGAGAAGTTTGGAATCTTTGTCCTTTAACATAAATTCTTTGTCCTTTGTTTGTTTATAATGTGCTTAGTCATTGGTGAGTTTAAGTGACAGAGCGACCTTACCAAAGGAGTCTTTTCTGCTCTGCTGCTCCCTGCTCTCCAGACAAGCTCCCAGCTCTCCTGAACCTCTCAAAGGAATGGAGTTTGTCCTACAGCCACTTCCTTAGTTCACCATCTTTCCTGATAGAGAGGCAAGAGAAGACAAAACATTTTTACTTCTATTTTTATTACACAAGTCCATGATAGAAATGGGAGTATTAGTGGATGAAACACGGCACAAGTAGATAGCAGGACCAGAAAAACACGTGGTCTTGGTCAGCAAGCAATGTCTTTTTCATAGTGAAGAGACAGGTTTGACTATCTATGTTTGTGTGTTTTAATTTTGATTCAAAGTACATTTTAACTGCATATATTCTGTTTCAGAACCTTGATTGTTTTGTTCAAGTTTCTTTGTAATGCTAGTAATTTTTTATTCTCGAGTGCAGGTTGGCCTTCAGCAGTCTGAATATTTGTAGCATAGCCTATTATAGTGCAGGCTAGGAGAAATTATTTGATACAGAATTATAAACTGATATTACTTTGATACAAACTGAATTGAAAATGAAGACAGAAGGGAAGATATCTTCAAGTCGTTCTGTATGTGCTTCCCCGTTATGTTATAGGAGAGAACATTTCTTTATCTGTCTGAATTGTTCTCTCTTTTTTTTTCTTATCCAATATTAGATTCTCCACCAGTTTTTAACAGTGTTCTTTGTCTAATCCCCTTTTGACAATTTATAGTGGGACAAAGTTTTTCATGATTTCTGAAGCTTTCTAAGTTTGTTTAGTAAAATGCTATTTTTCGATGCTTCATGTAATTTGTAGTAAGTTTGAGGGGTTATAATTCTTTGCACGTGCATGCACATGTACACAGAATAGATAATTATTATGTTAGTATCACTGCTCTTTACCACTGATCATTTTAAAGCAGATAATTTATCTCAGTCTGACATCACAGAGTATGCCTTGTAAATGGTTTCAAAAAAAAAGAGTACATTTGTCCTTTGCCAACTTAAAACTGATCACAGTGTTTTCGTAACGTAGCCTACAAGCAACTGTAAAGCTCTGTATTCAGTGAAGTGCTCTTCTTAAATGCATTACTCTTGGTAGTTGTTCAAAAATAATTTTAAACTTTGAAATTACCCATCACACACAATATGTTTGTCTCCTCATATTAGTCAGACCAGAATTAAGTGAAAACTGGAAGAATTCTTTCGATGAGCTGTAGGCAAAGTTAATTAAATACAAATGTTTTCTATGACCAAATCATCACTTTTCACTTCTTTGGGCTGGTTGAATGCTGACAGCATCGTCAGAAATTCCTGTCAATCTGCCTGTCACTCATCGCTTGTGAAAGTGCTGAGAGAAATGACAAACAAATCTTGGAAATGTTAAGGGAAGAGGCAAAGCATGTTAAATACTCTTTTCTTTTTTGGTCTCTCTCAGCCTATTGCGTTGCTGTCCCAGATGAATTTTTAAGGATGCTGGTACTATTTGGGGCATAATTTCTCGCAGAAAAACTCAGTTATGGTAGTTGAATCACTCCATTCCACACCCCACAGTCCCCCCAGACAACATAAACTTAAGTTCTGTCTAGCTGTCTTTCAGAGCAAGTCTTTCATTAGGATACTAATTCAGAGAGGCAGGGATTTCTGTTGAAACCAACGTCTGCAATACCGAGGAGCACAGAGCCTGTCCAATGGTCTGTGTTTACAGCACTGGGACTGGTCCACGCAGTCTGAAGTCATTACCTGCTCACACAAGCTTCAGCCATCCTGTCTGGGCAACTTCTCTGCGGTCCTGTGGTTAAAAAAGAAAAAAAGAAAGAACAAAAAACCACCCACACTGAAATTCTTGCCCAGAGTAGAAAAGAAAGAAGCTCCCAGGCTGTTTCCTCGTAGAATTATAGAATCATAAAGGTTAGAAGAGACCTTCAAGATCATCTGGTCCAAACATCACCCTGCTTCTTTTCCTTCCTATTCAGTGTGGCTGGTTTGAAGTCTGGGGCGAAGGTGGATGAGGAGGTAGCTATCTCAAAGGCCGCAGAGCTTAATTATAATTAATGAAGGAGAAGTAGGGGAAATTCTGCAACTGAAGGTGTATGTTTACTTCTGTCAAAACTACAGGAGAAGGTAACAGAATGGGGCATAACACAGACCAAGCCAAACTTATTTTAGCAATTACAGTAAGCAAAGACTGATCTATGCTCCTCTGCAGCAGGGAAAGCCCTACAGACTTTTCTTTGTTGACATTTGTGAGTAGGGTATCTCATAGGAAATTAGAACAATATCAAGAAATTTTTAAAAAAGTTATTGTTAGAGGCAAAAATTGAGAAAAAAGTACTTTAAAATACTATGACTCGCTTGAGCTTGCTTTCTTCACTGTACAATTATGCTCTAAACCTGGAGTCTTGCATCTTAATTTGCTTGCTTGTGTCATCACAGAAAGAGTTGATCTGCTGTTGCAATAGCACATATCACCTGTCTGCTCGTGCACAGAGACCACCACAGGTGTGCTTCCCGGTCTGCCTCTCCATCTTCCACAGATGCAGTCAGATTCCCTGTTTTATGCCTGACTACACGTTGTTAGAGATACTATGTCATTAAATCAAAATTCACTGAAGCAGAAATTCCAGTTTTCTGAAGGAAAAACAACTGGAAGCCAAATTACTTGTTCTTCTACCAGTTTGTAACTTCAATGGTGATTTCCCATTTTTAAAAATAACAGTGAGTACAGGTGTCTCATGAAGAAGCTCCAGCTCTCATCATATGATAGCATAGGTGCCATCAGGAGACTGGGTGGAAAATTTGTGTAGAAACGCTCTCTTCATCCCATCTGGTCAATAATTAAAAAAAAAAACAGCAACAACAAAAAACTGAAAACTGGAATAAAATCTGCATGTGACTGCTTGTCAGTATCTACCATTTCCTGATGTTTTTAAAAATAATTTTAATTCTTCAGCTTTCTCATGCTATGTGTTCTAGAAATAATGCTCAAAAATAATTTTGAGAGGAGATATTAAAGAGACCGTATATGTCACAAAGCTGCTTGTCTTGGAAGTACATGCCAGGAATTTCACCTCTCTGTTTACTGTAGAGATACGTATTAAGGGGCCAGAGTAATTCCCAGAATGAGGGAGTCAAGCTAAAACAGAGTGATGTGGGAAAGTAAGATGGAGGAGAATGAGCTCATGGCAATATTGTATGTAGGCTTTTGAATAGCCTCATATGAGAGGTCTTCAAAAAATTATGTATATAGAATTCTGGGCTGTATTTGCCATCTTTGAAAGCATGTGCATTTTATCAATAAAAGAAAGCATAAATACAGAAAATGTTACATCGATTTTCAGATTTTATCAGAGGGCTGTCATTTTCAAGTTTTTATCATGATCCAGCACGATAACAGAGCTCTTCAGATTTGTGAGGTGCTTGTAGATGTGTTGAAATGCAATTTCACCCCTGTACTGCCATCCCTTTCAGATTATGCTGCAGTAAGAAGCACTGCAAGAGCCTTTTCATTATTCCAGCCAGCTCCCTCTCAGATTGTAGTCGTAAATCTTTTCAGCCTAGTTGCACTTTCTGAAAAATACTGGGACTCATAAATTAAAAATGAGACGTAGCATCCTGAATAACTTTCACATTTCTGAAAATTTAGCTCACTGAAAAATATTTGCATCCCATCTATTTAGTTTAAATGCCAAAGTTGGTTTGTGTATGTTAGGATTAACGTTTTTCCGGATCTGTTCTCAGCATATGTATTTCTTAATTCGTAGCCTTTAAGCTTAACTTTTCATGTCATGTTTAACTGCTAGAAGGAGCATTTGATTTTTCACATCTGCTTGGAACCTTTTAGGTCTTTTGAGACTGCTGGACTTGAGGCAAGCTCAGCGGGAGGGGTTTTCTGATGGTCTTGCAGATTCCTTAGAGGGCCAAAAACCTTGAGACATGGGAACATGGCTCCTGCTGGAGGCACATGAACCAAGCCTGAATTCATCAGAAAAGCTGAATCACTAGATGAGTAACTGTCCCTAGCAATCAGAAGACATAGCATCCTGTGTGTTTACCAGGAGCAGCTTTAAAAGTAAAAGCTTTGAGGGAAGGAGTTGCTCAGTACAGTAAGCTTTACGTTTTCTGACTGGACGTACCTCTGTGTTTGAATATTAAAAAATCACTGTGCTGTTGGAGCGTGTCAAAGATTTGTTGTTTGAGCTTGGAAAATAATGTGCAGTTAATCATAGTAATATTCTCTGGGTTTAAAAATCTACATACAAAGTAACCGGGCATTTCCACATTGTAGATTTCCAGCTTCTTAGCAGTATTGCTTCTTTCCTCTTGCCACTTCTATTAATTAAAACAAAATTTTGTTCCTTCTCTAGCATTAAATCCACTGAAAGCCTGAAGCTCTTGAGCTGGTACTACAAAAGATGAATGATATAATTTGTTGTGCATACATATAGTATTGGAAAAAGATAAAAGCAAATAAAAATATGCCTAGATAGCTGTAATGAGACATGTTCTATGCTTCCGTACATCCAGTCTTAATGTTTGAAAAGATAAGGGCATTCGTTATTTACATCAAATAGAACAGATGAAGGCAAAAAGACAGAATGTAACTAGCTTCATCAAATGTGAAATAGTTTTAGCTTGTGAATAAATGTCTGTGTTGCTGAATTTCATTATGATGCTATAAAAATTTGTGGCTATCACAGGAGAATGTAAAACTCCCTTGTAGTATTTAAATCTATCCATTGAATGGGAAATATTTGTGTAATAGTTTTCCAACAGCAAGAATAGCTTTAGAGGACCAGCTGGACACTCACACTCTTCTACTGCTAGAATTGGAACAGCAAAAAAAAAAAAAAAAAAAAAACCAAAACCTTGCAAAAGGACGTGGAGAAGGATTCTTGTCATGCTTTCCTTACTGTGTAGAAATAGAGCTAAAAGGTGCAGAATTTTGTTTTCTTGACCGGTTATGTATGTAGTTACTATTCAGATATAAAGACAGTATTTCATTCTATTCTAGATTCTAACCTCAAACAGAATTTTTGTTTGTATAGCACTTAACTTAATTGATAATGTTCAATACAAAGGGAGGTTGGCTTTTCCATCAGTCGGTGCTGTGTGAATGTGTTTGAAATTAGAGTTAGCCTTCCTGATGATCTCTCAGCAGTTATTCAAAAAGATAAAGGCAAACTACAGCTTATTTGCCAGTACTTCAAGCTAAAAAGAAGAACAGAAGTGGAACTGGGAATTCTATGCTGTGAGAGAACAAAAATTGTGACTTAGTCTTTATCACACAAGAAATATAATTATTGTTTGCTAGAAAACACTATAGCCCTTTTTCTAGTGTAATATTTCTTTCTTTCCTCCTTCCATTTACCACTGTATATGTTTATACATTTAACTAGGATGTTTAAACAGAATACAAACTGTAGTTTGTTGTTTATTTTTTGTGTGATGTTTAGTAATCCGAGTGCGTATCTGAAGGAGAAACATGGTGATAATTTTTTTCTTCTTTTTCTTCTTTTTTTTAAGGCTCCTGCTAAGAAAGATTCAACTCAAAGTACCATCAAAGATGACAAAGTCCATCTGTTGAAGTATAATATAGGAGATCTAGTGTGGTCAAAAGTGTCTGGTTTTCCGTGGTGGCCATGTATGGTTTCTGCTGATCCTGTTCTCCATGCTTACACTAAACTAAAAGGTATGTCAGCGATCCTACAAACATCCAACTTTCTTTCATGCTTATGTAAACATTATTTTGGAAAAGTTCTGTTCTTCATTCTGTCTATTCTGTTGTATCAGTAACTGAACCAGTCTGTCGCTGTCAGGAAGAACGTTAAAATGATGCAAGCACTGTTCTTGAGCATATAGTGGCTTGAGTTTATTTCACTGTGTTTTTTTTTTAAACTCTGAACACTCTCTGAAGGATATCAAAATTGTGGTCTGTGAAACTGGTTGAAGTCTTATTAAAAAAATTATCTGCTGATACATACTTCCCATTGGTTTTATGGTGACGTTTGGAGAAGTGACATGGGCTAAAAATTTTATTGAAAGCTAATGGGAGTTAAATACTCCTGATGATTATGCTTTACTAAAAGCAATTCCTAATTCAGCCAGCTTAATTTTCTGTGATTTGTAGAATCAATAGGTATCTACAGACATTAGTTGATTCTAAATGCAGGCACTACTGAGTGTTAACGTAATTCTTAAGTAGAAATTGTACCCATTTCTTCATCTCATTTGCGGTTTCTTACTCTGTTCTGAAACTTTCAGAGTTTATCTGTACTGCTTGTAGAATGATAAAGTAATGCAGGTTGGAAAGGACCCCTAGAAGCTGTAAGTTCTCCAAGCTAAACCAGGTTGCACAGGGCCTTGTCCAGTGAAATATTTAATGCCTTCAAGGATGGAGATTGCACAGCCTTTTGTATTAGCACTGTGTGAATCCAAGGAGAGTCTGGCTCAGTCTTCTCTGTATCCTTCTCCATTAAGCAGCTAAAGACAGCAGTAAGATCTCTCTAAAGCTCAGTGGGTTGTTTGCTCTGGTTTAGTTGGTTTTGGTTTTGGTTTCCTGAGACTTAAAAAGCTCCCTGAACATCTTATTGTACATACTGTGCTCCAGCTCCCTAATCACCTTGTTAGCCCTCCACTGGACTGCCTGTAATATGTCAGTGTCTTCACTGTACTGGGGAACCCAAAACTAGGTATGGTATTCCAGATGTGATCTCACAGGTGCTGAATAGAGGGGAATAAGCCTCTTTGGTTTATCTGACCTGCTGGCTATATTCTTGCCACTTGTATAGTTGACAAGTATGTGGCCTTCTTCACTACAAGGTTATGCAGTTGGCTCATGTTCAATTTGATGTCCACAGGGACCCCACATCTTTTTTGCTCCACCAATGTGGAGGGATTGTGGAAATGAGAGTGATCTTGACACTTTGAGGGTATGGTCTGAAAAAAATGCAATTCAGTAGGAATAAATGGTCATGATTTTTTTTTTTTTCAGTGGTAAAAGGTCATGTTAGGAAGTGAGTGGAAAGCTGCATTTCTGAAGAAAAGAATCTGAGAGTCATAATAACACGGTGTAGTTTTCCCTGCAGAGAGACCAAAGTTACACTGACATATAAATAGTGCTGTTTATAAAATGAATCAAGTAGATCCTTTGCTTTTTCAGTGGCAGCATGGCCTCAGCAGGAGTACATTGTTCATTTCATCTAGTTTGGGCTATCTCATTTGAAGAGATGTGGACCAAATGGAGAAGGTGCTGAGGAGAACGTGAACACAAATGTAGGTGTCTATGTGTGAGGACAAACAGAAGGAACTGGGGCTCTTTAAGCTGACAAGGAGGAGCTAAAGAAGAAGCACGTTAACTGGCCTTAAATAACACAAGTTACGTGCAAAGAAGAAAAAACGTAAATTCTTCTTACTCTGAGAACAAGACAGCTTTGTAACAATGAATATTTAGACTGCATACTAAGAACGACTTGGAAGTGAAAAAGATAGTGACACACTGGAATGAGTTGCCTGGAGAGACTGTGATCTCATTCACAGTAGGTTTTTAAGAACAAATTGAAGGAGGATCTCTAGGATTATAGATAGACTCAATGTTGATAGTAAACTAAATGGTTTCTTGAAATCCCTTTCAAACATCCGTGAAATTGCTAAAATGGCTGTTATAGACTTCTCAGGCAAATATTTCATGTAGCAGTCTTTCAGAGTTGATCAGGCAGTCCCTGTGGTTGTAGTCTTTGACTATTTAGTCTACTGTGGCATAGAAGAGCTGGATTTTGAGAGAAATAGAGCTGTTTTATTTCCTAACTAAATTATTCTGCTCCTTAAAAGGAGCAAGATTCACGCTTCATTATCAAGCATGGTGGCTTTTTAAAGGAAAATATAAAAATAAATTTAGCAAACAAACAATGTCATACCTGTGAGTGCAGCCTGTGGACTGCTAACAGAACGAGGAGCCCACATACTTTAAGCCATTACATTTCATCTCTTTGAAATAATATATATATGAGGAGCATTTCAGATATTTACTCTGGAGTTGATTTGGGGTTTGCCTTGTCCTTCAGGAAGTACATATGTATAAACCTCCACCTTTGATTCATGTTCAACTTGCCGTCAACCAGAACCACCAGTTCCCTTTCAGCCTGTCATGCCCCACTCTCTACGTACAGCCAGGGTTGCCCCATCCCAGGTGCAGAATCTGGCACTTGCTTTTGTTAAACTTCATGCAGTTGGTGATTGCCCAGCCCTCTAATTTGTCCAGATCTCTCTGCAAGGCCTCTCCACCCTTGAGGGAATCAGCAGTTCTTCCCAGTTCAGTGTCATCCACAAACTTAACTTAGTATACCTTCGAGTCCTGCACCCAAGTCATTTTTGAAAACGTTAAAGAGAACTGGCGCTAAAATGGAGTCCTGAAGAACCCCACTAGCGACTGGCTGACAGCCTGATGTAACCCCATTTACTGGAACCCTTTGAGCCCGACCCATCAGCCAACTGTTCACCTATTTCATGAGGTTTTTGTCTAGCTTTATGCTGGACATTTCGTCTAGAAGGATACTGTGAGAAACAGTATCAAAAGCTTTTCTGAAATCCAAAAAGATTACATCAGCTAGCTTCTCTTGGTCACCAAGGTGGGTGTCCTTGTCATAAAAGGAAACTAAGTTCTTTAAACAGGACATTACCATCATGAACTCATGTTGGCTATGACCAATGACTGCTTTGTCTTTCAGGTGTTTTTCAATAACTCCCAGAATAATCTTCATAATATTATCAGGCACTGAAGTGAGACTGACAGGCCTGTAACTACCAGGGTCTTCTTTCTTGCCCTTCTTGAAAATTGGAACTATGTTTGCCAGCTTCCAGTCGACTGGGACCACTCCAGATTCCCAAGACCGTTGCCATTACAATGGCAAACAGCATCTCTGTAGGCCTCCCATGTTGCCTGACCTTGCTTCCAGTGGCAATACACTTTTTTCCACCTAAGCTCTAAAAGAGTTTAGCCAACCCAACCTTCTGCTCCACCTGCTTGATTTCGGACATTTTGGAATTGCCTGTTCTTGTGCTCTTAAGAGGTGGTACTTAAAAACTTACCGGCACTGACGGACCCAACTGTTTACAAAAGCAGTTTCCCAGGGGATCTTACTAACCAGTTCCCTGAAACAGCCTGAAGTCCGCTGTCCCCATATCCAGGGTTGAGGTTTTGGTGGCAGTTTCCTCCTATCACCAAAGATTTTAAACTACATTCGTGGTCACTATGACCAAGATGGCCACCAGTCACCACTTCACCCGTGAGACCTTCTCTGTTCACAAACAACATATCTAGGAGAGCACCTTTCCTAGTCAGCTCCCTTAGTACCTGTATCAAGAAGTTATCATCAAGGTGTTTTAGGAATCTCCTGGACCTGTTTGTATCAGCTGTGTGGTATTCCCAGTTAATGTCTGGCAAGTTAAAGTCACCCATAAGAAAAAGGGCAGCTGATCTAGAGGTATCTCTTAGTTCCTTAAAGAATAATTCATCCTGGCTGGGTGACCTATAGTAGACTCCCACAGCAACATCTCCACATTTTTACTTGTCCCTTAATCCTTACCCAGAGGTTCTCAGACATGTCATCACCACCTGCAAGCTCCTTACAGCTCAGCCCCTCCATTACATACAGCACCAGCCTCACCTGCCCTGCCTATCCCTTCTGAAGAGCCTGTAACCATCCATCATAACACATCAGCCACAGGACTCTTCCCACCGGATTTTGTTTATGCCAACGATGTTGTGGCTTTGGGACTGAGCCAAGGCTTCTAGCTCCTCTTGCTTGTTCCTCATGCTGCGTGCTTTGGTGTAGAAACATTTCAAATGTGCTTCATTTTACCCAACACCTTGTGGAGCAGACTGAAGAATCTCACTAGCATGCAGTCCCTCAAATTTTGTCATGCAGTCCCATAGCTTATCACTGGTGTGCCTCATTTTATCCTTTTCCCCTTTCAAATCTAGCTTAAAATTTTTTCAATCAGCCCTGGTAACTCCTGTGCAAAAATCCTTTTCCTGCTCTGAGAAAGGCAGATCCCATCAAGCACCTGCCGGCCTGGTGTTGTGTAGACCACCCCATGATCGAGAAACACAAAATTCTGCTGGCGACACCAGCCTTGCAGCCATGTATTGATCAACTGGGTCTGCCTCTTCCTTTCAGTATTGTTCCCTGCTACTAGAAGGATAGAGGAAAACGCTAGCTGTGCAGTTGATCCTTTAACTAATTTCCCCAAGGTCCCGTTTGATTGCCATTGGACTTCTCTTTGCTACTTCATCACTGCCAACATAAGAAAACAATGATCAAAGGGCCATACCAGGCCAGTGAGTTTTCTAGTAACATCTCTTACACCGGACCTCAGGGAGGCAGCAGGCATCCCTGTGGGTTGGGTCCGGTTGGCATATCAGTTTTGGGCACCACAGTACAGAAAGGACATAAAACTATTATGTTGTGTCCAAAGGAGGGATACAAAGATGGTGAAGGGTCTGGAGGGGGAGGTGTATGAGGAGCAGCTGAGGTCCCTTGGTTTGTTCATCCCAGAGCAGAGCAGGCCGAGGGGAGGCCTCATGGCGGCCTGCAGCTCCCTCACGAGGGGAGCGGAGGGGCAGGCGCTGAGCTCTGCTCTCTGGGGACAGCGACAGGACCCGAGGGAACGGCATGGAGCTGGGACAGGGGAGGGTCAGGCTGGGTGTTAGGAAAAGATTCTGCACCCAGAGGGTGGTCGGGCACTGGGACAGGCTCCCCAGAGCAGTCGTCATAGCACCGAGCTGCCAGAGTTCAAGGAGTGTTTGGACAGCGCTCTCAGACACATGGTCTGATTTTTGTGTGGTCCTGTGTGGAGCCAGGAGTTGGGCTCAATGATCCTGGTGGGTCCCTTCCAACTTGGGATATTCTGTGTTTTATGATTCTCCCTGCACACTCAACCGTACAAACTGCCACACCATGCCCTGTTAGTCCACCCTGATCACAGCACTCCCTGAACCTTCCTCGTAAGAAACCCCCGTGTTCACCACAATCCCTTGCTCTGCTGCAGAACATGCATGCACCTGAGGTGATCGCCTCAGCGAGTGACTAACAATAGTGGTGGGTCCTGCAGAATGCTCTGCCAGAACTTCAGCAACTCGTGGTTCGAGGATTCTGTGAGCCCAAAATGGTGACTTGGTATTTAGCAATCCATAGTGATGTCCTTTATTTCATCCAGGAGTGTTATGAAATCAGACCACAGAAGATACCTGCAGATTCAAAAATAGGTTTGATTATTCTAATGGTAGACACTATTATTTAGACTAATTAATTCGGCAGTTACAGCCATCCAACATTATATTGCAAAAGGAAGAGAGCATTTGTGTCTTCTTGGAACTGGGCTGTTGGATGATCAAAGGCAGATTTTAACGGGTGGTCGTAAATGTAGCACGTGCCATCTCTGTCAGCAGCTAGGACATCCTGGTTAAATACAAAATGTATCCGTTATTTCATCTGTGGTTAATTCATTGGAGCTCAGTAGTCCCTAGTTAAGAGGAATTTTCTTGATGGGGACAAAATAATTACTGTTAGAGAATTGTTCCTTGTTGTGCCTTGTTGGAACATGTATTAGGCCACTGGATTGTGTCTTTGACACCTACAGTCCTGAGACCTTTACCTATGCCATTCCTCTAGAGTCTCATACCTGATCTCAAAAGAGTCACTATCATTCTTGTAGCTCTCGTGTATGTAGTATATATGTCTGTAATGGTTAGTAAAACTTTGGCTCATACCATTAATTAGGTTGATTTCATATTACTGTTCCAGATGCCACATCTTGAGGCAAGATCAAACCTCTTGAAACATAATTATTGGCTGAGTAATTACAAAAAGAGAGTTCTTTCGAAGTCTAGAAAACCCAGTAATAATAGTGTATGAGGCAATCAGCTGGAAGTATTTGCTGACTAAATCAGAAGGCATGCTGTGAGTGAATAACCTAACAAAATCTAGACCTAGTTTGAAAACATCTGTTGCAGATGACCATGGCTGTTATTTGTTCTTACTGCACAGAAATCCTTCCCTGATTTCCTCTTCCTCCCAGACTACATCTTAGACTTACTAATATGGTAATACCTTGAAGAACTGTATACTGTATACAGAATACTGTAGGGTGGATAGCTGATCCTTTCTAGCAGTACTGACAACCACAAAAGTGTAGCTCATCACAGTAAAACTTTTTTTTTAAATGATACCCTAATTTGAACGCTTAGCAGACAACAAATCTGCAAGATTTTATGAAGGAGATGCTAGAGGACCTTTAAAGTCTGATTCTCTTACCTATGCCATCTGCCATTTAGAAGTTGGTTGTTAACTCTGAACTCCTCCATGAATTTTGAAGGTGTTTGCTTCCCCCTTCACTGTAGAATAGCTGAGATCTTTAGTAGGGGAAGGTCGTACGCCTATTTCTTACTACAGTGAGCCAGTATTCCTCTTTACAGTCTTAGAAAGATATTTCTTGTCTAGATTTCAGAATTGTTCTTTTCATCTTCCCATTCTCCGTTCCACCACACAAATCCTTTTCCATTCTTGCTTTGATTCCCTAAAAGCTTGGTTAATATGCAGTTGTGATCACAACTGTTAAAATCAGCTGAAGCATGTGTTGTTTTTTTTTCAAGAATATTAAAAGATAAGGTTTAGGCAGATTGGAGATGAGGCTGAGCACACAGGCTATCCAAGATTTTAAAATCTGAATTTTGTATTGATTTTCACATGCAGCATTTTCAGAAAGATCCAGGCTTACGTATAAGTTAATATACATAGAAAGCACTGACAGATGATTGTAACCTTAAGTTCATTTAGCAAAGCTTATTTTTGTTTGTATTAAACAGGTCAGCTTTTATGTCAAACTTAATAGCTTAACTCAGAGACTTTCAACCCAGTAAGTGGATTTTTGAAAGGTAAACAGCTGTACTGTGCTTTGGTCATTGTGGTAACTATAGCAGCTTATAAGAAGTACAGAGAACAACATAAGTTGGGTCTTAAATGCTTTATTAAATTATTTTTCAGGACAGAAAAAGAGCTTTCGTCAATATCATGTTCAGTTTTTTGGAGATGCCCCAGAGCGAGCCTGGATATTTGAGAAAAGCCTTGTGCCATTCAAAGAAAAAGACCAGTTTGAACAATTATGCCAGGAAAGTGCAAAACAAGCCCTCACTAAAGCAGAGAAAATAAAGGTAAGAAGTTTCCAAATAAGGCAAGATGTGCATTTTTTTTTTTAATTTTCTATTATGAGTATGTATAGATGTAAATAGATATTCTAGGGACCTTTTAAGATAGCTTGTTTTACAGACTCTTGTAGTCTTACATTTCACATACAGATGCAAAGCTTGTTATGACTTCTCACTGTTAACTATTACTTATTAAATATGTTAATAAATAACTATTACTTATTAAAAAGGAGTACTGCTCTGCTTTGTCATTGGTTCATACATGGTATCAGTACTATCAAATACAATTCCATTTGAGTGTCTGAATTGTAATTATACATTACACTTAGTCTCTTGAAATTGTTTTTTGTTGATGTTGGTATTCTGGAATCAAAAGCGAGCAAATTTCTCACACAGTCTTCTTACCTTGCAGATGTTAAAGCCTGTTTCAGGGAAACTGCGGCCGCAGTGGGAGATGGGTGTTAAGCAAGCAAGTGAAGCAGTAAGCATGACAGTGGAAGAGCGGAAGGCCAAGTACACCTTCATCTACATTAGGGACAGACCTCATCTTAATCCTCGAGTGGCAAAGGAAGTTGGCATTGCTGTGGAGCCGTTAGAGGAGATAGATGAGTCATCTTACTCAAACGAAGAAACGACTGAAAATCTGAAATCAATAAAGGAGTCTGGCATTCCTAACAAGAGGAGGAGAAGGACATCAAAATTGTCTGCCACTGATGATACACAAGAAAGCAGTCAGTCGGGGACTAAGAATACTACTCCTCAAAAGTCATCTGATCAGGCAGAATCCAAAAGAGGGATAGGCTCCCCTCTCAATAGAAAGAAAACTCCAGCATCTACTCCACGAAGCAGAAAGGGCGATGCAGTATCTCAGTTTTTGGTCTTTTGTCAAAAGCACAGAGATGAGGTTAGTCTCTTTTAGCTCTTACTTCACTTTAGTTGACAAAAACTAATTGTTACGATCGAATCCATAATATTCTGGGTTTGACGAGGTATGCCTGCGTGAAATCTTGGTCTAGACAGTAACAGAGAAAGGAGGAAGTGTGGATGAGTAAACAAAATAGTGATAGTGCCGTTTTGCTTTAAGCATGTCACATTAGTATCTTCCTACATAATCTAGCATGTTATCTTCCTACATAATCCAACAGCCCTTTTTCTTAGCCGTAATTTTTTAATATACATAAAATAGATATGCATTTATATTTGCTCAGGCAAATATAAAAAAGGTTATGCAGTTTATGGCCATCTACTTACAGTTAGCTTATACATTCTTTTTGATCACGTGGCTCAAATCATACAGTGTATTCCCTTGTCTTCAAACTCCTCAAAAACTACATTTGCCTACCTAGAATCCTCTGCTGAACTTCAAAAGAAGCTTCAGCAGTTACCAAAGCATATGACAATGACTGTCAGCGTGCAATCAGCTGGGACAGAAACTAGGCCTTTTTGAGAGTATTACACTCCGTGGCAAGGTGGATTAAATAACTACTTTAATACCAACATTTCTTATGAAGACTTCTAGAGGCATAAAAGCAGTACCACTGTTCTAGCTCATTACTTTAAAATTATGAACATCTGAACAGTAATCATGAGCAACCCTTTGCAGTACAATTCCACGCACTGGAAGAATCATCAGTTCTGATGTTTTCTTTTAGTTGTACTCGTCTGTAATACTCACAAAGGGATCAGAAAGTTAGAGGTGACGTTAATTGTCTTTAACTGTTGATTTGTTGACTTCATTGTAAGATATTTGTATTAGAAAATATTAACAAATCTGAACTTTATGAAGAAAAATTGAAAAACAGATTTTGTTCTAAGGAAATAAATTAGTAGTAGTTCAACTTAAGGATCTTTTTAGATCATTGCAACTCAAGATCCTCTTGAGAGTTAAAATGAACACAGTGTACATATAGCTTTTTGTGGATTTGGTTCACTTGAGAAAAACATTAGCAGTTCAGTTTGCTGGCTCCGGAAACAAGAGGGTTTTGTACCCAGACTATTAAATACCAATTTTGAAGTATTCATTATGAAAAGTTGTATGGGAAAAACATCTGTCTCATGTTTGAGAGAAGTGAGTTCTGTTTCCGGTTCTTCTGTAAGTAACTTGTGTAATGGCAAGAGGGCATTTCCTTGGCCTTTAAGGTAGGTAGCAAGAAGTCTTGTGCAGTATTGAGGCATATGAAATTACTTCTCTGGAAGAAATTAGATTTTTATGATTGGTTTTATGGACTCTTAGATGAACTCATCCTACTACAGAAGAGACATGCTGTGTCTCTGATGTTACATTGCTATTTTCTGCGCCAGTTATCAAGTTTCATTCCCTTCTATGGTTATACTGTAGCTTTCAACGTAATAGATGGAAAATGCGAAGAGTATTACAATATTTGACATCGAAGAATTGATTTGTCTTCAATGTTACTTTGGAAAACTGAAAAACTTACATAAACTTGAAAGTCACACTGATGATAATGTTTAATATTACACAGAGTTATAAGTAAAAGGAAATAAGTTTCAAAATACTACATATATCTTGAGAGAGGACATCCTACCATTTCTGCCTAGAATACCTTTTAATAAAATCAGTCATGAAAACCCAAATCCATGATTATGTGATTGATGCTGTTAGATACAGAAGCATTTCTGTGCATGGAACAGATGTAGGTTATAAAAACAGCAGATAACAGACAGCTGCAGCCAACAGTCCCTCTAACAGATTAAGATCATTAGAGCCTGTTTTTTCCTTTCTCTTGATGTGAAGACGGCTAGCAAAGAAGGTAAATACAATTTTAGATATTTACGCTTCTTGCACTAAACCTGTTACCTAAGTTTAGTTAACTCTTCAGGCCTGTCAGGTTGCTTTTAAAAGGGCAGTTCTGTGGCTTTGGTGGAAGGTGGAAATTGTATGCAAACGAACATTTGGTGTTTTCCTTTCTCTTTGGCTTATCTGGTTCAACTTGTGTAGTTTGCTTTCCATCCAAGAGACTTTTTTTTTCCTCTTGTTTTAGTTATTCTGATATTTTAGATGTAGTGATAACGTAGCTAAAAAACAGACCTCTTTTTGACCCATTTGTATTGGTGGCATCTGAGAGATCAGAGTATAGTTCCTTATGTAGTTAACATAAATATATTAAGGAGAAAGTAAAACTGGATCCAGAAGAGGTTCTCTGGCTCCCAGACTTGGGAAGAGATGGAAGGGAATGACTAAAGACTTCTCATTCAGGGCCTCTAATAATCACACGGTATCTTAAAAGTAGAGATGTTTCTGCTGTGTTTTGTTTGGAGTCCAGATTTGTATGGTAGTAGGATTCGTGTATCGGTTTGGTTTTATTAATTACTACTTTTTGCGTTACTTTTCTGAGGATAGAACAGTGAGAAATAGTTGAAATTTTCAGAAATTAATGGCGGCCGCTTGAAGCCTGGAATTGCTGCTGGAGAATGGTTTTAGTAGGCATGCTTCCCTGAAGAGAGGAGGCATTGAAAGCTTGGACCACTTTCATAGTTGTAGTGATATGTTAAGTATTTCGTGCTGTCACCAAAGGAGTTCAGCTGTATCTTGTACTGTTGGCATTCTTGTGGACTTCCTCTGTGAAATAAAACCACCATGACAGTTACAAGGGAGTGTCTGACTTGAGATAAAGATATTCAGTGAGAGACAGACAGCTCTACTGTTCATATGAATACATTGATTTGGGCCTTGAGACTGTTTTGAGGTAAATTAAGAAATAAGTTCAGTAGTAGGGTGTACAATTGAAGATTTCTGCATATATAAGGATGTGTTGAACATCTAGACAAATGAGTGAAGGTAATATGCTTGGGTGAGCGGTACGTGCCTGACCTAAGTACCATGTTTTCCATACCTATAGCAATATTAATTCCCATATCCAAGAAAAGATCTTCCATTTTTTTCTGTAGCATATTTAGACTTTAAGAAATACTGTGGAGAAGTGCATGATTTTCACATGTACTGTTTCCACTACGTATGCCAGGAATCGAGTATTACACCATGAAGACTTTGGAGAAGACTATTGGGCAGTCCTTCTTTGTGCAGCTTCCCTCATTAAGAGCCATGGGTTTCTCTTGCCTGCCATTTCACAGCACTCCTAATTGACAGTTGTTTTTGTTCGTATTTCAGTGGGACTGGAGGTGACACTAAACTGCATATTGTTTGTATGAACAGAGCTAGTTGTTTGTTAGAAAATGAAATAACTCAATGCCCTAGTTGGGCAGAATGAGCTATACACTCAGCAGACAGTGGTCAAAATTGATGTTAAATTGGTTGCCTGAAGAGGTGAGATCTGTGGGAGAGGTTTCTTGTGGGTCTGTGTTCTCCCCTCTCAATAACTTTTTGGATACTTTGCAATGTTAATCAAACCTTGAACAGAGGCTTCCAAAGGTAGTTATATTCTGCTAGCAAGTATTTTGTGCCAGATAAAAGCAGGAGGACTCCACTTGGGGAAAACCTACAACATGAGTTTCCTTCATAGACACTGAATAATCCCAACGGGAGGAAGGTGTTACAGCTATTCCAACTCCTGGAGGAGCTTCACTGGTACACTTGGTACACTTGTACCTTGCTTGATACCAGGAAATGCAGTGTTAAAACACGTTCTTAGAAGTTACGTTAATTATTTCCACAGAAAGATTGTCTTTCTGTTCTGTTGAATGGTGTTACTGTTAAAACATTTGGCTTTGTTGGCCTGCTTTTTGTTTTGCTCCGTGGTTTTGGGGTATTGGTTGCATCACTGCAGTAATAAATTGTGGGACTCTGGAGAACGCTGGGTAATGAGGTAGGGACTGAGGGCTGGTTTTAAAGCTACTGTTTCATTTCTGTAGATTTCAGAATCTTAGAGCTTTCTGACTTCTGTGATTTATTAAATCTGTTTTTCCTTAAGTGAAAGTACGAAAATACTGAAGGAGTTTTTTGTTTGTTTGTTTTTAGATACTGGCATTTCTGTTTGTGTTGAATAAACTTCATAGGAAGTCTCTTAACTTCCATAATGATGGCTATTATGTATTATGCTTATATTAAGAAAATCTTCACAGCTTTTTGAGCTCCCATATACTATTTTGTATAAATAGTATAAAATGATAAATTAATACAGAAGAATGTTGCGTCAGATGCTAGTTTTTGTAAATCTCTCTGCTAAGATAAGGGTACGTAAAGGAGTACCCCTATGTATAACGAGTTCTCCTGTGGATTGGTGGATATCCTTGTAGGCAAGCATTTATTCCAATATTGCTTGTCTTTTTTCTGTGGGACAGAATTTAACTTCATCCAGAATTAATAAAAATTTTTGGAATCACCACACCACAAGATCTACTCTTACTCAATTTTCTGAATGTTAAAAGGGCAAATAGATACTTCCAAAATGGTACTTAATACTTCTGAATCTGCTAAAAGATTTTTTTAGAGAAAGTGGCTATTCAAAAAATAAATACAAATCAAAACTGGATACGAAATATTTGAAAGTAGTTCTGTCTGCAGCAGATGTTAGATAACTTACTTGTATCCAGTTTTCCAAAGCAATAGAAGAATATATGCCATTCGTTTCAATGGTCACCTTTTTTTAATAAACCCTATTTCTGCATGTATAGGTGGTTGCTGAACATCCAGATGCGTCAAGTGAGGAGATTGAAGAATTGCTTGAATCGCAGTGGAACATGCTTAGTGAAAAACAGAAAGCTCGCTATAACACAAAGTTTGCCATAGTGACCTCTCCCAAATCTGAAGAAGACTCTGGTAAACGTAAAACTGTGCTAGTGTACTCTAACTAAATTTGATATACATAGTGGTGTTAAACTAAGCACATATTTGAGACCTGTAGGGAAAACAGCTTTCACTGTTTTCCAGTTTTAATTCTTGGTGTTTGTGCCAATAGCAAAGGAATGCCAATGGTTACAATAAAAGCAACCCATGAAGTCTACATTTCTTGCTCATTGTTCTGAAAAGTTGTTATATGTAAACCTACTGTTTAGAGATTGCTGATTTCTCATTCTTCTTCTGCCCATAAGCAGCTGCCATTGTGTCCACTGCCTGTTACTAGTGGATGGTGGGAAGGGAAGATGAAGTGTTACTACTAGTAAAATCTGAGTGGTTTTTTTTTTGTTTTTTTTTTTTTTTTTAATAGAAGATTTAGGAAATGGTTTTAAAAGTGTAATGAGTGCTACACCTTTTCTTCATATGAATACCTAGAGTATATTACCTCATCAGCATCAACTCAGGAAGAAGTATTCCAAACTTTATTCTGAATCTTTCATCCACTTGGCATTTTATTGTGCTACGCAAAGTTTTTAGGACGTTGTACAAGATTTCAAATACACTTTTTTTTCTCCTTTTTTGTTGCTTTTGTCTAGCATTTAGTTTTGATTAAGAGTCTTAACTATTTTGCAAAATATTTGAGGATTTTGGAGTCATGTATTTGAGAAAGAAGGAGGAAGATAGTTTGGCATTTGCATGGACTTTATCAAATTTTAATAGATATCACTTTTCAAATTTAAATAGTTTTATAGCACTGTAAGAATGCATACTATGGAAGTATTAGAACCAACAGGTGCTGCTTTGGGCAATGACAAGAATGAGAGGGAGTGTTTGAAAGTTTGTGAGACTTGGAAAAACTTGTATAAAAATGGCAGTCAGTTTTGTTAACTATCTGTGTGTGTGTGAAATAACATCATTTTGTGGAAAATTGAAAAGTTTTTAACTTTAAAATTTAAGTGTCAAATATTTGGATATCAGTTTAAAAAAAAACCACATTCTGTATCTCTCAAGGTTCATCATTGAAGAATATTGGAGAGGCCAAACGTAAAGTGTTTCAAGACTCACCTAAAAGGAGATCAAGATCCAGAAGTAATTGAAATTTGTGTTGTGTGCAAATAGTTCATCATTATAAGTAGCTATTGAGTGTATTTTTTTATGTAATCACCCACGTATCATAATCTCTTTATTTTATCTCAGATGTTGTCTTCCTTGACGTTAGAATTTTAATGGATCCCAAATTAAATATCTAAACACTGTAGTGCTGAATTTTGTTCACCTTCCTCAGTGTCATATTGCAAGAAATGTAATTGAAATTGTACCTGTACCAGGTGTTTCTAGTACATATATTGTGTACATTTATAGTTATCTACAGATGAAAACATGTCAGTTGACTCGTTCCCCTACCCAAATCCTCTTATCTTAAACTTGGAAGAATATTGTGGGATTTCTTTTTCTGGCTTTTTATAAGTAGCAGGTTCTCCTGGAGCCATTTCAGTCTGTTTTTGTGGATTCAGAGTTTGATAATAGAATATGTCCTAGATTGTTTAGATATGAGCATTAATTTGAAAATTATTCGTATTTTCAAGTTATTTCAAATATTTTTTTATATTTGTAACTATTTGTTCCCACTGGAATAGAATGCTTGTAGCTGTAGGGCAATTTTCAGTTAACATAGTTGTGCCCCTGGGGCTTGCAATCTTCATAATAATAATACTCTGTAGCTTCATAAACTAGAGAGTACTGGAGAGTGTAAAAATGTTGCCATTTCATGCTGATGAACCAGACCACTTCCTAAACCTTCATCTGTCTTTTTGAG
Source organism: Cygnus olor (assembly GCF_009769625.2). Taxonomy (NCBI): domain Eukaryota; kingdom Metazoa; phylum Chordata; class Aves; order Anseriformes; family Anatidae; genus Cygnus; species Cygnus olor. The sequence goes on along the minus strand of NC_049172.1, from coordinate 69,181,142 downwards.
GTAGAACAAGTGTAAACAATTGCTGAACCTATGGAAAGGGTATGTAGGTTAGTCACTGAGCTTTCATAATTTAGCCAGCTGCTTGAACTTTACAGTGAATTATCATAAAAATGTGTGAATACGTCCATTTGGTTTAAAATGACCAATGTGAATCTGTTCTTAGGATTTTGGTTCACAAAGGAAGGGGATCTTATGGTCTCCTGTGCAACATAAGTAAGCTTGTTGGAAAGCATCTGGAATTGCCATACCAGAAAGAGAGAATTAATCTGTACAGTTGGTGCTATCTTGTCTATTCCAGAGGCCCCTTAATAGATGTCTCCAGTAACTTCACCAGTATCAACTGGAGAACTCCTGAAGGAGACGTAAACATTTATTCAGTGCTGAGACACTATTATAAAGTGGCAGAAGAGTTAAAAGCTCTATAGATCAAGCATGTGTAGTCTAACAATATGAAACAAATGTTGGGCAGTAATATTCAGATCTTAAACTAGTGCTTTAGTCTTTCTAAAATGAGTATTAAGCAGTTGATTTGGATATGTCTAGAGCTTGCCTTCAGAAAGAGAAACCAGACCTTAGGCATTAAGAGGTCATCAAACTGTGTTAATGTTTAACCATGTTTTAAAAATAATGACTGAAAGAAAAGTAACTTAAATAACTAGATCAGTTCAAAATAATTTGAAAGTGGGTTTTAGATTATTTTTCATGTAAGTTTCCCCCATCCCCCATCCCAAGGTAACTTACATGGAAATAAAAGAAACCAAAAAAAGAGGACAAAGGAACCTACAGAAGATTTTGAAGTTCAGGAAGCACCTAGGAAAAGACTCAGGATGGATAAACAGAATAATCGGAAGGTAATTATGTTGTTGGTTTGTTTGGGTGGATTTATAGCAGCACCAATCACATTGCTGTAGTTAAGTTTGTCAGCATTTCCATTTTCAGGATAAAAAAGTAATGTGTGTATACCAAACCAAACTGTTGTAAATATTCAGAGAAACATGAGCTTGTTGCCATGGGGTTTCTTCTTTGTCTTTGAGGATGGAGATATAACAAGTTGTTCTTGTTACGTAGTCTGTGGTGAAAATGTATGCTGAGAAAGTCTTTTTCCCAAAGGAATGTGCAGAGGCATGACCTTTCAGTATTGTCAGCTTTATAGTTCTTTTTCTTTCCCCGTGAATAAGAATTCAGGAGTGTATACAGGAATCTTTAATATGTTAGTGAATACTGCTTGTAGACTCTCTTGCGGGGAGAGAGGAAAGCAAGTAAAACAAAACAGGAAAACTACTTTTCAGGAACTGGAATGAAGCTTATAGTACATTATAGTGACACACTGCCCAATTGCTTAAGTTAGGAAACTGCAGTAAGTATTACCGTGTCTCTATCATGCAAATCACAAGCTTCTTTTCAGTATAGCTTGCTTGTGACAGTGAGAGTTTTCCTTATGTAGGTCACTAAAACTAGGTATATGGATGTCAGCTCAAATCTTTGAGATGCTCAAGCATAGGTTTATTTAGCTGTGCGTTTAGACCAGTGAACTTTGTAGGTTTCATGTTTGTGGAGAGTTTAGCTCACAGGTGTTTTCAGATATGTTACAAGAGCACCATACCGTAGTGTGAGTATTGCAAACCTCGCCTCAGGACTCAATAGCACATTGGTTAAATAAAGCAAGCTAGTATAAGGAAGGTGGTAGATTTTTTAAATCAATTCTGGAGGTCACGTTTATAGATGTCAGTTTGTTTGATAGACTGTTCTTTTAGTTGCTTCTGTTGATATGGTGGATATCCAGACAATTTTTTTTATGTTCAATATAAAAAATATTTAGAATTTCAGATAGCCAGGCTTATTTAGTTTATTAGTAAGGAATAAGGATAATTCTTAGAGAAGTTTTATTACCTTTGCAGAGAGAAGAACCAAAAGTGTTTTTTGCACTTTTTGCTCTAAAAGGTCAGTCATCGAGTATCCATTTTATATTCTAGGATAAATTTTTGTACCCTTTTTAAACTTGTCTAATTGATTTGAATTGACTATAATGCACTAGATACAGGGAAATATTTAAGTTTATTTATTGCAGTTAATTCCTGGTACGAAGTCCCTGTTTTGACTGTCACCAAAGTTCCTTCTTTACTGTCTGACCTGAATTCGTTTGCAACAATTAGCACAGATTAATCAGAAGTAGAATGAAAGGTGGTTGCAGTATAGTTCATGAAGGGGAGCTTTGGGTATCTTTCGATACCATGATGCAGGTGTGACAATTAACAGGAAAAAAATAAATGATTGAGATAAGTGATTCTCATAAGATGCATATAACTGATCAAGCTGACTTAGTAATTTGTTACATACGTTTAAAAAGTGATGTCCTTTGTCTGGTCAGTTTATCAGAATTAGTTACAAGGAGTCTGGTATGTATAAAAACTATGCAATTCGGAAACTAGATGCATATGGCAGTGTTTTTTGTGCTTCTGTCCACAGATGGGTCAGTTATCATAGAATTGCTGCCTTCCCAGTTTTTAATAGATAACCTCTTAGTCTTTTACCTGCCCCCACCAGCTGTGGGTACTTCTAGCCATATGTGCTGCTAGTAAAAATGTAGTGAACAACAGCAAAAATGTCCACACAGCGATTCAAAAAAGCAAACACTAACTATACACCTTCCTTCCTCTAGTCCCAGTTTGCTTGAAGGCTTATGTTAGAATTGCTTTGGACAGGTGAAACTTTGGTGATTTTTCACAAACACTTCTTGCATGAGAGTTGTGCGTTATCCTATCCTTTTTGTCCTCAGCTCTTACGTATGAAATCTGAATGTTGTTGCACAAAGTCATAATAGGTATATGAAAGTTCTGAAAAAAATCTTTAGTTCAGTGGTGCTTTCATGACGTATATAAAATGCACATTAACACAATGGGAGTTCTGTAAAGCCTGTTTTAAATTGAGTGAACTGTACTGTACATTTTCATTCATTTTACACAGCAGCATCAGTGGTAGGGTGGCTTAGACAACAGTAGAAGTGCATTGTAGCACATCTGTGGTACAGTATCCATTCATATTTGTTTTTACAAAGGAAACCAGTCTTTGGCTTTCAAAGTGTTCACCTGGACATCTTTTATAAAATTGTCAGACAAAGAATATGAAAAAGTATCTAATTCTTTAGAATTTTTTCTTACTGGTCATCTGAGCATTTGGCAGGGTTAAACACTTGGCTACAGTTTTAGGGACGTACTATTTGAATGAATTTGTAATATACAAAGAAAAAAACAGTGGCATCATGTGTAAGGAATAGTGTCTAATTTTGACACAGTGTTGACAAAATTTCCCTAGTTTTTGGCCTTTTATTACATTTAATGATAAATTCTCAGTCTGGAGTGACTTTATGCACTCTATATGATCCCTTGAAAATAGTGTTTATATTTTGGAAATGCTGGAACAATCTTAACCATAGTAATTTTAAAAATGGCACTGCTATAAGTTGTGGAGTTGAAAGCAAGCCTCTGAGACTTAAAATTCTGCATTTATTCTCAAATTTATATACTACTTCTGCAGTTTACCTTTAATAATTAAAGGTTTTAATTTGACCAGTATAGACAAAGAATAGTAAGGGTCATTTACATGTTTTATTTTCATATAGAGCTCCCCTTTTTGATATGCTGAGTTTGGGATGGATAAGTGGGATGCTGGAATATCTTGTTCTTTAATTTTTCTCATTTGTTTATGGGTTTGTACCCTGTGCTGTAGATGAGCTTTAAAAAAATCACTTAAATGGGGCTAGCTTAAATACACCATTCAGATATTTGTAAAGACACTTTCTTTTTAATAACATAAATCCAGAAGTAATTGCCAGTTTTGTCCAACCACTCATAAATTAGGAGTTTTTTTATTTTTTCATATTTTTTTTTGTGACAGAGGGAGACAAGCAATGACAAAACAGCAAAAACAAACTCTACTAAGGTCACAGAAACCTCCTCTTCACAAAAGAACCAGTCAGGTAATGTGGTCAGAATAAGTTTTAATGTAACCTTTTCAATTAAATAATTTTAAAATAAACAGGTTGTCTGAGGCAGCCGCTTAAATTTGCTGACGCAGTAACAAATTACAGCCACTATGCCACAGTTGGGGGGGGGGATTGTGCCCTCTTCCTTCACTACCACCATATTGCAACATTATACTTGATTGAAATTGTGTATTGCTGATTTAGAGCAGCAGTTCACAAGTTCACCATTTGATGGCACCAAATTAAAGCTGTTGTCCTGTGATCTTGGAAAGCAGTGATACAAATGCTACTGCTCCAATTTGTCATTCTTCATCTGCCCAATAAAACAAGTGCAGTGACCATCAATGTAATCAGTTACTATGTGGTTTTAGACCTTGTAAATGATGCTTGATGGGAGGCAGTGTGGCACATGAGAGGGAATTCTAAATCACCTTGGACCAAAATCCGAAAGTCAGTCTTATTAATGATGTTCAAGTTTAAGATAACTGCTGTAAGAGCATGTCTCTAGGTTTTATAATGAAATGCCAAAGATGAGTAAGCTTCAGAAAGTTCTGCGCAATGTAGAAGCGGTGACATGCCATAGATAATGTCTGGTACCTGGTCCCTGTATGTAACCTTTCTCTTGGCAAAGTATTAGTGATACTCATTGAGATGGGATCACATAGGCCTTCTAGAGTTTATCTGAGGGTGTAACTGTAACCTCTGCTTTAAAGAGGTGATAAGTCACAAGGTGTTTTGATTTTAATAGAAATGAGTAAAATAACTTGGGGAAAACATTTCTAGCCATTTGTACTACATATTTGCTTAATAGAAAACTTTATTTTTAAAGTCAAGACAAAACACGTGGTTTCAGAAACTTCTTGTTCTCTCAGCCTTACGTAGGTTCCCAGAAGACCTACCTAAATCATTCCTTCCTTTACTTGAAGGAATATTTTAAATGGCTTCAGGGAGATAACGTTTTAAAGTTCCAAACTTCACTTTGTAAACCAAAATTATTTTACAGCAACGAAAAATCTGTCTGATGCATGTAAACCTCTGAAGAAGCGAAATCGGGCTTCAGCAGCAGAATCTTCAACTCTTGCTTTTAGCAAGAGTTCATCTCCTTCAGCTTCCTTAACTGAGAATGAGGTAAAAAAAAAGTGGTGTTTGCACACAGCCATTTAATTACAGAAATTTTCAGGTGTGAATCTTTTTGTTTAAAAACAAAAAAGCAAAGGCGAATTCTCTAACGTTGGTGCTCTAGACAAGTTACAGTTCTGGCCTCTGTGAAACCTGTTAATGTGTGCATTGCAAATTCATTTATTGTAACAAGAACGTCTGATTTGGGGACGTCGAGATATTATTGTGGTTTTTAATGTATTTACCAACAAAGTTTTAGAATTGTAACCTCCTATTAGAGGCAAAGTAAAATGCCGTTGTGTTCTGTATTTTCTTCTACAGACTTTATGTAAGTGTACTACATTAGTTACATTATGTAACTCAATATTGTCATGTTGCCATAGCTTTTATATTGAAGCAAGTTTCCTAATCCTCTGTTTGATCTAGAACTGGACAGTTTTCTGAGCAGAGCCCCTTTAAGCTCAAATTAGTTTTCAGGCTGTTTAAGTGCTATTTCTCTGTGATGCAAATAGCTTCATCGCCAGTAGAGTTAAGCAGGCAGTGAAGGATGTATCTTTTTGATACTTACTAATCATAGTCTTAGCTCTGCATATTTGGAACTGTAATTCTTTTCAACTGACATACAATAAATGAAATGTATGTACCAGAAGTGTATTCATACAATCCATTAAAACCATTCCCCAAGTCATCTACACTATTAAAACAAATCAGCCAAAGAATGGCAGCATGAGGGTGAAGTATGCATGCTGTTTCGCAGGTGGGTTCAGAAATGTAGTTGGTAGGATTTAGGAAAATATCCATGGACAAACAGCTTCAAGCAGTTTGTATTGCAGAAGTTGTGGAGAAAATACTTGCCTGCTAATGAGGGAGTAGGGCTTCCAGCTATCGTAGAGACTCTTTCATCTCCCCTAACAAAAGCATGAGGCGCTTATACGCTATAATGAATGCAGTTAAAATATCTAGACTATGTTCAGTAAATGGTTTACCTTTGGGGGTGGGGGAAGATTGCATGTTAATGGCTGTATATCTTACTGTAACTTGAAAAATTCTATCAAAAAAAAAAAAATCCCCAAATTCTCCCTCCTATACCCTAATAAAACAAACAACAAAAGTCCCACAGGAAAAAATGTCCAGGGCAGCGGTCAAGTAAAGTAATGCTTGTTCTCATTTTGTTCTCTCAACCAAGAGACTCCCAAACTGGCTTACCAGTTTCTGCCATTTTGATTTTTGTACCAGCACTTGCTGTCTAAGCTGTTTGTGTTTGGGACCATCTATTCAGCCAGACCCATTTAAGGAAAATACAATCTTTTTGATTCTAAATATGCATCTCTAAATACTGTAATCTCAGGAGAAAGATTCTCCTATTTCTAGATATTGTGTTATAAAAAAATGAAGTCTCCAGAAATCTTTCCCTATAAAAGGTTAATTTTTGTGGGGTTTTGGGTTGTATCTTAACAGTTCACATGTAAAAATGGATATGGTTGTATAGGCTAAGATGATTCTATGATTCTATGAAAATTTTAAAACTTAGCTCTTAATTTACTTAGCTACTGCTAAACAGCAAAAGATGTGAGAAAAAATTAACATCTTACACTGCTCGTAAGACAGATATACAAATCAGAAAGGGAATTAATTGTTCTCAAAGGTTTAAAATGTTTCAAAACAATCACAGTCAACATAACAGAAATGTACCCTGTCAAACAGTAGAGATTTGGGCGGTGGATTTGGGGGATACTGGGTAGGACGGGGAATAGATGGGTTGGATCCTTAGATGGTTTAAAGCTACACTGACCTGAACTTGTACCAGCTAAGGATTAGACCCAGTTTCTTTCCTACGATATTAGGTATATTTTGCCTTTAAATAAAACAGAAATGACAGGCATGTGTTTCTGAAGTTACTGTTGATCTATTCTACTGAACAAGGAAAGCTCTAAACCTTGAATTTTGTGGGTGGCTTTAAAAACCTTTTTCCCTTTTGTATTGTTATTTAGCACTTTTCTAAATGGCTTAATTTGTGTGTGCCCTGAGAGTATTCATCCAGAGAGAAACCTTCTTCAGAGTGATAAGGGCAAGAGTTTAAAACATAAACACAATCATGCAATGCTGAAAGCCTTGCTCAGCTAACTGAATAGGATGTAATTCTTCTCAATATTAAATACATTTGCTGACTAACTTTTATATTTCTGTGTTCACTATTATACTATAAATGTTGACTTAAATGATCTTATAACAAAGGTGAAAAAAAATACTGCATATTCCACAAGCACATACACCTTCACAAGCAATATTAAGTGGATCCTGGCTGTTTTTTCTCTTTATTTCATTCTTTTTTTTTCTTTTTTTCCTTTTTTCCCCCACACTACTTGTGGACAGCTGGTTCCAGAAGGGAACCTGCATATGACTGTTATTTGTCAAGGACTGTTGCTAGTTGCACACCTTTTAAATGTCACTCCATTGCAACTGAAGTCTAGGAAAGGTATGTTCACTAGGAAAGAGTGTGCTCAGTTTTTCCTTGTTTGAAAGATCATGTTACCTGACATGTTTTTTAAAGATTTCGGAAGTTTTTTGTTGTTATTGGAGGTATTTTTTAAATGGTGTTTACTTGAAATATTACAAAATGAATATGAATAGAGGCCAAATTTGCAATCAATGAGTTGCTTGGGTGTCTAATTAAAAAGGGAAAGAGAAGGAGGGGGTAGACTTCTGCCTTAAGAACAGACAAACATTTATAGACTTGACATATCAAAGAGTAAAAGGTAGACATTCACTCCTTTCAGAAAATTGGGTTTTTAATTGTGTTAAGATGGATGGAGAAGAATCAGTAGAGTTTTTTTGTAAGTCACTGGGCAAAATTTAGCAATACCTTATTTTTTATTTGGTATTTATACATAATGAATAAATTTCATACCTGCATACCTTGAAACAAAATACTTAATTTTACTTCTAGGCACTTGGCATCAGTAGTGATTTCCTCCAGTATTTTATGTGAAATATGATTTTGCTTAAAATCCAGTTCTTAATGAGCAACTGGTGGGGCCTGGTGTATATACTCAACACTTCCAAGTCTGCAAAAGTTCAGAGTAGTTCTGTACTGCTGATATAAGACTTGGTATAACCATCCAAAACACGATACTTGTGAGAAGAGATGCAGGTGGTGTATTCTTGTTTTACTTTTACTTTCTCCTTCCCCTCCCCAGTAATGTGGTAGGTGCTAGTAGAGTGTAACCAGTATTTTTTAATAAATAAAAAAGGCTTTGCATTACCATTGCGGCTGGATTATTAGCACACTTTGTGTGTTTGCATGAGACATATCTGCTTTAGCTTTTCAATCAATTTTTGTGGTTATTGGCTGGCTTCATTAAATTGGATGGATTTGTTGACAGCAGATAAGTGTCATAGCATCCTGCAGGGCCTAGATACTACTTCTGAACTTTGTCAAAGAATTGTAATATTTTTACGAGAGGATAAAATAAAGAACATGTAATACTCTAAATTCTTAGCTAGTCTGTCATTCATCATAGCCTCATGAAGTATGAGCTGACCAGCAGATGGCAGTTTAAAGAAGCCCGTGAAAGATTTTGAAGGTGGTGTTTTTAACATAAGTTCCTTATATTCCCTAGAGGGAATTCCTTCCACTTTCCGTAATATCCAGTGTCGAAGCAAGCTCAATTGCTGGTTATAGCTACAACTTCTTACATTTCCAACACCTAATAATGCAAGACAGTAGCCTTAAGTTGTGCTATTTTTGTGCATATTAAACGATATATTTTTTTATTATCAATTTGAGGCAGATTTTTCTGTGTTTTTTATGGGTACTAGTATGTATACACAATGGAGAGAACACATACAAATCTTAAAAGGTAAGCTATTTGATGAAGAAGGCAGTCATGAGACACGTACAACTTGCGACCAAAACAGTACGTCAGCTCCATTTTTCAGCCCTGGAGTCTAGTTGTCCTACAGTATACAACTGAAATATTCTAGGCGTGCTTACTAAAGGTAAAAATAACCGCCTTTGAGTTTCTAAGAACAGGAAGGAAGAAAGGAATTCACATTATTTTAAAGAAACTACTGCCCTAAAGAAAAAAATAGTTGAAGATAACCTCGCAGGTTGTTAAAAAAAAATAAAAATCAGTGTGCTTCTAGCATTTTATTTTAGCTTCCTTCGAAGATAATTTTCTCTTCAAAACAAGATTTAAGAATAATTTAATATTTAATGTCACTTTGAATCCTCTGTGACTTAGCAGACAGTTGTTTTCTGTTTGTTTCTATATGCCTATAGTTTTTCTTTTTCCTGTTTCAAAGCACCAATAAGCTGACAGGGGTTCATTTTTGTGGAACGCTGCAAGTAATTGGACTTCTTTCACGCTAAAGCCTCTAACAGTTGAAATGACTTGCATTGCCCACCAGGTCATACAGTTTTGTTACGATGGTTCCACTTTCACATGGAAAAAAAGTTCTAGGCTTGAATCTTGTTCTTTGGCAGCACATTTTGTGTAGAAAATTAAGTTTCTTATGTAATTATTCTCATCTTGTGTATTACCTAGGCTTCAGAGTGCAGAGAATCTGTTTACTGAATGTTTATCTAATGTAGGTTTTTATTCCACGTCCCATACCAAAGTATCATGAGTATCTGTAGGCAATTTTATAATGTTTTAAAATGTTCTCAGAGTTTTAATTAACTTTCCAGGCAAATTCAGAAATGCATAATATCCTTATCTGAAACGTCTAACTACTGCTAATAATAAAAATGAACCTTGTCCCAGGCCGTCTTTTTGCTCTTATAGTACTGTGTACACTTGTGGCACCGCATACTTAAAGAATTTATCTAGTCTAGCAGTATGGGCCAAAATACCATTCTTCAGTTCAGGAATTCTTATACTGAAATAAAGGAAATGTTAACTGTAACTCAATTGGCTCTGTCAGTTTTTCTGTCTCCGTGTGGGTGCACAATAGATTGTCTTTTGAATACAGTCTGATCTACCTGTATGTTGCTTATTGACTTATTTTTATAGAAGTTGTGCTTAGATTAAACAAACAACAAAAATCCCAGTCATTAGCCTTTGTTAAGAAGAAGAAAATGCAGTTGGTGTTTCCCTGTGGAAAGACTAAAGAGTTTGCTTATCAGAACATTCCTACTCCAATCTTTCTATAGGAAGCTCTTAGCCAGACCAGACCACTTCCTCCTGGATGTCTGTGGTATGGAAATCACTGACCCTGAAGTCATTTCAGGAAGTCTGAGCTTGTAGCAGTGTCCTTAGATTCAAACGTAGTGGAACTTAATAGCCAACAGCATTCAGAAGTCATGGAAACATGCTTCTAAAATGCTTATAAAAAGATAAAATATCTTTTTTAATAAAAATATCTGCTAAAGATAGTGGATGACCTGAGAGAGGACGCCACTTAAGCCAGCTGAGTAGCTTAAGACAACTCTGAAGGAGTGGTAGGTTACTTTTTGTTTTGGGGCCTTTCTGTTACGGATCCTGCTGATCCTGCTGCAGAGGTGACTTGCTTACCAAACAAGAAAGCAGAATTTTCTACCATGCTCTAGTTTCATTTTATGTACCCCTAGCTTTAAAATAAGTGTACATTGTGGATTTTGTTTGCATTTTATGTTCTACAGCGAGGCTTATAAAACGAGAGATGCTTGAGTAAAACAAAGGGAAGCGGGAGGGTTAACTTTTCTGGCTCTGGAAAAATTTGCCCTTTACTTGATTTTCTGACTGTTTAAGCACAACATGACAGAAGAGCAACATTGTCTTGAATATGACTAAAACCCTAAGACCGCAATTTGTATTCTTAATACTCACATGCTGTTAAACAAGCACACGTGAGTAATACAAGAAGTGTTTTTGTAAGACTGAATGAGTTGATAAAGTGTTCTGAGGAAGAATATGTACATTTTAATGAAATTGCACTTTGGTAGGTAGAAAAATCTGAAAGGGTTTGCAGCTGGTAGAGTGGTGACTCTTGGAGCCCATTCCTGTTTGTGCATCATGGATGCGTAAATGCTAGCAACTTTCTCACGTTAAATTTCCGAATTCATTTTGAACCTTCATACACTGGGCAGGGAAAGCTTGTCTTAATTGGCTACAGGAGAGGAGAATTCATAGTGAAGCCCATAAGCACTGAAGAGTACTTGAACTTTTTCATTTTGCAATTGCTAACACACAGTGAATAGTGTTTGAAACTCTTCTGCTTCGTGGGGCATATGTTTTGGCCTCAACAAATATTGATGTTCTAGTCCTTTAGAGCAGGAGGTACTTATAGGGAAGAAAAAAAGTCACCACCTACACCCCCGTCCCACCCCCAGGATAACATGAATCAGCAAAGACTGTTTTGCATATCAGCTTTTAAAAATGAAGACTTAATCCCAAACTTTAAAAAAAAACAAACAACAAAAAAAAACAACCACATTTAATGGCCAGGTCAACAGCTGATTGAGGATCAGGCTTAAAAAGCAGAACGATTGCATTTTGTGTTGCATCTGGCAATGTTGTGTTTGTTTTTTGTTTTTTGTTTTTAATTCTTGGGCTGCAGATTGGATGAATACAGCCATTTATTTTCAAATCTAGAACTTCTGAACATCTTTTTCCTTGAAATTGCAATGTAATGGTTTTGCTGGCACTGGTATTTGCTACATGATTTTAGAGCTGTCTGAAATGAAGTGGAAAATTGTGAATGAAGTAGAAAATTTGAAATAGAAAAAAAACACTTGAGTGGATGAAGAAAATGTCCACATAAATATTTCACTTCATCCTCACCCATTTCTTTGAAACACAGAGTCATTTGACTCCTTAAATTCCAGACTATCCTTTCTTGTATCACATTCTCAGTTGGCAGCCAGTCATACTGATATATGTCAGTACCAATTTGGATTTTCTTTAAATTAAATTAAGTGAAATTTCAACTATCCAGATGTGGAACTAATGATGCCACTTGCAGAGTTCATCCCCATGATCCTAGAAATATGCAAGCTGAGCGTACGCTCATACCAACTTGCATCTAAATTAAAAAAAAAAAAAAGAAATGCCAGAAAGATGAGGAATTGGCTCACATTTCTGTTATAGTGTGTAGCTGAAGCTGGAATCAGGTACCTGGTTGCAAACATATTTAAGAAATTGTTGTTGTAGGGTTGAACTCAACATTTAGGCATACTGAATGATGTGAGAGTGAAAGATGTTTCTGTACATTAATGGTTATCCCTTCACCTTTGACTGATTTAATTGATGGTGCAGTGAGCTCTGTGCTTAACTGAAACTTGTTAACTCAGTCTTGCAACTGAGGAAGGTCTCATAGTAAGAAAAACATTTGAAAAGTGATTTTTCCAGGATGCTTCTGTCAAATCCTCTTTCTGTCCCCTCCCCACAAAACTTTTTAGACAGATTCAATGAAAAAAATAAGAATATAAACATAAAATCACAAAATGCACATAGCTGACTCAATTTATTTCCATTTTTTTTCCTTTAGTGTCTTATTTTAAATGTGAATCCCCACACATTTATTCTTCCTTTCTTAGTGGGCCCAACAGCCTCCATCAAATCCAAATTCTTACTCAACATAATCTTGAGAAGGAAATGACATTATTCCACAGACTGTCCTCGCATCTCTGTGCACATTGAATATCCCTTTTGCACAAACGTTGGGGCAGAGTAGCTCAGGAAGTGATAGAAAATCTCATCCTGCTGTTTAGCAGTTAAACAATTGCCCGTTATGTAATAACTGTTATGCAAAAATACAATACGAAACCAAAAGAATTTACAGAGATGCCAAAAATTCTTTCCCATCTACTCAGTAACATTTTTTTTTCCAAGAACAAAGCTGTAGAAAACTTGTGTTAAAAAAAAAAGGGGGGGGGAAATAAGAATAGTCACATGTTGTTACGTGTTCTCTTTGAGTCTTACACGTGTGAGCAGTGAATAACAACTGATGTACACGGGAGAGGGGAGAGAGCCTTGAGAATCCGACGGTGAAAGGAAGCAGGGCTCCTCATGCTTTCGGTCAGGCCAGGTTTTCAGGCCAGTTTTATCCCTTCCTCTCCCCTCTGCTCACAGATGCACGGTTTCCAGTAGAAAGACATGGATTTGAGTTCTGAAATGCCAACCGGTTGCTCCGCGTTCAGCCAGTGAAAGCCTCTAACGGGAGCTACTCTAAAAATAATTGAGAGATTTAATAATTGAAGGCGATGGTAAGGGGAGCCTGTGTGATGTGTAAGGTTTGCCGGTGCTTGTGCTGATACTAACTGCAGCAGAAGGACCGTGTCTTCCGTGTTGCAACATCTTTAATTGCTAATAAAAAATGCAGGTGATTATAGAGTTTGGGTGTGATTTCATTGCCGAAACTTGTCAGTCGCTATACAGCCGAAGAGAAAAACTCCTTTTTTCCCCTAAATTTGCTCTTTCTTAAAAGTTGTACTTTGCCTTTGTGAGAAATAAGAAATTCCTCAGAATGTAAAAGACCAAAATAGCAACCAGCAATGGCTATAAATTACTAATTAACAGCTTTTGCCACTAATCGAAGTGTGGGTTCCTTTGAACCTTGGCCTAAATATCAGAAGAGGTAATTACATACAATTTGCTTTGCTGAGGAGATTGTGTTACAAAAATAAGAACAAGACAAGCTCTGGCATGATCACAAGGAAGATTGAAGTTAGTAAAGTAACAGTTTTTGAAAAAAAAAGACCCCAAAAGCTGTTCTGGTTGTTGCAGAACAATGCTGTGACTTGGGCGCTTGCATACGTCCCATCAGACCCTTCATTCAGTGACGCGCTAGCCATGCTAACAAACCACAGGAGCGTTAATGTTTAATTTTAGAGGTGGCTGTGTTTTACTTTAGGCGCTGATTTGCGGCAGTCGTCTTGTAAATCACCTTTCCTTGGTGTTTGTAACCTGCAGGTATTTGTGTTGTGAGACCGGGCTGTTCCCCAGGTGGGTCTGAGGCCTGGCCCTGCCGCTGCGGCTTGCGGAGGGCGCAGGCGTGACCTTCCCAGGCCTCCCGTGCCCTGCATGCCACCGGGCCGTAAGTCCTCTCCGACAAACATTTTCGGCCAAGATTGCCTCAACCCCTTCCACGCAGGCCTGAGGGGGACGGGCAGGCATTTCACTTCACTGCTGTCTCCCTCTGCTTTTCCTGAGGGAGCTGAGCTGTTGAATTCTGGCTCTCACCACAGAGGGAGCTGACCCAAAAGAGGGCTGTGTAGAATAGGGGTTATTTACACAGGGAGGTGGCCGGTAGAAAGTGTTTGTCCTTCTGTGAGATGAAGCGCATGAGTTCAAACTCTGAATTATCCTCAAGAAATGCTCCCCTTTCTTACAATTGTATGGGGGAATCTGTTAGCCCCCCCTGCGTGAGCTCCCTAAAATGAGCTGGTATAAACCCTCAGGTGGTGATGATGGTAGCTTTGCATGAGTTACATGTAACGTGACTGTTGGAGGCGATAAACCTTTGGTAGCGGCGGCAGCCAGGCAGCGATTTGCTCTGTAGCAGCAGCCTGCACGAGGCAATAAAAGTCTGGTGCTGAGCTTATGCATGTATTGATTCTTAGGCACTGCAGCAGCCCATGAGCAGGTATCCCTGCTTAGTGCAGAGCTGGCGCTTGGTAGAGCATCTTGTTTTTAACGTGGGGGGGCTCCGGGCAGTCACAAAGGGCAGATCACACTCATCTCGCAAGACACTCTCAGCTTGGTTGCTGTATATGACTAAAGGTATCTGCTTCATGCTAGGCATGTCAGTATTCAGGCTTGAAATCCGGCATTAATCTATAGGCTGCTGTAAACTGCCAAGTTTTGTCTTAAACATGCTGCTAGAAATTGGGTTTTGTGGCTATGTTTGGGATGTAGTGTTTAATTCTTGCCAGTGCTGCTTTGTCTCAGGAGCCGTTTAATGTAAATGAAGGGCTATTGCATTAACTCTAAGGAAGGCAGTAACATTTCAGGTTTGTAGGAAAATGGTTTCAACCTAAGGTTTGTACATGTGTGTGATTTTGTGCCCCATATCTGAGGGGTTTCTGAAAGGCTGTCATCTGTCAACAGGATTACCTTTCCTTAGAGTTACAGCAGTGCATGGCTTATGCTAATTAGCATTTCTGGGGGAATAGTTTAAACAGAAATAAGCGTGTTGTGTAACTTCACTGAAACCCTAAGGGAAAACATTTTTGTTTTTTTGCTTAACTCCAGTACTACCTTTCTTAATCTGCCGCTTCCCAGCAAAAACTGGCTGCTCAGGGTGCAGCTGCATTTGCAGTTTGTTATTTCCACTCTCTTTCCAGAGGACAGAGATTTCCCAGTATCTGAACAAAGCAATGATTTTACGTGCAGTTTCTTTTAACTCACTGAAGGATACCACTTCTAAAACTCTCTGGCAGAATCTCAAGATCAATCCAGTTGTTGCACAGAGAAAATGCATTTAAATCATCGCAAGTAATCTGGAAAAAAAAAGTCAATATGATCCAATTTATGAAATATTCTTATACAAAGTCAAAGAGAGCAAATGTTAAATGCAGGAATGCAAGTTAGCTGGAAGCAATGGTGAGAAATAATCACTCAAAGCCTGCATTTCTAAAGGGATTTTATAAAGACTAATATTAGGCCTGATACATCTTTACATTTTTATCTCTGATTTCAAAATAAATCACTTCTAATAAATTTGCACATGATGTGGAGGTTGGCTTATGGGGAGGTTGCATGTAGCTGTCTCCATTACTTGGTGAGCAGGACAGGTTTTAATCAAATGTGCTTTACTGTAGATAAATGTAAGATCGTACGTCTGAAAGCAGAAAGCAAATTCTTCATATAAAGGTTGTCTGTGTTCTGACAAACAGCTATTGGCAAAATGATCTCTTGAGCACTCTGGCAATTTACAGTGAGTTTCAGTGCTGTGTTGAAAAGGCTCGGGGAGAGCCTTAGCCAAGGGGAACAGAATTAGTGAAGAGGAGCAGGATGTTGATTTGCTTTGAATATAGTACTTGGGAGGCTTGTGGTGTTCTCATGCCTGATTTTTCAACAGCCTTTGTAAAGTACAGATAAGGTTTAGAGAAAACCCACTAAAATCCTCTTGAAGCTGGAAAAAATTCCGTAGTGAGATATTTAGACCTCATTCTGGCTAAATGTGGTCTTCAATCCAAATAGGATTGAAACGGGCTTAATTGCAGCTTGCTTCCACAGGAGGAAAAAATCTGGTTCCAAAGGACTTTTAATGTAGGTGAAACACCTTGAGAAAGCATCATCAGCTGTGATTTGCAGTTAGACAACTCAAAAGGGGCATGAGGCCGTATTTTTGATGGTATGTGTGAATAGCCATTAGAATAAGCTTCAAGAGAGGTGGCAGGTTTGTTTTGCAATGCAAATTGGGATGCTCTCCTAGAGAATGTACTTAGCCAAACAGTTCTTTGAGTTCAGTCTGGGGGCAGCAATTTGAAATTCTGCATTTTATGCTGTAACAAGAGATAAGACAAATGCACTCATTTGTGCATTCCAGCCCTAAATTCTATTGAACTGAAAAATGCCCTGTATTTTCTCCTAAGTATTACTTTCTTTTCCTTAAAGTAAATTATGGATATTTAAAAAAATCCTCTAACACATCTAGATTTTTTATATAAGATTTACCCATAACAGAGTCATCTTTTGTAGTATTTTGAATTCATTGTTAGTTATAACATTCTACAAACTTTTTTTTTCTTCTTCTACATATTGTTCCCACTTTCTAGGAGAATATTTGGGTAGGAGACTTTCATATGCAGCTTAAAGTTTTACCAAGTTTCTGAAATGAGGTGTTACTTTCTCTTAAAGCACATATTCAGACTTTAATCAAGGGATCTGAGAATGTCCCCGTGTTCCTGGCTGGGTGCTTCTGACTAACTAGATTATAGAGCTGAGTATAAATAAAATGCCATATTACAAAGTCTTGGTGTTTTGCTTTAGCAGCTGTTGAATTTGTGAAAATGGTTGTTATCACAGAGACTTGCACAAATACATACTCTGGTTTTAATCAAACTGTTTCTTTAAAGGTGGGGAAATAAACCCAAAAGAATGTGCCTCAGTCTGTTAGCCTGAATTGCCGTCTGCTACTTCCTTCAGTTGATATTCTGAACAAACTGCACCATACGTGCCTGCTTTCTCTAACACGTATGTTTAATCTTCAGATCTCCGATGGCCAAGGAGATGAGCGCTCAGAGTCTCCCTATGAAAGTGCTGATGAAACTCAGACTGAAGTGTCTATATCATCCAAAAAATCTGAGCGAGGAGCGGGAACAAAAAAAGAATATGTGTGTCAGGTGAGAGATGTTAGCTGGGGCAGGGAGCTATGATTTCTGAGGTTTCCTAGAACAGGTCTTTTTAAAGGTGAAAATGACAATATTAGGCCAGAAACAGGTTTATTGTGCATGTCTCACGTAGGAGATATTAGTGAGCAGGTTCCCCACATCAGTAAATGGAATTTTTCATTCCTAATTTCTTTTTTCATGATCCCTAATTTCTTTTTCCTTGATCTCAAATAAGTGATTTAGCCTTTCTGTTTTAGTTTCCAGGTCTGTAAAATAAGCATAATTTTTTTTACCTCAGAGTAAGTGCATGAATGTTGTCGGGTAACTAGTTAAATGATTGGGAAGAGCTGCTTGCTTATCTGTTCATAAAGCGAAGGAAATAAAACACAGTTGGTTCTGCACTTCTGAGGGAGCACTGCATGAGGCGGAATGCCTGTATATTGAAAGCAGAACCCTTCCTGAAACTATTCTAACACTGTTCTTAGATTACGAAAGGATAACACAATACCTCTGGGCAGAGTATATTTGTTTCCAGGAGACTGGGCAAGCAGTTATATTTCTATTTCTTCTTGGACATAGTGATGATGAGGTTATATCTATCTTTAATTGTTGGCTAATTGCTTAAATTCTGCCAGCATTATTGTCGAGTTCATTTTTAGTTATGCATGTGTCATTGCTAACAGCCTGGGCATAGAAGTTTCATTGTGCCTCCTAGATTAATTTCTTTTTTGCTAAAGAAAAGGAAAATAAGGATGCTTTTTAACACTACTCAGGTGTATCAGTGTGCGCAGGGAAAATTTTCTTAAAGCTTTTTTCTTTTCCTTTTTTCTGTCAGATTGTATTTACTTATCAACCATATTTCTGTGAGTGATGTTTCTAGCAGTTTAATGACAATTAATTGTTTCAACTGGAAGCAAGGGCATGTGATGATGCTTGTAGAATTGTCTTTCACTTGTTAAATTTGATTTCAACAATGGGAAAAGAGATTTTTGAGGAGCAGTATATGAAAAGGAATAAAGAAAACAGTTTTTTCCACATATGAACTTTTCTTTAACATTCAATGCCTTTGTGTTGTAAAAGCTGTGTGAAAAAACAGGTGATCTCCTACTGTGTGAAGGACTTTGCTATCGAGCTTTTCATGTAAGCTGCCTTGGGCTCTCTGGAAGACCTGCAGGAAAATTCATTTGTAGTGAATGTACATCAGGCAAGTTTGTCCCTTTCTATTAATAAAAGAAAAAAAAAGTTGTAGTTTTCTCATACATTTTTACAGGAAATCATCCTGGACAGAGTATGTATCTGTGAAGAAGCTATACTTATCCTTTGGTGCCTGACAGGGTGGGAATTCATTAGTACTGTTGTAACTTTGCCATGTTTTAGGAAGCTCACTCTGTTTTCAGTGAGAACTTTCTTGCAACTTGGCTGATTTGCTCTGAATTCCACTGCCTTCATAACTGCAGATTCTTTGCTGAGTACTATTACAGAGTAGAATTAATGTCTGTCACAAAGACCTAAGAAATCCTAGTAAAAAGCAGCAAGTGAAACATTTTAAGTCCTTTATCAGTTCTTTGTCTATATCGATCTCTTGCTTTTCCTATTAAAATACTACCTTATTGCTATTAATTTCATTTGCTTTTAATCCTACAATAACTGCTTGGAAGTTTTTAATCAAAAATATTACATAAAACGTTTGTGTTCTTGCTCATAAGCTCAGTTCAGAACATGTGGTGAGCCTTGCTGGAAAAAGACTGCTTCAAAATAAGGTTGATCCAAGCAGTCCAGAGAGATTGGGGGATATTTGTCCTTGGTTGGTGGACCTGCTTCAAATTTTACAGGATCACAGGCAACCAATCATCCAATTTCATTGCTTTAACAAAAAAATCAGTTGTCCTGGTGTACTGACGCTTATGAATAAGAACATAAAAACAGATCAGTGAGGCTTTGGGTGTTGTGTACACTTTAACTGCAGTGGGTTTGCATTGTAACTTTATTTTTTTGCTTTGTTTGATTTTATTTTTTCTGTATCTAAACAGATCAGTATTTAATACTGAAGAGTTAAAGCAAATAAATTGCTGTATCCAATAATAGGATTTGCTTTGATTTTAAAAGAAAACACAACACCTCCCCTACATGTGTCAAAAAAAAAAATTAAATACACAGGTTCACAGGTTTGGATGAAAAATTAGTTACATTATTTTTATTACTTTTGCCACTAGGTGTTCATACCTGTTTTGTGTGTAAAGAGAGAAAGGCAGATCTGAAACGCTGTGTCGTCTCTCACTGTGGAAAATTCTACCATGAAGCCTGTGTGAAAAAATTCCATCTAACTGTGTTTGAGAACAGGGGTTTTCGATGTCCTCTCCACAGCTGCCTAAGTTGTCATGTTAGTAACCCCTCCCATCCACGAATTTCAAAAGGTAGTTTCATTTTTACATTTTAATGCCTGATAAATTAAGTCTGTTTACGGTCTGTTAAGGTAAGGAATTTGTTCACGTAGTTGCTCCAAGCTGCAATTTCAGGCATACGTGTAGCATTGATTGATTCAGATTTTTTTAAAATAATAATTGCATAATTGTGGTCAACGTTAGTATTTACCTTATGTTCATTTTAAACTAGTTTTAAATTATCTATGGCTAGGCATGTTTTCTTCTCAAGAGAGAATGAAATGCATATATGATAGTCAGTGAGAGACAGGGCACGCAGAGCTAGGGCAAGATCTGCAAATGCATATTGCAGCAAGGCTTGCTGAACGTGAAGATGTGATTCCATGTGTATTTTTAGCTTGGGGCAACATTTGTAGACAAAGCTGCATGACTGAGGAAAGCTTGTCTACTTTGTTGTTCACAGCTAAAGCCTTCACGTTTAAATAGTGTAGTGCTTTAAACTCAGTATAATGTTCTTTAAAAACCTTTTGTTAAATCAGTATTGTTGCTGAATGTAAATATGCAGATGTTGACAATGTAACTGGTATATTTTTTGTGTATATAGGCTACCTCGAGTAATAATACCAGTTTTTTAGATCAAATAAGAGATGGGTTTTGTTCAAAAATAATATGGCAGTATTCTGCTTTGCTAGGAAAGATGATGCGTTGTGTTCGCTGTCCTGTTGCATACCATGCTGGAGACGTTTGCATTGCTGCAGGATGTGCAGTCATCGCTTCCAACAGCATTGTTTGTACGAATCATTTCACTGCCATGAAAGGGAAAAGTCATCATGCGCATGTCAATGTGAGCTGGTGCTTTGTGTGTTCAAAAGGTAAACTGATGCAAAGCTATTACGTATATGTAACAGCAAAATGCTTTATTCTTCAATTTACATTTTATTTTACTAATCTGTCTACACAAAGTTATTAGAAAAGTGTTTGACTCCCTTAGATATTGAAATAACTTCAGGTTGGCTTGTGCTGCTTTAAGTTTTTGAGTATCCTTTTTTTTTTTGCAGATGTAATTTACTAAAGAATGTTTTCACTTGGACTTTGTCCAGCAACCAGAAGCCTAATTTAATTCTTTGCCAGAGACGCATAATGAGAAGTCCTTCTCTGTTCTTTCCTGTGTGCAACGTACTGAAGCTCTTTTTGTTTCTTTATCGCTAATATGTAATATTAAAACATAAATATTTTAAGAGTTGCTTTCAGTTTAATAGCAGACAGCAAATTGAATCCATAGTAGTTGTTGCCAGGTGGGCCACTAATTAAGGATGTTTTCCTTTATGTTGTATAATAAATTTCTTTCATATTGAGAACCACAAAACGCGTAGTGCTGATTAAACTGTGGCAACGAGAGTTTACCTGATTTGTTAACAAATTAACATGCAGCGTAGCAGCTTGCTAAGCAGCAGCTAACTTTCTACTTGTTAATTCATGGAACAAACTAACAATCTTGTTCCCCACCTCTTCTCCCGAGGAAAAAAAACATCAGAGAAATCTGATTAGGCTTAATTTTTGTTGTCCAAATTTTACATACAGTAAATTCTTAATATATATTAAACTATGTTAAACATATTATAATCGTTAAAATAAAGTAATTTTACTTTGTGGTACATTATTCTGGCTTTTTTATAACTAGCTTGCTTGTTAATTTATATGTATCACTAACCCGAGTCTGCCAGGCATTCAGATGAGTCAGGATCCTTTGGTTTCGGTACACAACTAAATGATATGTTTGTTGCAGACTGGCATGGTTTTAACCATTTTTTTCTGGCTGAACCTACCACATACGTACCGCACTGCTTTGAATCTGGTTGGAATGCGAAACTTTTTTTTTGTCTTGATGTTTTTCAATCCTTTTTTTTTTTTTTTTTTTTTTTTTTCTCGGAAGGAGGAAGCTTGTTGTGCTGCGAGTCATGTCCTGCAGCGTTTCACCCAGACTGTTTAAACATTGAAATGCCAGATGGGAGCTGGTACTGCAACGACTGCAGGGCAGGGAAGAAACTCCATTTCCAGGATATTATTTGGGTTAAACTAGGAAATTACAGGTCTGATGAACATTTTATTTTCTTTTACAATAATAGTAGAGTGTTTTAATAAAGTGTCATATAGCTGGCTTCTTCTGTATGCCAGCCTTGCTGCACACAGACTTGTCATTTCTCTGAACGAGGGATCCCATCTTACATGGAGCTGTTCCTGTGCTTAGCACCCCAGTCCTAAGACTTTAAAGCTTTGCTGTTGCTCTCTGCCATGGCAGTATCTTCATAGGACTCCTCCTGAGTCTCCTGATGTGTGCTTCTACTAAGGATGCCTTCAACCCCTCTTGTTTCAGAGATCTCTTCGAATAATTAAGCTTTATAACTTGTAATTGGGTAAATTGCTACCTTCCTGACTGGCAGATAAGTCAATCAAGCTGTCAAGGTTTTACACTTCATTGAGATTTGGGTGAGATAGAGGTGGGTGGGGTTTACCCTGGAAAGCATTAATAGCTGTTATCAGCTGTCTCTTAATCTTTGACAATTACAGAGATTGCAGACTTTGTTAAAGATGCTTTTGCTAACCAGATGTGAGGAGCTTTACGTGTATGCTTATCTTGCAGGAAAGCGAAAGTCCTACAGATCTGAGTGCAGGCTTTTGTTTTCTAGCCTAATCTTCTTCCTCTGCCCAGTGAGTTGGAGTGTGGGGAGGAGAGGACTTAAAGTTTGCTTCAGGGTGTTTTGGTTTGGTTTTCAGTTCGAGGCATTTTGTTTTTTTTTTTCATCCTATATTTGGAAATAATTATTAGTTACTGCTGCTCAAGGTGATTTTGTTAAACTTGCTGAAAAAGCTTTACTAAATTGCTGTGCTTTTCTATTTTTACTTCTGTGCTAGATGGTGGCCTGCAGAAGTTTGCCATCCGAAAAACGTTCCCCCAAATATCCAGAAAATGAAGCACGAAATTGGAGAATTTCCCGTGTTTTTCTTTGGTTCTAAGGATTACTTTTGGACGCACCAAGCACGGGTGTTCCCGTATATGGAGGGAGACAGAGGGAGTAGATACCAGGGAATTAAAGGAATTGGAAAAGTCTTCAAAAATGGTACATAGCTAAAAGTAAAGAAAAATAATCTTGCGATATGCATGCTTTACTTTCTTCACACATAGCCTCAGGACTGTTTCTGTGCATTTGTTTTACAATATTGAAGTACAAAAGTTTGTTTTAGTATTTTGACCAGCAGTCACTATTACTAACTTTGAATTAAAGCATTATTATCATGATTTGTAAAAAACTAGCATTTGATTGAAATTCTTTCTGATGATTTAGGCTTTTTGTAAAGCAAATGAGTATAACTCAGGCAGTAGAATTGATAAATTTGTTAAGAGCATTAATACTCCAGAAGCATTGGTTGGAAGCTATTTAATGTTTTAGCTAGGAAGTAGATCATGCTTCTCTAACACACATGGTACTAAGCAGGTCAACTTGACAGGAGTGATTCTTTCTAATTTTTTTTTTGATACAACAATCTTTTTTAGCTTTGCAAGAAGCTGAAGCTCGATTTCGAGAAATAAAGTTACAGCGAGAAGCCAAAGAAACCCAAGAAAGTGAACGTAAACCTCCACCGTACAAGCATATTAAGGTAGAGTTTGAGGAAGATACACTCTGTACTCAAAGGTCTAGGCTAGCTCTGGAAAGTAAGAGCTGAATGGTGTGATGGGGAGAAGATGTTATAATGATGTGTTGGTAACTGTGCTTTCTTTAGAGCCAAGTAATTATGAAATTTTGTTTCTGTTGGAACACCTAATGTTGCAAAACCAAATTAGTAACAGCTGTAATAACTCATACAATATATTTAAAGTTTTGAAGTGATATTTGAACAGTTTTAATGTCTTATTCAGGTGAATAAACCTTGTGGTAAAGTACAGATATACACTGCTGACATTTCTGAGATTCCCAAGTGCAACTGCAAACCCACAGATGAAAACCCTTGTGGCTTTGATTCCGAGTGCCTCAATCGGATGCTGATGTACGAGTGTCATCCACAAGTCTGTCCAGCAGGAGAACGATGCCAAAACCAGTGCTTTACGAAACGTCAATACCCTGAGACAAAGATCATCAAAACGGATGGGAAAGGGTGGGGTCTGGTTGCAAAGAGGGACATTAAAAAGGTATGAATCATTCTTGCCTAGAAAAGATTTGGTAGCTTGTGATGTCCTTTGTGGGTTTGGTATATACTTTACCAGTGGTACTTGGTATCTTTCAGGGAGAGTTTGTGAATGAGTATGTTGGTGAGCTAATTGATGAAGAGGAATGTATGGCAAGAATCAAATATGCACATGAAAATGACATTACTCACTTCTATATGCTTACTATCGATAAGGTAGAGTATTTGACATCTCCTTCTGTTGTTTAGTTGTAATGTTACTTTGACTTCTCTTCCTTCTTCTGAACACTCAATGTTCCTGTGTGTTCGAACACATACCTGTGATGTTCCATTGTTTCATATATTCACAATATTGTATCTTCTGCGCCTGCTTGCTCCATTCTATATACATATACACATATATAATGTATCTCATTGGCTCTTACTAGGTAATGTAATAAAGTATATGCTAAGGTCTGTACATTTCATGCTTTGCTGCTTGAAATAAAGTATAGCGAAAGTATTTATCTGCCTAGTTTTAGGAGAAAGTGTGAAGTTTTTGGGAAATAATGCTGTAGTTGAAAGACTTAGTTAGCAATATGTTTACCAAAACTTCAACTAAAAAACTCACTTGTGAGTACTGTGAAATATAGTTCTAAGGCTGTTTCCTTAGAAATGAAAGGCTGTTTCCTTAGATATGAAAGTATCCCCAAGCAAAGAAGAGTTGGCTTCATATTTTTGCAGTCCTAATCATCTTTCTTTTGTCTAAGATTGTACTACTCTGTATTTCTACAGCTACAGTTTTTGTTAGCCCTCTAACCAAGGAGTTATTGCACAGCCTAAGAAGGATGAAACCATGTTTCTCTAAACACTTAAGTTTCTCACCCCTCTACTAAGCTGGCACACAATGTCAGCTTGTTAAATATCTGAACTGAATATTTGACTTTTGCTGTAGTTAGTAAATAACCATTGTGGTTCTGCCTTTCACAAATGTCCGTGCTGTTTATAGGTTGACCCATACATGCAGTTAAGGTGTCTGAATGTATGTGCATGTAGTCATGAAAATTCTGCATGTGCATTATAAAAATGAGTTGGAAGCAAACCTTAATAATTAAAATACTGTTGTTCTGCCTCAGTGATAGAATGGTGCAATATTTTTCATAAATAAGCAAAGCTCTCTCAAGCAGCTCTGCAATGAATCAGTTTCAAAATTCTGAATATTTCAAGGTTTTATTTTATTTGCTTAGCATCTGGTATGTTTGGCGGAGGTAGAACTTAAAAGGTAATTGTGTCTAGGGATAGGACTTCTTTAGTTTACCAAGAACTTGTTTTTGTTCAAAATAGGCTGATCTGGGGAAAGAAAGCTGGTGGAAATCTGGTAATCTCTGCAAATAGCCATGCAGTGACTTGGTAAATAGCATAAAGCACAGTACTTGTAAATGCATAACAGCTTTTTGAATGCAAAGTAAAGGGTAAATGGACTGAGATTGAGTTTTGAAGCTTTTTGGAGTGAGGGGAATTTTACATGACCAGCAGAGTGCTCACAAGAACGCTTATCCTGCCATGTGGCTGAGATGGGTTCTGGGACAAGGTGAGCTAGATCATGAGTATTGCTTTGGGAGTGTCTCATTCCAGGCCACCTGGGACACTACAGTTTTCAATACAACATGTAATATTGATTTGCTTCTGTGTTTCTGGGTAGCAAAAACATGTCTGTTTTGAATGTAACTAATGAAATAATTTATGGAAATTCTTTTTTTGTGAGGGGAGGGAGAAAAGCATTCACTCTGTTGCTGGTTTGATCTCCAGGACCGTATTATTGATGCTGGCCCCAAAGGAAACTATTCTCGTTTTATGAATCACAGCTGCCAACCAAATTGTGAAACTCTAAAATGGACAGTAAATGGAGACACTCGTGTCGGCCTCTTTGCTGTGTGTGATATTCCTGCAGGTATTTCAGTTCGTGTTGGTTTTATTTTAATTCGCTAAGCTAAACATTTTACATGGATACGTTAAATCAGTGGGAGGTCGTGGGTTAACTGATTCAGTAAAATATTTTTGTATAGAACTGGACAGGTGGAAGAGATGTTTTGTGGTGTTCCTTTTACTGTAATGTTTCTTAATAGTGAATCCTATGTCTGCTTTTTATTGCTTACGTCTAACGATACACCAAAGAGCCCCTAGTTAGTATCTGTGCAGTCACTTTGTGTTGCCCGTCAAAAAAGTGGAGCAGTTTTTGTTTTAGAGAGCTCAAACAGTATTTCTGAATCTTTTCTTCAACTGAAGATAGAGTGAGTGTTTAAAATACGTTTGAAAATATGTATGTTCTGGTTTGTTTTTACAATATTGAAATGCATACATGCACATATATGCACACGTCTGTGTATAGCTGTATCACCTATATCTACAGCTACATATACATATGGGTATCTATAATGTGCAGACTATGCACATGTGGTTTTGTAAAGTCAAACTAGTTTGCTTTAAAGTGTAACTGCATAAGACATCGTGCAGTACTGGTGCCTAGTTAATCATTGTCAGTGCTTGTGAGCAGTAAAGGGGAAAAAATCTTATGATAATAAATCGACAGGCAAGTACAGAACCAGAAGACAGATAATAAAACCTTTGTTTGTTTGTAATAATTTTGATAGGCTTCAGTACCTTGTCCTTCATAATAAAACGGTGTGTCTCATCTCACTCAGGGACGGAGCTGACTTTCAATTACAACCTTGACTGTCTGGGCAATGAAAAAACAGTCTGCAAATGTGGTGCCCCAAACTGCAGTGGATTTCTTGGGGACAGACCAAAGGCAAGTAATATATCAAGATAACTTGACAGTGTCTTGTCAAACTAGTAGCCTTGGTTTTTCTTTTAGGGTATATCTAGGTAGACCAGCTTTGTGTTATGATAAGGGATAATCACTTTAGGTCCTGAATAAGAAACATTGCAAGCTACTGGCACTAGCTTTTGGAATCAGAAGCATATAAAAATAAGTGGGTGCAGAGGGGAATAACCTCTAGTTAATCCCAGTCACCTCTGAAGTATGAAGGAGGGGAAAGGTTATAGGAACTAGGAACTAAGAACAAACTGGCCACAGTTGCTTGAGTGCTGCACTAGAGTGAATTCAGGGAGAGATGGTAGCACAAAACCGAGTGTTTATTGGGTAAACCCTATCCTGCATAGCCCAACTATAGCCAGTGAGGTTTTTCTGACTTTGCAGTTTAAATCTAAAACGTTCGCTAAAGTCATTAAAGATCTTCCAGTTGAAGTTGAACTAAAGAATAAAAAATTGTGAGTTTTGAAATGTAAACATAATGAGGGGAGGCAGGGGAGATGTAAAACTATCACGAAATGGTGTGTATGATTCATGTCAGGTTAACTTAAAACCTGTCCTCCAGTAGAAGGACATGTACACAGTCCATACCCCACATTGTGTACACAGTCACAGTTCCTGAAACTCTGCTGTGTGTTTTTCAAAGAATGCAAGTGGATGCTGGTTTTAATAATTCCAGTGTAAATTATGCATAACTGGAAGAGAAAAAAAAATGGATATTGAAATGTTTGGTAGTGCAACTACAAAATGGAGGCAAATTAGCCATAAGTAGATTAGACTGGAAATTGGAAGACTTTTTTTTTTTTAAGTCATAAGAAAGTAGAAGAGCTTACCAAGAGGAAGAAATTACAGGGACAAGAGGTGATTTCAAGTTGTCTTTTTATAAGAGTTAGTGTGGTTTTTATTAACATGGATAGGCACCGCGAGGCTCTGGACAAGTCTGTACCAAGTCAAATTTTTGCCTGTGTGCACTGTCTGCCAGGGATGCCAACAGTTTTCCTTGTTTGTGTAATATTTTTCTTTTGCAAAACTGGCATTTACAGATTTGCAACTTAATCTTTTAGAATTCTTCCACTAATGCCTCAGAAGAAAAAGGCAAAAAGACCAAAAAGAGAACACGGAGACGCAGAACAAAAAATGAAGGGAAGAAGGAATCTGAAGATGATTGTTTCCGTTGTGGTGATGGAGGCCAACTGGTGCTGTGTGACAGGAAATCTTGTACTAAAGCTTATCATCTCTCCTGTCTTGGTTTAGTGAAACGTCCTTTTGGTGAGTGACCTCCCTTGTTAAGCTTCTGTAAATAAGTAACTTGCAGGTACCTTGTTTATTGCACAGAAACCTTCTCACAAGTGTCTTTTTTTGAAAACATTCTTTTGTATGGTGGGAACTTCACTCATGAGTAGTGTAGGAGTTCTTCCTCAACGTGGAGGCACAACGATGGCCTCTCTCCTGCTTCTCTGTTAAAATCAACCTTTGGTTTTATGAATGTAGGTAATTGCTCCTATTGGGTGATGGACTTACTCAGTGTGGCTCTGTCACAGGAAAGCTGATTATATCTCAGAAATGCATATGAAGCCAGTTGAGTTCAAGCCAGAAGAATACCAGCGGCACCTGGAATAAGACGAGTAGGAAAACTTTAAGGGCAGTAGACATCAGGTTGCAGTTCCAGGTACTACTGGAGCTACCTGGTTCTGCAGGCAAAGCCTGTTATCCCAGAAACAAGTAAAAGGATGACTGGTAAAATGTGCTGGCATAAGAATTTCTGTAAGTGAAGCACATTGGCTATCCCTGAGCAAAACCTGCAACAAACAGGTGAGCGTTGTAATGGTAGGCAGCAGATGACTAGATATTGAGTATTCTACCAGCTTGCAAGTTCTGTAAAATGCTATGGAATAAAGCCTGAATAGTTTCTTCTATCTGGAGTTCATTGCTGCATTTAAATGAAATTAAAGTCAAGTCCATTACTTATTGTTGTCAGTTGAGATTTAGAGTTATGATTTTTTATTTTTGAGACTAGCCATACAAGTTCCTGTCTCATCTGTCTCTGAAAGAAGTTGTGCATTGTTCAGATGCTAAAAGACAAAGCTTCTTTAAAAGACTGTGACGTTTTTTACTCCCTAGTAATTTGTTCTTTGGTTTTGGTCACAGGAAAGTGGGAGTGTCCTTGGCACCACTGTGATGTTTGTGGCAAACCTTCTGTTTCTTTCTGCCACTTCTGCCCAAATTCTTTCTGCAAGGAACACCAAGACGGGACAGTACTAAATTCTACGTTGAATGGACAGTTATGCTGCTCTGAACATGTTCTTGGGGTGGATTCTGTTGAAACTCAGAAGACTGAGAAACCCCGCAAAAAACTGAACAAGTTGAAGCCTAAGAGAAAGCAGAGGAACAGATGGATGAGAGCTGAATGCAAATAGTCATGGACTGCAGTTTCTACTGCCAACACTATCTTGTAGATAAGTTGTGAATATGACCAGGGAAGGACACAATTTTACATATATTCTGTAAAGGTTACGTGGGGGGGGATTTTTTTTGTTTTGTTTTATTATTTTTTTTATAAATCCACTGAGCCAACCACAGCAGTCTTCTGCTGCTTCTGCACTGATAACGAACTGCATAGTTCAGAAAATTTCAGGACAAACCAAACTTATTACTCAGCATTACAGTTACACTTGAATTGTTACGAATGTAAAAGGTTCCCTCCAATATTCTTTCAGATTGGAGGTAGGTTAAAAGCAAACCAGGTAGGCGTAAACATAGGTTTTAAGATAGTATTTGTCAACCAACAGATGTTTAAAATAGTATATCCTTGAAAGAAGTTATTAGCTTGAGTCCTTTAAAGTAAGAAATAGCTTGGTCCGTGGTCCCAATGAGATTTGCTTGCCTTGTGTGTTTTAGAGCAAGTGCTTGAATGCCATTCACGATCCAGGTGCGTATCTCGCTGTCACCACACACAAAACAATTTGTTTGTACTCCTATAAAATTGCTTTCCAATGATTCTTAAACAACCATTTTCTTAAAAATATTCTTCCACCAAGAAATACAGTGCATGGTGGGAAAGGCACACCCTGTACCAGAGAGGGGAAATTTTACATCGTAAGAGATTTTTTTTCTGTACTGTTTTTTCCTGTATTTCATTCCAGCAAAACTTGACTTGATCTTGCAGAGCTGTACAAGTCTGGATTTAGAGGGATATCATCTTGCATTCTAGGCCCAATACTCTGTGATTTTTGTGTCTTAATAGAAACAAATCATACAAAACCTATTATCTGGAAAAAAATGAGTTTTTCCTTAATGTCAAGTAAAATGCAGAGGCAAACATTTCTTTGGAATGCTTGGACTCCAAGCATTGCAACTTTGTGGCAATGCAAAAAATGCCCAACAAGGAACAAAAGAGAAAACCAGGAATGAAACCCTGAAACAGAAGGTGAAACTTGACTAGCTACTGAAGTCCAAAAACTAAGTTATCAAAACAACTAATTAAAAGTGAAGTATATTTTTGAAGAAGCATGTAAGGAACAATTTTGGTGTGAAATTTAGCCCAACTCTGTTCCTTTTTATGCAGTTTATGTAAAACTGGCTACTTGACTTGGCAGACTGAAATCATTCCTTACTTTTTTTAGGAGCTCTGCTCTTGACTGTCTTATCGCCACTGTGTTTTGTCAGCAAAGCTGTTTTGAATGCTTTGCTCCCGGTAGGTTCTCACAGTGCAGTGAGATGAATACACAAGATTTAGTTTTAATGGAAATAATGTTAGAACTAGGAAAAAATGGTAGAGAAAAATGTCTTTACCTGTTTACTTCCCAGTGCATGTCATTGGTGTGTGATTAGGCAGCG
This sequence comes from Cygnus olor, assembly GCF_009769625.2. Lineage (NCBI taxonomy): Eukaryota > Metazoa > Chordata > Aves > Anseriformes > Anatidae > Cygnus > Cygnus olor. The sequence goes on along the minus strand of NC_049172.1, from coordinate 69,150,570 downwards.
TTACAAGTAAGTTTTGACTTGTGCCATTGTTATCTAGCCTATGTAAACACAATGTGCGCCTTCATGTCCATTTAGGATTTGTGTATGTTCTAGCTTAGTTTGCCTTTACTAGTGCAGAAACTCTGTGTAGCCCTTTTGAAATTGAAGCCTTGCTATATCTTAAAAGTGTATGTTTCTTTCCAAACGTATTTTTTCAGGATTTGACTGCAGATTTAGTTGAAATTAACTGAAATCCCCATTTGTTCCCAACACTTAAAACTTTGGTTTTTATTAGGAGATATTAACTGAAACAGGTTTTAAATGTAGCTTTGCCCTGTCCTGAACTCTTTTAATTTCTATTTTGTAACCAAACAACTGCTTTGTTCTTTTAATCCATTGTATAAACACTGTTGGAAGATGTTGGTTTTTATTTTCCCCAAGTAATTATGAGAAAAATAGCACAGTTCGAAGTAGGGGGAAAGTGTTACATATTTGTATTCTAAAACTGGTATACCAAGCCTTGCACTCAAGGAAGAAAATGAAGATTTCTTAATTGAGTTTGAGAGGAAACTTTTCCTCTGCTATAGATATTTGTAATACCGAGACTGAAGCATAGGCCTGTGCTTAAAATCAAAACCAAAAAATTGTGTAATGTACATTGCTATTGCTTTTTGAGGGGAGGAAAGTGAAATCAGGTAGTAAAGTAGAAAGATTTTCCTCATCACTTTTAAACAAAATGAAGGAATTTTATGTCATTGGGACCATTATTTGTTTGAATACTATACCATGTAAGGAAGGCTTTATAAGAATACCTTTAAATAAGTTATTATAAAATCTTACCTTTACATTCCACTGCTTTTATAATTTGTTAAATTTTTAGTCGTTTTATTGCTTTTTCTCTTCATACATAGGTATAACAGCTCTGGCACCCTGGAACAGTTATGCCCAAAGTCCTAATAGGCAGATACCCACTTCCAGAAGCCATCAGCTCAAATAGTTATTGATTGGCACTGTTGCAGAAACACCATCAGTTTTCAGATCGGTCGCGGAGCCTACAACTCCCCGCCTTCCGTGCAGGTGGGGTCACAAGCACATTTAGTACGGCAGGATGCAGTACAGCCACCCATTTTGTATCTGTCTGTGGGTAAATAAAGACGTCAGTGTTCAAAGCAATCGCTCTCAGCATTCCTTTCATAATGTTAAATTTACACAAACAGATCTTAGCGAGTGGCTGTTTGACTTTCTGCTTCCTTCTACCTCTTCTCTACTCTTTGTTACTAAGCTCCTTGGGCCAATGAAGGCTTGCACCGCAGACAAAAAGACTCCAAACTAGAGGTTTGCTTTTGAGTTACTAGGACTTTGTTCCTTCTGCTGATTACATACTTCGGAGATTGATCTTTAAAAGAAATGTGGACCATGTTCTTCCTTGATATGTACTGACCCTACGAGCTCAGCTCGGTCACTCAGAAGGTGATCTGGGAGAATTTTAGCGTCTGATTCAGGAAGGGTGTTTTTTAATGAAGGCTTCTATACCTTACTCCGCAGCACTGGGAGAAGAGACTGAAGTATTGTTTTAAACAGACGGCAAAAGAAAAGTTGTTTCACTATTTTCCTTTTCCCACTGTTCAAATACAATCTTAGAAAAATTGAGCTTTCTCATGATGCAACTCAATACTTCTTAGCATCAACAGCTTAAAGATTTCCTGCTATAAATTCATCTAAATAACACCTAAGTATGGTATATTATGTGGCATTAAATTATGTAATTTGTCTTACCCATAGAAATAGAAAGATGTCTTTCCTTTTCCAGCAGACTTGTCAAAGCTGGTATGTAATAGGCAAATTCAAAATTTGTTGTTCCTTCATCACGTGAGCAAGCATGGAAACAATTTTCTTTTGAATATGTTAGATGAATTTGCTTACAGTCTAGGAAGAATAATCAAATTAAATGTCTGTTTTGTTCTGTAGCTTTGTGTTTATGGTTAATTTTTAGGGGCTTTTTTAATTTGAATTACTTTGAGAAGCAGAATACCTTGAGAGACATATTAATGCAATTTTTCCACATTGTTGAGTCACATTATTCCATGTCTGACTGCTTGAGAAACTTCAGTGTCTTATTAAATATTAAAATTTATTCTTAGTTATTTAAGAGATATTGCTAATTCTTTTTTGGGGAAAAAAAGTTTTCGCAGCTTTTTAAAATTTTTTTAATTATTTTTAGTCAAGTATACGATCTGCAAGTATGGTTTGGCAGTGAGAGAACTGGATGTTCTTCTTTCATAGTGATAAGTTAGTTGCACTCCAGGATTTCCTAAGAGACTCGCTGGAAATAATACTTAAAGCTTATGTGGAACTGGTGATGATTGTGCTTTGGCTTGTTTCCACGGCATCGCTTATCATATAAATATTGACACTTTTTGCAGTCCAGTTTTTCCTGTTACAGTGCTGTTTTCTGTTGCTCCTAATTTTGGAGACTTGCACTATCTCGAGCTGCAGTCACACAGTCCCACCAGGTCTGGGCTCAGCTGGCTGTCACTGCTGCTGTCCTGTTGGGCCAGGTTTGAATTCAACTACGCTTTTCCTTTTCAGCCAGACTTTAGTTTGGGTCTGGTTTGCCTTGTGGGTGAAATCTCCGTGTGTGCCAGCAGCTGTCTGTCTTTAGGAACACACCAAAAAATGTGCTTTGGATTACTGTTCTGCTGAGATAACCTGGTACTATGCTATCACATCTGCACCCTTTTGTTGCTCCTGGGGAAAGCCCTGATGGCCATGCACACCCCATCCCCAAGCTCTTGGGGCTGGAGAACAGAAGAGGGTTGTAGGCATCATTTCCCACAGCCCCTGTGGACCACAGCACATAAGCCAGGAGGAGGAGACCCCATCCTGTCCCCAGGTGGTCACTGCTGCCATTTCCTAGAGCTGGGGAAGCCCTAAGGGACATCGGATTTCAAGCAAGTAGCTGGGAGTGAGGAAGAGAGCGGGAGAAGGGGCTGAAGAGTGAAGACAGGAGGTAACCAAGAGTAACCACTTCTCTCTCTTCATTGAGAAATGGGTCTTGGGAGCAGGTGGACAAAAATGAGGTTGAGGGATGGTTCTAGGGCAGAAAGGGGCTTGGGCAATCCTCAGGGGAAGGATAACAAGGTGGGATGGGATTAAGCTTGACATATGGTTTAGAGATACTGTCCCTGCTGCTACTGATCCAGGTGGCAGGGTTACTGTCTGCATTCCTGCTGCCCACAAGGAATGACACCTCTCTTCCAGTTCATTTATTCATCTGACATAGCCAAAAGAGAGCAGAGAAGTGATTTTTTTTTTTTTCCTTTTTATTAAAAAGCACAGGAACCTCCCCTGGGGTGAGGAGAATGAGCAGGGGAGGGCAGCAACCACTTAACCCCCTGCCAGCTGCGTTCCTTCAGCTGACTGCTGCTGCCTTAGCCCAGGGAAAAGACTGAAGTGAGAAGTAACACCTGCTGCCACCTCCACGCACACTCATTTCAAAGCCTAGCTCTTTTAATAGTAAGTACTGCTTTTACTGGGGCTCTCAGAGCTGATGAAGCACGGCACGTCACAGCTGGCTGTTCGGTGCGGGGTTTTGCAGTGCACCTGGTCTGTGAATGAATTTCACTCTAGGAGAAGGGAGGCAACAAGGGAGAAGGGAGCTGTTGAAGCTGACCCCATTACAGCTGATGGGCGTTTCTGACTGCCTGCTAGGCTGCAGAGATCAAATGGCAATGAGGACAAGGTGCAGAACGGAAAACGTAATGAGAAAGAACATAATAGGGAAAATACAGCAGACACCAGTTTTAAAAAGAGAAGAGGTAGCCAGCCACACAACACCTACAAGACTTTAAATTGTTGCTGTAAAATACAAATCACATCTGTGTAGCCGGCCGGGATGGTCACTTGGGCTGCCTGCACCAGAGACAGTTTGGCGTCAGGAGCTGCACCCCAAAGGACTTCGTGCAGTTTCATGTCTTACCTGTGTGGCTTGGCTAAGAAAGAAAATTTCTGCGAGGTTTGCCCAAAGTTTGTCATTGCTTCTGTAGGATGAAGCGCTGCATTAGAAACTGCAGCAGGAAACAGAAGGGGTGTATTTGTCCAGGAATCAACCATTAGGCCTGTTGCATGTGTTTTCCCACAGCTGAGAGGAAGGGGAAAGCTTTGGGATCTTTTTCCTTATTTTGTCCTTCCTTAAAGTAATGGTAAAGTTTTGAGAAAGGTAAATAAGTAAATACATGTGCATATTCTTTAAAGGAATACATTCATCTTAGTTCCTACTTAGGTGGAAACAATTGTGCTGTGGAAACCTTGATAACTGGAGCAGTCAGTCTTTGCTCAGGTTGTTGAGCTGACTGCTGAAAGGGGAAGTTTGTTTTTTTTCCCCTCTAAAGAAAAGGAGAAAACTTTATTTGTAAGTGAAGGGGGACACTTGTGCTGTTCAGCCTGTTTTCAAATATCACTCAGCTGAATTGATTAGCACAAGTAGCCACAGGTGAAAATTATTCGATTTGTATTTCTCTGCACTTATTTTGGCTATATAGAAATGGGTTGGTGATTGTTAAACATTTTCACATATGCACACACATGCTTGCCGTTAGCAATTCCTCTGCTACCAGCCAGCATACACTGGCTCTGTGTGCTCCATCACGCCGTACGTTGTGTGCCACCCCGATTTTCTTGGTAGCAGCAGGGACTTCAAAGAGTTCTTGCTAGATTCGTGCCTTCTTTTCAGTATTATCACAAAGATGGTAAAGATTCCACCTGGAACATAATTATGGTTAATTTTCAGATGAGAAGGGAAAAGTGTCAGGTGAGGTTTGTTCTAGTGCTTTTTGACTGCTGTATTATCTTACAGTAAATGAAGTTTTTTCTCCTCCTATGCTTGGGCACAAAAAAGATTTGGCTAGCTGTAACAACTCAGCTTTAGCATTTCAGCTTTACTCTGAAAGCCACAGAGAACGGCAGCGGGTTTTAATGAAATAACTGTTAATTGTTTTTCTATTCCTCATTACTCTCTGCTCTGTGGCACTGTCATTACCCACCTGGCATCTTATCAATGCAGACTTGTTGCACTTGTGCCACCCTTCTGAAAGACCTTGTTGAGAGATGCATTTGCTCTGTGCAGTGCTTATAATGAAGCACAAGAAGTAACTGACCTAGATTAACTTTGAGTCTAGACTGAGATCAGGACTGTCAGAAAAAATTACTTTTAGGTTGGGCATAGACATGGAAATAATTGGCAAATCTCAAGTACTGTGACATTTTTTTGTTGTTTGTTTCTGGCATAAGCATAATCAAGGAAAACTGATCTTAACAGAAGAGCACAAATCTGTCGCTGTGATGCAATATGTCCAGACAAATACATCCAAATTTAGGTAGTGTGAGCAGACAATCTGTAAACAATTGATCTGTTAGCCCAGCCGTGAAATGCTCGCAGGTTCCAGCGTTGGCTGTTTCTTTTGCCCCTATTCTTAGCAAACACTTTGCCATGTAGGACTTGACTAAGGAATGTTGTTCTGTGACCCTCAGCCTCGTTTGTCAGAAATGCTGGTTAATTGGACATTGTTCCTGCATGGGTAGGCTTTTCATATGTTTCATTTTAATCTACTTTTTCTAATTAATACTTGCTTCAGATGGCATCTGTCTGGGCAGATTTTTGGACCGTAGCCTGGCACAGCGGAATCCAGGCTCCCGAGGTGCGGGAGCTGTCGTGTGGTTCCAAGTCCCAGCTGAGAAGGACCCTCATCCACTCCTACTGAGGAGGAGCCCCATAGCTCCTCAGGCCTCTGCTGCCCTTTTCACAGCCTCACAGGGTGGCCGGGGCTGGCAGGGACCTCTGGGGCCTTCTGCTCCGAGCCCTGCCCCAGCAGGGCCACCCCGAGCAGGGGGCCCAGCCCCACATCCAGGCGGCTCCTGGAGATCCCCACGGAGCCCCCACAGCCTCTGGGCAGTGTCCCTGCATAGTGAAGTGATTTTCTCCTCCTTATATCCATGTAGTCCTCATGTGCCAAGAGAGGACTTTGAGAGGAGCAGCTAATGCTGCTTTGTTGTTGAAGCTCTGCTCTTTTTTGTTCGTAGCAGGGAGTAATGCATCTGCTTGATCTCTCCTCTGCCTTTTAACAGCAGTGAGCCACGCTGGAGGATGCGTGTTCAGAAGGCACATAACTGTTGGGCTTCAAGCACAGAAACTCAGGGGTAGGTGGCTTTAATGCCTTAGACTACCAGGAGGTGATGAAAACACTGTGGCAAAAAAGCTGGTAGAGGAAGCAGCATTTAACATGGGGACTTCTTTTCACGTCCCTGCACACAGATCAGCCTCAGCTTGAACATCCCTCTTCCACCTTGCTCTGCTTGATCTTTTCACAGTCAGTAACGGTTGCTCAATTTGCATCACAAAGTTTAGGGGAAAGTTTAATCAGAGGTAGCAATTGATTTAAAACTACACAACTCTTATTTTTTCCCTTTGTTAAGATTACAAATGCCTACTCATCATTGTGGGACAAACATTCCTGGTGTAGCTCCCTCATGGAGCACTCATCCACCTGCTGGTTTCCTGCCTGGCCCCCCTCGAATGAGCTAATTACAGCAGGTGCCTGTTTTCCATGCCACTGTCTGCTTCCCGCAGTCACTGCACTGAATGGATGGTCTTTGTCTGGAAAAATACCCCAGGAGCAGAGGGGATGCTTTTAGGAAACCTGAAGTCTCATACATGGGAGGAAATCATCCATTTTCCTACGTCTGGGCAGCCAAGATATTCCTGTTTTGGAGGCTCTACACACTGCTGCTTCCCAAGGACAAACAACAAACATTCATTATCTCACTAGCTGTACATCCCTACTTAATATTCAGCAATATCCCTACTTACAAACGGGGAAAGGACTACCATTTGCATAGAGAGCAGTACATGAAAATGAGAAGTTGTGCAGGGTGAGAAGCCCATGTTAGAGGGTGGCTCATGCATTTAAACCACACTCAGCCTGTTCACCATGTTACTGCAGTCTGGTTCCAGCACTGACTTCATATTTGTGACACCATAGGTCACTGTGCTATAAGGATATGGGGAAATTAAGGAATATGGGGCAGTGGGATGGCTTTGAGCTCTGCAGCCACTTTTGATGGCAACAGAAGGCACACCAGCTCATTGCTTCCTTTTAAAGGGATGAGCAACCAGAAAGACCTTTACTAGAAACCCAGGTTTCAGGAACTCTAACGTACACCACCCAGAGCCTATTGCTGGCACAACCCGAGGCTAGAGAAGACGATGCTCACCTGCTGAGAGAAGGGCCAGGAGGATGATGGCCAGCGGCGCCAGCTGGCAGGAGCTGCCCACCTTGTAGAGGAAGGCCTCCATGCAGTACTGCGGCTCTGTGCTGCCCGTGGGGCAGAAGGCATCAGGAGGGCACTTGGTTGGTTTCACGTCTGGGCTCTAACAGAGAGAAAAAGCAGGTTCCTCAGCAGCAGCAGCCAACAGGGAAAGCAGCAGTAGGGTAAGCGTTGCCTCTGCCCCATGCACAACATGATGAGAGCTTCTGGGCCTGGGGCACGCTGTGAAAACCTGCTTTATAAGGTACTCACTGCCTTGCTGGCTCAGAAGAGAGATTAGAAGTGACTTGAGCTCCCACATGGAGCCCTTGGTGGACACAAACTGGGGCAGAGGCAGAACTAGCAGCCAGCCACCTGAAACTGCAACATCACCAGCATCAGGTGCTGGTGGTGCTGCTGCTTCTCCTTTCCTTGCCCTCAGGAGCTGAGGTGGAGCCACCTGTGTGCCTGCCTAGCAGGTGACTGCACCCCTCTGTCCACCAAAGGGCTATCGGCTGTGGTGCCTGCGGGCTTTTGTGTGTGTGGGCTGGGGGCTGTGCTGATACCAAGGGGGCTGGGGCAAGGGCTGCCCCCTCCCCACCAGCAGACAGTGCTGCAAACAGCTGGGAGACACCAACACCATCCTGAATGGTATTGATGGTGAGTGTGAATGGGTGGTGCACTTCAGCACTGGGAATAAAAAATAAAAATAAGAAATGAACCTGCTGTCATTCATCTCAGCCTGCCAGGCCCTGTGGTGTTACTTAGAGTAGGGTGAAGAGAGACGGTGACAATTATACAGCCAGTCCACAGGCCAAACAGCCCAGTTAATGGATACCCCATCCTCTGACTGTCCCCTGACAGCCCACCGAGGCCAGGCAGCTCCAAGGGTGGAACAAAGCCAGGCTCCTGGTGTCATAATTGCAACCGGCTCCCTCTGTCAGGGCTCTAGCTGTATTTAAGAAAAGGAAATAGGCTCAGCTAAAAATGGTGTTAATTAAAAGTGCATTAGCTCATCACAGGACATTTGTATTTGTTAAGCCAGGCTGCCAAAGCAGCCCGAGGAGACTCACGGGGCAGTAGTGGTTCTCTGGGCACAGGTCACAGCTCTCCTGGCCCTGCAGCAATTGGTATTCTCCTGGCTCGCAGAGCTTGCACGTGGTGTCACCGAGACCTTTGAACATACCTAAGTAGCAAACAAGCACAAAATTAAGATCTGGGACTAGACCCTGGGGCCTTTGCAAGTTGCATATGGATGAGTTTGCTTTCAAAGCCACAGGGAGAAAGAGCATGAAATACTTGATGTGCATGACAAAAGCTGAGCCTGGACTTTGGTCCTTGCTGGGTGGCAAAGGGGCAGGGAAGGGAGAATAAATGCAGGGAAAGGGACCAAATGACACCTGGTTTCAGATCTGGAAGCAGTACGTTTGAGTAGGAGTGCAGTGGGAGCTGGGTTCAGTGCTGAGCTGCGGCTTTAAAGCAGAGGGAAGGTTGGAGCTGGAGGTCAGCAGCATTTCATCCCCTCTAATTTGGGATTCAAACACCTTTTCCAGCTGTTTGAAACTTGCCAAGCAAAGTTTAACACACAGCTCAGTTTCCTAAGCTCTGAGGAAATGACAGGTCAGGAAAGTCACGGGTCTCAGAGCGATTAATGCTGCTTTGCATGATTAAAGCGTGTGTGACTGCAGCATCCCCGGTGCTCCCTCCATGGTGCAGGCTGGCAGCAGTGCTCTGCAGCCCAGCATTAACCACAGGAGCAGGAAGATTTGGCACAGCACATCCTGGCACACTAGCAAGGGCCAAAAAAAGACACCCACCCCCCCCCCCAGCACCTTTCCATTGCTGCAGCAGCAGGTCTTTGCTCCACAGACATCAGCTGGGGCACTCACGATGGCAGGGAGAGATGCCCTCTGGGTCAAAGGACAAAAGTTTTGGGAAGAAATCCTCCCTTCTGCTGCTGAAGTCACACACGACCTGCTTCCTTGCACTGCCCAAAGCCGTGCAATGCACCAAAGTTGTTCACCACCTGTGACCCCAGCCCTCCGCCGCGCTACCCACCTGCATGGCACGGCACGCACGCCTCGGCTGCCTCGCGCAGAGCCTCGTGCCCACCGGGACAGGCCAGACATGCCGTGCAGCTGGAGGTGCTGGGGAGAGGAATGGAGCAAGACAACACCATATGACCAGCGCTTTGAAATCAAGCCGACCCACCGACGCCTGCTTTTATATGAAAACCAGCTGTCCACCAGCTTTTGCCATTCTGTAGGCAGCTGTGGTTCTCTCCAATGTGGTTTCCCCCTGTATGTCTAATTAGGGTCAGGCACATGATGGCATTTCTGTCTTCTCCTTGGTTGCTAGTCTGCATGAAACAAGTCAGAACTCGGCGTCCCAGCTGTTGCTGCTCCCTAGCAAACTCGGGTGGAGCTGCTCGATGGGTGCTGAAGGGATTTAGGAGCAACAGACCCGCCATGCAGCTACATAAGACCCAGAGTCCATTCCTGTGGGAATTTACTCAAAGTTCAGCCAAGATCTGCTGCGGCACATGGGACAAGTGAGCACAAGGTGACATGGGCTCATCAGCTTTGGCTACAAAACCTGCACCCAACTGATCCCAGGACACACAAGCCAACAGCCCGCTTGTTCTTCACTCTGGGTAACACAGCTGTCAGGGTGTTCCCCCCATCATACAACCCCTCTCTCACCACTGCTCAGCACCAGCTGGGCGCCACGGGGATGCCCCTCTGGCCAGCACTTTGGCTTTCAGAGCTCAGTGGCTGTTACCAGATATGCCACCCCTCCCGGTCCCCAAGCTCATGCAGGGATTTCTTACTTGCAAAACGATCCAGGCAGGCAAGGCAGACAAAAAGCTGCATTTTGCTGGGAGCTAAAATAACCTGGAAGAGAAGAAAGAGCACGTTTTCAGGATCTTTCCTCCACCATCCCTGTCCCCACTTTGTCAGACAGTTGCTCATCTCCACATTACACACAAAGAAATGAGGGCGGTGAGGCACTGGCACAGGCTGCCCAGAGAAGCTGTGGATGCCCCATCCCTGGAGGTGCTCAAGGCCAGGCTGGATGGGGCTTTGGGCAGCCCGGGCTGGTGGGAGGTGTCCCTGCCCATGGCAGGGGGCTGGAAACTGAATGGGCTTTAAAGTCCCTTCCAACCCAAACCATTCTGTGATTCTATGAAATGGACTCCCCCCAGCATGGTAGGGAGGAGGACAGGAGGCACAGAAACAAGTTCTGTGGGCTACAGATGAGCAGGAAGAAAGCAAAGCCTCCTCCCTCACCCTGCAAGGAAAATGCATCTTTTAAAACCGATAACTGCATGATATGGGGGCCACGTTCATGGACTCCTCCTGTGGTCTAGCACACTGAACAATTTGCCAAGTGAAGGCAGTGACATACTGCACCATTGTCACCAATGACAGTCTCCAACTGCTGCCTAAAACGCTTTTTTCCTCCCGAACTCCCCAAATGATAGCCAAGATTGAGGTGTGAGCTGAGAAGTTTTGTGCACGGATTTTCAAGAAACCACTTGTGCATGTAGAAGGAGCTCTTAATTTGTATACCGAATAGCTACTGCGCTGCATGTGTTAATTAGGCTTTTGCATAAGTAAATGCTGGCCCCTTCTGAACATGTTGTCACGCTGTCTGCGAACATGCTGTACCAGGCTCGCGTTGCATACGTCCAGGTACTAAAAGGAGCTTGCTGAAAACCCAGCTTGCGATGTCTGGGAGGTAAGGGGAGTGTTACATTTAATATTCAAACTGCAGGAGACAGCCTAACAAAACAAAACAAAACAAAAACAAAAAAAGAACGAACACCACATCACAATGTTTTAGACTATTTTTTTCCATTGAAAATAGGAGAAATGCTTTCCTTTCTTGACTCCCCCTCGCCCCTTGTGCTATAACCAAATTTCATAAAATTTATTTCCTGGCTTTCAGGAATAGGCTTTCCTTGCAGTATTAGTATTAGCTTGTTGAAAACAGGAACGTGACTTGGTCTGAGACCTGTTTTTTTCCTTTTTAATAAAAACATCAATAACAGTACGAGATGAGATCTGCTATTCTATTTTTGGCCTGAACAAAATAACCTGTTTATTCTTCAGTGCTTTTAAGTTACCTGGTAATTGCATCTGGCCCCACAAAAGAGCCTTGCACAGTCTGATGCGAGCTCATCTGGGCTGAATACGAACCAAACCCAAACTTTACCTTTCTGGCACGCTCTGCAGGCTGCGGCCCCAGACTCGTTCGCGTAATGTCCGGGCGGGCAGGGCGAGCACGCGGTGCTCCTCGTGGCGCTGGGGGGGACCGAGCAGAGGTTAGCATGATTTTCACTCATTGGGGCTCCTCTCTGCTTGAGACAGTGGAGCACGGCTCTTTTTTTCCCCACTAACAAGTCTAGAAGTAGGGAAATTTCAATGAGGGAGTTCAGGCAGAAAAATAACAACCTGAAATTGCCTGAATGGTAAGGGTCCAGGGATAAAAAAATCAACTATTATTAATACTAGCTATATAGAAATGTCTTTATACCAGCTGTAGGGAAAGGTTCCGATTCTGAGTTCTGGGCCTTGAAACATAAATTTTAGCCAGGCTTTAAAAAAAAAAAAAAAAAAAAGGTTTAGAGTCAGTCAAATCCACACTCCAGGCAGGTTGGTCTGAATTGGGAAGGTGCTTGATGGTGTTCAGCTCCCATTGTCTGTTTTAAGAGGAGCTGCTCCACTGCTGAGAGGTCACAGAGTCGAAAAGGGAGCTCAACCACAGGCACTGGTGTGTGGGAGTCCTGACCTTAAACAACAGGGACTGTGGGAACAGGGATGTAACACGTCAGGCCTCCAGGAGGATGGGAAGGAAAATGGAAAAGGCAGAGAAGGAGGAAATCTGGTGCATGCATTACAGATAGAGCCAAATCCCCAACAACGAGCATGTGGGCTTAAGAATTTGTTAACGTACGCGGCGATGCTTTGGAGGAAAACAAGGACATGCTCTTTAATCCCTTTGGAAACCTCAGGGCTGAGCAAGATTTGTGGAGGAAAAAAAGGAAGCAAATACTTGGCTTAAACCAAACCCGTACAGGGCTCTGTGTCAGCCAGAGCCGCTTGCGGCCTGGGGACAGTGGGAGAACTCCCAGTACCACAAAAACTGGAAGCAATGCCACTGGGGCTGCCACGGCTCCCTCCCTGCTCTTCCCTTCCTCCTTTCAGCCACCTTTCCAAAGGCCTGGGACAGATCCACTCCCTGCAGGCCACCTGTACCCCCGAGGGGCTAGAAGTGGCTGCAGGCCAGGCCAGGCCACAGCAGAGGGCCAGGCCCCAGGCCTGTTACATGATCCCTTGGAGGAAGGGAAACATGTGAGGAAGGAGTTGTGCAAAGCACAGGAATGAAGCTGTTTGCCTGAGGCACCCAAGAGAAAAGCACCAGTCCATGCTAAAGATCCCCCCACTTAAGTCCCAAACATTGTCCCTAACTGATGGCAGACCTCCATTCCCCCTAACACTTCTGAAACATGAGGGGCCACCAGAGAGCTGGACACCGAGAAGCCCTCTGCACAAGCACAACACCACCAGAGGCTCCTGGTTAGAAAGACTGAGCAGCACTAAGCAGGTCCACTGGGAAACAACCCCCGCAGCCCTTTCCCATAGCCCACGGGAAGAGTTTTGGCAGGCTGGGAAGGGTTTTGAGGTAGAAGGTGCCCACTCCATGCCACCAGCCTCGTCCACCACCCTGGGTCACCTACTTGGCGTAGTGTCCCCGCGGACACGGCAGGCACCTCTGCTGTCCCCACGCGGGCTGGTAGTGCCCCACCGGGCAGGGAACGCAGGCACCAGCGTCCGTGCACGAGCCCCCTGTGCAGCACGAGCAGCTCCAGGCATCTGAAAGGGACAGAGGGGTGAGGATCAGGACTGTGAGACTCAACTTCAACACCCTGTACAGCCCCTGGGCTTGTCAGCATGGGGCACGGCAATGAATGCATGTGTTTGGATCCAGCTCCTCCAGCAAGACAATCTTAGGGGGTAGAAAATGGTAATATTTATGCTAGTGCTGCTGCTGTGCTCATTTAGTGATCAGGAGAACAGCCCTAAGACAATGGTCTCAATTCTGTCAACGTGGACTTCTGGTGAGAAGACCAAGACTGCTTTTTCCTCTTTCAGTTTGAGGGGAGAGGAGGGTTTTCCTTGTTTCCCACCACCACACAAAAAGAAAAAACACACTTCCTTTTGATTCCTTAACAAATTTACATTTGTGGAAAGCAGAACTGAAGCAGAAAACCCCGAGAGCAGAGAATCTGCCGTAAGTAGAAACAGCTTTTCTTTGAGCACAGGCAAGGCAGTATTCCCACCAGACATAAGCTCTAGCAGTCTTTGCTCCACAAAGCAAATCTGAGCTACGCAGAACAGTCGCGTGGGATTTGCTGTAACGGCACACGTCAGATCCACCATCCCACTTCTTGCAGCAACCAGTCCTTGGCACTGCAGGGATAAAGCACGGGCAAGACAAGGTCCTGCAGAGGCACATCCTGCACACAAGGGTGATGGGAATTGCCTCCTGTCCTCTGCAGATTTACCCTAGAGCATCAGGTCTGCTCATTCCTCTCTCTGAAAGAGCCCAGCAGTGGGGGAAGTGCATGGCTTGCATTTTAGGGTTTGTTTTGCTTTTTTTTTTATATAATTTTTTTTTTGGGGGGTGGGGGGCATTGAAAAAGCAAACACCTTGCAACACGCGAAGAACTTCTGAATAAAGTAACGTCATGCACTCTTTACTGCAACAGAAGTTGTCTGGGTGGTTTCTCAAGCCCAAGGGAAAAGGCTGTTTCTGTAGCAGGCATTCATTCCCATTCAACCACTAGAGAGTTTGAGAAAAGTTTGAGAAAAGTTTGAGACTTTTCTTGTATTTGGCCCTGTATGTCAAAAAAAGCATCCTCCTGCTGGTAAATGAGGTTGCCCTTGTGTTACACTTCGTGGTTGCAATCCCACCACTTCTCCATCCTGCTGGGGAAACATTGGGAAGACCAACAGCACAAGGCCAGCTGTGTCCACATCTTTAACTTCAGAAAGATACAACAAGTTCACTCCCATGCCTGCTCCCCATCCAAGCCCCCAACACCACGTGCTGCTCTCACCTCTCTTGACCACTCACTTTTCCACCTAGCCCAGGAGAGCTGGGGCAAGCACAAACTCTTACCATCGCTGGGAAATGTCCCTGGGGAGCAAGGGGCACATGCCGTCACGTTCACTTTGCTGCAGTTGGAGGGCACAGAGGTGGTGAGGGACGGAGCTGTTGGTGGATCTCCAGGAGACGTGGTGACATCTGGAGGGGTGGCCGAGGCACTGGTGGATGCGTGAGAGGTGGTCACGATCCCAGAGGTGAGCGTGGTCACCGGCAGGGTGGTGGGCAGGGCCGGAGCGAGCATTGTTGTTCCAGGGTCTGCCGATGGCACAGCTGTGGCCGTGACGAGGTATGTGGTGGTGGTCACACCACCAGGAGCTGGGGGTGTGGAGGCATGGGTCGTGGTGGCACTGGGAGGCACCGGGGTTGATGCAGTAGGGACTTGGGTAGTGGTCAGCTGGCCTAAAGTAATACCTAAGAAAAGGAAAAAGAACATCATTAGTGGTGAAATTACTGTTCTCCCATTAATGTAGGCTTCCCATTAGGTTTTTAATAACTGCTTAACCCACAAGTCCCTGTTTGACTTCCAGAAACTGCCTTCTGCTATGTTCCATTACAGAGCAATATAGAAGCATCATTGGCAGCATCTGAGCATCACCAGCACACAAGAGACTTATCAAGCATGTGCATTAGAGTCCTAGAACCATGTAGATTGGAAAAAACCCATAAGATCATCCAAGTCCCACGTTGAGGCGCTCTGACACTCGTAGATAAGGGGTTGTGAGAATTGCCCAAAACATTTGGTTTTGCTAGGGGCAGCTGCTGAAGGCAGCTCACCCTGAGATCCCACAACAATCTGATTTAAGATGCTTGTCAAGTAGCTGCCTGTTTCATCCCATCTTGGTTAAAGGGATCAAGAAAGAAAAATCCCAAACCCATGACTTCTTTGATGCTGTTCTGGAGATGCATCTGGCAACCCAAAGGTGAACCTGCCTATGGGCAGAGACTTGCCTCGAGTCCAGAATCCCTCCCCTGTGAGAGCAGTGGTGATTCTTAGCCAAAAAGCCGTAATTTTCAGAGAACCGGGGTATTACTGCAGTTCAAGTTATTTGCTTTAATCCATAATAGACTGAACTGGTGTCTGCTGCTGACAGCAATCTCTCAGCACATGACCATGGGAAATGGATGCTTTCCAGTCTCAGAACGGAGGAAAAACCCATAAAGCTAAACAAAAGGGAAGGAGCAGGTCGGTTTTCATTTAGCAGTGCCGTGCTAAGCAAACAAAGCAAAACAAAACCAGCCCATTCATGCCACCACAGCACTCACATCAGCTTGGATCGGGAATTCAGGGCAGGGATTTCCTCCGCCAAATAACTGCAGCTTCTGAAAACATGCAACTTTGTAAGGCTGCCCATTGCTTTTTTCCTCTCACCTGCCCTCTTATGACAAAGTGCTAATGCGTGGTATAAGCAGTTCAAGGGCACACATGCACCCCTTCCATTCTTTTAATAACACTTGTTAATTACTGGAAGACAGAGGCTCGCAGACATGTCCAGCCACTCTCTTAGAGGCAGTTGGGAAAAAAATAAGTAGCTCTGAAAGTAAAAGAATTGTTAAATTGCCAGGAATAGAGATTATAATAAGGCATCAAACTCAGCAGGCAATTAAGCTGTTTCTGGAGTGCGTCACATAAGAGCTGTAAGTTACATCAGTTTTTATTTCAGGACCAAAAGGGTGACTCAGGACCCAGCAGCGCGTTCCCGGAACTGTCACTCCCCACCACGCAAGGTTTGGACTCCTTCAGCCACCACAGCAAGGGCGCTGCTGAAATCAGGTGGCCTCCACGGGGAAAACAAAAAGACTGTTTTTAAGAAGCTGCTTTAGGAGGTTGATGGAGACAAGAGAGCGCAGCTGACACCCAACGGCAAGATGCAGGTGAGGAACGAGAGCTTGGAGGGGCCACACCACACGGTGGTGACAGTGTGGTCACCAAGGGGTTGTGGACGCATGGGTCGCTGCAAGGTCCTTCCCAAGCCAACTCCTTTGAGCTCTTCTCCTCAAGCCTTTGACTTCTCGCTCTTTGGGCTGTGTCTGCCCACATGATGCTGGGCACCGTGGGTACTGGTGGTTAGCGCTGCCCCAGCATAAACAGCAACATGCAGATGTAGCTGGCTAGCAACACCACTTAGGTTTCTATGGCAAAAACAGGACAGTGAATAAAAGAGTCCTTATGAAGCTGTGATCACAAAGAAACAACCTCTTCAAAGTGCTCCCTCCTAAGCGTATACTGACCGCTTTGTACTCAACATTTCAGAAGACCCAGTCTTTCTACAGCTCCTGAGAAAGGCAGCTGTCTGGGCCACTGCCCACGTTTTCTGGCTCTATCTCCCAAAACAGAACCACTGAATTTAACAGTGATGGTTTTTTTCCTTTACTTGTTTGTCCAAGATCAACATCCAAGAGACACCAGCACTGGCCTATGCAGCTCTTGGCCATGCTTTGACCGGAGACAGGCGATTCCCTTCCCCTGCCTTAAGGGCTGAAGTCAGTCTGCTTCTCTTTTCTCCTGTCTGGCAGCGAGCCGAGTCAGCCCAAATCTTTATTAAGCTAATCTCAAAGTAAACACTAGAAGCAGTTCGAGGGCACCATAAAGTTCTCCCAGGAAAAGTTCTCAGAAGGACCACAGCACGTGATCTCCTGCACAGCAGCCTGTCCCAAACGCTCATCTGCCAGAGACTCTGCAGTGGATTTCAGTATTTTGGATTGCACACAGCTAAAGCACTTCTGGTTTTGTTTTTTAAAGGCTAGATATTTTAGTTGAATGTTACTTTCTCATAAGCTTTCACTGTTTGGTTGGCTCTGCTGTTAAGTGGTGGTACTGTTAAGATAGATTATTTTAGTGAAAGTTGTCTTTTCATAACATGTTACTAGAATAATCATTAAATAATATTAAATAATTAATAATCATTACAAAACATCAGTAGCCATCAATAGCCTTCAGTGGCCAGCACTTCATAAAGCTGTTTAAACAACTTCTGGAAGAAAAAAGTTGGAAAAAATGCTGGAAAAAAATAGTTTTGAGCATCTAGAAAAAAAAAAGGTAATGTTTGGTTTTACCAGTTACAGCATCACAGGTACAAAAAAAGCAATATTCAACCAACCTGCTCAGCTCTCCAAACAGTTTTCTCTCCACGCTTACAGTGTCCACATGTTTACAGCAGGGAACAGCAATTCTGCTTTCTATAGACAATTTTTTTAAGACGTTGAATCAACAAAAGTACACATGAGGGATGTCTTTTTGTGACAACTTGGCACGGTGTTTTATTCAAAAAACCTTGAGGATGTCATGGAAGGAAGGTTACTGAACCCTTGACGACAGAGCTAGCCCTTCCTGATTTATAGGACGTGCAACCCCGCTGACCTGCAGGCGCATGGATGCTGGCTGAGAACTCACAAAATGCAGAAATAGGACGGACAGCCCCTTAGTTTTCCTTTCCAGCCTTGCACAACAGCACAGTCTGCTATTTGGGAGGAACTAATCCTTCAAGCCACACACAACCAAGCCGTAGTTATCTACATGAAGATAATCTTTGGTGAATTCAACAGCTGAGTAACAGGCTTCTGAAACAGTGAGTTTCCCCAATTTAATTTCAAGAGGAGGGCTGCCTGGTGCTCAGACGGGAAGGAGCCAAGGAGCTCTGTGAAACACAAGCCATTCTGTCAGAGCTGGTGGGTTCCTGCCCCAACAAGGCAGGTGACCGTGAGCCCCCACCAGCCCCTGACCACAGCACTGGTGGACTGCAGGAACGGGAAGGTCGCAGGGCAGCACCGTGCCCCAAGGAATTTTCCAAGTTTCACGTGGCCAGACATGCCCTGCAAGAAACCTGGGCTGAAGCCCCAAGCACAAGTTCTGGGGATCCCACACTGCCAAAGCATCAGTTATAAGAACGCGGTTATTTGACAGTAAAGCAGCGCAGGAGGAGGAGAGCAAGGGAAGCAGCAGACAAAGGCTCAACTACGAAAATATCCAGACTCTTGAGGAGTCCCAGTTACCAAAAACACCTCATGAAAGCGAACATGCTGGGGCATCCTGTTCCTCTGGGTTTAAGGTAAGGCCATGCAAAGGCCACTGCAACTCCTCAATTTGCACAGCAACTAGCCCTCCCCCCTCTTTTTTCTTTAAAAAGCAAGTTTTTATATTTATGCTTTCAGCACTGTGCATCTTTAAAGCTGTTTCCAGCACCTCCCTCCCTCGCTCTGCCCTCTGCCCACCCTGTGGTGGCAAAGCCCCGCGGTGGCACGGTGTCACCGTGTGTCACCATGTCACCCAGCCCCAGGAGGCCTCACCTGTCAGACACGCCGTGGCCAAGCTCCAGAGCAGAGGAGAGGGCCAGGCGCTCATTTTTCCCCCGAGGAACAACGGAGCTGGTCAAGGGGCAGGCCCAGCAGCTGATCTCCCACAGTTAACTGCTTATCCCGCCCCGGTCCGTGCCCAGCGCTGTCAGCTGATGCTGATCATGCGGCTCAGGCAGATCAGCCTCCCCCCGACAAAGAGGGGTTTATACTCGGGGACAGCAGCAAGGCTTGCTGAGGCATTGCTGGCCTCCTCCAGGTGAGATGCAAAGTAAAAGTTGAGCAGACCTGCAGGCCTTCCCCTCTTCTCATGGCGTACAGAAACACATCGGGCTAAGGGAAGAGGAACAGACAGAGCTGTGCCTGGCTGCTGGCCAGGCCCCCGTGATCTCCCTGGAGCAAAATGATTTCATTTTTAGACACCCAGGATTTTCCGCAAGAAGAAAAACAGCCTGGGAAGAACCCCCAGTTCAAAGCAGCTCCCGTTTCAACAGAGACGAGCCACCCTGCAACCAAAGCCCTGCCCTGGTGAGCTCGGAGCACACCACCACCACTCGCCCCCCAACGTGATGTGTCAGGTTGTTGCCATCAGGATCTAAGTCACTGATCCTGATGACGGTTTTGAGGTGAGGCCCCATCCCGTCTTCCACGTGTGTACCAGGGGCTATTCTGCTCACTGTTTGTGCCTCATCTTCCTTCCCTTTTAATTGTTTGTGCATCGTTCCCAAGGTAAATCCTACCCACGCTCTTTGCCACAAGATTACAGCCACAGAGACTTGGCTGAAGGAGGCACAACCTGCATGACTCGGGCCCTCGAGCTGCAGCAGCCACCCAGAGCAAAGCACAAGCTGAGCTTTGTGAGCTCTGACCCAAACCCCAAGCGCTCTTCACCAGGGCCCAGGTGGGTTTGCATCACACACAGCCCACACGGCACGTGCTGGGTGTTCTCCCACGTTGTGTAGGCTGGGAGGTTGTGAGAGGGAAGCTTTGGAAGTGGTCGCTGTTGGTGCAGTCCCACTGCACAGAGAGGCACAGAGCCTCTTCAGTGAGGGATTTCTGTGGTACCTGTTCTTCTGCTCCTGACAGGATCTGTAACCAGTGATAGGAGTAGAGGGAATGGCCTCAAGTTGTGCCAGGGGAGGTTCAGCTTGGAAATTAGGAGACATTTCTTCTCAGAAAGAACAGTCAGGCATTGGGACAGGTTGCCCTCACCTACAAGCCCTTCCCATGCCCCTCAAAACCCCCTGCTCAGCTGTGCCCCCTGAGCATGGCAGGAGGGAAGGCAGGTTGCTTCTCTCGGTTGCTTCAACAACCAGGCAAGTTTAAAACACTCTTCAGACAGGGGCTGATGCAACTTCAGGGCAAGGAAGTACAAATTGGTTAATTTATAAGCTTCTGGCCTGCCCTGGCTGGTCTCCACTGAGATTAAATGCCTCTGCTGGTTGGTTCGCAGGGAATAAATAAAGAACCACGCCATGGCCGATCAAAAGCAACGCCCCAGGCTGGCACGGGGCCCTCTTCTTGTCAGTTCAGTTGCTCTTCCAGAGGTGGTGAACCTCGTGTCCCCAGATGCACCAGGTACTACCCTCACCCTGGGGTTTTCAAGGCTTTGCTGGCTCCTCATAGGGCAGAGGCAGCTAGGCAGCTGCGGTGGTGTTTCTCCCAGGAACAGGGCCTGCTGCTCAAACAAGCCAGCAGTTTGTGCCCACTGCCACCCATCACCAAGTGACTGCAAGTCCCTTTGGTGTTAGATATCCAAGTTACTTATTTGTTTGCAGGCTGCTTGTTTATTAAACAAGAAACCCTGAGCAGGGAGAACATCTCTCAAACATCAGTCAAGTGTGAGCAGCATCGGCTGGCACCGTCCAGGCCACGCTGGGATGCACCAGTAAGTGCTGCGGGGTAAAGCCCCAGGTGAAGTCTGACCTATAGTGAGGACCATGAAGAGGAGAGGAATGCACGATCTGAGAGTAGACAGACACATCAGTCAGTCTGCAAGTGGTAACTGTCACTGGGTGCACCTCCAAGGTCAGGAATTGTTAACTGCTGGTGGATAAGAGCAGAAACATCACTTTATTCTGGTATTCTTAGGCTCTTTTCATAACTATCCTCCACTTCACAGCCAGGGTCTGAGCCCTAATAGGCACTTGCTCCAGTGCCAAACAATCGTCACACTCCAAGCTACTACAAAATCATGTTATTTCCAGTAGGCCGGGGGAAGTTATGGTCCTTGGTGAACCACATCTAGCTGTTGACTACAGCTACAGTCCTGTGGCAGCACGTTCCTGCTTTGCACCCTATCACTGAGCCAGTACCTGGGGGACATCTTGCCGCATCTATTGCCTGGGAAAGAGCAAGATAATCAGATAGGAGGCTATGGAGTGCAAGCTGGCTTCAGACAAGTGTTTTTCTTGGAAAACTGGTTTTCTTCAAGCCTGTGGGCATTTTACAGTCATACTACACTGTGGCTGCATACAGAGATGGTACCTTCTGGCCAGTGCTCCTTCTTTCACAGGGGAAAAAGCACTTGTAAATTCCTGACACCCACAGGAAACCCTATGCCTGTCTGCTGGATTGGGAAGCAACTGGGAATGCAGAACCCCCCTTCAGATAAAGGGTTCTTCCAGCCCCTGGTATACAATTCAACTCTCATAAAACAGCACAGGAACTCAGAGCTTTTCAGGTCAATGACCCATCAAAAGTCTGTGATTCAGCAATGTAAATACAATTTGTCCTCTGAAGGCCATTCAGTAACTTACCTGCAAGATCGTTATGAGCATAGGCAATGGATGAGCTTCCTAAGGAGCCTTTGCTAAAGGAGCACGACCAGACTCAGACTCCTCAGCAGTTCTAGGCAGATTGTGACCTTGACGAGCAGAAAGGCAGCCACCAGGAATCTCCTTCATTTCAGGGGGAGGGAAGCAGTTCTGCCATGTTGTGCTGCTCATGGACCTTGACACCTACCTTGTGCCTAGAGGGGAGCCAGGACACACCTACACAAGTAGGAAAGAGAAGCAAGGCAAAACCACCAGCACTCCCCAAGGCACATACACAAGTGCTTTTTGTGCCCTGAACACAGATTAAAACCTGTGCCTGACCAAATGGCCACATGATGGCACCACAGCTTTGAAGAGTGAAGACATCACCACGTTTCAGTCAAGACTAAAAGCATCTTAACCACAAAACAGCAGTGTGATCTCCTAAACTGCACCAGCAGAAACCTTCATAATCTGTTGTGCAGATGGAAGAACAAAACCCACAGAACAGAGGGTGAAGGAATCCAAGCAATGGGTTATTACAGTCAAATACCTCAAAACTCTTCCTTTAAAAATATTTATCTTCTGGATTTAGAGGGAATTAGAAACAGTGAAAATAGCCGAAGGAAAGGTATGCTACTGCAGATCTGAGTTTATCCGAGCAAAGGCATGACAGTACATGAACTGAATTCAGCAGTACTGCTCCCAAACAGCACTAAGTATTTATTTCTTCAATTAGTCCCCATTAGTTAAAAAGGGGAGGTCGTCAAATGTGATGTGTGATGTGTAGGACTCCAGAATGGACCAGTGTCAGTCTCCTATGTATAGTCAGTGTTAAGGATGCAGGTTAAACCCATCTAGTACTCTAGGGCAAAAAAGAAGAATTAAACACATTGGTCAGCTGCTTTAAAGCAGAATAAAAAAGAAAAAAATATGATTTAATGAAATAAACAGAAGTCTCAAGGCAAAGAGAAAGTGCAGTTATCCAAAGTGTTTTCCAAGCAGCTCTCCAGTATTAGATATGGCTAAGACACCAATGGCATTTACCAAGTCAAGAAGGATCACTCACTCATCAGCAACTAAAGACTCTCCAGCACATTGCCTGTATTTTATTTTTATTTTTTAATGTCTCATAGGGATTATTAAACCCCTGAACTTTGAAGTTGAAGATGTCGGATTCTCCTGCAGTAACTCCTAGTGCATGCCCACCACCTACCTCCTTCGTGAAAGACAATATGAATAAATACCAGGAAGAAGCAGACATTTTCATAGTGAATACTACTCAGAAACCAAGCTCTTAAAGCCAGCTGGAGGAACCTTCCCAGGTCCAGTACAATGCAGGTATCTTGAAACAAAACAGGTTCTGAAAGCAAAGTTACCTCTTCTACTTTGGAACAATCAGAAGTTATGCTTCTTGTCTTATTTTTCCTTTCCTGCTCTCAGAACACATACATGCACACCTGAGTGCATGGGAACTATGAGAAGAGAGCCCAAAACATGAGCCTAAAGTGTGAGAAAAGAACCTAAAACATGTCAGAGCTCAATCAGAAGCTGTCAGGAATACTGGACAGCTTTAGGACAGTATCTGAGTCATTAGTCCAGGTCTTAAAATCATGAGACTTGGTATTAGTATGGAATCCTAGACATTTTAAAAAAGCCAACTACTTCCCTAAGCCAGCTATGCTTCCCAAAATGTCTAGTGACACAGATGACTTAAAATAGATGGGTCTCATTCTGAATAGGCCATTCTCAGGACAACAAGGCAACCTGGCACATCTTCACTCATGCAAAATGGATTAGTGAGTCGCTCTTTTGTGTGCCAAGAAATCCTTCACAGAGCAAATGCCCTATGAAATAAGCAAAATGTGCATCTCAACCTATTCTCAAAGCTTTGTCGCAAGTGTTTTAACAGAGCAGTTGACCTGGAACAGAATTTCCTTCCCATCTATTCGATAAGGTCGATCTGACACAGGAGAGAAAAACCTCAGGCTATGCCTGGCACTGTACAAGCGCAGGCAAGTGTAGCAGAGCCATGTCACAAGGCCATACATAAAGCTGGAACGAGGCCAGCCACGCATGTCCTTATAACTCAATATTGAAAGTAAGTCCTCATGTTATATCACAGAATAAACTAGACCATAGAAATGGCATCTGTGAGCATGAAGAGTTTCTGGTAGGAAAAAAAAAGAAAAAAAACCCACAAAAATCTTCCACAGCACTCTAAAATTGAGAGAAGCAGCCACTGCCATAATTCAGCCAAAGAAGGTATTCAGCAAATAGGGTTTATTCCACACTTTCTTACCATGTAGGACATCCACACTTAGCATACCTTCTTCCTTGGACCACAAAGTCTAGGCTGTGGCTTGGGTGCTTAAGTAGATGCACGCCCACACGCTGCGGGGGCCTGTTGCCCAAGGTTAATCAGCTTTCACTGAATCCACCCAAAAAGCAAGAGCAGGTATTTTGATCACACCTCCTACTCACAAATATCCCAACCAGCTAAGCTAGCAGATGTCAACTTTGCCTCTGTAGATGCATTTCAAAGTTGACATTTTCATGTGACAAATCTAAAATGGATACACATCATCATGTCATTTGTTTGGTCTCAGGCTACTGGTACTCATTAACTTAACTGTCAGCATAATAAGCAGAGATTTAATTAAAGAGTAATCAGTCCATTTCCTTAGAAAATCTAAATTTTTATTATACATACTGTATTACACTGAAAATACGTACCCAAAGACAGAATATTTTGAATTTACAACTGTACAAAAAAACAATAGAAAACATACGGGCTATGCGATAGATGTAACAATTCACAAAATGACATTTCTCATTAAAGGCACCAGATTCCCAGAGGGCTCTGGCTTAACATTTTTTAGTCTTTTTTTTTCCAGTCAGATCATACTACGAAAATATGATTCACTCTTCAATTGTGTAATGTCAAAGTCTCACACTCCTTGCAACTAGACAAGCAATCTGCACTTTGACACGACTTAGTCAAATTACAATTTCACACAAAGGTGTCAAGCAACTAGCAAAGGCTCCTCTCCATTGCATCCAGTATCCTACGGTATTTAACTGAAAGGTTAAGTGGCAAAGCTACCAGTGAGAAAACAAGTTAACCCACAGAGAAACCAAGTTAACCCACAGAATACTGGCCCAACACTAGAGTGTTAACCATACTAAGTTTGGACAGCTTTGTATGGAGATAACTACAGAGAACTAGAGCAGGAAAAGTGTTCTGTCTAGAAGGAAGAAGGAATCTGTAATCAGGACTCTTGCTCAGCATCCTCCTTGGGCTCACCTTCATTAAAACAATTTCATTCTTTCTGGTCCTCATGGCACTCATGAAAGAAAAATGGAGCCTAAAGAAACCCGGACTTTGCTGTAGGGCAAGTTCTTAAAGAAGCCTGTGTATGCAGATGTGTTCTTTTTCCCCCCCTTAAGAATGAAAAATTTGGACAGGAAATAAACACAAGCCACTTTCATTGCTATAAGCCATATTTTCATTCATATTGCGCTCTGACTTGCACATCGGACAGGTAGGTGCTTCTTTACAAGCAAGGACAAGAGAAGCTGGGACATCCTGCCTTGCTGAGGTCCAGCAACACTTAAAGTTTGGGCTTGCTATTTCCTAAAGCTTCATGCTTGGGATGAGGGAAAGGACACAAACAGCTCTAAGAAGACTCTGAACTACTTCCCTGGTCAATTAGTTGGTACATCAGCAAATCATTCTGGAGTCAACAGATGTTTTTATTTAGTCTTGCAGCACACATTGAGCTTCATTGTACAGAACCCAGCTAACAACTAAGTGACTGAATATTTAAGACAAAAAATATCAAGTTCCAGGACCAGATTTTGTTCTGTATGCGACAATTCCATTATACTGGAATTTAAATGTTGATGTTGCCCTTTCTGAACTGTCTGGCACACTACTTTCAGGCCACTGGTTCAATGATTTCATTCTCTGAACCGAAGAGCTCCATGTAGTTACTTCTTACCGTATCGTTTTAAGAACATTGCAAAAGCTTCCCTTTCTTTATGCATTTAAAAAAACCTTTCTAGATTCACAGATCAAGTTGAAATAATGCTATGGTGTAGAAGGTCATAAAGTCACTTTAAAAAATAAGTTACTTTGCAGTGTCATCTTGATCCTAATGACCTAACAGAATTAAAAATACTGTGTTTCTACTTAAAATTTCCATTTATTGCATGACTGACTTCAAACAAACAGGCCTGGAGACCAACTTTGTTATGCAGCAAAGAATAGGCAGCAGCATGGTAGGCTTCCAATGCACTACCGCACTCAGATGACTCAAGTGCATTCTAGAAGGACTTCTTGAAGAGGGGAGGGACAGCTCTCTCCATCCCAACGCCACAGGTCTGAAACGCAGACTTGTGCAGACTAAAAGTTTAGTGAGGTACCTCCATTAATCTCAAGTAAGCCAAAAGTCATCACACAGCAGCACTTTGTCTCTACCAAACTGCAAAGAGTCTTGAAACAGCAATTTATAATAACAGTACATGCCCCTCAAGCCAGTCAATTTTCTAAAAGTTTTTTTTTTAATTGTATTTGGTACTTGCAGCTTATCTAGCAAGCAGGAACAGTTAAGACAGAAGTATCATACATATTTACTTTACAGGAAACTGGTCATCACAAAAAAAACTTTAAAAATCTGAATGCAGAAAAGGAATGTCACTTTCCTTTAAACCTTTCTTTTAAAAGATGAATCCTTTTATATTCTATTCTTAGCCCTTACTGTGTAACATAAGGAAATAAATTATAGCCATGAAAATGCATTTATACTGAACTCATCCTAAAAACTAAAACCCACTACTCGTCCACACTTGTCAGGCTGGTTTCTAGCTGCTTAAAGAAAAAACAATCACAATCTACACTGCTTCTGAAATGGGCTAATAAAGTGAAGGAGAGCCCACCGTGTGAGTTATATGTGGAACCTAACTTTCACCCTAAAACATGCACAACACTCCATAACAGTAGCAGGTACCATCAAATAACTTGCCCACTACAGGAGCTAGAACATTGTGTATTTGCTCAAATATAGTTAAGAAATCTATAATTTTGGTCACATCTTAAAACGCTGTAGAATACAGATTCTCATTACTTATGCTTTCCACATTCAGTTGGATAATAGGTTGAAAAACAAAATAAAAATGCAATAAAAATTCCTCAATAAAAAATATTCTAAACAAACAATCACCTAAACATCTTTGTTAGTATATAAGTACTTATGGGATTTGGTCTGCTTTCTTTTCAGAAAAGAGAAAAGCCTCATTTTGTCCTAAGAGTTCCACTTTAACAGGAACCTCTAAGCCAGCCCAAGGTACTCCCTCAGCATTAGAAAGCCATTAGGCTACTCATTGTATGTTTTCCTTCTAAGCACCATTCCCAACTAAGCACAGCTCCACATACAAGTACTGGCAGAAACCAGGCATTTAATCCAAGTCTCCCTCAAAGAATGAAAACAATTCTCCGAACAATGAACCTTGAACTATGTACACATTCCCAATAAATGCAAGCTATAATTACACAATTAAAGTCAGGTTAAACCAGTGGTGTGAAAACAGTTAAAGATAAAAATGTGCTTCTATTAGAAGGGGACAAGTATAAGGCACATTTATATGCCAGTATAATTGTAGCCACATTAGTGATTATAGTAATAGCTGCACTGGTAAGAACCACAGCTATACTCAAAGCTTTTTGGATCAGGGCTTGGTAATCAAGCAACTTATGACTGCTCAACCAAACAAACATACATTAACACTGCCTCAAGACAAGTTTTGTTTTGCTAACCATCTTATTCAGAGACATGTCAATCACTTGGAGGGGCATTTAAAAATGCAGCTGCAATCAGTCTTGAGATGTACTAGTTTTGTTTCCTCCCAAGCAGTTCAGAGGGCTTGACATGCAAGAGCCACAGATCAACTTCTACCCTTAGACTTCCATGGCAAAGAAGTATCACTCCCACACAGCAACAACCCACGGCTACTTTTCTTTTTTTTTTTTGCCTAGTTTTGCTATTTTTTCAGAAAAAAATGATACTCAGTTTCTCTGGATCTCAAACAATGCCAAATATAGACTAAGTCATGCTGGGCATGGTCACTGACAATATAGCAAGCTAAAGCTGCTCAATCCCATCCTAGGACCCAAGCATAAAGAGGCTAAACAGACAGTGGGTACCATTAGCCACTAGACATCTGCCACCTGCAATATTCAGTTATACTGCAGCCAAATTACAAAATAACCAAGCATTGACCTGTGGTGCTTTAAGTGTCCATTCTTACAATGGAACCCACGTAGCCAAAGAAAATGTTTTTTTTTTTACAATAAAGATCTGTGCCCTTGTTTAAATGGTAAACTGTGAATGACTGTGCAGTAGTCTTCTCTTGTGGTACTCAGAAGTAAACTGCTCCCACCTGCAATCTTTCAGTTGTGATCTCCTTTTCCAGCATTTCAAACTGTAGGAAAACAAAACAAAAAGCCACCAACCACTTCCCCCCTAAGATCACCTTTCCTTTTACCGTATTAAAAAAAAGTTTGACATCTTCTTCTTCTGCATTCACTGAGCCCAGTTAGGTCAAAGAGCCACAACTTCTATGCTGGAGGGTAATAAGAAATGTACACATGAATGCCATTTTGTACAGTTAACATACTTTATGAGCTGGTTGACTCTAAGCTTGATTTGGTCCAGTCTGCTGCTGCTGCATCTCTTAGGAAACATTTGTTATAGGTTTGTACTTCTTGAATCTGGTCCATTCACCAGTAGCATAGTTCATTTCAAAGACTGTATCAACCAACATAGTGGTGCTGCCAGTGCCATCTGCCTTTGGTAAATCTTCTGTATGCTCACTGAGTTTGATTTGAATGATGTCACCTTGCTCTTGGCAAGGATTCTCTGTGAAAACAAGAATAGAAACGAGTTATACATTTCAGCAACATGAAAAAGAGCACCTGATAGAGATTTAAAATCTCATGCCAAAAAAAAAAACAAACAAACCTAGAACTAATAGCAAGTAATGACACTATAGCAGGTAGCCACAAACCTTTTACATTGCATACATCAGACTATATTTTAAGTACAACAAAACCAAACCCCAAAAAGATGAACACATCCAAGGCTAAAGTAACTAGACAAACAACAAAAGGGGGCCAGGAGCATGCCAATATCATTTCTGTCTGCCTTAAGAACTGTAAGAGAAGCTTATATTTAGATAGGATTTAGTAAACCTGAACTACCAAAGTTGTTCTATTTGGGATACATTTCACAGCTGAAAACCTCAGTTTTCAGCAGTTGTGGAGGCCCAAATAACTTCACTGAAATCACTTGCCCGTAAGATTTTCCATTTCAGCATGAATATTGAATGGTAAATGTCAGGCTATTGGAACTGGCACTCAGGAACTCAAGAATATCACACTTGACAGTTATTTATTCAAATTTCAAAAGGTGTTGGCATTACTACTGTAGGAATTCATATTATTATATACTTATGTATTTCACATAAACAGGTAACAGGTGCACACTCAAAAAAAAAAAAAAGATTCTACCTTGCATCACAAAAACATCACTGTATGTATTAAAGTACATCCTGCCACTGCATTCTGAAGTAGCATCTAGTACTAAGAGCACCCTCATGAATGCAGGATATACAAAACTTTCTTTAAGCCCAGTGATCATCACAGTAACTCTATCCTGGCCATCTTGAATAGCACATTAATAACTACATTAATCCAAATGCACGAGCCACATTTAGGCTCCAGCACTCCAGTGATAAGAGGCATTAAATACCAAATTAGAAACCAGAGCTAGTACAGATGAGAGTTCACTTAAGGATTCTTACAGCCATTCTCATCTTACAGTTAGTAGTCTGCTGGGTAAAACAGCCTTAGTGTATCAAGGCCAGTATAGTATAAGACAGCTGATCTGTGATTCATAGCACCTGTAGCTACTCAAAGTGCCTGAGACAACAGCTGCTACATTTCTAACACTATGGAGCTCACGAAGAGGTTCTTAAAATGAAACTGTTACCTCAAGTTGCCCTAAAAGAAGGTGCATCCACCAGACTTCTAGACAGAAGACTTGGACACAGTCTGTTCATTGTTCTGACTGGCTGACTTATTTCTCCTCAACTCTTGAGCGCTGATATCACGTGTTCTGTTCTATATATGTTCTGTGTTTAGTGGCTGCTGGGACAGTTCGATTCTTATCGGACCAAAGGCCCAAAGACCTGTTTCCAGGTAGTCAGAACTTCAATCCATAAAAATACACACAGTTCAGAGTAAAACAGAGTAAGCTAAAGCAAGACTCTTGCACTCACACATGTATATTCAGAAATGCTACACTATTTCAGATTGGAGTACTGAAAAGCAAAGTAATTTAGTCTCAATACATGCCTCTGGATCCTGCCATGAATCCAAGTATAAGAGCCTTCTCTGGCCTTGTAACTTTGTTTGCAGTCTTGAACATTTCCTGTGCAGCATACATTTGCTCCCTCTGTAACAGATACAATAAATATGAATTCCAGTGGGGAAAACACTGCCAACAGGTACTGTATTAATACCAAGAGACAAGAAAAAGAATAAGGTAAATGTTTTATGTAGACATAAAATAGACAAAATCCTTAACCTCAAACCTTTCCCTCTTTAATGCTTACTCCTAACACTTGCAGCAACAACTGAATTCTGAAACACACTGAGAAGATTCTTTAAATAGTTATAGAAACATGTGTTAAGAGACTTGATGTTTACACTATCCATTCTGTATTACAATCTTAGTTTTTTTTTAAATGCTTCCTCTACAGCCCAAACAGCCTTGCTGTAATTTCAAAGAATTTTTTCAGTAGCTCTGCTTTACTTTTAAAAAAGAAGTCACACAGCTTCTTAAAGTGCAGATCTTGCAAGCTAGGCTTACAGGCACGCTTACTGAAATCTTCAAAGCGGTTGCATCTCAAATTGATTACCTGCTTAACTTGAAGCACGCACATAATATACAAACATACCAGCAATAAGAAGCTGTAGCACATAAGTAATTGCTGTTTAGTTTCCTTCTCACTCTCAGGCTTTAGAAGATGTGTAATGGGGAGTGGGAAAAGAAATCAAGGCTTTTGCCTTTATTCTATTGGTACCTTCTCTCCTACCAGTGCAACAACATGATCCCTTTTAGCAGCTCAACATTAAATGCAACAGCTCTGCTGGAAATATGCCTTTCCCCAAAATTCTTTGTAAAAAGGAACAAAATAGTGTTATGTAGTAAGCAGCTGTAAATAAAGGCATCTGTAACATTGACACTGCACAACTAAAGTTGTGATTAACATTTAAATGCAGTGATGCTAATGAAGCCACAAAAATGTTTTCATTATCTTTGGTTGCAGATAAGCAGCTTCAATCACTCCATGAACCTAAGGCCATGAATTGTCAACATATCAAGTAAGATCAATAATAAAAATTTGCACATTCTAATCTACATCAGAAGTTACAGTTAAGAATGATTTTTTTTTTTTTTTTTACTTACTGTAAGAGAGAGGCTTTTTTTCGGTGGTGGCTGTTGCTGAGTTTGAGGGGCCACTTGTGGTGCTTGTGCTGCAGGGGAAATGGCAGGAGGTGTGGTAGGTGTTAGGGGTGAGGTAGGTGTAGTTGCAGGTGTGTTAGAGTTACTATTGTACATGGGTGTTCTTTGTTTGAATTGTGCAGGAAGAGTTGTTGTAGCATTTGGAGCTGCAGGCTCTTCAGTCTGTCTGTTAGTCTGCAAGGCCTCTCGTGCAGAGCCAGCTGTGAAAACCAATCAGGATAATAAAAGTTATAATCCACAAACAGGTACCAGCAACACCAATGGACTTCATAAAGAGATCTAAAAATTTCAATTCTTTCATTTTAGCACCATGACTCAATATGCTAACACCCATCTGAAAAACTGAAGAGCTAATATTCCCTCCACTCATTTGCCTTCAGCAATCAGACAGTGAGTAGCTTTCCAATATGGATTGCTCTGTATAGTACCAAATTTTATGTTTAATGGACATCAGTTATTAAATTGATCTACTTTTTAACTTATATTGCTATAAAAACTGTATGCTGACCCTACCAAGGGTATTGCTGTACTGTTATGTAGAAGCCAAAGAAAAATATTTCATAATTTTTTCTACCTAATGTAGCAGCAGCTTCCAAAGAAAGGGTAATTAAGCCTCAGCCAGTAACAAATACTGAAAATACATAAATACTTCAACAGATGAGAGAATTAAATGCAGTCTCCAAAATAATTCATTTAAACACTAACTGCTAAGAGGGCCCAAACTCCTCAATATTGAGGAGCCCTAACTTTGATTTCTTCCTCAAAGTTCATTTATTCACCTGTACTTGACCATACAGGGGAGTTACTATTCCAAACCTGACTGCAGCTGAAGATAAGTTATACAATCAAGTTACTGTGATTTCACAAGTTACTGCACTGTCCAGCAGACAGCAGATACCCAGCACATGCTCTGGTTAGTTATATTTTATTGCAGCTTCTTGACACAGGCACAGCTTTTAGTACTTTCCATGACTCTCATGAGGTTTAAGCTAACCAATTTTTACTGCATTCACAACAGACTAAAATGCAAATACAGATCAGCTCAGCTGATAATTCAGATCAGATTTTAGAGAATTTGAGGGGTCTACCATTTATTCATCTAGGCACAGATATAGCATCTGTCTTAGCAATATTGCTCTTACCCAGTAAGATGTGGAACAGGATACTGGGTACTTGAACAAACATTTGTAACAATTAGCTGCCTACTAGTTTTGTACAAATCTCTTAAGTTTTATTATAGGCTTCCTCTCATGTCAGAATAATTGACTTGCATAAAGTAACATATGTCAATTATGCAACCTCAGATCATATGAAACCAACTCCAAGGATCGTGTGTCTCTCATTAAGAGTTCTATATTCCACGCCCATATGGAAAGCTAGATACCCCACGCTCCAGAAGAAAATAAAGTTAGAAAAAAAACGGAACAAAGAATTTTAAACTAGGCTGCTTCTGCTGTTGAATACATTGCCAACACCCTGGAAAATAATACTAACTGCTGACAACACTGATGCGCTTTTGGCTGCACTCCTTCCAGAGATGCCAATTTTCTGCCAGGGAGATTTGCATGGACCTTCAGAGAGATTCTGAACTGTTTCAGAGCCAAGTTAAACGATCGGTTTTCGCATATGACTTTTTCTATTGTGACCAACACGCCACAGCTCACATAAAGGCAAATGTTACAGTACCAGATATCAACAAGCACTTGTTAAAATAATGCATTAGACTGCAACGTCGGTTCTCTGTTAACTACAAACTCGGGTAATGAATCCCAGTCATGCACATCTGTTACTGCAAACTGGTACGTTCCTTTAAGACTTTACATCCAGCAGGGAAGGAAAAGTAAAGGAAAGTGTGTTAAAATACAAGATGGAGAAAAAGTATTGTACAGGAGTTGTTTTGTTCTTTATAAACTGCTGACGGTTTTCCAACACTGAAAGAAATGTAGCACTTCTCAAGTATGATGGAGCTAAGGTATTAGTTATCAGACATAAAAAAGTAAAAGGAAAAAGGAACAGCCTATGTGAAAGCTAGCATGTACCTGCTTCTAGGAACACACGACTCTTGAAAGCAGTTATCCATCTTGTAAATAGCATGCATATGGTTGTGTCTATATTAACTATATGTATATTACTGGTGTTTCTTTGGGAAAGAAAAAATTGTATTTCCCACTATAGGAAAAGAAAAACAACCAGTAAATTAAGTCAAGCAAGCAAAGCAGTCATTTTAAGACATAAAAAGAACAAGCATTTTCTTTATTTGGTTAAGTGCAGACCTGTCATTTAACGTAAAGGCTGGGTTCTTGCAGTGGATTTTTAGACTGCTAAGGTCAGAGTTGAGGGACAGTATGTTTGTGAGAAGTTAAACAGTAAAACCATACAGAGTTAGAAGTATTAAGTTCCAATAGCAAAAAAAAAGAGTATCTTTTACCTGGCTGTGTTTCAGAGCTTGGGATATATGAGGAAGATGGCACCACACTGGGAGTAGCAGGTAAATAACTTGTAGAAGGTAGTGCAGGCTCATTGTTCAATGAGCCAAGTTTCTGTAAAACAGAAAAGTGTTATGGTCATAATGCATGTACTTATGTGCAGCTTTTCCATTTTAAATACAGCTTCAGAATTAGTACTGCTAGAATATTCATTATGGGAACTTAATTATGGACTCCTCTCAGAAGGTTCAAGTGAGAAACTTGCCCTAACTCCCTATACAAACTTTGTCCATTAGAATTACCTTAGGAGGAAGAAAAGCAGCTTTTATTTCTCATAATTCAGATCAAAGTTGCTTTCAAAGACACAGCTGAGCCAAAAAAAGGTATTATTGCAATGGAATATGTACATTTGCAGAGTTGAACTGCTGGAATCAGAGATGCTAAAATTAACAACCTATCCTGTATGTTATATTTTTCCTAAGTAAAACTAAGATTTAAAAGACTCGCAGGTACTCAGTACTGTACACCAACCATGATTCTTAGCAATATTTAGCACTGACTGACCCTACTCTCTACGGACAGCAGCTCCCAAACAGTGCTGTCAATGGAGTCTGTACTTGCAAACCAGGGAGTGCTTGCAGCCACCACAGTTCAGGCTGCACAGCAATGAGTGACCTCCAGCTGCCTTCAGTTCCCTTGCCCCATTTCTTAGTTATGGACATGGAGAACAGGTACCTGAAAAAACTGCATGGATACTATCTAAACATTTTCACAGAATCACAGAATCATCTAGGTTGGAAGAGACCTCAAGATCATCTAGTCCAACCTCTGTCCTAACACTAACAAGACCTCCACTAAACCATATCACTAAGGACTACATCTAAACATCTCATCTAAACGTCTTTTAAAGACCTCCAGGGATGGTGACTCAACCACTTCCCTGGGCAGTCCATTCCAATGCCTAACAACCCTTTCAGCAAAGAAGTTCTTCCTAATATCCAACCTAAACCTCCTGTGGCGCAACTTGAGCCCATTCCCCCTCGTCCTGTCACCAGGCACGTGGGAGAATAGACCAACCCCCACCTCTCTACAGCCTCCTTTAAGGTACCTATAGAGAGCGATGAGGTCTCCCCTGAGCCTCCTCTTCTCCAGGCTAAACAACCCCAGTTCCCTCAGCCACTCCCCGTAAGACTTGTTCTCCAGACCCCTCACCAGCTTCGTCGCCCTCCTCTGGACTCTCTCGAGCACCTCCATGTCCTTCTTGTAGCAAGGGGCCCAAAACTGAACACAGTACTCGAGGTGCGGCCTCACCAGAGCTGAGTACAGGGGGACAATCACCTCCCTAGACCTGCTGGCCACGCTGCTTCTTATACAAGCCAGGATGCTGTTGGCCTTCTTGGCCACCTGAGCACACTGCTGGCTCATATTCAGCTGCCTGTCAACCAGTACTCCCAGGTCCTTCTCGGCCAGGCAGCTTTCCAACCACTCATCTCCCAGCCTGTAGCTCTGCTTGGGGTTGTTGCGCCCCAGGTGCAGGACCCGGCACTTGGCCTTGTTGAACTTCATACAGTTGACCTCAGCCCATCGTTCCAGCCTATCCAGATGCTCCTGCAGAGCCTTCCTTCCCTCGAGCAGATCGAGGCACGCACCTAACTTGGCGTCATCTGCAAACTTACTGAGGGTGCACTCGATCCCCTCATCCAGGTCATCGATAAAGATATTAAAGAGGACCGGCCACAGCACTGAGCCCTGGGGGACTCCACTAGTAACCGGCCTCCAACTGGATTTGGCTCCATTCACCACAACTCTTTGGGCCCGGCCATCCAGCCAGTTTTTAACCCAACAAAGTGTACGCCAGTCAACTTCACAGTCTGCTACTTCACAGTAACTTCACGCTACTTCACAGTCTTGCAAAAGCTATGTCCTGAGATACAATTAAAGAAAGGTAAAGCTGCACCAGTCTTTCCAATGTGTCCTACCAGAAAGGATTAAAAGACCCACACAACTGACTGTACCACATTTAATATTGCCTTTTCAGTAGATCAACTTTTTTTTTGGGTGCGGAAGAGGAGAGAGTAGAGAAAAAAAGTACTGTTAAGAGAAGGAGTGGCCATCCCTGAACTGTATGGGTTTTAGGAAGAGATTATAAGCCATGGGTATTCGGACAGAAATTCCGCTGTATTTCTCCTCCCTTGTCAGTAGTAATGGAACTGACTGAATCTAGTTACAGATTGATCTGGAGACCTCAGAAGAAGCTGTCTTCTGAATTAAGCATCATTTTTACAAGATCACAAAGGAAATGGAGAAGAGAACCACTGAACAGCGCTAACATACAGGTTCTTTTCCTCAATCCAGGAGACATAAGTTTTTGAAGACATCTTTCTTACTTCGCTACATAAAATTCATCTCTCCCTCCTAGGCATGGCCCAATGACAAGTACTCCTCACTCTGCATCTGTGCCAACTGTTCCACTACGGTCACAAGGGATGCAGAGCCTTGCAGGTGGTCCCAAAATGACTATCTCACTAGGTACAGGAAAGTTCGCTGAACCTGGGATCTCTGACAAGAGGCAGCATTTTTTTTTTTTTTTTTTAAAGCATTGAGGCATGCTTCAACAGCTTAGAAAAATATTATTAGTGTTTTCAAATAATGTGTATCATGGTCTCTTCATCTTTATGCTGTTATTTGGTTTGGGGGTAAGGTTTTTTGATGTTTTTTCTTTACCTGTGTAGACACAAGGCCAGCAGCATAATCTGGAGTAGCATTTTCTACTACTGTTTCTTCTTTGGCTTGCTTTTCCACAACTTCTGTATCTATTACATAGAAACAGAAGTCAGTTCAACGAAGTTTTCTTAAATAGTGAATTAGATTTACTTTTAAACAAGAATATAAAACCACATTTTTTCAGATTCTGCTAAACCATGCTTCAGAGGCATATGCTGAAAGTTTACAGTAATGAATATATAGTAAACTTCATAGACAATTTTATAAAAAACAATGGTGGAAAGAACCACAATATAAACACACATCAAGATACAGCAGCTGTGCAATTAGGCAGGACTAAGTTTTCTGACAGTAAAAATTTTTTTTTTTTTAAATTGCAATTGTGATTTTATTCTGAGATAGGTGTTTCTGGAAACAAATACAAAAAGGTTGTTCTGGGGGTAAAAAAGCTGGCTACCATATCTTCCTGATACTTAGTGCACTATCCCTTGAGTAAGAGTAGTATATGAGATATTCACTTTTTAAAGTCTTGCCTGCAATTTTGGAGATAGAGATTTTTTTACAAGATTACTCTGAATTTCTTTACATGGCTGTGCAACCAGTAGAAATAAGCATAGCAAAATCTGAGAGCAATTTCAGACCTGAAGCTAGTCTCACACCCATCTTTGTTGTGCAAAGCACAAGTTTTTAACAAGGCACATTACATTACGATTAGTGGCACTGGGGAAAAAAAGTGGAATTCCTCCCTTCAGGCTGCTTGTTGCCCTTTTTTCTTGGGAGCTTACCTGAAAATGAGTTTTAACAAATCAAGAATAAAATAGTACTATAAACCTAGATCTGATTTCCAAGTACATTAGCAGTGTTCTATACCAACCTAATGTCTTTCTTCTTCTCTTTGCTTCACGGCCAGCACCTACCATATCCAGCTCAGAGATATCTAAAAGCTGAAAAAGAATGCAGAATCACAGTAAGTTATTAAATTTGTCAGTTTATATCTAAATATTATCCTTATTTTTTTCTTTAGCATACTGACACTTGATTCAAAACAGCATTACAAACTCACTTCTAAACTGGGAGGAAATCTGAGTGGAATGCAAGCGACAAAGAAAGAGTTCACCTACCTTTACTCCTCTTTCTTTGCGCAGAGGTGTTCGTGAAGGAGGAATAGGAGTCCTGTTTCCAGAAGGGCTAAATACACTAGGTGCTGAAGTACTCCTGAATGGAGCTTGTTTTGGTATTCCTTTGAGTGGTGCTTAAGGAAGATCAAAAAAGGCAGCAATTGAAATACTTGCTTCATTAGTTACATAGAACAATAATAAAGAGTTCTTCAGCTTTTTTCCCTTCTTAATAGCCCTCCACCCCCCTAACTTCAAAAGTTTCTAATGTGGAACTGTCTACTAAACGTTTTTCAAAAGGTCAGATTGGGCTTTACCCTTCAAACAAGGAGTAAGAGTCACTCCCTAGGCTAATGCTTGCAATTCCAAAGCTTAATAAGTAATTTTTATTACAGTTACATGCCTTGAATGTTTTTCTGCACATTCTAATGAAGTAAATCAAATAAGCTGTCAAAATAACTGCTATCAAAATACACTTTTCAAACATACGTTTATACTTTCCTTATTTACAAAGAACAAAATTCAAACACAAAAAGTATTAGGCATCAACGTTCTGACTATTGCCAAAGTTAGTCTTTGAACATTAAGATCTAGTTACTTGGTAAAACTGTATCTAACCAAAGATTTTGGCCAGAGGTTGTTAAAATTCCTGTAACTGACTAACGAGTGCTCCTGCAAGCTTCTTCCTTTCCATGGAGCTTACCATTTACATTTACTAAGGAGTCTCATCATAGCACAGGCTGTATTGTCACTAAAGGGGTCAGAACATGGGACATCAAGGTGCTCGAGCGTGTCCAGAGAAGGGCAACAAAGCTGGTGAGGGGTCTGGAGAACAAGTCTTACGAGGAACGGCTGAGGGAACTGGGGTTGATCAGCCTGGAGAAGAAGAGGCTCAGGGGTGACCTCATCGCTCTCTATAGGTACCTTAAAGGAGGCTGTAGTGAGGTGGGGGTTGGTCTATTCTCCCACGTGCCTGGTGACAGGACGAGGGGGAATGGGCTCAAGTTGCGCCACAGGAGGTTTAGGTTGGATATTAGGAAGAACTTCTTTGCTGAAAGGGTTGTTAGGCATTGGAATGGGCTGCCCAGGGAGGTGGCGGAGTCACCATCCCTGGAGGTCTTTAAAAGACATTTAGATGTAGAGCTTAGTGATATGGTTTAGTGGAGGACTTGTTAGTGTTAGGTCAGAGGTTAGACTAGGTGATCTTGGAGGTCTCTTCCAACCTAAATGATTCTGTAAGAGTCAGATCCATTTGTAGATGTCACGATGTACAGGACATCATGGAAGAACCAAGATTCACAATGCCTGGATTGAATACTAGTTGTTTTGATCCAAAGCAAATTTTTGCAGGATGACCAACCTTTCTACTTTTATAAACCACAGAACATAATTG
Source organism: Cygnus olor (assembly GCF_009769625.2). Lineage (NCBI taxonomy): Eukaryota > Metazoa > Chordata > Aves > Anseriformes > Anatidae > Cygnus > Cygnus olor. Next base: position 69,111,819 of record NC_049172.1, on the reverse strand, counting down.
CCTACCCTTACACTTAAGGCAGGAGAACTTTGGCAGCACATTGTAGCTGAAGGGGACACCAATACTCCCCCATCAAGGGTGCCACCACTCCAATGCAGAACATGGAGGCTGACCATCAACGCTGCACAGTTACTGTGCGAGACAGCACAGTCATGAGAGCCACACCTGGAGAGTTAATAAGCTGCAGGATAGCCACCCTGGCTTCTTCCAGAGTGTCCCAAATCACCACTCTTATTAAAAGTGGCATCAGTCCCATTCATATGTTAATGCTTGGTTCTCCCACAGAAGTAACTACATTCTGCACCTCTGAATATAAGTGCATGAATCTGGCACTGGAACACGCTCCCCAAGGGAGTAGTCACAGCACCAAGCCTGCTGGAGCTACAGAATCATTTGGACAATGCTCTCAAACATTTTATTTTTGGGTGATCCTGTTGGAGTCAGGAGTTGCACTCAATTCTGACTTGGAAGGAACCCACAAGGATATTCTATGATTCTTTTTTTTTTTTTTTAACCTCAAAGGCTCCCAATTTCCACCATCCCTGCCTTTTAAGGCAAAGGAAAAAAAAACAAACCCTAACACCTTAGATTTTAGAGAAGCTAATATATAGTTTGGAAGTACCACAAGGTTGGATCCTGCCTCAGATGAAAATGCTATTTGGCTAGTGCTGTTATATTGCTTCTGCAGAGCTAAAGGCTTTTGTAATCCAATGGAAGGGTAAATTACTGCTTCACGCGAGGGTTTAAAATTCTGGAGCTGCTGTTTGCACCAGGAGCATCCAACTTGGCTCTATACCACAAGCAGAAAAATTGCTGCCTCAATAGTAAGCAAAAGTTTCTACACTTAAGCAGCTGTTCCCCCTCAACTTTACAGAGTTATCCCTCTATCTCACACTTTATATAAGCACTAAAACCAGCAATCTTTTATCAACTGCTAAAAAAATCAGCTAGTCAAACACGTTTGTCAGGTCTTTGAGCCATCTAACAATCTCCTCATACCCTACAATTTGATCAACGTTTTAGATCAAACAATTTTGGTTCGATGCTGTATACCCTGAATCCCTCTATATATTTTACTGAAAATATTTTCAGCACAGGACAATTCTCTGACCTACATGAGGTAAGTTTCAGCAGTGGAAACCCCAGCTGGTCCCATAACTGGTATTTCTAGAGACCACCTGGCTTTAAAGGCCAAAAGACTGCTTTAATATTCAATGGCTGAAATAAAAGTTAGAATAGAAAGTATCACAGAACTAACAGTCAGTTTCTATATGGGACGATTTTTAGTTCAAATTTCAACCGCACTTCTTGCATTTATGCAGGAAGCACAAACGTGTGGCTAAACACTTTGATGCTCAAATCTGATATATTAAAATGCATCAAGAAGGTGCCTTGTTTCTAGATGCCACACCGAGAAATTATTCAAGTTTTATACCTCAGCAACATACTGGCGGTCAGAAAAAAAATCTAGCTATGCGATGATTTAGAGTGTTACTAACTTCAAACCCTCTTCTTGCTCCCAAACTTATAGAAAAAAATCAGGCAGTTAGGAACTTAGTGAACAGTTGAAATTCTTCCTTCAGCTTTGCATTAATTATTATACATCTTTTTCATGTCCAATAAATAGAAGGCACTGCACATGCTTAGCTGCAGTAAGCAGTGTTCCACTAAAATACTGTGTTACTTAACGCTCAGAAAACAACTAAGAATATCACAATGATTGGTTGGCTCTTAACTGAATGTTCCTTGCCCTTGCTTGCATCTGTTTGACAGATAAGAAAACTGCAGGTAAATCTCCGTTATGTTTAAGCTAGCCCCCTTGGGAGTAATCACAAGTTATTCCACGCACTACAGTTAAGAGTATTTTCCCCTCCCTTTCTCTATGGGGAATTATATGGATACACGCTAGTTTCAATCTACTTTGCAGTATTTCAGAGACCACAGCAGATTACTGTGATCCACTCACTCTGCTCCCTTTTGGAAGAACATAGCTTAGTCAGGAGTTATTCCTGGAACGATGCAAATCAAGTTCTTACTAATGTCTATAGGCACGATCTATCTGCACATGTTTTAAATAAGCATGGCAGATATTCTTGCTATCTAAAAAACCACCACTCTTGTTCTTTTTGAGAAAACTTGTTAAAAATTTTAAACAGCTGTAAAGAAAGGAGATAAATGTTTTACTTCAATATAAGTTAAGTTTTTGTAGAAAACAGACTTAGTATTTTTAGTCTTCATCAAATGTTGTTTTATCAAATTGTCTTTCAGGGAAGCGATACAAGTGAGCCATACTTGTTGTATCAATCTTTTTGACCAGTCCCCTGCCTTTGGCATGAAAAGGCACTCCTGCAGTCTTCTTGAGCTGTTGTGCAGTTTCTGTTGCTACAAAAAGAAAACAAAACCCAAAACTTCAGTTATTAAAAAAATCTGTGCTGAACAAATACAATACTTGGCTTCTCATAAAACATTAACTAATAAATTAAAAGGTGGGAATATCAAGAAGAAATGTGTTTTTAACTAAACAGGGCATTTATGTAAGGTACACAGTATTTGGCAAAATGCAAAGTCAGTATGACTGTGCAACTGACAAAATGGTCTAAGCTAAAAAGGATCAGAATAGACAATTTATTCAATAAAGATCTAAATAATTAAAGAAAATTTCATACAAAAGATTTGTAGCTTTTTTTTTTTTTTAAAAAACACTGACTACTTAAGCCACAAGCAAGAATCAAACTGCAGCAATACAGCAGCAGGTGAAATAAACTCCTAAGATCACTCAGATCAGCTACCAGTACCTACATGCATACATACGTTGTCTTTTGTTAGTGAAAACCCTATTGGCTTTCACCCCTCCATAAAAACATACTGAGCAAAAGAAAGCGTTAATTAGCAGAGCAGCTCTTGCTCCCTGTTGCAGAAACATATGGCGAAATAAAACTGTCATACCAGTTTCATTTCAGGAGTTTTAACCAAAGCTGTCCCTCACAAGTCTTCACAACTGACTTAAATATACCCACAAGAGAACATATCTGTGCTTTAAAAAGATGCAGCTTTTTGTATCCCTTTTAAGTCTGAAGACCATTTCAACCAAGACTAACATTTTAATATAATCATGGCTAGAACGACTTGCACCTGCCTTCTTCCACACATGCCTGTTTATCAAGGGCACATGCATAGGGGGAGAAAAAAAGCTTTTATAACAGAAAATATTGCCACATATATCTTTACAGGAGAATAAAGCTAACAATGAATTTTCCTTTCACAATTTAATTTGTTACTCAGTGTTATAAACTAGCTGTAACACTACTTACACTTCTGCAAGAGTTCAGCTCGGAGAGTGGCACTTTTAGGTTTCCTTTTCAGCTGGAAGTGTTTCACTGGGGGAGTAAGTGGCCCAGCTAGTGTTGTCAAGGCATTTTTGTTTAAGTATTGGCATTCCAACGGCAACATAGCTGATGTTTCACATTCACTTACTGCATAAAGAGTTAACACAGTACACATGGGTATAAACATCTGATAGCTAATTACAAAACATTCTACAACTTGACTCTACAGGTGTTTTAAGTTTTAGATTACTCAATTAAACACCAATGGTAATTTAGTTCCAATTAAAACAGTATATAGCCAGTTAATAAGGTGGTTTTTTTTTTTTTTTACATTAAGTTCATAAGAGCTCCATGTTAATTGCCTAGACAAATTATAGCAATCATAAGTGAGCTACCATTGTTAGAGTTAAAAAATAAAGAAGGAATTCTCAGATTCTTCTTTTTTGTGTAGTTTTTGAAGACTACTAAACAGAAGTCAAAACCAGGAATGTGGATAGACAAATCAGAACCAGGAATGTGGATAGACAAATGATCATTTGTGTACAGTAAAAAACAAGATGCTTCTGCCTCCAAGGCATTCCACTATCGGAATATCACAATCCTAACTCCAAGCCCATTTCTGATCATTGATGCCTAAGGGGCTTTTTCTGGGCAATTTGCTAAATCAAACCCACTGAAACAGGAGTGGCTTTGCATCAGCATTTACAACACTGTTTGAAGTAGAAACTGTGCAAGTGCCTGGGCCGGTATTACCAGCTACTGGACCATCCACAGCTAGTCAGACAGCAAGTTAATGGTCCTTCTGACCTGTCCTTCCCTCAGCACCTATCATTTGTTGGCTAGATGAAGACTTAGGGCAGAGATAACCCACCCGCCCCACACAGGTGCTGCAGAAACCTTTCTTATTGTTGTCCTTAGCACAACATACAAGAGAACAGTGTTTAACAGCTTAGCTTATGAAGCTGCAGTAACCCAGTATTACCTGACTGCACATACAGTCCGTCTACAGCGCTAGTGAAATCACATTAACTTGTATGTTGCCCTTCACAAATACCGAGGGACCCGGTGCGAGTTCTGATGATTTGTGAAGAGATAATTTAAGAGGTTACCATTCCTCAAATGTCACAGTTCTAGTATCATGCCAGGTCATGAACTGTGGCAGTTATGAGAAGACATACTGCTTGTCCCGATACCAATACTGTTAAGACAGTACAGTATCTTCACTCCCTGTGAAGAGAAAGGTGGTTCCTGAAAAAAAGGTATCGTATTTCTGTAGCTTTCTACAACAGACACTTACCTTTTTCTCTAAGCTCTCCTAAAATATCTTGAACATTGGGATTCTGTTCTTCAAGATCAAGGTTAAGGGAGCCAGTATCTGGAAAGGATTTTAAAATATCAGCTACCATTAAGACCCAGGGGTCTGAATCCAAGGTAGCGAGCTGGATAATTTCAGTCAGTGCCCCTTTCATCTAACAAAAAAAGAAAAAGAAAATCAGCCAATTGGAAACCATTTTAAACAGGTTGTAATTGGGTTAATTATATATATATATATATTTAAAGACACTAGTATAAACATGCACAATGTTTTACTACTGGGGAAGGGAAGAGGGAGACTGCTTCAACACAGTTATACATTAATTACAGAATGAAGCAAAGGATTAACCAAAGTTTTTCTTAGTAAATACTATTTTTGGTGTGCTTTGAGCTTTTGGCAGCTCAAAGCTTCATTCAGCACAGAACATTTTCACGAGAAACAGGCCACATTTTTAGAGCATTGTCCCTGTACATTCTATGGCCCGCTTACACACCCAGTGTACCCACAGATTACTATCAGTCAGTACTCAACTAGAATACAAGTTAAGAACAGTGTCTGAATTAAGATGTACCCTCTTTTGTGCTACAGAATAAAATAGCAGACAGACTGTATCTACATCACACAAATGTAAGCCAAGCCCTCAAAATTTTAGTTAAGCTTAGGCCAAAAATTGTTTCATGCTAATAAAACTTGCAATACTTGACAAAAACTATTACAGAAGTACACCCAGCCCTCTAATGCCACAAGTAGTTACGATTTCCCATCTATACTAGGCGTCTGTAGTGAGATTTTTTTTCCTTTAAGCATTTATCTCAAAAAAGGGGAAACATGTAAAAATTAATGAAAAATATAGTCATGGTAATTTTTTGAATTACTGATCAACAAGCATGTTAGCATTATGAAATAAAAATCTAGTGATTGCAGCTGGGATTTTACAGAGTGAATTGCTATTTCTTAAAGTAGCTGTTTTAATTCATTAAATTTGCTTAATTCATTAAACTCAGCTTAAACCTCTGAAATAAACACTTGTTTTTCTTAAGAAAACTGCTCATGTAAGCATTAAAAGTATTAGCTTCACAGAACTAAGATCAAGATGTAGTGCATTACCTATCAAGCCACAAACATCAGAGTAAAGTCATCGAAAATGTTTAGATAGACTATGTGTATGGTATCAGCATTAAAGAACTTATGATCAAGTATAAGGAAACACTTGAATTTTGACTATTCACAGCTGATTGTGGCCCATTACAATGTCTACCTGTTTCTGAACAGGAGACAAGCAAAAGATTTGTCTTCACCTTAATGCTGTATTTATTTCCCTTCATCTCAAGCTGGCCTTCTCTCATATGAAAAGATCTAATAAGCTTACTGTACTCATGCAACCCTAAGAAATGAAAGCTGAATTTTTGCTCTCCATTCCGTGCCCCCCCCCCCCCAAGCACTTTTAAACCTCATTAGTCAGAGGCAGACGAACATTCACATTTCCCAGTTCTCTTCACCCACACAATGTTAGTGCCCTCTCACTTCAGTCAGGTATAAAAACAAGCGCTTTTAGAGGGCAGTTTGTCCTTTAACACGAGCAATGCTTCGTGTGCTCACAAACAAAGCGGATCAGTTTGTCCGGCTGCAAACCTAGTAGCTCCCAATAGCTTCCAGCTCGATCAGCCCTCAGTGTGGCTCACTAGTCAGACATCAGAACCGGGAGAACAGTAGAGCAGAAAGTTGACACAACAGTCATTTGCCATTTTCAGCAGCACAATTGATTTGCTTTGGATCAAAGTGACTGCATAACCATGGCCTCACACTGGTCAGTGTGCTGTCAAATTTAGCCAACGCTTACCCAAGGGAGGGAATCAACTTCTAAGGCTCTAGTCTTGGGTGTCCTCCACAGCTCTTTTCTTTCTCGGTAAACATAAAAATCCCTCCCAACTCCACACAGATTTGTCAGTCTGTTCTAAGCCTACACTGCCTGTCACAAGTCGTTTCTCCTACAGCAGATGAACATGAGTGTGAATACTACCCGAAGTCCTGTATTCTCATATCTGTCCCCTAGGGATTCAGGACTGCTTTATGCAAAACACCTGAAAATTCAAAACACACAAGGACAGCTGCTGAAGCTGTGATTTATTTCTAACCTGTGTACCAGCTTTTATCTGGACACCACAGATACACAGATAAATGCATAGAATGCAATTTTTCCATCAAAAACTCAGACAATAGTTGGAAGAAAGATGTCCCCAGTACCCTCCTAATTTAGCCTTTGCATCTGCTCCACTGAACTCACTCTCGCACCCAAAATTCAGAGTTCCATCCTATATTACATACGTTCCTATGGCACTGCTGTCCAGGCAAGTTACATCCACACTGCCCTCGGGACAGTCTGAGCTCAGGCCACTTACTGCGCCACAACAACTACGCTTGGCACGATTCTGGTTCCTTCAAGGAAGGAGCGCAGGAAGAATTTGATCGCCTAGCACTGTACAAGTGACATTATCACGTAGCCTCCCAGCAGATGGTAACGGAACAGTCCCTGCCACGCACAGGCACGTGGAAGACTCTCCACCGTGCACTGTGAGCGACCCAGAGACCTTGCCTGAACACAGGTTTGCATTTGGCAAGCCTGGATTTGAGTTTTGCTGCAGGTTTGCCTCCAAGCTGCAATTTAAATACACATTCCCAGTTTGCAGTTCAACTGGTAGCCAGAAAAAAAAAAAAAAAAACTTTTGTTGTCTGAGAATGCATGAAACACAGCTTAGCATTAGAGAATCCTAGGTATGTTTTTTTTTCCCCTGTTACTTTTCAGCACAGCCATAATCCCAAAGTCTTAATTGAGTAATATTGTAACACTGGGTCAGGAAGAGCCTGATAGGCTCCACCAGTGTCTTGTTAGGCATGAACATCAAGATCAGATGCAACATGTTCTGGCACTTCTCTCATCTAAAACTAAAGGATCTTAAGTATTTTTCTCAGCCTGCTGGCATAGAACATGACAAGAAACATAACAAGAAAGGATCAGGCAGGATGGAAAAAGCCCAGGAACAGAGACAAAGGGAGATGAATAACGGCTGTGCAGGAAGAGCATAGAAACAGCACTGTGGGAATGGGTGAAGAGAGGAAACATTACTAGAAATACGCCGTCATAGCTCCAGCAAGACTTCTTGCAAAGCATTCCCACTAATTTGCTTGCTATTAGGCCTAAATTAACGTGGGACTATGCCTTTAAACAACTGCACCAATAGCTGGCTAACAAAGCCTATCAAGCTTTAATCTTTTAGGGGCCACAGGTTATATTTAATAAGTACCTGTGCAATCACAGAGCATTTTCATTAAGCTAAAAGCATTGGATGGAAAGCACAGTATTAATATTTATGTGCTACAAAACTAGGATGGATCAAATCACACTATTGTATATGTATTATTTTAATAATGACAAAGTGTAAAGTGGCCAGAAGTAGTATTAGATTAAAATACATATTGCATCTCAGAAAAATGGACATTAAATGTAGGCCAGAATGCTGCATAGCAGCCTGGCTGTTCTGAACACGGAGGGAAAGTGAGTGCCAGGCACCTGCTTATGCCTTTGCACTAGTGCCCCACAATTCTCACTTGCATGGATAGATGACTCCTGGATCATACAAGCAAGCAAAAAAATAGACTTTTGCTCTCTTCTGCACATCTCCAGTCACAGAAGGGCTGTGTACCTTACTTTTGAGTTACTTTTATGGAGCGCAGAAGCACACAGTCCTCATTCCAGACCTGACTATAACATCAGTCTAACCCTGAACAAATAATGAAACCCTGGCACAAAACAAAAAACCTTGCTGTCATGGATGTGAACTGGGCGAAAAGGAATATAATATGCAAAATAAACAGAAGTTACTGCTCTGCCAACATCACCACTGAAACCCTGGTCACCACTATGCTGAGCATTAGGCATTACTTCAAATGAGCATGATTATCTAGAAAGAGTTCAGCAGAAAAAAAGCTGGGAGGCAGGGAGATTTGAGAGTCCACAAACTCTGCCCATAGAAATACAGCAGGAAAGGATATTTTTGATAACTGCCTACAAAACACACTTAACTATTAAAATGAAAATGGGAGCCAATGATCCTTATTAGTCAGTGGGAACAAACAAGCTGTAATGAGGTTCACAGCATGATAAAAATTTAGGTTTATTACGTATCCCACAGGAGTATTACGAGGATTAAGTCACTAATATATACACAACATTTGGAGCAGGGACTGAAAACATAGTACAAAATTGCAGGATATTGCATTTGAGAAGAAGCATAACACTTCAGCAAAGGACTGAGCTTTCAAGAGAGCTCATTGAAGATTTGCTTGTCTAGACCGCAGCCTTCACAGAGATTTAGAAAGGACAAGCAGCCAATTAAATCCCTTCTAAACCAAGTAATACCACACTTCTCTTGATTACCACATCAATTTTTACTCAGATGTCTGCCTCCAAATTATTTCCATGCTATTCTACTCCAGTTAAAATGCTATTATAAAGAGAACAAAAAAAGGTTTTGAAGAGAACTAAGTTCAATCTGTTATCTAGAGAGGGAAATATCATTTAACATGACCAGAAGTATATCCTGCATCCTCTATCACGATCCTCAAAGCTTTACAAAGCTGATGCAATGTTTTCTAATACTATTTTAAGTTTCCAAATGCCAGCTCAGTGCTCCTCACACGCAATCTATGGACTGGCACATGGTATGGAAAACATACATACTACTTCCCAAAGAGACTAATAAAATAATTTCATAGTCAAGTTAAATCACTTTCAGACATGAGAATGATTTCCAAGTGAAGAATTTCACTTCCAGACAGCTAGCTACAGGTATGCCAGTTAAAATAGCACAAACGTCAACAGTAAGCTACATAAATACGTGTTACTTATGAAGACTTGTTATCAAACTCATCACATGAGTGTCTAATAAGACATCCCCTTCAGTCAGCAGCTTGGTTCCACCAGCTTTTTTTTTTTTTTATCATTTATAGAAGGAAGACTACGATGATACTAGCAGAGCTAGTAACAATGTTAAATGTTTCTGCCTCCTTGGTTTTTCATTTTTAAAAGGAGGGTTTTTTTAAGCTCTTCCTGTCAGTAAAGAATCATGTTCCCTCCAAATAATTAAAATGTTACAGGTACTTTGTAAAGGGCTGAAGATACAGTAAATCCCTTGATTTACTTGATTACATCTTCATCAAGCGTGCTCTGTTTACCAAGAGAAGATTAAATTTATGATTGACTTCACAAACAAAGAAGTGAAAAATCTCACAGCATCTTTTGTTTCAGCAGTAAGAAGAGCTTTATATTTGGAATACAACTAATCACTGTAATTATCTATAAAAAGGAACAGCAACCAACTTGCTCTTATTTAGATACACTTCATCTCCATGGTTAACAAAAGCACAAATCAAGTGCAGTTGCTGGCTACCTGTTCCTTAATTTTAATCAAATTTAAAAATAGTTTTTATGTATCCAGTGAACACACAGGGCATTTCAACATATTATTTTAGTTTGCTTCAATGTTGCTCCCTCAGAGAGCTGGCATTTGACTGAAATGAAGGAATTTTACAAAGCATAGGGACCTTTCTCTTAGGCCTAAAAACCACCACTAATTTGTTGGCTTTTTTTTCTGCACACTGCAATACTTATTTCTTCCAAGCTCCTTGGATTTTCACACAACTTCATAAGAATCTTGCATACCCAACAGTTCATGTGAGCCTATGGAGTTCCCTAACCCTCTCTTTCTGGCCTGTTTTTTTTTTTGTTTGTCCAAAACACAACTGCATCTGTCACATACAAGTAAGACAGCTTGTGCTCTGGACAGGCACTAAGCATTAATATCATATTTTAAAAAACAGATGAAACATACTGAGCAAAAAAGTTTTTTTTTCTTTAAAGTCACAGCATTTACATGCAACTACGAACATCCACACAGACATATAGTGCATGTAGGGGTCTGTCTTTCCACAAACTATTGCTTACACTTCACGTCTGTGCATTTGCAGCTTAGAAATACACAAAATGCAATAATCAGAATTATGTAGTCTCCCCACACCCTATCTAATACACATGTATATAAAGTCTAAGCAGCCGTGTCCTACGCAAGAGACTGGTGCAAGCACAGCTGGGGTGCAGATTAACTGTGCACCATCTCCGTAATTGTTATGGGAAACCATACCACACATGGCACAAGTAGGATAGGAATTCTTTAAACCTGACTGATTCACATTAAACTTCTTCAGTCACTCTTCAGATATTGCCCCAAATACCAGTAGGTAGTAATAAGCCAGCTACAGATGAAGTATGGTCCAGAACCAAGTGAATAAGATCTTCTGGACCTACAGGTACTGCTTGCAGAGGCAGCTCAGGCTTCCACCAGCCAGCTTATTAGCCGGGGTAGGAGAGTAAAGGAAAAGCACCAACTGTTCTCAGAAAGGTAAAAATGTAAAAATGACAGTTTTCCCCTCAACTAAGATGTGAGTGCAAGAAGGTGGGAAAAAAGCCACCGCTCATCACAGACCCTATATCCTCCATCTCCAAAGTTTCAGCACTTGCTGCTGTCCTTCCTAAATCCAAGATGTTCAACTCAGGACACCTACACAGCTGCCAGTACTAAAGAAGAGGAGTTAAGGAAGCCTAACGCACACCGCTGCTCCTAGCCACTCCTGCCCCTCTCCTAACCCTGGAACGGGCTCAGAAAAGCCCTCTCCTCCAAAGCAGCGCCAGAAGCATGCAACCCGCCCCAAAACACAGCCCTACACAGCCCTTGTGGAAGTGTGAGAGAGGTTTCGGGTGGAAAATTGCTTCCAAAAGCCCAGCGGCAGGCTCGCTGGAGGGCAGGGGGGCAGCAGCAGCAACGCTTGAGGTGCGCTCTCGCCCTGTTCAAGGGAAACCCGAGCGCTTCTCCTCACACCACGGCCCCCTGCCCTGCAGGCCAGGCCTCGGCTCACTGAGGCCTCCTTTTCCCCCACTTTTCTCCCTATTTCTCCACGGGAAAGCGGCGGGGAGAAGCTCCCCGTGCCCCCCTCCCCGGCCACCTCCCCTTGAGGAGTATTTAAAACAAATTAATGAAGAAAGATGCGTGGGGCGAGGCGGTGCTGGCGCTGCCGCCCCCCTTTCTCCCCTCACGCCGCAGCTGAGCTCCCCCCGGGGCTCTCACCTCATCCACCGCCCGGCGGGGCAGGTGCAGCATCCCCAGCAGCAGCTTGAGCTTGACGGCCGAGGAGAGACCGTGGAAACAGAGGCGGATGTTGTCGATGACGGACGCCGTGAGGAGCGAGGCGATGCTCGGCGGCGCCCACAGCTCGTCCGTGGAGCCCAGCTTGTTGTGCAGCCACAGGCCGGTGTCGCTCTCCCGCATCGACGCCATCTTGGGAGCGGGGCGAAAAAAGAGGGGGTTCTCCACGGGCATCTTATGAGGACACCTAAAGGGAGGGAGGGAGGGAGGGAGGAGGGGTGAGGACCCCTGCGGGTCGCAGCCTTGTTCGTAACCCAAAATGGCGGCGCGCTGCGAGGTTGGCTCTAGGGAAGGCGGAGAGCCCGCCGTAACCTAAAATGGCGGCGCCCAGGAGGCGGAACGTAGCGAGGCTGCTCGCGTCTCTCGCTCAGGTGCAAAATGGCGCCCGCCACAGGCATGTCTTCCGTAACGCAAGATGGCGCCGGGCGGCCCCGGCTCGTTGCGCCTCACGGTCTTCGTCAGCATCCCCGGGGCTGTGAGGCGCCGGCAGCCAGGAGCAACGGGGTGCCCGTTCCCCGCTGCTCTGAGGCAGAGGCCGGCCCCTCGGCGACTCAATGTGCCGAGCTGCCGCCGCTGAGGGCGGGAGAAGGGCTGAGGGCCCCGCTGCGAGCCCGCCCTTCGCTCCCTGGGGTTGGGCCGGCCCTCCCGGCGCAGCGAGGGGAGCCGGAGGTGGCACCACGTCTCCTTTCCTCACAGCCCTCGTGTTCTCCCTCCCACCTCACATAAGGCCCATATCAGCCGTGTTTCTGCTTTGCCCGTATTGAAAATGCACCCTGTGTCGCCTATTAACGTCTAATTAAGGGCTAATAACATCTTCAAGTGCACCCATCTCCCTCATTTCTGGCTGCCTCATTGCTCCCCTCCTTCTGTCAGCCTTTTGGCTTTCTTTTTACCTCGGCCGGCTAGCACAGCGTGCCAGCATGGTTGCTGGATGATGAAACTTCCCTGTAAGGCTGTCATTTAACAAAAATGGAGTTGAGTGCCTTTTTCATCGTTTTCCCCGGAGATTTTTGTGCTGGGATGTAGGAGGTTACCTCTGTGTGATAGACTAGCGGTAGCTACTCACATTGGGGGTTATTAAGCATACATTCATATTCCCTTGTGATTCAGCTCATTGTTATTTAAATATGAAAAATTAATCAATTGCCTAAATCCCAGAAGATTTAGAGTTGAGTGTGGCATAAACGGTTCATTTTAGTGTCTTTCTAGCTGAAGATAAAGCAAAGGAGTTGTAGGAGTGCACAGCAAATTCACTTTTTCTCTGTTCTAAGCTTTTGAATGAAAATGTTTTCTTTACAACTTTCTTCCTATAAAGGAGGCAGTTTACAACCTGACTTCTCTAGGAGAGCAGAGCAGTTATTGCTGAGGCTCTTTATGTTTCCTCAATCCTGTTACAGAGTAGGTTACTTTGTTCTCATTGCAGCTCTTGGTCTTGGCTGCTCGGGGTCTATGTTACCCTGATTTTTAACAGTGTGGAAGTGTTTTAGAGCAAAAAGTTTCTATGTGAATGAATTACATATGAGTACAATGGGATTTTTTTTTCTTTCAGAGCCAATCATTGAAAATGTGTGCAAATAACATGCTTTTCATTATTATTATTTTTAAACAAAACTCTAATGGAATAGTATTAGTTTAGACATATAAATAACATGTAACTATCACTAGTAACCTTTACTTTCCATTAATTACATCCAGTTGTTTAAAGGAAGCACCAATATTCTTAAAACTTAGGCATCTGCTTAACCATAGTGCAAAATCCCATTGAGTTCACTGACACTGTTGCATAGCAGGAGAATGAGTTTTGGGGTGCAGGTTACCTGGAGTGGTGAGCGTGTGTTCCTGTATTTTATGTAGTGTCTCACAGAATCAGGTCTGATTATACTTAAGGTTATACATTCTGCTGTGAGAAAGCATTCTGAAAATAAAAACTGCAAAGTGGCACAATGGTGACAGAATTCCCCAAATCTGCCAGTGAGGCATAATTTTAATAGCTCATCCTTAATTCTGCCTTTTTTTTTTTTTTTTAGCTTTTGAAAATGTATAACCCACGAGAGTCTGTACAGCCATTTTACAGTTGTCTTCAAGCAGTAGTTAACACAGAGAGTTGAACTGGTTCCATGGGATGGCACTAATGTTTTTTAAGCACCGGACCTTGACAAATACAACTCCATAGTGCAAGGTGTGGAATTGTACAGCGTCGCTCTTCCAGTTCACATGGACTGAATGTTTTTGAAAGGGTAATTTTGTTCTGGTAAATTTTGTGGGGGATTAGGTACCAACTTTCTCGAGCAATGCTGAAGTTGCACACTGGTGGAAGCTAAGGGGGTATTATTCCATATTTTGTTCCCATGCTTTCCTTGAAGCATCTATTTTTGGCCACTGTCAAGGCTTAAAGCACTGTGCTGCATGGCTGTTTTTTATGAGCTTATGTAATCACTTTAAGTTCTTATCTGAAGTGTGATTTGAAAAGGGAGCCTGTTATGTGAGATGTATCTGGAATATGAGGTTTTGCATAGTCAATTTGGCTGCAGTCCTATGACCTGCAAATTTGTCCCTATCAGCTGTTAACCGAATGGGCATACAGATGCTGTGGAGATTAAGACAAAGTGCCAGCTAGCTGTAAGAGCAGGCTTTTGTCCTGTTTAGCTACCTTAACTTTCTGCTTGAATACAAGAAAGCTTTAAACATTTTTTAATCTAAATTTTTAGTGTGAATAGTGGTTTTCAGAGTAGTATGGCAAATGTGAAAGTGCTCATTCCTTAGGGATTCCTGATGCTAGAGGATATACTTGATTTCTCTGGAAGTCCTTAATATCCCACATGATGTTGCATCACACAGATAATCATCTGCAGATGTTTTCTCCTCCAAGTTGCAACTGCTGTACTCAAAGTTGGTGATGTTGAACAACAAGTTGTTGAGAAAAATTGAGGCATGCTGCAAGAAAGACTGGGGGCAGACACACTAGACTCACTTGCCCAGTTGTGATAATATTCAAATAAAAACAGATGTAGACAAAGATTCGTCTCTGTGAATCTACTTTATAACTGTTTTAAGAAAGACATATGTCTTTATCTCATAACAAAATGAGTGCTCCAGGAGTTTCCCATCCTGCTGTTTGTCTTGGTGGGTTAGGACAGAAGTGCTGTGCTACCTGTCAGACTCAAAGTAATTGTGTATACTCAGAAAGAAGTTACAGGGATAGTGCCTGGAGTTTTCCTCATTGAGGAGGAAGCAGCAGTGCATCTCAGCTGGGCACCAAGAGTGGTGCGCTGGCAGGCAGAGGTTTCAGCTTGGCATCGAGCTCTTAGTGAACAGGAAGCTGCTTTTGCTGTGTTTTAGAAGGCACTGAGGCATGTGCAATAAACATGACATGAGCATTAGCAGCAGCGCTAAGTTCCCGCTGGCATCCCATCCTGCAATGGCAAGCATGGCAGCTTCAGAGCCAGAAAGGGTTCAGACTGTGATTCACACCAGGATGGCAGGAGCCAGCCCAAGAGCGTAGACAAAGCAGTTGTGTATTGCTATATAGTACACTGTCCCTTCCCCATTAAAATATTTCCATTACATTTGAATAACTGAGCTTTTCAAACCTAAAATTAGGTTTATTTGCAGTTCTATTTTTACATCCATGTGAGTAACTGAAGCTCTAAACACTGCAACTTTTTAATACATTCAATTCTTAAGTATGTTTTTAAAGTGCAATTTTCCCGGGTTTTAGAAGCATAATAAAGGGACAAATTTTATTGTGTGGTATCAGTTTGACACATAAATTGTTTGCATGGTTAAACCTTTAGAGCTGTCAAGGGCGCTAATGCAGTGACGGGTAGTAATGGGCTACTGTCCTTGTGTTAGCTGGCAGCAGAGGGCTGCCGGTGAGTCTAAGGTACACACAATTTTAAGGAAATACCATTTCACTGCTTTACATATTCAATTAAATTATCGTTAAGCTGTAGTTGATTTTATATAATGGAATTTGCTGTCAGTTTAATACCTGTTAATACTTCACTTCATAAAATGCTGCTTATTAACGAGGTCATACATTTTCATTCTGTGCAGATGTTTCATTTTGTGGGGGAGTTTGTTTGACCCATCTGAAAACTTTGCTGTAGATCTGAAAGGCAACACTGAGAGTTTATTCAAACAAAAAAGGATTATCTGACTTCCTCAAGTCAAATGGTAAGCGTACTTGTGGTAATGTCTTGTGTCAGCTGTGACACAGCCAGCTGCCTTGCCTGTCAGACAAAGTCTTTTAAACCAGATATAATTCTGTTCCAGCAGAAATACAGATGAAAGTATTGCTGTAGCTCTGAAAAGTGTCCTGGAAATATCCTGTGGGCAGCAACTATTGCAGAGGTGCTCCATCTGGCTACCTGTGTCTAAGATTATGCTTAAATTGTCATTGCACACTCTTACTTACCGCTTCAGTCACACAATTCTTTGTGTTTTCTGTTTTTTGTTTGTTTGTTTTTCCAAATAAACTTCAAAACGGTGTAGTGGCTTCAAACCTAAGATAATAAATGCTTATGAAGAGTGAAAGGTAGAACTCAAAGCAGGCATTTCCTTTATAACATGTTCTAGGGCAGTTTCATTTGATACACTGACAATCCTGGGCTCTGGCATCTAGCAGTGGCTAGTGGGGACTGAAAATTGAAGGTTATCAGCAACAATGAAAAAATTTCCTTGAATTCTCTGCAAAGCTGCATACCTATGTGATAGGTCCCATCCTGAGGAAATACAGCCATCTCTGGAAACTGCTTTCTGCTTTTCCCTATCCCTGTTTCCTCCCATTCCCATAAGCAGCTGATCAGTGTGGTGTTAGCACACCAGTCCTTAGGGTAGGGCCTGATCAGTGGCACTTCCAAATTTCACCAGAGCCTTATATTTGCTTCCCACGTTTGACCTCAGAGGTCATCAAAAGGCTGGTTGATGTTGGGGGGGTGGGCCTGGCTGAAAAGTATTCCTTTAGATTTTGTGGGCATCTCTGCCTATAGCCACTGCTGCTGCTTCCACTAGTGTTAACAAGGCCACTCACTTGCCTTTGCTACCTCCTATGCTGCCTTTCTTTCACTCTTGATTTTAGTAAGTTGTTTAGTGTGTTCCTGTAACAAAATGAAGTATTAAAATAATCATTTAAAAAAATATAATGCAGAGCCCAATTACATCCTCAATTACTTTTTAATAAACAAGAATGCAATCACAGTAAGCAGTACAAATATAATAAATCAAACATAACAATGTGCAAAATTAATAACCATTAGGGGGTTTTAAAAACCACTAGGACCTAAAACACAAAGTGCTGCATGCAGTAAACTTTTTCTTTCAAGGCTGTTTGCTTGTGCACGCGTGGTGCCTCAAAAGATCTCTGCTTACGATGATCTGACCAAATGGTAGAAAGGCCTTGCTTTATAGATAAGGGATTCAAGGGAATGAGTCAGGGTCATCTGTTACTTGACATCCCATGCCATATTCTGTATAAAATGTCGTATTGCTGTTTTGTTAGAAGCAGTAATTCTTCTTGCCAGCTGTGAGAATTAAATCATGCTTCAAAATGAGGAGTATTAAAGGAAGGTAGCATCAGGCCATTGCTTCCCGCTTCGTTACCTCCAGGGACTTTGTTTGCCAAAACCTATACGTTTCTCTCCCTTTTTCTCTCCTTTATCATGTTTCATAAATTAATCTTTCTCTTTCATGTTTTATCACTCTTTTTGTGCATGCAAAATTCAGGAACGTAGGACTGGAAGAGACCTGCATCACCACTTGCTGTCACAGGAAACATTATTGCACCAGTCCTTTTATAAACTGTTCAACTCCATTTTGCAGCTGGCTTGATTGTTTTTCTCTGTCGCTGAAGTCAGAAAGCTCACAGCTCTGGCAAGGATTTCTACCTTTTAATTTTCCAGGTAGATTATGCCCATTTCTATGAAAACATCCTCTTTTTCTTTCTATGCATACTAGATAAACATTTAAAGTAGAATTTGTCAGCTGCTGTGAAAAATTTTGCTTGTAATTTCTCTGTTTTAATGACTGTGGGAAAATACCTTCCCTGCCACACCTCTCTCGATGGGGTCCAGTTTGTCAGCGGTGCGCGTGATTTGCAATGAGAGTGCACTGTTGGCTGACATGGGCTCATATCCAGCCTGACATTCACCATGATCCCCTGTCCTTTGCTCACCAGTCAGCTTCCTCCTGTCCTGATGCCTGAGGTTATTCTGCTCTGTTGAGTTTTGTGCAGTATCTGTTTGCCTAAGTCTCAGATTTATTGAGATCTCTCTGGACGAAGCTCTGCCAGTCCTCACGTCACCCGCTCCCTAATCTGGTGAATAATAAATTCGCTCGATGCAGACTGTGTCATCGTCTGGGCCCCTGATCAAGATGCTGAACGCTGTGTTCTTTGCTAGTTAGTCAGCCTTTGGTCTTTATCGGTTGAATGTGCTTATCCAGCCAGTTTTGCTTTTGGTATATTTCTTACTCTTATAATTAAAAGAGAGATCCTTTATTGCTGTATTTGCTTTTGTTCAGATTGTTTAATTCATTTGTTGATACTCGCTTCTGTATTTGTACAGCTTGTTGGGCAGAATTCCAGCGGGACGGCATGTACTTCTCTTCTGAGGACAATGAGATCAGGACCTGAGGACCTGACCACACCAACGCTTGAGGCTTGGCTGTACAAACACAGGCCTGCTGTGGTGGGAAGATGTCAGGAGCTGGGACACCAATAGATCAGGCTGCAGAAGCAATCAGTAAGTGTGATACCCAGGATGGTCCAGGTAGCCAGCAGTCGTGTTTTTATTTATTTATTTATTTTTATCACTTAGCAATTACAGAAAAAGTAGCTTCAGGATAGTGATTCATTAAGACGTGCTTGGATTAACAGGCATTGTTTGAGTTATACTTTTTCCAAAGAAAATCTAATAATAGTGCATACAAAGCCAGAGAATTCACTAAAAAGGGAATTAACTGATGTGAATCATTAATTATACAAATTCACCCACAATAAATTTCAAGTGCACGCAAGCTTTCCAGCTTGTCTGAGTAAACAGATAGTCAATGTCAATTAGTGTCTAGTGACGAAGATATCTAGCTTTAGTTCAGATACTGTTTTGAGAACTGGAGTCTTTTTGAAAAACAGATTATAGCGGAAAAAAAGACAGAGACCTCCAAAGAGCATGACAGCATATGCATAACTGAGGAGTCTTGCTGAAATTAAAGCATCTCAGTTCAAGGGGTACTGTGAATTTGAACTGTAGGCACTTAAAGAGAAAATGGACTAAGAGATTTTCAAGTTCTTTTTCATGACAGTATATTTTCTTCACCCATCTGTATGTTTTTACAATCACTTTTTCAATTTTTCTATTTTTGTTCTTTTCATTGCTATGAGAAAAATCTAAATAAACACGGAGAAAATTGCTAGTTTTACAGCTATGTGGAAATGATTATGAATCGTTTACTGTTTTGGTTATAAGTTATCTTAAGCTTTATTTGTGAATGAAGGGTTCCAAAGGAACATATGTTATTATTTAGTTTAATATGACTGTTTCTCTAATATTTATTGACCATATTGAAGTGTTTCATGTAAAAATAAAATAAAATTGGTTTATGTGCACTATTTGTATCTGTAGGTACAGTTCTAATTGTGACTGTATTTTACTTACTCATAATACTCGATAAATTAGGTTCTCACTTTTTTTTTTTTTTTTTTTTAACATTTGTACACATGTAACCCTGTTTAACAAAGAGGGATCTAAGATGTAAGATAAATGAAATGATGTGTTTTGGGCTAGGTAGGAAGTCTAGTTGAGGAAGTCTAAAACTGATTTAACTCAGTTTTCCAGCACCTGACTGATAATTTTTCCACTTCTGAAATTTAACTGGGCTAAACCAATGAGGAGAAAGCTGGAGTTAAAAATAATGTTGCACTCTTTCCAATTTGCAATTGCATTAATGAGGGGAATGTTTAAATCCAGCTTAATCTGTTAATCCCTTTTTTATTGGTGGGTGATACAAATTAGCTTGAAGGAAAATGTTTTGAAATGGATTATATTGACACTTATATAGAAGAGTTTTTGATCTACAGCTCTAAAAGTCTTTGTTAAAGGAGCCATTATGGATTTAGGTTTTCAAACTGATGGAGGAGGGGAGTGAGAAGAGCAAAAGAGGGAAGAGAAAAACAAGGAGGAAATTTTAAAAAGAGTGATTACAAAATATTTTGATTTCGGTATATGTTTTGCAAAAAATTAATGATAGCAATTTGCACATTATTTCTTAAAATCCTAGGTTTTTGTTTGCTTGTTTTTTGTTTGTTTGCTTTTTTGTTTGTTTGTTTTTGTTTGTTTCAATCAGTGGGGCACCATCATTGAGTTTAATGGCTAGAAGGTCAGCATAGCAGGAAGACACTAAACACAGAGCAATCTGACCATCAATTATAATTGATTCTCAGGTACTGCGCTGTCTCAGTGAGTAATTATGAGTGTGTAATACACTGTGACTAGATGTAATAGATTGTTTGTACACTGACATGAGGAAAGCCCAGTAGTGCAATTGTAGCTTAATTACATATCAAGTGATATAAAACAAGGAAAATAATTCTACCGTAGAACTAGGTAACAGCTTCTTAGCAAATTGCCAAATGCAAAACTGCCAGATACCTTGTAAAGATATCTGTTTATCCTAACACAGAAAATGCAAGCCTTGAAACTGAAGTGGGAATGTCACAGTCCTAACCTGTAGCCTACACAGAACCTTTCCACAGTAATTGAGGGAATAAGGTGTTAAAATACTGATTGCAGAGAGGAAGGGATAAACCATTCCTTTGCACATTTGACAACATGGCAGGAAAATGAAGGAAAGGAAATTAGCAAGCAAGGAGAAAGCTGATCCCAGGCAAGCATGGGTTGGTGATGCACATGAAAACAATGGTAGATGTAAGGGATTTTTTGTTTTACTGTCATTCACTTTTGTTTTCTCACTGTTAAAATGTTCACGGATTAAGTGCTAGTTCCTGATGTTTCACATACAAACCTTTACAAAATTGGTTCCAGAACCAACTTTTTAGAAGAGAGTGCAGGAATGCAGGAAGGAAGCTCAGAGGAGGGCAGTTCAGTTACACACGCAGATCTTTGAGTAAATTCAGTTAAAGGTCTTCGGAAAATATATTCCTGGCAGCTTTGTGAGGTATGAGGACAGATGAAAGTAAGCATAGAGAGAGATCTTCTGTGTAAAGCCATAAATATGAAAATACTTGGTGTTCTAATATGCTGATTTACAAGTGTGATCATATCCTCTTGGCTGAAGTATTGGGGTTGTGTTTTACCTCCTACAGCTTGAACTTAAAGGAGCACGATCTGTTGCTGACAGCCCAAACAATCCATATCCTCTGTGGATCAATACAGAGAAGAAGTTGTAAACACCAACCCAATGCAGTGCCACAGACCCAGGGCTGAGAATGTCAACTTTATGTAGTGAAGATACAGTACATTGGGTCATAGATACCCAAATATGTTAGCTACAGGCATAATTACATCAGTGTGATGCTCCAGGGGGGATAATTAGCTTGAACAGCAAAATACTCTACATTCATTTACACTTTCTCCATTTCTTTAAATGTCTCTCATGTTTTTTTCTTAAGTCTATTTATACACAGATTTGCACTGCTTCATTACTGTTTGGCAGTAGCTTAGTTAAACTAGACCCTTTCACAATCCTAATATTATGATAAAGCTTACCTTGATAAATGTATAGGTATAAACTAACCCATAGTATTCAGGAGTAAAACAATATGTGTGGTAACAGATTTAGAGATGAAATTGTTACACCACTACAGCCTCTGTGTATGTTGATGATGCTTCTGGACATCTAAGAAATGTCAATTAATGCACTTTTAGTCTACAGGGATTCCTTTTATGGTTCTTAATGCTTTTCTACATCATGTATCTTTAAATTCCACACACACACACACACACAAACCAACAAACAAACAAACAAAAAAACCATACTAAACCTTTTAAGGCTGCAAAGTCAAGCATTCTGAAGTTAGAAAATACCAGGATTCATGTTGTTTGCAGAACTTTGATTTGCCCCCCCTTGTGTTTGATTAATAGGTAGGCATTAACAACATGAGCCTGTTCAGCACACAAAAAGGATGATCCTTGCTTAATGAGCAGCAGCTATTCAATATTTTGTTTGCACTTCGTTGTTTAATTTGGGACTGACTCCATGCCTTAATACTTACCATTCAAACCCTGTTCTGAAGACAGAGTTACTAATTTTGTTACAGACTTCTCAGTGGTATACAGCAGTGTAGGAGCTTCACAGAGTTTCACAAACATAATTCAATGTATTTTTATAGCACCCTCATAAAGTAAGGAGAAGATAGCATTACAGCTAATTACATTACACTGCAGCTACATTTTTAGCCATAAAAGCGCAAGGTTAGAATTCAGGCTTCCAGCAAAACCTAGCACCCAGTTCATGGCCACCCAAGAAAAATGTTTTTTTTTAAGTGGCTAATTTAGTAGTCTGTGTTAAAGACAAAAATAGAATCCAGTCCTTCCAAACAGCGTAAAAATGCCATAGCTTTTTCTTCCTGCAGTGATTGTGTTTTTCACTTTCTGCAACAGAAGAGCTGGGATCCTCTGGACGACATCTGATTCATTGCACAGTCCTGACTCATCTCCATGCCACAGTCCATTCCGTGCACTGTTATCACACTCTGTAGCTATATATAGTTCTATACCAACAAGCCAGATATGCTGCCCTAAAAATGACAGAAAAAATACAGACAGAAATAAAGGAAAACAAAAAGCCCTTTCCTTCAAGTCTTTTTAGCAGGCCTGTTGGTCCAGCTGTTTCCCTGCCTCTCTAACCTGATGTGGCTTCAGTGATGGCTTTGTACAACTCTGTCTGTGCTAATGCTGAGGGTGCAGTGCCCAGGGCATTCCCAGAGGGCCTCCGTTTCCTACAGCTTTCACCTGGATCATCCAGCTGCAGGTGTACAGGAGTCAGGAAGCCAAATGGCATGTTGCTTTGGATGGCTTGGAACAGTGCAAGGAGTACCTCAGCTATGGCATGGTGCCCATGTCAACAGGGATTGTGGGTCTCCATCTGTAGCTAACAGCCAAACATGAATATGTATCCCTCCACCATATATGACATTACTTGTGTGTTGCTGGTCTTCCACCCCCTCGTACAGCCAGCAGAGTTGCCCCAACAAGGCCACCCTTAGTTCATGTTGATCTGTGGCATAGTGTTTGGCCTAGGTATGTTTTCTTCAAAGAGATTTCCCGAAGTGGCTGGAAGTCTTCAGCAGCAATAAGTACCCATTTTAGACATTAAATATATATATATATTTTTTTCTTTCCCACTAGAAAGATGGGGTGGCCTACCTAGGCCAGCAGGAACATGCCCTGCCAGAACTTTGTGGAGACAACGTGGCACAAGGCTGGAAAATGGTTAAAAAGCCTACCAGTGGAATATGGTTAAAAAAAGGGTTTATAAGGTGTGCGGAAGATGCGTGCTAAGATGGGGAATTCTGGTTCCAAGAGGGTTAGGGGAACTTACCAGTAGGAAAAGGAACCTTGATATTTACTCCTAGAAGGATGTGTCTTGCCACTTCCCATAACTGACTCGGACAGCTAATAGTGTGGCCTTGGTCTGTGAAAATTTAAGATAACAGGATGCTCTCAACCCTAAGAGGTGGAGCCAGGCACTGCACCATAAATCAATGCACCACTTTCATCTTTAAAGAAGAAAGATAAAATCAGTTCCTCTCTTCCTGACGGATGATGGAGCTAAACCCCCTGAAGAAGTCATAAAGCGTAGGTGGGGGTTGTTTTGCCTCAAAATCCCTACCAACAACCTTGTTGTAGGGTTCCTTCAGCTTCTTGATCTTTATCTGACAATGGTTGTGAAGCTGTAAATGCCTCTACTGGAACTGTCAGGGAGTGATCAGTGCATAAACAAGAGAATTCTTAGTGGTTTTCTTATGTCTGTGGTTCTCTGGGTATTCTTCCAAATGGCAAGAAAGCACAGAACTCCTCAAGGCACTATGATGCTTTCCAACTCCTGGATTTTAGACTGTGGTGCAGCAGACAGTGTAGGGTGGCACCATTAATCTATTAGAGGTCTGCAAATCTTTCTCAAGACAGGGACATTTTGCATAAGCACCCATGTATGAAATATAACGACAGCATGATGCAGCATAAGCATCATTCAGGTCTGCTGCACAGCTTTGCATGTGGTTGATTGACTGGCACTGCTCTGGGGGGAGATGCGCCAAAGTGCAGTCTGCACGGGTTGCATGAGCAGTGTCCTGTAAGGCGATCTCATGGGCAGATACCCTTAGGGCATAGTATGCTGGTGTTCCACCTGAGGGACCTTCAGAGAACACTGGTAAGTGCTCCCTGAGCTCTACAGATCTTGCAGATTGTAAAGAGTTCCAGGGCTCAAGGACCAATGTGTCACTAATGCAGGACAATACAGACCTACCAAAATTTCTTTGGTGGTGCTTGGAGAACTCCCGTCCCTCCTGCAGTCCAGACAGACATGATCCTCCTCCTTTACACTGCCCATATGCCAGCAGAAGAGATCGAAAACTCAGTGCCATCATTGAGAAAAAAGAAGATTGAGTGTTTGATGGATTTTTGAGCCCTACAATAGCACACACTGAATGAGTTTGTGTCCACGGTAAATGTAAAGAGCCTCTGGTGCATAGGAGCTGTGAGTTACAGAACATTCATGGACCTGAGTTCCCGCAAGTCTTCACAGAACATATTTGAATTGAGATTTTCAAAGGCTTGTTGCTTGGCCCACATTTATACAGTGACTCTCAGGAGCAGTGAGCAGTGCTTCCCTTATACCAATAGCTCTTCTGTTAAATTTCAAGGCCCTGCATCAAAGTTAAAGGTGCACAAAGTTTTTGACAGAACAGTCTTGCATTTCTTTTATTAAGATGGACATTCTTCCAACTTCTTATTCTCACAGTCAGACCACATTTTAGTAAACAAGCAAGCAAAATACATTTCAGGTCCTTGGCAGTCAGCCAGAACAGAAAATCTCCCTCAGACAGTTGAGGTTAAAAGTTGCAAGCCTCTGATAATAAGTCTAATAATGAAAATATCTGGCTACCTTAAATACGTATTTCTATATAAGTAGTCAGACAGGAGTTATGGCATGCAGTAACTTTTGCAAGCTACTAATTCCTGAGATCTTGTACCTTCTGTTTTGGTAGCTATGTTCCTCAAATCAGTTTAGTGATTCAAAGCATTATTGTTAGGTGAAAAAACTGAACCTCATACATTTTAAACGATAAATTATTCATTATTTATTGATAATTATTAATTAGCTGAAACAGGGCTGAACAAATGTGAAATACATGTGCTAAGCTTATAGCAAGAGTTTAGAACATGATGGAGTGCTTCTTGCACTATATGGACTTTCAGATTGTTTCATTACATAAAATGAGCACAGATTTCTTAATTTTTTACTAGATAGATCTTTCCAGATAGTACCTGTTCTCATTTCTGTAACCAAAAGGTGGCAGCATATTGTCTGCTTTCCCTTTCCATCCATCCTAGCTCAAAGCCCCTAAATAACCTTACTTGCTCAGTTTGTAGGAATGCCAGGAAGTCCAGAACAATCATGCTGACTAAGGAACACTGATGACATCTAATGTGAATTCAACTGCTTATCACCTTTAAAGAGAAACAGGAATAGAACAAGGGCTGGTGATTTTATTCAGTTGTTTCAATGACAGTCTGATTGACTTTTGGAATTGTGAGGAAGGGTTAAATTTCATCTCAGTGGTGTAACTTCAGGAGAACACCTAGCTATAGAGCCTAACACTTTTATCAATGATAATGTTAGTTGAGAAGCCTGTACCAATGGTATCTGACATACTATTGATCTGTCAGATGAACTCAGTTCTTTTCCTACTTAGTGACTTCCTTTTTTCTTAACGAAATGCTGGTGGGCATCCAAAGGAGCAGCAAAGGGAGAGTGAATACTTTGTACAGTGTGAATATCAAGGTGAAAAGGGTATGAATGTACCAGCTGAGTTTTGCTGCATGAGTTCATCAGTCCATATGCTTCTGGAAAGATAACCAGAGACACTCATTTTCCATTTTGGCTGATACAGAGATGTGGAGGAGGAGGAAGGTAGTCTGAACCATCACCTGCTCTCAGATCTGCAGGGATACTCTACACTTGGCAAGATGCCACAAGTCCTCAGGAAACACAGCTGCTACAGAACACTGCAGTGTGTGTCCTTAATGACTCAAGACACCTGCAAGCATATCAGACTGATTCTTGCTCTCTGTGCTGCCTCCCCATACTCAAACTCAGGGTCTCAGTCATGATTTCCCAGCTGCTCTGTGGCCTGGCTTGGGGACTGTAAAAGACACCGCTCCGGGTCGTTGGCTGGAGTAAACAGTTCTGTTCTGAGAGGCACCATGAAGCTTTTTACCACCAGGGTAAATAAAGCCTATCTGTGCTTGAGAGAGGTGAGAACTTCAGTTATCCTCATTTGTCAGCTGGAGAACAGATGCACAGGAAGTTAAGAATATGTCTAATAATTATGGCAGACTTCAGGGTCACTTTCAACCCCCAGCTCACCAGATGCCTATAAAGAAATGCCCTAAAGTACAAGCCTCAGCAGCCGTCCAGTCCGAATGCAGAAGCTTTCCTGAAGTTATATGATATACTTGGTTCATTTGTCTGCTGCAGCCTGCAAGTGTGGGTAGTGGTGAGCAGCAGTCCCACGTGGCACTGTACAGCCTGTCTTTGCTGTCCATAACTAGTGGCTTGACTTAATGGAGAAAGTCAGTTCATAGACAGGGCTAGGTGGAGAATTAAGGAGAAAGACGTGGGAGCTGGAGTTGTGAAGCAAGATACAGATGTGGGGAAGGTCACTGAGGTGGCTGAGAACGCGCAATCCTTTGTCTCAATCATAACTGCCAATGGA
Source organism: Cygnus olor (assembly GCF_009769625.2). Taxonomy (NCBI): domain Eukaryota; kingdom Metazoa; phylum Chordata; class Aves; order Anseriformes; family Anatidae; genus Cygnus; species Cygnus olor. Next base: position 69,084,966 of record NC_049172.1, on the reverse strand, counting down.
GATGCATTTCTTGGGAGTAGCTCACAGACTGAAGACAAAAATCTCCTAGATATTAAGGATCATCTTGAATTATTACTCATCCCTTGAAATAGATAAGCGAGTTTTTGGCCTGCTCACACAGAAGCAGCACGCACTTAACTAAAAAGCTCCCCAAATATCACATTCTTCCTCATAAAAGTAGTAGAGGAATAATAATGCTTATAGGAAAATTATAGTTCATGTTAGCTCATGAATGCAAAGTACTAAAATACACATGGCAACTAGGCCGTGTAAAAGCACATATGGAGGAGGATTTCCAAGCTTTAGCCTGGGTTTGTCATAAGCAGAGATGCCTCTGAAAAAGGCTGGAGGTTTTTCATGTGGCTGTATCAAGATGCTCCTCGGTAGCACAGCACCAGTGGGTGGTTTGCTATGCAGCACCTCTGTTGCTCTCTGTTGTGTGCGTGGCTGCTGCTGGGATGTCAGTGCCTGCAGTTTGCCTTTCCGTTTGATCTGTCCTTGGTTCAGCCACCTTTCCACAATGTCAGCATTGGCTCCCAAGGGAGGTGATAACCGAAAAAAAAGGTCACACACCCGGTGAGCTGCAGCCACTGCAAGTCTATTACTCAGCCTGAAACACGCCCCTCTCCAAACACACTTTGTTAAATGCTGACCGCTGGATAGATGGCAAAAAGAGACTATAACTAGTTTTCTTCTGTGTACTCACACGTGCACAGGTGGGAAATTCCTCTGTGAATTGTCTCTTACATGCTGTCAACCAAAGGACGAGTTAATACAATTCTGCCATGCCAACATGAGCAGATTTCAAAGCTGCTTGCCTGTTGCTCCCTGTATTTCCCACCTCTTGTTGAACAGCTGGTCTGTAGAAACAGAGGAAATATTTCTGTTCAGAGATTTCAAAACCAGCTTGAAAGATAATGGACAGAGGATACCTCAGTATGTTCTTCTCTCTCCCTCAGTGTTAGTGCAGCTGGAAAATTGTCTGTATGACTGGTAAATCCCAGACCTTTTTAGACCTGAGATAGACATCCAACACAGGTTCTGTTTTGAATGGAAATCTATTTTCCTCTATCCCTTATTTTAAAAGCATCTGTAGTTCACAGCTACACTCAAAACTGACAAGTCTGCGTGTCAAATGGAAATGCCAACATAATATGGTGTGACATGAACAGTGCCCAAACATTTTCTTATGGCTGGTTTTGCTGGTGCAACAAACGTATTTTTTAGCATTTGGCTGTCTTAGGTGAAGATGGGGTCTTAAGACTATGTTTTCTTTATGCTGGAGAGTTACCATTTCTGCTACATTCGCATCCCTTTCTTTTTCTGCAGTGATATTTGCAGTTTAAACTGGTTAGATAGAAAAGCCAGAACTCACTAATTTAGAAACATCCCACACCACAATACCCAGTCTCTTTTCCACCTAGATAAAAGTACTAGCAAAAAAGTGCAACCTGTGTTAACTTTAAATTGCTGATCTCAAGCTAAAAGGTGACTCATGATGCAGTCAATCTTCAAAGCTCATTTTTATTCAAAAGGTGATAGTTTAATCCTCTGTTAAGTTAGGTGTTTTGGAAAGAAGCAATTTTCAGCTCCAGCTTGGAGGAAACTAATTATCCAATACAACATCCTATAGTACAGAGATGGGATCTCAAAGTATAGTGTGTGCATTTGCCCTCAAAGATAGTTTCACAATTAAGTCTAGGCCTAGCCCATTAAAAAAAAAAAATGTTTTGGTAGTTGTTATTAGTTAATGGGAAACAGCAGGCTTTTTGAATAAGCTAATGACTCCTGACTGTGTTTAATTACAGACTTTCTTTAAAAAGGTATATCTGACACTCTCCATTAAATAGCTAAGTAAAAACAATACAAAATATAAAATAGTTGATGGTAAATCAGCCCATTTTTTCCTCTCTTTAAGTCTTTTTATATCTCAGAATATGTGCATGCTTTTTAGTTTAGTTTAGTTTTGTTTCAGCAAGCCTGCAGCAGAAAAGCAGGTCTGCAGGTCTAAGTGATTATAATGAGGAGAGGCAGTCCCGAGGTCTGGGGTAAAGAGGGCTATGCTGCTAGTCTGATTCACTAAAATTAATGGCTTCATTTTTGTCTCCTCGGAAAAAGGGCATTTATTCCTGCAGAAGCCTGACTGGAGCCAGGAAATTCTGCCCCTCGAGGGAAAAAGGTCCCACATCTGGGTGGCTTCTGGGAGGTTGCTTGCCTTTCTGGAAGGCAGCAGCTCCTTTTGCTGGGCTCAGAACTCAGTTTGAACCAGGAGCTGACAGCTACTGCCTCTCACAAATCCTTCTCTGAAGCTGCTATGGCTCCTGGCCCTGCACCAGCCCAACAGCATGCTGTCTGCCTGCTTGCCATCTTGGGTGTCCTGCATTGCTGATCTTTCTTCTAAATCATGCGTGAAGCCCCTCCAGTAACATCAATGCAATAGGGCACTGAATCAAATCATGCACATCAAGGGAAAAATGTTAAATACTTCTAGCTTTAAAATTGCTGAACAGATGTTCTTTGTTTTTGACTCAAAATCATTCATGTTTAAATACAAAAACAGATGAGCCAAGTGTGAGTGTTTCAGGCTCAGAAAACCCACTGGAACCAATGAGGAATGGTAGGCTTGTTTTATTCTCACATCAGTGCATCAATTATGTTTAAAGTGCTTTCCCTAAATTTACTTCTGTGCCAGGACAGTGTATGAAAAAATAAGCAGTGGGGGAGGTTAAGTGAGGATAACAGTAAAAGTTGTAATTTAGTTTTAACAAACAAGAATGCTCCAGCCATGTTTATCTGCCATGTATCGTGCATGCTTTTTCAAATGCTGTAGGGAGCCCTGGTACTTCTTTGTTAAAAGGATAATTCATCTAATGTTACTGCAAAACCTATTTTTGTTTTCAACTGTATTGTAAAGTTGACATAAATCCACTAAAATATGTTTTTTTCTTTTTTAAATCTTGAAAAATATTTACTTCAAGTTGCCTATTAAAATATCTCCCCCTATGACAACCACATTGCTCCATGTGTGAGCACATTGCCCCACAGTGATTCAGGGTCATATTAGATTAGACTTTAACTCATGTTAGCAAAATCAGCATATCACAAATGCACCACTAACATAGGCATTTCAAGCATTTTGAATAATAGGATCTCTAAACACTCATATTTTTTCCCCTCCTAATGCCTTTTCCAGAACATAGTGGGAAAGTAAGTTCAGATACCTGCTTTCTGAGGAGAGAATGCTGCTCTCGGGATAAAAATACAGGATGCCTGCCCAGAGAAGATTTCTTGGCAAGGGAAAAATATTTATGCAACTGAAAGCTCTGCCTTGTTCTTTTATTTCCTGTTTTGAGGTCGGGAGATGGGAATTAGTTTGTGCATTATCACAGATCCAAACATAGCTCTTGAAATAATGCAGGATGGTACTGAGGGGTGCCCACATTCCCAGGCAGAAGGTGTTCCTCCCTATTGCAGGCTCCTCATCCAGAAGCAATGAAAAGGGATAACCAAGTGGTTATTGCCCTGTTTTTCCTATATCCCTAAAAATACGTAGAAAGTTCTAGAAAGGCCAAGATGAGCCTCAGTGTGGAAAAGGTGAAGAACCTCTAGTTAAGGCCTTTTCAGCTAATTTAGGGCCTTCTAGGGCTCAGAGCCAGCTGTTATTTTGAGGAAGATGAGTTGGGCAGATTTTTCTCTTAGCTCTCTCCTGCCTGTACCTTTCTTTTTCAAAAAGTGTGTGTTTGTTTCTTACTGTCCCCACATATCTAATGTACACTGATTCAGCACAGTCCCAATGCCCATTTCTATTTATTGACTGATCTTAGGGAGCCCATGCCACGGGCCGTCTCTGCAATGCTGTGAGTGACTTCCATGCATGTTTGAAGTTCTTGAGGTGGTTGCAGAACACTTTAAAGGAGCCTCTCTCTGTCTTTTACATCCATTTACATCTTTGTTTACGGTCTGTACTTCTTGGAGCAAGCCATGTTAGGAGCAGAAAGCCAGCTGAGCTGATGCTATTTCTGGCAGATGGGACAATTCAATGACACTCCATGTTGGCCTTTACAAAGCACTCTAATCCATTATGGCATAGTATGCCAAACTATCAACTACAACCTATCTTTCTAGAGAGCAATAAGATTTTGGCAGAGGGGTAAAGTGGTGGAGAGGGGCACAAATGGCTGTTTCCTTGGAGGGCCTCAACACTGCGCTCGGCCGAGGGCCCAAGCCCAGGGTCAGTGTTCGCACACTGCAGCTAGGCCTCACAGGAGAGTATCAAGGGCTTGACACAAAAAGGGTGTCTAATGGTGGACAAAGAGCTAAGAGAAAGAGTAATTACAGCAGAAGCTGTGTAAGGGATGAGAAAAAAATGAAAGGAGCAGGGACAAAGTAAGAAAGGGAAGAGTTTGGCTGACAGATATTGCTTTCCATTTCTCTCAACCGCCATACTGTCCTGAGCACATCTCTAAGCACCCATTAAAATATCTTCAATGATTCTCTTCCTCCTCACCTTGAAAATTTGGCGGGACTGTAAATAAGCTGCTCCTACTTTTAAACATAAGCAGTGTTTCAAGCTATTAAAATTGTATAAGCATCTTTCCTCTTCCCACTCAGTCAGTGCTGAGTTTTGGAAGAAGCGTTCAGCTGTTTTGGCAGGCAGACTCGCCTATCAGACAGACATGCTTAAGGCTTTCTGACAGTTCTGGGTTCCAGCGTAACAGTGAAAATCCTGTTTCTCCTGATTCACTGAGGTTTACGTTTCTAAAAACAGTAATCCATATTAGCCACAGTAAGGGGACATGTCTGCAGAATACCCCATGCAACAAAGTTGTATGATGGCATCCCATTCCTTATGATGTGTTACCTCGATGTCTATGTCCCTTGAGCAACTGTACTGGGTCTGGCTGGGATGGATTTAGTTTTCTTCACAGCAGCTCCTGTGGTGCGGTGTTTTAGATTTGTGACCAAAACCAGTGCTGATATCACACTAATATTTTAGCTGTGGCTGAGCACTGTTTGCACAGCGTGGAGGCCTTCTGTTTCTCTCTGCTTCCCCAGTGAATAGATTATGGGGTACACAAGAGGTTGGGAGGGGACACAACAAGGCAGATGAACCAAACCAACTGTAGATATCCCATGCCAAATGGCATCATGCTCAGCTATTAAAAGGGAGAGGAGGTTGGAGGTGAGGTTTAGGAGTTAGCAATATTTTTGCATGGGAACTGGCTGAACTGGTCTACCTGTGGGGGGTGGCGAGCAATCACCTTTGCATCACTTGTTTTGTTTTCTCTCTCTCTTCTACTTCTTCTTCACTTATTAAATAATTTTAATCTCAACCCACAAGTTCTTCTTGCTTTTAGTCGTCCTTTCCCCTGTCCCCCTGGGCATGAAGAAGTGATCAAGCGTCTGTGTAGTGCTTAGCTGGATAGTGGTGTTGACCCACAACAACAACATTTTGTAGTTCATGGACCAGTTCTAGACCTTTGAAGTCAGGATGTCTGTTTCTTCCTCAGAGTGCTGTATATCACTGTTGACATTTTTGAGAAAGTCTAGAAAAAAAAATATTTCTTGTTCAACACCAGATATAAAGCATTCTTATCAAACACAACTATAGCAATCCTGTCTGAGGACTTGGAAAGTTTAAGAAAATGGATCTTTACTCCACTTTTCCAGCCAAAATAGCATTTTTTTCTCTCCCCTACCCAACTCACTTTCTCATCTTATGCCACTGTTGCATTGCAGCTATGTTAATTTCACCTGCATACTTTTGTCTGCATCTCCCATGACCATACCTGCTCTTTTCTCCACAAAAGAAGATCTACCTCCAATCTGACCTGTATGTCTGCTCCCCAAATGTCCTTCAAACTTCTTGGCAAGATTCAATTTATCATTATCTCTTTCTTGTGTTGTTGGCTGATTTATAGATGGATCTCTGTCCTTCTGTAGGGAAGGTTGGAAGTACAAGAAGCCTTTTCTTTGTATGGATGGGCAGCTTATAATTTTTTTGTTCACGCTTTTCCTGGCTTGTCAGTTTTCTAAGATTTTCTGCTATCTATTAATATATCCAACTGGTTTAGAATTTTTTTAATGCCCCTGTCATTTTGGCATCTTGGTTTCCTTTCAACATCCTCATCCCCTTACAATACGTGCTTTTGCCTGTGGCAGGGATTTTTGTTGCTTTTAAAGTGGGTAGATGTGAAGATCAGAAAGAGTTCAGGAGAAGAGGGAGCATTCTATTGGAGCATTTCAGCATTTCAGCCTCCTGGGAGGTTGCTGATTTATGAAGAGGAAGATTTTGCAGCATTTCCTAATTCTGATCTGACTTTGGATTCAACATATTTCTCCTGAAGCTGCCTTCAACACGATTGATTTGTTCTCAGCTCTCTTAGAATGTACTCTGCATAGTCTCAGAGCTGCAGGACTGCCATGGTGTTTCTTAAGATGAGTCTGATGTTGCTGGGGCATGAGCTACCACTGTATTCTAACTGGCATTGGGAGTGGACAGTGAATGAACAGTGGTGGTTCTGGCTGTTCTCCAGCATCTCAGCGAAGATGGTGACCATTATAATGACACTTAAGGAATATTAATTGCTCTTTTGTCACTGGCCAGTGTCTAAAAACATCCCTCATCCACAAATGAGGAATTCATTTACAGGACATTTTGAATACATGGGTAAACCTTTAGCTGGTAACTGCAGCCCTGGTTAGTGCAACGTCAGGATAATACTGTACTAACCAGCTTGCAATTTGTAGCATTGTAATTGTAGAAAAGAGGAGAAAAATGTAGAAAGGAGAAGCCACACGTCAGCTTGCAAATATCTTGTAAATATGAACTCAGGTTAAAGATGCTGCCCCATCTCTAGAAGTGTTCAAGGCCAGGCTGGATGGGGCTTTGGGCAACCTGGGCTGGTGGGAGGTGTCCCTGCCCATGGCAGGGGTTGGGAACTGGATGATCTTTAAGGTCCCTTCCAACCCAAACCATTCTATGATTCTGTGCTGCTTTCAAATATAAATATACATCTATCTTTAAGCCATTGAGTCATAGAGATCTTAATGTCAAAATTATCAGCCATTAATGAGATCCAGGTATTGCTGTCACAAGTCATCTTGGATCAGTCTCAGGTGACTGGCTGCAAATGAGTTGGTTTCTAGAGTAGGGAATGAATTTGGAGCCCCCTGACTATGGGTCTTCTGGATTCTGAAGCTTGAACATCCTTGGATAACTTTGGATAACAAATAATTTTGGGGGCAAAAGGGGTCAGTAATATCCTTCCGGTTTCACCAATCTCATTTCCTTAATTTCCTCACTTGCTATTTTTGAAAGCAGCCACTGCAAGAAAACTGGCTAGTGCTGCACTGCTTCTCAGAGAAAAGAAGGCTGTCTAACCTGTGTTAGAAGGCCTCTGGACTGTGAATTCTGGTTCTAGAATGGGGATCTTGGAAAAATAGCAGTTTATTCCCCTCCAGTTCAACGCATAGCCCATTCATATGCATCAGTATTTGTATAGTTGCTGCAAAGTACTTGAGACATCTCTGTGGACTTACCAAACTACTTAAAGTTGCAATTATTACGTACCTAGAAATAGCTCAAGTACAGCTTGGAACACAGTTTATTTCCCCAAAGATGAGTGGATAGGGACAGCGCAAGGCAAGGATAGCTCAGCTAAATGCTAACCCTTCTGGAAAATTACATTGAGATCTTTAAAAATGTTTCCCAACTCCCAGAGAGAAGCTGAAAGATTTGACCTCAGTGTAGCATCTCATCCAAAAAGCAGTAAGTAGTTCTGACAGGGCAAGACTCCCCAAGAGCTGTCAACGGAAAAGTCAGAACTGGACGCGGGCCCAGACTTGGGCTGCGCTGAAACTCAAGACTTTTGGGGATTTCAGATGAGCCATAATTGGACAGATAGGGACTGCAGGAATTGCAGTCACTGACAAGGAGATCATTCCTAAAATTGCTGGTGGGGAAAGTGGAAGGAGGGACCATTTCAATTATTTGCTGCTACCAACACATGCAAGACCTGTTCAGGGAACAAAGGTAGGCTTTGTTTCTCATTCTGGCCACTCCGACACTTCCCAAGAGCTTTAAGTCGGAAGGAGAATAAGAGGCTTGCTCTGCAAATAGCTCAGATATCAGAGTGGGACAGAGCGATCAGCACGAGGGAGTTTGGCATCATTATCTGATCATCATCTGCCTGAGAGCCTCAATCAACACTCCAGCCGCATGGTGCTGCGCCAACAAGTGCAAACACGGCGCCTGCCCTGGAGCGATCGCAGGCCAGCGTTGGGGTGGGATGACGAGGGGGGAGTCGGGGAGAGGTGTGAGACAGTGTGATATTGGTATAACGAGCACATTTGCATGCCATCAGCAGTCGCAGCCAGCTTTCTCCCCAGGCTCTGCCAGGTGGCCGCGCTCCGTAGGATTCATGGCAGAGGTAAAGCTGAAAAGGGGGGCTGATGGAGGACAAGATGGTACCTTTGTGGGGAGATTTTTGCCGTGATTGAGAGGGCAGGCTGTGAGATAGCATAAAGGTGTCTGCAGGAGAAGTGACAGAATCTGTTATCTTTAGTGAGGGAAGAAAGTTTTCTGCCATGATAGAGTATTAGATTTAAGAGCCAAGGAGAGACCAAGCAGTGAAGAGGCTTAGATGAAAAGGCACAAGCTTTTCTCCCAATCCCACAGAAAAATTTATAGTATCAAAACATGTGCTATCAAGATGAAAAATTGAAATCTCAGAAGCATTGCTTTGATGTTTTTTAGCTGCTGGGGATCTCGAAAAGAAATCCATTACGTTCGACTTCATCATAAAAAGAAACTATAAATTCTCACTGCTCACCTCATGAATGATCCCCACAGGGCAGCAGGGGAGTTGGGACCTTCCAGCTTTCACCCAAATGTCACTTTTCACCCTCAGCCCAAGCTGCTACGTGACAATCACTGCAGCTTCAGGCACAGCCCGCTCCCCACTGAGCACTGCTGTGCCACCCCAGCCCTGGTGTGTACTTGCAGTTTTGGGTACCCTAGGGCTAGCATCTGCACCACCCATGCCTCCTGCGAGAGGGAAGTAAGACTACAAAAGATTTTATCGTGGTTGTACCGTCCTGGTGGGGATGGGCTCCAATATCCTTAAGGTAAGAGCTGCTCCCACTCTTCAGTTTCATTAACCGAGCATGAAATGTATTTTTACTCTGTTTGGTGTAGGTTTAAGAAGGAAATAATTTTGAAGCAGAAAGCCAGAAATGATCAATTTGAAATGTCAAATGATTTTTTTAAAACTTTTTTTCAAGTGAAAATATCCTTAAGTGGGGTGTCTTCCTCCTCCGCGGAAAGCTTCCACTTTGGTGAACTGATATTTTTTCACTTGAGAAATCATGAGCTTCTGTGAAGAGGGAAGCTGGTGCTCAACCTGGTACAGAATGGGGAAAGGTGAATAAAGAGGAAATGTGGTGAAAGCACCAAAAAGGAAGTTGGTCCTAGTGGCCGCAGGGCAAGTAGATTTCAGACGAGGCAGCTAGGAATGACAGAAGCAGATTTTTTAAAATTTAATAAGTAGTCAGAAGCCCATTGCATGGCTCTGGAAAAATGGACCAGGGATAACACCCAAGCTACCAGTGGCTTGCTGCCAGATGTTACTGTTGTGACAGAAAAAGGATGGGACTTGGGAGAATAAGATAAGATTTGCCAGGAATGATCAAGAGCACAGGTTAAGAAAAGGCACATACGTATGTATATACATGTGTACGTATGCTATTTATCAGGAAGACAGGCCAAGAAGTGAGATTAGATGGCTGCCAGTGATCATGAATAAAGTTTTGCATTTGTAATTTGTGTATAGGCAGATACTTAATCAGACCAAATCCTATATGGTTATCTCTGCAAGAACAATGCTAAATCTTGTTTGCCCAAAAGAACAGTCCCTAAAAAATATTTTCCCCATCCTTCTGTTTTTGTGATATATAAGAATGGAAGTACTATAATTAATCCTCCCTTGACACTGCTCATAGATGCAGTAACTTCGTATTGCACCAGAACAATTGGAAATCTGAGCATCTGACTTGAAAAGCTGAATTAATGGGAGCAAAACTTTCCCCTAGGGCTGTACAGGAGAGACAGGATTTAGAGCACATTGAAAAGAAAAAATGTTAGCCAGCAATTTAGTCATAACTCTGAGAAGGACTTTCTGCTCATGGCAAAGAAGACTGTGTGCCTGACCTTCCTGAGGCTGAGTGCCCCCAGCTTTTGCCCTGAGAGCACTTAAGGCTGAGTCCCTATCGAACTGGCTCAAAGCAAACAGAGGGCACAGCCCCTTTGAAGGGCTGTTCATGCTTCCCAGCACTGCGTCTGCCCTCAGCTGTGCTCATTCTCTCTTGAACAACAACTGGTAGTGCCTCATTTGTGGTGGGAAATGTGTTCTGGGGAGGAGATGAGAACCCTGAAGTTAGCTTTGCTTTGACAAAAGCACTCTGTGATCTGTGCTCCGTTCTTGTATGCATTCAGCAGGAACGCCATCAGTGTGTTGTTGTAGGATGGAGCTGTGGGGCTTGAGAGGGGAACAGAGGTACAGGCTGGAAAAGGGGGGTAAAGTGTGCTCTCAATTCAGAATCTGGGTCCCCCTCGGAGTTTAAGCGCCTGCACATCTGCAGCTGTTTCTGACAGCTCTGAGACTGGGATCGTGGAAACGTCCAGGCACAAGTGGTACAACCCCTGTAACCCAGAACCACTCACATGGCAGACAGGCTGAACAATTCCTGGCCTTCACCAAAATCTTGGCTGTGACATGCCCTGCAGTTCCCAAGTGCAATCCTATAGCTTTTCCTTGTTTCCCATAAAGCAGGTGTAATTCGTCATGGTTATTTTCAGGCACGAGAGAGCAAGTCGCTCGAATCGGGCACCACATCCAGCTGAGCAGACTGGGGGAAAACCACTCAGTAGACTCAAGAAAGATGAACCAGATGGCCCAGCTTTAAAAACCATACCCACAGCAGGTCAGTCAGTGCTGAAACTCCTGTGTCAAAGCAGAAACATCCTTCCCCAGACGTGGGAGACACAGCCTGTTCCTCTTTAAATCTGTGCTGTGTGCTGCAGTGCTCTGCATTGTTGCCATGGCAGAAATCTCCCCATAGTAATAACCTCTTTCAGGGAAGGTTAAAAAGAGACAGTGCACATGCTCAGAAAAGCTGCACTTGTTCTGTTAGCAGTTTGCAGCGGCCATTTCAAAGAGACCATCACAAAGGCGAGAGAGAGATCAGGTACCGATTTTTTTTCCTTTGTTGGAGGGGGTGACTTTTCTCTTTCATAGAAGACCTTGCACACATCTGTCTCTGTTCCCAGATGCATTGCTGCGAGAGACCACCCTGGAAGCCTGTCGTGATTGTTTCTTGCAGATAGCTAATTCCCACAATATTACTAAGAGGCAGGAGTTGGATGTGGCCTGAGGTGACGGCTGCACTTAGGGAGCAATTATTTTGCAGCAGGGCCCATGTGTGAAGCTGAGCTGAGGCTGGGGTGGGCAACCTGTAAGGTACCTTGAAAAAGTTTAACAGTGTATCTGCTTTGTTTTTTGAACCTCTATAGCACTGGTAGTCCACAAGGAGAATAGCCTCCTGTCCTACTGACCTGCAGGCTTCTGCATTAGGTACTTTCAAAGGAGGCTGGTGTTACCCTAACATGCTGTTACTTGGAATCACTCTGCTGCACCCTGTTGCAAAGCCTTGTGCCTTTGATTGTACTTGCTTTGATCACTGGTCACCATTAACTAAAACAGGAAAAAAACAAGCCACTTGTTATGATTTTAATCCCTTTATTTTAAGGATTGAACAAATAAGAAAAAGCATCACATCAGATCACTTCTAAATAGTGGAAGGAATAGGAAACATAGTTCTGGGGTTACAAGAATTACATTACCAGATGTATTACTTGCTATGGGCCCAAATGTATTTGTGACTCTGTGCATGTGTATTTCTTGCTTCTGAAACATCCCCTGATCTTACATTTAGGTTGAAATGCACAGAAAAGAGATGTGTAATGCTCACCTTTCCTGGATAAATTGCTGGTTTACACATACTGCAAGTGTTTGTGCAGAATTTGCAGCTTCTGATTAGCTGTGTCTGAAGCAGTGGCTTTGCATGTATTGAAGACGAGACTTGTTTCATTGTGTTTGTGGCAAGATAAGGAAAAACCTCTCCCTTCCTGCCTCCCTCTATTACACCTCCAAATGTGAAATACAGGCTGTTCTGGAGAATGCTGTATTCCTGCATTCAGCACATGTGGATTTGACATTCTTGTGCAACATCTTTCAATTAATATATACTTAAAAAAACAGGAAGAAACAGCCTGTTGTACTGCTTTCCTGGACTTAGCTAAAGAAAACCTTCATGTGGATTTTATAGTGTTTTTACAACCCTATTTGATTCTCTTTTTCTTTCCTTTGAACAAACAGGACCAGAAGGTAAACTTGGCTGAACTAAGGACCACCCTAGTAGCTCGCCAGGATGCTTGAGGCTTGTGATTGAAATCTCTAATAGGCGTTTGCAGCTTAAGCCAATCCAAGTTTTCTGTTTCCTCTTGATCTGAACAGTTTACTTGTTGGATCAAGAAAACACTTCATTTGAAGCCTGTGTACTTATCAAACATGTTACCTCTGTGTGAAAGGGTGGGTGTTGCAGGACCAGATTGTACCTGTTGTCCGGACATGCTGTGGGCTGGCTGTGATGTTCAGGAACAAATGGATGGCTGCAAATAATCTGAAACTCAGATTAGGAAGGGAAATGTTTTTTTGATTATTTACCTCTCTGCCTACGAATTTGTAGAAGTTTAACAAAAGTCTTTTCCTTCAGCTATTTTCATAATGGAGTAAGTTTTTATGATCAGTGTTGTGTGTAGTTAGTGATAGTGGTTAGTTTTAGTTATTATTCTAGTGAAAAGATGATACACCAATAAAGCAAGCCAGCAGGTAAAAAACTCATTTTGAGGGACAGATGCATTTCAGGTAGCTCTATAATCTTTAGAGGCTTGATCTCAAGGTCTAACAGTGAACCAGCTGTCCAGACTCATGTGCTGGTCTGTGTTCATGTAGTTAGAAAAAAAGATTGGAGTCAGAGATTAGGCAAAGTTGCTGGCATCCTGGATTTCACATGAAAATGAAAACCGTCTAGGGACTTCTCATCTTCTCCTTCATTTCTAGGGACATTCTCTCCCAGTTGTGTTTTACATGCAGTATTGGAAAAGTACAGGGAACGTCTGACTGTGCTATAACTGTGGTATAGATCTTCTGATTGCTTGATTGCTTTCTTTTTTTTTTTTTTTTCTTTTTTTTTTCTTTGAAAGGAGGACTGACAATGCTTTAGCTATCAGGAACATAAAGTTCTTTGTAACAAAAACCCTGGTATCTATAATGTTCCTCCCTGACCTGTTTGTGTCTCTTGATAAAGAGAGAAGCACCCGTTCCCGAGATGCTGGCACCCTGCCTTCTGAGAAGAGTGGTCCTTACAGTTCCTTTAGTTTTTGTGGCTGCACTACTTCTCATGGAGCCTGTTAGATCTGATCAAGAAGCAGGAACAGCCATACCAGCTGAAAGTATGTACCACCCTACAGTCCTCTCACACAACCTGTACTGTAGCTTTAGTGTTGCAGGACACCACATCACTGAAGCTTGTCCAAATAATTCAAACTGTTTTGGAAATGTCTTACTTATGTTGTTTTAAAACCACAACCTGAACTTTCATACTGTTTTCCTCCTGCATCCAAGGCTCTCTAGTTTCTTATTCTTGTCTCCTGCCTGTTGCTGTCTTGCTGAACCTGAAATCTGGCAATGTTCTGCACCTTTTATTTTGTGCAGCTTTTTCATTGTGTTGGCCTTTTCTATACCATGAATCACCCTCTTTGCCTTTCAGAGACATTCTTGAGACTTACTTTTTTTCAACTGATGTTGACCCTTCATTACATCTTTCATTCTTGGTAATGTCTGCTCTAATGAATTCAGTACTTTTTATTTTAAAATTTCACAGTGAAGATGCCAAGAAAGCACAACTTGTCAACTCTTAGCCTTGCTGCCTTCAACCACCTAATTCTCCTGTGCTAATCTGTGTTGAGTTTAATTTATGTCATAAACATAATGACAGGTCCATGCATCAAGTTGTTGGTGTGGAAAGTGCTGTCCTCTCCTTTTGTCTGGTGCATATATGATAACACTAAAGTTGGGTGGTAGTATAACAATGAGAGAGGAAGTCTTTAGTGCTGCTTGGTGTTTATTTTTTATCTCTCTCTCCTTTTTTTTTTCTTTTTTTTTTCTTTTTTTTTTTTCCCCTGGTCAGTTAAAGAATTTGGCAGGCTCCTTCTCTCCCGCAGCCAGGATCCCTCTCTGCTAGTTAGCACACAGGTCGTGAGCTGGAGGCCAGCTTATCAGAGGCATGTAGTAATCAGCCAAGTATCAAGTGTTTGCAGAATAGGCTGACAGACGCTGCAGGATATTCTACCCTTACTCTAGGTTTTATCCTTTCTTCCTTACCAGACTTCAAAGAGCAAGCTAAGCCTGTGCTCAGAATTCCTCACTTGTGCAGTTATTGCCTATGAAGTTGTCAGAGAGGCACAGGCACTGCGAAGCAAAGAAGAGCATATGTAGAGGCTGATGATTCTGAGACATTTTATCATGTCTGTATTTGTTCAGTCTCTGTACTGCAATCTGTTATAGAACAGCTTTGTGTTACATGATGATCAAGGCAAAGCAGGCCTTGTGACCTTACGTGTGGATTATCTAGATATCTTAAACTGCAATTATTCCAAAATGCAGCAGTTTTGTTTATCACAGGGCATTGTGTTTATCTGCTGCTTGCTTCACTAGCTTTTGACAAAGCTGTATCATATTCAAGGTTGGAGTCCTAGTGATCTGTCTTAGTGATAATGATCTCAATTGTATTCCATTAGCTTTCTACTTAGAGCTCAAATTTGTGAGATTAGGAGACAGATTTTTCCTGGGAACAGGACCGTGGTTGTAGAGATCATCTCTGGAGAAGATGAGGTTGAACATGTGGTCAGGGTTAGTGGAACAAAATGGAATACACAAGTTATGGGTTTAGTGTTTCCACACTTCTGTGAACTGTGACAAGAGAAGAAAGATAGTGGAAAGGGGGAGGGGAAGAGATATAGAAGAATGAAGGGAACAGCAGTGAAGGAAGAAGAAAAGGGAAGAAAACATGATACTTTTAATGCAAATTTGTTGAAGTCATTCTTTTGCCATTGAGACATTGAATGGACCATCATGATGGACCAATTGCAAAAGCCTGGATTGGTTAAGAGTACATACATCAGTATTCATTGTGGACCTTTTTCTGTAGTTCTTCATCATGCTCAAGATCACTGTTTACTCATTCTTCTTAATAGCTCACGCTATATTCTCTGCTAAATGCTCTCCTAGGCCGCCCCTGTGTTGATTGCCATGCGTTTGAGTTCATGCAGAGGGCTCTACAGGATTTAAAGAAGACAGCATATAATTTAGACACACGGGTAAGGAAACATTCAACTTTTTTTTTTTTTTTCTTAATATGAAAGAAAGTGCTGTGGGTAGGAGTAGATAAATTGGATGATTTTTGCACAATACACTGTCATTGAACTGTACTGTCCTACATTCTAAGGTGATTCTTGGTAATTACATTTCACCTCACTGGGCAGTAATCTGGAATTCCTCTCACTTGGGTTATCACGTTATCAGGGAAACTAGGAAGTTTATAAAAGTGAACTGACAGTCCTTAGCTCTTTATCCTTCTTTTGGCCAAGTTAGAGCCATTAGCGCTGCTGTTCTCATTTCAAATGCTGAGTGCACACCATTGTGTTTATGTCAGAGGGAGTAAGGTCACAGCATCATTTACATTTATTACCCAAAATGAGAGTCAGCTCAAACAAACAAACAAAAAAAAATACTAAAATAAAATACATGCTTCTGCCCCTGGGGAGAGGCTAAGGGAGGAAACATCATCTCATAGATATTTTTTACATTGCTCTGATTCCATAATGATGAAAAATACCACAAAGTAGAGCAGCATTGAGAATTAAACTTGTTTGGCTTGCAGTCAGAGTGGAGAATTTGCCAAGGTTGGTATCTTGGTATCTTCCTTCTGTGAGTGAAGTTGAATCTGTCTCTTGCTACTGCAGCCTGCAATCTGTGACTAGCTGTATCCCAGCTGCTGTCAGATAGTAGTGTCTTGGGAGGGTATATTTTCCCCTACCTCCCATGTACCCTTTAGCTAAAGTGCTACATCTGCACTCTTGCACAGATTTTTTCAGCAGAAGGCACTCAAATTTTTTTGCTATTCTTATCTATGGTCAAGGTCATTCGCAGTTCAAAGCTTGCAAACTGGCATTTTTGAAGAATGGTTTGAAGTAACTCCAGGCAGGGTCCATGACATTTGGATGAAAATGCAGCTGTAGGAATAAAGATGCCTTGAATTGTGATGTACTACAAGAAACAAACATTTGAGCAGAACCAAATTAGTATGTAGCAGATTTACAGTTAAACAAAATCTGTTCAATAAATACAGGTCAAATGTATTTTGGGCTCCTCCATGAAGAAATCCTGTTAATGCATACATCTGCTGAGTACTGCATACAGCCAAAACAGGATGTTCAGATTGTGCTGAAAAGTGGTTCTAGCACACCTTTTCCTTCTGCTAGAAGCTTTTGAACTTTTTGCTAGAATTTCTAAATCTTGATTCAAAAATATCTCAACTACTAAAATCTTCTCTGGTTGTCTGGCTATGGCAGTGACCTTTAGGACACCTACAGATTTCATACCAAGAGTAAAGCTTTATAAAATAAAGGTATCCAAAGCTGGGTGGTAACAATGAAGACTGAACTGCATAGCCCCCAAAACAGCAACTGTATTTCAATATCTAAAAGTAAAAATAAAATAAAAGACAGCCAAGAAGAGGAAACAAGGATACAAAAAAAATGCTCAGTTGAGAGGAATGTCCTATGGTTGAGTTTTGCAGTCGTAGATTTGACAACAAGCTTGAAAATGCGGCTCCATGATACATTCTCACTACAAATTTATCACTTCCTTGCCACTTTAAAATCTAAATAATTGAAGCCATATTGAGATCCTTCAGGGCCTCTGGATAGGACAGGCTTATTCTAGTCACTAAGCTAGGAATTCTGCCTACATCTTCAAAATACATGGAAATATTTAATAGTTGAGGACTTCTTGGCTTGTAGAACTGCCTTCTACACTGTTTCAGTTCTCAGTTTTATTATTCTTCTGTGGCCCAATTTGATGCAAACTGGGAGTTTAAAGACAATTACTTTCAGCCACATATATATTTTACATTTGACTATTTTGGTCTGGTTTGCTGCTGAGTGGGGCAAATGTTTCTGTCCCGAAAATACAATGCCCTTTGTTAATATTCCCACTAGACAAACTCATTTCCCTGAAAAACTCTCTTCTGTTTGCAGACAGGAATTTTAGATGATGACTAAGCAGCTCCTAACTGTGTTGGAGGGGGAGGGATTCCCAAAAGCTCAGAGAGAAAATTCCCACTTAATTCCTCCTGCTAGTGTCACCATGCAATTCAGCACGATGGAAACTATATCATTTTATTGAATTTCACAGTTAATTTGGCCCTGTGTCGATCTGCATGGTGTCTGACAAAGCAAACTGACTCTACCATAGGTCACGCAGCATTTTATGTAGGCAATAGGCTATATCCTCTTCCTTTTACAGGACTAGAAATGCTTGTAACCTACACGTGTGTGCTGATCCTTTACTGATTGACAGACTGGCTGCATTTTACTCATGTGGTGAGAGAAGGGTCCCAGACCACCTCTGAGAGGCTGGCTGCTACCTGGGCAGATACCAGATCTATTTGCCACCTCTACATACTGCTTTTGTTGCTGCTGCCTCTGGGAGCAGAATGCCTGCTGGATTACTTGTTTTAACACCAGTAGCCAACTCTGGGCAATCTTTTATGGGAATACCTGTGATTTTCCACTCACACAACCAAAGTGCAGTACCTGGCAGGTGCAGCTCTGATCATGAACTAGCAGAGGGCTCTTTTACTGTTGGGAGGGAGCTGTTACCATCAAAACCATTCCACCAGCCCCCAGCCAGCTCCCCACTGCATTAGCAAGCTGCTCGAGACAGAGGCCAGCAGGGAGCAGGTGATAAAACAACTCCCATAAGACAAAGCCTGTCCATGGGCTACACGATTCATTGTATGTCTGCGCTACAAACACCTTCAAAATTCCATTCCATTTTTCAGAGTTAACCAGTGGGCATTGCGCTACAACTTAAAAAAGCTCAGAAACTGCATTTTTAGCTGGAACTTACGATCTTTTTTGTAGGTTGAGAGTCTGAGCCCTGCCCTGATTTTTTTTCCCTTTGATGTGCTTTGACCCACTGGGGGATAATAACAAATCTCTGTGTAAATGGTTTTGTGATCATGCTCACAAAACAGTCAGTAAAGCTGTATTTACTGCCATTCATTCTGTTCTTTATTTCTTCCTAAACTGTCAGTGGTTATTTGGAACATTCAAAGCCCATTAAGTTAGATGTGTCCATGAAAGTAAAAACAAAGGCTTGGAAATGTTATTAAAGATATATAAGGTGGTAAGCAGCCTTGGGGCTTAACTCCAAAGCTGTTGGCATGCTGTCAACCTCCCTTATTCAAACCACTGCAAATGATGTCAAGGAGATGGTTAGAAGGTGGTGACTGAGTGTCTTTTAGGTGATTAGCAAAGTCTGATCAGATCTTTCCAGTCTTGCAGGGCAGCTGAAATAATCAAAAGTGATATCTGGTTTAATATAGTATGACAAGGCTGTGTTTAGTGAGTTATCAGCTGGGAAAGGAAACTCACCAATAAATGCCTCATCTTGTACTAAGAAGGCAGGTTTTAAGCAGGATGTTTATGTTCAGCTGTGCTCTAAGGACCTGTAGTTGATGTGGGTCAATAGATACCATAGCTTTTAAAACATAGCCTTTAATCACATGGCCTTCCCATCTCATACCAAAATCACAAACCAGGCAGATTAAAGGTGGGTTTCATTGGTATTTAGAGCTGGTAGTCTTGGTAATGTCCTTTTTCATGTAACTGATTACACCGGTGGAGATTAATTTGGCGAGTAGATTTCCCACAGCTGGTGTGTCCCAGAGCAATAAGGAGGTTCTCCCTCTGATCAGACTGATTCCCAGATACAGCCCCAGCTCATGACAGACAGAGATGACTGCATATAATGGATGAAGATATGACGTTGGTGTCAGGAAGCTCTGTGCTTCATCATGCAGCTACTGAAACCACAAGTGCTCCAAACAGACAGGCAAAGCAAAGCGTGTGTGTGCTAGAGAGGAAGGATTCCCACATTTCCCTTATGCAGTCGTGCTGACCCTGCCCTGTTCTCAGCCCTCTCTTGCACAGGCAGGCTGAGAGGTTGCAGGCCTTTCAGATCATACCCAGCTCTGGCTCAGGAAGGTTCCCAGTGGGAAAGATCCCAATTCGCTCTTGTTGCTGTCAGGCACCAGTCTTGGTATTGATGAACCCCATTTCAGCTGGGTAAGCTTCTGTTCTTACAGGCTTGGGACCCCTTTCTTTAAAGCCAGTGATCCCATCACATGTTTGAACTATGATTTCCATATGCCTGCTCAGCACCAATTGTCTATTTTAGACCCTAACAGCATATTAACCATAACAGTAGTGAAGAAAGAGATGTTAAAACAGAGTTAAAATATGCCTCACTTTCTCTATGTAACTTTCAACAGTTAGACAAGGCCATAATACTCTAATTTTATTTTTTTCAGCCTGTTTTTAAATAAAAAGACAATTCCTGGTAGGTTGTTTTTTGTTTGTTTGTTTGTTTGTTTTAAGCCTCCCATGACCTTGTGAGATTACGTTCCAGTTTGTGTGGTTGAAGTAAGATTGTAAGAAAGACAAGTAAAAAAAAAACAAAAACAAACAAACAAAAACAACAGCAGCCAGACTCATATTGAATGTACTAATGAGAAAAACATAAATATGCACCACGCTGAATTTCTCCATGTCACAGGAAGTACTGCCTTGTTGGTAAGAGAATTAATCACACAAAAGTTAAATTGCTTTGCAGACCAGAAAGCAATAGCTCTGTTTTGTTACTGTAAGCATCATCTCATAAAACCAGTCCCAAATCTTAGAACAAAAGTAAAATGGACTTTTCTTTGGGAGCTAATTAGTTTTACAGTGCTGACACTTTCTTTTTGATGTTGCTTTTTTCCCCCCCTCTTACAGACAGAAACTCTGCTTCTTCAGGTGGAAAAGAGAAATCTGTGTGACTGTGTAACTGCAAATCTGCTGAACTGAATCCAGGAGGCCAACTGTATCACCTGTTCAGCGGTTTTTAAAATGCAGCTGTATAAAATACAGCTTTATGGAGTTCATGTTGCAAGCATGTACACCCCACTGTGCTGAGGATACTGGGGGGTTGTGTCTCACGTATTTGTCTGTTCCGTTTTTTTTTTTTTTTTTTTTTTTTAATAGTCCTCTTTTCATATTCACTGGGTTGCCAGTAAGGGCTCAGTTCAGTAAATCTGCTACTTGGCATTAGAGCGGGGGGAAAATTTACATGCTTTGATTTTTAAATCAGAATTGGCCAAGTGTAACCCGCAGGATAAATATGGCCAGCGGTGCTCTAGAGACACCAGCAGCTGGTTTTGGTCTCTAATATGAGCATACCTCTGTGGCAACTTCCCCAATTATATTGAGACAGGTAATTGTGTTCTCTGTAGGTTTTGCCTGTTTATTAAAGATGATGGAAGTCCTTTCTGTTTGTTTGTGCTGTCGCCATGTTCAGGCATATTGTAGTTATATCAGCTGTAAAGAGGCATGTGTTACGAGGAGGTATATGTGTGCTATACTTGGACCAAAACGGCTTATATCTTTGTGCTGAATTTCTGGCATCCTGTGTAAGAGTGTTGTCTTCTTAAATTAAAACCTTTAATTTCTTACCTTTTTTCCCTGGACATTCCACACTTAACCCACCATATCTCTAAATAACTCCATCCTAGCAGGTCAAATGGGAAGAACAAAAAAAAGGAGAGTAAGACCATGACTTTGCAGCCTTGCTGGCAGCCTTTCCAGAAGGCCAAAACCTCTCCAGCTGAGTTTGGAAGAAGGTTCATGCCTGTGGCCTTATCTCTTTAACTAAACCAGTGGGACTTTACTGGGAGTGGATGAGAGAGGAGACACGAATACTGCTGTGCCAGGAGCTGGGCTGCCTTTAGAGGGCTTCAGCTGATCCTGGTTATGGCAGAACGGTTTCTCAAAGTTTCTTGGCTTTTGCAGAAGTTGGGTCTTCCCCGTCTTGTTCTAGCTTGGCTTTGTTCCTCTGCTTTGCTCTGGACCTGCCGTGGCCTCTCTCTAGGCCCAGGAATCTCCTGGTGAACCCCTCCCTGGTCCCCCATCCTGATGACTGTGTGTGTGGTCACTGCGAGTGTGGGTGGTGGGCCTGGTACTCCTCAGGTCTGCAGTCCCCTCAGATCCAACTGCAGCACTGCGGGAGTAATGTGTGGTGTTCCCACCTACTGTGGAGTGAGGGCACGTGGTGCTGAGCAACACTGATATCTTATTCCCTGTCTGGTGAAGGTGCTGAGAAGAAGGGCTTGCTTTTACTTGAGAAGCCAGCATTCCCATTGTGGAACTCGGAGGGAGTCCCAGAAGAGAGCACATGGTGAAAACCCAGCTCCCAAAGCTGAGTTCATTGGTGGCCCACCACACTGCTATAAGCTCACCAGCTTGGTTTAGGTTTAGGTATTTTCTTGGTTTAGGTGTGGGCAGGAACCCACACAGCTAATATGGCACACAGTTCTTAAAAAGGGTTGGCAGGGAGGCCTGGGAATTGCACCCTGCAAACAGAATGTCTGTTCTGGGCAAGTGAACAGAAACTTTTAATGGATTTGAACACGTATGCTCAGGTTTAATATGACACAGTGACGAGGGTGAAGGCCATTTTTATAGAGCAAAAGAAAACAGCATAAGCAGGCAAACTGCTGATAAAGACAACTTGAATAAATCATACTCACAAAGAACACACTTGAGTCTTCAGTCTGGACAAGAGATGATTGAAGAAGGAGATGGTATAAATTTACAAAATCATGAGTGACCAGAGAACGACTGTTTGCTGTCACTTCCCAAACAAGAAGTGGGGCACAGTGAACTGAAACCAGCTGGTGACAAGGTCAGAGCAAATAGAAGGATGATGCTCTTGACCTACTGCATGTTTAAGTTGTAGAAGTCCTCACTGCAGAATGTTGCCAATCCTAAAAATTTATATGGGTTTAAAAAGCAGCTGTTCAGACTCATGCCTGAAAATCCTATGGCAAACTGTTAAATATAAAAATGACAACTTTGATTCAGGAGGTCCCTGAACCACAAGTTCTTACAGGTTAACAGCACTTTAGGAAGACACTGTAGTTGCCCTGGTTTTATACTTTTCCTGACATTTAATAATGGTCTGTGCCAATGATAAGATACTGGCCTTACAAGGATCTTTGGCATGGTGTGGTGTGGATGTTCTTATGTGTAGAAATGAACTGCTTCCTCAATTCATAAAGCAAACCCTCTCTCAGTGCTCCAGAGAGCCACTCCTTTTCATCCCTTTGACACAAACACCTTCAAAAAGCCTCAAATTCTGGGTTTCCGCATTGTCCAAGGACAGGCCCCATAAAGTAGGCCAGTGGCCCTGCTTCTGTAGCCTGGTACACTGGAGAGACTGCTCCAAAGGCAGGAGTCAGGTCTCCTTCAGGAAGCGAAAGAAATGGTACTGCACATTTGCCTGCTGCCAGGAAGGAGCTATATAATTACTCAGATATTAAGGTCTCTTTTTGAACAGTACAAACCCATTCCTGTCTAGCATTCATTCGCTGCCCTATGGCCTTAACAGTGAAAAATGGAAGTTTGGGGCTGGAAACAATTGGTACAAATGGGCTGACCTCTTCCCATCATACTTAAAATTCACTATTGCCACTGTACATCCTACAAGAAGTTATTTTTTTTTTTACTCAAAACCCAAAGATCTCCATTAAATCCAAACTGTTTTATATGTATTTGGTAGGGCCATCAGAACATGTATGCATCCTTCTCACTCCTTGTCCCGTTTCATTCCCTGTACTGCGTTATGTGGTTTGTCTCTTGCTTTGTGACTGCACTGAAAGCTGTTTGGGACAAAGAAGTTGTTAAAAACACTGGATGGTGGCCACCACACCTTCAGGTGTTGTGAACTTATTAAATAAAAATCAAAATGTAAAATATTCTGGCCTGTTGCTCTAGTTTCAAACATAGTATTTGTTTTTAAGCATAGGTTTGCAGTTTAATCTCCATATAGATCTTCCTTAACCTTCTTAGATATTCCTTAACCTTCTTCTTCCAGCTTGCCATTCCAGCTATAACTTCGTAGAGTTATGGGGAGTGGCAGAGACAGTATTTTCCAGGCCCCAAGGCCCTGAATTTTGAGAAATGGCTTAAAACATAAGAAAAAGAATTGCAGGTATGGATTCCATGAGAAGAGAAACTCATATTTCTGCAGATACTTCATTTTTTGTGTTGGTCTGCCCATACTCCCTTTCCTGGTAGTCAAGGCTGTAGAGCTACAGTGGGAACAATTTGACAATACTAATTTTATTTTTAAATTATTCTTTGCTGTGAGGCAGTGTCCATAATAGATGTAACAACTTGATCCTCTGTTTTCCAGTTGTCATCCTATGATTTCTGCTCTGAACATGCACTTGCTGAAAACCCACTAACGCATCAGCTTGCGTTAATTAGCCTTGAGCACCTTTGCTGTTTAAATCAAATTATGCAATACTGCACTTTTCAGGTCATCTAAGTGGCAAAACAATATCTTGTTCTCTTTGTCAATAGAGTCTGGAAGTGGAACAGCACTGGAAATGTTCTCATTTTACTTTATATAGCTTCACTCTTCTTTGAGAGTCCGAAACAACTAGAAAGAATGCTGACTGCTCCATGGGGTAAGCAGGACACAGGTTTCAAGGGAGGCCAGTATGCAGGTTATTGTTTTGGGGTGGGGTCTTAATATTTTAATAGCATTAATAGCTGCACTTTACACTTAATCTTCATGCTCAGGCAAACATAAGGGAAGCCTAAGCCCCAAGCTGCATATAATTGTTAGGTATTTTCTAAGCATTGCTGCTCTTATCATATATATATATATATATCTATATATATTTAAGAATATAACTTTATTTTTATCTTAATCATTTGTTTTATTTCTATACTCTGTAAAATATTTAACTTTGGAAAATCCAGTAGGTAGCACAGACAGAGAAATGAAGAAATCACATCACGGGGACAGTGAAAATACAGCAGAATATTTTTGCTCTGTGAAGTGTTAGTTGTTGCATTAAAGCAGTTTGGGTCTTGCGTCGTTAGAGAAGGCAGAGACAAAACACAGCTTCTATTTAGCTTTAAGTGCAAAGCAATGCTAATGCATGCCAATTTGATGTGATTATTAGATAATCTAAGTGGCTCTTCTAAGAAATGAGCAGAAAGTGTAGGAGCTTGTTTGTATAACAGAGTTGTGCCGAGTCCAAATTAATGGAAAGATCTGGTAATATAAAGTACATTTCTATGTCAAATCTGGACTAACTTTTGAGAAAAACAAACTTCATTTATGCTAACAACATTGGCAACATTTGTTATTTTTGTGGCTTCTGCACAGAACCTGGTGAAACTTGGCATTTTCCTTTGCATAAATCCCAACTGACTTTAAAGTTCCCAGTGATACCAGGTCTGATGAGGTTGTATCTGTTGAGCTCTCAAGCACAACCTAAAAAGATGACCAACTGAGAAAGATATAAGTAACAGTTTTACTCTGGAACTCTTCAGGTTAATATAGGGTACAAACTTTGGGACGAAAATCAACGTTACCAGCATTTGTGAATGTTTATAGTCAAGGATTTCATTGGAAAACATCTTTAGTGCAACAAATTGAATTTCAAAGCTTTGAGCAGTTTGGGTTGTTTCTCTTCCCTATTAAAGGACAGACCTTCAAATCATCCATGCAGTAAATTTGATACACAAAGTTCCTTGCCTAAGCAGCTCTTGAATTCTTCCTGGACTATATATATGTACACTGTAATAAAGCATCCAGCTTGTGAAACGTATTTGTTTTCAGCCAACAACACTGAATATAACTAACGCACAATTTATTCTTGCATTGAAGGAGGAACTGAAGAATATTTAAATGCCTTTTGACAGCTGGTATATTGCGCATTTGAGGAATGGTTTGTTTTATATACAATGTAAAATCAAATTGTATTTTATCCATGGAGGGTTGAAGCATGCCCTAGAAGTCCTAGAAGCTTTTCTAAAGCAAAATGAGACCTCACCTTCTCTTTCTGTATGCACATACGGGCTGCTCAGAAAACTGTCTGTGCCTTCTGCCACTGCTTTTGATAGCAACAGAATGATGTACCAAAACCAGCACTTAGAAAAACCCCACCAGGTACTTCCTGAACATAACTGCTTTCAGAACAAATTAATTCAGGAGAGGTTTTCACATACAGTTCTCGAACAAGTAAAAAATGACATACTCATATTTTAGACATGGCTAAGACTGGCAGTAGCAGTGCAAATAGGTCAGCTTTACTGTTCATGGCATTCAGGTTGTGTGTACACAAATAATACACAACCCTTGCCTATGCTGTAAACTTACACCCTGTCCAGCACAGTGAACCATTGCTGGATTTGCAGCAGTCCAGTGCAAACCTTCAAATATAAACTCTGAACACTCTGGTATTTTGCCAGCGGTTCTTACTTTTTCTTGGAACTAAAAGCATGAGCTGACCTTCGTTTCACAATAGCTTGACAGCTGCCCCTCCTGTATAGCTGAGAGCCTTCTAGGCATTAGGGATCATCTAAAGATGCTTGTCACACTTGGCTTCAATTTATTTTGGGCAAATTGATCAAGCCTGGATCTTTCCCCACATCTTTCACTGTGGTGAGTGAGACCTCTTGGAGTTGATTATTTCCTGCACTGAAGGATATCTTTGTGCCAAGTTTCAATCATGCTCCTGTTTTGCAGCCACATCCCTGTTTTGCAATGTCATGTGGACTTTGCTGGGACAGCTGCAGGGCCTCAAAGCCTCACAGTCTGACCAGGGTTCAGCTGGCTTCTTGAAGGGTTTTCCAGGAAGCCCTAAGAAGGGGAACTTGTCAAGCAATGTTGCCAAGAGCAAAATCATTATTTCAGGAGGAAGGCATTTTTTCTCCACCAAAACTCTGACTTAGTGCTTAAAGAAGATACTGAGTCATCAAGCAAAGGTGAATCATTATCTCATGGCACAAGGGACAAGATAAGTAGAGGGTGCTTTGATTTTCAGTCCTTCTCAGGGCCTGAGATGCCTGTCAGAAAAGTAATAATACAGTTTATTCTCTTTATGTTCTGAAACATCTACAGTGCACCAGCCTGTCACCCCTCAACTCATCTGCAAGACTGTAAAATAATCATTTAAAGGAGTGTTAAGAAGCTGTAGGCCCTGGCAGCTGCCCTTCAGTCAAGTATCTCTGAATTCCTTTACCAGTGACTCATCCCAAAACAGGAATGCACTCTCGCCACCTAACTTGTTTAGACCAGAAAAGCATTGCCTTTGCCCTGCTAACTGGTGAAGGAGAAATAGTCTGAATTTCAGCTGCTGCATGAAGGCAATACATTTCTCTCAGGGGTGTCTGTGTTTATGCTGGAATTACTACACAGATAGCTAGGAAGTAACTACTGGGGAAGCAAAATGATTCTTGTCATCAAAGAATCATGACAAACAGGGAAGAAAGGATATCCAGAAGAAATCACCTTGTCTGAATGCAGGGCCAACTATCCGAATATGCCATTCCTGAACGGTGTCTAACTTATATCAACAGGTTTAAATATCCCCCTGTCTTCACAGGCAATCCATCCCAATGCCATTCCTATCATAAAGAAGTTTTCCAGGGATGTTGGTGTTGCCTCCTTGGTGCTGTTTAACCTGTTACTTCTTGTCTGATCCATCAGAGATGCCCAGAATGATGCTTTCTCTGTATCAGCCTTTTATGTACTTGAAGAAAATTTCATGTCTGCTTCTGTTCTTTAGACCACACAACCTCAATTCTTCCAACTGTTTTTGGGAGAGCGCAATTCCTAAACCTCTGCTCATTTCTGCTGCGGTTGGTGTCCCTGCTAGTTCCTGGCATTCCTGTATTGCAGTGACCAAAACAGATGCAGTACTACAGCTGGGACCTTGTGCTGAAGAGTCTAAGTTTTTGCACACTTTTTTGTACATCCCAGTATAATTGCCTTTCTTGGCAGTGACAGAATATTGCAGACTGATTTCAGCTCATGATTTCCTAGCTCCTCCATAGAAGTGCCACTTAACCTGCTGTTTCCCATTCTAAATGTAAGTTGTTGATTATTGCTGATGAAGTGTATCACCTTGTCCTCATCCTTATCAATTTTTAATCTGTTTTTAGACCTTTTTTTTTTTTTCTTTTTAATTTGTTTGTATGATTTAGGTTTCTAGTCCTTTCCCCCAGCATTACTTATAACCTCCTGGCCTGGTGTTATATTCTAAATAATCACTTTGCTTATTCATTACCCAGGTGACTAATGAAATGCTGAATAACCCTTGACCTAAGCGAGCCTCTCCAGACCCCATGTGATACATCTTTTCATGCTGACGGTGATCCATTGCTAACTCTCAGCAGTTACCCAGACCCAGAGAAGTTTCCTTGCTTTGCTTCTGACAATGCTGTGTGATACAGCATCAGAAACCTGCCAGAAGTTGGTTAAATTTGGCTTTTCCCTACCCATAATGCCTGTTGCCACATAACAGAAGGACTCTAAAATGTTTTGACTTGGTTCTTGATAAATACCCTGTTAATGGCAATTCTACTTGTTTTACAAACGCTTACAAAATATTGTTAGGATTATTGCTTATAAAATATTTCCAGGGACTGAAAGTAAACTGGCTCATGTGTCATTTTCCAGTTTTTCTTTCCCCTTTTAAAGATATTCACCACATTTACCCTTTTCTATGGCTGGTAGAACTCACATCTTCCCTGAGCTCTCAGCAATAATTGATGATAGCAATTGCTTTAGTTGCTTCTTTAAATAGCCTAAGATAGGTGTACTGACAGAACCGAGCAAAAAAAAGAGCACTAGGCAGATTGAAACCCAGAAAAATGACCTGGCAAAAACCTACACATGTATATAACTAATGGAATTTTCTGCTAAGCTGTTCTTGCATGAAACATTTTCATTGGTATTGGTTGTCTTAGCCACCTGCTCACTACAACTACAACTGTTTTCTTTTGTTTGTTTGTTTGTTTGTTTTGTTTTTGTTTTGGTAGATAAAAGAGATGCTAAGTGCTGTATCACTTTCTAGGCATCAGCTTCATTAACTTTCCCCTCCCACTGAACAGAGAACAAACTCACTTGGCTTTTGTC
Organism: Cygnus olor; assembly: GCF_009769625.2. NCBI lineage: Eukaryota > Metazoa > Chordata > Aves > Anseriformes > Anatidae > Cygnus > Cygnus olor. The sequence continues at coordinate 69,056,521 of NC_049172.1, read as the reverse complement.
TTCCTTACTCCCCATGTGCTTAGAGAATGCTTTTTTGCTTCATGCTTCTCACTATTTGCATTTGATTTTGTTTCTTGGCCATTCTGGGGTTGTGCCTCTGTTGTCTTGCCACTCTATTATTCAGGTAATAGTAACCAGACCCAGATTGCTCTGTCTCTGTGCTTTCTTCTTAGTTCAACAAAGGGCTTGTGGCCACGTTAGCAGGCAATGATTTAGCACTTCATACTAGACTGGAATTAACCTCTCCTATCTTTGCCATGTGTTCCCATGACCATAATAATAAGTTCTAAAATTAGAGCACTTACCTGAATTTTCGTTTTATGCACATATATTTAACTCAGGCCGTTAACGTTAGTGATTTTAACTAGTTGTATACATTTTCTTCTTCAACTGTAAAGACGTAACTTTCAATACCTGTAACATTTTGGCATCAATAAGTGATTTTTTAGGGAGCTACCAGATGTTTATCCTCACTAATCATCTTTCCAATAAATGTCTGGATGTTTCTGATTATTTTGCAGGAAACTCATCTTTTGTTAGCAAATTATAATCAAGTATGGATTCAGTAGAAAGAGAAAATGAAGTATAAATACTTCCAATAGTCCTCTAGGATTCACCATGACCTTCTTCATACAGCAAATGGACTCCTGTGTTTGTCTTGGAGTCTTCTCATCCATCAAAGTAAATTTAGTACTGATACCCATTAGTCATAGCGGTATGCAGTAGTGAATGCAATAGCAAAGAGAGTCATGCAAGTACTTTCATGCTTCTCTCTTCTTCAGCTTTGCTGGAGGTGATAGAACAACACAGATTGCTGGAAGTTATCCATGCACACTGGCTCTTTTCCCTGTGAATTGAGAACTGCCTCTTGGACCACACACTTGTGTTAGCAAAAGGTGTTGGGAACATTCTTCATGATTTTTAAAGACCACCACATTTGAGGCAAAAACTGGACAAACTCTGCAAGTGCAATGTCTGATTGTTTTATGTTGGCACCAGGCAATTAAAGAAGGACATTATTTTAAGCTTAGTAGTGTGTTTTAACACAGAAATAACATCTTCCACCACATTAGAAGGTGGATTGAAGGGGCCCTACTGCAGATTCCCCCACTACTTGAAGTGGGAGCAGGTTCAGTGGTGTTGTACTGTTTGGATGGCAGTAGTCCAATTCAGCAAGTACTCCTTCTGTGGTGCTATCACAGTGTTAGGTCTGGATAGTGGGTGGTTGAGCAGTCAGAAAATAACAAGTCAGTCCATCCTCTAACAAATAGGCTTTATTGGATTCATATACAACCATAAAAAACTAAGCTGTGATATCTAGACCTTAATAACAGGATATTGGCTGTGCGTGGGTGTGTCAAACTATGTAGGTACCTAACTATGTGTAGGTATCCTTGACGTCTTGGCATCCTGGGAATGGCATATTTCAGGACATTCAGCTTCTCTTTATTCCAAATTTTCCCAAGTTCTCTGCTCTCATCCCCTTTTATACTCTTTGCAGTTCAGATGGGTAACACCTCTGCTTAATTCTGCAGTTGCCCTTCCTCCCCAAGATGTCATATTCCTTTCCTTACCTCACTGCAGGTTGTGTTGCTTGTCCTACCTTAAAAGAATTAAAAGATCAAGCAAACATGAAAAATTATTTTATAAAATCTTTATAACTTTAGAAGAGACTATATTGGTACCTTGAAAAAAATATTAAAACAATGCTTTCCACCTTAACAAAGGTCCTTGCATCTGTAGGCAATTGTTGTCTGTCCTCTTCTTTAAGATCATATATGAAAAGTGTTATATGGCCCGTGGGACCATAATGAGGGTATGCTCAAGAAACACATATGCCAGGGTAAATGGAAGTGTAAGGCTTAGATTTTGTGCCAGCATTTCCATTTGGTGTTATTTAAAACTGTAGATCAGGGCTTGACTGTGTGACCAGCCCTAGATGAGTATATAGTCAAACTGTACAATGTTGCTGTTACATCCTGGCTCTTCCAGAGCTGCTCTTTTTGCAGGCATCTGAGGCCTGTGAAGAGAGAGACAGTGTTAAACTGGGCCATCTCACACAGCCTCACTTCAGGCATCCAACTTCAGAGCCTGGATGAGGAGTCTTGTCTTCTCATAGAGTCAGTGGGGCCATTTTGGCAGACCCCACTGACTGAGACCTTCATTTGGGCCCTCCACACAAGGCAAGTTGGATTTCAGTTTCAATTTGGGGCTAAAAATTATCTTAATGTGTCATTCTTGTAGGAGTTCATTCCACTGCTCTCGGCTGGCCCTCTGCAAAGTCCTGGCAAATAATTACTGAGAACCTCTCTTTACCAAAGGGTATCACCACTTCCTTAGGGCTTGGTTTCATCCAGGTACTGTCCAGGCAGGTTCATGCTTGAGCTTTGTCAGGACACACCCTATCAGTAAAAATCTACATCAAGAGCTGTGGGTGAAGCGAGCATCCTTAAAATTTTGTAGTGTATAGGTTTTGGCCAAGCTGTAACCACAACTACCTTCTGTGATGGTGTGCAGGACACACAGTACTGTCTGATTCCTCTGCCAACCTTGCTGTTGTCCTGACGGCTTTATTTTCACTGTAATTAAACAACGTCCATAATGGAGCCTGCCCCAGGGCACAGGACACCAGCAGCAGGCACTGGATCTTTTTTCCTTCCAAGCAAACTTCTGAGTTTTCATCTCATCTGAAACCTCCGAGAATGAAGTCTCACTTTCAGTGAGCTACAGCTAAAGCAAGGGACAGGAGCTGCATCTTGCAGCACTGTCCCCTTGGGAATAAAAGCAACCAACACTGACATTGCCCCAAGACCCTCTTGTGGGGGTGGCAGCAGCCGGCGTTCGCCAAGGGAGGGAGGTGGCCTTTGAGGGGTGGAGGCAGGGGAGCACAGCAGTGGCCATCCCCTGATTTGTGGTCCCTTTAAATCTTCTCCTCCACTTGGCAGCTCCAATTTTTCGGTGTTGCCATGGCAAATCTCCATGGCAATGACCCCAATCAGGGAAGGGGGGGGATGCAGGGGGACGCATGCTCAGAGAGGGTGCTGGAGTCTCGCCTGCTCGCTTCAGCTGCTCCAAGGGTCTGGCACACAGGCGAAGGGAAAGCTCAGGTACTGGGCAAACTGCTCCTTGGGGTTCATCGCAAGCCCGTGGCGTGTCGTTTCCATATGTGTGCATGTGGGTTTGCTTGTGCATGTGGGTCCGTGCTTATCCCATCTCACCCACTTCTCCGTGCAGAGCGCGCTGGGAGCAAACTGCTGATTCTCACTCTTTCTCCTCGTTCCAGGCTGGGAAGAAAGCTTGAATTATTGACGAGAGCAATGGCGTTGCCGTCTGTCCGCGGCGTGATGTGGGTGGCGATCCCGCTCATCTCGGTGCTCGGCCTACTAAGCGGGAGGCTTGTGGGGGCCAGCCAGGACTCTGGGAGTGTCATCCCCGCTGAAAGTAGGTACCGCCGGGCCGCACTCATGCCCTCCTGCTGCCCCGTGTCCTGCTTTGTTTCCTCCTCGTAGCCCACTGTGGCCACACAGATATAGTGAGCTCCAGGGGTACCCTGCGCTGCCTGATTAGGGAGGGAGTAATGATGAGTTTGTGACCTGTTAGCAAAGCACATGAAGACAGTGCTTATCAAAACAGCAAGCAAGCAAAAAATATAGTTAGTTAGGAAAAAAAAAAAAACAGTAACTGCATACTCTAATTTTCATCTGAGCTTTTTTAAAGCTCTTTGGTTGTTAGGTCTTTTAGTTTTGCTTTTTTTGAGAGCTTTTTTTCCACATTTGCCCCTATACACACAACATCCTTCCAGATCTGGGTATTGTTAGAAATAAATTTGTTCTTATTTCTGCTAGGGCATTGTATTTTGCTTATTTTTTTGTATTTAAAAGTTCAACTTTCTTGTAATTACTGCAGATAGACACAGGTAAAGTTGTCCCAAACAGTGTATTTGTAAAACATACGTAGATTTCTGAAATCCTGCTGCTATTCTGCAGACCAAAAAAACCACAACCCAAAATACGACAGACTGACCTGAGCACACTTTGGAGCTGGGAGCTCTTGAATTTGGATGACAGCTCTGTATTAACTTCCGTCATTTTGTGCAAATCTCCAGTTAAACTTTCTCAGCTCTAAAATGAGGCAACAGTTCTAAGATGCTAGGGGATGGAGTCAATGTTCTCGGGCTGTTTGGTGACAATGAGTTTGAAGTAGCTGCTCAGTGGAAACTTAAACTATCCTCTGGAAGAAAAAAAGAAGGAATGTAATTGCATACAAGCCAATCTCTAGTTCTTAGGCACATTGTGTATCACAAATATCTTTTTACCTAACTGCTCAAATATTTATATCAAGATCTGATTTAGTCACTGCATCTTATTCTCCTGTAGTTGTGTTATTCATTTTCAAATACACCCATGGCTGCCTCTTTAGGTCTTGAATGCTGAATTCTTCCCTTTTTCCATTCTCTTCTCTTTTCATTAGTGATAAGTGTTGGTCTGTTCTAAAATAGACCTCATCTCTGTTTTGTGTGTATGTTTTCCAGGCATACATTCATTAACTTTAATAAGTTTTGTGGCAAGTAGTCTATTTTGTCTTCTCAAAGAGACTATTGTGATTAAAAAATGAATTATATGTACCCTTTGTGTGTCTATGTTAGTGTAGGTAAGTCAAAACCTTTTGGAGAAAAAGTATATTGTGGTTCCTTGTTCCTCTTGTGTGGTGGAAACTCCTATTTTATCTGTAGAACAAATCTCTTGGCCACTGTCTCCAACCCCAATCCGATCTTTTTGATATCCCTTGGCCAGGCTACTGAGTCCTCTGATGAGCCCTTGAGAAGGATTCCTTGTCTTGTCTTGCTCTTGCATGTGAGAGTGAGGAACGAAAGGCAGATCTGAGTGTTTCTGCAGAGACATGCTGCTCTGTCCTGAATCCTGGAGGCTGGTAGCAACACTATGAATGCACGAACGGTATTCGTGTTTGAGCCCAGGCCAGGAGAAAGGCTCCTGACTCATCATGAATTGTAAATTGTTTTGTGCTGCTGCAAGGACAGAGTTTTAAAGAAACAAGGTACTTGCAGTGGTCCTCATCATCCAGTTGTGGAGAAAATGCTGCACAGCTGCTCAGTGCTCCAGCTGCCTTCCTTTGCCCATCAGTGCGAGCTGCTCTCAAAGCCTGGGAATGCTCCTAGACACATCTAATGTGCTACAAGAGGTGCAGCTCATGGAAAACAGGACACTGGGCTAGAGAGACCTTTGATTTGATCCAGTACAGACATTCCTGAATCTTTTCCTGCTTGATCTCAGCTCCACTGGCTATTTCTCATCAAGGAGCTGCTTCTCTTGGGCCCTGACCCAATCTGGGGGCAGTGCTACTGCTGTGCTTAAGTCCATACTGTCAGCACAGGTAAATTGGTAGCTGTGTGTGATCCAGGGAGAAAAAGGGGGCTCTAGTACAGGTTCCTGACAGAGAGATAAGATGATGGACCATGCTAAGTGCCATTCTGCAGGGCAGACCAGCGTGGTGCTTGGTACTTTTCTCATTTCCCAGGTGTGGGACATGGAACTGGGAATGTGCCTTTTATAGGAACAAACAGCTCTGCTGCCTCTCTCTCCCACTTGGCGGGAGAAGTGTGTTCCCACTGCGGCACCGTGAGAGGCCAGCAATGATCTCTGCAGGTGTAGGAGGTGCAGGAACCACAGGAGATGTGCGGGAGCGAGTCAGAGCTCTTGGTGCTGCAGAGAGGTCCCGTGCTGTTGCATGGCACTGATCTCTGTCCTGGCGTGCCTTCTCCTACTCTTCACTTCACTTACTCTCTGCTAGTCAGAGAACCAGGCCCAACTTTTTACAAATAATGCTAATTAGGAGTGATTAATCACGTCCTTATACTTCATAGGCACCACTTTGCATTTGCAAAGCCTGTTCAAGTATGAAATGGTGTTACTAATGCTTTCAGAGTATTTTTCTCTAAAGTTGAGAGCAATCCACTAAAAAATAATTAAGCAGTTTCCCCAACCTCCCATTGCATTTACAGCCCAGATCACCCGCTGCGAAAACTGAAACGTGGAATTTGAAGAACAGAAGCTGGTCAGTCTGGTTTCATTAGCCAAGGTGCATGAAATACAAAGAGTAAATGCCATGTGCATGAGAGGGAAAGTAAATTAGACTTCCACAGTGCTTTCAGTTCCAGTTTTTCACCAAGAAGAAGCCAAGAAGCATATTTTAAGCTCTCCTCCCCCACTTCTCCCCAAACACACAAAGACACATACAGTCTTCGTGCTGACAGGATCCATTTAAAGAATTATAGCTGACTCTTGATAATTCTCATTATGTTAATCCACAAACCTGTTAAGTCTCCCTATGAATGATAGCCTGTTCCCAGCTGTCAGCAAGGAATTAATAGCACTCTGCTGTACTTTGCTACGACGTGAAGGTTTGGTTTCACGAGTGCTTAAAGCTGATGTAACCCTTCTCCTCCCCAGAACCTGGCCCCTTGTCCTTGTTCTGGCCCCAGAACTTGTGCATTCCGGAGCTGATGCGGAGAAAACAAAATCAGCAATCCAGCTGACCAAGCAACTGCATGGTCACTGCTTGCTGTGAGCAGGGGAAGGTGTGGGAACATGCAGCCAAGGACAGAAAGGATGGTGGGGTTGCTCCAAGTGGCAGCAGCGCATATTTAGGTTTGTTTAACCCCCTTGTGAAAGCAGACCCTTAAAAACTGTTACTTTGGGGAAATGTTCACATTACCCTATTGAAGACATTGTGAGCAAAAAGAGAGGCTGAGTCTGGCTAGATAGGCCAGCTTGCCAGGCCAGCTCTTCAGCCTGGAAAAGTGACACTGAGGCAGGGAGTGATGGAGATCAGCAAAGTCAAAAGTGGGACAAAGATGGTGAATATATATTATAGCTGTCTTTTTCAGTGCAAAAATTGGAGGCAGGAAATGACACCAGTTAACTTCAGAGCGCACAAGACTGATACTTGTCACACAATGAACCGTTGAGCTGTGGAACTCATTGTCACAGTGTGCTGTAGATGCCAAAAGTTTCCATGGATGCAGGAAGCACTGTAGCAAATTAATGTGAGAAAAATCCCTGGAGGGCTTATCAGGTGTAAAAACACTAGCCAGACTCAGGATGTCTCCAAATCTCTTGGTAGCCTAGAATAACATTGCTGGAGGTTTATTCTTATATATTATCAAAGTACCTGCTATTGTCTACTGGAAAAGCCTGGCTACTATGATAGTTTAAAAGCTCAGCTGGTAAAAATCGGACTGTAGCAGTAGACTTTCCAGGTAGTGGGGATTTGCTGCCCCTATTTTACTGGGGGAACTGCATTCAGGTTGCTCTGTGCTAGTGCAAGATGCTTGTTTGAGTTCAGCCCTGCCCTAGTTTGGTCTCCAGAGCTCAGCACAGATGTGTGCTCTGCAGGGCTGCGTAGGGGGAAGAGTTCACACCTCCACAGCTGCCCTCCTCCTCCTCCCAGGTACAGCTGTCCTGTCAAATAAGTCAAAATGAAAGGGCAGGTTAAACAGCTGGATTTTGCCATCCCAGGATATCACAGAATTCATAGAATATCCTGAGATATCGGGTCCAGCTCCTGGTCCCACACAGGATACAGCTGGTTAGAGGAATGACATGAGCTGTCCCGCTGCCAAAGCTGCTAGCAGGGGTGCTACCCGGGCCCAGACACAGCTGCACTCATGCAGCTGTCCTCCTTAGCACCACCTTTTCCCTCAGAAGCTGCTCTGATGCCAGGGCAGCTGCTTTCACAGAGGTGGCAGAAGTGTTAATAACCACTTGGCGTGGTTGTGCAGCTCCACTAGTACCTCCCTGCCCACACAGGAACACTTGGCCTCTATAAATACCAGTGAACGATCCCGCACAGCCTTTGTGGTTGCAGGTAGTTTCAACTATGGAATTCGTGGCATTCCTCGAAGATGCTTTCTCCATGTTGGCAGGGGCGGGAGACATTCATTTATGACCTGTAGTTTTATTTTTTCTCCTGCAAGTTCTGATTTTGAGAACATTTTGTGACGGGGTATGCGGCACTTCCCCAAGGTGGAGCTTTCTGAGCAGCCCACTGCAATGGGAGGGAGCAGGCCGCAGCACCGAGCGGGTGGCAGATTTGCCGATGGCACAGTGAGGATGTAGGTTCTTCCTAAGGGCTCTGCTCCGTGCTCTGAGGTGAAAACAATTTGACTACCAAAGTACTGATAACAGGCTCTGGCTGCAGGGAGCTCCGTACCTACTGCAGCATCACCTTTGCGCTCACTTTGCTTTGTCAGAGCAGCACGAGTGGCTGCCTGGGGACAAGGATTTTAGCACTGCCCCCACTATGCGGACTCTGGGATCAGTGTAAAAAACTTTCCTCTCTTTCCATTCCCCCTGCATCTCCTCCAGTGTCTGCATTTTCTTCCTCTGAAAACCCATTAACCCATTAAAATTCATTAACTCTGTGGCTGAACTGAAAGGTGTGAGATCGGTGCAGGGTGAATTCTGGCAGCGTAGAAATGCCCAGGTCCAGCAGCGATCCAGGCTGGTTGTTGTCACATCCCTTCCTCCTCCTCTGCTCTGCCTTCTCCCTGCCCTGCCCCTCTGTGCACACACACACTGGCATCAGCTGCAGAGCCAGTGGGACGCTTTGCATTCCTGGCAGAGAAAAAATACAGCAGCAGGTGAAAGGAAGCAAATACAGAGCTGGCAGCGACCCTTGCCAAGCTGTTCTGTAAGAGCTCCTGTAAAAACAGAGCTGCTTGTCTGATTTTTGAACCACTGCAAACTGCTATTTTCAGCGTGTCAGTGGAGGACTAACCCGTGTACAAGGAGGAGGAGAGGATTTCCATTTCAAGGAGAGAGGCTGGGGGCTGAAGGCACACAACACCCTGCAGAACCAAGCTTGGGCTACATTCAGAAAAGCCCACGTAGCAAAATGCTCTTGTGCTTTTGCTGGTCCTCCCTCATCAAGTGAGCACTTGCACACCAACAGACAGAGCCCTGTCCACAGGCGGCCCTAACTTTGCTCAAATGCAGGCGTGGGTCCTGGTAACATGGGTTTTCTCCTGGAATTACAAGGTCTCTGAGCCTTCCCTCTTTGTACTGCCACACACCAGATTTCATGCTGTGACAGTGACGTCTTTTTTCTATACCTTTCTCCAGGCCGTCCCTGTGTTGACTGCCATGCGTTTGAGTTCATGCAGAGGGCGTTGCAGGATTTAAAGAAGACGGCGTATAATCTAGACACACGGGTATGTGTTTCTATAGAAATGCTTTGACTGAGCCTTTATCTTCGAGTGGCCAGGTCTGCTTGTCTGCATACAGCAGACACGACATCTCTGCTGACTCACTTCCATTTCGGCAAATAGGATTGTTCCAAGTACAGATTATTTTAAACATGCTGGAGAGCTTCAGTAAAGATCATCTAGTCTAACTGCTTGCATAACAGGCTAAAGAATTACCCCAGACAGTTCCTGCATCAAATAGAGAAGGAAAGATGCATGAAAGGGAGGAGAATGAGAAAGATGATTTATTCTTTATCTCACAGTGTTGCTTCTGAGCTGTGGATGTTTGTCCACTGGGCAGGAGCAGTAGATGAATGGGAGAGCAAGCAGGGCTGGCACAGAGGAAAGGCAAGCACATATATTCCTTCCTCATGTATGAAAAAGGAATTCATGCTCTCCATGAAAAAGGGTGAGGTTCATTTGTTTAGGTAGCTATCACAGCACACAGGGCATTTTGCAGCTGCACCTGCCTGTCTTGTGCTGCAGAGGTCCCAATGAACAAAATAGGAGGGTGTGTTAAGTGCCCTGATTTTAGCAATACCTACTTATGTTGGTTCTTAATTATACACAAACACTGGAATAGGACTTAATGAAAACTCACAAGTGGTTTCCATGCTGCCTGAAGTTAGCAAGGGGCGGGAGGACTCTCACCTCTAATAAAGCCCCTTCGTATGTCTTGCACTACCTCTCCATCCTTAATAGCTCCATGAACATTGGCAGCATGACAGCAAAGCAACTTCTGGTAAGAGAAGTCAGACTGGAGCCACATCTGCCAGTTCCTTTGGGTGACTGCTCAGTGCCTTCAACCAGTGCCGTCTGTTGGTGGCAGGGAAGTGCTCCTTGTTCCTTCAAAGTCACTCTCCGCTCCAATTGTCATTCACAGCAGAGTCAGCCAAAGAGATGTAAATCAATTATGTCTCAAACGATACCACTGAAGGGCAATTACGTTGCTTTGCATTTGGTTTCTTGTGACCTTGGGCAATCATGTAGGGCCCTGCATGACAAGGTCAGAGTGACTGGAGCTTCCTTGAGCTATCAATAGCAAACTGATTAGGCCAGAGATCTGCGTGCAGCGTGGGTTACATCGCAAAAGTTTCCCATGCACTAGCCTAATACTCAATAACTATTAGGTGTCAGGCTGCAAATAGAGGGGCTTTAGCCCTGCAGCTGGGCTGGGCTGCTGTGGTCCATGGTGGGGTTTCACCCGCTTGGATTAGGTTCAGCTGACATGTTTGGTACCTATGCCTGACCAGGAGGTACTAAATTACTGCTGAGGCTGCACTGGGCAGATTTCCTGAGTGCAGCAGAGACAGCACAATCCCTTAATCCCACTGACTGAATATCTCTATATTCAGACCTATGTTGACATCTGTGTTGGCTATTTTATTTGGGGTTTGTAGTGAGAGGAGAACCCATCAGAAAGCAATGCTGTGCGGTAAGAGGCTAGGCAAAGTGTAGAGGGAGAAGATGGTCCCAGAGCTGCTCATAAACTCATAAACTGCTCATTCTGCAAAGACCTGGACAGGCCTGAGATGACAAAGCTCTGGTTCAGACAGCTGTCAGTACAACCAAACAAGGGGTACAGGAATAGTCCATCAAGAAAACAAACAGAACCAGTTATCCAGAGCATCATCCTCCCTTTGACAACTGTAAGTTTAATATTGCTAGTAAAGAAAGGGTATATTATTTTCCATCTTTTCCTGCCTTTGGACTGAGACTCCAAAGACCTTTCTAGAAGAGATATTTAAATATAAATTACTAAATGGTGCAGAGATTCTAAAGGGAAATGGAGCGGCCAAGGCTCTATAATAGTGGCACATTGTGGCTTTCCATTCTCTGAAAGGCACAGCCTCCATATCCTTACTGAACTGCTGCTGCTTGGCTGATGCTGACCAACTTTACCTTCTCAAGTTTTATATAAAAATAACTTCATTTAACAATTCCCGAGTCTTTAAATTTCTTGTTCCAAAGGCAAACCTCACGGAGGAGTGTTCTATCCGAGACTCCCTAAGCCAATGCCAACAGGGCCACAATTAATTTTGGTAAATGATGCTTCTCTCTCATAGTCCTTCAGTTCACAGTTGAGTGGTCCCAGAGCTGCTCTTCCTGCCTGTAAATTGGCATGAGTGATGCCTAGGCAGGGTCTGGGGCAACAGTGACAGCTTGCTGGCATTATGGTGAAAGCCAGTAAGCCTGCGTGACGTTAAGGTGATTCTGTTTCTACCGGGCTCCAACAATGAGAGCATTCACTCATCCAGGATTGCTCCGTACGCCCGGGGAGCAGTGTTTAATAACGCCTGCCTTTGCACTAAGCCGATAAGTGGAAGCAGACAAGGAAAGTGAACAAGTTCCTCTTTAAAGCAAAGGTGGATGTCAAAAGTTTGGGTTGGAAAGGATAGAGGGCTGCGGAGGGGAGGGAAAAGCAGCTCTCAAACAGCCTCTGCCTGCCTCTTTAGAAGTGCCCAGCGACTCCTATGGGAAGCGGGTGTCAGCTTCATTAGCTGGGCCTTTGCCATTTTTAATTTGTCAGGAGGTGTCATGCAAGGGGAACGCTGGCAGACTGAAGACCTCATGTTTCACAGAGCTCTTTCATCTTTTGTTAACAAGCAGGTTTCAGGCTTTTGTATTTTTTTTCCTTTTTTTTTTTTCTTTTTTTTTTCTTTTTTCTTTTCCAGTGCAGATGGAAAACCCATTCATGGTGAATTTAAGCCTGGATTTTATTTTATTTTTTTTCTCAAGAAACTCTTCAAAGTTAGTCTACAAAATACTTAAGGGACCGCAGACCACAGGTTGAAAACCACAAATCGTACTCAGGAGGAAGTTTCTCTTCAGTCACGATTGCACTTGCTAAAGTGAGTTGCATGCACCATCAATTTTATTTTGAGTCTTGCAAGAGACTCAGCTTCTGAAATGATGGTGACACTTGGGAAACTCAACCATTGTTCCCCTAAAAGAGAGACCAGGACCCATAAAAGATCTAAGTCTCATCTTTGAGGATCTGAAATTGTTTTTTTCCTGGATACAGATTTAAAAAAAAAAAAAAAAAGGAAAAAAAAGCTTGGAAATGTTTTTCCACTAAGACACTCCAAAACCAAGAGCAAGTAATTTTAAATAATGTATATAGGGAATGGTTTTTAAGCTTTTGATGGGGTTCTGGAGGCATGGCTCCAAATGGAGTTGGTAATAAGTCTTTAATACTTACACCGTACTTATACTATATTTACACTGTACTTATACTTACAACTGTCAGTAAACTAACTCAGGATGAAATAGGAGCCACAAATTAAGGTCTAGGTCTGCTCTGAAAGATTGTGAGTTGCAGACAACAAGGTTAGACTGACAGCTAGATTGAACCCAGAGTTACTCTGGAGAAGCAGCAGTGTAACTGAGAGCACAACTGGCTCCTTAGCACATGCTATCTGGCGCAATTAAATTATACAGTACTGAAGACATCGTCAACAGGAAGCCATCAGTCACTGAGAAGGAATTAAGAGCAGTGCAGCTGAAAGTGGAATTTTTGCTCAGCATTTTTAAAGGACACACTAATAATTTTGACAGCCTAGTCCCTGGAAGTTAACTATGAAAATGAAAACATTCAGATTACAAAAACACTCTCCATGCCTCTTAGTTCTGAATATACTTATTTTGTATCACTTTTTTTCTGTATGGAAACCAGCATTAATAACTATGATTTTTCACTCAGCACAGCACCTTGACTACAGCTGTGCAGAGGGATCAGGTCGAATCAATTATATACTCTTTTAAAGTGATATATTCATTTTATTTTATTTTTTATTTATATTTTTTTTCAGACAGAATCCCTCCTCCTGAGAGCAGAGAAGAGAGGCCTGTGTGATTGCTTTCCTGCAATACTCTGAAATGGGCACTGGGATTCGACCAATGGACATTTATTAATTTTTAAAATGCTGTTCAATAAATTACAGGAAGATACAGAGTGCAAGTTGTGCCACACCACAAGAAAAACAATTTTTATCCAAACAGGTACAGCTCAGTTAGATCATTTTTGCTTTGATGTGTTTTATCAGTACTGTATGTGATATTGCATCTGCTGAAATGTCAAAAGAAGAAAACAGTGCCAGCATCTCACTCATGGGTTTTATGCGAGGACACCATCTCACTTTTTTGCTATTTCAAGCCAAAAATTGCCCTTAAGACTGTCAGGCCAACCCCTCAGTCCATGTAAATCACCACAGATCTGTGAAACTCAGTGGAGTCACATTCCTTCATATATTTCTGTTAGAATGTGTCCCCAACATGAAAAGGAAGCTACTTCACAACGATGCTTAGCTAAAAATTTGCAAACAAGCAGTCATGGTTTTATGTAGAAATTAATAGCTGTCACTGACAGCTTGGCAGCCCAGGGAAGGAATTTGTTCCCAATTGTATCAATAGTCCAGTGCACACCAAGCACGGTAATCTGCATCCCAACGTTAATTTCTTCAAAGCCACCCAGTAGCTGTGATCTTTTTGGAGGGATTTATTAAGTATCTAATGTGATCGCTAACATTTATAATCACATGAATACCGCCTGGCAGTTGAACCGATCGTGTCTGCCAAAATCTTCTGGAGAAGTGTCTTTCATTAAGCAAATCACATACTGGGCTGAACCACTCTCGCTGGCCTCTGCAGAGAGTTTTGGCAGACAGCCTGCCAAACGCCTGCACACCCAGGAGCCTCCTGCAAACGGTATTTTTAAAATATTTAGGCTCCAGCAAAATGGTCCATAGCTCTTGCATGGACTTTACACAGGGATGAATTTCACTCCGTAGCGATGGGTTACAGTGCTGATACTATTAATATGCCTGCTGCAATCAGTGGGAGACGAGAGAGGACAGAAAAAAATAGGTGGTGTAGTAGTAGTAGTAGACAAGATTGCACCTTGTTATTCTTTGAAAGAGAATAGCAGTCCCTTTCTCCTTGTTTTTCATTTTTCCTTTTTTTGGGGGATAGGGTGGGGAGAACAGAAGATGCCCCCAGTGGAAAGTTTTTGTAGATAATAGAAGATTTTTCATAGGACTTCAAATACCCTCCCCAAAGTGTAATTAGTAGAGATCAGTAGATCAGCTAGAGCATCTATGTACAGACTAGAAATTTTATACAAGCAAGAGTATGGAAGCAGTATCAACAACAGTGGAATTCAAAGTTATTTTACCAACCTTTATTAAAATGTCCATCTTCCCATACGTGGCTGATATTTTGCTGTCAGGCAGCTCAGTAAGTTATGACAGTAGCGAGTAACCTCTGAATGTTTCCAAACCTCTTCTCTTCCATTTTATCCCACCACTGCAGGCATAGGGAACTGCGAGCCACTGCCAACTTATTATTTTGTGTGCAGTCACGCTCAGCAACACAAAGGAGTGTATTACCGTACACTCTGCCAAAGTTGTTTGAAAGGCTTGTGTTTTTCATCAGGGAAAAGCTTCCTTGCACCTGCATTTCAAGTAGGAAATTTACTTTGTCCCTTGTAGTATTCTAGAAAAACCCTTTATAGGTCATCAGGACCTAGATTGTGTAAAAAAGAAACATCACGACACAGCAACACATTGCTTCTCATAGCATTACACTCCACTGCAGCACTGGTAACTGACTGATGGGAACCAACAGAGGTTATCAGTATAGGCTGTGTCTTATTTTACAGATAAATTGATAGGCATAACACAACTGCTTTGCGAAACACCAACCTTAGGCTGCTTTACTCCCACCTAGATTTGAACTTAAGCAATGCACTGATCATGAGTTGACTTTTTGTAGGAGGCAGAATTCCAGCACAGCACACCTTCTGGGAACAGCAGCATGTCTATGGTTTTGTGTTGTTACTGAACATGCTTATTCTGCTGGTCACTTAAAGAATCTTGCAAAGTCCTATTAGCAAACACTTTTCTTTGGCTGTGTTTTCATTTAGAAAAAAAGTTTGCTCACAGCTAACTTTTGATATATGCAGCTTATTATGATAAAAAGGTGGAACGAGTGATGAGTGGATGTTCTCTGGCTCCCAACGGGATCAGAGTGACATTGCAAGTTTTGGCACTGACTATATGTACTCCTCTTTGTCTAACAAATAAAAAGGCAAGATGTATTGCACTATCTGGTGTACTTTGTTTCTTATTTGGAACATGATAGCACTCAACAAAAAATATCAGCTCTTTAATAAGGTGGAAAAATCAGGCAAAAATGCTATTTTGAATTAAAAAATCAATAAATCTTGTATTTGGGCTCAATTTATGAATGTAATCCTATTTAATGAAGTATAAAATTGAACTCACTCTTATTTGAAATTAAAAGTACTGCAATGATTTTTGTGAGCTTTCTAAGGACTCCATACTCTGTACGTGATGGTTATGATAAAGCTCCTTGTAATTAATATGGTAGCATGAAGAAAAATTTGAGCTAGATAGATTTAATTTATTATTGCTCATGAAGTTAACTTAAATTCAGAACCCCATGGATTCACCATTTGCTGGAAGAAACTGTGTATTTTATCAAAGGATTTAATTGCAGTACGCCTTAAATCAGAAAGTCTTCTTTGCTTCATAACACTTTGTGTTATGTAAAGTACCATTTTGCTGTGAAGCCAAGGCAATTTTCATGACCTTTTGAAACCAAGCTGTGTCTTCTTTTCTTTTGGTGCGGTGCTGCTGCAGGTAGCCTTGGGCACAGAGCATTTGTACACAAGGTGGAGTGAAAATGGTAGGCTGTAAAGACATACAGTTAAATTCTCCCTAGAAGAGGAGAAATATAATCATGTTAACACGATGCTATCTCTGGGTAGGCAAGATGTTGGATAAATCCTCGTAATGCATCTCCACAACTTCTCACACCTTAGCTACAATGTTCTTTGGGTGTAACTCCATGTGTTTTCTAAGGTAGTCATTTTGAGCTGAGTCTCAGGATAACTCTGTGAAGACATGTCTCTGGATTTTGTTCTGAAAAACAGGAACACAATTCAGCCTGCTTGTAATGAAGATCCTTTTTAGGTGACATCAAGGGTAAACAGTATGATTAGCTGAATGTGGCAAGTATATGGACTGGTGTTCCTTGCCCATATGTTTCTCTGAAATACTCTGAAAGCCCTGTGAAATCCTCCCTCCAGATGGAAATCTCATATTTAGAAATCAAATACTTCTATCAGAACTGGTCTGTAGGTAACTCCTGGGGAATCTGAGCATCCAATAAACATTCCCCACTTTCTAAGCAATAGTCATGAACTGCGTAGGTATTTTCCTGAAGACCAGCCATGTCAGCTCCAGGCTGGAGCTCAGAGAGGAGACCTCTTCCTGCAGCTGTGAGACTTGTGCAGGGTGCCGGTGATTCTGTTTGTTTGCTACCAGAAGACAGTTCTCACCCTGCTGAGAGAAAACACTTGCTGTGCTGACGGAGGCTAACAGGAATTCCAGAGTAGTTCAAAGGTAATTTAAAAGGAGAAAATCTCTGTGGCTGTTGTGTCTTTCCTGAGGCAGAGAGAGAAACATAAACTAAAAAAAGGATTTTTTTATTTTATTTTATTTTTTTACTTTGGAAGTAGCACAAGACAGAACGTTTGCCTTTGCTTCTCCTGGCAGAGAAGAAGGGAGACCCCTCCCCTACAACAATGTTCTGCTTAGTCCTTCCCCAGGCAAGAACTCAGTGGGAGAGAGAAAAGGGGATCAAATGTGGAGGGGAAAAGGGATACCTGCCTTCTGCAGCCTGGCTGAGTTCCTGGCAAATCAGTGGAATGGGGAGCACATTGGTGCAACAAAAGGGCTTATTCACCCCACTCTCATCGAGCATGGCATGTGCATTTTGCAAGCTTTCCAGAACCTGCTTTTGAGATCTGTGCAGCGTAACGCAGGTGGAAGAGGTGGTTGCAAATGACCCCGGTGCTCCTCAGCTGGAGTTATTCAAAACATAGGAAATGTCAGGCAGGCTTTGTGCTGTGTCCGTTCCAAAGAAAATACAGAAGATCTAGAAACATCCTTTGCTAATTTGTACTTGCCAATTTGAAAATTTAGGGGAAACTAATTTGCAGGTGCTTTAATTAGCCAAGAAAAAAAGGCAGCAGTCACTTAAATGGTGTTATTGGTGGCAAAAGTTATCTAGAGGTGGAAAAATAATATCAGCAGCAAGTATATATATGTATAACATGTATAAAATATTTATTTTTATTTTTGCTCCCCTGGAAAGACCTTTGGTCTAACCCAGTGTAGACAAACTTAGGTGCTTATGTTGTGTAATGTAAATGTCCAGAGAAGAAGCTGAAGTTATGAACTTTCTTCCCTTAACTTCAGAGGGGAGGAATGAGAAACATAAGAAGGCTGTTAGAAAACCACTTAATCATTCTCGTTATTCCAAGGGGGCCTGAAGCACATGGTAAAATTAGATCTTGTGTGGGACAGGAGATACCTGTACAAAGGAGGAAAACAAACTACCAAGTTCTTTCTTTTGGGGTCCCTGCACCCACAGTCCATCCAGAGCCCAATCTTCTCAAGCCTGTATCGCATGCTCCATCCCCAAGGTGGATGGCAAATGAAAGATAACTGGATCCCTGAAATATCAGGCCCAGTTGACTGCTGAGCTCAAACATGATGGAGAAGAAAGGCAAAAACAAAAGGAGCATTTGCAACACAGAGCAACCATCCATGATGGAGCTTTATACAATGAGAAACCACAAGTAGTTGCTTGGTCTGTGTGTAAACACAGCCCTGTCCCTAGTAGATAAAAAGAATTACCATCAATGATGATGTTCATTAATACCCATTATTAAAGCTTCAGTTCGCTACATCCATCCTTATGCTTTCCATGCAATATCTCTTGGCAGATTAAGTCCCCAGTAAACGATGGACTTTTTGTTCAGTCTGGCTTGTGTGAATGCTTTCTTTGAACTCCATATGTTTCTGTTAATGCTGAAATCATTATCAGAGCTGTTCCCTCATCATTGTGGCACAAATTCGACTCATATATGCTCACATGGGATTCTTCATGAACTCACTGGAAAGCACAAAGGTGACTCAGGCCTGTTTCACACCAACACAGTACTTCATTTACTCAGTGTGTTTATTCTGCTGTTTGGATTTCGTACAGTCCTCTTACTGCAACGTAAAAGATTTTCCTGGGGAGAGCAAAGCCCCTGTGCCCTGTCCCTACATCACTAAGCTGAATTCTAAAGAATTTTGATGCTATAACATCACATTTCTCAAGCTGATCAAGAGCTGGCTTCAAGATGAAATGTTATCTTTTGTTTAAGTATTGACTAGGTGAAATAACAAATAGAAGTCTAGCCATTTTGTAGTGGTGCAGAAGGTATTTAATCATCTTAAAAGCATGAAGATACGAAAGATAGATGCTGTCTGCAGCACTAGTTTCTGAGCCTGGATGTTTTTTCTAGCTCTTGATACAGCAACCTGCTTGTACTACTTCATACATTATAGATGGAAAATGACACCTCTCAAGAGGACAAATTCTTGTTATACCAGATTTTGTTCCATACAAATAAATTAAGAAGGTGAGGTAAAACTATGGATCTATACATTGTTTGCAAATCCACATTAGTCAGATTATAACGAGCCTATCTTTTCTGATGATTAATTCCTTTTCTTTTTAGTTGCTCTAGAAACTGAGCCTGTATTTCATTACTCAGGTGTATGTGGGAGTTGAATGTATAGCAGACTGTAAAACAAAACAAAAAAAAGCTCATTGGTAGCAGTTAAGTATAGTATAGACCTGAAGAATTTAGAAAACAGGAATTCTTGAGCTCTGATACATCTTTGCCAGTTAGGTTCTTTGGGATACAGGCTACGTTTCCTTTGCTATCTTTGCCCTCCAGATTCATCAGTGGAGGAATAACTATTTTTATAATAGGATTGCTGACCACTGTGTCTCACCTGCAGATGTATTAAAAGTAAGCATATTTTGTAGATGAAAATACTAAAATCGTTGTCAATGTACTTAAAACAATGTACATCTTTAGATGAAAATGTAAATCTTTAGACATTATAGCCCTGTATGACTTCTTGTGTCAAAGATACAAATAATTAGTGTCTAATTGTTGTTTGGCTGATATTTGAATGATTTAAACTGGATTAAAAAAAAAAAAGAGGTGAGTGTTACTCGTTTAAGTCATTTTATAAAATCAATGATTTTCCTATTTGGTAACTAATGAAAAACCTTTCCCTCAAATTATGGTCCAGATTCCTAATACATCTTCCAGAACTGTTTTAATGTGCTGCTCATATTTTCTTTTCCTGAGCAACCATGAGTAAGTTTCAATACCAACATGGGCAACAGTGAAGAAATATAAAGATTATTCTATGAACATTTGCAAAGGAAGAAGGTTATAAATCTCTGTTCAGAGACTAGATTTATTATGTCTTAACATAAGCTTTAGTAACTAGGCTGCTGTATATTGTCTGCAATAGAACAAGTACTTGCCAAATAATGCATTGAATAATTGATTTTGTCTTCATGAAATAATTCTGAAGAATGGGTTATAGGGACTCCAGTATGTTTCATTCCTATGGGAAAAAAAAAAAAAAAAAAAAAAAAGAATACTTGCAAAATTTAAAACATTCTTTATTGCAGATAATTAGCTGTTTCCCATACATACAGTTATATAGCTCAAACAATTTTATTGTGGTGGAGTTTGAATTAGTCACATTTAAACAGTTGTTGAGAGATCTGAACTTGGAAGTAAATGAAGGCCCTCAATGGATTTAATGGGTATTGGACCTTGGCCAGCTCTCCAAGTACAAGTGCAAACATGCAACACTTGGGAAAAAAATCAGACTAGTAGCTAAAGGCTGGGAAGACAAACACGGTGAACTTGGGAAAAATGCATTTTGCTACTTTCCCTTTCAAGTGAGGTCGGATTTATACCTTGTCCATTTAAAATTTTAATTGTACATGACATGTGAGCAAGTTTTTGTATTGCATCCTCAAGGTTAGTTGCCATTTAGATTTGCAGTTTACACATGGAGGGCCACCAGATACCTCGCATACATCAGGCCAGGAATTTTATCATCAAATTCAGAGTCTGGAATAAGCGGGCATGAGCTTTTCTGGACACTGCTGGCAAACAGTTGGTCCTTTGGACACCAACATACTCCTCCCAGTCCTTGCCAACCTGAAAAAAGCAACCAGCTTCTGCCTGAGTGACTGACCAGCTCTGTTGAGAAGAGCTTCACTGACAAAGTGATTTGTGGGCTGCACACAATGCCTGGGAAAATGAGTAGCCAGCACCTCTCTCGAGGAAAACCTAATGGCATGGATGCCTGTAATCCTGGCAGGGGAGATGCTTGTTAGGCTGTCTGGCATAGTGTGGCTTGGTTGTGTGTTGACCATGGAGAGCAGAAGGCTGTAACTGGAGTAGGTGCTGCTGCCCCTGTAGCACACAGAGGCATGAATAGTTCAGTTGGAAGACCTACAAAGACTGAATCCAACTGCCTGACCACTTCAGAGGCATGTCAAGGTATACATGAATCCACTAAGAAAAACTCAGAACCCAAAATCTCACTTGATACTGACTGTATTCTGCACTTCTTTGAATACACATATGCATGCCTCAAATATGGCACAGATTAAGTTTGCCAAACCACAAGACAAAGAGTAATACCCAGCTGAAGACTGCCAGCCTTCCAACGCTGGATGTCTAGAATTGAAGAGCAGAACAATGATGAGGCAAACATTTTTAGGAAAAGCAGAGTGGTTTTTAATCCCATCTTATAGCTTCTTGTACTAGTAGACAAGATGAGGATTTGTGCAGGTCAGAATGCCAGTCTACGAAAACAGGTTGCTTTGGCCTCAAGTCTGAACAGCCTGCAGGCTGCAGATGTGCTCATCCTTCCCTTTAAGGGCCAGTTTGGTTGTTCACCCTGGAAACAACTCTTTTGAAAGACAGAGTTTTTGTAGTTCTTATGATCCAAACTTAATTGCATTTCATAAAGCAGGGAATGGGAAGCCAGAAGGCCCTTAATTCTGTAAATGAAGTTTCAGTCACCTCCAGCCTATCTCACACAAAGTGTGGGCTTCTTCTTCGGTTGCCATCTTGTTGTCAGTCTGCATATTCCTTGCTGAAGTTGCTGAGGTGGTGGCACAGTCTCATCAGTATTTTGCCAATTATTTGTTTCTTTCCCAATGAAGCTGCAGGTGCCAGGAACATGCTTGTTTGTCATCACTACTCCATACCATGTCTCAGAGAAGATGGTAGATATGGATTTGGGGTGGTGAAAGAATCAATGCAGCACTCATGATGGTAGTGCTCACCTGCTTGGAACAGAATAAGAAATGTAGTGATTAAAACAGAACAAATATTTAAAGCATAATCTGGAAACACAATTTGCAGTTATCTGTGTATTGTTACTGTATATTAATAGAATCATGTCAATGATAATGATATTTTAAGTGTAAATTGAGATTCAGTGTCTGAACTGAAGAGGATGAGGGTAGACAGGAGGCAGCAGTGACAAAGCAGTGAAGAGTTCAGTAGTTCAAAGAGAAGGAAATTATTAGAGACAGGCTGTCTGTACAGGCTGCTAATCTGCAGACCAGTCTGATCTGCAAGCTCAGCACCGAAAACAGACAGAAAAGAGGAGGGAAATTCGCAGCCCGTGACCTGTGTACCCAGGGCACCACTTCCTGTGCCCCAGACAAGGCGCCATTTTGTAGGCCCTTAGAGCTGCACGTGTGGACAAAATGGCTGCCAGCAGGCAGAATCTCAGGGTGGAAGACCAGTATGCTGTCAGCATGCTGAGGACCTGGCCTGCTATTTGTGCTCGAGCACAGTGACAAAGGGTTGTACATACCTTAAGATCTAGAAAGAAACCAACAACTGTGTCTACTTCTGTTGTTTCTGTGAGGCAGCACCAGTGTGATAATGGGAGGAAAGCATATACAGGCTTTATATTCCGTGGAAAAGGGGCCCCCAAGTTGATTTTATGCCTGAGGCCCCTTAGGAAGGGTATAGCCCTGGCCAGAGCTGGCTTCCAGCAGCCTTTCATAAAACCCCAGCCTTGTAGTATTTGACAGTGATTGCTCAAAGCCACCTCTCATCTCGAGATAGCCATATTGCACAGTTTGGGATGATTCCAGCGTAACGCTGCTGTATTGTTTGTTTGCAAGGAAGGAACAGACGTAAAATGCAGTTTGGTACTATATTATCTCATTAGCATGACTGTGATTAAATCATATGGGAACCACCATGTTACAGCCTCGCTGTCAGTCATAGAATTTGTCAGGTTATATGTACTGCCAAATCCAGGAGTCTAAAATCACAAGCACTGTGGAAGAAATCATGGGACTTTTGTAAAAGGAACAAGTTGAAATAAGTACATACATTTTGTTCTTTTAGTTTAGTGTCATTTTTTAAACTTTAAATAATGCTAGCTAGAAACTACAGTACCAAATACCACAGAAATTGTTTTAAATCTGAAAAGCTGATAAATCCAGAGAGCTATGTGATGCATTGCTTTTAGTTGTTAGAGTAGATAAAGCATGAAAGTCTTTTGCTACTGCAGAGGCCCCTGCAGTCTGTAGTCACAGAACTCTATTGACTTTCTCAGAGTTCAGCTACTGATGAATTTGGTCTGGTCAATCAGGCAAAAGTTGCATCTACGCCCAGTCATTCATTATATTTTGATGTAGACTTGGAGACTGTTGAACTGTGTTTTGTTGTGCCTGATAAAGAAAAGGAGATACTGTGTTTGTACAAGCAGATGGCTTATCAAATGTTTCCCAAGGATGTGGTTGTGGAGCTCAATGGACTTCGGTGTGATCTTAGAATCAATTAAATTCTGAGATGCTTTAACACGTTTTGATTGAAAAACAAGACAGGATAGCTGTGCATGGAATACTGATGAACAGGTACAACAGGAGCAAGATTGTATTGGTAAAGTGGATGGAACAGTGAACTGAAATACACTGCTCCAGATGTAATACTCTAGATACACTTTCTGACTGTTTCAGTTCTGCACATTCCAGTAATCGATATGTGCCTTTGGAGTACTAACAATAAATCTTGCAAGGTGCTGCAATAGCAGCTTGCTTAAAACAACGTACATCCATGCTTAACAGCTTTGCAGAATTGGACCTGGAGGGCTCAGTGCTCTTTGGGATCAATCACTTAGTGAGCTTTGCTCTCTATTCAATGATGCCATTATTCAAGCCATGACAGTTGGTTCCATTAAATATCCATGTGTTTCAAACTGTTGAAAAAAAGATCTGTTCCAGATGGAAATGTAGTGTGCAAACTATCCAAATGCTATTTTTGCAAACAGCATTTCAAGAACAATTGTTTGGGACTTTACAATATGGGCACTAACAAGAACAGGAAAGGAGATTTGAATGTGGCTTCCAGCAGCTTTTTCCCACTTAAAAACAGCGTCTTGGGACACTTCATTTTACACTGTCACTGAACTACAGCGGGCCAGCTGAAGTTGCAGAACAGCTCCTCTTTGCTGGGGGGTGTCCCAACGGAAGAAGAGCCAGAGAAACCTAAAGGGTGGCTCAGTCTGCCCGTGTGATAAGCTGGGAACCCCATCAGGACTCTGCTGTGAGTCTGAGGGATTTTCACTGATAGGCCCCTGTAGCTATCCTGAAGGCCCAGTTGATAAAGGTAATGCTGTGGCTGGGAAAAAGTATGCGGGAAACAGAAAGACTTCAGCCCATTCCATGGGGACAATTTTTGCAAAGAAGATTTAGAAAAGCAGTGATGGATCTAACTTGGATAAATTCGGGGGTGAAGAATTTAAAGAATTTTAAATTCATTTAAATGAATTTTGATAACTGAAGAGATGAGCAGATGCTACTCTACTCGGTAGCCCAAATTTGTCCACAAAGATTGCATGAGGAAGTATGAAGGGGCAGGGAGGGCTGACTCCCCCAAGACTCAGAGTGCGGCATTGGAAACTGAGGCTGGAAAAGCTGTGGTGAGGAGTTCATCTGTCTCAGCCTGCAGATGTCATAGAGGTTCAATTCAAACATTCCTTAGGGTCTCCTTACAAGGGTTCACTTCTAGGGCACTGAAAAGATCATGGATAGGGAAGACAGGATTCAAGCAGATTACAGTGGCATTTAAGTTTTATTAAGCAGATGAATCTTCCTGGGTAGAAATTACTCTCTATATTATTGCAAGTTAAAATGGTGGCATTTGTAACTTCGCTAGAATTTCAGCTATTTATTTTCTTTAGTGTCTCAAAAATCATCACCAGGCAATTACCATTTTATGCACTGTTTTGGGATGCTGGGAGTGTTCTTCTGGTAAGGATTAAACTGCACTGTGAATACGAATGAACACCTTCACCTTGTTTTTCAGATAATCATAACTGAGTAAGCTCCTTATAAGAACTAGGCACCTGAAACAGTAGGAGCTTCTAGCCAAAGCACAGACACATGTGACTGCCCCAAACTTAAGCACTTGTAAGATCGCTCAAGAATTTGAACTATGTGAGAAAGGCTCGAGGTTTGATTGTAGAAATGCAGTTGTCAGACACAGAATGGTTTATTTTTGTTTTGCAGTGTTTTTTTTTTTTGTTTTGTTTTGGTTTTGTGTCAGTGTATTGAGTACATTTGGACCTCCAAGTTTTTCCTTTACCTGCCTGCTGTCTGCCTGCTTTGTAGGTACAGATTTCCAGGCTAAAATTTCCCATTTGCTGACAATTACTTTGCTTCCATGTATCTGTTAACTTTATGCAGTTCCAGTATGAGTTTTTATGACAGTGAATTTAGCATTCATTTCTGTAAGTCCCTTAGGGAGTCTGAAAACCCAGTTCTTACTAATTTCTAACAGAAAGTAAGCATCCACATCTTTCCCATCCATCCAAGTGATTCACAGAGGCTCATCGCTGTGTGAAACCTGTGAATTGTTGTCTTTCATTGATTTCAGCCTCCTGATCAGTTCTCCACACCAGATTTCAACAGAAATCTGAGGCTGAAGTGTCGTCTTTGTCACACTTGTTCGAGTCTAGTTGCTTTTTCCCTTTGGGTATTTTCTATAGTGTATTTTTATACATAATGTAGCTCTTCCTCTATTGGCTTCTCTTCCATATCCCTCCAAAGCCTTGGTGCTTCCTTGTCAATAAGGTTTGGCACAGTTTCAATCACAGTGCTTTGGAGCTTTCTTCTTTTGTGCCTAAAAGAGTCACTGCTAGAAAATGCGTGAGGAAAGCACAGCTGTATGTGATAACGAAGGTTTATATCATTAAAAAGGGAAGCTTATCTTATATAATTTTTCCACAATTCCAATAATTAGCTTTTATTATTCTTTGACATTTCTTCCTAAGAAGAGGCTAATAGTGGTGGTGAGGACTGAGCTGGAGGGCACAAATGGACGTCCAGCAAGGAGGTGACGTGAGTCTGCTCAACTTAATGACAAGTGTGTCAGGAACCTGAAAAAGAAAACTTTTCAGCTAGGAACATAATTTTTCAAGTTCACAGTGTTCAATTGAGTTTCTGCATAAATAATAATTAATGATCTAAGTAACAGGCCCCTTAATGATCCAGCATGGTTGAGAGGGAATGGAAATGTCAGAGGAGGGAAGTGCTGCAAGCAGTTGTACCAAGGTGACCCAGCCGCCAACCTGTTCCTGGGATAGGTGGGGAGAACCCAGTTTTCAGAGGACAAAATACCAGGTGGTGAAAATGCCAGAAGTCACTAAGAACACATGCTTTGCTGGGGAACAGAACAGCAGCGATGAGGCTAGTGAAGGCCAGTCCTTTAAGACATTATGCAGTCATGATTTATCAACCACATCACTGGTGTACATAGCCATGGTATCTCAGCCGCTGCACCTGAAGTAGGATGCCCACTGCACAGGGGGTGGTGACAGCCTGGGACACATAAAAATCCAGGGAGGTGGAGAAGAAAGGATACAGAGACCACCAGTGTGCTGTCCCCATGTTGCCAGAGTTCCCAGCACTGGAAGTGATGGAGGCAGGCCACTCCAAGAGCCATGGGGACGCCACCAGAGTACGGCAGCCAGCCAGCCACTCTGGGCTCTCCATCCTGCCCCCTCCATGGCCAACGCTGTCCCTGCAGAAGCAGAAGGAAGGAAAAAAGGGGTCAGCAATTCAGAGGATCTCTTACCCTGAGATGTTGCTTTGCAACAACCTGAGAAAGAGGAGGAAGATGGTTAATGGTGGAGAGGATCTGCATCTTATATGCTGGTACATCTTAGCTGTTGGGAAATGTAGTGCTTATTTAGTCAGAAAGGTTGGGTTGCTACAGTGCTTCCCTTCTGTTTATTGCCCTTGTGGAAAACAAACATGAGTCAGGAATGGCTCCATTTGAGAATTGGTGTACTTGATCGCAGTAGCCCTCTGCTGCTGAGATCCAAAAATATGGATACAACTGCAGGGCCTAGTTCAGAGCTTGGTGTCCCAGTTCCTCTGACCCGAGGGTGGCCAAGTCAAGCTTAGCCTCTCAAGGCAGAACAGAGGGTGAGAAGAGCAAAAAGTGGATCCCTTTGGTCAACTGTGTTCTCTGTGGACTTCTGAGAAGCCAAGTGCATTGTGTTTCCTCTGTGCTCCGTCTCAGAGAGCCAAAGACCAAAGTGGTGGCTAGGAGGAGGTGACAGTAAATACTCCTCTGGGTGCTTTTGTATCTGGCAGGCATCTATATAAATATTACTCAGCTGGTGGAGGTCTGTAGGGCATTATTTTTAAACCTATTATCGCTCTTGCTTTTAGTATCTGTTTATGTTTTTCTGCAAAAGGCATGGGTGCTTTGTCAGGCACTTAATGTCTGCTTCAGGGCCATTAGCATGCCTGGTACAATTATAAACGCACCGAGCCACAATTCAGGCTTTACGATGAGCTGTGTGTTCCTTTCATTCCGGGGACCTTTCAGCTGCGCAAGTGCAACATTCAACCCCACATTTGAACTCCTGAAGTAATCACTTTTTTTCCTAGCTGGAATGATACTTTCAGCAGGCTCTCTGTCTCCGTGAGCAAAGCAAACAAAGTAATGTGCCAATAGCTCTTAAATTTACAAGTCTTACACTTTTGTGTTTGTTTTAAGGAAGAGAACTGCACTCACATGTATCTCAGGCAATTATTCACACCTCAGTGTACTGGCTTAGCACCTTATCTGTAAGTCAGCAGTCAGAGGTAATTAGATTTTGGCTTATAGGAAAATATCTGATTTGATCTTAGAATTTCTACCCTTGGCTTGCCAGTATTTGAAGCCTTTTTTTTTTTTTTTTCTCTCTCTGAAGTGGAAAAAAATGGATGGTCAAGGTCAGGCTTTTCTTGGACACAGCCCTGTTTACTTATAAAAACTGTATTTAATGTCCTGTCTCACTGAGCACTGCAGCACTGTTGCAATTCAAGGCCTCTTCTCCTTTGAGCAGCAGCTCCCCAGCTCTCTGCTCCCTGGAAAAGGAGAACCACTCTCCTGTGAAGTCAATGAGTAGTACGAGCCATTCAGTGGGTAGCCGAACTCCTAGAAAAAAAAAAAAAAAAAAAGAGCTTCAAATCTGCTGTTTACATAACTTTATTTCTATGAGGGTTACGGGGAAGGCTGCAGCAGAAGGCAGGAATGGGAAAGATAACACTATTTACGATTCAGAAGCGAAATTCACCACTACAAAAGATCTCCATGCATTATTTATAGGGCAGGCTGGCACTACTGCTTTGAAGCCGCGCTCCTCTCATGTTTTGGCTGCTCTTCTGTGAGTCTGCAGAGAAGTGGGAAATTAGACGATGCTGCAGAGGAAATGTGTGAGAGCCGAGGCAGAGTGCCATGTAGTTGGGTTACGTGAATCAAAAGAAGTAAACCTTGGATGTGTCTTGTGCGCTTCACTGGGAGGCGTTTCTGAAGGTTTAGGTATCGTTAGTTAGAAAAAGGAAGAGTAGAGGGGTTGACATGCCACAGTCACTGCCTGACAGCTAAGTCAGAAGGCCTGAACATGTCTCTTGGCCATCGGCCTGTAGGCTGCTGTTTCACTTGCAGAGGTTGGAGCTGAATTCACAGAGTGGGCCTGGCTGCTGCTGAGGGGTGCTCACATCAATGGCAGTAGAATGGGATTGCACCAGAGTCATAATTCTTTACATTCTGTGGGGCAACAGAGTGAAGAGCAAGGAAAAGCCAACCCCAAAATATTGAACTGCCAAGAAAGGCTTTCAGTACTCTTTGAAGAGACCACGATTTCTTGGGTGAACCTGAAATATCCTATTCTCCAAGGATGCCTAATGACTTTTGCAAGGTGACCGTGCACTGGTGACCATACACCAAGGTCATTCCATACCTTAACAGCACATAGGTGGGGTGGCAGCTCTGGGTGCCAGGTGAAACAGTACTGTGACAAACCCATTTAGAGAGGTATCAGTATGAAAGCAGTACTAATGCTGCCTTTCCTTTAGTTGTTCATAAAAAAACCACTCAGGTCTTTTTCTTTTGCCTTTCAGTCCCACCGCTCCCTGCAAATGGAGATACATCAGAGCTGGAAACCTGCTTTCCTCTTTTAAGCAGTAAGGAATTATGTCTAGTCTTAAAGGCCTAGATATGTCTCATAAATTCTTTACACAAGAAAGCGAATGCTTCTCGCTTCCTAACCTAACTATGTAAAGCTCCCCCTCTATGCCACAACACTGTGAGATATTTAAATTCATGATAATTTCCCTGCTCATCAGTATTTTCTGAGGCCGGTGTATTTGCATGCTGGAGGTTATGCACGTGTTAGGAATTTGCTTTATAGTTCTCCTTCTGAGAGGTGCACAGCCTTTGGGTCTCTTGCTAGAAGCGTGTACCTGCCATGTACAGTCGTCTAATTTGCCCCCCTCTTTGATTTCTGTGTTGAACTCTTGGTGCTGTTGACTTGTAGCAATTACAGCCTTTTCTGCCAATTAGGCAGTGGAGATGAGCAGCAATGGGCTCCCAAACTGGCACTCAGATGCTCTGGCTGCTCAGTGCACTGCTGGGCTGCCGCAGGCTATCGCAGAGCTGTTGGCATGAGCATTTTTCTTCTGCTTGCTGAGGGCTTTTGGGTCAGCCTGCAGCCTCACAAAATCTATTCAAAGAAAAATTAGAGTTGAAGTGAAGTTCTTGCATAAGACTAACACAGAGAAAGAGGCCAAAAACACTCTCTGTAGCAATTCTCTCCATAGGAAACAAATTTTTTCTCTGCCTTAAAATCACCGTGACAATTCAGTGGGGAATAGCAGCTGCTGTTCCTCACTAAGGTAGGGCTCGCAGAATCACCTCTAAGGCTCATCAGAAGCCAGCTGAGCATCCAGAGCAATTTCAGGAACACCTGTAATCCCTGTGTGCCCCACTTTCCAATCAGTTGAATGAAACTCACATTCCCTTTTTTCTAAAGCCTGTAAAGTTTCGCTCAGAAGCAATCAGGGCTCATAGCTTTCCTATCACAGGCAGCAGTTTGCAGGAGGAGGGCACCTGGTGTCACCCGATGGTCAAGATTCACGTATTTCAATAATAATACAAAAATTGCTCCGGCACAAATCCCACTATAGACCAGCTCCCCCCTGCCTAGACCCCTGCAGCAGCATTCAGTGTCACCGCCAGTATTTCATGCAGAGCCCTGCGCTGTCCTGCCTGCTCCAGAAAGTGGATATTAACGAGGCATTTTTATGCTGCCTTCTTGTGATTTGTGGCTCTGTAGAGTCCTCTCCTCTCCTTAACCTGGCTTCTTGGCCATGCTTCTTTTGCTTTTCTTCCTGCTATTTCTTCCTTTTGGCCAGCTGCTGGCAGTTGTTCCCTTTTCCACAGTTCACACTGGGATATCCACAGAAGATTTTCTGGGCTGAGTTCTCCTGTCACGTCCACCCCTGGAAATCAGGAGGACCACCCTGTGCAGCCAGTGGAGTTAATGGCAGTGTAACGCAGGTGTTGCACAGTGTTTCATGTTGTTCTGACATTTCCTGCTGGCGGTCTCTCTCCTAGATCTTAGTTGGGTTTTGTGTTACAATAAAATATTCATTTACCCATGCTTGCTAAACACAGTGAAATCTGTAGAGAGGCCCTCTTTTATCTACTGATAACTTTTGTCTTGAGACTCCCCTGCAGGATCCCTGCGAACTGAGGATAAAGAACATATAGCCAATGTCATCCTCTGTGAGATCAGTGATGTAAAAATGAGAAGAAATGAAAATGTCTCTGTCATTTCGCAGCCTTAGCAAGTTTAATCCCTTGAGACTGGGAAGGAGAAAGTCCCTCCTAAAATTTCCCTTCATCCTATAGGCAGTTTGGTGATCAGTCCTGAACAAGATGTAAATGGAAAGACCTTCTAGATTTTAGTGCTCGCTTGTGGATTTCTATCGCTGACATGAATTTTGGTGGCCTTGGACCTTCAGAAGGTACATGCCTTTCCAGGCTCTGTGGTATGGGGTGTACCTGCTAGATTCTTCCCCAGAGATTTGCTCTGATCGAGGAATAAAAGTCAGGAAGGTTGGCCCAGATGATACACATCTAATAACACTTCTCTGAGCTTTTTCTACTCCAGTTGGTGCTTCTCTAGTCTGTGCCAGAGGCTGCCAAAGGATCAGGCTGCCCTATAGGCAAGCCTTTGTCAGGGGGACATGCTTCAGCCCAGCGTGGGTTTCTTTGCTAGAAGGAGGTGTACCTTGTTCTGTGCTTAAATGATGACCGAGCTCTCCTCGATGCAAGCAGGGTAAATTGTCGAGGATAAAGCGAGGATAAAGTTAGATGTAAACACCCTGGCAAATCAATGTTCCTATTTACAAGAACCCTTAGCTTTCTCCACTACCTAGATAGTTTAATTTTGTTCCTTAAGGGATAACAGCAAAACGTGATACCATGTTTTTAAGCTTTTATTCATTTTAATTTTCCACAAATGGTTTTCACTGTAACAGTCTCAACAGGAAGCAATAACAACACATAATCACGAGGCTCTTGATAATGATAAAAGTAGATCTGCTGCCAGCAACTATTATGGTTGTCCTGGGACTGTGAAAAACATTATGCACACTTTTGTTTGGGTGAGATAAAGGGCAGGTTTACTCTGAAAAATGGCTGTCAGGCTGGCGTTTCCTTATTTAGTGGCTTTGCTTGCCACTCATGTCAGTTATGCTGACGTTAGGGGAGACAAGTACTATTGTACTACCTCGGGGCTTTAACCACTCACTACCTAACGGTGTCAGATATGCTCGGTGGCTCGCTATCTTCCAAATTGATTCATGTCGTGGTTTAGCCCCAGCAGGCAGCTGAGCACCACCCAGCCACTGGCTCCCCGTCCCCAGGTGGGATGGGGGAGAGAATTGGCCTGGCAGTGAGAGGCAGCCAGGACAAGGAAGAGCAGCATCCCAGCCCTTCGAGAGAGCCCTGGAGTCTCTGCTGCCCACCCACAGCTGGCTGCATCCCCCAGAAATCTTGCCTCGTGGATATCTGAAGAGCCAAAGCCACTTATGGCAGAAACCCTACTTGTGAGGAACCCATGTTAAACGACCAGCGTGCAAATTGATCTGATATCCATTCCTCCCAGCCTGTTTATTGTGAAAGTGCTTTGGGCTAGGGACTACTCTGCTGCTTGTACGGTGTCTGCCGTGCTGTCTCAGCTGCTGATCAGGCATGAAGCTCTCCCTTAACACAAATATATAGTGAGGGCAGCACTTGGGTGCCTTCATGGGCTGCACTGGTTACACAGCTACATATGCAAGTAAGGTCATTTGCCTGGTGTAACTATTTCTAGTGAAGACTTGGCTTTAATTGTTTCCCAGCCTGAGTTCACAGGCCTGGAGGTTAAAAATAAACCCTACAAGCACCATTTGTATTGAGTAGACTGAATTTAGAAAGGACCGAGAAGCACTGAGTGTGACCCCCTCCACCCTCCCATGCCATTTGCACAAAGTGACTGCTCAGAGGCAGGTTAAGCTGATCAATTGATGTTTTTCACATTTGTCTAAGTGCTAACGTGGCCTTTGACATCCGCACCATTAAGCAGCGGTCTTGCAGCATCCCAGAGCGGCAGGGGAGAGCAGCTATGCCATCAATAGATCCTGTCTGGCTCAGGGAGTTTAGGGCTGAGATGTGAGGTGCACTGTGACTTCCAGATCCAGGCAAGGGATATGTGGGATGAGTGGGATGTACAAGACTGTGAAAGAGCCGAGTGCCGAGGCTGGGATTTACAGTGATTCCTAAACTGGTCTTTCAGTGCAAGGTATGCACCCAAACTCTCTTGGCACTCACCTGGATTTGGAGGCTTTTCCCATGATTGCCATTAAACATCCTGGTGAAACTGGGATTCAGTCTGGAGCATTTTCCTAGGCTATGGTGGGATTCAGAGCTGCCTGCTGTTCTTCCTCCTAAAACACAGATGGTGGTGGAAGTGTTGGTGCTTAAGTGAGAAGATTCATGTTGGTGATTAAGTGAGAAGCAGAACTGAAAAGTGATCATAGTCCCAACTTTCTTCATCATGAAGTCCATTCTGTGCAGGCCTTTAAAATTCATTTGGAATATAAAGGTAACTATACCATATTTACGTGTCTGTAGTGCTCACGGGACAAAGACATATAAGGAATAAAATGTAAAATGGAATTTCAAAACAACAGAAACCTTAATGAAAACTCACCTTTTCAAGTAGGTTTTTCAGATCTTCTAGAATACATCTAAACATTAGTTTTGTCATTAGCCACAAACAAACGTATTTATTAGCTACAAACTCATCACTAGCCATTCATGATCTGATTTTTCACAGATTTTTTTTTTCAACAACTTCAATGGAAATTCAGAAGACTCGGAACTAGAAAACTCAGAGGATCCGATGCTAAACATCATGTGTGTTTATTTTCTTCTAGCTTTCATTATATAACAAGCTGAGCGTATTTATTCAAAATCCTTTCATGACTGGAATATCATCAGATGCATAATAAGGACAAAATTAGGACTAAACAATTAAAAAAATAATTTGAAAGTTAAAACTTCGGTGAATATACAATTCTTAAAGAATTTCATTTTAATTAATTAATTAATTTCAGCCAAGAAGACAGGCAAAATACCACTGCATTTTAGTGAGGAGTATTTCCTTAAGACTAAGAAAGAAGAAAAGAAACAAAGAACAGTGTATAAAACATTTTTCCCTTCTTCCATGTATTCAATATGTTCCTGAAAATTAATTTGCCTCAGTGACATAAGGGATCATAGTTAGATAAAATTGGCAGAGCGGTTACTTAATAATGATGTAATATCAAAGCAGACTGCCAGTAATATAAATTCAGCTGTGCACAAATAGTATATATATGTATTTATTTATTTATTTATTTCAGTAAACTTCACCCTGCTATTTCTCATATGATGACCCAGATGCAGTGCCCACTTCTGTGTATGTCTGCCAAGCCTTTACGTTCAGGAGAGTCATAAACTGGCCCTCACTTGTAAAGATATGAGAGCTCTGAACAGCATCCCAGCTCACAGTATTTTACAGCATGAATTCAGGGTCACTGGCATTCCTTTTTGAATGCTGGAGGGGAAAGCAGACATTTGTTTGAAATACATCGTCTCGAGTGATACCTCAGCCAGTGAGGCCCAGATTAATAAAACAGCTCTGGATCCAGAAGGCCCAAAAAAAGAGGCTGAGTTTTCCAGAGCGCTCGAAATCCCGCAGCTCCTGATATGACAACTCTTGTAGCAACATTTTATCTGAGTTCCTGGAAATCTGGCTGTTCACCCTGCTGCCTAAAGGAGAGCTGAGAGCATGCTTAAGAGAAAGCGACCCCAGGTTGTAAGGTCTGGCGCGCGTTTCAGCGTTTGGGATGGTTATGAGGTGGTTGAGAGCAGGAGCTGAGTGGGCTATGAAATGCTTTCCAATGCATATGCAGTAGCAGAGATATGACTAAGCAAGCCTGGAGCAAACTCCTGAGTCTATGTGACCAGCTGGGATAAGGCACGATTGTAGAAGTCCTCGTGAGAGGCAACACGTGCTACTCCTCTGCAAAGATAAGAAGGCCCCGGAGGTGATGTTTGGAGATATATGTCCAAGTGATGGCAGGAAAAGATGAAAAAAAAAAGTCCATTTACAATAGGTTCTTCCCAGCACTGTGCACACTGACCAAGCCAGCTGCAAATCAGTATTGACAGCTGTGGTACGTGAATTAAACAGTGGGGCAGCAATCTGGGAAATCTGTACAACTTACGAATTCTGTTTGATGTTGCAGTATGTGGATCCTGATTGAGTTACAGACTCTCTTTTGAGTGTAGAGCTGATCTCACCCTTCTGTGTCTTTACATCTGTGTTGGGGCAAAATAGTGTCCAGAGGGCATGATACAACACCAGAATCTGGTAGTCACCGAACCAATTACATGTAAGCAATATACTTAGGTCAGAAAAGAGCAGTGTCACCAGGGCATGCAGGTTGGCAGCTGAGTAGTGTATTTATTGCCTGGTCCTGGCTTTTCTCTCGTGGGCCTGTTAGTATGGGTTTGCTGACAAAGGAGCAGTGGAGGTGCGGTATGAGGGAAGACCTGGAATCACCCAACCCCAGTCAAGGAGCAGTTCAGTCTGGCAGGGAAGCACCACAAGGAAGGAAGTATAGGTGACCGCTGTTCTTTCCCTTAGGTTCTGGTTGTTGCTGCAATAATAATGGATCTTAGAGCACTCTGAGTATTACATGTTTTCATGTGCCATCCCCCTCGAGTGCATAAAATCTTGACCAGAGTGCCAAAAGGGGAGCTTGTAAGCATTTGGGGGAGCCAGGCAGGCTGGCACAGAGCCCTACTCTTCTTCCCATAATCCGAAGCAACAACAAAAAGCAGCTGCTTCACTTCAGAGGTAGCTCCAAGTCTCCAGCTCCTGACAGCTCCAGAAATGTATGATTTGGGATCCGCTTCCTTGCATGAACATCCCTCACTCGGTGATGCCAAGAATCAAACCAGCATGTCTGCAATAAAGCAGATCTCACAAAGGCTGCTCCTGGCGATGCTCTGCTGTCACACCAACACCAAATTTCTCTTTCATTATGTTCAAATCAGTCTCATTAGTTCAGTCAGACTTCGTTTTTTCAATGCTCGGGGCCTTCTTGAAGTAAGACACATTAACTTCATCTTGATTTATAGCCCATGGGTTGGTTTGACTGGTTTGTAAACTGAACTCCTACACATTTTTCCTTCCTTATGGCTGTATTTTCTGTCCTCTTCCCTCCAGAGCCGTCTACCCGATCAGCCCATGTGCTGTGTAGGCTAGTTAAAGATTAACACAGCCAAACTGTGGCACTGCAAATCTTGAACATGCACAGAAACATAGAAAACAATTTTGCAAAACAAGTTTTACAAGCACTTCATGAAAAAATGTTTATTCATAATATTTTATGTTTGGTTTTATTATCAGTCGGTGCAAAAAAACCAACTATGGCTGTTCGCAGCTCTAGCTTCTTGTAGTGAGCGTTAAACTTAAAATTCATGTTGAGAGACAGCAATCTGGTCATTTTGCAAGACAGTAAGGGTTCAGAAGCTTGTATTACTGCTCAGGCTCCCGAGTGACCTTGGCAATTCACTTAACCTTGTTCCCTTTCAGAGGTGATGGTGTTTTTGAGGCTTTGTGACAGATTGGGAGTTCTCAGGTGCAATCATCATGGAGAGAAGTCCATGCACAGGCTCACAGGTGGCCCTCCCTGCTGCCCCAGACTATTTCTCCCTCGTGTGCATGGGTCCAGCAACATTTCCAGCCAGACTCCAGAAGACTGCCTATTCCCTAATCCCTTGCTGCAGCTTATGTGCCCTAGGAAGGGCACTGTGGCCTTGTGATGTAGCAGCAATGATGCTTTATTATAAGGGTAAATACAGAGTGTTTATAAATATGGATTCAGACCAAAGAAATAAAATAGAATTTAACAATGTAGACCCTCACAGAGCAGTCAGACTGCTGACTGGTCCTGCTTTCTCCAGCCATACCCTATTTGGGGAAGGGGATAGTTGAATATCCATAAGAACTCACCTTCTGTATTTGCCTTCCTCGAACCAAGCCCCAGCATTCATCATTTGAAAGACTCAGTTCTCATCATGGTTCCTGAATGCCATAGGAGGTCAGCATTTTATTCTTCTGGGCATTAGAGAATCAATCCCAAGTGTTACTGAAAAGTTCCCCTGGGAAAAGCATAGGCTAAGATAAGATTCTTGACAAGGCTCCCATATTTTCTGGTAGAATACAAGCCTGCAATGATTGTTAACCAAGGCACTTGGGCAGCACTTCTGCACAGCCTGAGAAAAATCCATGCCTTCTGTTAATCCTGTACAGCAGGAGATACTTAGCTAGGATCCCTGTCTTATACCGGTACAGATGTTAGAAAGCTCGGGTAGAAATAACAAAGGTGTTTAAAATCCTATGTTTTTCCACATATTCTGTGTTTTATTATCCTGCCACGATAACATGCTTGAGGTTTTTCTCCATGATTTT
This sequence comes from Cygnus olor, assembly GCF_009769625.2. Taxonomy (NCBI): domain Eukaryota; kingdom Metazoa; phylum Chordata; class Aves; order Anseriformes; family Anatidae; genus Cygnus; species Cygnus olor. Next base: position 69,019,912 of record NC_049172.1, on the reverse strand, counting down.
CTTCTCCTTTTTTTTTTTTTTTTTAATTATAAATACAATTTGTGGGCATTCCTAGACTGAAATGATATTATTGGGATAAAGTCTTTGTGCTGAAAACCTCAAAGCAAAACATGGCCTGATAGGGTGCAATGATGAGTCATAAAAGGCTTTTTCATGATTTGCCCCACCCCTGGAAGTGCCCAAGGCCAGGCTGGCTGGGGCTTTGGGCAGCCTGGGCTGGTGGGAGGTGTCCCTGCCCATGATAAGTATCACAGGCAGGGCTGGGAGGATGGAGGGAGGTAGTGGTACAACACACTGGTCAAGGAAACCCAGGGGAAAAGTGACTGCCCAACTTGGAGGGCAGCTGCTACAGTGGTAGGCATGGTCAGACTGTTTGGACTGGGTTTGCAATGTGGTATTAGTTTCCTTCAACTACTCCAATAAATGTAGGAAATTTGCATAACTGCAGGTCCAGCAATGTCTGCCTTTCACCTGAAGATGCTCCGTGGATAATACATGGATGGTAAAGCTGAGCCACAGCATTTCCAATGTGGGCTTCAGCTTCCTTGTCAGAGGTTGTGGTGGGCACAAACCAAGAGAAGGCAGAAAAAGGAGTGAGCCAACCTCTTCCCCCTCCCAGACCTGGGCTACTACCCTGGACTCACTTGCCCTTCTTGTCACCTTGACCCCTGTGGGATCTTTGCCAGACTCTCTTTGGGACCCCACTCAGAAGACACTGAGCAAGTTTTATCCTGAATATCTGCTGCCGAGCCAAGCAGTTTTAGTGGTGATCCATGTTCAGTTTAGGAAAAACCTGCAAATTCCCAGTCTGTTATACCAGAAGGGCATGCCAAGGGCATGGACTGCCATGAGGCAAGGATAAAATAGCAGTGTATGGAGACTCTAACTCTCTTTAGCACCCAACTGTGGACGAGGTGAATTGATTTTTCATTATTTTGGGCAATGTCAGCTACAAACCAAAAGGCACAAATGTCAAAATGCTCATGGAGACCTGCATGAACATTTTTTTTTCCCCAAAAAAAGCCCACAGCCAAAGCCCACAGCCATTTCTCCAATAGTGGCAGCACAAATATGAGTAGCTTTACTGCATGCCAATTTCCTCTTAAATCTCTTCCCTCTGGGAGCCGAGTGCTTAGAAAATATTTAGGGGGACTGGAAGCTTGCCGGCTGCTCAGCTAATGTAGGCCTTGAAATCTCTGATGATGCTCCAAAGAATGTCGGGCTGCAGTGATGGGCCAAGTTCCTTTAGATCAGGCAGAATATGATGTTTTGGCAAGAAAAAATAGAAATCCAAACAGGTGCCTCTACAGGAGTTTTTTTGTATTTATGCTGCATGCTGCACAAATCTGGACAGGGCCATCTCCAGGACTGTGTAAATATGAAATCCAGCCTAAAAGCTGAGACAAGCAGTAAGTTCCTGCAGCGTGGGCGGCTCTCCAGGAGGAGACAATGGCTGGCTTTTAGCACATCTCACTTTTTTATTTCCTTAAACAACTCGGCTTGTGTAACCCTGCAGTGTCCTGCCGACTGCTCATACTCAGCTCCCTGTTTGTACCCGTGGATCCACCGAGACTTTCCATTCCCGTGAGTGGGATGTAGCTGGGGTGGATTTTCCTGTCTCCTGCTCTGTAGGTAGCTGCATATATGAGTAAATGTACATGAGTAAATGGATGTACGGGTTTCCATCTTCATATCAGGGGATTTGCCATTCATTGCTGAGAACGCTGTGGTGGACAAGCTTGATAGTGGATGACACACATCTTTTAGAGAGTGAAATTTGGTCTTTTCAGTACGGAAAACAAGATTTTCGTGCCATCCAGCCATTGCAAGAAAACTGAAGAGCTGCCTTTCTGCACAGGGTGGATTTTGTCAGAGTGAGTGCATTTTACTTATCTGACTGGTGACAAACAAATCAGCCCCCTGGTGATAAACCTACTTCGTGGACTGTCCTTTGCACATATCTGTATGGCCACTATCTCTGTGTTATCTGTTAACATTTTTCTGCTTCCAGAGGGAAAGGTGTGTTTATTTTCTCTCTCTCTTTTTTTTTTTTTTTTCTTTTTTTTTTTTTTTCTTCAGTCAGAAAACCCAAGCACAAAGATCTCAAAGATCTCAAAGTCTAAATTCACAATCGATGAGATACCTGAAGTTTTGGGTTTTTCTGGTAAGGAGCTCTGAGTGCTTTGCCTGTAATTGCAAAAGAAATGTGCGGTACATGGAGCAGCGAGAAGTGCAGCACTTTATCCCGTGAGCATCCCTCTTCCCTCGCCACGGGGGTTCCCATTCCCTGCCCATGCCAGAGAAAGTTTCTCAGAGCCTTTGCAGCTCCCAGCGCAAGTACAACGCCATTGCAAACAAAATTAAATCCAGGCTCTTTGTGAGCTGGGTATCGCTCTTTCTACTGCCTCCCCTAGCTCTGAAGTTCAAGGACACCTCGCAGTTCATGCATCAATATACATTTTAAGCTATCTGGTCCTTCGACACACTTTGCGTGTTACCCATTCAGCGCTGTCAGCCTGCAATCACCGTGCGGGGCTTCGCTCTCCTCGTTGCCACCTTTGATATGGGAAACCATTTTCAGTGTTCCAGCACTGCTGCTTACCTCCAAAAGGACAATGCCACCTTCGATTTAAAGGCACTGAATAGCCACAAATGATCTCCACAGTTACAGCAAAAAGGAAAGGCCTGTTTTTGAATAAACGCCCTACTGCTGCATTGTGGCAGTGAGGACCTGTGAGGCGAACTAGAGCCAAACATGCACCTGCCTCGCTGATTTTTATTCTTGGAAGAAATTGAAAATCAAACCCCAGTCTAGCACAGACCTAAACACCTGCCATCGCTGCTGCGTTGGGAAATTTAAACGGGGCTGTAGAAAAATCTGGGCTGGGACGTGCTGCCCGTGGTGCACAGAGGCACCGAGTCTGGGGTTTAGGGGCAACGTGTGTTTGCCGCGAGCCCTTCAGTGGCTGGGTGGCCCTCTCTGCCTCTAAGACATTGTCACCGGCTGCTGCTCGGGATAGTTAAACACAAATAAACAACTGGTGCTGGGCCCTGAGCAGTGCTTTGAAGCACTGCCACCTGGTGGCACTGCGCAGTGTCACAGTGCCACCCTCCGCCCCCTGCTTCCCTGGGCATTTCGTGTCACTCGGGGGGGGATTTTGCCTTCAATGCAGAACCCCAGTTTCATCCTTTTACAAGGGCATCCCTCGCACAAAGACCTGCTGGGCCTTCAGTTATCATCCTCACTGTGAATTTTTAATCTCATGGCCATTTTACAGCAATTCAGCTTAATTAGTCCTAACAGTCCATCGCTAGGCTGTGGTCTTCATTTCGGTGAAAGTCCCGGGGACTGGGTCACTCAGTGCTTCCTGACATCATCCGAAGCCTTTGCTTCATACATTTCTGATGAGGCTTGAAGCCTGCTGGCTCCTCTCCGTTCTGATCTTTTTTTAATTAGCATTTTGGGGCTTTTGCTGCCAGAGCCTCAGAAGGTGATCTCCGTGGTAGGGTCGCATCTGGCTGCGGGTCTGGGTGCTGATGCCCGTGCTGAGCATTGCATGTTGTCCAGGCAACAGCATCCCAGGGAGCAAGGGGCAGGGAGCACACGGACAGCACTTGGGAAGAGGTTTGCTGGATGCTCCAGGACAAGATGCTGGAAGGGCAGCAAGCCTCCAGAAGGAGGACAGGGAGCTGGTGGTGGAAAACTTGCTGCTTTTTGATGAATTAGCTGCTGATTATGCCAGAAGGACAGTTGTTTTCACCGTCCACAAAATCTGTGCAGGCAGCCAGAACTGCAAACTCTACCTAAATATGTCCTGAATCTCCCAAAATACGTCCTTTCACAACGAACTACCCCGTGCTATGGCATGGTACGTATAATCTCCCCTTTTCTCTCATCCTACTACAGGGATAATTCAGTGTCCACAGCTTGGTAACAGATTTATCCTTCTTCATCATGACACAGCTGCAATACGTCAGGGCCAAATCCTGCAAGGGGCTGAGCATCTCTTCAAACCCGCTGAGTGCCTTTGGCTACAGCCTTGTCATTAATAGGAGTCAGCAAGGCTCAGCAATTCCTGCCAGCATTTTAGCAAGGGCTGGGACAAAGTCGCAGAGTCCTTTGGCACTGCGTGGCCCAGAAGGACACAGAAGAGGACTACGGGGAACCGTTGAACCCAGCTGAAATCTGTGCAAAGCCTGGCACTTTTGGGTTTATCATTTACAAGCGACATTGTCATTATTTATTGATTGGTTATTTATGTTGCAGTAGCACTTCAGCCAATAACTGAGTACTACAAGCAGTGGCATGGGAAGGGACAAGGGGTCAATATTATTAAATATGGAAAAGCGTGGATACATAGTCAGCTATTGTTTTTAAATAATTGCAAAATTTTTTGACTCTGCTGCCTGCTTTCCATTCCTAGCTAGATTTTCTGCAGAGCCAGAAATGTGTCTGTTGCTTTGGATGTGCTAGGTTCCTCAGAAAGTTCCTGACCTGAAACACGTGGAAAAAGATGGAAGTGTTTTTGCTGGCTTCCCTGTACCTTAGGTGAGCCAAAAGTCTTAAATGCAGAATACTTTCGTGGAAATGAGATACTGTGTTTTCAGTCAATCTTTTATCAGACTAAGGACCCATGCCTCAAAAGATTTATTCAGGGACTTCCTTGTTTACTGGTATTATTTTTGTCAGTTAAAAGCATCTTTCAGTAGCTGATCTGTAGGAAAAATCTTTCTCCCACTTTTTCCTCCCTTAATGAAATCTAGTCCAAACCCAACCCTGCATCCTAATATTAGGATTGTTTTCTTGAATCAAAATATTTTGGTGTCAGTTTCAGCCCTTGTATTTTCACAGATCTTGGATAAAATGCAAAATCATTTCCTTTTAATAGTGCCACCAGTCTGACAAATATTTCACATGAGGATCGGTGAAGAATCTTTTTCTCCAGCAATTGCACAGTCTGAGCAAGTAGGTGGGCACTTCCTTAGATGACATGGGTTTGTGCAACAGCTGTTGCTGAGGTTGCAGTAGGTATTTGGATACCTGTACCTTATTTCCATTTACAGTCACAAGGGTAGAAATGTTAAGGGGCGAATTATGTCATTTATTTTTTCCAGAGCCTGCCCCCATATATTTTGCTGCATAGCTACGCTGTGCTCTGAGATTATAAGATTGTTAGAGCCGCTTTACACAAGTTCTTCCCTCTGTTTGCTTTTACTTTCCCAGAAGTTTGAAGGAATGGGGGCTGTGACTGAAAAAGTAGATGTCCACCAGTAACCATCATTGCTTGCCTGTCCCCTCCGTCATGCACGTTCACGCTCATCACAGCCAGAAGAGCAGCTTTGATGGTGATAAGAAGTAGCAGTAATCCTGCTCACCGCTGCCACTGCTCATGCAGGGAGTCTGAACAGAGCAGGCGTCTAGGCGCAAAGCTGTCATTGTGCCATCAAAAGGAAAAAAAATAGCAGTGGCAGAAGAAAAAAGATTTAAAGTAATCTCCAAATATCTTAAGTAAGTGGAATAACCTATAAAAGGGATAAAGAAAGGGATAAATCCAACAGGTACCTTCATCAGAGCGATTGAGGGCAAGAAGTGACATAAGCAAAGTGAGCAAAGTGAAACTCTGAGCAGCACAAGTCTTTAGCAAGCGCTGCATCTCCTTGGAAGAAGAAAAGATCTCTCTTTTCCATTTAGCAAAGAGGCAGAAAGTCATTCTGCCAGCCCTTTGGAACTGATAAGCCCAGCAGATGACTGTGATCACTGAATATGTCTTAAGTGATAGAGCAAATCAGTTGGGAGTTCTCATTTAATGCTTTCCTGACTCCAGCTAGAGGTCTGATTTACCTTGCTCATGGAGTTGTTGTTAGTGCACGCATCTTCCCAGGCACTTTTCATTTGGTGAACTCTGCAAAGAAGGGGGAAAAAATGCCAAAGCCAGAAGTTTGTGACAGTTGGCAGGAGAGGCTGTTTAAATAATTCATATGGAGACCTGGAAGTAGTGAACAAGAGGGAATTGGAAGCTAATAGTCCAGAGAGAGGGGCGACATCCTCCCGTGCATATAGGAGTTACGCCCACTTCTTTTGGAGGTGAAGCTCTGGCCACGCCAATAGGAGGGCAACGGACATAGATCTGTCCCAACAGGATTGCTTTTAGATTCCTCAGGTCAGCTGCAGGGAGATGGAGATGTGGCTGCGAAGTGAGAGAACTTGATTTAGGCATCCAGGGGTACCTCAGCAGAGCTTACTCCATGTGGCCAGTGGAGTTCAAGGCAGCATTCAGCTGTCTCTAAGTATTGCTTACACCTCCACGGACTGAAATGGAAACTTTGATGTACACCTGTAGGTGCCTAAACGTAGGTGTCTTATTCTGTGAGCTGAATGTCAAATGTGCAGCTAAAGCAAAGCCGTCAGAGCTACACCAGTTGGCAGTAGCCATAAATCTGATCCTATTATTTTCCTGGCTTCAGGCATATAGAATTACGTTAACCAGAGATAATGGATGCAATTTGCTAACGAATTCACTCCCAGCAGCAGGACAGAAATGAAGGTATTTTACAGCTCTTCATACAAATCCTTTGCTAACTATTTGTGCCATGTTAAATCCAGGGTCTGATGTCTGGAATATTTGATGTAGTTAACAATGCATCTTTGACCTCCTTTGTGCTTTTGCGGTTTGGCCAAAGTTTTTGTACATCTGGAATCTGGCTGTTTCGTGAAATGTTAAATAAAGGCAAAGTTGTCATCACATGTATGAGAAAATACAGCGCTCTGTATGTTGTCTTTGCAAATTCACCTTCACTGGCTTTGTTCTTTTGAGTAAAACAACACATTTTAAATACTGACTTAGATGTGACAACTTTTGCCCCTTTCAAGGAATTTACTTGCAAGTTGGGACAAGGAATTTCCTTTTGCTTTGTAGTGAAACACACATGCCCACAACACCTTGAAAGAGCTCAGTTTGCCTGCAAAGACTTCCAGCAGGGCCGTGCAATAGCATGGCAAGTAACAGCTTAAACCTGCTTATAGCAGCATCTTTTCTGAAAACATTTCCAGCCGGTGTCACCATTTAGTCAGCACAGGAGATGCTGTCGGTGCTCTAGCTGAGACTGACAGATTTTATCCTTGAAATGTGGTAACTCAGACTTATTTTGTGCCTTGCTCCCTGCTTTTTGGGGGCAAGCAGGCAGGTAGTGGACTGGCACACAACCTCCGTGTGCTGTGACACACTGAGGAACAGTCAGCTGCAGGCAGTGCTTTGGGGAAGACGAGCTCTGCAAGGGAAGCATATGCTAAAAAACATGCTAAAACTTGCTTTTTAAAGAAGTTACCTCAGAGTCTGAAAAAAATAAAGGAGAAATGCAATTACTTCTCATAACTTTTACTCTGTATCCACAACAAAACAAACAGACTGTTTAAAGTAATCTCCTGGGGGAGAGGATTGTTCTGTTTTTCTAAAAGGGCTTTTATACTCCTTTCCTTGTGTTTTCTGGAGCATGGTTGTATGACTTGAAAATGTATTCACCTGTGCTTTTACATAAGTCATTTTTAAGTTCATGTCTATTCTTTTGTTGCATGTGTCATGGATTTTTTGCCTTCCCCAATTCATTATATAGTATGGTTTTGATGTACAAAGGATACGAAAGATTGCTAGTGACTATTTTTTCTTCCCATCTCTTCTTTTATCAGAGATTTTGCTCAGTGACTCAGGATTTATATTAGTTATAACAGTTCATTTCAGTTCTTGGAAGAATTTGGGGTGAATTGTGCTTGGCTCTTTGTAGGTTAGTTGCTTAGCTACCTAGCTTGGTCTAGGAACATCTCATGTTTTCTTCCCTCTATATTTAGCATGTCCACTGTAGTCTGAACTTTCTTCTGTGTCTCCTTTCATCCAATACTTTAGCAGGCTTTTATAAGGTTTTTCTAGCTCACTCTATGGGAGCCTATGATAGCACATTTTCTTAGTTAATGCTTTATTGTTCCAGTTGCTGCTCTTCAGCAATCTCCCCTTTAGAACTGACTTCTGTGATTTCGTAGTACCATTGTGTGGTTTTATTTCCTTAAGGAGCTGTCAAGATTTCTGGTTGTACTGGCCAATTTGGACTTGGTAGGTCAATTCAAATCTGGCCTGAGTATAAACAACTCATCGACTTCACACATAAACACAGAGCGAGTTCTAACGGTTTCTGAAATAGCTGCTCTTCTCTATCTGTCACTAAATGTGATTTTGTTTCAGGAAACAAGTATCATCATTCAAAGGGCACCAGCCTGTAAATACATTAATCAGGTCACAGCATCCTGGGTCCGCCACGTAATCTCTCACTGAGTTACGATATAATCAACAGGGAAGGTCTCTTTGAAAACTGCTTCCAGCATGCCTTCACATAGATTTGGAAATATCCGTTGTGGCTTCGGAGGTGTTCTCAGCAATGAAGTGTGATTTTCCCCAGGGATAAAGCTGGGCTGGCCCACTCTTAACAGCTCCATGCTCAGCCCTGCATGGCCCTAGCCACATCCCAGCCAGGGAGGTGAGTGAGATGGGGAATGAGCTGGCTCATCTTCTCTCTTTGCATGTGCAGGCTGACCGAACAGGCCTGCCAAAACTCTGTTTGGTTGGAGTGGAGTTGGCAAAGGTGGGTAGTGGAGAGAAGGAGCATTAGCTACTATAGCCTCCCCCTCTTTGGTGGGTGGCTCCAACGCAGCAGCCCTTTGCTAGAGAGCACGAGCTGCCAAGAGGACTGAGACCTTTCAGGCTTTATCACCCATCCCAGGGTAGGCTGCAGTTCCTTCCAGTAGGAGCCATTCCTTCCTGAGCCAAACCTACCAGACATTTTCTGCTTGCTGCTCCCACTGGCTTCCACTTCCACTGCTGGCTGCTCTGTCCCATCACCATTTAATTGTTGCAAATCCGCCCTCCACCACAGAGGGACCATGTCTTCTCTGCTGGGCTGGCGGCTCCATCAGGGCTCCTTCCAGTCCTCCCCGTTCAAGATATCCCACGGCTATTTATTCCAAGCATACTCAGACCTGCTGTGCTAGTCTGCTCTGGTTTCACGCAGCCCAGCTCCCTGAAAGGTCACCAGGGAAGAACTTACTTTTCTCATCAGAAAATAAATCAGAAATATGGTTGAAACCTAGTTAGTTGAAAAGACTGTTTCTTGCCTCATTCCTCCAGACTGACAAGGTCTCATAGCAAAACAGCAGTAGCCAATGTGGATGCTGCAGATTCTCAAGAAGCAAAAGGGAAGGATCCAAACTCATGGGCATAAAAACAGTCAGTGGTGAAAAGCACCACGACCCCACCAGCTATGGCTGGTCAACCTTACCCTTGGCAGCAGAGGGCCAAGCCCTCAGCTAGGTGTTTATTCCAACCAGCTCTGTGTCTGGGGTAGTGCTGGATCCAAATCTGGGTGCAGGAGTGATGGCTACGTCAGGAAAACTGGAGCATGTGGAAGAATGCTGGGATAAGCCTCGAGGCTGCACCCAGCATTAGATTTTGCTCAGAGACAGTTTCTGGTATTAGCTCATGAATAAAAAAGCTGCCATGCACAGTCAAATGCCAGCCACTGGGAGCTGTGGAGACAAGACAAGCCAATTTTAATGAAAAAAGATTTCTCGGATGTAACTCCTAACTGATCTGTAACATGCAGTACGTCTGTTTCTCAGGTCCCCGTGCACAGCACAGCTCTGAAGCTGTTAAGATTCTTCTCTGGGACTCAGGCTTTCATTAAACAAAGGAAAAAAAGATAAAATATCTGGCCTTTATAGCTGCGAATAAAACCTTCCAAGCATGAAAAGAATGTCAAGTCTTGCCTATGCACAGAAGGGTATTGCTTTAACTACTTTACAAGGCAGGATGGAGGAAATTAGCCTGGTATAAGGTTGTTTCATTCTAGTGTAGCTAACCCCACATGGTGGGGAAACATATAGGCACAACTTTCAGACACTTTTATCCTAAGAGAAGACTCTGCACACAAGGGGAGGCCTTTGGGTCCAGGCTGGTGATGAGGGACAACCTAGTTTAGCGCAAGTGATGCAGCTCGTGTGCCTGATGCATGGCTGTCACAGCCACTCACCCCATGGCTCATACAGCCTCCGCTCACACAGCAGTTACACCAACCCAAAACTCAGCTGTAACCTTGCTCTGAGCAAGGCCACCATGCCCATATCAGAACAGATCAACTCCAGAAACGTCTGGCAGTATCACAGCCTTGGTAGGGATTTGCTTTTCTTTTTTGACAACAGAAGCCTTCATGCAGATATACCTAGGGTGGCAGAGAAGTTGTCTGGCTGGGGGAACTTGCTGTGTTTGGGAACTGTTCTAACCTTTCAGCTAAAAAAAAATAAAAAGATCATTTTGTCATTTTGTCTGTAGAAATGGCGTTTCCCCTAAAGAAGATGGTTGGTAGGGCAGGAGCAAAGCACATCTTTGTGAGAGCCCAAGTCTGAATCTGCAGCTACCCAGAAATGTTTGTTCTGAGACCTGTGGGTGTTGTGGTCCTTTTTGTGGGGGGCACTGACCCTAATGAAGACATCAATGATTTCCTGATGAGCTGCTTCTCAGGAGGGCAATTCTAATGGGCTTGTCCTAGTGCTTTCTCTTGTTTCTCCTGTGACCCCCTGCCAAAGACATGGTGTCTCCTTTTCAGATGTCCTGGAAACAGATGAGCTTCAGATGACTGCTGCAGCTTACGTGAGCTCCCCGGGGCCTGCAGACGAAAGTCCTTTTGATCTCTTCCACCCCTCCTCCAGCTCAGCTCTGCAGCTCGCCCTGGCAGATGGCAGAACCTCATTTGTCCCAGGTAACAACTCCATTCCAGCGCCTGTAGCTCTGCCCAGAGGCCTTGGGCCTCCAGGACTGCCCTTGCTCTGTGCTTCTTGCACACTCATCTTCTCAAACAGGCCAACAGCCCACCAGCAAACATGGGTTATGGTGCAGATTGTGTATCCTGCTCCTGTGTTTCATTCAGCAAAGAGGTGTCACTGCAGAACACCCAGGTTTGCTTTGAGGTTTCTTGCCCGAACCTTGAGGTTCTGCGTTTGCTGTTTGCCTGCCACTGGTGTGACACCAAGATTATGGAGGGAGCTGCAAGGCAGAAGCACACTTGCAAGGGTGCTCGGAAAGTTCCTTACCACCTGTTTGTGAATAACTTTCCAAAATGGGAATGTTCGTTTTACAACGGGCCTTTTCAAGTGAAATAGCACTGACATGCCTCATGCCAACACAGGGGATCCTCTTGCAGTACCCTGTGAGAAAGAGGTTTTCAGAGAGAAAACCTCCAGGCTGCCTGATGGGGAACTCCCAACACCCTTTCATTGCCCAAGAGGGAACTTCCAAAAACCCATGCTCAGCTATTTAGCTGTGTTGCCTGTGGGTTCTGTTTCTTGTTTTGCACACATAAAGCTCATGTTCACATGTGTCAGTCTCTGGCAATCCAATTTTTTGGCGCTATTGCAGGGGCAATGTGCAGCGAGAGGCCTGGTTCTCTAATAAGGTCTTAATGCGCTGCTGATTGTACAGAGGAAACCTGAGACAATCCTCTACCCCTCAAATTTAGTGAATTAAAAGGGAAAGCTGGAAGGACAAAGTAATACAGTCAAGCCCCCCAGGAAACAGGCAGAGACTATCAGTGGGGGTGTGAAAGACAAAAAAAAAAACAACAGGGAACAAATGCTTTCCTCAGAGAATTTTTTTGATCATTTTTGAAGGCAAACACACCAGTGTTTCCCAGCTCCTGACAGGTTTCTCCGCTACCTTCTCCTTTTTTCCCTGCTATGCTGCCAAGGACAGCCTGCATGCCATTGGCACGTCCCTTGGGAGAGCAATGTCCCCAGTTAATAACAAGGTACTCAGGCACGTTCCCAGTGCTACGCCTGGTGCTGCTGGGGCAGATGGGCGTTTCCCAGTCACCCGCCCCTTCCTGGGCAGCCAGGACCAGCTCTCCTTCCTCCATCTCCTGCAAAATCAGGCACAGCCGGGGCTGAAAGCTGGCTGCCAGTCCCAGCCCTGCCACTCTGGCAAGTCCTAAGGAAAGCCACAGGGTGGGATACGCCAGCAGCGAGGGATTCCCCACACCGTGGCAGATCTCAGCAAGGCGATCGGCCAACTTCCCACTCCCCTCTAGCATTACCCCCTCGAGGCATTCATCTGGGGACAGGAGCAGGCCTTCCTTCCTCAGGGCTTTGCTGCTCTCAGGCCTGCAGCATGTGTGTCCGCTTAGCAGCGGGTGGGAAACACGGAGGCAGGTGCCAACAAAAATAGGCCTGGAGGGACCGATTTCTTTCGGAAATGCCAAAAGACTGAAGCGCTTGTAGTGCAGTTCGTGAACTGTGTTGGGGAGGGGTAGCGATACACTGCCAGGCGTACGAATTGGAGAGGTTTGGCAGTCAGTGTGGGCTGTGGAAATAGGCAGAGCAGCAACAGAGGAAGCCGAAGAGGTAAGTGGAGGCTGTGCAATGTCGAGGTGAGCTCTGGGACAGCAGAGGAGCCTGAGCAATGGCCAAGGTGCCCACAGCCAGCCTGGCAGTGCCCTGGAGAGAGCTCCCCAGCACAGCTTGGCTTTGGGCTCCAGGAGGAGCGAGGGGTTTAGTTTGGTGCTGGTGTTTGCTCTGGGGTGCTGCCCCTAAAAGCACTTTTTTCCTTCCCTGTTTGATACAGCTGATTTGTTGGTTTTCCTTTTTTTTTTTTTTTTTTTTTCCTCAGCCTTCTTCCTTTTCCCTTCCAGGCCCGTACGCCAGGCAGGAGTGCTGTCAGGGGTATATAGGTTGGATGTGAGCCCAGAGCAGGGTCCAGATTTGGGAAAGCCGCTTTCTAGCTTGATCTAGGCACAGAAACCTTTCTGCACAGCACCCCAGAACGTCTCTGCAGTGCTTTCAGACTGCCCCAGGTGTTAAGCTGTGCCATGAACACAAAGAAGCAGTCCCCTGCAGACCTACATTTCTGCATCTGAATAAATAAAGACTCCAGAAAGATGGAAATGCAACCGATGTGCTGCACGCAGGCAGTGGGAAGCACTAAAAACCATGCAGGTAAGCCACACAGCACCAGTATTTCTTTGAAAATCCCTTTTCAGAACAGAATCAGTAGGACACAGCCGCATCAGACACATATCATTTTTCTGTTCACAAATGCTTTTAGACACTTAATCATAGCCTGTGGCATGTTCACGAGAGGATGTGCATCGGAGCGCGCACTCGGTCCATATGCTCTGGAGCGATCCCCAGTTCCTCCACAGTTACAGCCAAAAGTGGCATGAATTTGCGGAATATCATCTGTCTTGTTATCATTAAGAGGAGGGACGTATTCCCCCCCATATATTATAACCACTGCTTTCTTCGTTGTTAATCTCTTAAATGAGGTAGTTATTCCCAAATGCACCGTCTTCTGTTAATGCTATCATATCTTCAAAGCTTCTGATCTCTGCACCCAGATAGCTTTTTGTTTCAATCTGTCCTTATCTGCAGTGTGATTTTTTTCCCTATTTCGCTTGCTTGGTAAATTACAGTTTTTCACAAGCTGCCACAGATGCTCTGCATGGCCAGACTTCATTCTATCAATGTTCACCTTCAGTCAGATACCGACTGCATGAGGCTTTTGGCGTTTATTTTTGATAGGGACTCAGCAAGGAGAGGCATATGCCTGCCACCAGCTTATGCCACTTGTCTTGGGGCTTTAATTTCTCCTCTGTACCCCTTTTTGTAAAGCACCATTAAATAAGAGCCTGGCAGTAGTGCCATGTGCCCGGGGGGGCTGGGAGCACAGAACTGTTTTCCCCCACACAAGTGATCCCACCCCAATCCCACCATTTTGCTCCATGAGAGAGGACAAGAGTAGCAAAAGGACAGGGGAAAAGGGTAATTTAGTTCTATACAAGGGGTAGATCAACAGACACAAAACTTTTAAGTCAGTAACCCAGTGAACAAACAGCACTGATGTCAGAGAGAGAGCTGCAAACGGGAGGAGGATAAACCAGTCTCTGGGGACAGAATATGTGGGTCTGACCCTTCAAACCTGGCTTTCCAACACTAGGGCTAGAGGAGCACTGCACCAGGCTGCTCAGGGAGGCTGTGACCTCCCCAGCATCAGATTTTTGAGCAAAAGCCATCCATTTGGAACAGTTGAAGTCAGTGCCTGCCCATGGTGCTAGTGTGACTGCAGGATCTTCTATAGGCTTATCTGTATTATCCTGTCACCCTCCACTTGCAAAAATGTCACTCTCTCTAAAGGCAGGTAGCCAGTTTTGGGGATGGATGCTTATTCAAAAAGTAATTGCCCTCCTCTGGGTGACCAGCCCTGGTCCTTCTAGCTAAGGTTTTACATTGTGCCTTGCAATGCAAACACCACCTCCCTCTGCCAGCAGAGGAAGAGGTTGACTTGGAGCCAAGAGAAATTAATTGTTCTCCGCTCATTGCCCAAGCTGAGTGAAACACTGAAAATAAACAAATAGCATATGTGCCTGCTCGGATTTACCATTTTATATCCCAGGTATTTCAGTGGAGGTTTCTTAGGGGTGGTTTTAACCTCAGCACCTTCTGGAAGAGGAAGGTACCCAGCTCTCCTCGCTGTGCAGATCCAGGCAAACACGGGATGTGTTTGAGCACCACTCAGGCTCATGCACCACGCTGGGCATCAGTGGGAATAAGACCTGAATGCAGTTCAAGGTAAGGCTGTGCTAAGCTAAAATAACTGCTCTTTTTGGGTGGGTGGTTCTTGCAGCACCCTCCCAGGATCAGTCACCATGTGGGAACGGCAGCTCACGGCACGGAACAGGGCTGGTGAGGGGACGCAAGAGGGAGCACAGGACAGTGTTTAATAATGAACATCTGGCTCTCAAAGCACGGGCTGTGAGAGGCTGATTTATAGGCACCAAGACAATAGACTATTGTGCTGTATCACAGGGACCATTTGACTCGATCTATTCATTCGTACAGATATATGAACTGCCCATCTCTTATAAATGATCTCCTCCTTTCTTAGGTTCTTGACTTCTTGCTTCTTTTCTCTCTTGCTTTTCCTTGAGGATATTTCTGAGCTGAAATATATAAATATCTGACACTGATGCATTAATTCTTTTTTTTCCCTTGACTGTGGCCAATGGCAGCATGTGAGAGTGTTGTCTAAGGGGGATTTTCCTACTTGTAGCAAAACCAGATCCTCTCACCATGACTTATTCTGGCATGTGTGTGCAGGGCTGCATGCACTGGGGGTAATGTGACCAGTCAATCAATGGTAATTATGATTGAGTGAGGACTAAGAGATCAGGTGTTCAGCTGCAAACCACAAAGCTGCTCTTCCCAAGTTCTTAATGAATGGTGTCACCAAACATTAATGAGGCCTTGAAAATCCCTTGAGAAAATTGATTCTACATTGTTATTGTGTAACTAGGAAAACAAAGGCACAGTTAAGTCACAAACCAAATTAGGAACTGTGATTCTGGGAGACCCCAGTTCTTGGGTTCCCAGTGCTGGTGCCAAGGGCCCCGTTCTCATTTGTTCTGTGCTGTATTTCCCACCAATGCAAAGTGGAGGAGGAATGCTGTTTGAGAATTGAAGGAAGCGTTTATTATCCACTATGTTTTCCATTTCCTTTGGTCCAAATAATGCTGCAGAGTAGAAGACCAGAAGAGAGACCCTGCTCTCTAACAAAGTATGTTAGAAAAGTGGCTGGAAACTTAGCATGCAACATCCAGGAAATGTCAGCACTAATATTGTTTGTGCAACGTTAATTCAGGCCCCTCCATGCATATGCATTTGAAGACAGACTATAATTACACACATTGTTTCCTTTAGTCCCCTGCCTCATTTAGTACCCAAAAAGGATGATGCTCAATTAGTGAGCAGCTAGTCAATAATCTCTTCTATCATTGTTCAGTGGAAGGGTCCTGTGTCTTATTTAATGCCCATCTTTCAACACTGCTCTGAATACAGAATTACTTGCTTTCTCCTGGGCATGTCTTCTGAACTCTTTGGCATTTGGGCACTTCACAAATATTACTGCTTTTTGTAGCAGACTGGGATTTTAGTACCATGGCCATCCCCCTCGTACCTGCAAGGGAGATGAGACATAGGCTGAGGCTTGATACGCTCTTTAAATTTGAGTGTCCAGTTTGGGGTGCCAATGAGCAGATTATTTCATTTTTAAGCACTTGATATGACCAAAGCCTACAGCCAAATATCCTCACTTTGGAATTACCACCGTGCAGGTCTTTCCCCACAGACTAGCAGTGCTGGGCTTCCAATTGCTTGTCTATCAGTTGGAGAGATGCTGTGCAGGAGCTCTGGGCCTTGGCTCTCAGCACTGCCAGGTGGATCAGGCTCATTAAGCATGGACTAAACCCAGCAGATCTGTTTCGACAGGACCAGCCAGTCGGAGCAGGAGTAGGGCTGAACCTCCTGGCCAGGCTGTCAGCAGGCAGCCTGGACTTGGCCGCGGGATTGTGGTGGGCAGGAGGCAAACACGCTGTGCTGAAGCCTGTTCTGGAGGCTCATCAGGCAAAGCAAACAAACATAGCCCAGGACTCTGGGGTTCAAGATTAAAAATTAAGTGTCAGTCTTCGGAAAGTGTCACCCAGAAGTTGCAGGCCAGATTTGAAAATCCACTGCAAGCAATTTGTCTGCAGTCATATGGGAAATCTATTGGAGGCTGGAAATACATCGCGGACATCCATCTCCCAGCCCCGTGTTTTAATAACAGGGCTGTACTTCCCAGATACTCATCTACTTAGTTATTTTTTCCTCTATCAGAAACATTCTTTATGCACTTCTATTTTTTTTCCGCAACAGCTTTACAAAGGTGGATCTCGGTTTTGGGCTGTTTCTTTACACAGGATACTGAGGGTATTTTAATGAATATTGTTCATAGAGCCCTATGATAATATTTTTGATGATCAACTCTAAATACATTTGCTGGCCTGCAGTAGCATAATGTGGTGAGAATTTAGTTCACTGGGGAAATGTGATGCAAAGAGACCTGCTGCTTGTCTAAAAAGTATTAGCATTTTAGGAACCACATCAGAAGAGGCAAAATGCTACAGTGTGTTGCATTCATAAATACTGGCGAGTTAGGGTAAGCAGAAATGCTGTCCTGTGATGTAATGCTTGGGGAGTAGATAATCAAACCTCTTGGCTTTGTGCAATTAATACTGAATACTTCTGGGCACAAGATGGGCCTTTAAAAAAATTTCTAATGATGAAAACTTTCTGGCTCTCCTAGTTAGTATTCTTCTGTGCATGTTTCAGCAAAGCTAACCAGCTCATTGCAACCGGTACTTGATTTTTACAGAAGTTCTGAATACTCAAGAGTGGAGCTGAGCTCAATGCAGACATCAGTCCAAGCCATTGGCTCGGAGACAGTCAGGCCAGAGCTTCACAGTTGTCCTTAAAACCAAGTTAGTCAAAGCCTGGTACACATCTAAGAGAAGCACAGCTACCTCCATGCAAGTCTGAGAAGGTTATTGTGAGAACTCCTTTTTAGACAATTGTTCCTGTATTTCTTTACCTGCATGCCATGGAAATAGTTTAAGAGCAAAGTCATCCTCTCTGCAGGGTGCAGAGTTCTACTGGCTATTTTAAGACGCAGAGGCAGCGGGAGAGAAAGGACTACTGATAATTTGAGAAATGACAATCACTGTGCAAGGGCAAGGAGCACAAGTGCCACTGACTCAGAAAATTGTGTGCCAGCCAAAGGGCTGCAAGGCGAAGGGGTGTTGGAGTGACAGCGGCCACACAACCCCGGGCTGGGGAGGCTGGTGTTCCCTTCAGATGATGTGAGCTTGCAGTCATGGCTGTTTCAAAGCCACACTGGCCAATTGTGAACTACTTCTGAAGGGAGGATTGGGAACAACCTCTTCCTGAAGCTTGCATTTACCTCTGCAAAATCACATTGCAGAGATTTCTGTGGCAGGAGAGTTATGATTTAAAGACAGGTTCTGTTCTCGTGGCAGAGGATGAGCGAGGTGATCTCTGGAGAACCATTTATTTAAGCTGCAGCAGTTACTTAATGATTAGGTGGGGGAGGGCAAGCCTAAAGACCAAGTAGTAAAACCTGAGGGGTTATTTTGGACCAGATTCTTCCTAGATTAACTTTCAGTAACAGAAACAGCTAAACTGGCAGGAGGCAAATCAGTGAATGAACTAGCCGTGTGGAGGGGCCACTTTCTCCAATAACTGACTATAGTGGGACCATAGACAGGATAAGTATCTAACTTGGACATCTGAGGTCTGGTGGGATGTATCTGACCTACGCCATGAGACAGAGAACGGGAAGTCAAGAGGACTCAGTGTCATTCACTGCTGAAGTAGAGGTAGGTCTCTGTGTCACAGAGAAGACAGAAGCCTCTGCTAAAAAGTGATTGAGAGAATGTCTATGGGAATTCAGATGAAACACTGCAAAGATGTTTAGAATGTGTGGTAGTGCTGATGAAAATGTTTATTGCTGAAATATAGAGGCAGGCTCAAAGATGATGAGAAAAAAAAATGTTTTCCAGCAATTACAGCTATATTGGTTCTTGATAGGTTATGAAACATATAGTGTCCTTAGAGCAACACAGAGCACGAACCACTTCAGTGCTACCCAAAAGAGTAAACTGCCCAACTGCCTTGTGCACTTACTTCTCCACCCATAAAATGGGTGAAATAATATATTGATTTTACCCTAAATGGTTGCCTTGCCCTGGGTTCTTCCCAGCTCCCAAATTCTGTCATTATTATCAGGATTTCTGGCTTCTGGATCTCATGATGGATTTGTAGGCTGGTAAGACCCAATTGCTTCTTCATTAATCATCCGGAAAGGCTGGGACCAACTGGTCTTGGTACAACGCTGTACCACTGCATACAGAGTGATATACAATGGTAAGAAAATGAAGGGCTTTTGAAAAGAATTTTTTTTTTTTTTGACATATTGTCCAGAGGGAAATGGGAGAGAGAGATTTGGAAGAAATGGCAGACAAGTGTTAAGAAGCTGTCAGTAAAATGCTGTCATGTGTTAATTAATGCAAGGGAGAAGATGATTGTACTGAAATTATACAAATAGCCCTATCTCAGGTTAGCAGCAATTGACTGGAGTTTAAATCACTCACCAGAATTAATTAAACATTGCATCCAAATGCCTTGGAAATTATCGCAGTGCAAATCGCCCCAGAACAATAGCAGGCCTCATCATTAGTTGGTATGAATTGGTTTACTCCACTGACTTCAATGTACCTTATCAAACCAGTGCCTCTGAACAATGGGAGGCAATAATCAAAGGACTTATTTCAACCACTGAACAATTCCAGCTGCAGCTCAGAAGAGCAAAGGATATTGTTATCAATTTTCTCAGCAGAAAGTCCCAGTGCCAACTCATGTTACCAGACCAAAAGCCATTACAGAGAAGAAAAGATAGCAGCCTCAAGGGCTGCCTCTCTGCTCCTGAGGAGAAACCCTGAAATGGGCCAAATTTACCACGCTGTGCTTTGTGCCAAGACAAACATAGACACCATTCTCCCAGATCCCACGGTCTGCAGTAGTCCTGTGGATATTTCCCCATGGATACAATCTACTTTTATGGTTTTACCAGTTGGAGCAAATCAACATCACCCACACCAGGGCCAAATGGATGGGCTGCTTGGATGGGGCTGCCCTCAAATTGCTCTCAAGGTGTAAGGTCTTCGGAGACATCTGGACTTCAGTGAGCTTTGGGGATCCCCCAGCTTCAGATGTGACATAAAAGCTCCTCCAAAATCAGCAGGATCGCTCAATGTGGTGAACTGTACAAGTGGGGATGGGGAGGACGGTTCAGGAAAGGTGTGTGTTGGGGTGAAGCCCCAGCATCCCTGCTGTGTGTGCTTGCCCCTCTTAGACCCTGCTACACACCTCCCTTAATACCCTTAAGGTTTCGGCGCAGAAAATCCTTAATCTTCCAAGTTGCAGGTAACACTAATCTGAAAAGCCTCCTGTAGCTGTAAAAGTAATTCAAAACTGCGGATGTTCACAGCTTGTAAATCTCCTTATGACTGCGTGCAAACCCAAGTAAATGCACAGGAAACCCATGTACCCATCACCCGTGAACAAATTAAATTAGCAGCCAGCCCGTTACCAGTGTCCTTGTGTTACAAACATGTCGAGCACTCGTCTCCGTTAGACACCACGGTGCCTTTGTAGTGCACTTCCACTCAGTCTGCAGAGCCACCAGCCGACTTAGTCACCCCAGATAAGCAAAGCCTTCAATCTTCTGCCCACCACATCACAAGCATGCCCTTCCCGGCTCTTTTTTTCTGCTCTTGCTGGACTTTTTGACAGGCTGCCTCCCTGCAGCGACATTTTCTTCTCCACTGCCTGGGGACTCTCCTATGACGGCTGCTGATGAGGTGAATTTGCTCTACATGAGGGACAGTTGCTGCTTCTCCGGTCGCCTAAGGAGAGCAGTGATTATTTCCTTAACAAGAGTTACTGCAGGTTTCTGGCATCGGCACTGCCTGGCATGTCACGGGGAGATGGTGCCAACCCTCACGACTTCCAGCAGGTCTCTTGGCTGCTTGACTTCCAGGCACTGGGCCCTGGTCCTTGTGGGTCTGGTACTTGGGATATTGTGGGATAACCAGCAACCCTCAGTCTACAGAAGAGTTTTGCTGTGCCCGTGCCACCTCTCTCAACTCACTTTTCTCTGTTGTTCGTTCCCCTTGCTCCTTTTTTTACTGCATTTTTCCGCCTCCCCAAAATACTACAAAACACTTTTCCCTTCCTATCACTCATTTTTTGCTGCTTCTGCACTTCCTATAGTTTTCTTCTATTAACTCCCACTAGATCATGTCTCAGGCTATAATGACATGGGGGTTAACAAGATCTTTGAGGTGGCTTCTTCCAGGGTGCCCTGTCAAGTCTGCAGCCACTGTGCTGGGTCCCCATCCCGTTCCCACTCCATTTGCTCTCCCTTCCAACAGTTTCCCCCTTATTCCTTCAGCTCCCTCCTGCCTTGGTTCATGGTGTCTGGTACCCGAGGTGGGAAGCACAGGCTGGCCACCAGCCCAGAGACACCATCTCTGCTTCCCTTCTCCTCCTGTGGCACTTGGGAGAAGCAGGGCCCAGAGCAAGGTTGGTGCTTTTCCTTTCATCTTCATGGTGACCTGGCAGTGACACTGTATTTAGGTCACTGGTGCCTGGCTCAGAGCCTCTCAGATGATTTCTTCCATCATTACTCTGAACAGTGCATTAAGGGACAATTTGAATTGAGGGGGAAAGTCAGGATCACTGGCTCATTTTTTTTTTTGATACAGGGTTTATCCATGGCTGTCATCCTGGCCAGGTTATTTCTCTCTGAAGGTTCTTTGTATTTTCCCTGCTTTGCTACTGCAAAATGCTTGTGCTGGGCTGCATTTCAGCATCACGGCCTATGCCTCCTGCAGGGCCCATGGCTTGTTTGCAAGCCGAGAGGCTTTCCACCACCTGCAGTAGGGTCCCATAGGCACCTTTGTCCCACATGGAGCTGCCTCACTGGGGGCTGCTAGGCCACTTGGCGGTGCAGTGGGTGCCAGCAATGCATGGGGGACAATAGAAGGCCAGGAACTGTCATTTCCTGCCACCCGTGGCTCTGAGGTGCCCTTCCTCATATTCTGGCCACCTGTAAAGCTCTCCAGTGTGTGCAGAACCAGAGTCGGAGCATTTTGGAGAGGCACGGTAAGCAGCCAGGGCTCGGTCATCCCATGTGTGCTCGTGAAGGTCAACACAGGAAGGCAGCCCCATGGAAAAAACAACCTTCCTCTGCACCGCTCACCTTTGTCACCTCTCCTATTAGTGATCAAACTCCCAGCGTTGGTCTGGAAGCCTTCCAGATCTCTGCTAATCTCTGCAAGTTTTCTGTCCGCCTTTTCCTATCTTTGTGGTGCTTGGCAATTTTCTCATCCAGTTATTCAAAAATGATCCTACTATGCAAGGGGCACTTAGAAAAACAACAAAAAAAAAGATGTTTTGTCCAAGAAAAAAAAATGAGTACCGTCATCTAGCTGGAGGAAAACTGCAAAATTTTAATTACTATGTGAATGGCACACACAGAAGGACATGATTTCCACACGTGTTCAAGGAACTAGCGCATTCCTATGTAATTACTGTGCAGCTGACAGCATTAGGCATAAACAGGAGCAGTAAGCAGTGTCAGGAGGTTTAGAAAAAGGAAATGTGATATCCAGAAAACTGCGGTTCAGAATAATGCACAACACAAGAGATTATTTTAAAAATAAGCATATGTAACAAATAAAGGATAGAGAAAGGTATGGTGAAAGGAACAAAATCATCAGAAAGAGAACCAGGTAGGAAAAACTGACAGGACCAAAGCACCCTTTGGTGACAGGAAATGCTTTTGCTTTGGTGCAAGCAACTTATCTGCCAGGAGGGTGGGTTTTGTGCAGCAGCTGTTGCCTGGGCTGGTGCAAGATGTCCAGGAACCTCCCAAAACATCTAAAAAAACACTTGAGTGCAAGCCCTCGTCTCTATAGCATGAGTATGGTGCAAGTTTGGATGCAAGCCTGGGCCTGGTCTCTTGTTTCTGTATCAGCAAGGTGGGCAGTGCCTCTTGCTCTGCTTGCACTGAGGGCTGCTGTAATTCCCTCCATCAGCTGTCAGCCCTTGGTCCCTCTCATGTGGCTTTTTGTAGATGAAAAACTGGAAGGAAACTGGATTTTATGTTTGCTCTAAAAGCTCCCCAAATGTTAATGCAAATGAAAAATCTTTGTCCTCTACACTTCTTTTGTGTCAGATAAAATAATTATTTTTCAATCTATGATAACACAACCTTCTAGTAGAAAGGAATAAAGCTACAGGAATTCTTGTTTCCAACAGTCTTAACTAAAAAAAAAATAATGCTGTGATGCTGATCACCTTGCTTCTGCCCTGCTAGGTCTGATGGTTTGCATCAGTGTGAGTGGGACTGAGTGATGTGGAGAGCAGTGGGTGCAGTTTGCACACTGCAGTTTGATTTATACCTGTTACAAGCCACTTACTAGCTTGTGGGTCTCCACTGCCCTCCCATACAAAGGTATTGACCTCTTCAGTAAAGCGGTCAGGGACCAGCAGATGAAAAGCTGGTTGGCGTGTAGCTCCAGGAGCTGCTCGTGGCTTGGGAAATGGCAATTAAGTAATGCAGGGCTGCTGTCACAAGCCTTGCCCATGGGACACGAAGGAGAGCTGGTACAGACCTGTCTGTGTGAGGGTAGTTGAGTGGATGGTCATTACCAAGACAGAGGTCCTCTTGTCTCTAATTGACCCTTTGCAATCCAGTTCCCCACTGCCTTACAGAGCAGACCCAGGGAAGGCTGCAAAGTGGATGGTTCTTCCACCAGATGCAGTTCAGCTCCTGGAAACATTTGGTTTTGTTTTCCTGTGTTTCTGCTGGGTTTTTAAGCTGAGAACCAGAACAGCGAGCAAGACCTTTAACCACAGCCACCCTAACTTACCTGTTAGTCGACCTCAGTGTAAAATGTGCTGGGGACTGATGCAGGCAAGCGCAGGCTGCTCTTACAAATGTCTACCAAAAACAGCAAAAAAAATCAAGCCCTAACCTACACAGAAGGCAAAACCAGAGTCTGTTCTCAGTTTTGGTCTTCTGACAAAGGCATGGCTCAAAGGGAGACCTGGAATAGGATTCAGGCATTTCTCCCTCCTAGGAAAACGCTGCAGTGAATTTTGCCAGCGGTCACTGGTGAGCACTGGTGGTGCAGCTTTCTATGGATGTGGTGGTATTCAAGCCTCTTGCTGTAGCATGGATGTAGGGTCTGTAAATGAAACAGAATTATATTAAAATTCACTTCTTCGCTGTTGACTTGTTCTTCTCCTTTGTGAAATACTTCACTTATCATGCTGCCTTCTGTCATTTATGCAGATACCATCAATTAGCAGGAAATATTGACTTTTCAAGCTCTGAGGATGAATGGAGAAGAGAGACTCTGGGCTCACAGTTTACAGCAGTTTATTGCCTATCTGCTTGGACACGCTGTAGGGAACTGTACAAAGTCCTCATCAGGATGGGTTTTGCTGAAGTATCTCCTGAAACTAGCCTCAGTGTATAGTTATGCCCATGCTATTATTCCTTGGTAGCAATGGTAGTTTAAGTTCCCTTCTCTATCTCTGGATATTTGTTTCCTGCTTCAAGGGTGGGGACAGAATAAGCTCACCACAAATATCCCTCTTTACATGATGTCTGCTGCTGGAAAAAAAGCAGCACTCATGACATCTTGCCAGGTTTCATAATATTCATTGACCTTTCACTACAAGGACCTTCTTCAGATTTTTAAGACCACGTGAGAAATATTTTAATCCAACTCTTTACAAGTCCCCTGATGAATAAGTCTTAAAAACACTGGAGGTCTTCTAGTTGGCTTAAGAGGAATGATGGCCAGTCACCTGGCACACATCATAGGCTGGGTCCCAGCCTGCCTAGCTGGGACCAAGAGGATCATATGGTCCTCAGCAGTGATCTGAGTCCTTTGTTTTGTTTTAACATGCAAGTAGCTGGGTAGCTTTACTTCTCTGATGAGCCTTGACCAATAGCTTTACTTCAGTTACGTGGCTTGTACCGGACACGGGTGGTGGATTCGGGCATCTTCTGATACAACCTGGTCTGTCAACAAATGAGGGAGTTCCTGCTTTCCAAAATGCAGGGAGGGAACCAAAGAGCACGCAGAGCTTTGTCTGTAGCTCCAGCTCTCTCTGCCACGTCAGACTGAAAGGTGCTTTCCCTGGGATTTTCCTCCAACAACCATTAATGTGCCCACAAAGAATAGCCTGTTCTGGACCAACTATTTACTGCAGCCTACAAATAAAATGTCTTCCTTTATTTATTTAAAGGTGTTTCCAGCCAAAGCCACTCCAGGACAACACGGAGGGATATTTTCCCAAACTAGGCCACTGCAGCTTTATGCTGTAGCTGCACTCAAGGCACCCGAGGAGCTGGTGGTTTTTGGATGAGTCATCCCACAGACCTTCCAGGTGTGGGATAGGAAATCTGTTCATGTGTTACAGGACCTGATCCGCTATCCAACAGCCTGTTATGCAGGGCAGATAAGCAGTGTGTCTGGCAGGGAAATCTCTGCTTTTGATACTCCATATCTTTTAGGAGAGAGAAAAAAAATAAAATAGAGCTGAGCTTGACTGACCATAGAGGAGTCCTTCAGTGCATTGCAGTTTCAGTACAAAGGTAAATCAAACTCTCAGCAAAACCATCAATTGGCTTTAAAATCATGTCGGTGGGGGCCCGAGGGTTAGTGTGAAGGTTGGTGGTGCAGGGTGCTGTCAGGATGTCTGCAGGGGCCTGCCAAGCCGCCTGCATCGGGGCCTACTGGGCTGGCAGAGGTGTGAGGCCACCAGGACCAGCGCTGTGGTGGGACGTGGCCTCCTGGAAGGAGGATATGTCTTGGCCATGGATGAGTCCTGAAGGCCTGTCTGGTCTCTTTGGTTTGTGGTTGAAGGCCGTCAGGAAGCGCCACTATCACGATACGTCCCACAACAAGCCCATAACTGAGAAATCCCCCGTGGCTGCCCACATCCCTCAGCTCTCTGATGTGTGGGATGGTTTCTGCAGGCATGGGGCCTGTCACTGTCAGCAACACCTCAGGGAAGAGCTCGTGAGAACTTGTTAGTGGGCAGTGCCTCCCACAGGAGCTGAAGGTTTTGAAAACACCTGGCTGGGTACCAATTTTTAAACACACAATTGCCCTTTGCCCTCCTGTGCCTTGTTTCTGCACACATACAGTTATTGCAGGACTAACGCAGGGAAAATGACAGAGCCCTTTACCCCACTGTCAAACTACAATCACGTAATGGAGAGGAGAAGCTGGCTCAGGCCTGTTCTGTGCAATGCTGTGACATGGAGAGAGCAAAAGGGAAGCCAAAGCTGTATTTCAAATAAATAACTTTAATAGCCACCCATGTTTTGGCAGGCGTAGACTCTGTGCCAAGGCTCAAAAGCATTTCATGAGAGGCTGAGTGTAAAGGCAGCCATGCAGATGGATGTCTTGATGCTGCTTATGTCTTACAGCTATTGTCCCCTGCCTGTATTAATGTGGTTGGTAGACAAAGGGCTTAGCAGACTAGCACATAAAAATGCCACGCTGTAAAGACACAGTGAATCAAGATTTCAGCTTGGCTGTGTTTACGGGAGGCTTGGTTTCTCTTGTAGAGGATGTAAATGGCAATCTGCGACAAGCTGCCATCCTCAGAGGGAGCTGAGCCTGCTTCTCTGTGGGGAAATTCCCACTGGCCCAGGTGAAAAGCAGCAGGACAAGTTCAGCAGACACCAAAACAAAGAGAAGCCTCCAGTGCTACACGGGTTCAAGTGTGCAGCTGGTCCAGAGGATGGAAAGTCTCCTCAGTGGGGTTGCAGCATGGAGTAGAGGTGATCTGGCATTTCAGAACTGTTTCACTGGCATCAGCTCAGTTCCCTCTGGAAGACTGCTGTGTTATGACTTTGTACCTGCACACCTCCTTAGGAGGCTGCAAGCCATTCCTCCTGCCCCACGAGGCATTTGGTCACCTCTGAGCACAGTGTCTGGTCCCACGTCCTCCCTTCCCCGTGAAATTGGGGGAAGAGGGACCAGAGGCGTCACCTTCCCATAACAGCTGGAGGCATGGGCAGAGTGGTAGGTGGTGAACCTCCAGACAAGTAACATTAGGTGAGATGAACTCTCCTCAACCTTTTTCCAAGCATGTGACTGAAATTATTTATTAAAAACTTCTGCATCGTGGGATCTCTGTCCTCTAGTCCAGTAGAAGAAGGTCTTCGTTCTTGGCATCTTTTCAGAAAATCCTTGTTTTGCGTGGTATTTTTAACATACATTACCAATTTTCTACACTTCAGAACATTGTGTTTGTTTTATCAGCTCTGATCTACTTCCCCTCTCCCTCTTTGTCATACGTTGCTTTTTTATTTCTAATTGGAACCTCATTTTGCCACAGAAGGGATCTGGAAGGGATTTTAGCCAATGTTATTTTCTTTATTGATTGTGGGACTGTGATTATTTTGGCTTCAAAAAACATTGATTTCCATTAGCCTTATGTCTTTGCCTTTCCTCCTGCTTGCTCATAATTTGCTTATCATTTTCTTAGTCTGGAGGAATTAGCCCTTCTGAATCACCCTACTTGTGTGCATGCATATGCCATTTATTAAGTGGGATTGTCCCATGTTTCCCTTACTAAGCAGGAAGCGCCTGAGCATTTGTATTGTGAGATGTACGCACACACACACAAAAAAAGCATAAACCCTCCTTCAGTGTCAACAACGCTTCACTGTTATTCTTAGCTGCATTCAAAACTATCTGTAACTCAAGTCCTGTGTTTCTTGTATAAGGATATGTCTAGGGTAAGGTGAAGATGGGCACAACCCATACAGAAACACTTAGCTTGAAATAACCTAAGAAGGGTCATGAACATGGGGAAAATGTAGATTTAGCAACTACATTTAGCTAGGGAGCAGCTCAGCCCATGTCTCGGGCTCCCAAGTGAGCACGTTCAGTGCATGCTGCACCTCCCTTGGGCAAGGGAGCCCTTTGGGCTCTGCAATTGTGCTACGTAAAAAGAGGTTTCCTGTATTAGAGGCATTGGTTTTAAACACTCCTGTACCCCTTGGGGCAGAGTTTCTCAGCATTAAAAGGCTGTAGCATAGTCTGTGGGCAGAGCAACTGCCCCAGGACAGAAATGCGTAGCAGGAGCAAGGAAGCATTATCATGATCCTGCAGAGCTTCTCCCTTGTCCTTGCACCCTGGCACACGGTGCTACCCCTGCCCTCCTCATCTGAGACAACTTGGGGGCATACAGAAGCCCTAAGTATATCTGCAGTTTACATGTAAGAAAACCCTAAATGTATCTGCAGACACCAACACTGAAGGCCAAACACAAAACCAAGAGGAGTATTGTTTAGAGGTGGCCATGTTTTGCTCTGGAAGAGACTCTCTTTGCCCACACACAAGCACCCAGAGGTCTTTCTGCTCCAGTGCCTTTTGAAATGCACCCACAGGCCCTAGGAGAAGGCTGGCCAAGCAGAAGACATAGGATTTGATTCTGCAAACAGGCTGGCAAGGAGGCATCACAGACACAGAAATGACTGTAGACCCTGTGCAGGAGACAAGGAGGAGTGGAAAGGGTATGGGCTTTGCTTGTTAGCTCATTAGTTAGGCACATAAATGCTTTGTGATACCATTGGCTATGCTTATGCAGCCTCATTTTTGAAGTAATTTGTTGTAGGATTAGCGGAAGGAGGTAATATCTTTGCATTGACCGCAGAGGAGTGAGCAGGAACAAGGGATGCACTGTCAAGGGCAGGCCTGCTGGAAGAATAAAAATTTCAGAGAAGAGGCTGAAATTTCAGATTTGTCTTCCGTTTATGAAGATATGAAACATTCTACAGCTTCACAACAGCCTTGAAATATTACTGTGAAAACTTTCATCAAAAAAAAACTACTGCAAAGTTACTGCAAAGTCTGATTTACTAGATTCTTAGTGTGTTGAGAGGCTAACTTGTGGCTGAATAAATGTTTTTCTGTGAAGAAAAAAGAAATCTCAGTAACACTTCATTTGTGTTATAAACCTTTTGTTTCCCCCAAGAAAAATAGTGAAATTCCCCAAATCCGGGCCAGTTCCACCCGGGCAGGAGTGTGGGAGGCTGGAACTGGGAGCTGCAAAAATAAGTCACCTGCTAAATATCACTGTTAGGCAGGCATCACTCCAAGCAGAGGATGCAGAGGGAGTGCAAGAATAAATACCATTTTGCATTGAGTAGCAAAAGCACTCAACAGCAGACACTGGAAGGAGAACAAGAGGCTGTTTCTTTTGGAAAGGATGTCAGCTTTCTGTTACAGGAGCAAAGGATCTGGAAAACTTGGTTAAATGTATACTGTCTCAGTCACAGTCATGTTTGCAAGTACTTTTGTTTGTAGGCTCCGGAGTGAAGTGAAACTGAGCTAGATCCAAGAATGATAAAAGGAGTGTGTAAGGGCCTGTGCCACGAGCCAGCACTCCGTTTTCTGCATGCGTCAATGGCTCTTCCATCAGCAAAAGGCATGCAGAGCGAGATAAGAAGACGCCTCCATTAAAATTACAAGGCTGATAGCTGGGGATGCACTCTGGCTCCTGCAGTGCCACCAAGTTCCTGCCCCTTGTGCTGGAGAAGCAAAGGGACACTGGAATAGTTTCATGGCCCTCGGGAGCTTGCAGCAAATGGGTCCATGGCAGCCAGCTGCTGCAGGAGGACGTGACAGGGTCTTTGCTACCAGTAAGGGCTGCTGTCAGCTTGGCTTCATCTCCAGCTGCCCTGAGGTCTCCCTTCAGTAGCAGCACACCCCTCATCCTCCCAGAAGAAGACCTTGCTCTGGGATATCACTTGCTGCTAGATGCAGAGTTGTGTCTTCATGGTGGCCTCCTTCCCAGGGGCCCAGAGCACCTGGCCACGGCATTTTTAAGTGTCGACACCGCCAAATTGCTTTAGAAAACAGTGTCTGAGGGTGATTGTATCTCAGCTTATCTCTGCTGGTGACTTTTGTAGTCAGTTCACTATCTCTGCTGTAAAGTTGCTTTTGTTTGCGGAGTGGAATACCGCTGTGTCCTCTCACCTCATGGGCTGGCATCAGGTTGGGGAGCTAGAGAGAACAATGATTTGTGAATTTATGAAGAAGCCTCGGCTTCTTCTTTTCCTATGTAGAGCAACACTGCAGATGTAAAAGGTGATATTCCCAGCCTGGGAGCTGACTGGGGGTTATGTGAGGGTGGCAGCTCTGCCGTTGCAATTTGGGGCTTCTTCCAAAATGTAATTAAATCAAGTTTTGTAAGCTCCACTGTGCTGTAAAAAACCATGACAGGCAAAGGGAAAGCTTAATAGGCAGAGCAGCTAGAGAAATAATGAGATTTTAAAGCTCAATTTGAATAGAACAATGAATTAGAAAGGTTCCCCAAAATGTAAAGAATTAGTTAACTTTCTTGGTTCTCTTAGAATAAAGTAAAAAATGTGTTCTCTTCGCTAGAAAAATTATCTAAATCCAGTATAATGCCACATTAGCAACATGTTATTTTATTTAATTTCATTCTGATACCATGAAGCATACACAGGAAGGTGCCCTCTTTTCCACATGCCCCCCTGCAGTGCTCCACTCTGATATGATGGGCTCAAATCCCACCTGCACTGTCACTGAGGAGTGCTGGATTATTTCCAAGGCTAATTTTTCAGGGTGACAACGCACCTTACCTAGTAGTCATTACTTTTGTCATCATCTGCAACCAGACACTGAAACAAAAAGAAGAATCTTGCCATAGCGTCATCCATTGCCTGGATGAGCCCAATTAAATTGACCAAAGATGTGGTTCAGCTGATTTTCTCTTTTTTTTTTTTTCCTCAAATTTTTTTTCTTCCAGGTTTTCTCAAATGCCAATACAAGCTGGAGGGATGAGATCAGTATAGGCACTTAAGACACGTGAGGAAAAAACCTGGAAAAACAGAAAATCAGCTGAACCACATTTCCAGTCAATCACATTTGAGGACAGGATATAAGCCAGGAAAATGATTACAAGAGTGCGGCTGAGCAAGGATGATGGCGTGTACGAAGGATTTGGATGTCAGCCCTCAAACAGGCAGAGATGCTTACAGTCTGCCCTGTCTACAAATGACAAGACCTAAGTGTGGGATCAATACGAGGCTGACATGCTAAATCAATGTAAAAGATTATATCTAAACTGTGTGTCATGAATCACATCTAACTACAGGCACCAAAAAAGAGAGAGGCAAGTCATAACGACTGAACAATTACATTTCAACCTGATCTGTGTTTGCTTACAGAAACATTTGCACTTGTTCCTACCTGCTGTCTCAAGTGACAAGCATGAATACAAGAGATTTGAAGGCTCAGAAAATGAAGTGGAGCAGTATAAGGTTGACATGGGGCTGACCCAGTAGGTCTGTCCTCTTCATGACCAGCGTGGCAATTGCAGCCGTCTCACATCTCCCTGCTCCTGGAGATTGGATGTGGACAGAAAGTGACTGAAAATATTAAGCCAAGAGCAGATTTTTTTTTTTTCCTGATAAAAATCCAGAGGCATTGGAGAAGTACATGGGTGCTATAGGCTGGGCTGTGGGATTTCGGTACTGTGGATAACCAACCAGACTGTGGGAAAAGCTGTGGCCAGAAACACTCAAATTTGCCAGCTCACCCCAGTGAGGAGCATTTATTGAGGCCAGTGAAGCAAGCATATGGCAGCCACTGCCTCATCCGAATGCCTGGGCAATGCTGAGACAGTGCCCAGCAGCCCAGCACAGCTGGTGTAAGAACACCAACAGCCTTCTGGCTCTGGTTAATGGCCCCCCACGGTGGGTTCCTGCCCCATCTGAGCAAGGAGGAAGATCTCTGTCAGCAGTTAACCACAGTGTCCTGAAGCAAGCGTTAAACTTGATGACATGTTGGCCCAGTAATACAAATACAAAATTATTATTTTAATAATTAAAAAGTTAAAGTCAGGTCAGGACAATACCTTTGGCCTAGACTGCACTCAAAGACATTTTCTCTGCATCTGTAATGGTCTCCTGTTTCCAATCTGTGCAATTTTGGCCTTGAAAATGGTGTTATTAAAGGTTATCTAATCTCTCCTGTGTGCATGGTTCATGGGTCTGAAACTGTGATAGCTTAGGGAGAGCCATGCCATTGTGAGCTGCTCTGAAGGCATTTGTAGGGGAGATACATTCCTATCTGCAAGGCAGGCCCAGGAGCATGAGACACCTATTGTTTCAGCCACCAAGGGAGGCCAGGTGCTCTGCATAAAACCTTCATCATCCTAAGGAGATAAATGCTGACTCTTCTGAGCCACCTACACTTTCTGTCCTCTCTCTTTTGCATAACAGCTACTGACATCAGTGTTTGCTGGTGTCACTGAACACATATCCTGGTGCCTATGAGCAACCTGCTCTAGTGGGAGGTGTCACTGCCTGTGGCAGGGGGGTGGAATTGGATGATCTTTAAGGTTCCTTCCAACACAAACCATTTCATGATTCTATCCGGATGTGCCTGCCATTCAGAGCCATCAACCTGCACTTGTTCTTGCAGGAGCCCTTCCAGCTCATAAATCCATGTGTCTCCCAGGTGTCCCCCAGGCATGGAGGGGGTCACGGTGTGAATTGTTCTTGACAGATTCTGTGGCCCAGAATTGCCTTGGTCTGGGGGTGAGTCACTTGGATTCACCGAAAGACGTTAACTTTATCTCAGACTTCATGCGTGTCCACATTAATCACTCTGTGAGGGAAATGTGCACCCCTAAAGAAGGGAGCTAGAATGGACATGATTTGCAAGCTGGCAAGGAGTGTTTGGTTTGCATCCACTTGCCTTTAGCCAAGTAAATATCTTGAGCTCCTGGTGTGCAAAGACCCTGTCTTGTACGGGAGAGAGAACGGGCGGTGGGGCTCCAGCTCTTCTCCAGAGGCTGGCCACACCGCCAGGCTTGCTCAGTCCTGCAGTACACTGTTTTCCTTGGGTGTGTTTTGCTGTCAGCTGTAACTGATACGAGCCTGTGGAAGAATGAGCCGTTCATTTCACGATCAGCTGTGAAAGGAATTGTTGGCTCCGTGTTATCAGCTCAAAGGAAATATCTTTTCCAGAGAACACAGTTCCACAAATCGGGCACCTTGGCAAGACACCATCGAGAGACTGAAGTTTCATTTTGTGGTGACTAAACACCTCAAGGAAGCTGTGACTGGGGATCTGAATGATTTCTTTATTCATTCTGGAGCAGAACCTTGCCGTATACTGGTTTTTAAGGGGTCACAATATTGTGCACATGCACCGTGCATTTTCAGAGTATTTATTTCAGCCACACTCGGTGAACCAGGAGGGTCGCCTGCCTCAATGCCAAAGGTCAGAAAATGGAAATGTAATCTGACAGAGGCACGTAGACAAAGGCATGCACTATGTGGAACGGTGCTTTCGGGGGAGCAGATAGCTGACGACATAGCGTTTAACCGCATCAGGCATAGGAAGCCTCCGAGAGACTGAGCCTCCCCAGAACGCAGAGGTGACAACGTGGTATTTAGCAGCATAAAGACCTTTACAGTGGAGCTAAAGGATTTATTAATATCAGCCCCCATCACAGAGGATGTTGGGAAATATTGGCCCCAGACGTATTTTTTCAGGCTCCAATAGTAGACAGTGAGATGTTAAAACATGAGGTGTTGAACAAGCTAAAGAGCCACAAGCTGCTAGGAATGAAAGGTATATATCCCAAGAGAACTGGAGGAATTTAAGAAAAAAGTAGCTGAGTTGCTAACAAAAATATGCTGCCTCTCATTATGTCATATCTGCATTTTAGAAAGAGCTGATCCTGGGGCTGGGGGACCAGTGAGCCCTTCTCTAATGCCAGCTGCAATGGTTGAAACTAATCAAAACCAGAAGTTTAGCTGGATGAATATGACAGAATGGGGACGGCTTGGTCTGGATTCACTGAGGAAAAATTGTCTCTGTAATCTACTAGAGTTTTTTTAGTACATTGCCAGAAGAGTGGATGTGACTTTCTTGGACTTTCAAGAGGCATAGGACAAAGTCCTTCACAGGAGGTAATCTGGGAAACAGAATAGCCCTAATATATGAGACTGGATATTGTCACGGACTAGAAATTGGCTAAGAGAAAACAGAATAAAGGATCGGTTGCAACAAGGCAAAGAATGAACGTGAACCTCACCCTACCATGTCTTGCAGAATAAAATTTGTTTTATTCTTAAAGCGCTTAATATTTTAAAAAAGGACTTAAAGGATCAGCAGAACCATGAGATGAACTGTAAGTGCTGAAGGCTGTGATGAAGCTCAGACAGCTGGGGCATGCTCTGCTTGCTACTTAGTGGAGGTTTGAAATACCCTACGCAGAATAGTGCCACTGAGCAGTTACTTGCACGTTTATGTGACCCATGTGTTGCAGAGACAAAATACCAGCACAGCAGATTTTGAATCCTTCTTTTTATTTGCTTTGCAACTGAAGTTGGTTTAAATTAGTTTTGTTTCTTTTCTAGGGAAAAATACGTCTTGCAGCCCTTTCTCAGAAGCACTGCTCTATTAAAATCTCAGAGCTGACTTCACTTTCCTTGCAATCCTGTTGACATATGTGTAATTCCTCCAGAAAGGATTGCAGCCCCGTAAGATGGCAGGATCAAGCTGTGATTCATCTCTTACCTCTTCTGAGCTAGTATGCAGTATAGCTGGTATTGCATTTTCTCAAGCTTGCTGTATCCAGCTAGACATTGCATGATTCCCCATCAGCAGCTCGGTGCAGTGATCCTTCATCTAAAGGCTCTTGAATTTCTTCCATATGAAAGACCTTGATAACCAGGAATAAATGGAGCTGTTGTTTAGGGAAAGGAGATTCTGAGATGATTCGCAAGTGAGAAGGACTAGAAACCTCAGAGATGTGTGTCTTCTTATTCAACATTTCTTATTTTCCCAGCAAGTCATCCTGAGTTGTGTCTCAGGTTCAATTTTTTGATAAAGATTTTGCAGCTTATTTCCCATTTCCAGAGACTTTCCTCTACACCATAGTGCGTTTAAAGTCTATTTCCAGAAACTGTCTTGGTTATAGTATAGATACAGCCAGAATAAATGGTTTTCAGGTACTGCCTTTTATCAGCTAAGCTTTGCAGTGCTTACAGTCTCCTAGAATTCAAACATACTTTATTATTCCCTCTGTGTTATCTGCTCCTCATCTGTAGATATTGGCAAATTCCGAAATGACAGAGGAGTGCCACAAGTGAAACAGATGACTACTTCTACCATGGTTATAAATGTGTTATTTTAACAGTTAAACTGCTCTGGAAACTTCTCCTCAGAAGGCAATCTCAGCTTACTGGTCCATTAAACAACCACAAGAGAAGGTTGCATCTTTGTGAAAAAGTAACCAGTTTCCAAGTTCTTTATTCGTGGACTTTGACAGGTCAATTTGTATTCTCACTGACAAAAAAATAAAAATAAAAATAAAAATAAAAATAAAAATAAAAATAAAAATAAAAATAAAAATGCTGGAACCACCCAAGGTCCTTAGGCCAAAAGACCAATTTCATGTCTAAAATTGAACTTTACTGAAGAATAGTATATTTGTAGAGATGCTGCTTGCTTAATTCAGTTCATTGTAGCAGCAGTACGGAAACTAAAACAACCTTTGGTAAAGAGGTAACAGTGATCACTAGAATTACTTGATTCTTTGTAGAGCATTAATGGTTCTTAAAATGTTCAAGCAGTTTTTTGATCAGTGGGTGGCCCTGTGCTGGGAACCACACGTTTGTTTGCTCAGTAGTTGGACACAATGTCAGGAGTGGAGGAAAAAAGATGGGGCAAAGAAGCAATTGTTATGTACAAATCCTTCTGGTAAGTATTTCTAAGTGGGCCCATGGGGAGCATTCTCAGCAGCTCATCATCACTAGCACTGAGACTGACCAGAAAAGGAGCAAATATTAATTGCAAGATTTTTTTTTTTCTGAAAATATTCACTGAGCTCTGCTAACCACCACTCACCAGCTGACTTCTCACAACTGTCATAAATGAAGCAATTTCAAGAAGAGATTTGGACATGTTTTGCCTAACACACAAACACACATACTGCTCTATCTACAACTGTCAGGCATATGCATATGTCTAAGTTGAGTAAAGCCAGGTCAGTTCCTATTATTGTCCTTCCCCATTCATTCCCCACTCTTTGTCTACAATTCGCAAGGTACGTTTCTTCTTCTTTTTTTAAGTTTTGACAAAATCCTAAAGTTACTGAAGTCAAGAGAAGTACTGTTATCAACATACACAGGCTTAGGATGTCACTCCTGTTTTTCTAGGCCTCATGCAGAAGGCTAGGCAGTTTTGGGCAAAGGAAATGATGCTAAGTACAAAGAATAATAAGAGAGTGTCTCCTTTAACATGGATTTGACAGAATTTAACATGACAGAACCCTGCATGGTCTGCTTTTTAGTCCTCTTTTCCAATAAGAGTATTATGCATCAGCATCATGCTCTGTTCCTGTAGAGGGGTGAAAGTGATTGGTAAGACTACAATTTTAAAATGTCTTTTACAAGACATTGTAAAATCTCTTTATAAAGGGTCACCTACAGTGCAGGAGTGCAAAAGTTTGCACATGAAACAACACTCCTCTGATTTAGCCAAAAGCTCGTGCTGTCAAACACAAATCATCATGAGGGGGCACTAAAGAGCTGTCAATAACAAAGTTATTTTGAGGTAAGGTTTGTAGGGAGAGGTAATTATCTTTTTTTAGATCACCAAATATTTTGACTGAGATCTGAGATAGTCTGATTTCAAAACATCTTCAAATTATGAGGGAGCTAAAGCTTTTCAAGACCCTCTTCCAGAAACTAAGCCTATAATATTTTTGGTTGGTAGAACTGAGAAAGAGTGTGTGAAAGGTAGACAAACCCATTTAATGACAAATTTCAAATACTTCCTGTTTTGAAAAAAAATTACTCTATGTGGAAGATCAGAGATACCGCAAGGCCTCACAACACCTGGCAGCACAAATGGGAAATGAATGAATGAGATGCAAATTGGACATCTCGATTAGAAAAGATGGACTATTTCCTTCTAAAGACTGGGTTATGGATGGGGTGCCAAAGCTGGTGCAGATGGATTCAGCAGAGTCAGCCCTGACAAACTGTAAAGAAAATCCCCTATCTCGTAGACAAAGCAGAGGATTTTCAAAATTAAAATGGGCGATTTCACAAGCGACTTGTGAGCATTCCTGTGAGACCGCGCTGCTAACAGATGTCCTCAAAATTGTTCTCACAGGCCCCATTGAAATGGAATGCACATATGGCACAAACTGCAACCAGACACTCCTGGTGCAGTGCAGGCTGATCACTAATTTTGCACTCATGCTTTAAATCCGAACAACTGACTTGATGGAGCAAGGTCACTTCTTATATCTTGAACCCCAGTGAAGCCAGTGAGAATGGAACTGAGATTCAGATTAATCACAACAAAAATAATTAATAACATCTTACTTGCAATTAATTTTCTTTATTAGACATTTATTTACATAGAACATTTAAAGGAATAATAAGGCATTTCCAAGCCAGAGACATGCAAAGATGTGTTAGATTACAATCCAGACTCCAAATTTGTAGCTGATATGGCTAGAACTTCATGATCCTAGTCTTCTAGTGCAACACCTTCCCAAGGACAGGATGAGAGCCTTCCCAGAGTCCTGTTCCAACCAGACTACCATCTTGAAAAATAACGTAGTTGTGATTTAAGGACTTTAAAGGGAAGAAGGAATGAAAAATCCTAGTAGTTGGACTCCTATGCCTTTGTGTACCACACTGAGCCCCTTCAGTGTCAGACTTCAGCTAGACAGTGATCAAACAATTCTGTCACCTTCCATTTTTTTCATATACCACATAGACAGTATTTTTGGTTGATGTTTCTCCAAGGCATCTTTAACCTCAGCCATGTGTCAGAGTCAGCTCCTTCTTCCCAAATTTCTTGAATTTTGGACTCCAAACATGAAGACTCCAAGACAATCGACATCCACCATGGACATTTAGTCCCAGTTACCTTTTCTAAACACCACATTACCATGGTAGGCCATGGCCAGCTAAATACCTACTAGCACTTGCTAGTACTTTTCTGAATCAGTTTTCCAGAGAATTGTGCCCTGCCCTGTGAGAACAGTTTACAGCCTTTGACTCTAAACATAGCATTTGTATTTGATATCTCGTCCATTCAGGTTCACCCAACAGTATGATCATGTTTGCTCAACATCACTGTCTTCCTTCTGTTTACCTGCCCTTCAGTCTTTGTGTCACATAATAACTTTGTGAAGACTTGGTTTGTTTTTAACCATTGATAGAAATGCATAACAGCATGGGGACAATCCCTGTGCAGCCTTGGTAGAAGTCTACTTGGTTAATTTTGCTTCTTGTAACTCAGAGTCGGCTAAGCTAGCCATTTTTACCAGCTTTTCTCCCTTCTGCTGTATACCGTGTTGACTTTTTTTTTAACATTTGCACATAACTTCTAAAATAAGCTTTTGTTTCTTTTGTCAATACTGTAACTGTGTGTATATTCGAGCACAAATAGATTATTTGATTTTGCTTCTAGGCAAGGTTTTCAGGAGTTTTGACTCTTCCTTGACCGATTATGTTTTTGGTTTTTTTTTTTTGGTCTTTTTTTAAGAGAAATCTTTAACAAATCTGATCTGAAAATTATATTTTCACATGCTTCCTTCCAAGTAATTTGGATCATGGTTGTTTCCATTTGTAAAACACCTTTCTAAGAGATTGTATATAGAATAATCATCTGGACTTCATTTTGCCTGTGCACAAGAAATCCAATTAAGTAAGATGATTTGTATCAAAGCCATCACTAAAATTAATTCTGTGGTCAGTTTCTCTTTGACTGTCAAGATGAGGTCTAATAGTAAATTTCCTGGATTAGATGGAACATTTTTGAGTAAGAAAATCAGCTTATATAGTTTTTAGAAATTGTAAGGATGTTTAGTTTTGGCAGTGTAACTCCTCCAACATATATTTAAATGATGATCCCCTCTCCCTTCCTGACACCTACCTTTTTTTTTTTTTTCTTAAGAATTCTGCATATCTACAGATAGATAAGTATAGTGTGAATTGGTGGTGTGTAGCAGCGACCATCTGATGCCTGCTTTAGCAGTTAGGGCATTAATCTATGAGTGTCAAAGATCACGTTTCTGACTGGTCATACAGATCCCAGCAGTTCTGACAATGTCACCGTCTCTCCTTCTTCTTTTGCTCACTTGATCTTTTTTTAAATGCAATTTGTTCCATTGTATCATTGATAATTTGATTAATTCCATCCTCCATGTTTCCCTTTTGTACTAAATGACTGCTGACCGTTTCCACTTTTTACCCTCTACTTTGGCAAATGAGTTTTAACAGTCAGTGTAGTCAGATCAATGCTTGGGTTGCTCCCATGGGGTAGAGTCTGCTCCTTAAACAAAGGACATGCTGGTACAGCCTTGGCTGTGTACCATTGACCTGGCCAGTGACTCGCTGTCAGTTCCATCTTACCTTGTTTTCAGGAGAGAGATGTTTTCTGAGATATTCAGGTGTTCCTCTCTGGAAACCACCCCACATTGCCTAATCCATTCTTTGTGGAGCCTGAGGCAGGGATGCTTCTCAAATGGGGTTATCCAGGAGCTTAAACCTGCGGTGTTCCCAGCCTTGTCCCTCCTGCCTCAGAGCTGCTACTCCTGTGTGTACCATACGTACTGGATGTCCTTTGCTTGGAGGCTGTTGGAATAGAAACCATGACCTGTTCCTTGCAGGTCACAGTGCTATTTTGTTGGTGTGGTGAAGTACTGTTGTCAGTGCTGGACACATTATTCATTCAAATAAGTGGAAGAAGTAGTTAAGGTCTTTTTGGAGTGAGCAACGAAATACAGCCTTTGGGTAGTGCCCCCTTAAACTAAAATCATATGTCATTGAATTGTGTTGTTATATGGTCACAGGAGTTTGACTCCAGACTGAATGTGAATGCAGAGAGTTTGGCATTGTTTTGGGATGCAAGAGAATGAGGGAGAGAACTAGATGGCTAAATAACAGAAACAGATGATAGAAAATGCAGCAAAAAGACACTTAAACAACTGCAACAACAGAGAGGCTCTAGGAGGAAAGCTAAAAGATTTGAGGAGCAGACTCAAAATCATGACACGGGTCATTGGGAAAGCTAATTGTCTCTTGGCAGCTGGTATTCCTTGTCCAGGGTACTTCTTGTGTTCATGTACATTAGGAAGATTGTATCAAAAAGAGTCTTGGTTATCTCCCTGGGAAATGACACTTAGGATCCTAGTTATGGTGTAACAGCTCATGTCAAGTGTCACACTCAAGGAAGAATAGACTTAAAAATATTACCTGTAATTTCTTCTGGATAACTATTCTTTGCTTCTTGTCCTACATTGTTCCAGCTGTTATTAGACAGTTGCTGTTCTTCAACCCAAATTACTCCAGTGCCAGGATGAATAATTCCATTAAGCAATATATAAAATGCGTTGGAAGCTTTCCAGACATGCTGCCGAACTCCTTCAGGCACACACAGCTCCTAAGTTTCAGAACAAGGTGCAGAAACAACTGAATGAGCGCATACAGCTGCCACAGAGAGGTAACCCATATACAAAGTGTGCATTTGTCTGGATGTTTAGGTGATTCACATTTCAGCTTGTGTTTTCAATACACACTTCACACTGCTTCATGAACTCAATGTGTGTCATGGACCCTGGGTGGCTCTCACCTGCTCCAGATTAAAAACCAACCAAACAAACAAACAAAAACTATAAAACAGAAGATTAATATTATTAGCAACAAGATCAGTTGCTTGATAGTAACATATGTCACTTCCTTAGAGAGCCTTTCCAAGCAGGTTATAAATGTCCATAGAAGATGGCATGCTATCAAACCACATGCTTTCACGTATTCTGTCTATACATGTGTGATTATCACCATGCCTTCAACATGATGATGGTTTTAAAAATATCCAGGCATTAAGGGGTATAAGGCATGGTAAGATGTAATCAGAGGGAGCAGGGCAGGGGAAGTGGGAGAAGGGGCAGGCAAGGAGAGCAGAGAGCATACTTCACATATCAGCATTTGCTTGATCCAATTTAGGAACGAGCATCACCCTGCTGTGGTCATGGTCATGCAGTATTTATAGAATGCCACCTCCTGTCTCACAGACATCTAATGGCAACTAGCGTTTACTCCAAGTGTAAATCAGGACCAGACGGCGTTTGGGACCAATGCAATATTTTATAGAATATCAAAATATTTTGTTTACTTATATGGTTCCCCCCAAAACCAAGTGCTAAATCTTTCAGTGTGATTAATGGAAAACTAATCCAGATCAATATTGTTCTCTGGCCAAGGTCCAAAAAGGTACTTAAATGAATGTCAAACTTCATGCATGGAAATAAACCCACCGATGAGTGTTCCTGATGAATTAGGAATTTCATTTGGAAATACTTGCCACTTTTTCACTCTACAGTGCTTGTTGTAGCACTATTTAAGTCTTAATTTAAACTATAGTGTACACATTAAAAATATGTCTTTCCCTATTGCATCTACTCTGTACTCCCCTTACCAAAAAGGGAATTGTGATTGCACACATGTATTGCTGAAAAAGGACATGGCGTGCATGGTAGAAATGAATCTTCATCAGCCTTTGGAACCATAAGCCTGTCACATTTGCTGGGCAGCCTCAGGGTCCAAAGAGTACATTTTATTTTCAAGCATCATGTTGCATTGTTTCTGAAATGGCATTTTCTTAGAATTTGCAGCTAGTGCGAAGTTTCAGACAGTTCTGGGTTCTGTACACTTCCGACCACAATCAAATTTCGAACAAGAACAGCGAGGACATTTCCCATATGCTAGAAATTCTGCTTTCTCCTCTGGTCTATTATTCTGGGAGCAGCCCAAGGTCTCTGTTAGGGTCAAAGACAGTTTTTGCAGTTTTTGCACCTTCTACTGTTAAGTTTAGTTCTTGGGATCATATTCAAGGGACATCCCAGGTGGAATTAAGTGGGTGCTCTTTCTCCTTTTGCACTCTGTGGAGGAGGACTGACGACCACTGTATGGAGATGCTGAGGATGTGGCTCCGAACTTTTGTATTCCTGTTGTACAGGTCCAGCCCCTGCCTTTCACCTCCCTCGCTGCTGAGCCACTGCTGGTCTTCACTCCCTCCTGCCAAGCATGAAGGTTGGCCGACACACAGCCCTGAGCCTGCCTGTCCCTCACACCAGAGCTTCACTTGGCTCTGAGTGCTCTCTGGGAGCTGCTGTGCCATCAGCACCAGCACAAACCTGACCCATGGCTCTGTTCTGCCAGATGTCTGCATTTTCTGCTGGTGGCACTTCCAAGGGAAAGGTCTGGGGCTTTCAGCGTAGCTCCACACAGGCAACAAAGAAGAGAGACTGTGGTTCTAGTCTGCAAAGGAAAACAGGAACTGAGATCTTAATGCCTATGCACTTCACAGAAGTTATCACTGTCTTCTCTTAATATCTGTTCTGGAGTTGTTGGATAAAGAAATATTGCACTGTAAATATGGTATGATACCTTCAACTAAAGCCACAAATTTACAGAGTTGTCATTATGGGTGCGGATATGATAATGGATTTGGACTCCACAGAGAGAAAACAGACAAAGCTGCAAACATAAAATACTAGAAATGCCTATGAAGCAGTGCAGGACACCTAAGACAAATTAAAATGCCAAGCAGTAATACCTTTAAGTGAAGGAAGGAACTTTTTTTAGAAATCTGGTGCAATTATATCCAATATCTATAATGTCTATCCAATATCAGTGTACTATTCAGGAAGCAGGCAGGGAGGAGCATAAAGTAAATGCAGACTAAAGTTTTCATACTGGCACATAGCATACAATATCTGACTAGCAAGATCCAGGCAATGAAATATTCATGGTTACAGATTTCAAGATATAGCAGTGCCAATTTCAAATATTCAGAAATCATGAATCAGGCTCCTCTAAAGCTTGTCTCAGTGTGACACTGAACAATTTCTATGGAGGAAATCACCCATAATTGCCATTTTACAAGATTTACAGGATTCTACCATTTTAAGTTGGACTTGAAAATAATGAGACACAGAAAGAAACACTATTTCAATTTATCTTCTGGCTTGCAAGCTGCTGTGATTTCTGATCTGTGTTTTAAATTTGGTCTCTAACCCGGAGGACTAGAAACTTATTCTTTTAAGTAAAATGTGACATTCTTCTTGAATCAGTTGCCCTGAGAGCTAGATCTTTAAGATAAGCACCAAATTCCATGGAACTTATGGTAAGTGCCTAAGAATTGGGATCACTAAATCAAAGGACAAAAATATAACAGAGGGGTCACACTATAGGCCCCATGAAAAAGAACTGAATGGCATTAGGAAATCAAAGAAGTAATGTCATCTTGTAAAATGACAATTATGGGAACTTTACTCCCTATAAATTGTTCAAATGTCACATTGAGACAAGTCTTAGAGATACTAAATGAGTACCTTGAGATATTTCTCTGAAAGTATTCTAGAGGAGCAATTCCCCTGTAGAAAGTGTGGGTTTCAGCAAACAGTCACTGAAAGCCACAGACTTTCCAAGCCATCTGGGTGATTAAATTACAGATATTCATCTTGCAGGATTTTTGAAACATTCTGGACTTAGGCCACTACTTTGCATCAGAGCTTTTGAAAACCCCTCTGCCAATTCATCTAAACCTTTCACTACAATCACTCCACATACCAAAAGCTGCAGAGAGACATGTAGCTTTCGTGTACGTCCATACTGAGGCTGTCCTTCAGTACAAGCACAGGAGTCCTTCTGCCATGCTGTGGTCTTGACCTTTATTGAGAATTGCACCGGTTTTGGCTGCCGTTTTGTGCTGCTGAAATCTGGTGACTGTAAGGTTCTCTGTTATTCTACCCAAGAATGAGAAATTGAGATGGGGGAATAACTGGAGAGGTTTTCAGAAATTGTTTCTGATGTCTGAGGGGTTGGTGGCACAAAGGATGACTGGATGAATGACTATGTGTTTTGGTGTCTCTTTCAAAAGTGTTGACTATTTCAATTTGCACTGGACAGGCTTATTCTCCCTCTTAATGCATTTTCCGGGCTTCTTGAGGTTTGGCATGACTGGTGAGGCTAAATTCAGGCAGGCATTAATGAGTGGAAAATGTATTCTTGTCAGGTACCACTTTCTTTCCCAGTTAGTTCCATACATACTTAGCTGGTTTCATCATTGTAGTGTGCTGACAGCTCCTAACAGGAGCAAAATCGTTTGTCTGATCTGGTGCCTGGGCTGATTAATTGGTTCACTATGCAAAATGGCCCTACCGAGATCTGACTTTATTGTGCTGATTGAGAAAGAATAAGAGGCTCATTTAGTCCCTGTTTCTGCAGCGACAGATTTCTATAAACACTATTTGTGGTGTCGGTAGAGGGACTCAGAATGGTTTTTGCATTATTCTTGTTGGAAATATTTCCCTGGATGTTTCATGCACCAAAGTGTATCTGTGCAGCATACTGCTAGGGTCATCTCCTGTACATTTGTCTACTGCACTGTCTCTCATATTTTCCTCTCTCCTAGAATGGCTATAATTAATCACTGCCTAATGTAGGTACTGGCTCAATGAGATTTTAGATACTTGCCCTGGGAGGGCAAATCCAATTCATCTAATATTGAATTTCCCTTAGCAATCATTCCAGTTTGGCACTTCAGAAGACCTATGAGGATAGGTCAATTCTCCTTAAGATAGTCTTTTCCCTTTTAATGTTTATTCAATAAGAATTTAGGTACCTCCAGAACATAATCCAGTCCTTATATATCCTTTTAGAGCAGTCCTTTTAGAGCAGGACTGCTACAAAAAGCAGTAGTTCTGCAAGTGCTCTCCAATGGGTACGCCAAGGTGGATCAGATCCGCAGTTTCCCAGCAACATGCTGGGCAGACTTTTTGGCCTTGGGGCTGGGGTCTTCTAGCTATCATGAAGTTTGGCAATGAGAAGTGCAAAGTCCTGCACCTGGGGAAGAACAAACACATGCACCAGTACAAGCTGAGGGCCACCTGGCTGGAAAGCATCCTGGCAAAAAAGGGAACCTGGGGGTCCTAGTGG
Organism: Cygnus olor; assembly: GCF_009769625.2. NCBI lineage: Eukaryota > Metazoa > Chordata > Aves > Anseriformes > Anatidae > Cygnus > Cygnus olor. The sequence goes on along the minus strand of NC_049172.1, from coordinate 68,975,315 downwards.
ACTCCAAGTTGAACAAGAGTCAGCAATGTGCCCTTACTGCAAACAAATCTAATGGGCTGCATTAGGCAAAGTATTGCCAACAGGTTGAGCAAGGTGATCCTTCCCCTTTACTCAGCATTGGTGAGGCAACACCTGAAGTACTGAGTCCAGTTCTGGGCTCCCCAGTACAAGACAGATGTGGAGCAACTTGAGAGAGTCCAATGACTGGTAATTAAGGGAGTGGAGCACCTCTCCTATGAAGTTGAGAAAGCTGGGCTGTTTAGCCTAGAGAATCATAGAATAGTAGGTTATCCTGAACTGGAAGGGACCGGCCAGGATCTTTGAGTCCAACTCCTGGCTCCACACAAGACTATCTTAAAATTAAACCATGTCTTAGAGCATTGTCCAAATGCTTCCAGAAGAGAAGGCTCAGGAGGGATCTCAGGGGGTCTATAAATACCTGAAGGGAGGGTGCAAGGAAGATGGAGACAGGCTCTTCTTAGCAGTGCACAGTGACAGCACAAGAGGCAATGGGCACGAACTGGAAAACCTGAGGAACACCAGGAAGCACTCCTTTACTGTGCAGGTGACAGAGCCCTGAAACAGGTTGCCCAGAGAGACTGTGGAGTCTCCTTCTTGAAGATCTCCAAAAGCTGCCTGGATGTGGTCCTGGGTGGCCCTGAAGGGGTTGGACCAGATGGCCTCCAGAGGTCCCTTCCAGCAGCAACCATTCTGTGTTTCTGTGACCATTTGCTGAGGAAGGTTCTGGAGAGTTTTGAGAAGACCAAAGCCTTGCAAAAGAGGCATTTCCATGAAAACTGAAACTGTTTGCTATATACAAAAATGTGCAAATGTCAAAACTGCTCTTTTAGGAGCTATTCTGAGTGATGTTTGGAAACAAAATGCAAGTTGTAGAATTGTAAATAAAGAAGTGTTTTTCCTAAGCACATATTTTGTTTTCCTACTTGAATTAAGCATAATAACAATAAGAATAATTATTCCTGGGAAGACCTCTGACCTGGCTCATTACCTTGCCTTGCTGGGCTGTCAGTGGTATGATGTGTTGAGACAGACTTTCCAGGGATGCTTGTTCTGTGCCACATCAGATGCACTGGCTGAACCCCACCACCACTGATGGCATCCATCTCCGGGTGATTCCATGTCACACTGCCAGAGACCCAACGTACTATGGCAAGCAAGTGCTGGGATCTTTGGGATCCAAAGATGTTGCCCTCAGCAGCTGCCTGCTCTGGTCCAAGCACAAGCTGAAGCAGGTTGCCGTGTTCCCAGGTACAGGTAAAGGTAAACCTGGTCAGGTAAATTATGCCATCCCAAGCACTGCTGTGGTGGAGGTATGCGTGCTCCACAGACTTGGAGTGCTTGGTTTTGAGCATGCTTATATAGACCCGCGAGTAGGGTTGGCCCTCCCAGTTCCCAGGGGACGCTGCTGGCTCATATTCAACTTGCCATCAACCAGAACCCCCAAATCCCTTTCTGTGGGGCTGCTCCCCAGCCTCTCACACCCCACTCTGTACATGCAGCCAGGACTGCCCCATCCCAGGTGCAGAATCTGGCACTTGCTCTTGTTAAATTTCACGTGGCTGGTGGTAGCCCAGCCCTCTAATTTGACCAGATCTCTCTGCAAGGCCTCTGTACTCTCAAGGAAGTCTACAGCTCCTCCTAATTTATCATCATAAACTTGGGACCACAGTTCAGAGCCTTGGAGCTAGATAGGATGGAGCTTTAGCTGCTCATCCTGAGCTCTTTAGTTAGTCAGTTACTAAATCTGCCACTTGAATTATTTCTGATTGGAGTGAGGCAGCTGGTGTTTGGTGGTGCCCATTCATATTCAGCTCATGTTTCAACATTTGTGGCTGCACCTTGGTTGATCCAGTTCACCAGCCTATTGTATGCATGCTGATCCTGCTGCTCATCAGGATGCCCTCATGGACTCCAGGCTGTAATTACTCAGCCATGTTACACAAGCACATTGAAGAGTGGGTGAAGGCAGGGGAGGAAAAGTACATGATCAGCAGCCTTAGGTTCTGGCTTAACTTCTTTCTCCGTTAATTCAATAGTTTTCCAATTTACGTCGAAGAGAGTGGAAAGAGACAAAGTGTTTAAGAAAAACTCCTCTTGCTGATGTTGATGATGAAGTGAAACCTCTAGAGGCTAGTTGTACCCTACCTAAGTAATTCATCTCTCCATTTCAGGGCAAGTCTCAGCCATTTGCAGAGGACATTTTCACCATTCCCTTGTGAGATGAGAATGACAGAAAGGTTCCTGATGTATGCATCAGAAAGCAAGCCCAGGTCCTCTGGCAATACCTTATTAATCTTTAGAACAACATACTGATGCTGGATGAATAAGTATCATTGCTATTTATCATATTTCTGCAGCTAGTATAATACAAACTGCTAGAAGACTTTAATCCACAAGGAAATCCATCTGATCCAATCAGAAACTAATTTGTCTGAGATTTCTTACAACAGGAAGCTCTCAATTTTTGCCTCTTTGCATTCACCTAATTACCTGACTTTGTGCACCTAATTAACTTGTAATGCTGTCATCAAGGGAATCCATGATCTTTCCAAACAATTTAGTAGCAGCCAGAGATGAGCCCTCTCTAGGAAAGAAATAATCTGCTTTTTGATTGCTGAGTCCATTTTGCTCTATTCCCTTTCTGTATACCCTTTCAAGAGAATCACAGGTGAGGAGAAACAAAATTGAAGGAAGGGCAGAAGAAATACCATGTACTCCTGAGAAAACATTGTTTAACAGTGAATCCTGAGGAGATCCTGAGTCAATAACGTGTAGGTTGAAATTCCCTTCACCTTCCATCTCAATAACCAGATCCTGGCTGTTTATTTTCCCTTTACATCTGATGGATTTAACCAGGGCATATTCATTTCCACATCCTCTTTCCATCCTGCCTGGGGTGATTCTGCACCTGAGATGATGTTCTTACCTGGCCTTCATTTCATGAATTTGTCCAAAGAATAAGCTTCAGCTGCCATCTCCAAGAACACTTAAGGGCCCTTGTACTTGAGTGTAACAGTGGGAGTCAGGAGTATGGGGGACTATTTCTGCCTCTAACACTAATCACTAGGGGTGGGATTCAACAACAAGTGTCTGACCTTTTAAAAGATAAAGTTAGCCTCAAGTATTCGTCAAGACCTCCTCTGTTGAGAGATGGAAGAGAGAGCCACTTGTGGATGTGTCATTCCACACTAAATAGATATGTTTAAAAAAGTAAAATAACTGACCCCCAGGGTTAATAATGAGTGCAGTAATGCCTTTGCACTGCAGTGATGCTATGTGTCGAATGGAGGCAATAAGGTTTATCAGCTATGATGTGAGGGCAGCCATGAAATTTCAGCTGCTAATGTATGTCGAGTGTTCTTAAATCCCTGTGCAGCAAGCAAAATCGAATTTGTTGTCATTTTTATTCAATATCAGACAAAGCAATGATCTCTACAAAACTTTTCTCCAATGGTAGGTTTTCAGAAGAAAACTGTAACTGAGTTAGTACCTTGTCAGAGTGCAGATAGCGACTGTAGCCGGGAGGAGGAGGATGGAGAGCTCTTGTAATTTATGTACAGCTGTGTAGGCTGTTTGTATCCACTTAGTGGTCTCCCTCTTGCCTCGCTCCTATCCATTAGCATGCATCAGGTTATGTGGGTGCTGACAGTTAATCAAAGTGCAGTGCCATGTGCCACTCATGACTTTCCTTTTCCCATTTTCACTTCTTTGCTTTTTAATTCTGGTGCCCTATATTAATTATCCTGTCCATGACAAGGGCTAGTAAGTGCGCATTCTGTTCTCAGCATTAGTCTGCATTTGCCTGTCTGTGTCAAGTCGTTGCCTCTCGCACCAAGTTGTCTTTTTACTCTCTTCATGCCTCTTAAGACACACTGAGTGATACTAATCCCTGGCAGAACTGGACTCTTAAATCCTAAGTATACCCCTTGGGGTTGTTTTAAACTCCCTGTTTTTGGCTATCTTGTTCATTTTGAGCCAGCAGTGCATTTTACCTCCTGGCTGGCCAGTGCTGAGTAAACATAGCACCAGTCTGAAATCCTCTCCTTGCAGCTACCCACAATTAATCTCTTTCCGCGCTAAGAATTGGCCATTTGTTCCTCCTCTCTGCTTCTTATCTCTTCACCAGTTTTTAATCCATGACAGGACTTTACCTTTCACCCCTGGATTGCCAAGTTTCTCAATAGCCTCTTGTGCGGGAGTTTATCAAAAGCCTTTTGAGAGCCGGCTGGGTCCTTGCGGAGGACGGTTTGGTTAACCCTTTCAAGGGATTCAAGCTGAAAAGAGCATGAGCGAAGGAGGAAAACCATCAATTGTAGGAAGTTTGCTGGTTGGCACATCTGTTTTGTCGTCACCTTTGTCTCCTGGATTTTCTTGGTCAAATGGCTTCCAGTTCCAGGAGTGATGTGTGGTTTATATTAACTTGCCTTTCTTGGCAGCGACCTTGCTCTGTTTGCTGCTTCTCAGCCTATTTCGGAGGGAGCAGGGAAAGGCCACAGATCTGTATTTTTAGGTCACGGACCCATTTTAGCCTCTGGGTCTAAATGTGAAACTCTGAGGGGACTGCTCCAGGCCTCCAAACTTGGAGACAGACTTACATGTACCCTGTCATGCTGATTGTGTAGGTCACCTGTCAGGCACAATTCAGTTGACTGAATGTGGGCCTGGTGCCATTTGAGATGGCCATGGGTATGTACATTACGTGCATTATGGCATGCCTATATCAGTACAACATAGGCATCATGGGAGACCATGCCAGGCTTTATAGACAGCGGAAGGTGGACCTGTGGGATGTCTCCAACATCTTGAGTTGGCAGTAGGTGGCTTCCAGGAGGAGGCTGGGCAAGAAGCCTCCAGAGGTCCCTTCCAACCAACATTTCAACCATTTCCAACAACCATGATGTCTGAAGATACCGCCTTATACCTTTGATGGCATCAGGCATCAATGTTGTCCCCTGACCAAGCTCAAAGTGCCCTTGCTCTAGTGTCTGTGAAAAAGAAACCAACTTGAGGTGGCTGCAAGGAAGCCTTGGCAGATATTTCTGCAAGTCCATTTCCCTGCTTCTCTCTCTTAAACATTCCCATTTTCTTGCATATGATCTGATACAGGCTTGACAACACTTGGCACTTACTGGCATTTTGCCTTCCCTCCAAATCCCATTGGAAAGAGGCGAGAGAGCTCCTGGGCATTTCAGGGCAGTCCTCATTGTGCCATCCCAGCAGGTGTCTGCTGTAAACACTGTGGCTCTGAGCAGGGCTGACTGAAAACAGACCCTGTCCTTTCCTCAGAAGCTTCTGTTCATGGCCACTACTGCCTGCAATTTGTATATCATACCAATGCCCTTTCTGACCACTATCCTGCCACTTCAGTATGTCTCCTTTGTGGCCACCATGACAGTTCTCCACTGATAACATCCCATTTGTTGTTGTCATTTCTCATTTCTTTGTCCTGCTGACTCTGCCTGGGCTTTTTGAAGTTTCACCTTGCAAGAGCTCTCTTAAAAACACTGAAGACCCACAAATCTGCAAGGTTTCAAAGGAAGCTGGAAGAATTTCAGTGTCTTTCAGGGCATGCCTGACTCTGCAAGGCCTCTGGCCTTTTCTCTCCTTCTTACCTGTTGTTTCACCTGTTGCACTGTATTAGCGTCATCATAGCTGGACTTCCACTTTCACGTTGTTTTGTTATCTCAGTAAAACTGGGAGACAGAGGAGAGTACAGGCAGTAAATGGATCCTGGTATTTCTCCCTTTGCTTATGTGAACCATGAGGATTTGCTTTTCTCCTTGTAGCCCTGACACTTCACTGCACTTGCATCCATTCTCCTGGGGGCTTGGTCATCTGTGCTCCGGCACTATTTACTAAGTAAAGTAAATACATCAAAGGTAAGTGCACCTGGACAGGATCTATCAGGGACTTTGGGCAGGAATTTTACCATTATTTTTTCTTTTTAAAAAAAATTAATTTTATTATTTATTTATTCCTTGCTGAAATGTATACATACATTAATCATACACAAAGTACCTCAGGCTCAGAGAAATGTTTGGCTTTTTGTAGCACTGTCACCAAATGACGAATACAGCAGAAGTTGCAGGGTGTGGACTGAAATCTCTGGCTCTCACAAGGAATGTCAGAATTCCCAGAAGTAGTAAAAAATGTAAGGAGAAAGATAACAGCATATTTCAGTCCCTACCCGTAATCCTCAGGGGCATCAAAGGACTCTGCAGGGATCTGTTGTACATAGTGAAGAGTCTGAAGAAATACTGCTGCCAAGAAATCAATTCCCAGCTCATAAACAAGCAGTTAACAGTTTGCAAAGAACACCTTCAACCTGGAAACAGGACAGTCTTACATATACAGTCACCTCTCCCCAGGCAGCCAGATTACAAGAGCTGTAAGCCTTCAGGCAGTGATCGGAAAGTCAGACGGTCCTGGGAGACCTCTTATTTTAGGAAATCAGAGAATTTAACCATTTTTCCTCCTTAGGAAGCAAACACCACAGAAGTGTTTCTTGGGCGTGAGCCAAGAGATCACTGTTCACGATGGTTTCGTCCCATGCTCTTGTTTGGGAGTCAAAGCAACACTGATGTTGGGTAAATAACATCAAAAGTTGCCAAAACAACAAACCTGACAACAACAGATAATATACTATAGCAGCCTGTTTAAATAAAGAGAAGAGACATTCAAATCATCAGTGTCACTGTTTGTGCCAGGTAGAGACCCTGGAGAAGAGCAAATCTGTTATCGCTGGAGCGCAGGAGAAGGGTCGTCCACAGCGTGACCGTCATTTTGTCACCTTTTGCTGAAGTTTGACAGCATTTCATTAAATTCTGGCATTTAGTCATATTAGCATTCCAGCCGCCATGCCTTTTCTGAAATACCACTGCTGACTATGGGGTACCCTCAGTTTACTGATTTTGCAAAATATCTTTATCTTTTATGGGACTTTTTCCTGGAAGTTTTCTGGTGGTTGTAAAAACAAGTTTTTCTGCTTATGTTCTGTTTGAACTTTCGTAACAGGATTAAAAGTGTTAATCTGAGGGAGAAAATTGCAAAGATTGGAAATTGAATTGCATTCCTCACCTTCTTGCAGCCAAAAAGTATTGACCACCACGGTATGAAACCTGCTGTAACACAGCACTACCCTGGCTGGTGGAAGATTAGCAAAAAAGTAGATAACATTTGCTGGAAAGAGAAAGGTTTTATACACAATGGGGAAACTGAGCATCATTTCCTTATATGTCAGCAGAGTGAATAATCACTTAAAATTAAAAAATAATAATAATCTTTTCTGCACCTGAAAAAATAGAATAATGCCGTGGGATTCCTGCAGGAAGCGCATGACTTAGGCTTAAATCTGAGTAAATCAGATTTTGCTCAGCTCAGCTCTAGAGCATTCACAGAAGGAAAAAAAAAAAAAAAAAGTTGCACTTCTGTTCCATAAAAACACGGCTTTTCATCTGTTTAATTTTGGGACTAACAAAAGGGGAAGATTGTTATGAGTCAGGAGTAGATAGCTTTCGTATGAAATAATTTTTATTAAAAACTCACTGACCTCAACTGTTTTAATTTAGCTTTCTTAAGTGCGTTACAGAGAAACTTTATCCAACCTTGATGCTCTGGTGTCTCAGGGATTATATATCAAACTCATTATATATCAATTATTATATATCAATTATCAGGGATTATATATCAAACTTAGATCACAGATTTAACACATCATGTGTTAGCTTTCAGCACCTGAGAAATGTTATAGGTTTCCTAATGCTCCCGCAGAATTGGAACCACGAGTCATTTGGCTTTCCAACTGTTGTTTATGTGGCATTAAAGGCTGAATATTTTATTAACAAAAGGAAAACAACCCTTAAATTAAAATTAAATACTCCAGCCAGTAGCCTAACTGCATACTGTTCAACCTCAATCCAATTTGTTCTATTAGCTCTCTCCAGAATACACAAATTGGATAGCTTTGACAATTAAAAATGTTTTCTCTTAATATGGTAAAGGTGGATGAGACTCAATAACCTTATAGAAGTCCCACCTGCTATGATCTAACGATATATTTTCAAAGGAAAAATAATCAAAGCAAAAGAGTTTGGAGAGCTGAAATAATAAAAAAGCTACAGTTTGCCAAAGCAAGCAGCATCATCTGGGGAACTTTGCACAGCAAGACCAAACCATAAATGCTGAGATTGAGTGGAAATAGTTCCAGAATTATAGACATGATGATGAGAGACCTCTGGAGGCCTCTTGCCCAACCTCCTTCTCAAAGCCAGAATAACTGCCACCTCTAGATTAGGCCAGATGTGACTTTGCTAGCCAAATTTTGAATACTTCCAAAGACAGAGCCTGAGCAGCCTCTCCGTATGACTTGCTCCAGTGCCACACTACATTTCTCATGAAATTAGGTTTTCCTTGCTGTCCCTCCCAAGCTGCAGACTGTGTTCATTGCCTTCTTTTGTTATCACTGCCCTTTGAGGCATTGTAGGCAACTTCTCAATTTCTCCTTTTCCCCCTTTTGCCAGATAAAACAAGCCCAATGACCTCACCCTCCCTTTTTAGAAGTTCAGGAGGTCCCAGACCACCTTGGTAGAAATATATAATGAAACTGGGGGTCCAAGTAAGCCCAAACATGGTGTTCTCCTACTGCATGCAGTAGGCAAATACTGGTTTTAGTGCACGCTCAGCAGTCCCACAGTCCCTCGGACACCTGCCCAGTGCTGGAAACCTCTGACCAGCCAAAAGAAACAGCACAGCCTGTTTGGCAGAGCAAGGACGAAATCAGTTGGTGGAGGAGCGGAAGCGAAGGATTTGACAGGGCCACCATCTCTCGAGAAATTGACTCCTGCTGAAATTTTCGTTCCTCTGAAAGCATCTCAACCCAATTACCTTGTAATTTAATCTCCTGTGTTTCTTCTCAGAGTGATTCAGTTTGCTGCGGGTTTTATTTGCATATATATGGTTTGTAGTTAAAGGGATGTCTGCTCTCTGTCTACAAGGACTAAAGGAACCAAATTTCCCTCTTTCATTCCCTCCTCTTTCTTCTTCACCCATTGATTTCTCCCCACTTCTTCATTTTCTTCTACTGTCTTCCTACACTTTTCTAAAACAAACAAATAAACACCTCTTTTTCCCTATTCTTGGGTTCTTTCCCCATCCTCTCTGCTGCATGTCCTTCAGAGCCATGCATAAGCCTTGACGTCAATACTTGGGCCAAATCTGTGAGCTCATACAGTTCACATCCCAGCTGCATTTATAAACTAAGGGAAAAACTATTTTTTTTGCAGTGGGCCTGATAGGTGGATTTGCGAGGGATATACATTAGAGCCCATGACAGAAAGCACTTGCTGCATGTTCAGAAAACGTCACCAACAAGGGAGGGGCAACCAGCTCCCTGGGTTTCTGGGGACGTGCTCTCCGCCTCCACCGCAGAGATATTTGTAGATTGTAGCACATTTGTCCGTAATTTACAGATGTCAGGCAGCCCGACTGAGACTGCCCCTCTTGCCGGGTGAGCAGATGTCCAGAAATCCCGACATATCTGTTGTGCGGGGGAACATCTGCGTGGTAGCATCAGAGCAGTCGGACGGAGGCTCCAGGAAGCCACAGGGGATCCTCAGTTGTGGCAGTAGCATCAGCTGCTGCCTGACCCTGGCTCAGAGGGTCTGGAGGGCACGTCCCTGTGCTCTTGCAGGCTTCTGCTACCGTAATGAGCAGACAATGTCAGGGCAACATCGGGGACTAAGGAGATTTTGATCTTGCTGCGTTACTGTGGATGTCACTGCATTTTTGGAGCTTGGATTCACTAGCTTCAGAGTGCAGATTGTGTTCCCTTTCTGTTTTCCTTCTTGGATCATTGACAGTGGTGCTGGGGATTTCTTGGTGTCCCTTAAGCTCAGCAGAGACCTGATCTCCAATTGCACATCCACTGAGCTGTGAGGGAACGTGCAGCACAGTCTGGAAAGTACAGGGCATTCCTCATTTCCTGGGGTGAAAATAAGCAGGATTAGTCATAGAGATCTGAGGCCTTTTAAACTTGCAAAAGCAAGGGAATGAAGATATCTCCTTGTAGTTTCCCCAGAAGAGGCATGGCCTCGAGGATGATATCCTTACCACTAGATGTTGCTTTCCCCAGCAAACCAGGCAGACAAGAATAACACTTCACCTTATAGCTGGTGACAGAGAGGGAGCAATCACCACCCCAAACTTCCTAAATAGCATCCAGCAGCCTCGATCATTGCAATGACCATCACTGGAGAAGGGGGGTGATGGACCATGACAGGAACCAGGGGAAACTGAGCCTCACCAAGTGTTTGTCTCAAGTTGTCAACAGGCCACAGACCCTGTGCGTTACAAGGTACAGGCTCTGGGCTAGATACACGTCCAGAACAGAGAGAGTCTGTGATCCAGTCATCTGATGCTGCTCCCTATTGCATGATCTCATTGCTGGCATCTGTCAGCACCATCCTCCGGGGAAACCCCTCACTGATAAAAGGTCTCCACTGCTGTTGGTGATAAAGTGCCACTCCTGCTGTCCCAGTCAGATGCGGGGAACTCCAGCCTCCCCACACAGACGGGTTTCCATGTTAGGTCTTCTACAGTGGTGTCTTCATAGGGGAGCACCGAAATAGGCCCGAGAGGCTCTCCTCATGTTGAGGAGCTCACCGGCACCGCTCAAATCAGAGAATGCCAAACCCAGTGGTGTCTCACACACTCCTGTTTCATCACCTGGGCCTCACAGCCCATCAGGATGCTCTGCTGTGCTCTGCAGGTCCAATGTCCAAGCCAGCTACCGGGCCCTGGTGGGTGCAGGCCTCAGCAGCACAGCTGAAAATACTCTGCACATTTATTGCTATATCCTATTCTTTCCTCATGGAAGGGTTCAGGGCTTGCCCAGACATCCTTTTGACTGGCTTAGAGAAAAGGTTATATCTGCTGTAGATATAGATATAATTATATAGATATTTTTATTACAGATCCAAAGTTGTATCCAACTCTACCAATGTGGATAGATATCTTGTTCAGCTCACTGCACGGAAAGCAAACATGACTTTGCCCGAGATTTCCTCTGTGATTTTAGCCCTTAAAGTTCTGCATTTTAAAATTTCTTCCATAGCTGGAAGGTGAGCAGCCATCCTGCATTGCATCTCCTGAGTTTCGCAAAGGCATCTTCTGCAGCACCCTCAGAGCTCCTCAGAGGAAGAGTGTCACACGGGAGAAATGCTTCTCACGGGGCTTTCAGAAAGCTAGATGTGCCAAGCCTAAAAGCTGCTCTTGAAATCTTATATTAATAAACATTCCCTGCTCTTGCTAGACCCGTTGAAGAGCTTTCTCCCGGTGGGGAATGCATCCCTCCGTGTCACAAGCAGAACATCCCAAATTAGCCGAGGGGTTTGAAGCCTGTGCCAGCAGCGCTCACACAGTGTTACCTCCTGGCAGGGTGCCCAGCCCTCCCTGTCCCTGCTGGCAGCCACAGCTGGCTATGGCTGTTAACCGTTGAGGCCATCACCTGGTGTCCTGGCCAAGGCAGAAAACCACGGGGAGCTTTGCAGATGAGGGAAACCAGGAGAGCAGGCTGGAGGCCATGCTGGAGAGCCCACCAGTGTTGGCCCATAACGGTCCCACCAGGCCACACAGCGGAATGTAAAGGCACTGATGGGATCACAGCTCTGTGTGACTTTGTTCTTAAGGCCAAGCTAAAAGTGATGACTCCCCACAAGCCCAGTAACTTGAGACATTGAGTATGCTCTCAACTGGTGACTAGAGACTGAAGGAACAGCTTGAATGCCTTTGTTTCCTGCCTGGCAGGGACCTGGTTGGATCATGGCTCTCCATGCCTTGTGTCCATCCATCCTGAGGGACTCCCTGCCTGTAGCTCGGCAGGACTCAAAGTCTGGCCACCGTGGGCAGCCCCCCTCCCTGCCTTCTCCCCCGCCATCCCCTGTCCAATAATGCTGAAGTCTCTCATCCCGGGACCTGATTTCACCTCATGCTTGACTTCTCATCTCAGGCTGAGGAGAAGCCCTGTGCACCTCAGAGCTCATCAGAAACTGATCCTTTCAGATGCTCACAAAGTGAGCACCTCCATCTCATTCTCTGACCAGATACTTCCTCATGCACAGAGGTGAAATCCCCTCTACAAAATACACCTTTCAGAAATAAACACATAAGCACTGTTAGCTCCAAAATCCTCCTGGACAACGCTTCCCCCAGCCTTGGCATCCTCTGGTTTTCTCCTCCTCTCGCCACTGTAGCCACGGCAGGCTGGTGGAGGTGTTGGCCGGGCAGGCAGGTGGATGACCCCAGGCACTTTTTATCTCCAGTCCTGGCTCTCAGATCTCTGCGCCTGCCGCAGGGACAGGTTGCTGCGGTGTGGGTGGGCTGGCAGACAGCAGCATGGACGGGAGGCACAGACAGCTCAGGAGGCAGTAGTGGGGAGAACAGCAAGGGGATTCCTGGAGAGAGCCAGAGCTGCAGGGGATCTGCAGCTGCGACTGGGAAACACAAGTGAACATGCATAAATCACTCCCCATGCCACATTTGTTCCTCCAGTGCTCATAGAAGTGGCGGAGTCCAGCTACAGTTTGGAGTTTATTGGATTGCTGCTGGGCTAACAAGATTCTTGGGAAAATTAAAAATTGATCAGATGAGCTAGAAACAATGTGTTCCACTGGGGGGGGGGGGGGGGGGGGGGAAAGTTGCCTTCAACAAATTTCGCAATTTGGAAAAGCATTTCTTTGAGCCACACTTGACATCGCTAAACACGTATTGTTTTGCAACCGGAGCGGGTGATGGGGATAATCGCTGAGTGTTTGAAATGGAAGTGAAACATTTTGGTTGAGCTCCCTGGAATCTTTCTTTCAGGTTTACAGCTTGAAAAATGTTTCTGCAATTGTGGCTTTTCATTGCAATTCGTGGCAGATGTACTATCCTTCTCCTTGATACCCTAGCAGATTTCACAGGGAAAGAAAAGCACTCTCTGCCCAGCTCTGGCTGCACATACTTTGGGGCCAGGCATTGTTTTGCATGGGAGACTGTAGCATGTACACTTAAAACATGGGCTACTCAAAGCCCCATTGTGCAATTGCCTGTTTAACCCAAACAGGAGTATTAACAACAAACAAGTCAAAGCAACCGGAGCTGCTCTAGCCCCAGCAAAACCAGCATTTTGCACGAGGAAGGCAATCAGGATGCAGGCATCCCCACCAGGCATTGCCTACCTGCACTGAGGACTGGATCTGCTGCTGGTTTTGCAGAGCAGAGCCAGCACAGGTCCCTTTGGCCACCCATGCAGAAGCACGTAGCATGTCCTCTGTGGTCACTGAGCCACCCCAATGTGGCTGGTGGCAGTGACAGGGCACCTGGGGCAGATTCCTGCCCATGTAGAACAGGTGGACACCAGGCAGGCTGTGAAATGGCATCAGCAGCCTCTGTTTAGGCAATGACACTGTCACTGATGGAGAAAACTCCTCTACCTGAGTATTACTGAGGAGTGGGACTATAACTGTGTTTATACCCCTTGTTATGGCTTTCCCCCACTGCTGGACATTTGTGTCTGGTGGGTGTCTCTCCTCATTCTCCTGACCCTATACATCATGATTAAAACACACTCTTAACATAAGAGCTCTAAGCTCAGCCCAAAGTTCTCTCAGGGCTCATTCCCATACCCCAGCACTTCCCACCCCAATGCTGAAGCTCTGGAAGGAGGTTTTGGTGGCTGACAGCTTGCTCTTCACCACACAGCGAGCCAGGACTGGCTTGGGATGCTCATGAAGGGACTCGGGGTGAGAGGCACCAGTGGAGCATCCCTGCGACGGCTGCCTGTGTGCCAGGTGAGGATGTGAGGTCACTGCAGGAGGAAATTCCTTGCTGAGAAGCATCTTTGGTGATTTTATATCCATATCTACTGGATCCTACATGCCAAAAGCCCCAGGAGATTTGAACAGCTGAACTTGTCCTGCCCTCCAAGAGGGTTTGGAGGGTGCAGCAGTAGTTTCTGGAGAAGCAGAAAGTTAACTTTTTGTCTCTGTGCTGTTTGCTATGTGCTTTTCCAATGAGGCCTGAAGGATTTTCATCAGGGATTGGTAGAAAAACTGAGTGGTGCAACCAAAAATCCTGGGAGTCACTGAGCATCAGGCCTGGGCACAGAACAGCTGCAGTGCTGCTTCCTTTGCGTGGGTCCTGCCCTGTGGGGCCAGGTGCCTTTTTTAAAACGGAGGCACCCTTTTGCCTCTCACATAGGTGACTTGCTTGGGGTCATTTTTGGTTTGATCTGCTGGAAGCGAGAGAGGAGTCGGGAAAGCTCTGTTTAGTCTTATTCATCTGGCATTTTGTTATCACATGTCTCTCCTTGCTGGACCAGCTGTTCCCCTGCAATCAGTCCCATTGAGATAGCAAAACCAGCCAAACATGCTGTTCCTGGTGTGTCCCTCCAGCCTAAAAATGACATTACACCTTCCACAAGTCACCGAGAGAGGTCCCTGTGCAGGATGCGTATCCCCCATTGGGGCTCTGGGATGAGCAGGGGATTATCGAAAGCAGAAGAGAGAGGTTTGTAGAAACTGTCCTCCGTACTGGGGACACAAGGAGGCTTCAGTGCAGACCCAGCCATAGGGAAACCAAACCCCATCATGGTATGGAGGGGCTCTCTGGGTGCTACCTTGCCTCTCCTTCTCTAGTCCTCCCTCACCCAGAAGCTGCAGGACATCTGGCCCAGGTGGCAGCACACCAAAACCACATAAGCTCCCATCTACAGAGAGGAAAGGAAACCTGTGGGGAAAACCCACGGAGAGCAGATTTGTGTCCAGGTTGTGTCCCCTCCTGGGAAACCTCCTGGAGATGCTGGGCGGTGACAATGCTAGTGGAAAGCAAGGCAGAAACCTGCTGTGAAGCACTATGGCTGCAAGGAAGGGATGAACCTCACGCTCAGTCTCTGCTAGAAGCCTCTTGCAGAAGGGCTGTGCTGGCTCATCTCCCAGCGGTTCTGCAACCACAAGCAGCACTGACAAAAAGCCATATCATGTATAGAGCTGTGTCTGCTTTGATCACTTTGCCAGCAAAACTGAAGTGATGAAGGGAGGGAGTTTTCGGCTCCGTCTTAACCTAGGCACATCAGCCAAGCCTTATGCTCTAAACCAAGTCCAAATGGCTGAAAAGAAAAGTTTGTGGTTAAAGTTGAAGGAATTAGTCTTGTTTAGTCTACAAAAGGAGGTGAAAAAAGCCACAAGATAATAGTTTTCCAACGTGTAAAAGGTTGCTGTAAAGCAGGAGGTGTTCAGTTGTTGCCCCTCATCTGCTGGCCGGAGGACAGGAGGTAATTGGAGGAATATGCAACAAAAGCAACTTAGACGTGAGGAATAACGACATATAAACACTAAGCAATAAAACTGGAGATTAAATTACTGAAGGAAGCTGCAGACCCCTCCATATCTGAAGGTTTTTAGAGACAGATGAGGCTAACTTTAACTGTGGATAGCCCGTGAAGATTTGTTCCTTATTTGTTGAAGAAAAGCTGGATAACTTCTGACCACACCTCAACCAGAGATTCAGTTTTAGGGGCTGAATGCTGACAAATAGTGGGTAAGCATAAAAGATTAAAGCTCCTTTGAGAAGTTATTGCCTGCAAGAATGAATCCTCCTACATTTTATTTTCTGCTTACTTCCCATCTCCCATATTTCATTTATGTGCATTGGTCAGTCACTTACCCTGCCTTTCCCCTTCCCCATGCCCTGGATGTGCTTTCCCCACAAAAAGGGCTGTTACTTGATATTTAGTAGGTATTTTTAGCACGTGCATCACTGTGGCATCTCCTCTTGCCTAGGAAAGCTGAAGTCAGGACGTGGTCCTGCTGTGATCTGAACCTGTGGTTCCTACAAGCCGGGGCGCGCATGGATGAGCTGCACTTTCCAGATGGCACATTTTACTGAAACTTCAGGAACAGCCTGATTTATTGATGCTGCCTGAAGCCCACAGACACGGTGGTGACCTCGTGCAAGGGCCAGCTGATCTTCCAAGGTGCTCCAGCTCGGAACAGGTGGATGAAATCCCTCCTTACCCCGGCACAATGGATGTAAGCCTTGAGCCTGTGTCAAACTCACGTCTAATGACCCCCTGATAGCCAAGTGCTGAACTAGCTGAAAAGGTCAATAGCATATCAGCCAGAACAGCTGGATCTAATAGAAAATGAGTCAAGATGATACATAGTTGGCATTATAGGAATAACAGATGCAGCCGGGGTTGGTTGCAGCAGCACGTTGATGTACTGAAGCAACTGAAGAGACTTGCATGACTGCAGCCTACCGTTCCCTTCCTGCCCTCTGAAACTGAGATGGCCCGCAGGCATTATGTATGGATTTTATGATGGCCAGGTTTCCGCATGTGGCAGATACAAGGCAGATCTTGCCATTTTGGGAGGGCCCTTTGCAATGGGTGATGCAGAGCTTGCAGGGTAACAAAAGTACCCTGCATCTTCAGTTGGTGTTAGGGCTCTGCACGGTAATCCTCAGCCCCAGGTCCAGCAGCAGCACTCCTGAAACCCTGGGTCAGGCATACCAAAAAATCCACGTTTCCATTTCACCTTCTCTGCTGTTGTTTACAGGTGAAAAAATAAAAATTAAAAAAAATAAGCAGCTGCTTAGGCCAGAGCATCTTGTATTGCCTAGGTAAAGGCAGCACACCGGGGCAGGGGAAGGCTTGCAGGGAGCAGGCTGGCGGTGTGACACTGCCACAGCAGCACCTTGTTCCTAGACTGATAAAAGGGATTTAAGCAAGAAATTTAAAAAAGAAAAAGAAGGCTAAAATAGGAGTCTAAAATAAGAACCAGAATCCCTCTGGTAAATTGCTGAGTTCGCTCCCTGCTGTGGAGAGCCGGTGCTGGGGGGGGGGGGGGGGGGGGGGGCGGGGAGTGAGCTATTTTATGGAGATGTGCTGGAAATAGCACGGGGTAGCCTGGGATCAGCTCAGGAGAGCGTGTGGTCCCCCAGAAGCTTCACTGCTGATTCAGGGCTCTCAGCTGTGCTCTCAGGAAAACCACCCTGGTTTTGGGGGCAGGACACTTGTCCTGGCCCCGTCCTGGCACTGGGATGTGCCCATCCACCTGCCCAGTATCATCCAGCAAAGCAATTACTGCCAGCCCCAAAGTGCCGCTGCCGGTGCTGAAATTGAATTTCGAAGCAGTCAGCAGCAATTCCCCAGAGATCACTGCCAGGCGGACAGGGGACAGCCGCAAGGAGGTTTTCCTTACCCGGCTTCAAGCCTCACTTAGGCTGAAATTAGATGCTAAACCTAGAACTCAAATCCTCTGATCTTCCCTTTTGCATTCAGCGCTGCTCCTGGTTTTCCTTTATAAAACGTGTTTATTGAAGCCACGCCAATACCTGCTCAGGAGGTGGGCTCTAAGCACTGCTTCCAGGCTGGTGCTTGTCCCCTCCCTCTGCCATCCCACTGGGCAGAAAGCTGTGCCAACGTGGCAGCCGCATGCACAGATGTTTTTGGGGAGCCAGGGTCTGGATGCTGTGTTTTTGATAGGGAAATCACCTGTGAATGCAGAGGGAGGGGGCCGATGTGAGGGCTGAGTCCTGCCCCAGCGCAGCACGGAGCCTCAGGCTGAACCAGGAAAGGTGATGTGCAATCATCACGAGAATGGATGGCTGCGTGGACCATCCCGGGGAGCAAGCACGGGGCTGGAAGTTAGGACAAGAAATGTTTTTTCACTATGGATTAACTCTGCTGGTTCAGACCGAGGCACATGGGCACTGTGCCTGATGCTCCCACGGATGTCACTTTTGGGAGAAGAGTTCAAGAAAGCCAGCACAGAGTCAGAGCTAGCAGCAAGCCCTGTCCTTGTGGTACAAAATGCATCCAGACCCAGCTGTATGAGTGGGCACGAGCAGAAATGGGACTTCTGTTGTGGGTAACTTGTCTCAAAAGCATCACAAGCCAGTGCCAGTTAACATCTGCCCTGTGTTTTGACTCTGCCTCTTGCAGAGGGCACAAGGGGAAGGTGGTGGACACTGGTGGTCAGGAAGCCTGGGAAATTATCAGAAAAATATATATATATATATTATGCTAGGTTTGTTTGTTTGTTTGTTTCCCTGGGAGCAGCACACTTAGAGCACGACCTTGTGAAGGAGTAACCATTTCTTACGGCGATATTTATAACGGAGGCACCTGAAGAGGTGCTGGTTTTTAGGCTTTCAGTTAGATCACATAGAGATGATGAGTTCAAGCCTTGTGTCTGGCTGGCTGAGAACACCAGCGGGGAGGATGGTGCAGGAAAACCCCTGTGTGTCTCGGAGAGGGCCGGAGGGAGGGAGGCTGCAGGTTTTCCTTACTGCTCCCTTGCCTGCCCTTCGGTACGCTCTGCAGCCAGGACCCTCGGTAGGACCGTGCAGGTGTAGCCGTGTTTCCACGGACCCTCCTAGGCAAGTATGGGGTCACAGGGACCCCGAGAAGGGTCCCCATGCTGGGTCTGGGGGCACAACGCCATGTAGTACTCGGGAGAGCCGCTGGAGGGCCGAGTCCCGTCGTTTTCCCCTGATTCCCGACCGGAGCCCAGGGTGCAGGATAAGGCCCGCAGCACCGAGCATCCTTTTCGGAGCATCCCGGGGCAGTGACGGGGAGAAAATCCAGCTGCAGAGCAGGGAGAGGAGGAGGAGGGCTCTGCTGGCTCCCCTGCACCTCCTGCAGCCCAAACCGAGCCGGGCGGCTGTCCCCGCTCTCCGCTTCCCAAAAAGCTGCTCTCTGCTTCCCAAAAAGCACGAAGCTGTCAACCTTCGGGATGTGCAAGCTGCTAAGGCTGCGATTTTAAAGGAAACGTGGCAGCCCGGGATCGCAGTGACACCCACTGCTGCGCTGTGGCACTCGTCAGAGGGGAAAGTCGAACAAAACTCTCCTTTCAGTCTGGAAAACTTCCTTAAAATCGGAGACTTGCTTGTGTCTCCCTCCAGCCAGTTCCTCTACTGCCCACTTCACAGCTCTCACAATGTTTGGTGCTTCCCTTAAAGTTCCAGTGTCTGGAATCAAGTGCCTGCCACAAAATCCCACTAAAATAAATAAATAAAACCAAAATCAAACCGAACCAAACCAAAGCCAAACAAACAAAACCCCAGCAAAACAAAAGGGGATTTCCTCCAGAATTCAGAGTGTAGAAAAAAGCTTTAGAAACTGATGTGCTTCAGCCAGGTGACGGTTGTGGACTTCACCATGAAGGACAAGCAAAAAGCAGAGTTAAAGTAAGCACTGGCCACCAGAGCCTGGCTGTCTCCTTTGCAGTGGGCAAGGAAAACCACAACATTGCTTTTTACTGAGCTTCAGAAACCCACAGCCACATTGCAAATCCACAAAACATCCTCCAAGTGGCTTTCAGTTCAGGTTGGTCAGAGGTGGGAGCTGAGCAGGGATGGTGTTACGGGTTGTGTTCTTGGTGCGGGAGGATGCAGAGTTGGGCTGCGGGAAGGAGGCACAAGGATGGTGTAGGGAAAAGGCTGGCAGCCCCAGGAAATGAGGAGCATCTCTCTTGTTCACAGGCAACGCACCGTGGAAGAGCAAAGAGATAGGACACGATGGGCTTCTTCACGTGGCAGTGGCAGAAAAAGCTTTCCTGAGACTGTGAGCTGTCCTGTTCTTGGCTTATGAAGAAGAAATGCCCTGCACTTGCTGTGCTTCCAGCCAAATCCGAGCAGCACACGCAGAGAAAGCCAAAGCTGGTTTCACAGCAGGTCTGGACCTAAGGTGCTCCAGCTTTGTCTACCCTGGGAAAATGGGGACTCCTCATTCTCCAGGCAGGTCTTCATCTGATGCAGAGAAACAAAATTCACATCCTGATCCAGCAGACCTGTCCTCCTGCCCCAGCTGTGTGCTCTGGAGGTGAAACCCCACAAGAAGATGTCCAGCACGCAGGGAGCCAGCTGACAGCCCTCCACCCCAGCTCCCCAAGGACCCCTTTGCACACCCCAGGTGAAGGTGCCCAACACCAGGATGTCTGGACCTCTCTGAGCAGAAGAGGATCGAGCATCAGGCAGCTGTGGGAAGTGTGATTTTCAGAGCTTGATGCCCCCTGGGACAGCAATGGAGTCGGGCAGATGTCTCTCCTTGCTGCTGGTTTTGCTTCTCCAAGAGGAGCCCCGCGCTCCCTGCAGCACCTGGAGCTATCGGTGTCCCCACTTGTAAAGGGAGGGGACCCAGAACCCTGCACACGGGAGCCTGGAGGCATCAGTGAACGGCAAAACTGGAAATACCTGAAAATTTGCCTCAGCTCCTTGCTGAAAGGCAATATGCAGGGACAGGAAAATCCCAGCCTGGATCGAGTGCTGGAAGAAAAGTGTGAAATCAGCTCTGATGTGAGCCCAGCCCCTACAGGGGACAGTATCTGTAGCCTGAGGCAATATATACTGCTGCTGGAGGGGCTGGGGCACTTGCTGACCCCCACCTCCTGACGGCGAAGGGGTTAGTGGGACATATCCCGTGCCTTTTGCAGGAGGATGAAATCCTCCTTTTGCAGGAGCTGAAAATGCCCTTTTCCTTTGCTCAGCGGCCGAACAGATTCCCAAATGTACCCCCCCACACACACCAATAACAAATCACCAACCAAACCAAGCTTTTTCATATCTTTTTCTGCCTTATCACCGCAGAGCTCACCCTGGGCTGAGGCATCCTTTAGCCATATTTTGAGTCTTTTTCATCTGTGACTTCTTTGACATCTGATTTCCCCCTCCTGGCCACGGGATATACTCATCTCTTCTCTGCTGTGATTTTCTGCCTGTTTTTCTATTTTTTCTCCCCCTTCCAGACCCCCTCCCCATCTGTGCCTGCACGCAGATGTGATGCTGCTGGTCCGAGTCCCTGGCAGCTCCCTGCAGAATCACGAGGCTACAGCTGCACTTCACCTGGCGACCACCAGCTAAAGCAACTGCTGTTAAAAACGCCAGCAAAATAGCTGTTGGTTGAAAGTACAGTCATTAACCTCAGGTTCTTTCCTTCCTTAGCAAAACCAGATACACATTGACAGAACTGTTCATGATATGGCAAATTTTTTTAGTAACTTTTCCCTGCTGACCCAAGCAGGTAGCCAAAATCTGGGTGGCTGTAGGTTACTCATAGCAAGAGGGGAACTGATCACAGAGGCAGGTATTTTTCTGAAAAGAAAAAAAAATAAAACAAAACAATACAAAATAAAATAAAATAAAATAAACACCAAGAAAAGAGCATTTCCTGGCTCACACCGCCTGTGGCATTCCCATATGCACCTGGCTTAAAAGCTCTGGTGCTTCCTGCAGTGCCTCCTTCATGTCCCATCCAGCCTCTACCCTTGCTTTGGGCTCCTCAGCTCATTTAAATGAAGCTCTGTAAAAGTTGTCAAAAACTGGAAAAAAAAATTATATATATATATATATCCAAGCTTGTAATATTGATATTAACAGGAGGAAAGATGTGTTGTCTCCAAGCTGTTGCACTTGGTGTCAGGAAACACTATAAGTGAAGATCTTTAAAATCTGCAGATCCTCTCTATTTTAAAGTGTTCCTCCTGGTTGCATTGAGGCATGTGAGATAAATCTCTGAGTAACAGCTGGGTAGGGCTTGGGTTTTAATTCTGCTGTGATCTAGAGGGGTTTCTTTGCTGCAAATGCTACTAGACGTTATGTGGAGGTGTAAGTTCCAAGTCACCGTTCGGAAGAGGACAAGGCCAGCTGCGTGTATGTATGCTGCTTTGGAAACTTTCATATTCACAAAGCAAAAAACCTTCAAACAAACAAAAAAATTGTAAGAAGGGATTCATCTTCAGATACCTCCCATGGACACCTGTGTATCCTTAAAGGAAGAAAAGAAGAACATCTGCGCCAGTCACCCCAGACACCCCTTATAGACTAGACCGAAAAAACAGACAAATAGTCAAAACCAAAAACTGTTCAGCACATGATTCATCGGATCTGCTGCGGAGGTCCATGCTGGGAAGAGAGGGGCTGTGCCCCCCAGGAGGCTGTTTCCCCCTTTGGTCACACAGGGTGGCAAGCTCCCATGCAAGCACCCACCCAAAGAGGTTTGTGGTAACCAGCACAGCCCATCTCCAGCTCCTGGTTCTCCTTCCACAGAGTTTTACGAGTTGGAAGCAATTCAGCTTGTCTGGTTTGACAGTCACTTCTTATTTGCTGGCTCGTGGCACCTGGACATCCATGAGAGGAGGTGGTCTGCAACCCCTCTGCGATGGGTTGTGGTGCATGGCAGGGCTGGGGACACCAGGATGCACGTGGTGACCGCCAGCTGCTGTCACGGTGAGAGCGCTCAGACCAGAGCCAGCTCCTGAACAAACATATGAACCCTCAGCTGTGGGTCTGTGCATCCAAGAGGGGCCAGCAGCACATTTGCAGCCTGAAATCACCGCTGCGAAGAGAGGCTGCTGCAGAGCTGCTGCAGCCAGAGGCGTGCGGCGAGAGCAGATCTTGGGATGCTAATTAATCCCCCTTTAGGAAGATATTTATTAGGCAAATGCCTCACATTCATACGCACATCTGCAGTCAACAGAGAGGCTTTGACTTCTTTTTTCCAGCCCAGCAAAGCTGAAGGGAGGCTGCTGTGGCCAAAGCCAGCGGTGCTGGGCTGCTTCTCAGGTCAAGTGGGCATCTGTGCCCACGGCATGGAAAAAGCACTTGAAATGACAGAGCTGCAGCCTGGAGGAGAACCCAGAGGTAGTTAAGAACAAGAGCCTGAAATCTCAGTACCACCCCTGATCGCTTGCTGAAGGAGATATTGCAAAGGATGGGGTCGGAGCTGTCCCTGGCAGACGGCCTCACTGTGCAGGGAGCAGCCCTTCTGGAGCCCCTGCACGAATACAACCTGGGGCAGCTTTTGCCATCAGCCAGTTAATTGCTGAGGTTCGTTGTTACGGCTCCTGATGAGCAAAGGATCATGGCTATTTGTGGCTTTTGCAGGAGAAAGATAGAGCCAACACCGTGTGCGTGGCCATGCCAGCAGCCCCTCTCCTTGCCCAGCAGATACGGAGCTGGAGAAGGTTCAAGGAGGCTTGTGGGGGACCTGCCTCGGTGCCCACCACCCCTCGGGTGTAGGAGCTCTTTAGGAGTAATCGTTCTTTCCAAATTGATCTGTTTGACTTCACCCTTAGGTCCCATTGCTTCAAGTTTGAGCAAAATCTAGTTGGAAAATATTTGCTTTGAGTCATTCAAACTCCAGTGTTGGATACAACCCTAAAGTTTTGGGGTGAGAGCGGGGTGTGAACTTCCCAGGAGGCAGTAATTCTGTGCATGTCTGCTGGGGGCTTCCTGCAACCAGGAAATGGGGGTGACCCCTTCCCAGGGTCAGACCTGCAGTTCAGGGAGGACAAATAAAGGCATTCAAAGGCTACCAGGTTGGTGTGCCACTCAGAAACAAAGCCAGTCTAAGGCAGACCTGCTGAAGGCAAAGCAAGCCTTTTCAAATTTCAAAGCAATTTCAAGTTGCAAAGCAAGTAATATTTCAGTTTCTTACTGAAAAATATTGAAACTTACTCAGCCTTCAGAGCCATATATCCTGCCCACATTAATTCCATTTTTTCCCTGGCTGTACAAATGGATCAAGCATCCATGCATCAAGTATCCTTCTTTACATTACAGTGAGAGCTGCTGGCATGAAATTCAAACTCTAAAATGTCCATCTTAATTAAATTGCTTCTATCCATGGGGTTCAGCGGTAGGTCATGGCATGTGGGAGATTTACCCCTAGGTCCTGGAGGAGCACAAGTAAACCCAAGAACAAAATCCTCGGTGACTTGAGCTGACAACTGTGTTCTTAAAGACTTAAAGCTCCTGGCAGAGCAGTTGCCTTGCCAGGAAGCTCTGCTAACAATATTCTTTTTATTCCAGGGGCCCAAATCTGCTGTCTGTGAACCTGACTGGCTTTTGCACTTGATTTCAGCGAGGCCCTTGATTTTCACTGACATGTGCTTCCGTCCGTCAGGGCCGCCTGCTCCATCCCCATCCCTCCTGGCTGCTCCGCCAGAGCCTCCCGTTCCCCCCCCTTCTACAGAATAACCCGTAAACCTGGCTTGGCGATAAAGAAAAGGCAAAGTTTGGCATTCAGACGGTGAGGACAGGCTCAGGAAAGCTGGTTCGGTGCCTGTGGCTTCTCCGAGCCGCTGCATGACCGTGCATAAATCCTCGGGTTTGCCTGTGCCTCGGCTCCCCCGCCGCGGCAGGGTACCCGCACCTCCGGCAGAGAGGGGATGCTAATTATTGCTCACGAGATGCTCGAATGTGGCAGCATAAATAGTAAACAAGGATTCGGAGCCTTTCTAAAAATAACTCGTCCGCAAACACTCGGGCCCATAGACTGGGACTGGAATTGGGAGCTTTCCTGGCTGTTATATAACTGCAGCGGTATTTTTTGAAGGATCGGGTTGGCTTTATTACTGTAGTTATTTCATAAATTAGCAGCATATCTGACTAGAAAGGATCAAACAAAAATAAATGCCTGCTTAACCCAAGCATATGGAAGCGCGTGTTATTTGAATTATATTTTTAAAACAGCAATCTCCTATCTTTGGCCTTAAGCTTTCAGAATGTGAAAGCGAACACTGCCCTGTTGCGGCTTTTTTTTTTTTTTTCCTTATCCACAGCCTCCTTGGCATCAGGTTGGCAAATTTGGGACTGCCAGGTGTCTCCTGAGTGCAGGAGCGGATCCGTGCCGAGGGCGAGACACGGTAGGGGACGCAGGGATGCCACACGTCTTGCATCTCCCCATCAGGGAGATCTTTCTGTAGGAGGCTCCTCTCCCTCGGGAGATGCTGCTCTCTTGGTGTTACAGCCTGGCCACTGCGTGGAGAGCCCTGCCTGGTGCCACTTTTTATAATCACACCCTGATCTCCAGGTATCACGGGCTTCGGGAGCGGCGGGATGCTCTGGCTGCAGTTACCGAAGATGCTCTGGCTGCAGTTGCAGGAGACGCTCGATAGAAACGGGAACTCTGCGAGCACCCGAGCCTGCTGCGAGGCCGTGCCTGCCCCTGCGAGCAGGCTGGCAGCGCTGCGGCGTCTGGCCGCAACTGGGTCCCACAGCCACCCACGGAGGGGCTTCTCGCGAGGGGCACCCGAGGCAGCGCGAGGCTGCCGGGGGCTCCTCAGGGTGGGAAGGTTTCCGAGCCCTTACCTAATCATTCCCCCTCTCCCCTCTGTGATCTCACTTCTGAGCCTTTTTTAACCAAAAAGTGAAGCAACGAAAACCCCGTGAAGTCCCCACGGGCGGCTCAAGCCTCAGCTGGAAGCAAAGCCCCGATCGATCGCCGCGCATCTTCCCGAGGACCACAGCGCGCCCCAAGGGAGCCCCACAGACCCCATGGGGTGCTGGCGGCGTGGCAGGGGGTGTGCACCGGGTGGGGGGACACAGATGAAGCTCTCGGGGGGCTGCCTCTGGGGGGGGCTGGGTGCGAGGGGGCCACCTGCCAAGGGGACGGACGCGCAGGTGCGCCTCCAAGGCTGAAACTTTTGGGGCGTGCGCGGCTGCACCCCACGGGGGGGGGGGCTCAAGCGGAGCCCCCGGGGGGGCAGCCAGCGGGACGAGAGGCCTCTGCAGCGGGCCGAGGGGGGGGGGGGGGGGAGGCCCCCGAGGTGCGGGGTTGGGGGGGCTCAGCATCCCCGCAGCATCCCCGCAGCATCCCCGCATCCCGCACCGGCCGCGCACGGCGCATGCCTGGGGCAGATGCCGGCCGGTTCCAACCGGGAGAGGCCGAAGCTTTTCGGGTCCTGCGAAGAGGAGGAGCCCATCTTCCTCCTCCTCCTCCTCCTCCTCCTCCTCCTCCTCCTCCCTGCGCATCCCCCCGCCCCCTCTCCCCGCGCAGCGTGGGCACGGCAGGAAAAAAAAAAATAAATATAAAAGTTGCGGGCCCGGGGAGGGGAGGCGGAGGAGGGGGGGGGGGGGGGGGAGGGCCGGGGCAAGGGGGGCGTGGGGAGGGGGGGATTGATGCGGGGCTGTGTTATTCCGGCCCGGGGGGGGGACACACACACACACACGCCCCCGCGGTGCGATGACTCACCACGGAGCGCCCACGCTGCCGCAACCCGCGGGGACACGGGGACATCGCCACCTTCCTACCCCCCCCCCCCCCCCTCCGCGCACCCACCCGCGTTCGCGTCCCCCCGTGGGGCTCCGCGCACCCGCAGCGCCCGTTCCAGAAAACGCTCGAATAAAACCAGCAGCCCCTCCCGCAACCCGCTCCCCCCCCCCCCCCAACCCGCACCCCCACGCGTGCATTTTCGGCCCCACGCGAAAATCATCCCCCCACCCCCCCCCACCCCAAATTCCCCGCCGTAGTAATTTGCAAGCGGCCGCGCTGCTCGCAAGAGGAAAGGAGGGGGGGGGGGGGGGGGGGGGGCGTGTAGGGTGGGAGGCGGGGGGAGGCGGCCCGCCCCCCCCGATCACATGGCGACCCCTTGCAGCCAATGCGGGGGGCTCTAGGACCCCGGGGACCCGCGGCCCCCCCGCCCTATAAATGCCTCTCCAAAATGCAGCGCAGCTCCTTTCTCCCGTCCCGCCCGGCCGCGCCGCTCCGCGCCCCGCGCAGCCCCCGCCGCTGCCTGGCGGGTCTCCGGCCCTGCTCCGCGCCCCGCTCCTTCCCCCCCCACCCCCCCCTTCCCCCCCCCCTTTTTTTTCCCCCCTTTTTTTTTTTTTTTCTTTCCCCCCCCCCCCCTCCTCCCCCGTTTTTCTCCTCCTTCCCCTCCCCGCGGGCAGTTTGCATGCATTGTCTGTCTCCCAAGATGGTTTGTGAGACCAAGATCGTGGCGGAAGACCATGACTCGATCCCGGGCTCCAAAAAAGACACGATCATTGTTTCGTCCTCCCAGATGTGGCCCACTTTGTCGGGCACCCCCTCTTCTCCCCTGAGCCCCCCCAAAGAGGAGCCCAGGCGCGACAACGTGTACATCCGCGAATTCCACCCCTCCGAGCAGGAGGTGGTGCGCCGCATCTTCTACGAGGGCATCATGGAGCGGATCCCCAACACGGCCTTCAGGGGGTTAAAGCAGCAGCCCCTCACTCAGCTGCTCTACGGGCTGCTGGCGGGTGAGTGCCTGCTTGGGGGGGCCCCACAAAATGGTGGGGGGGGGGTGGGGGGGGAGATCGGGGAGGGAGCGCCGCGGAGCCGCAGCGCTGCGGAGGGCGCAGCGCAGCCAAGGGGGGGGGGGGGGGGGGGGGTTTGGGGGGGTGAGCCGCAGCATTGCGCGGGTTTTTAGGGAAAAGGGGGGTTTGGGGAGGGGGGGGTCGTGGGGGTGAGGGTAGAGCTGTCCGTGAGGTTATTTCGTGGTTGGGATTGGGGGGGGGCACAGAGAGGGTGGAGGAGAGCGGTGCGCGCTTCTCGGCGCTCAGCGCACCGCCCCCGCGCAGCCCCGCGCGGGGGGGATTTGGGGGGGACCGCCGCGTGCCGCTGTTGCTTGGAGACAGCCGGGAGCCCTCCTTCCCCCCCCCCCCCCACCCCAGTGTGCTTTTTTTTGGAGGGGGTCGCCTCCTGGGGTTGCATGCCCAAAATAACCCCTGCAAGGTGTGCCCCCCCCCCCCCCCCCCCCCCCACACACCAAATAATCGTCCGTGATAACGTGCGCCCCTCGTGCGAATACTGATGAGAGCCCCGCATGTGCAAATAATAACGTGTGACCTCCCCCCCATCCCAAAATATAACCCCCAGGGTGGTTTCTTGTGCCCTTGGTGGCTGCAGGTGCCCCCCCCATGCCTTGTGGGAAGAGGCCGTGTGTCGGAGGGGGACCCCCGGCAGGTAGCGGGGTGCAGGAGTCTCAGCAGGGGCTGTGCTGGGGGAACCCACCAACAAAGGGGCACCCACAGAAGCCCCCCCCCCGGGTCTTCCACGCCTCCCCCCCCCCCCCCCCCCCCCCAAAGCATCGAGGCGGGCAGGGTGCCGTGTCTCCCCCAGCAGTCACTGCTTCCCGGGCTGGAAATAGTAATGCCGCAGTGGAAAACACATGGCTGCGGAGCGGCGTGCCTGCAGCCTGCCGTCTTCCCCCCTCGGCTGCCTCTTGGCCTTGCTGGGTGTGGGGAGAAATGGGGTCCGGGGCCCCCCCAGCATTCCCTCTCCCCCCCGGGCATCCCAGCCCCAGGGACGCCGCACACTGGGTTTCATAGTCCCCGAGAGCGTGAATCGCGCCGTGGTTGCGTATGCAAATGTCTATTTTGTCTGTGCTCTTTTAATTTATTTATTTTTTGTAAATGAGTTTGTATTCCGAAATCAACACTAAATTCTCTTTTCTGACAGGTATCGTTTATTTCTCTTCCTTATCTCCATAGTAATATGCTTTGTTGTGACCAAGTCCTTCCTGCTGACCTGCTGTTTGCCCATCTTTCTGATGGGCATGAGGTACTACTTCAGTAGAAAAGTTATCCTCCACTATCTCGATTGTGCGCTGCATACGGACATGTCCGATATTGAGCAATATTACATGAAACCGCCAGGTGAGTCCGAGTGCCCCCGGGGGGAGCCTTCCCCCGCCCTGCTGGGGAACATGGCTGCTCCGTGCTGCTGGCGCCTTTGCCTCCTGTCAGCAGCACTGAGCAAGCTCAAAAGTCACCAGAATCACCAGAATGCAGCTCTTTGGCCACACCAGGCACAAATCCCAAATCCAGCCCCCTTTTTTTTTTTTTTCCCTCCCCAAGATGTCCAGTCATCCTCTGCAGAATCCGTCTGCACCCGAGGGATGGGGTGTGGGTGCTGGGGGCTCACTGCGCTGCGCTGGGTGGGAAATGGATAATTACTGCCGGCTGTCTGCCCCCTTCTTGTTCTGGGTGTTTCTGTGCTCCTCGTGCATGGGAGCAGGTCTCAGAGTGGGAAGAGGGGGAGATGAAGGTCTCTTAGCACAAATGCATAGCCCATTTTAGGGATTGTGCATGTTTTCTTGCATTATTTAAGAAGAACCTTCCTTAACGCAAGTGTTTTGGAAGAGGCACAGATCAGGTATGTAAAGAGATACTGCCTCCATCCATTTGTTATGTACATGCATGTAATTAAAAGCATAATACCTAATGCTAATGTTTGCTCATTAAGCTGCAGAGAATCTCTTACATGATTAACTATAATAAACTAAGGCACTTCACAATTTGTCAGGCAGGGAAGGTGCTGTTTCCTTTCTGGAGGCATGCACCCGTGTCGAGAACCAGAGCAAGGGGCTACCTGGGCTGTCTCCTGAAATCAGGGGGCTTTGAGGTTTGCTTTTTGTGGCCGCATAGTGCTAGCAGAGAGCCTGGAGAGCGAGGTGATGCCAGGCACACGCGTTAATCTCTGTTTTCTCAGGGTACCTACTCAGTTGTTTTTCCATGGGACTGTTTTCGCTGCATCATTGCTGTTCCCCACGTGTGACTGACCTCTCCCTAAGGCTCTCCTCCTGGTCACTTCTAGAGGACTAATAGGATGTGCCACAGCCGCAAACTTTCCTTCCTCTCACTTCTGATATTATATTTACCTAGAATGATGCTCGTCCTGTAATAAAAGCCTCAAAATGTCTTAACAGTGCTTCCTTCAGATTTTGTTCCCCATCATAGCACACATCTCATGCAGATCTTGTTCCATCTTTCACAGGGGTTGTATTTAATTCACAGTGAAGCAACGTGTAACTTGCATGTAGCTCGTGTGTCCTTAAAAAGCGCAATCTTCCTTCAAGCTGTTGTCAAAAGACTAAAAGGGCGTGTGGCAAAACACTCCTGAAGCTCTGTGCTGAGGTTCGACAAAGCCCAGTGCTGGAGGAGGCAGTGGGGAACTGCAGAAAAAGAGCAGGCGGAGCAGGCTTCCGAGGTGTTTGAGCCACGTCTGTCCTTGGGGTTTGGGATTTGTGCGGTTCCAGGTTGGGTGTGGAACCAAGCTCCTGCATTTGTAATGCCAGCGTTTGTAGAAAATAAACCAAATGGGCTCACATGAACAGTCAGGAATGCCCCCCCGCTTGTTTTGGGTCAGGAACGTAATGCAGATAGGCCACACTGACAACGTGCCTTTGAACTGTTAGCATTGCTTTTATTTGAGACCTAACAGGGCTGGTTTCAATTTTAGAGCGAGTGTGTGGGCTTTAATTTTTGACAGAATTTAATCATGTGTAATTAGGCTTCTGCCATGCCATAAAAAGCAGATTTGTGGGATCACTGGTGCTTGTGAAAGGTGCTCGATGATAGTAGTATTAAGCAAGTTGGCTGGGGTCATAACGAGGTAAAACCCAGGGGAGTCTGGCAGGACTGACTCCATCCGTGGTGCCACTTTACATGGTGCCCATCCCCATGCCATGGCGCTGCATGGTGCTGTCTGCTGTAGCCTGGCACGAGGCACAAACTCAACCCTCTGCTCCGATTTCCCCCCAAATACAGTTGTCAGATTTCTTCCCTATAAGACATACGAACAGTTGTCTCGGAAAAGCCTCCAGTTCCATGCACTTCTGAGGCTTAGCACTTGCACTGTCTATTGAAACGTCCTGAGAACAGGCAGAAATGTGCCACATCAGCTCCCCCAGTCCCTGCATAAAGGACACAAATGACAATAGAACAACTTCCAAGTTTGTCTTTTATTGTGATAGTTTGCAAATTAGCACGCAGACATAAATTATTGCAGTGGGAACAAGAAGGGCTCATTCTCGTAAGCGATGCCTATTGTTCCAACTTAGATATTACTGAAAACTTTCTCAGTTGGGTATTTGGGAAGAAGTTGTCACAGGGAGGTTAATCAGATGCTGGGACAGGGGCCCAGGGAGGCTGTAGATACTGAGAGCTCATCTAGTTGAGGTAAAATGAACCTGATGTGACTTCAGGTTGGCTTGGCTTCAGCTGGGAGCATGACCAGGCAACTTCTCACTCCTTTGAAGCATCTTTATTTATGTGCTGATTTTTTTTTTTCAACGTGGAAGACAAAGGAAGGGAGCGTTGCCATGGTGGGTTTACGAATTGTTGCTTCTCATGGTGACAGACACAAAGGTAGAGTTGGGACATGGTCTCAAGGTCTCCGGTAAGGATGCTGGTTAGGGCTGTACCGAGGTTTTGCTCTTGGCATCAGTGGCACGAAGAACTGGTGTTTGCCGTGCGCTCCTTGTAGTACCCGGGTCGGGGTTCTGTTGTGCAGAGCATCAACAGCAAACAGCCTCTGGTCAGGCAGGTGTCTCTGGGGAGGAAATATTTTAACTACTGAAACATTTTAGTTACTGAAGTGGGTCATTCCTGGTGGTTTTGCTGAAGCATTCTTGCAGGCTGTGCAAACCATGGGTCAGTTTAAGAGCAAGAACTGAAAGGTCACAGTTTGTAGTGGGTTGTCATAAGCACCAAGATTAACGATTAGTGGTACTTGCTTCAAATATTTTTTTTTCTGCTGTAGTTTTTCTGACCCACTAGTCTCCGAGTTAGTTATTGTCTTAAATTTCCTCCACTGGGTTTTGTATGAACTGAAAAATATGTGCTGACAGCGATTTTGCTGAAGTACACTAGCCAAAATTTAAATCTTTTTCTCTTGTCCTCCTACACTTACACCAGGATTCTGGCAGAAAATTTGGGCCGGAGTTTAACTCTAAGCTCTTAGGCAGTAGATTGACTTGAATTGCTGTTGACTTCAAAGGAGCTGTTGGTGTTGAGTTGTGTGCTGGATCGGGATCTTAAAACAGAGGATTGAATGGCCCAGCCTTCACAGGCTCTTCGTTAGCTTGCAATTCTCATTTAAAGTAGCACATACTGGTGGCTTTTATTTTCTTCATAGAAAAAAAAAAAAGGCACTGGGGCGGTAGAAAAGGAAGGAATTGGATAATGGGCTTAATTGTCAACCAGAGTAACTTGGGCTGTAGTAAACAAAAAAAAAAATTAATTTTAAATAGAGAAATGCAGGAGGCAGGGCTCTACACAAATAAGAGGAGCACAGCTGGAGTTTCTTTTATGGTCTGATGGTTTTGTCGACTAATCAATTTTACAGTGTCTCTTCAAGCTTCTGTCACAGTTGGTTGTTTAGTGTATTTTTGTGGTGGTTTGTGTGTTGGAAAGATTCTTGCGAGGTTGAGGTCTCCGCTGGAGCGCTGATGGAAACCAGAGCTCCTCACTTCTGGCGTGAAACCGCTGCCCTCCCGAATGAGCAGAGCTTCTGTGGACGAACCGGCATGTCTTCTTGTGGTAGTTTCAGGCCTCATCTCCAGCTACGGTCCGTCTTGACCTGCTGTGTGGGTGCCCCTGCAGCAGGACGTGCGTGTGGTGGTGGTGGTGCGAAGATCTCCTTGTAGGCCTCTGCCCCAGCAGGACGGGCAGGTGACTTGGAGAGCTGTGGCTGCTAGAGCTGGTGGAGGCCTGAGGGCATCTGCCTTGTGTAATGCAGCCGATTAAACTGAGGAATTGCTGTGGGATATGTCGGGTTAGGTTCAACATGCCAGGCTGGCAGCTGTGGTTTTCGGTGGTGGCTGCATGTCTGCAGCCATCGCTCTGTGGTGGCGTGGGCAGGGCTGGAGGGAGCGGTTCTACCATCTCCTGTGAGTCCCCATCTTGGACTTTCTCCTTGCCAGTTGTGTACAGGGAGGCAGCTGTCCTGGTGGGCAGGGCAGAGCAGGTTTCCATCACATCTGGTACATGAATAGGTTACATTATCCTGGGGTTGAACTGGGCCCTAAAACAGGGATGGCTCATGAGGGTTTAGTCCCTGCAGCTCATGGGCGGCACATCACTCAGGTGAGCCCAAAAGAGGGATGTCCTGCACTTCCTTCTCAGCAGAGATCTTGGGTTCATGTCCTTCTCCTGGGCCACCAGCTGAGGTGGGCTCAGAAGGTTTTTGAGGAGGTGACACCCTGCTCGTGGCAGCACTGCTCGCTCCTTTCCAGGCACTGCTCACGTTCAGTGCAGCAGCTGGGTGAAGAACGGGTATTTCAGTTGTGCTCTTGGGCTGGGCACAGGGGTTTTCATGCCAGAGAACAGAGCTGACACCAGAAGGGCTGACCCCAGGAGCACGTGAGGAGATGAGCACCTGGATGAGAAATTATGCAGTTTCTGTGCTGCCAAACCTGGGGGGCACTGGTGGGGTGAGCGGCCCCATCGTGGCTAGCACTTCTTCCCCAGGCACACTGGTGTTTTGGTGTACCAGGCCAGTGTGGGCACCATGAGGAAAATACAGGGGCCAATGGGAGCTGTGGTTGCTCTGCCTCACCCTGTGCAAGCTGGGGGGGGGGGGTTCCTCCCCATGGTGGGGGTGATGGCCTGCGGCAGGGAGGTGGATGGAGCCCCCCAGGCTCCAGTTCTTCCACATTCTGGGTAACTCAGCAAGCAGCTGAGCCGCCAGATAAGCGGGAGGGACGCTGCCCACTGATAACATTGTTTTGAAAGAATAGAGCAGCTCTTGCTTTGCAAAGCCAGGGCTTAGTTACCTGACCCCGGGAGGGGGTGGGAGGGGGCTCGGGGCTGCTGCTTCCCAGTGCAGGAATGTGTTTTTGGAGAGCCCTGCCCTGCTTGCCCATGCCCGAGAGGCAGCAGGAATCTAAGGCATCCCTATCTCCAGCATTTCTTGCTGGCTTTGCAGCACCCTGACCTCGGGCATCTGCCAAATCCCTGCGCTGGCTGTCGTGGGTCGGGATTTTCTCCTGCGTGCCGCTGCTCACAGAGAGCTGGGGAGTCCAGACTGGGGCTTGGAGTGGGAGCAGAAAACCCAGAGGAGAGGCTGTGTCCTGATCCTAGCGGCAGAATTTCCCAGCTCTGCTCCCACCAGTGCTGGGAGTGGAGGTCAGGTCTCATCTTTTGGAGGTGAAGGGCCTTTCTTCTGTGTCTTGCGTTGTGGCATCTCGGCCATTCAATGGAGATGCTTCAAGGGATGAGATCTGCACATCAGAGAGATCTTGCAAGATTAGGATGAGACAGCTTCAGACACAATGCTTTCCACTATAAAATGCACTGAAGATATTTCAGAGACTGGCCTCCTGCGAGACGAGTGCTTAACAATTCCCAGCGTCACTTTTTGGTTACTTACACCTTAGCTGAACTGGAACTGCCTGCTTTGGTATTTCTCACACGGTGCCTGTCTTGAGCTGAACTCGGGAAGCAATAAACAGCAGCTCATGTTTCCAAGTTTTAGGGGTGCATGTTATCTAGCATTGGTAACTGACCAAAATATTTTATTATTTGAATTACGTAAAGTGTCTATTAAAGTCAGGTTGCTGCTCCCAAAAGCTACCTCTTCTGACACAATTAGTCCTCCACATGCGAGGTCCTCTGTTGCTGTGGCCATCAGGAGCAGGGACCTGCCCACATGGGACAAACCTGACACCTTTGCCATGCCACCCCATGCCACTTTCTTGGGGCTGAACATCCCCAGGGCTTTCTCCAGCACAGGACCAAGCACGGACACGTCGGCTCTGCTGGCTCCCAGCTGTTCTGGTATCTCGGCCAGCCCTGTCGCAACCCCATGCTCGTGCTGATAAGCACCTGGTGGGGCTGCAGGGGCTGGTAATGCCTGGGTCTTCAGAGTTTTTTTTTAATTATTATTATTTTAGGCATGCTTAAGCAGTGCACATCTTCCAAAGAGCAATGCTGTGAACTGATGGTTGCCCATGGGAAAATTGGAATTGTCTGACTTGTTCAGGACTGTATCGCAGACACAAATAGGATAAACATGTTCATGGGGAAGCCACCGCAGCCTTGCTCCCTCTCCTTTTATTTCTTTATTACTGGAGTAGGAACATATGCACAACCCCATTCCTCAACATGCGTATCCTTAAGACAAAAATAGACCTTGCTTCAGATCCACTAGCTTTGGCACATTCCCATGTCAAAATGAGATGAAAATACATTTTCTAGTAAATTTTGCAGAGCGCTATAACCTATTTTTTTTCCTTGCATTCAAAATTTCTCTCTCAAGGTAATTGACGTGGCTGTCAGTTCATGCAGCAGTGTTTAAATTGGTAGCCATGACTTGGGGGTACGGCACTGCAGAAAGCAAGCTCTGTCTGCAGGTATTTAAAAACCCAGTACGTGCAAGTGCTCTTAATTAATCTGTGATACAAGAAGTAATAAGTTGTGTGAATTGAACGTCAGCAGTTTTTCAGGCACCGTTAGCTCCTCAGGACTGCCAAACGTGAGCTGCGCAGGGACTTGTGAGCGTTAATAAGGCAGCAACATCAGGCATTCTGGTTTTGTCTGGCTTTGAGCATTCTTTTTTTTTTTGCTTTTTCTCTACTGTTGGTTGATTTCTGATGTTTTGGCTGCATGCAACTTCTCGTGACTGTCTCAGCGAATAAACCTAAGGAGGAATACAGAATTTTCTCGGCAAGTTTAACTGCAAAATAATTAGTCTCATAAACTGTGTTCAATGGCTTTTCCTCCTCCCACTTTATTTGGAGTAGCTGAGATTTAAAACAATTACCCCAAAATATGTTTCAGCTGAAGGCTTTCAGAATTGTCTAAACTTAGGCTCCACATTGGGTACCTAAGTAGCAGTGGGAGATTTAAAAGTACGAAGCTTTGAGCCCCTCTGACTCTGAATTTTGGAAGTAGCAGCCCAAGCTGGAATCTCGTTCCCAAGCACCAGAGGCATTATATTTAGCTTTTTAGGGTTTTTCAGGAGTGTTTGTGATCCCTGTGTGCAGAGCCAGGTGCCTGAATACTTCAGAAATTATCAGCTCTGTATCTTAAGGCCTCTAAGTTTTTTGAAGGAAAACCAAAAACCAGCCTTTTACATAAAAACCTAAGTACACGGACTGATTTTCAACCAGCCCAAGCTCTCCAAATTTCACAGTGGATTCCTGCTGTAGGCTTAAATCTTCATCCAAGTCCCTGGACTGGGATTGGGTTTTTCCCTGCTGTCAGGAGGTTCGTGTCTGGCCTGAGATGGGCAAGCTGCTGGCGATGGCAGCAGGGGAATCCTGCCCTGGGGTGCTCGCTGGTACTGACAGGCATGGCAGAGCCCATGCCTGTGGTTTGGTAACGCAGTGCTGAGGATCTGTTACAAATAATAGCGTGCTTTGTGCTGCTTTCTTCCATCCGCAGGAGAGGCTTCGTGGAGTGTTTTGCCAGTGTCTGGTTCCGTGATGCGTGGCCTTTGTTGTTGCTTTCTGCATCAGTGAAACAGGGAGCTTCAAAGCATATTTTTAGTTTTTCATTTTTTTTTTATTTTAACCCCCCCCCCGTAGGAAGCTGAGGAATCATTTTTTTCTGACAGGTGGCTAATGAAAGCAGTCTTCAAGCGAATCCAAAGATAGCAGAGCGTCTTGCATAGCTTCTATTCACAAATCCCTCATTTGTAAGTGGTGCCAATAACAAGATTTGTTTTTTTTTTGTTGTTGTTGATAAAGGCAAACTGGAATCACCAAGAAGCCTCGGCCTTGCGTTTTTATTAAGGCACCAAAACCAGTTCATGCTGGTTGGGTTAGAGACAGGTGTGTGCCACGGTGTCTGTTACAGATGGCTTCGAGCCATTCTTTCAAGTAGTCTATTGACTCGCTGGACCCCAGCGATCAATTAAGTATTTATGAAAGCACATCCTGTATCATTTAGCATCTTCTATAACTGCTTGACAGGTGCTTCTTTCCAGAGCTGAAGGTGTCGTTTCTTAAAGGATAATCCTGAAATTTTGACCTGGACCACCCAGAGCTTAATGCCAAGTGGGTTTGTGCTTTAAAAAGGGATTCTGTGAGTTAAAGGCTTTTCAAAACAGGTAGCAGGGAACATGTGTTGTATGTGTATATTTTAAATGGCTATGTGAGATATTGCCATTTAAAATTATATTTGCAACAGTTTACACATATACAAGCTAATAGAAAAATGCAATGCATTAGTCTCATGTTAGTGGGTACTGCTTGCAATGATAATTTGCAAGTACCAATTTTGTCACTTAAAATTCATGCACTGCTTGTAGGTTTTATCTAAGTGGCAAAACTGAAAACCCAGGGTTTTACGAGAAGATGATTTTTCTGTTCAGGAGCCAGAAAATAAAAGGGAAAATAGTTTTGGTCCAAATTAAACTGATTTACTGCTCCCTCTTTTTTTCTGCTCACTGTGAGGAACCAAAAATCTTTATTTAGTGGTGAATGCAATGCTTTCCTCAGCCTGAAACAAGTGTTGGCTTTGATACAGGCTTTCTTACGAAGCAAAGACCAGCTCCAGGTATATGGTTAAAGAAAAAAAAAAAAAAAGCTGATTGCAGTAGAGCCATGTTATCTCCCAGCCAGGCACCCTAAATACTGTGCTGTAAGGACTCAGTTTTTTGCATGGCATTATTACACACAGACCCAGTGCTGGGACCAAGTGGGTCCCAGCACCCGTTAGTGATCAAGTGAGGCATTTTATACTGGTGTAGGAGTCAAAGAGGTGGTATCGTGGTGGGGACCCACTTCAAAATCCCAGTAGCCCATCAGCGATGTGGGGGTGAGCCGTGAGCAGGAGTAGTGCCAGTCTGGATTTCATGCGTGTTTTTTTCCTGGCTGAAGATCTTTGGTGAATTCAGGACAGACCTGTAACTTGTTTTGAATTGACAAAAAAATGCATTTTTAAATAAGCTACTTGTCTGGATTTACTCTCGATCACCACTAATTGCTATACAAGCTGCTCCAGCACTCTCTTGCCAACATGCTTGAATCCTGACTTGGAAACCAGTATGAGAGGTGCAGCTTTATTTGCTTTTTACAGTCACAGCTCTCGGTCTCTGCACTAGATGCTGGCTGAAGTGGGGGTGCAGGACCAGCTGGCCAGCCGTGCATGGCTCCTTAGTGCTCCTCGCATCCAGCAGTCACACAAACTGCTCTCAGATCATAACAGCAACTATGGGGAACCAACAGTGGCTTCTCGGTTGTTGTTTTTTTCCATTTTTCCCCGTCTTTTCCCCTGCCATTGCAGTTCTTTATCTCACTTTTTGCAGTCTTGTGTCAGACTGCAATGGTTTTGGTTTTTCTCATCCAGATCCTGCTTGGCTCTCTTGCCCGTCCCTGTGCTGAACTCTGCCTTGTGTTTTTCTGGGCCAGCCCTGGCTTCATTTGTCACTTGTAGCAGTTCCCAAAATGGTGGTCCCACACCACTAATATCTCCCTTTTCATGTCTCTGATCTTTCCCTCCTCCTCCTCCCATTATGTTTTTAAATTTTGTGCTTGCGTCCCTTTGCTTAATTCCATTCCACAGGCAGTTCTCCTCTTTCTTAGCGTGTCATTCAGATATTCTGCATGGTGAGCACCAGTATTTATTTTTGTTGGTAGAATGTTCAGAATAACAAAAATGAGAAAATAAATACAAGTCAGCAGCACGAGGATATTGTGTCTGCTAAGCTGAAAACACAGTGTGTCAGCGCATAAACCCATGTGGTGGGGAGAGAACATTTTGCCTGAAGGCAAATGAACTGCCAACAACAGGATTTCTTACACCTTCTTTAAAGCCTCTGCCCTGCCTCGCTCAGATGTAT
This sequence comes from Cygnus olor, assembly GCF_009769625.2. Lineage (NCBI taxonomy): Eukaryota > Metazoa > Chordata > Aves > Anseriformes > Anatidae > Cygnus > Cygnus olor. The sequence continues at coordinate 68,936,947 of NC_049172.1, read as the reverse complement.
CTGGACATGGCCTATTGATCTTTTTCCACTACAACTCTTTTCCGAAAACCCATTCTTAGCATTTTAATGGGATGTAGAAAATCCTCATTGCAGTTAGAATACAGGAGAAAAAAATGTAAAAAGTCCTTCCCTGTGATCAGGGCTTTTTGTTCTTTTTTTGGAGGTGCCAAATTTGTTCCTCCTCCCTGGAACTAGCTAACAGCATCAGAAACCCCGTGTAACACTTCAAGTGGGAATCCAGGGAAGACCTAAATATGCCGTCTTTCAATTTAAAATAATGTAAGTAGTAAGACTGCAAAGAGAAACTTTTCAAAACAGGCTGGTTTTGGAGCACCTGCCGTTTTCAAGCGCTAACCAATTTTAGATGATGTTTGGTTAGAGCAGTAAAAGCATGTCAGCTACTCAACTGCTGTCTTCCATAACCGCAATTTAGTGTCTCAGCCACGTGAGAGTCTTGGTAAAGTCATCGCCATTGGAACAACGTCATTGGGGGTGGGATTGGTTGGGAGAGAGAGAAGGCAAGGCGGGGGGAAGGTATTGTAAGAATGGGGTGGTAATGAGAGATCAGGTGGATTTTTATTTAAAAAAAAAAGTCCAAACTGCTTGAAAGGAGTGATCTTGAAACACCTTTTCAAACTTGTGCTGCTTGTACAGTCAATTAGGTTCACTTAATGGCTACGAAAATACACGTCAGGTTTGATTCTAGAACCTGCAAATGTTCAGAGGATAACATCAAGCTGTGTGGAGATCTTTGTGCAGAAATAAGCCATCATCAAGTTTTACAGTGCTTTTTTTTGAGCCTTCAGTACTCTGAAAAGCATCAAAGCATCTGCAAGTTTTTTTTTTAAGAAGTGGGAACATTTTTCATGGATAGTGCAAACAGCTAAAGAAGATTTCAGTGAAATTCTTTATATATATATATATATATATATATGTATATGTATGTATGTATAAACAAAAAAAACTCCCCGCATTTACTGAGACTGAACTCTGAGAGAGCTTAGCTTAAAGATTCAGTGGAGCATTTGCTTTAACTTAACTGTGTGCTTAAAGCCCTTGTCTTGTGTTAGGAATTAAAAGCATACTTAGGGATGTCCTTCAGCACAGGTCCACATACTGTTTTGATCTTTACAGGAAACCTGTGGCATGAATGGGAAATGCAGTGACATGGGGTAAACTTGCCTCCAGTTTCTTGAGTTGGCTGCGAGATGAGTATGTGATGTTTTAGGGAAAACTGGTAGGTACATCAGGAGGAGTTGTTTCAGTCAGGAACTTGCTCTTAATTTCATTCTGCTCTTAGTATTGGGGGGTTTGGTATATAATTAGTGTTGCCTTTGTAGTAGGGAAAATCCACCCGATCCTCAAAATACTGTATTTCTACCCCATTTCTGTGGATTTGCATCTCTCCCGGCTGTGGTTGCTGTAGATGCTGCTTACATGGATGAGTGGATCCTCTTTCAGCAAGGCTCAGGGCATGAGCCCAGTGATGTGCTGCCTGCAAGTCTCTGCTTTCACTGCCTGTGAGCACGCTGCCCTTCACTGCCACGTGTCGCCCTCTGTGCTCAGTTGTCTGCTTGCTCCGTTGGTTATTTCACAGATCTCCTTCAAAGCCCTGGCTCTCATGACCGGCGTTCAGTTTGGGGCCAAGGGGGAAGGAACCCCGCTCGTGGGGATGTTGGGTATGCGATGTTGGTAGGTGGTTGCTGCAGGAGATGTGGGAAGAACTGGATTAGGTTTCTCTAGGGAGGTTTTGGTCAGAGTGGTTTGGTGTGGTAGCCTGAGCACGTGGCAAAGGGTTTTTTGTTTGTTTGTGTTTTTCCCTTTCTTCATTTTTGAGATGTAGACGTTTATGCATGCAATTTTCATTTTATGTTAATGCATCATCCACGACAGGTCCATTGTCTGCCCAGCCGGGCAGATGTTCATGTGTTTATGGATGCGCAATCTTCTTCTGGTGCCATACTCAACAGATGTGCTGGTTTCAGCCTGGGCGTAGCGAGGTTCAGTGTAATTGCACCCCAGACACGTTGGCCTCGATGAGGCATAGGAGCATGTTCTCAACAAGGTACGTGTTTTCTGCGGCGTGGCAGGGCTGTGGCTTCAGGTGCAGCACGGTTTGCTGAGAGTTAAAGATCAAAGCAACGTGTGGTGGCTGAGGCTTGCACTGCTCGGGTCTTGGTGGGGTCTGCAGCATGGTGGAACGGAAGGAGAAAACACTGAGGACCTTTGTTTTCATTATTACACACCAGAAAGAAGTGAAGTCTTGCCCGAGTTGCTCCAGTGCTCAATCTCCTTGATGTGCAATGCTGCTAACAGTGTGCAGGGGAGGCAAGAAAAGCCCTTCGCGTTGGTGTGTGCAGGTGGAACACGACAACCTTACCCCAGGGCCAGATTTAGCTGCGTTAGGTATAAATAGAACAGCCCTCCAGGGATTGAATATTTATGGTAAATCTAGAAAAATAAAAGGTCTGCAGGCAAGAAAGGTGTTAACTGACAGCACAAGTCTGAGGGGCTCATCCTGGGGGGACACAGCAGGGAGCGTTCATGGGCTTCTTGGACCAGATGCTTCTGGACTGTCTCTTCTGACATTTCTACCTGTCCCCCGGTGTTACTGCCTGCTCTCGGTTCCTGGAGGGCCCAAACACAGGGAGGCATCTGCAGCTGCCAAAAGGATCAGGTGTGGCCCTTTTTTCTTGGCCTGCTGCATGTGGAAATTGCTTTTCTCCCCCCTTCCCACTCCACTGCGATGGGTTGTGGGGGCTCAGCTCAGGGTGGCAGCTGGGGACCGTTCACATGATGGGGTGGCAGGTCCCAGCTGATTGTCACTGGTGTCCTTGTGTGATGCCTGAGCTATGGGAAGGGAGAGTTGTTGTATTTGTTCAGCACCATTTCAAGCTGCTGTGCTAGAAATAGGAAGAAATACTTGTTGCTAGCAATAGGCTTGAAGAGATCAAGCCATTTACCGACTGCCTTCAACCTGCAGTTTGTATCAAATCTGTGCCCTGAACGAGTTCTCCTTTTTTTCCTGCCTTCCTCTACTTTGAGCATTGAATTCTTCGGTGTGGTTTTGGAGAAAATGTGACTGCTTATGGCTGCTGTTTCACTCCAGTCGATTATTAATACAATGGGAAGGTAGATACTGGGGAGGTTTGATTCATTGTGTTAGCAACAAGATAGGATTCTTGTGAAACTCGAGTCATGTGCAGAAAGAAAGGCTTTTAGCGTAGCAATCGTATTTATTGTTAGTTTTGGGGGAGTGCAGTGGAAGTTTCCCTTTGCCAGGCGGCGTTGAGTGAAACACATTCCCACCCCTGGAAGCAGAGGAGCTGCGTGGGGGTCTGAGACTTTTCTGGTCAGTGTGTCTGCACCATAAGCTATTGTTAATGATTACTCCTAATTATTGCTCATCAGTTGCTGTAGTAATGAGATCCCCATTCAGAGGCTTTTGAGGGCAACAGGAACATTTCCTTCTAACGTGCTAAAACAAAAAACAACAGCAAACATGTTCAGGACTGTTGACAGATGCCATACAGCACCTTTTGGCTGGATATACATGAGCACTTTGTGGCATACAGCTGAACATTTCCAAATTGTGCGTTTGCCCGTCTGCATCACGTCTGTGGCACGGGCTTCCTTGATGTCCCTGGAAGTAGTCAGGAGTGTAATGCCTTTTGCAGGTGGGGTATTTTTGGCTGCCATTTTCTAAATAACCAAATGTTTTTAGTTCCCCCTTCTTACATACAGCTAGGTGGTCTCCCTGTTGAGTAGGGGAGGCCCCTTCCAGCCTTGCTTCCAATGCTGATTTAAAGAGCTCTACCTGCATAGGTTATTCTGTGTTAAAGTATCATTATGCTGGATCCCAAGCTTGCACCAACGTCTTGGGTGCAATTCCTCTTGACAGCCTCATTCCTGGTTAAAAGTGGTTGTTCGCAGAGCTCTGGTCAGGCTTTGCTATGGTTGTTTGCCAAGGAGAGGCTCCCCCGGAGGGTATCTCGCCTAAAAGTTTGTTGACCTCTGTTAGAGCAGCATAAAACTCCTCAGAAGTCCTTGTAGAGATCAGAACCGCTTTTATTATTTAACCTTAAGTAAATGTAACGTTAGTTTCTCTCTTTGCTGTGAAGCATTTGGTGCAGTTCCTGTGTAGGTACATGCGATTCTATTCAACTGAAGAGAGGCTTGGCTAAATTTAGACCAGACAAGTAATGATAGATGGCTAAAATAAGATCGATTCTACCCATTTTCCCCATGTGATTTATGTCTAGGCCAACTGCTAAGCGAAAACGGAGTCATTTGATGATACTGCTCAGTGTCTTTTTACAGTAATGTACATAAAGCAGAAGCCAGCCAGCAAATAATGAATTGTAAAACATCCAATAATTCTCGATTTTTGAGTTTTTTCAGTATTTGGAAGTGGAATGTGCCGCAGTGTAAGTTCAGTACCTTTCAGAAAGCAATAAAGCCATAGAGTGAAAGATTGATAAGAAGATGAAGATGGAGCATTAACGGTGTCCTTTTAAGAAGCTGGCTTAAAACACAACCAGCAGTACGTTTTATTTTGTAAACTGATTTAACAAGAAGCTAATTGTAACAGCAGTCATTTGGAGCAGTTACTGGGAAGGATGCAGGCTCACAAAGCTGGCAGAAAGTCTTGCTTCCTTTTTTCCTTTAAAAATCTAGCTAAGAACAGCCGAAATACTAAAAGCATTGGCTTACTTAAGGTCTGACTCCACAATTTATAGGCTTAGCGAGGATTTGGGATGCATACAGAACATCTGCTCTGCAAATACTTTAAATACTCATTTTTTGTCACTCTGTGCAGACCAGTCCCTTCTGTGACGTTGGTCCGGGGGGAGTCATCATACAGCTAGAAAACGCTGGTCCAAAATTGTATATTTTAGTCTCTAGCTGCTCCTTTAAGCTATTTAATCATTTGCTTATTGATAACTGTTGATCTCATGCAAAAAAACCCCAGCCACTGCCTGGTTTCTCAGGCTGTGCTTTCTCTTGGTGATGTAGTGGGTGGATTTCAAGGGCTAGGCTAGTAGTTTGGTCTCCTCGCTGCACAGCATGCTTTTCTGCCCGTAGCATGGAGCAGAGGGGCACAGACAGCTAAATGTGTACTGATGGATGGAGCAGGGATGCTCTGGACCCCCGGGGGCTGAAGGCTGTTTGGGAAATCAGACCGCGATGTGCCGATGTGGGGCTCTTGTCGTTCCAGGCTGGGTCCTCGCGAGGCTTCAGAGGGGAAAGGTGTGTGGGTAGGAGCTGCCTCGTGGTCCAGAGGAACAGGCGGAGGTTTTAAGCAAAGTTTTGAGGTGATCAGGGGTGCCTGCTGGGTCCTATCTCCAGCAGGCGCAGTGGGAGATGCTGGAGCAAACCTGTCTGCTTTCGGAGATCTGGCTGCTGCACAATGTGCTCTTCTTGTCTCCAGTCAAAAACCTGTGAAAACTAACTGTAGCTAGCTGCCGACATCTCAGGGGTTTTTGGAGGGGATTTGTCACCCCAGAAAGAAATACCTGTGACAAACTAGCAGGGTCCTCTGGAGGACAGGCCAGCTCCATTGGGCAATGTCCACATCTCGCCACCATCCCCGTGCCACGTGTGGGGCCGGCGCCCTTCTGGCCCTTGGCACAGCCCGGTGTGCTGCCAGCCTCCCTCCCTTCCTTGCTGTCCTGGGAAAGGAGCCAGCATTCGATCCTCCTGCAGTCCGGTGACACTGCTAAAAACCTCCTGGCATCAGGGGTGGTTTGGTTGGCCTCTAATGTGGAGCGGCAGCAGCCAGAAAAAAAAGAGATGAAAGGGAGCAAAGATGAAAAAGGAGGTGGATGGAGAGGCAGCCGGGGCTGGTGGCAGCTCATCCATCTCTCCTGGCGCTGTGCACACACGCAGGTGATCTCGTCGCCTGCCCCTTGGATGTCCCGTGAATCAGCCCCTGTCACCCGCCCTCGGCACGCGGATGCTCGGCCCTGCGCCCTTCCAGCAGGGAGTTATTTATGGCAGGGCGATGAATCCTCCGCTGGTAGCTTGCGTGGAGTTATTTATGTGAAGGAAGGGGTCCCGCAGCGTTTCTAATTTCATGCATGGGTAATTCTTGTGTGTCCCTGACATTTTTTGCTCCCCCCACGCCTGTGCCTTGTCTACTGCAGAGGGATGCTTGCGGGTGTCAGGAGTGTCAAGGCAGGGTATCTCACATCTCATCCACTTTCCGTGGCCGTAAACTACTCTGAAATGCCATTATTTTGTAGGAGCCCTCCAGGAATGTCTTCTTAACTGAAGTCAAGGGTAGAGTTATTAGCAGAAGTTGTTGGAGCTGTTATTCAGCCCTGCTTGAAGCCAAGGGGAACTAGGAAGGTAGAAGGGAGAGAAATGAAGACCTGGGAAGAGCGGAGGTAAGGAGAAATAACGTGCTTCACAGGCACAGTCCCCTCCCCGCCCTGGTTAGCAGCACTTATTTTGCAGCACCCAAGCCTCCTTTGTCTTGACGTTGATTTAATTTGGCCGGTCTGCCCCTTGTTTTGCTGAGGATGGAGGGGAAGGAGGAGGAGGTGGGATGAAAGGCTGCGGGTTCAAACAGCATCGGCAATGCACAGCTGGGACACCGTCAGCGTTGGGCTGGGGACTTGTCTGCTTGCTGCAGTAAGCACTGAAAGCTGCTTATATAAATACTGCTGGCAGGAGGAGAGGTGAGGCACCGAGCTTTGGGGCTTTTTAATAAAAACAAGAGTAGCACAGCTGCAGTGTGTGCTGCAGCACAGCCTCTGCAGGCTCCCTGTGCACTGCCCAGCTCGGGCTGCCCTAAACCTCACAGGAGGCTGGGCGATGGACTCTGTGGACAAATATTTAAAGCTCCGTGCTGTGTCAGTGTGTTGCGCTCCCTCTGCCCTGATATTCCTGTTGCATCGGGTCACAGGATGTCAGTGGGTTGTAGCAAGGAGTTCGGGGCATCTGGGCTTTGCAGCTAGGATTTGCAAGCCTGTCAGTTTTGGCAGGCTGTTGTGTGTGTTATGAGTGAGGAACTGCAGATCCTGCCCTATGGGAAGTGCTGGGCTCTTGTTTTTTTGTTTTTCCCTTTTCCCCCTACCTTAGTGACCTAGGGGAAGATCAAGGATGGAGGCTTGCCCCGTGCAGGGTGCTGCAATGCGAGGTCAGGCTCTCGCTCCTCCCAGCCAGCCCTGAAGACTCAAACTGAGACCTCCACCTCCTCCCACAGCGCACGCCTGCAAGTCCCATCTCTGCCAGGGATGCGGGTTTGCATATTTTTAATGCTGGGGAGGCCTGGCCAGAGTTTCCCATGGCGTCAGCTTCCTTCTGTCTCGGTGGCCAGGGTGACTCCCCGCTTTTGGAGTGTGTTCTGAGGAGGTCGCCCGCGACAGCTCCGAGCCGGGAGGGGAGTTGCACACATCTGTGCTGTGGTGACACGCTGAAGCAGAACCGAAAATCACAATCCGTCTAAACCGTGCTTGAAGGGATATCATGTCCGTCTGGAAGTGACGTTCAAGAAGTAGCCGTGAAAATCGCCACCTCTGAAAGAGGGTGAATTGCCCTCGTTTTGCTGGCGGTGCGAGCTGGCAGTGCCTCTTCTCTGGGCATCTGCTCCTTCCTGGAGCTGCTGCGAAGGGAAAAAGGCTGGAAACCAGCGTGCATGCACCCAGCCTGCACCGAGTTTTATTGCCTCACCTGTGTGCTGCCTGGATGTGAAATCAGGGCTCGGCCACAGGGCTTCAGCCATAGCAGCGCCTTCCGTGAAGAAAGAGGAATAAGGCCGGTCTGCTTCAGGGGTGAGGTTTCCAATGGGGTGAGCTCCTGTTGAAAACTGTCCCTGGGGAGCAAACCCCCACAAAACTGGCACCAGCAGTAGGTGATAGCTGATCCCCAGCCCCGTGAAGGGAAGTGATGGGTTTGCTCTGGCTCTGTGCCCTGAGTACCGGCACAGAGAGGCAGTTCTGGGGCGGCAAGGCTTTGCTTGCTCCCCTGGAAATTTAATAGGAAGAGATGGATTTGAAAAATATCCCAGAATGTCTGTTTTCTGTCGCATCAACAAAAAAGCCAAGACAGACCTTTGCTTTGCCATTAAATTCTGGCTTCAGGAGTAGCTGTCTTTGAGCACTGTGGGACGCTGGAGAGCGGTAGGAACCTGTGGTATTTAATCCCGTAGGGCTCCGGGTGATGGGGAAGGCTGATGTCTCATTTTCCTCTCCTCTAGCAGTACTCTCTGCTATTGCTTTCGGTTCCAATCTTTCCACCCATCCACCCACTGGCCTTTTATTCCCTAAAGGGTGTGGAAGAATTTGCAGCAAAAAATAAATGAACTGATTTTCACCCACCATCCCTGTCGGCTGTGTGGGGGAGAGCCGTGCAGCTCATGACAGGAGAGGCTTGCGAGAGCAGTGGAGCTGTGTCCTCAGCTGAAGAACCACAGCCAACCTTTGTAGGTTATTCTCCCCACCAGCTCACTGCTATGCATTTCTTACAGTAATTCCACTATCACCATGGCTCTTTCTGGGTACAGTAAATAAAATATATCTTAAGTGATGGTCCTGTAAGACCAGGAGGCTTCATGGTGGTGAAGTCCAAGTTGGTAGCCAGCTGCTTGGTTTAGCTTACTTGCTGATAAGGCAGAACTGCTGGTCTTTCGCCATCCCAGGTATTTCATAGAGCTTTAAGGAGGTGGGAGACAAAGGAGCCTTGGCTTTGCTTTATTTTACAGTGTCTTTTGTAGGTCTTGTTTATCCCAGTGTGACAACTTTCCTCTAAACTCCTGCTTGCAAGCAAAGCAACCTTCCTGTTATAAAGCTCATGCCCAATGTATGCTGGTTTTCTAATCCCGACCTAAGCTTTCTTCTGTGACTCATGGTCTTAAGTGCAGTGGAAGCCTCGTTGTATGGTAAAGCCTGGAGGCATGTTGTGTGGGTCTTTTTTAAGGAAGGTGCTACCCTGAAAGTTGTTCTTACGGGAAACATGGACGTGGTAAGGAGGAGGCTTGCAGCAAGGCTGTGTTCAAATGGGAGGCCTGGGCTGGAAGGCTGTGAGCTGGCATTTTTGGAGATACACGAGGTGTTGGTGGCACGGGGAGATTGCAGCTGGAGTTAAATGTAAGGTATCTGTGAAGAGCAGCCCTTTGTGCTCTTGCAGGGTCAGGAATCTGGAGAGCAGTTTGGGGCAGCAGGAGCTGAAAGGGCTTTGGGTGTCCGTCCCAATGAGTGATGGGGGGATGCCAGGAGATGGAGGAGATGAGAGCGAAGGCAAACACTGGCACAAGATGAGCATCTGAAGGGCAGGGGGAGTCGCAGCTGTCGGGGCGTGTGTTTATCTTGCAGCCGTGATTATTTTCAGATCGCGGTTCGGGAGCGTAAACCATCAGCACCCGCTATTAATAGCTCTGCTGGCAGCCAGGCTGCTGCTTACTGCTGACAGGTGAGAGGAAGGTAATTTCGTTTCATCCTCGGTATGAAAAAGTGCAAAAACGAGGTGGGCTCTGATTCAATCCCCTCAGTCCCAAAAAGATGGGCAGGAGATCCTCCCTTAGACCTTAGGGGTGAGGATATGGGCGCTGCTGCAGGAGGGAATTCAGTGAGGAGCTGCAGCTGGCCAGGATTGGTGAAAAAACAGTGAGTTCAGGCAAAAAGCAAACCGAAGAGTTTCGATTTCTCTGAAACTTGAGGGGTTTGCTTAGAGCATCAGACGGGGATCAGCAGCCTGCGTGGGGATGCCCAAACAGCTTTCGGCAGCAAATCCCTGTGGGCGAAGAGCACGGCTCCCCAGGGAGAAGGGATTTGGCCACCCCGCAAGGGGAAACTGGTGCTGGGCTCGCAGCCGCCTTCAGGATCCCAGCGCGTTTTTTCAGACTGAGGGTCTGGTGGATGGCAGTCCTCCGTGGGCACAGAGCCCTGAAAGTCCTGGGGACTAATCACACTGGTGCAAACGGGAGCCGAATACAACTTGCATTGTTTGAGCAGATGTGTCCTGTCTGGCGCTAATTATAAGCGTTTCATGCACAGCACACACCGGGAGGTGTGCCAGCTACTATTCCTTTTCATGTTGAACTTGAAATCATTATAATTAAGCTTTAAAGTTGTAAGTAAAAACTAACAAGACATGTGTGTTGCTGTCATGCTAGCAGTGGGGCTGGTGCTTGGTGTGGGGCTGGGCATGTCAGAGGAGTGTGAAGAGTTGGTGGGCTCTGCTGTGGCAGACGTGTCCAGGTTTGGTCTTAAAACAGGCAAAAATTCTAAAAATTTGGGAAATGCGCTGTTTTACAAACCTTGGAAGCATTTTGCCGAGTAAACTTTAGCTGTGCCACTGGCTCGTTGAGCACATGAGGGGTTTGTTAGAAAGGGAAAAGCATTAATAAACGTGGGGAGCAGTGATGGTAGATGCATAGGTGTCCCTGTCTCAGGGAAGACAAGCCAAGCGTGCTGAAGGACCAGCCCCAGGAGCAAGGTGGCAAGGACTGGCCGCTGTGTGGCACTTTTTTGGGCTGCACCATGTGGGATGCACCTGGAGAGGCGGTGGGCAGGCGACGGAGGGCTGGCAGGGTACTGCTATGTGACACAGGGTCACTAACCACACAAAATGCACTTTTTAAAACATCACAGAGCCGTGAGCTGGCAGAGCTGTTTGATTTGTACGCAGAGGGAAAGCAGCTGCTGGCCCTCAGCACTCCTAGGCCTCGTCCGGGCCTTGTCTGACTAAATTACGTTGTGAGGTTTGGGCAAATGCAGGGGAACAAGCAGCACTGTCACCACAGCAGTGGCGAGGAGATGTTTTAACTGCTTGTGATAAATGGGTCAAGATGGGTCCCAGTGTGTTAAAAATTAGCTGTTGACCTAGATAGCAACAGCACGATGGCTGCTGGTGGTGGGAGCAAAAGCGAGTGCTGGTGCTGCGCATGTCTGGGCCCAGTGGTGAAGATTTAGCCTGGGTGTTTTGTTTTGTGCTCAACTGTTCCTCGGCTGCTCAGTCATGGATCATAACCACCTCCCTAAAGCCCCATGCTTTGCTCTCCCCAGGTACTGCAGGACTTGGGGACTTACCATATTTATTTAATTTCCCCCCATTTTGGTGCCTGCTGTGTACTCCTGAGCTCCCACCCCTGTGGCTCTATGGATCATGGTGTGGCTCTGCCTTTGGGCAGGGTGGTTTGCGGCATCAGTCCCTATGCTAAAGGTGGAGCCACAGCCAAAATCCAGTTGTCTTCTGCTGTAGGAAGGAGAAAGCCACTATCTGCCTGCAGGTCACAGCGTGCCAGGGGTCTCTCCTCTGGTCGGTTGTCTCTGGGTAAAGCCACGTTCCTCCCAAGCAGCAAAAATCCGTGCTTTCCTTCTGAGCAAGAGCTTTGTCATAGCGTGTCCCTCATTAGCTGATCTAATTGGATAATGGTTTTCTTGGGCGTTAATTGAGCAACATCTGAGGTGAAATCATGTTTGCCCTGTGCTGAAAGCATGAATCTTCTCGTGTCAGTTCAAGGCACCTCCTTCACCACGGTGCTATCTGAAGATCTTGAGTTAAGGCCCAAGTAATTTGTTCCTTTAATTTCATTTGTTTTTATTAAATAGCCTTGCTGGTGGGGCCGGGTGGTGCTGCAGTGCTCTGGAGTTGAAATAGTTTCTAGTTGCATTGGCTTTCACGTTGGTTGGCCAGCCCAAGCAGCTGGATGTGATGCTACCACAGCACATGAGGCATTCAGGTGGAAATACAGCTCATAGTAGAGGAGGAGTTGGGCAGCAAAGTGAACGACCACTTTGCTGGTCCTTGTGTGCCATGGTCAGGTCTGGGGGATTGTGACAAGCAGCCAAGGGCCTGTTCTGGGCCGGGGCTCACTGCAGTGAGGCTGCTGGCAGGACAGGAGAGCTGTGACTGCCTGCAAGTCAGGACCGAGAGATGATTTCCGACCCCGGCGCTGCCGGCGGCTACATGTGGTGCTTTGTCTCCCACAGGCTCCTGCTTCTGGGTGGCCGTCCTGGACGGCAACGTGGTGGGGATCGTGGCGGCGCGGGGCAACGAGGAGGACAACACGGTGGAGCTGCGCCGCATGTCCGTTGACTCCAACTACCGCGGCAAGGGGATCGCCAAGGCCCTGGGCCGCAAAGTGCTGGAGTTTGCCGTGCTCAACAACTACTCTTCCGTCGTACTGGGGACCACGGCCGTGAAGATGGCGGCCCACAAGCTGTACGAGTCCTTGGGCTTCAAGCACGTGGGAGTGGTTGAACATTACGCCCTGCCGGGGATGACGCACTCCTTGCTGGAGAGAATGTTCTTCCAGCTTCGCTACCACCGCTACCGCCTGCAGCTGCGCGAAGAATAAAAAACCCAACCCACCAGGCGAAAAAGTTATTTTTTTCTCTCCTCCCTTCCCCCCCCCCCCCAAAAAAAAAAAAAAATAATAATAATAAATCGCCCTTCTATTTCTCGTCGCCTTTTATTTGCCAATTTTGTCCACCCTTGTTACCCATCTCATTTTTAGTTTGCTCCGTGCCGCTGGGTGGCAGGACTGGGCGCCGCTCCCTCGCGTGCTGGAGGGGGCGATGCTGGCAGTCCTGCTGTCTCCGCGCACGGGGCTGCGGACCTGCAGCCCTTCCTCCCCAGGTACCGACATAAAGCACAGAAACTTACCTGCAAAACAGCACCACAGCTCCGGTGTACATAGTCTTTTCCTTTTCCAGATGTAAGATAACACAGCGATGCATTCGTAATAGCGCAGAGGAAAATTACTTGAATGCAGATTTCAGTATTTCATGCACCAGTAAGTATAGAATATGCATTCGTCTTACCCTTATTTACTGGTTAATTGTTTTCAAAGAAAGAGTTGGGGGGGAAAGCCCTCCAGCCCAACCCGCTTGCTACAATGCATGAAGAGGAAGCGTGTGCACGCACTGACGCATCGCACTGCCGCCACGGCACCGGTGTTGCACTTTCTGTGGATGTGCCTCGTTCTGCCAAATGTCCGAGGGACCCTCGGCGCATCCCGTAACCACGACTCTGCTCCATCCTCATCCTCCTTCCTATGCCAGCAAACAAGACTCGACCCGTTCGGACTCGGAGCCCCGTTGTAACATAGCGTGACGTGAAGATCAATCAACCCTACCCAGCTCTGCGCTCCTCCGTAGCCACGCGTAGCCTGCACTCCCCAGGCCAGACTCCGCATGTGCGTTGGACTTTGCTGCCTTTTGGGGTGGGTTCTTTTTGGGTTGGTTTTGGTTTCTTTTTTATTTTTTTTATTTTTGTTATTATTTTCAGTTTTGGCTTTTGCTGAATGGTGTCATTGAGGCATAATGGAGGCTGCAGTTCCTATGGCAACCCATTTGCACATTCATGTGCGCAGCACATCCGAGCACTTCAGAAAAGCAATGTGTGACAGATAATAGCATTTTGGGGAGAGCTGGGGAGGGGCGGGGGGGGCACACACTTATTATCTTAACCAGCTGCTTGTTCGATACATGTAGATGGCCTCACTGCAGCCTGCCATAAAAGGTAATTAACTGCTTTAATGATGTCAGATTTGTGAATTGTACAATGCAAAAAGCAATGCAAAGCAGATCCGGCATGTGTCTGTACCCAGTATGTATGTACAGTGCCTGCCAACTAAAGAGTAACCAAGACTACAGCTTCTTCTAGCCTGAAATATCAACTTTTATAACTTATTTAAACAAATAGCAACTTTGCATGAATTACGTCTTGGGGGGGGGGGGGGGGGGGGGGGGGGGGGAAGGGGAAAGACCAGTAGGTTTTAATTTTAAAACATGGTATCAGAAATATAAAGAAAACACATTTCTGGCTGCACTTAATTGGAGGTGGGTGGAGGGGGTTCAGCTATGTTAATATATTTAAAGGGAAAAACCCCTTTAACTTAGTTCCTCGGGGAGGGGCGGGGGGGGAGTTCCTATTTTACAAAATAATGTTCACGATGAACTTGGTGAGAGGATCGAGCCACAAACGCCACGAGAGCATCACGGTGCATGGGAGAGCTGGGGAGGGGGGAGGCTGGGGAGGGGGCTGCATCCTGCCCCCGGGGGGCTGCATCCCCCAGCACCCCCCTGCGCCGGAGGCGGCCCCGTCCTGCTGCGTGGTCCCAGCAATAAGGGGGGGGGAGAAAGAGGCCGGGGGAGGGCGGCACTGTAATAATAAGAGGCTGCGAGTTTAATTAACAAAATTTCTGTATGGGGCACTCTATTTTTAAAAGTCTTTCTAATGCTGTACATTTCTCCTGGAGCCGAAATCATGTACTGTTGGTTGGGGTTTTTGTATAGTGTACAGAAATTGGCGGAATATTTTCTTGCTGCTTTTGGTGATTTATTAACCTAAGGAAAATAGACGAATATAAAGTGTTAGCGAAAGTGAAAGGGAAAAAAAAAAGAAAAAAACACAAAACAGTTTGTGCCTTTTTTAGTTTATTTTTCTGTTGCTATATAATCACTGCACTAAAACCTTTCCAGAGGGGGGGGGAAAAATAACTAGTCTCTTAATAAGGGAGGAATGCATAAAGCCTAAATTGAGCGTTAATTTTTTATTGGGGTATTTAATTAAAAGAATGATGCTGGTTTTATTTGATACCTGTGCCTTTGTAATGAAACCTCTATATCCTGTCCTAAAAGCCAAACCTGGAATAAATCCCACCAGATCCCACAGACACAGAAGTACCATCAGGTTACTGGGATTTCTTTCAAAAGGCATGAACTGTAGCTGGTGATTGCAGGACCTGCTTGTGATGCCCAGGAGAGAAGAGGCGCTGCCAAAAAGGTGGCCGGCTGCATTCCCCCACCCATACGCCAGGTCCCAGGGATGCGCTGAAGCGAGTCCTCGCCACTCGGCCACCTGCTGCTGAGCAGATTTCTTCCTGTAATGCTCACTTGTGCGGCTCTGTGACCTGTGTCTTTCTGGAAGAAATCCATCCCATTGCTCCCAGCTCGGTCCTGCACACCCAGTGTCCAGAGGGGAGGGCTGGCTGCTGCATCTGTGCTTTCCAAAGAAGACGGAGAAGGCTCGTCCTGAGGAGCTGCTGATCCTGCCCTGGCTGGGCTGGTTTTTACTGGGAAGCCCCCAGATGCCTGCGTGGTATCCCCGGGTGGCAGCAGAGGGATGGGTTGCAGGATGTCCAGAGTGCCCAGAGCTGCTGTCACCGGGAGGAGACAAGGCTGTGCGTAAAGGCATCACATAACGCTGCCGCTTCGTTCCCTGAACGTGGAACCAGCAATTCCTGCTCTTGGGCATGGCTCCGGCCATGCCAGGATCTGGCCAGCAGACCACGATGCAGCTCATAATGCGATGTTCTGATGCTGAATTGGCTTTGGTGGATCCGTCTGTACCCTATGTCCCTTACAGGGTGCACCAATTCCACCGGCGCTGCATGGCGAAGTCAGACCCCGCTCTCTGCCCCAACACCGGCTTTGCAGCCCCCTGGCACCACCTTGCTCCTGGCGTGAGCATCACCTCCTGACTGTTCCCGTCCCAGTGCAGTAGCTGGGTGGTGCCAAGCAGCACAAAGTGCTCCTGGGAAGACCTGGACCTACTGCCTGAGCCTCCTGGAGAACCCATGGCCAGCTGTCATCTAATTCCAGCAGTAACTGTCATCAGCAGATGAGAGGGGCTGCTCCTAACAAATTTTGGTGGTTCCTTTCCAAGCATAGTGAGGGGAAGAGTAGCGCATCCCTCATAAACCTGGGTTGGGTTTGGCCTCACGTGGTGAACGTGGTGGGCACTGGGATGGCCTCAGGCTCAGGTGGAGGTGCTGGAGGTGTGCAGGAACGTCCCCCCGCTGTGCCAAACGCCTGCTTTCACCTTGCTGTGCCCCTGGGCTGCTGCAGCCTGCTGCCCTCACATCGCGTGCTGCATGGTCCCACCGCCAGCTGTCTCCTTGGCATCGCGGCCGTCCTGCTAATCCCCACGCAGCCGGCTCTGCCTGAGCAGCCTCTGCTCAGTGGCACTGGGCCAGAGCCACAGCTCACCCAGGAGAGCGCCTTGATGATGCTGAAGCCTCTTTCTTAAAAGATAAGGGGAAACTTTGCGTCGAAGCGGCTCAGGTCTGCAGCCTTGGGGCTGCCCCAGGCGCTGAGCTCCCTCAGAGGTGAGTGGGGCTGTCCTGCACATCCCGAGCACGCTGGCATCCCAAGCAGATGTCATGTTTGATTAGCTCTGTGGGAAGCTCGGCTCCTGAACATAGCCAGGCCCGTGGTGCTGAGCAGTCGAAGCCACAAGGAAAGTGCTTTCTAACCTCACTCAAAACCCCTGAGCCGATGTTTGTCATAAATTCACGCCATGTTCTCCCTCAAGCGAAGCAGGCAGCACCTGCAAGGTGCTTGGAAAAGGCAGGTGTGCTCCAGCTCTGCCCTGCTTGGATGGCCAGGGGGCTTGCAGGGCTCACCCCACAAGCAGTAGGGCAGCCCCAAGAAAGCCGGTGACTCTCCTGAGGGTAGATTGCCCAAGGACACCGGGGTTTTGGAAAAACCCAGCCACGCGCACTGCTGAGCCCTTTCCATCCACCCTGCGTGGCCGCTGCCTTTTCATTTGCCAGATTTCCTGGCTAAGGTGCAAACGGATAGAGAAGCGAGCGCAGGGATCCTAGAGCTGCCAAACATACGAGGGCAGGACCCAGCTCCAGTTACCTCTGAATTAACAATCTAATTTTAAATTTGCTGGGAGCCTGCGTTTCATTAGCACTGGTATAATGCTATTGGTATGCACTCTATTTAAAGCTTGATAAAGGCATTTTAATTCCAAGCTAACTGGAGTCTTGCGGTGGAATATACTGTACCGCATACAGAAAATGAATGGATGCAAGCTAGTAAATAAGCTTTAACATACAAAAGGATCATTTTCTTTCCTTTTTTTTTTTTTTTTAAACTCCCTCAAAATATATCCACACAAAATCCTGAACAGCGGAACTGTGCGCTCTTGCATCCCTCAGTAATGGAGACTATGCACAGAGATTACTTTTTTGTCGCCCACTGAAGAACTGCTGCCTGGACTCTCCTTGTGGGTACCTTTCATTGGAAACAGGAGGAGCTAGCGAATCATTCAAATAACAGTGAGTTTAGTTAAAACACAGTCTGGGTAAGACAGCGAGCTCTCAGGCAGCATTTGGAGGGCGATCGCTGTTGAGCATTGCTGCTCGGTGCTGGCTTTGTGTCACACGACGGTCAGCTGCGGGAGAGGGCAAGCTTTAACATCTAGGTAGTGGAAGATGGGCTTAGTGAGACCAAGAGCGTAGCAAATACCTAATGCAACTGTAAATTCATTTACGAGTAACACGTTTCAATGCAGAAGCGGCTACTGCTATGTAAGCATAATGAGCATATGGCTAACATCGTTTTCAATTTCTTTTCCTCCAAAGCTTAGTCTTTTGACTTGTAATATGTATATTTGCTTTTTTATATATATATATAAAAATATATATAACTAGGTTTAACAAAGCATCCATCGCTTTGTGAGTTGTACTTATGATTGTGCTGGGCTGTTAGCTTTAAGCAGTTTGTGTGCTTGTGTTATTTTATAAAAGCAAAAGTCTTCTCGAGACAAATGCAGTAAAGGTTAAAAATAATATATTTTTTTTTTTTGATAGTGTTAAGCAGATATGTGGTATGCATTTGGAAAAAACGTCCAATGTCAGTTGAAACAAACCTGGGGCTAAATTGCTTACCAGAACTGCTCGCGTCCACGGCAGTGGCTCGTTGGTGCGTGGGTGCCGGGCTGAGCCCGCGCCCGCACCGGATCCGGGATTGCCCTGGCCAGCCTCGGCCCTGCACCTCCTCTGTGTTGTGCCAGCCCAAAGTGAAATCAGTCTTGTGTCGTCCGTGTTCAGCACAGTGTGCACTGTACTTTGTAACGGGAAGCGGCTGCGAGTCCTCAAAGAAATACGAACCTATATTAAAACAGCAATAATTACCACTGCAAAGCAGGGGAGCGAAGCTGGGGAGAGGGGGTTTCCCCAGGGGGCTTGGCTGGGGGAGGCTGCTTGTCACGGGGGTTTCAAGGGTGCGTTATTGGGAATGGGATTTGTGGTGGGAGCCTGTCCACAGGTGGGAGAGAAAACGGTCACGGTCACACAGACGAGGGCGAGAATAACCCGGGGCTGCTCCCGCACCGGGGCGGAAAATAGAAGAAAGGAGCGCGCGTTTCCAAGGGAAGGAGATGGCAATTGGCACCGATGGGAACCGTAGGGGCTGGAGGTGCAGCCTTCATCCCCTGCTCCCAGCTCCCCCACGAGAGCGGTGTGTCCGTGTGTTCACATGTCCGTGCGTCCGCGTGTCCGTGGGTGGTGTGGAGTGAGGCGCCGGGGTGAGCGAGGCGGAGGTACTCACGTTCTGTTCCTGATGGCCGCTGTAACTGTGAAAATTAACCAGACCTGCTGTGATAAATTTGGTTATATAAGGTTTATTTGGTTAATTTTTTATAAGTGAAAACTGAAAAGATGAAACAGAATTGTAATATGAAAGCAACTGCTGTAAATAATGTACGAATGAATAAAATCTAAAACTTATGTCAGTTTTTTCCTAAACTGTATTGCTGTCAAGTTACTGACTCCGAGTCCGGAGCATGGGCAAATACCACTTGTTCCTGTTTTCATTGACAAATAGGACTAGTTCTGCGTGTGTGCCATGCGTGTCCTTGGGTTATATATATTATATAATTGAGCATTATCAGTGAGGATGTTTTTAGTGGTGGAGGCACATCGGTGGAGATTCCCCGAGCCATGCATTCCACTTCTCTTCCATACACCTGTGCATCCCCCTTCATGTTGGCGTGTTTTACATAAGGATTTAAGTCCCCTAGGACAAGGACCTCACCCCCAAGTCATGCATTCCCAGGTGTGTGCCTTATGCTCTGAGATGAGATGGGATCACACAATCCCTTCCCCTGCTGCAGGCTCCCCAGTGCACCAACCAGCTGTAAGCACCTCCAAAAATGCCAAAGCAAACCAACAAAATAATTTCAGCCCAAGCTGTTCCCTACGCCATACCCGTGGCATCTCCTCAGTGGTTTGGTGCTCTCCCAGGACAAAGGAGCGAGGCTGAGGCTGGAGCTGGGCAGGTAGGACCATGGGTCTACAGGAAAACTAGTGCTGTGTAGTGGTAGTGGATGGGTCCCTTCCCAAAGCCTTTTTATTTTATTTTATTTTTTCTGTATTGCAGCTATTTGCAATACAAGTGGCCAAAAAACAAAGCAAAGCAGCTTCTTTTTTCCTTTCCCATCATCTCAAGGTATGGTCACGCTCCTCTGGGAAGCAAAGACCTCGGAGAAAGCTTCCTGTTGAAATGGATTCCTCATCACCACCGCAGGATGTTTGCCCGGCTCCCTGAAGTCCTCGCAGCCCACAGCTTGGCATTGCACATACGTATTATTGCCAGGATACATTCAGACCCTGGCAGTCCTTGCCACCAAAGTTTTCCAGGTCGATCTTGCCTAAGAGATAAAACCCATAGCGACATCAACTCTGTCACTTAGCAGCAATAAAATGTTGGATGACAACTAGTGGTATGGGAGGAAGATGGAGCTCAAAGGTTTCATGCTTATGGTCTGGTATGATAACACAACTTCCTCTAAAATCTGTCGGTTATGAAGAAATTAATCTATTAATTTATTTTAGATACTTTTTTTCCCTGTGTTTGACTGCATTTTCAGCTTCAATAAAGCAAATTCAACACCTCAGGTCAGTTATAACAGAAGAGGAACGGGAGATTTATCTTCTCCTCATGTGGCGGTCCCAGGCAGCATCAGACGAATCACGCTCTAGAAGTGCTCATTTCTCTCCGCTAATGACTAGTGCAGAGTGAGTCTAGACCAGCTCAGTGGTAGATGTCTACGCTATAAACACCCGAGGTGAGATCCTACCATGATGTCTAGCTAGAAAAGCTTAATTGCACCTGAGAACTCGGGGAAGCTGCAGGACAAAAAGTGCCTGCTTTATCTGCCAATATTCACCAGGGCTTTCAATGTAACTGATTGCATTCAGCCACCAAAACTCAAAGCTTTAATAGCGAAGAATTCTCCTGGAAATAATCTGAAATGGTTGTTAAAGAATCAAAGTTTTGGTGCTGGGGCAAAGAGAAATTACTTGCAAAATCTCGTTTGGTTTACAATCTGGTCCCACTCCTGCTTTAGTTACTTGCATCATGGCTTCAGCTACTACACAAAAGTGTGAAAATCAATTGATCACCAATGATATTTATATTACAAACTAATTACTCTGCTAGATTTTTTTTTTCCTAAACGAGAGAACTGATAGAGTAGGAAAAGAAGAATAAAGAACTTGTTTATTTGGGTTTCTCAACAGAGAGGTAGGAGGGAGGGACAGAAGAAAGGAAGGTTACAGCAAACTGAATTATCTTTGACTCCTCTTTATTTGTTATCACTCAAATTTTGCCTTTCAGCAACCCTGAATAATAGCCATAAAACATAAGATAATTCTTTCAAATTAGATTCTTTAGGGACTACTTCAGTTTACATCTCATGGTTTTAGACGCTCCTATGACTTTCTAAGCTGAAGAGAGCTTGTTTCTCAGACGCAGGAGAGGATCCTCTGTATGAATAATAGGGCTTCCAAGATAAATCTTTTGTTCTTTTGTGCTTGCTTCTTTGTGGAATGGTAAAGAAGAAGCAAAAAGCAAAGAAGAGAAAAAAGTAAATTCCTAGTCTTACAGGCCCTGGCTTCTTGAGGCACTTTTTTAATGAACAGAAGAAAAAGCAAGGAGACAGAGGACTACAAAAATATCTAATTGTGCGCTAAGTAGACATTTTGGCAGAGCATCAAGGGGAAGCGGGAGAAGGTTCAGTAGCGAACCAGGCTTCACCACCAAATGGATCACGAGGAAGGCTGTTATCGTCATCGGCACTAAAGAGTGTTTGGGGAGAAGACGAGCAAATGGTTACAAATGCTTGTTCCTGTCCTTTGTCTAGCAGGTAAGGTGGAGAACCATTTGTTGTGGTGTCCCATCAGTGATGAGCTCCTCCGCCTGCTTTTAAAGGCTGGGAGGTCCCAGAGCTGCTGCATCCCAGATCAGGGGCAAGGTCAACCCTTCAGATCCAAGAGGATCGTCTGAAAATGAATTTAGGATTGGATGCGCTCGCTCTCAGATGTGGATTTTCTTCTTTCTTTTTTACAGCCATAGATGAGCCTCTATCCAAGAGGGTAGTGAATCCTGTTTAGACTGTTTTGGTCTGAGGAAAGCCCCCTGCACTGAAAAATGACCTCACGCTATGTGTAACACCTGCACAGATAATGGATAAATTTTTGCTCCTGCTCAGAAGGTGGTTGAGAGGAATGCAAAGTGGGAGACCTTGTGCCAAGCCTCTTAAAGCTGCAAGAATGGCGTATACTGAGGGAGCAGGCTTATGTCTGCCACTGTGGACGCCCTAAGGCAAGCCTTCTCCAGCTCACACTGATTGCACATAGGTAAATCCCATCAGGAATACACATAGACACAAATGCAGGGTAGCTAAGCAGTTCTTCCTTTCATTTTAGTGCAGTATGTTCAGCAAAACATCACCTGAAACAGCTTTGAGGTTAACAACAGAAAAGAATAAAACATTACATTTTTATTTGATTCTGCTTCACAGATATTGTAAAGATTAGCTTTCCTGTTCAAAATATTCTCTAATGCAAGAATGAGGCCTAAAACAGGCTTCTCATGATTGTTAGACTTGGCATGTGTGGCATCTAACAACTAATAAAGATATTTACATTTAAATAACAAAGTGGAAGGAAGGAAGGAAGGAAGGAAGGAAGGAAGGAAGGAAGGAAGGAAGGAAAAGAAAGAAAAAGAGAAAGAAAGAAAGAAAGAAAGAAAGAAAGAAAGAAAGAAAGAAAGAAAGAAAGAAAGAAAGAAAGAAAGAAAGAAGAGAAATCACACTGAAAACTGGTTTCTAAAAATGTTTGAAATAGTTTGAAAACTTTCCAGTATCTATCATTCTACTTTGGCTCCCAGTCAGCAAAAACTTGTATGGCTGGCCCTTGGACATTAAACTGCAGCGAAAAATGTCTTTGATATGCTATTAAATTTTCAGAAGGCTGAGGGGGTTCTCACTGATGCTAACTCCGAGCTTCTTATCATTGCAATGTTAGTCTCCTAAATGTCACATCACCCCTATGATTACCACATGCGGACCCCTTCAGTCTGGCCACGGGGAAGACGACTGCAATTCCGGTTCATGCGTCAGAGCTGTGCAGTGTTCAGAAGGAGGATTCGAGATTTTGGGCATCCTGGCAAGATGCCCTCACTGTGACTTGCAGAAATACTGCGTTCAGTGAAGAGGGTTGCTGGTTTTTCACTGTCATTCCAATAACAACACTTATTTTTGATAAGTGAGATCTCTATAAATACGTGATTGTGTTAGCTAAATGTAAGGACCTACTATCATTTGAGACACCTATGGTTAGGCAACTTGAACCAGGCTGTGTGCACAGCTTTGGGGAGCTAATAAGCTGGAGAGGCAAAGCAATATCGTTGTCTTCTCCCTTACTCTCAGGCTGAGTCATTTAGGTTTATTATACATTGTGTTTGCATAGCAAATCTGAAGAAGTCACACAGATAGCTTGAGCACTTGTGAGATCTGTAGCCTAAAAAATAAATATCCTTTCCTGCAAAGGGATTGTTTGTCTTCCTAGAGTCTGGGCATGTCTGAGATGCACAACTCAGTCACATGATTATCTACTGATTCCACAGCAGTCTTTTAATTAATTATCAGTGTCATGGCACTTCTGGTCTTAGGAATGGGCCCCGTCCATGCATAATTAAAAATAAAGATAGATTTCAATTGAACAAATAGTAGTGAAATGACCAGGGTAGGTGATAAAACAGCTCCTTTGTCATTCATTTAAGCAAAATTAATCCAAACACTTCCATATGCTAATAAACTGCAAAATTATTCACTGAGATGGTTTGTTCCTTCATCATGTCACAGTGTCAAAGGATTTGTCACCAGCGCTTCCGCACAGATTTTCAGCATTTTTTGCATATGTAAAGAAGTCTTAAGGGAGACCAGCACAGGAGCTCGGGCCCTACAAAAAGCCATGTCAGATATGTAAGAGCTGTGGATTCACCATGCTCTGAACATGCTAACAAAGAATAAAATATCCAAATATAGCTATATGTTTAATAAAGGCTGTAGATTTACACACTAGAGAAGCTGGAGAAGACCATTTCAGGCCACTCTGCTGCATCTGAGCCCCTGAGCTCCCAAATCCCTGCCACGAAGGAACTTGTGTTAAGAGCATGGGAGCACTTGCTGAAATTCGGTGTAGCAACTCCTTGCTAAGCTTACTGGGACATGAAGTTCTTTGAAGTAAGATACCTATCGCAGTGTTATTTTCCTAGTAAAATGTTTTAATTAAGGAAAGGCATTTATTTCCTACTCAATTATTATTTCTGGGAACGCTACCAGGGTTAGACATTTAACTTGTAAATGCCATGTATTTTGTCAATCCTGCTCGGGCTAATAAAGCCTATTTATTACTTCTACCCACAAACTGTCCCAACTATGACAAGCCCAATGCTTCCAGGGGGTTATTTTGATTTCCAGCCCTCACATTTGTTTAAAAACAAGGAGATGAAAGATCTGCTGGGCCTAACACTGGAGTCCTTTGGGGTGGGCTGTCAGATGTCACTTGCAGTGCGGGTGCATCTCAGTCTAAAGAAAGGAAGAAAGGTAAGACCGTTTCCTACAAAACCTACCTGACACAGCCTGCCTTGGTAATTGCCTCCTGTGTGTGCCCGTGACTGCTGCCCCTGCCAGAGGCTGCCCTTTCACCGCCCTGTGCCACGCTGATGGAGTGAGAGGACTGCCTGGACAGTTCACAAGGAGCTGACCCCAAAATTCGGTTCTCTGTAAGCAAAAATCAGGAGCTATCCCAAGGAACGGAGCGAGGAGAAATGCCTCAGCCTTGAGGCAGTAAGGCATCCGGAAGAGGACAGGTACACCGACCCGGTGGCTCAGGTGAAATTTCAAACCTCAGGCAAGAAATCGTGCTGCGCTCCGAGGCACGCTCTGGAAGGGCTGCTGGAAGCAACCCCCTGTTGCAGTGTGGTTCTCTACACCTCCTGAGGATGCCAGGCAGGTTTTTGTAGCATAAAGGATGCTTGAGGGCTTTGGATTGCCCTCAAGCATCATTTGCACTGATGTCAGAGTTCAAAATTCTCAGCACCAAAGGGTTCAAACCCTTACTGTAATCTGATTAATTACAGGGAGCAGAAACACCTAGGCTTCTTTGTAGCATCCTCACTCTTTCCGAGTGCAGTCTCTTCCATGCCAATGCCCCTTAACCTCTCTTTTTCCTGCTGGACTCTCTCATATCATGAGTCTTTGGGGAAGGGAACCCACATTTTTTCAATTGCATATCAAGAAGGGTTTTCAAAACTGACTTTTAATGCCATAGCTTTATGAAGGTGACATGATGGTTTGCTTCGCCATCTCTTCAAGGCTGGGAAAGGGAATATGTGGAGATCAAACACTTGGTCTACAACATGGGGTTTATGTAGGCAGTGAGAGGATTTGGATTCCACAATTTCCCCACTATTACTAATGTGTTTAGCTGCATCACAATCAGGACAATACTTAAAGCTGGCAGATTTGGAAAAGAACATTTTGTATAAAAAGACTTCGCTGTCACTGGGAAAAGAATGTCCTGAGGCTAAGAAACCCAAAACTGTCATTGGCAGCTGCTAGGTACTGAAGTATCAATGAGAAAAGGAGCAGGAGGTGGAGGGGGGAGTGAATAACACCTACTGCAAAAATAATCTATTGAAAGGACTGAAATATAAGAAAACTAGAAATTAGTTTTAAGGCACAGAGATCACACTGAAATAGCAGAAATGCTCACTCTTGAGTCAGAAGGCAATGGAGGGGGAGTGGGGCACACCTGTCTCTGCATTAGTGGGGAGCACGAAGAAGAAGGAGAGGGAGGATGGGTAATGCAGGGGTGATGCTGAAAGGGAAAAGCCTTGAAGCTCACGGGCAGAATATATGTATTTCACTAGGTTGTACCTATGGCAATTACACAGCTGCGAGTTAATTCTGCTTTGTTCTGATTTGCATACAATGACATTTAAAAGAGTGAAGCATTCCCTGGACTGATGCTCAGAACCAAAGTCTTCTACAGGGTACAGTAACTTGGAGGCCAGACAGCCGTGCTCTTTTCTTTTCTTCTGAGCTCAGTCTCTGGCAGAGCAAATATCGATTAGTTCATACGCAGTGGCCAACCCCAAGAGGGAGCACAGAGAGCTCCTCGGCAGAACATCCTGTAATCTGCTGGTTCGTGCATTCCTGTGGATGATGGATGTTGAAAGCCTTTCAGGGAGAAAGGTTTCCTACACTTTGCAGATAAAAGGACAGGAGCAGCAGCAGCATCCATTGCTCTAGCTGCCTTTTGAAGGAAGGAACTGCCTCCTCCGTGCCAGAAGGAAAATCCATGAATATTAAACACCAGGCGGCAAGTCCCAGAAGAATGCACTTAAATCCCAGAGGCACAATTTCCTGTCCATAGATTTTTAATTTTATTATTATTTTGGTGGGGTTTTTTTTTGTTTTGTTTTGTTTTTGTTTTTCCACAGGCTACTTAGGTATTCAGAGGGCTGCCAAACACAGGCTAGTTCTTCAGCGTTTTATGGCGTGCTAAGTGTATATTTGATCCGAAAAATGCTCCGTGACACCAACAGTCTGCCAGCTCCGGCTGCTCCTGCCAGGCTGAGTAATGCTGAGTAATCCTGATATTAAAAGCCGATGAAAAGAGGGGTCAGGAGTTCATTTGACCCAAGCTGGACTTCTAGATAAGCAAAGATAAATTGCCCAGCTCAATAGGTTATTTACAAACTGGAACAGCTCCCTGTGTGGCAAGGACATGCACACCGAGGCCATGAGCAGGAAATGGAGAGCAGGGTTTGTGCTGGGGGGGGGCTACACAAATACAGTTTGTGGCCAGCTAAAAGGGAATGAAGCACAGCATTGCACGCACAGGTAGCAGAAATGAATACATTTCAGATTCTGCCAGCCAGGCCTTGCTGGCTTTCAGAGGATCTGGCCTGGTGCTCACCCTTGGGTAAGTCATGGGTGTGTGGCTTTGCTATTTCCCTACTCCCAAATAAAGAGACAGCAATAGTTCTGCTATTGAATAGAGCTTTCAGATAGGAAACATTTACTGTTTCTGGGTGAAAGGAGAAAAAATCA
Organism: Cygnus olor; assembly: GCF_009769625.2. Classification (NCBI taxonomy): domain Eukaryota; kingdom Metazoa; phylum Chordata; class Aves; order Anseriformes; family Anatidae; genus Cygnus; species Cygnus olor. The sequence goes on along the minus strand of NC_049172.1, from coordinate 68,910,796 downwards.
ACACACAGATGTCTCACAGTGATGCTGTGAGTTCTACCAGACAGTTATATACCAGTTATATACCATGTATAGTACTGAGTACTATAATCCTCCAAGCCTTTTTTTTTTTTTTGGGGGGGGGGCATTTTTTTTTTCAAAATTGAAGCAAGAAAAAAAAATCTAGAAAATTCTGATTTTGCACCTTATGCATATGAAGATACATGAAAATAATATCTTAAGAAATTTTAGGTGCTGCCCAAAACTGAAAGAAACACAACAATTTCTAATGGAAGACTGATGACAAACCTTACTCCCTGTCCAGTCTCAAGAAGCTGCCTACAAATGAACCTGAGAGCAGTGTTTTTAAGTCTTCTTGACTTACTGACCTTGTAACTTGTTTCTAGGGAAAAGACCCTAATTTGTACATTGCTGGGTTTGAACGATCGTATAGGTCCTGATGTTACGTGTAAAAGGGGCTGTATCAAAACTTTGGCCAACTGAACACCATCGTGTAAGAAGCATATCTGGTAGACACGAAGGCTATTTATAAGGAACTGGCAATGAACAGTGATGGCAGGTGGGGGCCTATTTTTCATTTGATCAAAAGAACGAGATCCTTTAAAGTTAAACTCGGTGGGAACACAAGGTGCTTCAGGTCTGCTCCTGGTGGTTATTTAGACCCACAGGATAGTTCAGGTTGGTAAGGACTCTGAGGGTCGTCTGCTCCAAACCCCAACTCCAGTCAAAGCCAACTTCAAAGGAAGGTGTGGCAGGGAGCTTTATTTATTTATTGTTAGCACAGAGCCTGTCCAGAACTAGGAAGACACGTTGCATTGGCAGCACCGTCACGCTGGATTAGAGATATAAACCGATGGTCTGAGTTGATGGTGTCACCGAAGACCCAGTGGCACTTTTTACGATGATAGGCACACCGTTCTCCAGACCTTGCCCTCAGCCAGAACTAGAGCTGGAAAGGATCCCGACGGGCTACTCATTCATTTTCCCTGTCCTGAAGCAGGATCAACTAAACACAAGTGTTTTCTGACAGATACTTGTCTATCCTGTTCTAGAAATGTGCCGCAATAAAGATTCCACAAGCTCTATTCAAGTCCACTCAAAGGCTTAATTGTCATTAGCATTCATTAGAAAGGCTTGCTTCCCTATTATACCTTGCTGAAACTTAGGCTCCTGACTCATTTTATTCCCAGGGGACCTATAGAACAGTTCATTACCATCTTCTTCATGCCAGCCCACTGCACACTGGATGACTGCTTTCAGGTCTCTCCTCAGCCTTCTCAAGGTTAAACAACTTCAATTCTTTCAGTCTTTCGTCGCAGGTGAGGTTGTCTACACCTCTGATCATTCTTATTGCTCTCCTATGGAATCCTTTTGCTCCACATTTTTTTTCTGAGAAGTAGTCTGAAAATTGTGCACAGCACTCATCTGACCCCTGGTTGGGGCTGAATAGAATGGAGGGATTGATTACACCATTCTTGTTCACTATGCAAACACCAAAAAATCCCCAAGTCTTTTCCTGAAGTTGATACCTACCAAGCTATTCTACTCCCTACATTTTTGGGAAAATGTTGTGTGCATTTGGTAGCCAACTTGTTTTTGCTTACGTGTGAAGTTTTGCACTTATCCTCACTGAATTGCTTCATTTTATTAATTTTATGTTATTATTTTAAGATTCTCTTGAATAATAAACCTGTTGGCTAGAATGAATTAAATATTACTTAAATTCTACAAAAATAATATAAACAAGATCCAGAAACTTCACAGGGAAAAATAAATAAATAAATAAGAGAGAGAGAGATATGAATTAACATGAAATGTTTGTTTTGTTGTACAACTACAAGTGTGTCTGGGAACAATAAGTGGCCAAGACCAGAGGGTAAGGTGAATTACAGAGGTGACTACCAACCTGATTACGATGGAATAGGAGGTGTTAAGGGATGTGAAGAAAGCCAGGGAGAGGTTAAGGTTTAGATCACATATGAGAATGAGTGAAAGAAGTGAAAAAAAATCAGCTCCAAAAGAAAAACCCCATGTATCACAAACCATAATACCAGAAGCAGCACAACTCGGCCAGAGAATCTGACTAAAGCACCGCATTTACAACACTTTTTTAACCTCATCTGTGACCCACAGAGGCCCCAAGGGAAACTGTTGACTTCTCCCAGCTCAAGTGTTACAAAAGCTCATTATATTTAAAGGAAAAACTCCCTGGGAAGCTTATTTAATTTAACATCACGGTTCAAGTGAATGGACGGGAAGATAAACAAAGATGGGGATTGCTGGCAGGCAAGTAGGGTGGCCTAGCTTTCAAACCACTGTGAATTTATTCAGTGTAAAGAAATAAATTTCTTATAGGTGTCCTTCATACACAGTTTGGAACCACTCATGAATTTGAGCTGGCTTTAGGGCACAGCTGGGAGTTAAGAAAAGAAGGGGAAAAACTTCTGGCAGAAGCCTTGAAGAGACTTGTGTTCGTTACCTAACAAGATACCAGCAAGACATTTAGGATAAAGCAGCAATGAACTAATTTCTTGACTCGGCTGGGTGAACGGATCAGTGCAAGGAGGCCAAGGTAATCCAGGGAGATCCTTAATTCCCCTCAGACTTACAGTAATTCAGAGCAGAAATGCAATGTAAGAGGTGGGAGCCACTTGTGGGGAGGATGGAGGCTGGTTCTCAGAAACATTTAAGTATAGCTCTCAGTTTAATATAAAAATAGGAAAATAGGATTGTAACCTGATGCACGATGCTTTTGAATAACTAGAAAGTGATAAATTCAGTGTGCATAGCAGATGAATCTGCCAAAAAAAAAAAAAAAAAGGGGGGGAAAGAAAGAGAATTTCCTCAGTCAATTTTTGATGCCATGGAAAAATTGGTCGAGACATGAACAACTTCAGTAAAAACCTGGTTAGTCAGAAAATCATCTCATAAATGCATAAATGCTATGCCAAATGGATGAAGTTGGCAAGCTGAGGGCATGGGGGTTAGAGGAAGAACACTATGCAACTTTTAAAAAATCTTTTGGGAAGTTAATAGAGTTTTACTACTGATAATAACAGTACCTGTGAAGTGCAGAGGAAGGGTAAGCAATGGATTAAACAATCAGTGTAGAAAGAAAAGGTGAGTAAGAAAGAATCTAGATATTAGCCATGTAATTAGTACCGAAAGGAGAGGGTGACATGGAAAAACACACCAAATATCTGGAAAGCTCAGCTGGAAGGTGGAGCTCCAGAATTCAAAACCCAAGTCTGTACAACTGAGAGAGCAGAGAGGATAACAAATTGCCTGGCTTTGCAGAGGATAATAAATACACACTCGATCACACGAGAAGGCCTTACAAAAATGGGTGGTAGAAGTGCACTTCAGAGATGTCTAAAGAGAACAAGCTGATTGTAGGTTGCTGTTTTCAGTAGAAAAGAGCCGATCAGGCTGTGGAAGATTCCCAGGAAAGCAAAGATAGCATATAATTGAAACTTATTTTTACCCCCAGACACACTCTACCTACTAAAACCATTGCAGAATGGTAGAAACGAGAAGTGATTCCTTTCCACTCCTTGAATGTTTCTGACAACCTGCTAATACCAAAAGGAAGTTTGCCAACCCAAAGTGAGCCCATGAGCCAGGAAATATAGTAAATGCTGGCACCGAACCAGCCAACACAGGTGGGAAGGAGGAATGAAATCCCCAAACATTTCTGGGGCTTCTTCTGGTGCAGCTCTGTCTACTTTAATGAGGTACAGCAGAATATCTGAAGGGAATCTCTGTTTTGTCTTGCAGCCAGATGACTGCCGCTGTTCAGCTGGAGAATGACAGAGGATCATAGAAGGTTTAAGTTGGATGAGGCCTGAGGAGGTCTCTCATCCAACCTCCTGCTCAAAGTGGGGTCAGCAATGAGGACAAGACCGGGTTATTCAGGGCTTTACCTAGTCTGGTTTTTAACAGGGAAGACAGAAGAGACATTTTAGGACACTGAGGAAATACATCGGGAAGGCATAATTCAACCTTCATCCCATTCCTTGGCCTTATTTTCAAGTCAGATTAAACAAGATCTGGCTCTGTGGACTCCCAAATATGAAATGAGTTTACTTTTAAGGGGTTTTTCTTCATCATTACCAAGAGTAAATGATGTCCTGGATGCTCTAGCAGATCCACCTTTTTAATCTACTCTCAGTTTCAAAAAATATGTCAATACGCTTTTTTTCCCACATGTAAACACTCTTGCTCACATAATATCTGAGACTGGTGTTTGAGCTATGGTTATTATCGAGTTGGATCGACATTCAAGATCAGAGTCCCACTGTTCCACAGTGGTATGTAGACATAAAAAGATTCAAGGCCTGGGCAGATATGTATTGGTCATGCCACAGCCATGAAAATGCCAGCAAATAGCTCTGCTGTTACATTTCTCACAAACATTAAAGTGTTTTCAAACAGTGCTCCTTCCCCAGCAAACAAAAAGATTTGCAGATGATTTCAGGGAAGATTTAGGCCACCAAAGACAAAACTGTGACCGAAGCCAAAGATATAAGGCAATTCCAATAGGGTTCTTGCCATGTTCAGAGAATCAATTAGGGAAATTTCCACCCACCGAAGCTAAGCCGAGCCAGCTATTCCCCTCTCCCCATCGTTTCTGTGATGTTTCTCGCACTCCTTGATCACTGCTTCTGTAGGGTTCTGTATTTCAAACAGAAGCTCTGTTTGTTGCCCTTCCAGTACAATCTCATGGGTTGTGAGAAAAAGGAATCATTCTGGAGGTCAAACTGAGAGTTTTAAGGGTTGAAAAGGGCTCTTATGATTGCTCCCACTCCAGCCTATCCTTGCTTTATAGTCCCCTTCACGCCAAACCAAAACAACCTGAAAAGGTCATCATTTATTATAATAAGGGTTCACTGGTGTGAAATTATTGTGCCACCCAAAAAGAATTCCTGGCAATCATCAAATACAGAACATTTTCACCTGTATTTGTTTGGGAGGAAATCTGTGGTCAGGACTGGCCTTGCTTCCGTATAATGGCTCTTTAGATTCAGGCGTGCTGCAGGGTAGCTTGGAAAAACTGTACTGCTATGAATTTACAGCAACACATAGGTCAGCACAAGTGGTGTAAAACTGATGCCTTGTCCAGTGGACTTTGTTGGGAAACTAACAGCAAACACTAGAAATACTTCTTCTTTTCCACAATTTGAAAAACACAACTGTTTCAAAAACCTACTTTCAGTGCAGGATGGGAGGCAGCAGGAATGGATGGCAAAGTCAAAGCAGTTGTCCCAGACAGTCAGCACTCTTCTCGATATCTGGGATTTTATCCATTAGAAACTGATCCAGTCAGGAGGTTTGAGGCCCACTTCTGTGAGTTCTGAGAGATCTAATAACCCACTAAATCTGTACCTTAACACAGCAGAACAGGGCAGGTAGTGAGGACTAGGTACCCACCTGGCTGTTTGTGGAGAACAAAAGATTGAAGAACACATCCAATGAGTTATGATGTGTGACGATGATTACATGCACAACATCAAAGAGCTCTGGTCTCCACCTAGCTACACAATAAATCTCTCTATGCTAATTCACTCACAGTCTACAACTGGAAGAAAACACAGTTTCGTTACTGGAGAATCTGGAGTACTAGAAAGAGATCTTGAGTTCATGGCATGCAAGTTGTGGGGACACAAACTGCACCAAGTCTTGAGACCTTGGTCTTGAACAATCCCCCCAGCTTGTATCTGTTTGCCGTTTGCCCTCACACCAGTATATGCAAAGCGAGCCCTCAGGTGTATGTGATAAAGCAGTGCCCTTATTGGTTGGTTGTCTTCCTTTTTGGAAATATACAAATTGAGAGAAAAGTTGTAAAAGTAAAAGGGCGACCCTGTAGCCCAGAGGAGATCACAAGCACTCTCTAGGACACAAGGTGAACAAAATATTAACTTCACCCACTGTATGACAATCTGTACAAAGAGCATGTCTCTGCAGAACTGTGACTGACATTCTTGTGTGAAGGCTGTGTCTGAAAATTTGTTCCATATGTTCTATATAGCTCTGTATTTGCTCAGACATTAATCCACAGGTCAGGATCAAGGTTCCTTATGTTCTTAAGTGTGTATTTGTTTTTCATTAGGCTGAGGGGTAAGCCTCATATTCTTTAGGACTTGAAAAAATACATTATCGAGTTAAACTATGCACCCTAAGAAACACACAAGCTGGAAATCAGTGGGGAAACAAAAAAAATGGCGACAGTAGTAAGGTTAGTGCTGTAGCCTTTGAGAAGGAAGTCTTACTAAATACAGGAATACAGGCCTCCTGAAAACAGTAGGTCTTCAAGAGGAGTGAAACGTTTCACACCTATGCAAAGCCAGTGCAAACACAGAAAGCTTGAAAATTCCTTTTGTAATTGTGTGTACGTAGAAACCCAACAAAATAAACTAGTTAACTTATTTTAACAGGTTCAAAACATTTATATATATATTCATATAAATATCTAAACAGGCAAAAAGCAGAAGAAAATTAATGCAACCTCTTCTCTGTTGGAAAGGTGGAATCAGCCCCGCTGCTCGCCTGACCTGGTGCAGTGTCACAGCCACGCAGGCTGGACCCCCCCAGCCAAAGAGCTGGCCCACAATTAATATGCAGAAGGCTCTGATTTTCCTTACATCACCACCACTACTTCTATAACTATAAGGATCTATTTTTAGAAACAACTAACTCATTTCAGCTGACATATGATTAATATGCAACATAAGAAAATGTTGTTTAATAGTTTAATGCCTTTACGCATAATGCAAAATTCTTTAAGGATACAAATTAAAACTGCTGCAAACTTTCTTTAACTATACACATTTAAAATTTAAATTATGTTACTTTGATCATTTGAGGTCTAATGCTGAAAGATACTGAACATCTTGTAAAAGTTTTGTGCTTGACTTCAACTTCTAAATAATTAGTAGACTTCGAGGATTGTCTCTTCTTCAGCTATCATGGAGGCAGAATTTGGCACCCAGTAATGTTTTATAAAACAAACTTCTTTAGAGAATAAACTCTACAGAACACCAAAATATCAATAATAAATCCAAATATTAAAGCAGAAGCCTGAATCCTAAAAACTGTAAGTCTGAATCTCAAATTTATATAACCATATTTAGCATTACATCAGTAATAAAAATAATAGATTAGACAAAACTATAATACTTCCTCAAAAGTATGCTAAGGGTACAGTGTACAAATGGATTTCAAAATTAATTGTATTGGCAACAATCTGGCTATTTTAAATGCAGTTAATGCAGTTTTTGTTTACTTGCTTTAACTCTAAAATCCTAAAAACAAATTAAGGTAAAAACTCTCAATTTCTAAGGAACTCTTTTCTAAGTCTGTGGAAAACGACATTCAGTATACCAGCAGCTGCCGTCTACTCACAAAGTGTAAAATAAGCTGAACACAACAGTTGAGCAGCTGCTGATACAGTTCAAATAGTGTCTTTCTAACATCAGATTAGAAGTATTTTTACACAATCACTTCACAAAATATTTAATATTAAAATCTAAACATCCATCTAACTCAAATATATTTGTCGCGTTCCCAAAGGGTTAATATTGTCTTGCTTCATTTCTTACATGTAGTAATTTAGCTCTGAACAAAAGCAGCTCCCTGCTGGTTACCTTGGCTAAAGGAAACACAATGAACTGGTAAAAACCAGTTTTATCTCACTGCTGTTGCCTAGGGCTACAGACAAAATGAAGTAAAAAAATTCACATGCAGAGTATTAGGTGCTTATGAAAGATCCAGCAGCGCTGTTGCCTAGTGATTCAGTGAGGAATCAGCATAGGCCAATGAGGTGTACGGGTACTGAATAACATCCCCGATGACTGCTTTACATCTCCTGCAATTCTGTCATACACCCCCATGATTTCCCAGTGGTAAGAATCACTTTCAAGGGAACCTGTCAAAAAAAAAAAAAAAAAGAAAAAAGAAAAAAATTGTTTTAAACAAACAAACACAGATTACTATTTTAGGTTTTCCTTTTGGATGGTGATACTGTTCTAGATTACATGTCTATCCAGTGTGAAATGCTCTTCATATCTAGTAATAATTATAATTAGTATTAAGATATCTTAACAATTAAGGTTATCCTTTAGTTTTGAGATTGCAAATATATGTAACTGAATTGCAAGGAATACGTTAAAGTCCAAAGCAAAATTTATCTTATTATGCTTTTCAAAAGAGCAACCAAAACCATAGCATTTATAATTCGCAACTTTTTCAATAATGCATAAAGATACTGGCTTTTGTGGGTTTTTGTGGTTGCTTTTTTGTTGTTGTTTGTTTTCTTTCCTTTTTTTTTTTACCATCCACTTTTCCAGTCCTGGGGTGTATTTGTTGTTGCTTTGGTTTTATTTCAGTGCTCTGTTACACAGTAGATTTCCTGACATGAAAGCTGCCTCATTAGCAAGGACTACATTTTGGAAAAGAAGCTACTTCAAAGATAAAGGATCCTTTTCCTCAAAGAAGAAAACGAAATATCTCCCCATTAAGACGATATGTGTGTTCTACTTTAATGACATTTTTCTTCCATATTAAAATATAATATTCATATTAACAGAGCATATAATACATATTTAGTTGAAGCAAGTGTACAGAGGGAAAGCAGAAGCATTTCAAAAAAATCTTTTCATCTTCAACATCTCTAATCTTAAAAGACACATTTACTATATAGAAGGATAAACAACATGAACAAAAATACAGGCTTTTTTTTTAAAGATAACTCTCAAATTCTTCACTGAGATCAAGCTGTTTGCACTTTATGTTTTGTATCTGGTCTCTGCCACTGATCCATTCTTGATGTTTCAGAGAAAGATGAAATATCTTCATGATGCATGTAGTCTAATGTGCAGTAGGAGTAAAAGTATGTCATGACTCCTACAGTAATTTACTCAGGAAAAGAAGACCAAAACAAGAGAAAAAATACAGGTACCTCCTAATAGTTATACTGCCTTTAAAAATGTCCTAATCTTTCAAAGCCCCAGACAAATACCTTTTGTCCAAGGCTGTGTTTCTTTTTACTATTAATATGCAGTTGTCATTTAATTGCTATTCTCGTAAGAATGACATGTAGAATCCATTTGCTAAGGCATCTAGATGAATTTGTCAGTGCGTGATAGCAGACACTTCTGACACATGAAAAGACATAGTAGGACAGCGTGTTACGTTTTGTCCATGGGACAAAATGGAAGGACTCACTTTTGCCAGTTAGTGGTTAGTCTGAAATATGTAACACTAAAGTGGTGTTTTGCCTGTGTACCTATAAACACTCTGATTATTGATGTAAATATTTGTCTTTCTTACAAACCTATTAAATTGTTCACATTTTATTTCGTAGTCAGGCAAAGTATGAATGACGTTGTCTCTGACAATGTCCTCAACAAAGGGTATGAACCTTACAGCAGCATGAGTGTCAGGTGTCTGCATGTTGTAACCATTTCTGAAATAAATAGAATAAACTTGTTTCTGTCCTCAAATCTTGTTCAGTAATACTGGAGAATGAGTGATCTGGCAACACCAAGTACTCCATTTCTCAGGAAACGGGAAACCCTTGGACTACTGCTTGCTTATTCAGTTTATGGATTCCCAGAGACTATAGTCCTTAATGAAGCAAGAAGTGCTGAGCAGTAGCCTAGCAGCAAAGCATACCAGTCTTGCAGAGAGAAAAATATAACTATCTTATATAAGAATTACAATTAGATAAAATGGAAACATACATACAATAGTTGTCTAGTTTTCTACTTGGTTGTTACAGATGCTGTTCTGGTAAATGATGGCCTTCAAACTGTGACCAGCAATTTTGTCTGCTTTACATGTTTGGCTTCCACTCAGAAATGTTAAAAAGATCGATTTTCTAAGTGAAAATTACTAAAGAAAGATCTTTTGCAATAATTTTTCAGCAATAATGAATGCCTGGTACATTTCAGAAAGCCTGTTAAGGCACAATTTCTCATTCCACCACACCCATCAGAAATGTCATGGCATTAAATCAAAGGGATTTTGAAGTTACTGCACTTGTATAGGTAAGACAAAGTGTACTACAGTCATGCTTTACAAAATGGATTTTGAGTTTCTTTCTTTCTTTTTTTTTTTTTCCTTTAGGAGTTTTATGGTAATTTTAAAACGCCATTACCTGTAAATATGAAAATGAAGGTATTGAAGTGAAGGTTAGCGTAGTTGTCTCTAGATTCTTAATATGATGATAGTAACAAACAAAACTATATATGCCTGAGACAATAATGGAAATTCAGAATTGCCCCCACCTTTAGTGGCACTTCCAAGGCTGTAGTTTGCTGCAGGGATTCCATTGTTCTTTTTACCAATGCTGTAAGGCCAAAAAAGTTGAAAATATACAGCTTTATTTTCCAGTTAAAACTGTTATGTAGTAAAACAAACAAACAAACAAACCATGCTTTATATTCCATTACATAATAGCTGCATTTTTTACAAAAAAAAAAAAAATCTACCCATTTAAATTTATTGAGAATTTTTTTAAAGTTAAATTTCATCTCTTGTGGAAGAGTTCAATTCCTTATTTTAAGTTGAAATTTAGGTGAAAGTTGGAGAATTATTTAACTTATATATTCCATAAACACAAAAGTAAAGCACCGATATACGTTATAAAGAGGTACAGCTTGCCTGACTGCTGCATTTCTCAGCTTTCAAGTTCAGTACAAACAAAAATAACCTTCCCTGTGGGATAGTTGAGCTATCAAGAATCAAAACAATTGAACTTCAGTATGATTTACGTAACTTAACTACTCATCATGTCATAACCCCATGCTCACTATTACTGTGAAAAATGCCTCTATTATTAATCCAAATCAATCATTTGGGACCTGATTTGTCATCCTTGGTCAGGCCAATTAGTGTTTTGCTTGACAAAGATTTCTGCTGCAACAAAATGTGGTTCTAAAAAAATATAATTGAAGAGAGATTCAGTGGATAAATAGCTTTAAAAAGGAGGTAACTTCTGGCTAGTGAAAGTGAAAAGGGAATACTGGGCAGCCCCAGCGAGAAAGTTATTGAGCAAGCTCCATTGCTTTGACAGGATGGCTGCCTACATAATATATGTCATCATGTGCCCCACAGAACTGAGAAATAACAGAGCATGCAATATGTGGTGATAATGACTAGGCTGAAAAACACATGATTGCTTAGAAGGATTCTTTGAAGTTATCCCTGGATGCACATCATGGTTCTTGTGCAGCTGAGGTTAGATGTAAAGAAGCAATGAGAACTCCAAGAAGCAGCATATGGTTGTTGCTCTGGCTGCTGTCGAAACCTTTTCTAATGATGCCAGCACGGAAGAGCAGTATGTGATGTTTTGTGTCACATCTGTGACACCGAGGATGGCTTGGTAATAATGAGGAGGATAACTAACTTCTGCCTGAACAGAAGTGGAGTGCTTCTCCACTCTGTGCTGGCTTGCTCAGACTCGGGTGCTAATGAGCTGTCGTAAGGTTTTCCATGAAGTCCAAATTATGCAGTAACTCAAAAGATCAGTGGCTAAAGTGCCAAGGCTGGGGAAAATGAGACATATGTTGACACATGTTGACACCTACAGAGTTGCTTCATGTTGGATTTGAGGTAGTTTACGGTCTGGCATGGGACACAGCATCATTTTTGGAGAGCAGAAACAAACATGACAATCACAACTTGTGAAAGCATGGGGAAGTGTTGGTCTAAATAATTATCCATTTAAAATTCGTTCCAAGTCAAGACGCTTATCAATACAGCAGTGCTGGACTGCCTCCATCTTGAGAAGCCCAGTCTGAATTTAAACAAGCTGCCAGCTCCAGGAGATCAGCAATGCAGCAGACATCAGGGCACTGTGACCAGGCGGCGTGCCTTCAGAAGGCTAAATGGATTGCCAGGCAGTCCTGGGGTAAACAGTTTATCATTGGTAAGTCATGGCTATGACAGAACAAAGCTTTTGTGAGAGCACAGCTTCTGGATTCCGCTCTTACAGAATCACTCAGCTCTGTAGTGTTCCACCAAAGCACTTATGTACAATCTAAGGGCACACTCAACTCTGTACAACTTGGGTTTTTTGAGCCGTTAGATAAATAAACAGCAATAGACCAACAAGGCAACGGGAGGAACAGCCCTTTTAGATGAAAAGAGCCCCGATGTACAACAAAATAGGGAGTGTGAGTCAGCAGCATTGATTCATGGGCTGAAAGATGTGATAAAAGATGTGATGTATGATAAAAGGTGCTGCATGCACATGCACTGGATTAGAACAGTTTTCCCCGTAGATCTCTAGATCTCCAAATTGGACTAATTCTCTCCCATATAACTGTTATCCCCCAAATGGGGTTCACATTGGCCCTGATGGTTGCAACACCTTTCTCTGTTGGTTCATACACTTTTTGTTTTAGAGCATTTGGCATGACCAGAATTCTGTTGCATCCTTAACTGTTTTTAATTTTAAAAAGCACGGATGAAAGTGGCCACATCAACATGAGCAAACCTAATGGTTCCTCATTCACTTTGACAACCCATTAACCACCTCTCCTTGGATTTGTTCCATTTTCTTCCTTGTTTTTTTTGTTTGTTTGTTTTGTTTTGTTTTTCTGTTTCAGTTCAGCTCCCTGTGTCATTTCTTATGTCACACTGACTTCTCTGTCTCTTCCCAGAGTTTAGTGGGTGGCATGGTAAAACCATTCATTTCAAACAATCTCAAGTGGTTTTGACCGCATTTCAGCCTTTTGAAATCATACTTTTGAAAGCTTCCAAAAGATTTGCCTACGTCTATTTTACAGCAGATTTTGAATTAAAAAATAAATAAATATAAAATGATAACTGAAATGTCAAGAAAAAGCAGCTGTGTTACCATTCCTGTTCAATAGTCTGCTAAGACAGTAAACAATGAAGAAGGAAGCATTTAAATTAATGGCTGGTTTTGCACAAAAATAAATAGGTAAACTGACTGAATACATTGAGGCTGGAAATTAAAAGTTCTAGATTTCAGAAAGAGGAAATTCTTGAACAGTCTCCCAGTGGGAGTAATTTTTCATATGGAGATGATCATTTATAAAAGAGACCATATGGTGTGGTGATATGTAATCACAGGAGAGATCCCCTTTAGTCCTATGTACATAATGTCTGATTCTCCCTCTACACTCTCAGATCTCCTGAAAAACTCTCCTCTCTGAGTGCTCAAAATAAAGTATCCAGGCATACACAATTGTATTATATATACACAATTATCTCATATACTTTACAGAATAAAAACACGATGTTTAAATAGATCTGTCTCTACCATCCCTAATTTTTTGTCTCTTTAAAGATTTATATTGGAGGCTTTCGGGGGAATGATTATTTATGTTCTGTCAAGTACCTAGAATATCTAGGGCACATTAATTATTAATTTTAAAATGTTCCTTTGCAGTCAGCCATATACTGCAGTGGCATCTGTTAAATGCCCTTCTCCCAACCTTTGCAACTTCTCTCTCAAACCCCATAGTCAGCAGTTATGGGATTTGTTGGTTATGCTCATTCTGGAAGGTTTTGTAAGTATGTCATTTTAAAATATTATATATATTTCTTATTTACTCCCCCGATATTAATGACAGCAAAGTAAAGACATCACAGAGGAGCAAAAATTGTAATACGTATTAGATTTTTGTCAATACTAGCCATAATAAATGTGCTTATTGAAAGAGTTGTGAATAGGAGCAAAGAAAAGGCATGTGTGCCTGCTGTGGAACAAAACCTTGTTTGTCTCTATCCAAGTGAAGACATTTTTCAAGCTCATTCACCTATGAAATTATGACTCCAGAAGCAAGTCAAAGCTGGCCAGTCATATGATCTATGGAATAGGGATTTTTACAAATTAAAGGCTATCTAGAGGCATTTTAAGCATCAGTGTCTTTCCAGTTAGAAAAAGGCAGCTCGGAGAACACAAAATGTCACTACCTTGTGATGACCAGTTCATTCTTTTGTTCTTCTGTTACTTGAATCCCTCTTTGAACATGTGCACTTTTTTCATGCAGCTGCCTCAGTATTCATTAAGTGAGAAAATGTAGCAGAATAAAATGAAATTTTGTGGATTTTGAATGAGCCAAAAATTTCTACTGACAGATTTTATTTTTTTTATAAATCTAAGCTATTGTTCTTACATGACAATAATCTTAACTGATCTGAATCTTAAAACAAGTGGGCTTAGTTTAATTTATTTTTTTTCTTAGATTGGTTCTTTCGGTGTTCTTACTCTTCAAGTAAGTATTTCAGCTGAAATATTTTATACCCAGTAAAATCTGAAAAAAAAATTTAACTGTATGCTTTACAGATATGAAACATAAGAAAGGATGCAGAGATGAATTTCTTTACTTCTATCAATAATGTGTAGTCATAAATGAGTTCTAAAAAAAAACTTTAAAAATTATTCTAATTCATTGTGATATTGAGCAGTACAACACGAAGTACTGGAATATATATATTTCTATAAAAATATGAAAAATACATTATTTCAAGTAGCAAGTGGCTTTCATTTAATTATACTTCTCACTAATGGATGCAATTAAGCAAGCATAGTGACAAGGAACATTCCACAGTAATCACCAGTGACGAAGTTTACCTTTCAAATCCAACAGGTATATATGGAATATATATCAGAAGCCAGATCTTACAGTTGCATCTACGGGTATCCCTGTACCATAAAAAAAAATAAAATCTACATTTCTCTGCCCCTAGGTGTATTCCCCCTTTTAGCGGTCATGTATTCAGAATAATCCAAGGGCAAATAGGCATTTCTAACTGAGTGTGGAGAGGTAGTCTCAGAAATGGGTAGTCTCCCACAAAAGGAAAAATTGGGTTCTGGAATTCCTGAGCACTTTTTTGAAGTCCCTGTGAAGACTCACAATTTGATTTGAGCACCGTCTGTCTACCTGATTACACAGATTTCAGAACTCTGAGATGCTGAGCCCTCTCAGATCCGAGAGCCCAGTTTTTGCCATTCCCAAAATACCATCTCTCTTTCTGCTTCCTGGGTTGCTTGAAAGCTCAGGATGTGAGGAAGCCAGACAGGCAAGCTGGCTAGAAACCAGGCAGATTATTGATGGTAAAACTGACAATCTTCTGTCAAAACCAAACCAATTGCTGCCAAATGTTTTGATTTGATCTTTCCAGGCACCCTCCAATAGAAAATGAAGATTTTTATAAAGCTCTTTTGCTGTCCTTTTCTTGCCCTATTTAGGGAATTTCAAGAACTGAGTAAGTGAATATGCCGTATCTTTGTTGAAAATTAGACAGTTCAGAGCAGCATGCGCTATATTGTATTTCAGTGTATGTCAAAGCTTGGACACTCAAAGCTTCATTATAAACAGAGAATGTCTTGCCTTGTCCTGTCAGAGTGAACAGTAAGCATGCTATGAAACTGTGGGTGCTGGAGTCTGAGGAAAGTATTCCCCCGATACACAGATAAAAGCCAGCAACTTACATGCAGCATTTTGTGGAAAAGAAGATGTTATAAAAAAAAAAAAAAAAAAAGAAAAAGAACACCTTATTGCTTGCCTCTTGTTTATCAAATTCAAAAGATTCAGAATAATCTGAAAAGTACTGAAAAGTCTTGTTCTGACTTATGAAGTCCTAAAAAGGAACAGAGAAAGCACTGGCATGATGATTGCTTGGTGGCAACACTCAGCCTCTACTCATATATTTGCCGTTGCTTTCCCGAAAAAGTAGATCAGAATCATGACTGGAATCAGAATGCAAATACACTGAATACTAGGCCAGTGCTTTCTTGGTTCACACCGAACGCAGAAGAATAACACACCACTGATCTGTAGTCAATTAAAGCCATCACACCCTGCTCTTTAGCTTTAAGTCCATGCCTTCACCTTTCCCAAGCTTGGTGATTGTACAACTGAGATTTCTCTCTGGGTCATTAAGCTTCAGGGTGGGATCTGCAAGTCAGCATATTCTGTAATTTAAAGCTTCTGAATGGGCAAAAATCCCCATTAGATATGGAAAGATGAAGCTGACAGCTAAAGAATATCAGCAAATAAAAATAAGAAGAGTAAGGACATTACAGAGAGAGAGAGAGAACTTTGGGTAATGGGATGAAAATCATATCTGGACTTTGAAAGCACTGAAGTGAATGAGAAGCCCACATCCTTCTGACACTCCTCTTTAAACTCATACTAAATTTGTTACCTCAGTTAACAGCTCCTGAAATAACTGGAAAAGATTGGAAAAAAGTCTTCCTATTTAGTTTCATCCGAAAGGAATCTGGGTCACCTGCTCTCAGACTGCTCTGTGATGTGAGCCCAAACCATTCACACTGTGGACTGGGGACAATAGGGAGGTTTGCTTCCTACTCATACTTCTCACTGGAAGCTACGTGCTAATTGAGATGCACCCTTCCTCTGCCTGTTCAGGTCATGCAAAATCCTCATTAATGACACTGAAGGAAGAGCCAGCTTCGGTCACTTTTAAGAGCACTATTAGTTCTACCAGCAGCAGAACTAATTACTGCTTAAAAGAAGGCAGCGTTCAATGTCTTAGGTTGGTCTTCAGTGTTCAGGACAAGACATTTTATCACTCTTCTGTTCTGAGGTATGTTGAGTATATCTGAAAATTACTGTATTGCAGAATTTTCTTTTTCTCTTTGCCTTTTAGGGCAAATAGAGACAAACTTAAAAATCAATCTTCAATCAGTAGAATGAAACAAACTTCCACGTTGAATTCTGAAGGCTTGGCAGCCTGTGTTAAGAGCAAGGGTGATTTCCAAGGTATCTCAGACCTCTAGACTGCATAGCACAAGTTGTTTAAATATAGCAGAGCAGTCAAGGATTTGGCAGCTGGGATCTGCTACATACTGAGAAGGGTATTTATGATGACCAGTGATTCCCAACCTCTGACTCCCACCAAGGTTCAAATTCAGCAGCAGACAGTCCTTCTCACAGATGAAACTACCCTCAGTCAGCTAGCTAGTGTTATCTCGCATCTTTGAGGAATGGCATGTACTAGCTTCTGATGAGTTTCTACCCATACAGCAGAACTCTATTAAGGAGAATTAAAATACAACACTGTTTTCAAAAGATTGATAATTTCTGAAGTAAAACATTCTGCTGGTCATTTCATTCTTTTTGAAGTTTCTTACATGGTAATCAAGTGTTTTCTCTGTTTTACTGGAAAATTATTGATTTTGCTGAATTTACTACAAATTCACACTAATAACATCAGAATTTTATCTGATGAGTGCAGAATCTGTGAGTTTCTATACTTAAAAGCAATCGTGAACAATTTTCATCTTTTGGGTATAATAATACCCAAATATATACTTAATAATTAATGCAAATTTATCATAGAAACATAGTATCACCAAGGTTGGAAAAGACCTTCAAGATCACCAAGTCCACCCATTAATCTGACCTACCAAGTCCCATCACTAAACCATGTCACTTAGTGCCACGTCCACAGATCTCTTAAATACCTCCAAGGATGGAGACTCCACCACCAGTGCTTGACCACCCTGTCCATGAAAAAATTCTTCCTAATATTCAGTCTAAACCTCCCCTGGCATAACTTGGGGATGTTTCCTTGTGTCCTATCACTTTTCACCTGAGAAGAGACCAACAACCTCGCTGCAGCCTTCTTTCAGATAGTTGTAGAGCGTGACAAAGTGCCCCCTCAGCCTCATTTTCTCCTGATTAAACAACCCCAATTCCCTCACTTGCTCTTCATAAGTCTTGCTTTCTAGTCCCTTCACCAGATTCATTGCTCATCTCTGTACATGCTTAGGCAACTCAATGTTCTTGTAGTGAGGGACCCTAGTCCTGCTGGCCACACTATTTCTGTTGCAGGTTAGGGTGCCATTGGCCTTCTTGGCCACCTGGACATGCTGCTGGATCATGTTCAGATGGCTGTCAACCAGCACCTCCAGGTCTTTTTCTGCTGGGCAACTTCCCAGCCACTCCTCCCCAAGCCTATACTGCTGCATGGGGTTGTTAAAACTGCAGGACTCAGCACTTACCCTATTTAAAGTCAGGTGACTGGACTCAACCCATCAATGTAGCTTATCCAGATCCATCTGCAAAGCCTTCCTTCAGGCAGAACAAGAGTCCCACCTAACTTGGTATCAGCCACAGACTTACTGAGAGTGCACTTGATCCCTTCATCTCGATCATTGATGAAAACGTTAAACAAAACTGATCCCAATGTTGGTGTAAAATACGAAAATGAAAATCATTCTATGCTGTCTTACTGATCCCATTCAATGTACTATACTTCCAAACTCTGAAACTACAGCACTTTTAGACACTGGCCTTTTCGGAGTAGATACTGCAATCTCTGGTAAATTGAATAGTATGTTGTTGTTTTTTTAAATTCAAACCAGATCTGAACACCTGTATTCAAAGGTCAAATGTTAATATATGAAAATAAAGCATTACAATTCCCCCAATATATTGAACTTAAATATTTCCCAGATTCTTTGTTTTGATTAGATGGTGTTTTAATGTTCTCATTATGAACCAATACTCACAAGAGGAACGTATGATGAAATGAGACAGATGGCAAATTGTACCATTTAAATGAATGCAACACAGGAAGTTGAAATTGCTATTTAGATACTTAGGTTATAATGCAATATATTTCTTATATTGGTTAGTTTAAAATATTCATGACCTTATGATAATTGTTTCAGCCAAAAATATTGTTCAGCTTCAAACTAGACCAAAGTTTGTGAATTAACATTTGGTACCTACAGTAATGACTCCACTACTTACTGGAGAAGAGACCCAACAGTCCCATATGTGCCCTCATTTGCTAGCTAAATTTGTACCAGATGCGGAGACAAACTTTAGCTTAGGAAATAATGTCTGGAAGTAAGCCAGATGAGAGGATTAAAATGTAGGCAGGAACTTTTAGTAACCCTTAACCTCGAAAGTTCCACCATAAAGTTCTCTTCATATAAAAGAGCCGTAAATTAACTTAGAAATTACTATACCTTACATTCTCACATTAAGATTTCATACCTCTTTATGTAACAGGCCCCAGTAAGAAGTATTTAGGAAGTTACTTCCCAAGACATTTTTTTCAAACTGGTTTATTTCCTTCTACAACCCTCGAAACCTTGGAGAAAGTATTATTGTTTACTTTTATGGTTATATGCTATATTAATTCTTGTTGTCTAAGCAGTAGATGATCTTTGAAGGTCCCTTCCAACTGAACTATTCTATTCTAGCCTAGTCTAGTCTAAAGATACCTCAAGTTATTGTGGAAACAGAGAGACAGGGGGAAAGAGAAAAAGATTACATTTACCTGAAAATTCCTGGATTTGAGAATCTTCTACTTCAAACAACAACTCATCATGAATCTGAGCAATTAACCTGAAAAAATCCAGACTTTAGATAACATACACATGAAATTTCTAATAGTGCTTTCAACTCATGCCATCAACTAATTTTCAGGTGCACAATGGATACACTAAAGTGAATATAAATATCTTAAGAAAGTTAAAAAATCATTAATGAAATTAAAAGGATTGCTGTTCCACATAGGCTGAAAAAATAAAAGCCACGGTCTTAGACCAAAACTGTGCTTGCGAACTTGTGAATGCCATTCAGGGATTTGATGATGTGACAAGGTATTACTTTAAACTAATGGAAATTGCAGAAAATTGCAAGAAATAGGACAGGGCTTGTTTTGTTAATATAGCTTGTTTTCTCAAGCTGAGTTGGAATAAAAGCGCGAGTTAAGTCATTAGCAAGAGTACTTGGCTCACTGGTATACCAATAGTAACTCCTAGTATAGTGTTGGCCAGTGACTTGAATCCTTTCCAGGAAATAATCCTTTCATGTAAATGCAAAATAAGACTCCTCATGCTGTAAACAAGTAGGTTGAAGAACAAAAATGTAGACATAAATACACAATATGATCTGTAGCCTCTGCTATTAGGACAGTTGTCTTCATAAGAACAGAGTGTACAACTGAAAGAAGTAACATCTTAAAATCCATGCAACTACATGTACCTGAGATCTTGAGTTTTGTTTTTCTCTTTGTCTGTATTAGCTCTAAATATCAATCGGTCTCTTGCATATGGATTGTGTCTTAATTGTTCAGTGCTTACGGGAATAGCACCCTAAATTGTTGGTTTGGGCATAAAAATATGATCACAGTGGAAAAAATAAATGTTTTTGATTGAATCATGTCCAAGGCAGAATAGACATAATCTAGCACATAAAATCTTTGAGTGCAGTTCTCACATAGAAAGGAAAAGTAGTGTGTGTCTGATTAGACTGCATTCCTGTTAGGTTTATTTTATTACTTCTTTAACTGTTGCAGGTGGGAGTCTAAGCCATGAAACTGTAACACCTATTTCTGAATTTCTTTGCAATTCATATATAAAATTTAAATTAAATATGCCCACTGTAGACTTTTTTTTTTTTAATACCTAGCAGTTATTCATTCTTTAGAAATGGCTGAAACATCAACATGGTTACTACTTATAACTTTCACAGCTTTCAGGAAAATAAGCCTAAGATAGTTTCACACTGCCTTAAATTACAATGTGACATTGACTAACAGTGTGGTGAGCTCTAATAATAGATCTTAAATTATTAGTCACTTACACCACAGTCAGAAGCAGAGTGAAACAGATTAACATATTTCTAATAGGAAATGGGGACATGGGATACAAAAAGAAATAGATGAAAAGACCAGGATCGTCTATAGCAAGAGAATACAGTTATATGAAAAGTTCTAATTTCCAATGCAAGTAAATTAATTAAAGCAAGAGATTCCTCATAATCATTAAAGTGACATGCAAAAAGACATAAATCAGACAGAACTGTGGACATTAAAACCTCTGAATATACTGTGAGTCAATTGAATAAGTGAAAATAATTGCATTGATTAAACCAGTGCAATAAAAAATGTGATAGACTGGTTATTATTTGTATCAGAGTAGTGTCTCATGACTTCAGTCAGAATTAGAGCCCCATTCTCTGAATATTTAGTAAAGAATTGCCCTTTCTTTGATGAATTTACAATATAAATCAAATATTTTATCATCAATTTATCAGGATTTAGTAATGGGGGAAGAAGTGGATTTTCTAAAGCACTCAGCATTAGACCAACAGGTCACCTCAATTCCATGCTAGAAATAAAGCTGAGCTTAGGAGGAGCAGGGCTGGACCAGAGATTAGTGTTCCCTTCAGTAAATCAGAAAACCTATGAGAGCAATGTGAACTGAACCCAGATTTTCTGTCTGGACAACACAGTAGACTTGACCCAACTATGTGTTTAAGTTTATCTACTGAAAGCAGCACAGCTAGTGTCGCTTGATTCTCCACCAGAGCTGAAAGACCCTATTTCTCAGTGCTTCTCATCCTCAGTTATCGACTCAGTTACACTGCCCACAGCTATCTGAGTAACTGCACAAAGCTGCAGAATTACATCTACCCAGTCTTAATTATCTAGTGCTTCATCAAAGGTTCAGGACAATATTCTGTCTGCTAAACTAGAACAGAACTAGAAGTCATAATCGTTGGTCTCTTTCTAGCTATGTTACTCTCCTGCTAAGCAATGCACATTCATTTAGAAAACAGGGATGTTGTCTATCTCAGACATATGTGATCTAACAAGTAAGTATTTCTAACACTTACATTTTAATTAATGCTAAACATGATTTCCCATCTTGATGTCGAGAAATGGACTAGTATCAACTATTTCCTTCTTAATTTTCATCACACAATTTTTTTGTTATGTTCTCTTTGTCTTGTCCCTCTCACATCAACACCACAGGTTCTCCCCTGGGAGGTTTATAGTACAAGACAATTTGTATTTTTTAATTTTTGTTAAAGTAGTGACATTCTCATACAGTACGCAGTTCCACAGAACAAAGTACTCAATTTGACATCAATACAGGTGAATGAAAAATCAAAGTAATTTTTATGTTTAAAATGCATAGCTTTTAACATTCCGGTGTATGCACACACCTGTTGCACAACTTGAGTGAAAAAGTTTGGAAAAAAAATACGCTTTTGTTTAATAGCTTAAATGAGTGATCAGCACTTTGATAGAATATTGAAATAGCAAACTCCTCCCATTATTGCTTGCTAGAAAGTATGGAAAACAGAATTGGAGACTGCAAACCAAACTGAGACTAGTATTTTTATCATTCTGCAGATGATAAGAAATGCTTTTGATTTACAAGTTAATATTTTCTCAATTATTTTCACAATATTCACAGTATGCTTAGTACACATCCTTCCTGAAATCATGCTGCACTACAGAATTTTAACAAAAAAATCTTTTTAATTCTCTTCAATACTATATTCTTCCAGTTTCCCATGAAGCAACAGACATTAAACTCAGATCTTCAGTGGACCCATCCAGCCATCATTACTATATCATAATCATATAATTGACCCTATATATGACAAAACAAATTAAACTATCATCAAAATATTTTTTTTCGTAATGTTCTACTGATGAGACCATATTGCCTCCCTACGGTTTAAGTTTTCATGGTACCAAGCCAGTTTGTTTTCTATTATAAGAAAAAATTAGGGTTTTATTTGTTATTTTAAGGCAATATATTCCAGACCTGGACATCTCTGTTCGAAAGTACAGAACTGCAAGCTTTTCCATGACTACTTCAAATGTGTTGCCAAAAAATAAGTACACTATTGAACTGACTTCATCAAAACAGCTATTACCTTATTGGTGAGCAATTGTATTTCTTTACCATTAAAGGAAACTACATTTTCTCTAAGCTGCAAACGAGAGTTCTGTGGTGTGACATGCTGCAGATGCTATTGTAGGAATATAGGAATATCATGTAGGAGGTAGGACAGGAGAAAAACAAAACAAATAAAAAAAAAAACAACCAACCAACCAAATCCTCTTCCTAGTAGTTTTTCTCAGAAGCTCTTGTTTTTTTTTTTTTTTTAAACAGTTATGTGCAGTGTTTCAGGCCATTACAATATGCCAAGAGATGCTCAGACTACTTAATTCATGCTCATCCTATAGTCAAGGGACAAAGGCACCTACTTGTTTTGAGCGGACTTCTTGAAAAACCTCATCTTCATGCATTGACTTTGTGGGACTACCACCCCCTAATGCAGCCACCTACATCAGATACCTGAAGTCAGACAGGGAGAATAGCCCTCTTTTCAATTTTCTGGTACATTTTTATATCATGAGGGAAATCTTCATTGCTGTTAACAACAAATCCAAAACATAACATGGTCTAGTTTTCCAGATGGGTCTAATTGAAGATAAAAAAAATAAAAATAAAGCACCAATGTGCTTTACAAGCAAGTTGTAGGTTAATTTACTCCATAATTTGGAAGCAGGCAATCTGGACCCATCACATACCAGTTCCAGACCACTTAAAACCCACCTCAATTTTGACGGCTGTCTCTATTTCCATCCCCCATCAAAGCCCCTGAATACTCCCATGAGAGGTCTCACTAATTGCCGGCAGCATGAAGGAGGAGAATGAGACAGACTAGGCCACAGGTGTAAGGTGCTGAGCAGTGGCTTAAAACATATCTGAGAGGAGCTCAAATATTACATTGATGTGGCTTAATTAAATTCAAAATTAAGAGTTTGGACAAAAAATAAATTAAAACAAGGTTTAAAACTGGGTAAGTGGGAATGCCTTAAGTAAGAGGGTCTGATTGTCATGCATAATAA
Source organism: Cygnus olor (assembly GCF_009769625.2). Classification (NCBI taxonomy): domain Eukaryota; kingdom Metazoa; phylum Chordata; class Aves; order Anseriformes; family Anatidae; genus Cygnus; species Cygnus olor. The sequence continues at coordinate 68,887,120 of NC_049172.1, read as the reverse complement.
GGAATTAAGGGCACTTTATTATGACTAAGAACAAGGCTGAGGAGCCCAATGGGGTTAAGTTATTTAACAATTATTTAATGTTTATCTATTTAAAATAGTTTAAGATCTACCTACGTCCTGGTGCTTAATGTGTCCTACTGGTTAGCTCTAATATCTAACATCTAATCTGAAGGCATGTTGACAGTTAAATCATAACTGGAGAACAGATTTCATAAAACCAAAGGATTCTCTTGGAGAAGGTGCAAAAAAATATTCTTTATTTGAAATCCTTCATAGCTTTTGTGTCAAAGTAAAAATCTAGCTAAATTTTTACAAATTTCTGTAAAGCATTACTTAAGAACATGAAAAAATTTAATAATTATTAATAATTAATTAGTTAATAACTTTTATACAGCTACAGTAAAAATGTAAAAATGTTTAAAGTTACTAAAAGCACACTGCTTCAGAAAAGGAGTTAATGATCACTTAGCAGCACAACACGCATTTAGAAACTCTTTAAAAGAATCAGTCCTTTTCTAGTCCCACAGTTTTCTTATTTATAAAAGCACTGTCCCTGAGCATTAAACTTCATACAATTTTCTGATACAACAGTATCATTTTTTATATCCCAAAGATTTCTTTTTGTCATCCTATGTTGTCCCCTTTTTTATAAATAAAATAATCATCCAACTAATAAAATTGCCTTTTCATTTTGAATGTGAAATTTCTAAGTGCATAATGGGAACCTATAGAATTGCTGTATGTGACAGGATGTGGTTAGAAACTTTATATACAAAGCTGTATCATTATATACAATGATAAGTTAAAAAAAAATCCAAAGAGCACAAAAGATGTTAAGTGGTTAGAAAAAATAATAAAAAGACAAAGATATTTTTAAATCAGATAAATGGGAGAATATGAAAAAATGTAAATGTAATATCAAATAGAAAGCAATTCATATTTATTCATATTTATAATATATATAATTCATAATTATTAAATTCAATTTTTATTAAACAAAATAATAGTTTACAAGGCATATAATTAAACATCCTGATAGAAAATGCCAGAGTGCCTGCTCAGGTAACAAACACCTTCATGGCTTTCAAGAACGTTTAGAATTGATGACATACAATGACTTTGAGGAAAGACTTAAATCTTCTGTTTCAGAACCTAGACTCATCCTCACCATTGCAGCAAGATGAGAATTTGCAGACAGACAGGCTATCCCTACTAAAAATCGTACACCTTCCTCCTGAAGCATCTACTACTGGCCACAGTCAGTGATAATGGACCAGATGGAAGTTGGATCTAATTCTCTTAGAAATCTCTGTTCCCTACAGTAAAAATGTTTTTTTTTCTTTTTTTTTCTAATACTACAAATACTACATGCTATTTAATTGTTGCACAGTTTCCCCACAAAAATGGATTCAAGTGGAAAGAATGCTTATTAAATTGTCATGTAAATAAGGAACAAGGTTAAGATAATTTTGTAACATTTTGTAGATTTTTCAAGTTTCTTTTGAAGTTGCATGTACAAGGATTTCTAATGCAGTAGTATAAGAGCTATAACTTAAAATATATCATGCCTGCATAGGTGTTACCTGAATTAACTTTAAGATACTTCTTTCAGTGTTCTCCTAATGACAACCAAGACATGTTGACATTCTAACATTTTAACTACAAAAATTCAGCTAACTTGTGAAATTTGTTTTCTCAGCAGCAACATCATGAAGAGCAGGAAGCTGAACAGATGGTTAATTAAAGAGAATAGAATTTTCACATGTAACCGAAGTGTTTTAAAACATACCAGTCTAAAAGGTGACCTACAAAAAGCTTTTATAAACTGGAAGTATTTAATTGTGTTGAAAGACCCACATAAAGGAACACTTCAGTGCCTGCTACATCATGTATGTCCTTTTTGGCTGTGATATTTAAGCATATTAAATATATTGAGCTCTTCCTATAAAGAATAAATCACTCTGACTTGTTCTGGCTTACTCTGTATGAAGTGTTCAGGTAACAGTTCACCATCTTGTGGATACATGCAAAATACTTCTGTGGACGCTTGAGGAAAGCAGTGATTTTGCTAGGTCACAGCACACCTAGAAAGACAGTATTATTTGGCTACTTGGGAAGCAAAGAGTTACAAACTGGATGGAGACGACAGCTACAGAGAGCTCCCACTAATGTCTGGAACAGCCATATGATCTAGGATGTTTCCTTCATCTGAAACTGAAGCATATGTCTGTGAAACAAAAATCTTACTCTCCTCGCAAGCAGAATCAAAACCTTTACCTTTTCCTTGATTCTGTTTCTCCAGTATTAAGCCAAGGATGACACTCTTGCAAGAGTTAATACTTTAGAGCAGATCTGTGACCATATATTGGGAATAATGGGGGAGAGAACAGGCATTTACTGAAAATCCTGGATAACAGCTACAGAAGGAACTTGAGTAAGAACAGTTCTTTAATTCCTTAAGAAACAGATAGAGGGGTGTAAAATGTATGCCCAGAACTAAAGAAAACCATCCTACACACAGCAGCAGCACCAAGCAGTTCACTGAATGCCTTTGAACTCTGATATGATCAAGAAGTCGTTTTTACCAGTATGCCCTTTTGAGGAAGTGTAACTCAGGAAATTTCCTGAGGAAATGTAACCAGTTAATAAAGTACTAGTGCAAGAATTCCTGTGCACCTTATAAAATGTGTCAAGGCTCCTTTGTGTAACTACAACTGAAGCTATTTCCAGTAAGTGAATCATTTGTGATTTATCACGTGATTTCTATCAGAAAACAAACAAACAAAACAAAAAGAAGAAGAAGAAAAAAAAACAGGCAACATAACACAGAGTTTGTTCCTGGGACAGTTAGGGTTCTCTCTTACTAGTTTAGGATTTGGGACCAAGAAAAGAGGTTTGTGTCTTTCGCTCTTACTGACAAGGCTCCTACTTTTCAAATCATTCACTTATATCTGGCCCGGTGCCGAAGCTGTCTCTTTAACCAGGCTCTGGACAAGCTGAGAAGTAAAGCTGCTTGCTTGTGGCACAGATCCAGCACTGTAGGAACAATAAATTGGGAAGAAAGCAGAATTGCTGGATTCAAGCCAAATTACTCACTAGTTCTGTAGACGTGTTAAATTTAATTTGCATGTTGTTAGGATATTATCATCTTTAATGGCTAAAAGCTTTCTGAGAAGTCCATACAGTGCCAGATAGACTTTGGGTAATATCAGTCTATCTTCAGCCTACCGAGTGATAATTTTTACAAAAATTGGTGCAGGCAGCAGTTCTTCCTTAAGTTGCCAGCACCCTTCTTCCACGCCAAATTTCCATGTATCTGCCACTGTAATGATGTTTTAAACACTGAAAATAACTACAATTGTCAATCAGAGCTCACTGAGTACTCTCATACATTCCGCAAATCTTTCTTTAAGCTGCTACTATGTGCCTTGATCTGACTTCAGAAGTTTCTTTGTTATCATCTGCCTGCAGGAAACGTTCTGTGGAAGTTGTGTGAATTGGGTCAGACAGGTAAAAGCTGGCACCTGAATAATTTATGTCAGCAGCATATTTTCAGTAAGCAACTTGGCCATCAGCTGCAGAGCAGCATCTTAACAAAGATCTAGATAATATGGAAGCAGTCTGAAGAAATAATTCTGATTATTCGTCAGTACCACACAAAATGCACACGTTAACACCGATGCTGGTAGTTAATCCATACTAATACCAGTTTTTTATCATAGGGATTGCATTTTTCTTCTTTTCCCCATTTCTGTGCAATTATTTCCAGTAACTGTTTGTTTGTTTGTTTTATTGTCAACAGCATAAATTGCTAGGCTGGCATTTGAATTAAAAGGTGGACAAAGACGAAAAGAAAAATGAGACTGCCAGTTGTCAGAGCAGCCACTGATCAGTCACAGCGGAGCATACTGCTCCTTCATGAGGGCCTCACCAATTCAGCTTCATGAAAGTATAACTTGATTACCTTTCTCTGATTGTCAAACATGATTTTTTATGTGCAAACAATATCTGAAGATGTAATGATTACTAGGCATACAAAAATGAAGCTATATACTGTTGAGTCAGAGCTTACTCACATCAGAACAGTTTACAATATATGTGAATACGATGCTGTTGATGAAGGAGACTGTAAACATAACCATAAACTAACATTAAAAACTGTAAGACCTTGTCTAGAATGCATTATTATTATTATTATTATTATTTCTAAAGTAGGGAAGACAAAATGTCAAGCGTTAGCCACTATTTGGCGATGCCTTATAGGATATACTATATCCCAGTGTAAATAAGGAGCTCATAATTTCTTCTAAAGCGTATATAAATGACATTTCTCTTTGATACGTTGTTCAAAGTGAAAACCTTGATTCTAAAATTAGAAATTCTAATAGGGAAAAAAAATACTTGCAAGGGGGTAAGACTGAAGAAAAGACAGTAGTGCTCTATCTTTGGAATTAATACGATCTCGTGATGATAATAGGACACTGATTATATTTATCATTTTGGAAGAGCTACTGTGCATTCCTACTGTTACAACAACAGCACCACTTCCTTTGAACAATACTTTTCAAAGTGTTTTACAAAGGATGTTAGGATCATTCTCTTGACTTTACTGACAAGAAAATCAAGAAACAGACCACTGAAAAAATAACTAGCTGAACGTCACCTGACAGACAAGTGACTGAGTGGAAACACAAATTTCTAAGTTCCAGTACCATATTCTACTGACAAGACCGCAGTGATGCTTTCAAATGCCTGAGCCACCTTCTAACCAGGTGAGTGATCACAGAATTTACAAAGGCACTGACTGTGCTTTTCTGACAAGCCTGGCTGAGTACCTACTAAATATTACAGCAAGAAGCCATTCATAACTATTAAAAGGCTCTCCTTTAGCAAAGCCATCCAGTTGTTAGTGGCTGGCAGGAGTTCAAAATTCCAGTTTAAAACCATCTGTCTCTTTTAATTGACTTTACTGTCTTGGTCTTTCCCAGCTGTGATACTTAAGACAGGAATAAGAAGCATAGGCAGCAATTCTTCTATTATGTCTGGTCTAGCACTTCTCCAACACTTTCACACCACAAGGAAAACTTGTAAAAGTTCAGTACTCCCCCGTGTCTGTTGCCTCCTTAGCTTTCTGATGACTCTACATCTTTAAAAGAAAGAGTTTTGAGAGAGGACAACTCAAGTAAAATTTTCTGTTGAGAACAAACATCCACAAGCTCTACCAGACAGGGCATTAACCACAAAAACCTTTGGCTTTCTCAGAATCACAACAGCTAGTTAGTTATTGAACCTAAACATCTGTGTTAGGTAGGGACTGAGGAAGAGAATATATTTTTGCCCTCTCACCACCTCTACTTGCCTCCTCCAATAAAGACTGCTGGCTGACTGTCACAGAAGACAGCTGTTCTGTGGCTAATTTAACTCAAAGTTACACCTGCTAAAGACATTTTCAACCAGACCACAGCTGCCAGATTCAGGCCTCCTCATACAACTCAGGCAGCAGAAAGAATTACAATCAGCACAGAGAATCTGTCCCCAAATAAACAACACAATATATTATAATACGTCATCCAAAATTTAATACATAAAGGTATCATTGTCTGCCTGTATGGAGTATCTCTGCCAAAGAACAATCTTCCATTTCAGATTTAGAGTAGATGGAGATTTATTTATTTTTTTTATTTTTTGGTAATTGTTCAGTGGCATTTTTCTCATAAGGTTGCAATAACACTGAAGAGCATTACTCAGAACAAGGTTTTTTTTGTTTGGTTGGTTGTTTTTTGTTTTTTGTTTTTTTTTGCCTTTGGAGTGACTCTATCTTTGAATCCGACACACAATTTAAATTTTTAATTAGAAATTACATTTTGGAACCATACATTGATCAAATCAGACAGCACTGCTGTGCATACATGATACCCACACACAAACACACACTATTTATAGTCTCAGTATATATTTTATAGCTTATCTTATATAACTATATACACAAGGGCTATGAACAAGTGCAGATATCAAATAACCTTTTTTTTTTCCTTTTTTTTTTTTAAGAAAAGGAAAGCCATCTACACACAAATTAAAAAATCCTCCTTTATTTTGTTTGAGCACTGGTTTCCTGATTCTTGTTTTTTTTCCCAGCCCATTGAATGTTCAATTGCCATTGTACAACACACTCAAAATACAGGAAGGATATGATCAGTGGGCTCGATTTCAAAGATGCGGAACTACCACTGAAGAACTACCACTGAACTAGATCTGACTGAGCTTAAATGGCCCCAAGGTACTTCATTGCCTTGAGATAGATTAACAGATTCAGCCATTTAAGCAGAAAGATATAACTCTGCATGTATGAAACCATCTCACAAGTCCTCGCTTGTTTCAAAAGCATACACAATATTTCTACAGCTGTTTAAAATGCCAGAAACCCATTCAACTATTTTTGTTTTAAAATCACTTTTGCAGTCATTCATTACTAACCTGGCTGTTAAAGTTGGAGAAGTGACAACAGAGGTAAAAATTTCAACCATAGCCATTTTACAAAGATCAGCTGCAGATCCTATGAAAGAAAGTGACCTGGTTTTAATTTATAGCAAGCAAAATGAAAAAGTTGTGCTTAGAACCATGGCACAGGAATGAAACACATCTGAAGGTTATGAATTAAAAGAATTTGCAAAACTAGCAGATTCACTTGATGTTGTATGTAAAACAGATCACAAGATTAATAAAAAACTAATAGTTGCATGTTAATTAAAACAGAAAATAATAATATTACGATATATGCTAGTTAAAGGTGAATTTGACACTCACGGCCATGAGTTGAGAACTTCTTTCTAAAAAAAAAAGTCTGAAATCATCTAACTCTAAATTGGAATTAAAATTTACCTATAAATCAATTAAAATTTAATGTCATAAAAGATTAGAACATTGTTTCATGGACACATTTTCATTTGGTAACTTAATTTATGCTTTTTCATATCTCCATGGGTTTGTAATGTATATTCGTTACATTACAGTGTTAAGAGCAGTGGTGCATTAACAGTGTCATGTTATATAACGGATTCTGCATTTCTAGGGATCAAGAAACAGAATGATTCCCCAGGCCTGCAGTTTCGTGAAAGGTTCTGTTTTGAACCATGCAACAGGGTTTTAATGCATTTTTATATAAAGAATTATCAGATGAAATACAGAAGCAGTCCTTTAACTAAGGACTGGAAACCGTAATTCTCCTTTCTCCATCAGATATCCTAAATGTACCAAACCATATGCTTGTTCCTTTTTGAACCCCTGAACTCAGTCAATCTTGAATTCTTCCTTCCAAATTGTCCAACTTCCAGAGATAAAGACTAGCAACGTTAGGCAAATGGCAAGGGTACTCTCCTGGGAGCTAAGAGAGTATCTAAGAGATTGAGGAGATCATTATCTCTCAATGACCCAAGAGGGGAAAGACTTCACCTCTTCTTTATTCATGGCTTTCTGTGACAAACTGCCTCCTCTGAGTCCCACACTGAGACTCCACCTTGATGACTTTGCCACAGTTGTGTAATAGTTTAACTGCTATAGAACATCTTAGGAAAAGTATTTTCATTAAATTTTTCTGACCAGTTCTGTAGTCCTTTTTGAAAATATTCCTTGATGTTAAAACAATGAAATAAAATAATAGACTAGACACTTGTGGATATAGTTCCATCATTTCAGTGTATTTGGAACTTGCCAAACAGCAAGATCCCAGAGTAGGATTCTCCCAAATAAATGTAACAGTTTCCATGATAAATATCTTAATAAAATACATGTTTTTCTCTATTCAGCCAGCTAGATCTGAAACATAACTGATGAATAATATGCTGTACATTGGTAAAAATTATTGTACTGGAATCTTCAATAAGAGAAAAAACACTAAGAATGAACTGTGGCAAATATCGTTGCAGTAAGTTGAAGCTGTAACTCTGTACATTCCTCTCAATATTGCGATGCATCAAACGTCTTCTGCTATCAGTTTCTGCTACCATATGCAAAATGCAAACTACTTACATTAATTAGATTATTATATATAAATATAAAACACATTATATGCAGTTTACTACGCTAACAATGTAACAAAATGTTTTAGCATAATTTTGGAAGTTTTTACAGTCTTTAAATACTATCTCACAGCTGAAACGCTGCAATTAAAAATTATTCTAGTCTAGAAGGAAATTTTTAATACCATTTAGGAATATAGAATATGTTAAAGTTTTTCATACTTGTTTCACCCTACCTTCCAATACTACATGTTTTGAATAATAGACACGCTATTTTTCATCAGATTTGTCTTCCAGTATGATTTGAACTGACAATGAAATATGTTAATCTTATTATTGTATGTTTTGATACATACAACTGAGAATTTTGTAGACAGTCCTGTGGTGGCTTTGCCTCAGCTCCACGCTCTTTGGACAGATGGACACAAGAAAGTGCTGCTCAGAGGGCCGTGTAGCTTTATTAATGCTACACTGTACACTCAGCAGGACTCGCTCTATTAGCTCAAGCACTGTGCCTTCAGCTGGAGAGGGCTGCTGGCCAGCTGGATGGAAACCCAGGTAAACTGAACACAAGACTCCAGAGAAGGTTGTGCAGGCATCCCCATATTTACAAACATGCAAGCTTTCCTGCAGATTTTATAAGGATATTTTAAAATCCTGCATTTGAGAGCCTAATACAGCAAGGCAGCTGTCACTTGAGCACAATTGTTACTCACGCAACAGGGTATTAGAATTCTAGATCTGTGCATGTTCTTGCAGGGGTAGTACTTAAATTCAGTTACTAATTACAAGGAGTGTCAAACATGACATAATTACTTAAGTCATTTTTAAAATGAAACATTAACGTGAATAATATTTGGGGAGGAAAAAAGAAAAATCAAATGATCCTTTCAAAAGGAAAATTCAAATCATTCTATAAAAAGCACACCATCACCATATTTAGAAAGCAGTTTTTACTTGCCTGTAAGTAGTACATGTCCAATATAACTTAATGAAAACCCTGTCTGCATCTTCCAGTTAAAGAAATAATACTTCCAAAGGGTAGTTTGGTAGGAGGGATTTCAGCTCTGGACTGCCAGCTCAGTTTCATTTTTTTTTTTCTTTAGGTGGCTAAATTCTTTACAATACTGGGCCCCACACAACTTAAACTGAGGATGTTAATACATCATTAACTAATAGTTGAGCATTTTTATGCTACTTTTTACATTTTCCAACATGGCAAATTTCCCATGTTGTTCTGTGAAAAAATGCCTTTATTCTCACCCTTCATAGAATTATTTTCATATGATCCTTACAAAGAATGATTTGGATTTCAGTACAAATAATAATATATGTTCTTGTAATACTGTATATTTCTTAAACTAAAGCTATCTGACAAAATAAAAGCTAGAAATTGCAAGCAGCAAAATCACATAAGCCCTTTTGGTGTAACAAACTATCAAAGAAACCAGAAAGGAAAATGTTTTAAGACAACAATATATCTGAAGCCCGGAAATATATATTATCTCCATACATAATTTGTATCTATTTCTATATTTAACTATCACAGAGAACTAGACTGTATTAGAACATTGTGTTTTGTGATACTGCTTACTTTTTATTTCCAAGGAAGCTAGAATACTTGTTTTAAACTTCTCTTTTATAATAAAACTCAGGCATCAGTAGTAGCCTACTAAATAATTCATTCTTTTGAGATTATCAAAGTTGTTGTCTGCTAGAGTTAAGTGTAGATAGGCAAGTAAATAGGTAGGTACGTAGGTGTTTTCTTTTTTTTTACCTTGAACAACAAAATTGACAGCCTGCCTCTCTGCTTGAGTGCGTAGCTTATAATCCTGCGCATTGATATTAACCAGTGGTCTTTTACGCCCCATAATGGAAATCACATAACCTGGTAGGATTTAGGTAGAAATCTGTATTAGAGCAATTAAACTTCAAATATTCTTTTTGAAAATAATATGGATTTTTGCAATTATGCACTGTTTGAGACAATTCAATATTTTTCCTTCTGAAAATAGTCAGAGCTTATTGTATTGTTGGTCTCAGAATTATTTTACTCAGAGAATTGGTACATGTTATACAAGAAAAACTTGTGTTCATTAAAGCTGTATTTCATTAGGAATGTCTGCTGATACACTGATAGAAGAGCAAACTCTCTCTGTGGGAGATGAAACTATGAATATCTAGCAGAATTAGCTATCTATTAGCAGCCATAATTAGAGCTTTCCATGAAATGAATAGATTACATGAGAATAGAAAAAAATAAAAAAATAAAATCAACTTGTGCAGCAATTAAATCGTTAATGAATCTTTCCCAAAATTATCAAATAGTTTTTGGGGAAAAAAAGTTAATACTTTTTTTTTTTTCCTAAATACAATAGTTTCATGTCACTTCCAAGGCCAAACTTCTTTAACTCTCATTTGTTTTTGTTTTTAATCATTAAAAGAAACACATGAAAACACAGGTAAATATTTATTTTAGGCCTGATGATGATGTATTTTGCCAAAATAGCTGCTAGCACTTGAGAGGAGCTGAGAGAGGAAGAGAGATCCAATGATCCTCTTGTCCACATAACACATGTAAAGCCTTATCTTAGCTTTTATTCCTCCCCCCCAAAAAAAAATTTAATGAAAAAAAGAAGTACAACAAGTGAAAAATTAAGTAAGAAAAGTGAAGTCACCCATGTTAAAAATACATCTTCATACAATCTTTTCTTATACTTCTGAGAACCTTTACTTGATGAGTCATCATTAGATACCATGGAAGTTCAGACTGACGTAGAGTTTCATCTTGTCTGACGTATCTCAGACATGCAAGCAGAGTAAGAAAACCTCTCCAAACACAAAGCTCTGACTTTACTGTGGACAGCACACACTCAGTACTAAGTACAGGGAATGAAGATTCGGGTCACAAGTGGTGTTCCCCAGGGGTTGGTGTTGGGGCGCATCCTTTTTAATATCTTTATTGATGATTTGGACGAGGGAATTGAGTGCACCCTCAGTAAGTTTGCAGATGACATCATGCTGGGGGAAAGTGTCAATCTGCTGGAGGGTAGGAAGGCCCTGCAGAGGGACCTGGACAGGATGGGTCGATGGGCAGAGGCCAATGGGATGAGGTTCAATGTGGCTAAGTGCTGAGTCCTGCACTAGATGATCCTGGAGGTGTTTTCCAACCTTACTGATTCTGATTCTAAGATGGTTCTGCTGAATTCCTGTATTTCCAGAAGTGCTGACACTAAAAGTACAATTTTTGGAACAAGAAACTGAACTATCTGGAGGTTGGGATATTCTTTGGCAAATCACTCTTCTCAATTTAACTAAGATTTTCCTTGAAGAACAGTAAGAAGATGGAATTCTTAAAGCATTGGACGCTCAATGAAAAATAGATTTACTGTAAAATGAAAAATAGATTTACTGTAATAACCCTACTCCTAAATGGTGTGCTTCTGATACATGAAATATCAGACATCCATAACATGTAAATAAAATTAGGTGGGCAGATGCTATTTACCTTTGAACTGCAGATAAGTAAAAAGATTTATAATGAGCTCTGTAGGTTAGAAGTATCTTTCTAGTGAGAATCTGAGGTGGATTAACAAGAAAAATGTTAAACAATGTTTATCTGCTGCAAATTTTTTGAGCTTGTACAACTGAAACAGGTTATAGTTCTACCATTAATAGTTAAAACAATGTTTGATAGTTGGGAGTGAATGGAGGAGTAAGTACTATTTAGACAAGTATGTGCCGAGTTTTAATGACAGTCAAGGATATTAGTTATGACACTCTTGTCCACTAAACACACAAAACATAATTTTACACAGAATTTTGGTTACAGAAACTCATTTACTTACAAGAGAAGAAAGCTATGTTATTTTAAATAGATCAAAACAAATATGTAATAAACTGGTAATATTTTACTAGTTATATTATGTTTGGCTTAATTAAAGTGAAGCTACTGAAAACCTACGTTTTCTTTAGTAATACTAATGAATAAAGAAATGTAATTTCATGACACAAAGACAGTTCATGCTTCCAGTAGAGTTTTAAGCTCTACAAAGTACAAAGAAGGAATACTAACATTTTAATGACCAGAAAGTCAGAATCAGTTATATGTTTCTATCATGACACTCAGCTGTTCAATGATGGGTAATAATATATTGCAAATTTACTATTTATTTCTACAAAATGTCTTAGTACAGTATACTGTACTAGGAAACAAAAGAAATCCATTTTGACAATTCTACTAATAATTCTACTAATTTTCTTCTAAAGAAAATATTTCAAGCAGCCATACTTTCTCCAAATTGCTGCTCTCCTAGGATTCACTAAATATAAATGAATATATAGACTAACAACAAATCTGATGCAAGAAGAGTTTGCAGCTGCTGTCTCCAAGAATTACTCTGCACACATCTGTCATCACAGATATCACCTGAATTTCAAGAATATAAATTCTGACTGATGCAAAAAAAAGTGTTAAAAATTGTCTCTGTAAATTTTTTTTTGATTGTTTTTGACTAAATGCCTGAACTTCCACGGTCCAGCAGCCATATGGCGTATTTATTAATTAAAAGATTCCTTATGGTTTATTTGTGTTGGAATACATTATATGTCAAAATGATGCAGTGCAACTTGATGTTAAATAGAGTTCACTCTGTGAACAGGCATCTTACTCTTTTAGCATCTTCCCAAAGCAAAGGCAGACAGGTTTAACCACTTTGTCTTAGGGTTGAAAGAGAAATACGTGATTCACCAGGAAATGATATTCCATATTTTCTCTTCACCTGTAACTATCTGACTTTTGGTTGAGCTGAATCTCTGTCTACATCAATCTGTGCTGATCAATAAATAAAAATATGCATGTGGGCTTTGGATTACCTTTCTTTCGGCACTGTTCAATGGTTTTCTTTGTAAATTCATTTACTTTCTTGTATTTTTGCATAAAACTCTCTATAAAGTGACTGGCTTGAAGAGGAGTAATTCCCAGGCATTCAGCAAGACGTTCTTTACCTGGTGCATATAAAAAGCAGAACAGAAATCCACTACATACTGTCACATTCACAATTAGTGGAATTAGTAAATCTACGTATCTCTATGAAAGAGAATGGATCTGATATACTATAGTAATATTTAAACAATGCAAATGTTTAACTTTGAGCTTGAATGCTTCACTGAAGTTAGTGGATTAAGAATATACTTAATAAGAAGTATATAAACAGTACATAATTAGGGAATTCCTAGTTATAATTTATACCTATAATGCAGTTGACATCTTTTTTGTTCACATAACTTCTGTCTGAAAAATCATTTTACTAGTTAAGTGTCGAAATGTGCAAAATTTTGAGGAGCAGATAAAGAACGTAAAAACAATTTTAAATGAATATAAATGTGAATGAAGATCTAAAAAAAAAAGATGGAGATGCAGCTGGTTGAGTTTAGCTAGAAGTTTTGGATATCGTGTACAAATCACAGAAAGAACTAATGGCTGAAGCTATCAGACCAAGTGGCTTGATTTGAAAAAGGTAGTTAGGAGAGTGAGTCCCACATATTTCAGACAGTCTTAGGCTCCTCAATTTCTGTAAAAAACTGGGTCCAAGTTGTGAGATGAAAGGGTAGGAAAAAGACATCCAGAATCAAAAAGTGTTTCAGCAGAGATAGAAAGGAATAATACCTTTTGGATAGTACATAGAATCACAATATATATTACATTGTATCTAAGAGCATCTATAAGATAAGATAGAAAATCAATCAATCAAACAAACAAAAAACCTTAGGACAGTTTTCCAGAGTGTGAAAACATAATCTAGGAGCTACAGTTTAAAGACATTTATAAACCAAACAGTTCCAGTAAAAATAAAACATACATCAACATTAGTCATAAGAGGTTTGAAAGACAGATATATTTGTCAGCTGCACAGCAACACAAACCAGCATTGTGTCTGCAAATAACAAGCGGAGATGGCGATGTCTCAAGGCACTAAAAACATGGAATAGTTATTGTCACCGTAATACCGTCAAGAAAAATTATCTAGCGTTTTTGAAAGAGAAAGGATTTCAGCCACCTAAATGCCATCACTGTCAGTTTGATGTGCATTTCAGAACAATTCTGTACCATTTTGTTCTCTGTCATGTCAGGATCTCCACTGAGCTCCAGAAACACTAGTCTGGACAAGGTGCTAAAATAAGAAATTCACATCTAGGATGACTCTTAGCTGAGGCCTGTGCATTTGTTTGACATCTAAGTAATTTTTTTTACTTCTTTGGTGAGAAAATGACAAATCTATCTGCTAAAGCACATATTGTTAATAGCTAGAAGACTGCTGTGGCTTCCTTAGAGAACTGCAACATCCATATGGAAGCCTGCTCTAAGGAACCTGCTTTGGCAGGCGGATTGGACCCAATGATCTCTCGAGGTCCATTCCAACCCCTACAATTCTGTGATTCTGTGACATGTTGCAATGTCCATATTATCCTTCTAAAGAACTACTGCTATACAGAACAAAGCATTACATAAATTAGTCAGAAAATTAAGCCACAGTATCAATAAGGAAGTCTGAAAAGTTCCAGGGAGATGCAGTTTCTGGGAAGCAAAAAAAGAGGACTCTACAGCCATGTAAGATCACATTTCATGATGCAGGAGCACAGACCATGCTAAGCAACTCCCAGGAGTGGACTAAAGCTTCCTTGAGATTTCCCCTTAAATTATCTGTGTCAGGGGAATTGGTAGCAACAAACAGCCTGTGTGTTTTACTGTTCTCCATTCTATAATATCTTTCATAACTGAAAATAACACTATTTGCTTCTTTGATTTTCATTAAACACTTTGATATTCCTCTATGTTCTGTATAATTCAGGACTTGAACATAGTGCCACTAAATAGAATTGATTCCTTCTTTTACAGAAGTTTAAGTTGTATTTTCTGCAGCTGTATGGAGTGATTGAGGCATAAGCAGATGAATATAACTGCTCCAAATTAAGCAAAAAGTCTGTAATACTGTTATCCATCTCAATATCTGGAATATTTATTAAAGTACCAACAGACATAGTGAGACTCTTCTTTCTTATATTGTTTTCTATCCTCCAAGATTATGGAAAAGACCTTGAAAATATAAACCAAGTGTAACTTAAAGCTAAGAAAACATTAAAAAAATATTATTTACTACATGAAAGTAAGCATAATACAGGCAAGCTCCTCCAGAGGTCCCTTCCAACCTCAACATTCTGTGAACATGCTTTGAGACAATATCTGAATTCCTCTAATTTCATTGCAGTTATTCTCATCTCTGTGTACATACTGACAGAATGCAAAGTTTCTTAAAAGTTATACTAATTTTAGATAAAGACAAATGCTTCAGTTACATCAACAACAAATAAACAAAAATCAGAATAATCTTTGTGTATGTCAAGGTAGCTATATTACCTGGATAATTTTGATGCAGAGTAGATTATTTAATAATACTTGATATAAATAACAATATAATACAAAATTTTATTCCTTTTCCTGAATTCAGCACACTTGTATAAGTTACATACAAGGTAGGAATATACTGTAGCTGTTTATTTTGTAAGATGCCTACCTGCTCCATAAACCACTGAGTAAACTATACGCTTTGCTTGCTCTCTATCAGCTTGTTTCACTTCTTCACTTGGAATCCCCTTCCTAAATGAACAAACAAAAATAATATATTTTCAGTTAAAACTAATTTAAATGTTTATCCCCATAGAAAATGTATTTAACTACATACACACAAGGAATAGAAGCACTTAGGGGCTTTTGTCTTAGGCACCATGAATATACAACTTCTTCAAAACTTTCAGTGGTGATAGTCAACAGCAGATTTTATAGTAAATTTTTATAAATAGTAATTTTTTTCTTTAATCTTCATCTAGTCATTTCCTTTGCTTTTGAATCAAATCTTTGGCTAGGAAAAGTCTTACTACTATACTATTAGTTCTTTAGGGTGAAAAGGCCCCAGTACTGATCCATGAAAAAAGTTAAATCTCCCCAGCAACAGCATTTCTTCAAGATATAAAGTGTATTAAGACTCTGAACATAAGTCTGACCTAAAGCTAATTTAAACAAAGGTTGTATATCAAGAATAACGATTGATAAAAGCATGTACCAAATCTCTTACATGTCTTAAAAAGCTCCACTATAGAGATACTTCATAAAACAGCAGCACTGGCTGTTTCTTAACTGGAGAGCATAGCTAGTTTACTGGCAGAAAAGCATTGCCCTTCCCACTCCCCATTCACTCACCAAGTGATGTAAATAGTCCTATGAAAGGGCTCATGGATTTAGTAATTTGCAAATTAAAAGCTAGACCTCTGCAATGACCAAGTTTATGCCACCTATGCTTTTTCTTATCCAAATGTAGATTCTGAAAGAATACTGAATTACTGACAATTGACAACACTGATGAATATTGATAATGAGTTTAAATAGAAGTGCATTGAGGGGGATCTCATCTGCTCACACTCTGAAAAGAAATACCTACACTGTCTTTGGAACTTAGAGATTTACTGCTGGCAGAGATACCTGATTCACAAGGCACAGCTTGCAAATAAGTTTCCTCATGAGTATGTTCATGATGATTTGATCGCATTTTAAAATTCTGTTTGGTATGCTTTGTCATGAACGCTTTCTGTTATGAAAGATGCTTTATCATGGAAGTTTGTCTGACAAGCTTTGAAAAAATGTCATATTTCTGTATATCTTCTTAGAGTCTTTCACCATTATTTCACCGTGATAATCAAACACCTAGAAAATCAACAGAGCCACAGATTTGTGCTTGGTTGGCCCATACACTGATTTTAGCCTAGCCTATGAAAAGTGCTGGTATAATTAGGCTCCGAAAGATGAACAGGTAGGCCTTGGGTGCAATCAGTGTTAAGCAAGTCCTTACGGAAATGCAGATTTTTTTGAAGATGAAAAATAAAATTGAGCACAATTTCAAAACTTCCCTGGGCAAATAGCCTTTGGCTTTGTAAAAGTTCACATTGCCACTTTGAACAGTATAATTGCTTCAAAGATAAAATGGACTTTTCTCTGTTCGTTTTTTAGGCTGAGAGACATGAAGAGCTAGATAATCTGATAGACGATGTTTTCAGTGTCAAGATTATTCCCACTTAAGTCAATCATTTTGGTAGTTGGAGGCTCTTAAAATTTGCCTTCTCTGTTGTGCCAGGTGAAAAGGTCATGGCTCTTATGAATAAAACAGGCTGAGATTCCCAAATGTACCTGATTAAGATGACAGAGTGGCAATTGGAACTAATATGTGCAGAATTAGGAAACCAGACATCATCAAAGATTTCCTGAAGCAACTTCTGGCAGAAAGTCTGCAGGAATTTCCTGAAGGACCTAGCAGAAAGCTACACATATTCTTGGGAAAACATCTATCCAGAACCAGGAGGAAAAATAGAGTCTGGAGGGAAAATAGGAGTTCCCTAGAGAACAGACAGTAGATCTCACCGGAGGACCATTCTGGAATAAAGAGCAAAGACTGAAGAATACTTAAATTAGGGAAACTACAAAATCTGATTCTGTTTTCCTAGTAATGCATACTTCAAACTAGACGCCTAGAGAAAACAAGAGATAGGATTACAGCAATAGATTTTACATGCAGATTTGCTTAAGTTTGAGGTTAGAGACAACCAAGAGCCAAGGGGTGAGAAGGGGGTACGTTAGCTGCCAAACTCTCTGGAAAAGAAGGGCTATAACAGCAAGAATACAGTGGGCAAAAAGTCCTGGAGATCTGTAGAGGAACATGTAGACTAATCAGGTCGTGGTACTGAGGAAGCAACTCAAGCTCAGAGATTTGCTCTTACTGCGGGGTCTGGTGGTTCTAGAGGAGCTTTAACAGTGCAAGACACCAGAACTTGGTAACGTGCACAGCAATACCCGGTGTTAGGATTTTTAGGATTTTAAGGTTGATTTTGCATCATCCAAACTTCAACCTGAAGGGGCTGATAGAGAAAAACAGAAATAGACTTTGTTGTAATCACGATAGGCAGTACCAGGAGAAGGATCCTGTTTTGATTGCAAGCAATCACAATAAAACCTTGTCTAAGACAGTTAATGGCACAAATGGACCCGCATCATGTGATTACAGCAAGCATGACAGCCACTTTGCATTTCCTCATCATCAGTTATTCAAGAAATATATGAGAAGCAAGTAGCATTTTTAGAGCGTTGTGACGAATTTTTCATTTACTAAAATGCTAAATACAAAGTGGTCAGTCTACACATCCTAGTGTGTCAGACAGGGAAACAAGAGCGCTCAGCAGAGAGGCATTAAATCTAGCACCCTGGATATGTGCAAATGTATGTATCACACTCAAGAATCCTGAATAATAAAAGATGATAAAAGAAATTGCCATATAAATCACAAGTGCTCAAGCAAATAGAAGTCATTAATCAAAACTATTCCTATTTTTCTAATAATGAAAATGTTGTGGTTTTTTTTTTTCTCCTGTTTATATTAACAATGATTGGTTTCTACCTGTGATCCTTGATTCCTTCTGTAATAGAGTGGTACTTGTGCAGTTTGAAAAGACTGTTCCTTTCAATAATAAGATGGCATTAGGGGGTCAATTTCTCATACATGCAGTAACCATGCTAGAAATCCTCATTGGGCTTTCTTCTTGAGCCTATTTCCTCTAGCAATACATTTATTTTCATGACAACCTCCCCTATGAAGAGAGGCTGAGAGAGCTGCAGATGTTCAGCCTGGAGAAGGCTCCACGGAGACCTCGTTGCAGCCTTTCAGTACTTAAAAGGGTCTTATAGAAAGGATGGAGAAGAACTCTTCACTTGGGTAGATAACCACAGAGCACAAGGGGGAATGGTCTTAAACTAAAATAGGATAGATTCAGATCAGATGTTAGGAAGAAATTCTTCACTGTGAGGGTGGTGAGGCACTGGCACAGGCTGCCCAAAGAAGCTGTGGCTACCCCATCCCTGGAGGTGCTCAAGGCCAGGCTGGATGGGGCTTTGGGCAGCCTGGGCTGGTGGTAGGTGTCCCTGCCCATGGCAGGGGGTTGGGACTAGAGGATCTTTGTGGTCCCTTCCAGCCCAAGCCATTCTATTATTCTATAACAAATTAATTTGTTACCAAGGGTTCTACAAGAACCTATTTAAAGTTAAAACTTTTATTTTGGTTTTGGACTCATCACAGAATACCACAGTATTGAGAAGGAAACATTATCATCTTCTTATTTGTATAAGAGATGTTTAAGCTACACTCACAAAGAAAGCTATCTAATACAGGAAAACAGTGCTGAATTGTGGTATGACATAAAATAGATATCTTTTGGGGGTACACTCCTTTCAAACACACTTGAATCCAAAAAAAAAGGAAGCTAAATGGGCATAAAAAAATCTTCAGCCTAGACAGTGACATAGAGGCAAACTTCAGCTCACTTAGTACTGTATGTACATCTAGAAGAACAGGAGGAATGTTAATGTATATGAATGTAAAACAAATTGATGCAGAAAACAAAACTTAAAAGAAAGAATTTGCTGTATGCTTTGTTGTGGAAGTCCTCCAGAAAATATGCATGCACTTATTAGTTCTGGCATTAAACATGTTTTTCTGCTTTATGACATCTTTCTTATTACTCCATGTTTTCATAAGCTATTTGGTCAAGTTCATCATCAATATTACTATCTTCAATTTCTTCCTGACTTGCTATCTCCAGATGTGCAGTATTTCACCTCTTATGCGCCCACGCTCTTACATTCCTGTCCTTGGTGCATACTTATTTCAGTCTACTTCCACAATTCTGATTTGCTTGTCCTTTGCTTTCCTTTGTTTAGTACTGCTTTGCAAGTACTTTGCTTTATAGTTCTTTACTTGATACACATCTATAAGGTGAAATAAAGGATGGGCTTCTGTGCTGGAAGACACTTATCAAGTTCAGGTTAACAGATCTCATTATTCTTGGAAAGAGTTATCAGAGCTGAACAACCAGGAAAGGTCTGTGAGGACAGCAATATAACTTAGCACAGAAAGTTATAGAAAATCTGACAAATGTGGTCAGAGTAGAGATATACAAGCTCTTTAAAGAGATGGTTCTACTATGAAGTAGGTTGTATGCCAAAAAGGGAACAGCTGCCTGGAAAAAGAAAAAAAAAAAAAAAGGAAAAAAGGAAAAGTTTCTAAGGAACCAAATTGTCAGTAAGAAATATACACAGCAGATACAAAACTTAAAACAATGCATATGCAATTACTTTTTCAAGTATTTTGAATATTTTCTATAATTTCTCCAAAATGTTTTCATATATTAATGGGGTCTAAAGAGCATTCCAAAGACTTTCTGCTGAATTAAGTCTTAAAACTTATGAACACCAAGTTTCTTTATATCCAAGAAAAATATGGCAATCTTATTTGTGATTTAAAAAAAAAAAAAAAAAAAAGCTTAGCTACAAACCAGAATCAGAATAATATATTTATTACAGAGTAGAAAACAAGACGGAATTATTTTTAAACTGCACAGAATATTATAAATAAACAATAAATGCAAATTTTGGTATACTGAAATTAGCACAGAACACAAAGTAGTTGAACACATGCAGAAAAAAAAATCCAAGAAGGCCGCAGGACATAAGAATTGGGCAATAGCAAAATAAAACTTTGAGAACAGGTAGAAATGGAAGGAAACCAGTCTTGAAAGAATGCGATAAGACATTTCAGTATTTCTGGGAAATATTGCATGGTGACGGAAGTCGTCTGTTTATGTACAGTACAAGGCAGAACAAACTTCTCCAACACAATATCTGGCAGACATGCATTGCCTTGTTCTGCATTACATTACACCAAGCTAAGCTCAGTCATAATAGCCACAAAGCTCTTGGCTGCTCTCCTGCATCTGTCAGTTAATCCAAGTCCTAGCTGGGAGTTGTTGATGGGGGAAAGGAGATGGAGTGCCCCTAAATTCCTTTTATACATAGTCATTAATGTCCAATAAATGACTGAATATACAAGTGAATACACATTCATTCATCTGACTGCTCCTTTACACTTGTTGTTGTTGTTTTAATTTCTTCAGTGAAGTATATAAATCTGCCATTTTTAATCACTGTTGCTATGAAATACTGGTGAGGGTTATGTGTTTTGTAAGGTTGTGCCTGGAACGTTGCTGGCATATGAAACTGGTACAGGCAACTTACGTAATTAGTGGCAACTGCTCCATTTTATCGTGGTAACACCACTGGATATATCATCTTGGAGGTAAATTCGGAAAGCTTAGTTTTTAAGCGACATTGGCAAGCAGAATATATACCACAATATATTTGGGCATCCTAAACATACGGAAGAGATTGGCTCCACTATAACCTAGCCTGCTCACCATTAATGCAGTGTGCAAGAGTAGGGGATCTTTCTGAAAGTTACCATTCCATGACCAATGGAAAATACTGACAAGGCTCAGGCATAAGTTGTCTCAGACATTTTTAAATAATGTGTGGAAGAGATCTTGGCGTGACTTTTATGTGGCTAATCTCTGTTACAATACAGAGAAGAGGTGGGGAACCAGTCTCCTCAAAGCCACTGTCATTTCATAATAGACTATTACTTTTGTCTTGCATGATAAGCAAGGGCCAGGAATAAAGTATGTGCAGTTAGCCTACGTATTTTATCATACACAGTTTTAATGTACAGTTTGATGTACAATGTCTACTGAAAACCACATAACATATGAAAACCATATATATATATATATATATGCAGCTTCTCTAACTATAAGGCATTTACACAACTATGTTCTAAACAAAAAGTAGCTAGTTTGTCTTCTTCATAATAAGAGCATAGAGGCATCAGGATGAAAAATGAAACCTGCCTAGACTGCCCAGAAGAGTGGCAATAAAGGTAAGGTACTTTTCTAAAATAGCAAAGAAGCATCTATAAGGAAATGCAAACTAACTTCTTGTCAGGGGAAACAGCAGGTGAAATAGGTAACAGAAAGCAAGACCTTTCTGATACAACCCAAGTATATATTGATTAAGCAGTTTCTTCTTTTATTCTTGTATCTATGTTATTTCCAAGCACTTTTTATGTCTGAATCAGATGTTACGCCAAATGCCTCTATTTGCATTTTTATCTTGATGTGATTTGCATTAGTGAGATATAAGGTTTTGGAATAACACAGAGAAGCTTCTCACCCAAGGATATGCTCCAATCAATGAATCAATAACATCAGATTCCTCACATATCCTCCTTTTCACCTGGAGTGTAATATACAGACTCCTCACTTAACCTGTACTCATTCCCACCCTGGCACGGGAAAGCAGAGATGTCTTGCAGTGGCTGTTGCTCACACTGGTGAACCTCTGGCATGCATTTTCCATGTAAATATGGGAACGTACTTAAAGATGGAAGGGGGTCACAATCTCCCAGTCAGGGAGCTTAAATTTGTATTAAAAAATGTGTATTAAAAAATAAAATTTGTATTCTATTTCATTTAGAGTTTTTTATAAAAGCTTTCACTTCAGCTAGTTGTGTTCATCTTCTGTGAATAAAAGACTAAAGGACACTTCTCTGAAAGAAAGACTACAGGACAGTCAGCTTGATACTGTCCTTCCTGTACCACAGCCAGTTCTTTCCTGCCACATTTTTGTCATTGTATCTCTTTTCCCCTTTGTATGCTACTCCACCAAACTGATTTTTAATTTATGTCCTTTTAGCACCAGGAGAAGCTTTACAACCCCTATAAAACTCTTTTTCAAGACTCCATAAGCACTTTATGATTTTAAAAGCCCTTCCAATGGTTAATTACAAAATAATTAATTTTGTCTGAGTAGCCTCTGTAGTCCATTGCACGAAGATTTATTTCATTAGTCCTAAACCTTCTGCAAGAGACCATGATGTTTAGCTTTCAAGCACTTTACAGAAGATAAAGACATATCTTTTTAGTTTGCTCTGTGGGCCAGAAGTCTTCTGTTGCTACATTTTAAAGTACCAGGGAACCAGATAAAGAGATTGCAACAAGGTCATGTCATAAATTATACCTATCATCAGTAACAATTTGTTGAAGGATTCATTTGGGAGTAAAGTGATCCATTATCTTTACTAGGATATTTACCTGCATGTTTATCTCCCAGGTACAGGGGAGGTATGTTAGACAGCAGTTATTTTCAGTGCCCTTGACAAAAAAAGGTCAGAGATTTCTCTTTAAAAAGGTACAATTTTGGACTTCATTCAGAGAGATCAGAAAGTGCCTGATACCAAACGGAGGTTCTTGAGAGAGGACACCCTACCCTGGAACCTTCATATTTTCTCTCCTTCACTCCTGCAGGAACACAAAAGTGCTTTTCTCTTACAACTGTAGTTCTTTCTTACACCGCCATTTTCCCAGACAGGTGATGTTTGTTTCTGAGACGTGACTGTTGAAAGAATTAATCAGCTAGAGGACATTCTCATGTCGGAGTCTTCAGCTTTAAAAGCAGAGAATGAAAGTAAGTCACTGACTGTGAATGTCAATGGTGGCCGTCACCATCACTGAAAGAACAAATAAATCTAAACAGCTTACAAGGGCCATACAAGATAGGACGACAAATGTCATCAGAGACCACTTGTTTTAAACTACATGTCAGGGATCAACCTCAAATTAATGCTCTTAGAGTTCTTTCTTCTCAAGCTTTTCTGTATGAAGCTTTGAATAGTTAAGAAGGAATGGAAGCCATGTTGGGAAACGGTACAGGTAGCTGTAGCAAAGTATCAAATAATTACCAACACTGGCCCAGTCAGGAGTCTCGTAACTTTATAAAGAAATAGAGTTTCAGAACAGCCTTAGCCAAATACCAAAAGAGTGAAACAGCAGGAAACAAAGTTCTTAGTACACAACCAAAAGATGATGTAACTGCAATTAGTTACCCCATCAAACCACCAGCAAACAATGCACAGGTTGCTCAGGAAGAACAAGCAGGAGTATGTCACACTACATCAAAATGCATCTGTACAGTTCAGAAAAAGGTAAGAAGCAGACATTTAAAGATCTTAATAGCCAAAGAAAAGAGGAAGAATTCAATTATGATATATATGAGGATTTTCTGCAGAGAGGGATGAGATAATGAATAATCCTTTTCTTTCAGTCTTCACTGACAATACCTCTCGCAGCTTAAATTTCTATTACACTTATAATCATGCTGAATTAAAGGCAAAACAAAAACTGAAGTATGAGTTGTTTGTTTTTTAAAATAATTGGTGGGTTTGAAACCAAAGCTTCAAAAGTGTTTAGGTCTTAACTTCTGCAAAGAGATGTCCGGACACTTTCTATTAGACCTAGATCAAGCAAGAAAAATTCCTCAATTCTCCAAGTTGATACGGTATGATAGTATTTTCCATAAGCCTTACTTGATTTCTTTGGCACATATTAGCTAGATTCCCAGTACTATTGTGCAAAATGCACCCATTACTTCATCAGTTTCCACATTCTAAAAATTCCATCAATGAAAATCTAATTACTATTGTCGGATTCAATCCTAAAAATGAATTATTTATAAACTGTGTCAAAATGTGTAGTAGCACCTCAAAACATTTTTAAAATAGTGTGGATCTGTAACACCTGCCTTTACATTCTTGATTTCATCAAGATTTAGCTTGAAAGTCAAGTTAAAGTTAATTGAGTTAAATGAAATAAACTGAAACATCTCATTAAGATCTGGAGAGCGCTCACAAAATCTAGCATTTTATCAAAACCACTGTAGGTGAAAATGACTGTTTGAAGATAACTCTTCATATACAAGAAATCTTCTTCATGAAATTACCAAAGCCAAGCATTGTCAAACACCGTGAAACAACTGAGGACTGCCCTACAACCCCGGAGCTTGCTTTTTCACTAGTTTCTGTTAGTTGTGGTGATCAAAACTCTAAAGCTTTGTTTTTCAGTTATTCTAGACTGCTAAGAAACCATCTGATGTGCAATAATAATAAGCTTCCAAACTGATATAAAATTAAGCTGTCTGGTTAAGCTTGTAGTTAACAACCTGGTTTATTTAAAGTGATTGTTTAAGTCTTCTAAAAAACAAAACCCATTATGCTTTCTGAAGACTTTATTCCCTTTGCCTTATTATTTGCTAGTCTAAACAAATGTCACAGCTGTACTTCTCCAAGGGACTGTAAACTACAAGTTGAAATTTTCATAAGTTACCACTCAGTCTGTAACTGTACAAGACAAGTCCAGTGTTAAATTTGATTAATATCAACCGTTGCAAGTAAGCTATCAAAACAGATAGAAATTGCTGTGCTGAAAAAGTAAAACTGTTAAAATAGTCCACACTGATGCCCATGAGGTTTTCAACGTAGAACTTGCGATGTTTTAAAACTCTGATTTGAGAAGGCATACTGAACCTCCTCCTTTTTACCAAATTTCAGGGGTGGCAGAAGGAATGGGACACGGGAATAGGGGGATAAAGTGGCAGCAAATTAAACTGCTGCATGAATGCTTTGTAAAAACACAGTATAATAATTGAATACTGCAAGTCAAAATCTAGATCTATCTCCTCTATCTCAACATAAAAGTTCATAAATATCTATGTTCATGTGTATATATATGTGGGTATATGTATTTATACCCTAATTTGTGGAGGCTGTGCTGCCTAACATAGGTATTCCAAAGGCAAAACAAATACTATTACAGCTATCACAAAGATTGTATTTGCAAATGCCACAGTTTTCAAGTGTTTCCTGTCAAAATCTTTTGAGTATGATTTCTTTTATTATGCAAAAATCTAACAGTTAACAGTCATTCATTAATAAACAGACATTTCCACAAGTGATGTTTGTTGTGAGAGGAATGAAAAGCTCAAACTAGAATTAATGCTTTTTGCCTAATGCAAACAAGCTTGATTTTAAATAATGACACTTCTTCAGAACAATGATTTAATCTGGTAGTCTTACAGAAATTTAGGTAAAAGTGATGAACTTTATCGTTAATGATATTCCAGAGATATAAACTGAGGATTCAATTACAGCTGATTTCACAAGGATTTCAAGTAGGTATAAGAGACTGCCTAATCCCAAAGCGACTGTAATAACAGCACAGAAAAAATAAACTCAAATGCAATATACAGACAACTTGGAGCTTGTCTTTCAAGATACTCCACAACAAATTGTCCTCCAATATACCACACAGGAACAAAATTAGATAGCACACTGACACCATTTCACCCCCTCCAGACTTTAGTAATTGCAAAGCTATCCCTACACAGCTTGAGAAATGCACCCTTTCACAGTGTCTAAATAATAATAATAATTAAAAAAGACTACTGCTTTTCTGCAAAGTTATTTGAAAATAAGAATTATTAAAGCATACACTTCTTGTATAAAGTAGGGGGTGAACAATTAGAAACAGAGGAAAATGTAATATTTGACCATGGAATGACAAGGAAAGAGTATGGTTTGGCTGGGGAAAGACAAATGCAATTTCAGTATGTGACA
Source organism: Cygnus olor (assembly GCF_009769625.2). Taxonomy (NCBI): domain Eukaryota; kingdom Metazoa; phylum Chordata; class Aves; order Anseriformes; family Anatidae; genus Cygnus; species Cygnus olor. The sequence goes on along the minus strand of NC_049172.1, from coordinate 68,860,671 downwards.
AGTTGGTTATTTCCAATCATGACAGGGCAATATTAGTTCTGCTGTACAATGTACTGTTGAGATTTTATCTGGGTAGCTAACTTAATTTGGTCACCATGTTCAAGAAACATTAATTTGAAACAGGTATGGAGGTAGGCTATCTGAATATTGAATAGCGAAAAATCAACCATATGAAAGGAGATACTGACTATATCAACATAAAGAAATTAAACCCGTCCATAAATATCCTGCAGCAGTGGGGCTAAGTGGAAAACAACATCACACATCCATAGTTCATAAATCTCTAACCATCCGAACATGGTGCTGCATCCACCAGCCTGGTAGAAATAATCCCTGGCCCATGCTAATTCAGGAATTGTGCCCAGGAGCTGTTTGGTCCAGAGCCACAACCACGATAGCGACCAATTCAGCAACGCAGATACTGAGTGCCAGCAACCAGGAACATTCCCTGGCACTAAATTTACTAGGATAAAGGTAGCCTCTCAAGTCATGATTTTTTTAATTCATCATTCTGCTAGCCCAATTTCATGACCAAAATTAACTCGTGTTTCTTGACCATGATACAAATATACCTGAGGCTGTGTTGTGGCACAGAGATTTCAGAGCTTGCTTAAAAAGCTAGCTTTGCTAACTGAAGCAGCTTAGTGAAGCAGTCAGTCAGTGCCACGGAGGCTCATTTTCCTTGCCAAGAGGAAATACAGATTAACTTGCATGGAATTCCATGTAGTCATAACTAGCTGCTCCCACCACTAGTTCATTAAGTTATTTTGGTGACAAATACCCTGAGAAAAAGCGTCTAGTTTCCTTAAAGAATGAGGGCTGAGAACACAATTGATTGCCTTCCTGAAGTAGTTATGCAAAGCAAACTCTGGGCATGCAAGGAGAGCTAATAAAGCTAATGGACAATGTTGGCAAGAATAATTTATCTAGATAAACTATAGGAATAAATAAGGTAGAAAGTAAAAGGAGACTTCAAGCCAGAAGAGGAATGGGGAATTCAACAGCTTCCAGTAGAATTATCTAGGCTAAAACTAGCTCTAAGTTGAGGCCCCACCAATCTATGGAAGAGAGTTTATGACATTATCACCTGAAAAAGTTTTTATGGCTAATAAGTTCCTTCTAGTTTTATACTCCTGTGTAAGACCAGGCATATTTTACCAAGTGTAAAGCATTACCTAGCAGCGTAAGATTCTGCCTTACTTTTTCCTAGAGCTTCTCTTCTGAATGCTTCTCTATTTCTTAATAACTACTGTCACTTTGTCAGCATCTTTTCCTACCATTACATTTATTCACACAGAAATTCAATCTGCCACTGTAGTACATCATAGATGTTAAAAATTTCTCAAGTACAACTTGAAGAAATCTGCAATACTACAGCTGCAGGAGCTGCAGGTTACAGCCTCACTCATACCTATTTTAGAAAATAAGTAATTATTAAACACCAGATTCATAACAAGTAGTGTCTCAACAATTAGACTTGCTGCCACAGCATACCTGCCCCTGAACGTGATTTGATTTGGAAGAGCATGACTTCCCATTTAAACTGAATTTGTGCCTGAACAGCGTGTATAAAGCAAATTCCTCATTCCTCTCCCTTTATCAGTAATACTGTGAATAAGAAAAGAAAGATACAAGATATAAAGTAAGGGCTATTTTGGATATTAATCAGAAGAGAAGCGATACATAAACAATGAGATGATGGGTAAGTACTAATAATTATTCAGTTTTAAGTACTGCAACAATCATTTCTTCAGAGTCTATTCCAATAAAAGAAAAATAAAAGCAGAAGCCTTGAAACTAATTAGAAATGATAACGTTATTATAAAGCTGGGTAATCCGATGCTAATGAAAGAAATTAACCCTTTGTCATCTAGCAGGTAGCACTGAGCTCCAAACCTTGGGATTTAGAGTGAATCAATACTGGCTGAGTTACACAGCCAGACTGCAGAGCTGAAAGACCACAACACAGTCATGTATTTCTGAATGGAGACTCCGGCAGAGATCTTCAGTTACACATATTTAAGGTGAATGCCATATAATACACATGGAAACTTTTCTCCACTCTCTTCAAAAGCAGGATTCTAGAAGTTACCCCAAGTACTCCACGGCAAAGAGCAGCTATGTCCATAATTTGTCTTAATACTGCAAAACAGTTTCACGATCTTGTATGGGCTCAATGACACGAAGTATGACTACACTTCAAATCCAAAAAAAAAAAAAAAAAAAAGATTTGATTTTCCAATGCATGACTTGAAATGAAAAGAATTAATCCAAATTCATTTTAGACTTGACATTAAGCTCATAAAAAGTGGAAAAAGGGGAATCCAAGAGATTGCAAGTTGTAATGTCTGGTTACAAGAGTATGAAATAGTCTGGATTATCTAAAAATTCTTTAGACAACAATGGAGTCCTAAGAGTCCTGAGCTAGTATATCTCACTATTTAGACAATGAACAAAAACTGATAGAGCCTTAGCTGGGGGAAAATGGAGCTGCATAACCCCGTGGCTGCATCTTGTAGCCATATGTCTGCTTATGTGGATGGGAGGAAAGGTAAAGCTCTTCCCATCTCCTCAGTAGAAGTCCACCTGGATAAACATGATTATCTCATTACTCCTTAATAAACTAACAAAAACCCAGGTGACACGTCTTGATTAACGAAGCCTTTTTCAAGGGCTTGCTGATAATATTTTCATAAAATTAATATAGAAATGCAAATAAGAAGCATTAGGACAATGCTCTCAACATATGGTTTAATTTTAAAGTAGTCCTGCTTGGAGCAAGGAGTTGGACTCAATAATTCTTGTGGGTCACTTCCAACTAGGGATATTCTCTGATTCTAATCATAGCTTGTTTAAAAAGCATTTAGCTACAGATGTGGCTTTTGCCTCTCATAAATCCATTTATCTCATTCAGGTTTTACTGGCCTTTTTTGCTGTTTAGTATTAGCTTTGAATTTAAGTTGTAGAGTTAGGACTAATCTTTAAAGTTGGTTTTTTTGTTTGTTTTTTTTCATCTGAAGCTTGATGTTTGCAGTTTTAATTAACAATAACTTAAGGGAGTAGGCAGCTCAACTTAATTCAATGTTTGCTACACCATACATTTATATAAAGTAACTAAAAAAAAGTCAGTGTTTTGCTAAGGATGAATGTTGATTCATCCTTACAACCTATTTGATACAAAAAAAAAAAAAAAAGTACTTGAAACAAGATTGTATAAAACAGGAATGGGCAAGTGTATATGTATTTAGTCAGCCTACCACCAAACATTTGTGGATACTCAACCTTATCTTCTTCAAACAGACCCAGTACACTATCTTTTTGTATAATTCAACCCATGATGACTTATTTTGATTTATTTCAGGAACATCCAAAATCCCTCTGCTTATTTCCTGTGTTCTTCACAACTCAGCGGGGTATCAACAGATAAAACTATTGTCAGTAAGTATCCTGAATTTCCAAGCAGCTGGAAAAACAAAATTCACCTATTTCGCTATAGTTCCTGATGGACCCAATGCACAACAGTCTGGCTCACATCGACATTAATAGAAATAATCAGTTCCTTGAGTCCCCTGCTTGGCAGGCTGTAATTAAATAAATTTTCTCCACTTCCTAAAGGAAGACAGTCTCTAAAGAAAAAAAACAAACTTTCTGCACTGTGGTCTTTTTATTCAAAACTGGTTGACCTTAAAACACAAAAACCCACAACTTTTGTCCTTCCAATATGGTAATACCAACTAGTTCTGTGCTTTGCTTCTTTCTAGGCTTTTCCTTGAGTCAAATCCAAAATTAGCATGTCCTTCTCTTACCAAAATGGTTTTCTATATATTACCAACATCCCACACATACATCAGCTGAGGAAACATGGACTTTTATATCCAGCACATTTTGTTAACAGCCTGCAGTTCCCGAGATTATTGGAAATTAAGTGTTCAAGTTCCTCTGATTCCGGCACAGATTATATAATGTAAATGAAAGGCTCTTCCATATCTTCAAGTGTCAGCCAACCTAACCTACACTACAAAAATGGAAAGGAATGTTTCTCAGAATGATTAGAAGTGAATAATTTTATAAATCCCTTGGTATTCTATAATAGATACACATATTCTTATTTCAGGTATTAGCTACCAGTGCTACAAAGAAATAATGAGACAATGTCCTCTTATTCTGCAGCCATTTTTGAGCTCTCTGCAAGCGACATGAGTAGAATGATAATTATGTCTAGTACTTACTAGAAGATAATGTCAATACCTAGAAGAAGGACATCTATTCATGCTGTTCTCCTCCACCATCACCACATAAAGCAAGAACACGAGGAAGCAGATGGATAAATGAGAGAGAAGTGAATATTTTGCGGTGTGTATTTAACAAAACTTGTGTCAAACTGAAGCAGCAGCAGCTAGACCACTATCAAACTCCCCAGCCTTTTTCCAAGCATTGCCTTGAGCATAAGCATCGTATGCAACTGACTGCCACAAATCCTCCTTTTTTTTTCCTTTGGTACAAAGTACATATCACCCTGAAAGAGTATCCACCAATTACCTTGTTACTTTAATTCACCATCAGTAGTTAACGTGTACAGGATAAATTATAGTTTAGAGGTAGAAATTAATAGTTTAAAAAGAATGTCTGTCTTAACACTGGAATGGTGGCAGTTATCAGATTATTCGGGTAATTATCTTTTAATACACAGTACATCTGTGTATTGAACAGTATTAGAGATATTCCTCGACTACATGGTACTATAGAAATATTTTTAATACGGATTATTAAAATTCTCTACTGTTATTTTTATCTGCAGAATATAAGGAAAATTAATTCCATATAACTAAATGTTTATATGTTCTCCAATTCAGATTGGAAAGTATACAAAAAGAGTTACAGAATACAACATAAAATACTAACACACAACTGTCCAACAATCTTAACTATAATGGGATGATTTTTGAGGCAGAGATTAGCAGGCATTTCATTATGCTGGAGCTACACTGGCTCAGGTGACAACCTATGACACAGGATACATTAGAGAAGATGCCTAGGTCACTTCTCACTGTGTGGAAAAGTTTATGCACAGGGAAAATCATCCTACTACTTCCCCAGAAATGAAAATATGCATTTTACAGTAGTAACAGATTTGTGCTCACAATTAGATCATACTGTAAACAATTTACTAAGGAGCCTTCTGAATTGCTCCCCTTTTCAGGTAGTAAATATAACTTACAGAAAAGGACTATGTACCTTGAAAAAACATCTAATGATGTTTCTAGTTTAAATTTGCATTGATTTCAGAAAGATATTGTGGTCAACAGAATGTTCCTTGTTTCATATACTTATATTCTTCCTAGAGCCTACAAATTAGCTGGGTATTCCCATAGCTAAACTTCCGAATGTGAAAGTGCTAGTTTCATTTCAATACATTGGTAACTAATCTACTTATAAGGCTTTTTTCTCTGAAGCTCTTTGTTTAAGAGGATGTATAGTCTAGATGTTTTCACATCTTAGTTCGTAGTTACCATATAGACAGGGCAAAATATTTTTGTAAATCTTGTAGGACATCTACAGGAAACACATTTAAGTAGAAACTAAGAAGATGAGAGGCTGCAAAGATATCTGTAATATCTGGTTGGTGCCTGCCAATGGGTGCCTTAGGAATCATTCACTAGATAAAAGCATGACCCTATAATGATTTTCTACAGACTAGAACATAAAGCAAATACCTGAAGCTCTACCCACTTAGTTTTAGGGACTTGCCTTGGGATGATGCTCACCTCAGAGCAGTAATCCTACATTCATTTTTTGAATGAATGGTACACGGTCTGAGTGGAAGTCCATCTCTAACAAATCTGTACTGGCAATTGCATAAGAAACTGTGATACCTAGACCAAATCTGAGAAATGGATGTGGATGCCTACATCCAAATCTATGAACAAACCCATTTGACACCACTAAGTGGCCCCTGAAGCCTGGATATCCCTGAATTCTCGGCACATCTCAGGGAACACTTCTCTCCTAACTGTTCAAAAGGCTTCTGAAATTCTGCATTGTGCACGTGTTCATCATAGACCCACTCTGAGCACACCTGACCTCTACTGTGATGTCTGTAGGAGCCAATCTAGGAGATGTAATCCAATTACAGCATTATTTACACACAGTTTCTGTCTATAATATGCTTTTATTTTTATTTTAAGTATTATAATTTCATACTATAGGTGGAGGGGAGTACCACCTTGAAATATTTTTCAGGGTACTAAGGGCCAGCAACTCAGTTCTCTCTTCACTTGGTAGGATTCACAGACAACTCTTCCTCCCAGTGACATGCAGTTAAAGCATGGTCTAATTTCCAGGCCTCACAAATCCAACTTAGATATTGAATCATAAGGCCATAAAAACATGGTTCTGAGGGAGAATGAAAAGCCACCTCAGCTATCCTTGGAAATATCTGATTGACTCATTCCTTCTAGTGATAGATATTCCACAGTCTTGAGAAGTAATCCACCTCCGTATTTATTTACCTTTTCTATTAAAAAGCTTTAATGTTAACCAAAACATCTCTTACCACAGTGTAAACTCATTCATTATGCTTTGTTCACTCTCTACCCTACTCTCTGCAACAACTTTTATATATTAGAAGACTATTATCATGTGTCTCCTAAATCCTATCTTCTCTCAGCTGAACAAGTCCAATTATTTCAACTTTACAATCTTTACTGAACAGAATCTCAGCTGCAACAAGACAGTAGCATGGAGTGGAGAAGCTTTCATACCCAGTCTAATTTTGCTCTGTATCTTCCTGAAATGAGACAGATGCAGATTTGAATGCTTGAAGGTTAGAAAAGTTGAACTGAGGTCTCCAAGCACCTAGCTATTGTATAAAAGCTGGACACAATCGCCACTTAAAAAGAGTGAATCCTGCTCACTTTTTTCAAAATAAAATTAAATAAAATCTATCTAGCAGGTGTCTTCAGGTATGGACACAAGTGACTGGCTATCCTTGTCATTCTGTTCCAGCTTTCTAAGAGGAGCTCAAGCACCTACTTCTGTAATTAGAATTTCTCATTAGCTTCTCCTAAATGTTTTTTTGGCCAGCATGTAGATTTTTTCACCTTTTGAGATGCATAATTTGGCACTGTATAGGGAACTTTGCAACTCAATGCTGGGTTTTCTATTCTATGTCAGGTTCAAGAACCTAAAACATAGGAAGTATATCAAACTTTCAGGTATCAGAAACATCCATATTAAACATCGGAACGTAGCGATGAGATCTTCAAGCTTAAAATGACTAAGCTAGTTCCAGAGCCATAAAAAATGTAGTTGTGTTTGTAGGGCTAGGCTGCCATCAGGACACTTGATGGAGTAGCACAATGCTGTGCTGGCTACAGCTGAACTCATCACTAGCAGGGATCTCCAGTTCTCTAAGTAAAACTCTGAAGAAGCAGGGGAAAGGACTTACCCACACATTGAAAGAATAGCAAGAAAGAGACAAGAATTTGCTTGATTTGGGAACACTGAAGCAGTACTATCCCCATCTCAAAAAAGCACACAGGCAGGAAGGTAGGACAAAATAACATTTATTGCATGCTTAAGTGCTTAGCTAAATCAAGATACTCTTCCTGGATTTTGACCCGGTATGGCCTATACCAGTATATACTATGGCAGAGGAACATCAGCCTACTGAAGAGTGACAAATGAAGAATATGAAAGAGACTGGTAGACTGACAGAATCATTTAGTTTGGAAAAGACCTAAAGATCATCAGGTCCAATCATCCACCTAACACTACAAGTCTACTGTTAAACCATGTCCCTAAGTGCCACATCTACACATCTCTTAAAGATCTTCAGGGACGGTGACTCCACCACCTCCCTGGGCAGCCTGTTCCAGTGCCTAATCACTTTTCTGTGAAGAAATTCTTCCCGCCATCCGATATAAACCTCTCCTGGCAAGGCTGATTCCTCATGTCCCATCACTTGTCACCTGAGAAAAGAGACCAACACCCTCCTCACTGCAACTGCCTTTCAGGTAGTTATAGAAAGCGATGAGGTCTCCACTCAGCCTCTTTTTCTCCAGACTAAACAGCCTCAGTTCTTTCAGCTGCTCCTCATATGTCTTGCTCTCTAGTCCCTTTACCAGCTTCGTTTTAGTCACTGTGTCTCTAACTAAAAAAATAAAAATCACAGACTCCCTAAAATGGTGTAAACATATTTTTCAGCTTCCATCTTTGAAAGGGACTTTAAGATATGTCCATCAACAACATTTTAAAGACAATTATTTATTTTTCATATACTGTGGAAAAGCTAGCTTAAAGAAGTAACAGCATTTTCATTCAGAAATTCATTGTCAGTTGTACGTCTTATGGCAGTTAGGTCTCTCTGCAAGTCAGACAGCTGCCAAGACAGTTCTCATCATCTTCAGCACTGTGATGATGACGTGGCTTTTCCAAAGGACTATAACTGTCACAGGGCATCATGACAATATAACACAAGGTGATCTTGTAGATAGCTGGAATAAGTTATATCATGTCTTTTCAAAATTAGAGGCGAGTCTTCAAACTTTACTCTGTGTTCAGTAGTGAATAGATCATTAATGTAATGCGCTCTTAGTGTTCTTGTGTTAGAAGGTGTTGACCTGTCATTTAAGGCTTACTCTCAGTAGACCACAACAGTACTCTCCATAAGATAATGTAGGCGATAGCATATGATAATCATTACAGAGAGGCTAGGATAAGAGTAGGAACAGTACTAAGCATATACAAGTGAATATTAAAATCTGTTGAAATCATCTTGGTTTTAGCTGGAGATGCTAGGTTACCAGAAAACATATTGGATGTACAAGGCAGAGACGAGCTTGGGCTTTTCACTGACAAAAACAGCCAATAGAAGCAAACTTACTGAAAAGTGGCCAACAGACATAATTTTTATTTTATTCCATAGATTCCATGGAATTAAATTCCAAGAACATTTTTTTTCATGTGGAAGAAGCAATTTGAAGACAAAACACGAGACTAAGCATCAGATTGCCCAGAAACTCACAAAGTAAGTACCAACTTCTGAATTTTATCTGAATAGCAATTTCGGAATAGTTCTGTCGAACAGAACACACAATACTGCTTGCTGCATATAGTTAAGTAGCTACAGTATTTACAGCAAACAGCTGAGCGTGCTGCAGGGAATTCCAAACTGGTGGAGGCTGTGTTACTTCTGAGATGGGCTCTCTCCATAAACTAGCCATAGGAGTACAAGATTACAGCCTGGTCTTCTACAGAGGAGTGCCTCTCAGCTAGGTTTACTGGGCTGGGTATGGTGTTGCATGTGACACTGAAGTTCAGTTTCTGAGTTAGTGCTTTCTTTCAGCCTTTTGCCATGATGCATAGGCATTGTTTGGGTTGACATATATTTGTGCATCTCTACACTGCACTGTTGACAAGTGTAAAGTTGGCATACAAGTAATGTTTGATAGAAACATCAATCCAACAGATTTCCAAGACAGACATCTCTACCAACAGGTTTCCAAGACAGACATCTCTACGTCCCAGATGCATTGAATCCTGGTAGAGCATACCCAACCAAATTAAGAAACAAAAGCTTTTATACATAGGAGATCTTAATTCAATCAGAAAGTCATACTGCTAACCTCTTGGCAGAAACTGTCCATCATGTGTATTCATCACCAAAAGCTAAAAAAAGACTGTAAAGGTTTTTTAAAAGATTACATTTTAGATAGAAGACTTTAGCCTGAAGGATATGTAAGGAATGGAATTAAGATTCAGGTGAAGAAGTCATAATGCTTAAATTTATATATAAGTGAATAAACTGGTATAAATCTTGGTCTGACTCTGGGATGTGGCTAAGATTTTATATTGTCAATATAAATTTCAAATGCCAATATTGTCAATATATTATTTATGTTTTAATATTTATTAGCCTAAGGATTTTTAGATGCAGAAAACCTGCTAAGAGATATCTGACACACATTCAGAAACTGGAATGCTATCAGACACTGACATTAACTTAAATTTTTTCTTCAGAGGAAGCTTCTGAAACTAATTCATTCTTTATTGATTTCTTTCAGAAAAAAAAAATGGTCAAGGCTTTCCAAGATGTGTTAGAAAATATTTACAAACAGCAATCCCTTCAAGCAGAATAAAACATTTAGTATACCACTTGGTATATCCCTTGCACAGATTTTAAAGCCCCGGGATTAAGACCTAATAAAAATCAGGAGACCAAGGGGAGATAAAATAGTTTGTTTTGCTCTTCCTTCCCTCAACTTGTTCTAATACCAATGGGAGGGGAGGATGGGGATGCGTGTGTGTTATTTCATGCAAACTACACAAGGCTTTTTTCTAAAAGCACATAAATATCATTATTTAGCTATGTTTTCTAAAGCAACGTTTGTACAGCTACCATATTACACAATAATTAAATTCTGTGTCTTTAGACCTTTTCTAAGTTCAAAAAACTGGCTAATTATTTTATCTAGTAGATATTTTTGTTTTCAAACTTTCCTAGCAATGACTATATTCAAAACAGGGATACACAGCTGTTTCCCTGAATTACTTTTGTCCTTGCAGTTATGATCATGTTAAATCTCCTGGTTTTTGACACGAGTTGAATAAATACACAAATCCATATCTATACGGGCAAATTAAGTATTAAATAAAGGGTCTATATATGTATTCAGTTACTCAGTTCACATTTGCAAATTACTGTTTCGCAGGGAAAAAAATAGAAAATTAATTTCAAAATTATACTCTCAGAGTTGGTGTTATCCATACAGTTGACATTCCTCTGAAATCCAAATTTGCTCTGCCATATCATAATTCCCCTAGCAACCAGCCATATTCCACTAATTAAAAATGTGGATTAAAAAAATCAATAAATATCTGGAATGGGAAGATACCTGTGGAGCTTGTGATTTTGTGTCTTCTCATTAGTGTTTAATAAATGAAGGATAAAACTCCAAAACCCCAATATAAGTTCACTAGGAACTGATCCAATAGGAGGAATTAAATTTGTCAGAACAGTGGATGGATGACAAAATGGATGTCTACATGTGAAATGACCATCCCAGACCTACATTGTACTCAATAGTGAGAAACCAACACTTTTAACAGGCAATTGATCTTATTACATAAGGGGTATCAACAATATGCCAAATTAATCTCACCAGGTATATAACAGGCATCCAAGGTTAGACCAGAGGAAATCCAACCTTCATGCTTCTGTAATTAACGTCATATAATAGATTCAATAGTTACTTCCAAGCATTAGCTTTCCTGAAGCTTAAAGTAAGAGTCAGCAGGAATCATTATGTAATGATTTTGTAGACACACCATGACACTTCTGTCTGATAAAAATATTTGTCTGTAATATTTCATTAAATTTAAAGTTACTGTGAAGCAACTATAAGAGGTTGATGGCTGCCAAAAGCTGTGAGGTTGCTGAATAGAATAGTATTTCTGGAGCTTTGCCCAGAGTTGAGATAAAATTTGACTCATCTTCATGCATACATTTGCAATATACCTCCAAACTAAAAAAAGGATTTAACTCCATCACGAGGTTCTAGTGATATGTCAGAGCTAAGAATTGATCATAATGTCAATAGAAGCTTCTAAGTGACTTTAAAGAAAAAGGTGATCTTTCCATAGCTTCATTTGTTGGGATGTTTGTGACCTTGAGTTGTATTTCCCAGACTGTACGTGCATGTCTCAAGCACGAATTCAGTTGTTGGTAACATGACAATTATAAAATAGTTTATTTTTACTACTTCATAGTATATTAGCAAATACCACACTGAGTAGAAATTTAGAAACTGTAGAATTTGGATTGAGCTAGATCAGGACTGATGAATTCATCTTATCTATTTTTGCTTTCATTTTTTTCAGCTAGCAACCTTCCAACAAAAACAGGGATAAAAAAATAAAGAGAGAAGCAAAGAGAAAATATGGAAATTGCATGACATTTACATGACATGATTCTGTTCAACCTGCTTACATGTTATATTATTTTATTGGATCTTTACCAGTGTTGCACGTTCAAATTGTAAGATCTATCTCCCTGTCTCTATAAGATCTATCCTATCCGCTTATTGAGTGCCCATGCACTTTTGAATACAAAGTGAATACCAGCCTACACTTTTAGGCATCATCATAATAAAAACAGTAATAAGAAACACTCTCATACAGCTAAGTTACTAATATTCTATCTTTTTGGATTGTTAATCTTTTGGTCTGCATGCTGAAGAGATCAGTAAACAATAATCTGGAAATGGATGTAAGAAACATTTTTTTTAAATTACTATGTACCACTTTTTCAAAGTATCACACATCATCCCTCAGAAGATGGCAGCACTAAATCCTATGAGCTGAAAGGAAGCCCATGAGATCTAGACATATTTCTTGTACATATATAATTTGATGCCAATACTGCTATTGAATAATCAACCAGATTTCAAGAATGTTTTTACTTTTACTAAGAAAAACTGTTCTGCAATGTTTCAGACACATACCCTACTTAAATGCTGCTCTGGAATTCAAAAAAAAAGTATTGGTGAACAATTATATAGTGAGAAACTTATCAGCATGCGCTATGCAGAATATGTTATTGCACTGGTTTTAGTCTCAAGGATTATACTTGTCAACTGGATTAGAACTTTTTGGCATACGTCATTAACAACAGTTGAGGAGAAAAGGCTCAGAAAGACAGAAGGGAATTATTACTCCTAGTGTTAAAACACTATTAGATTAACAATAGATACCGTAACAAAATATTGTTCTTTATTATCACCACACAGTAATACAACAGGTTTTGGGCAATAAATATGCCAAATTGCAACATTTACTCTTACCACTGAGAAGCCAGTGTGGTAAAGATATCAGTGGTTTCAGGTTCTTGGAACAGTTTCAGAAGCTCTGGTTCAGATGATAAGTCAGCAAGGATTCTTAATTCAATATGGGAAAAATCTAGAAAACAGTGTTAAAATAAATCTATTGCTCTAAAATAAAAACATGTTTGCATTTTAACCAAACTATCACAAATCAAAATACAAGCCTGAACTGTTCAGTCATTTCCTCTTGCTCAAAACAAAAACAACAACAAAAACAACACAGCTGTAGAAAGCACATCCTTAACGAGTTACAGTCCAGCTACAGATCACACAGTGCCCGACTCCTTCATTATCTTCGGGTGTCAGTTAATCTTATTAGCTCTTTGTTTCTACTGACAAGGCTTACAAATTATCCACATCTAAATCACACTAAGGAGTATACATCGTATAACAATATTAATTGATACTAAGGGATTTGACAGCCTTCTAAAATATAATGTCATGCAAAGAAGAGGGGGAGAAGACATCATAGAACTGCGAATATTAATATGTATGAGAATAATAACACATCGTCTTACCTGCTGCTAAAAACGTATATCCTTTCTTTGAAACAAATAATGCTCTTGGGGAAATGGTTACTATTTCCTCTTCTTTTCCTAGAGAGGAGGTAGACATTTATGTACCAAATCGCCATCCAAAAATAGTGTTGCAAACCATAGCAGGTTGTTAATGCCACTCCCAACACCCAACTGAAAATACACAAATAACAACATACCATCCTAGCAGAGCATCAACTTCCAGCATCACAATTACTTTACTCATTAGTCATCTAGAGCATCTGCATCTCTGACATCCTTGCATTACCACTCATTTCTCCTACTTCTTTTTCAAAACCAAACCATTCCCAAAACACTAGCTGACAAGTAACAATAAATAGCATTATTCACAGATCACTTAATAAAAGATGCAAGCAAATAAGAAAGAGTCTACAGAGATGAGCTAAAAATGTTTTATTATCTTTGAACTTGCTGCAGCAATGTGCTAATAACCAAATTCTGAGTTATAGGAGGTTGGGAAGTATGATATTAAGAACATACAGCCAATATAGGCACCCAAATCCTAATGAAAGAAACCCTCTACAATATCTCAAAGCAATACTGTACCTCGGCAAGGTATTAGAAACTTGGTGTACTCTAGGAAAACTCCTTGTCTTAGCGTAGAAAGGAATATTTTATTTTGAACAACCATAAAAATTCATCTGATCAGTGATTACTGACAGCTGATAGCATAAGAGTGAGGGGGGAAAGTGTCTCAATATAGGAATGAAGAGCTTGAAAACACATCTTCGAGAAGCGCATATAAGAACATTAACAAATTTAATTGAATAATTTCCAGAAAAGCCTACATGCCACTGCTAAGCACTGTGCCACAGATTTACACAATTTTTTTTTTAATAGTAACTTCAAAAAAATATTTACAAAAATAATTGAGGAAGATAAAATAAAACTGCTGTCAACATTTTATACCATCTTAAACAGACTCCTGTCTTCTGATATGTATTATATCAAATGCAGAGACTGGGGAGCTGTTAAAAAGCAAGCCTGCCCTTATCTATTCAACAAATGAGCAACATTTCCCAGCTATGATGGTAGGTGTTCAAGAAAGAATTTATACAAGCAAATCTCTCTTATATTAGAGTCTACTGTGAGTAGACATTTTATTGCTTAGGTCATGCTTTTCTAGCCTTTGAATCTCTCTTATTCACCTGCCTTAAATCCACTTTTGTTAACAAAACCAACACATCTGACAAACTGTTGGTGCTTGTCTTTGAGCGGGATTAAGATGACCCAGCATTAACATCTCCTCAGGAAAAGTCTTATAAGCTGAATCCCCCAAAAACACTCCTAGGATGCTAAATGTATTTAAGATGCATAATTTCATCTGGAAGAAGGAACAGTGAGATTGTCCAAGGAAATAAAGTTCTAAAAGTTTAAGACTATTTTGATCAGTGCTGAAACAGCAAACTTTTTGCAGGAACAACCAGCAAAAAGTGATTGGTTTAAATGTTAAGGTTCAACTATGAATCAATAATCTGTTCTATTCCTTTATATTGGAGTTTTTGGTCTGCTTTAAAATAAAAAATATCTTATTAAGAAATAGAGATAAAATTACCTTTTAACATTTATAAAAACACAGTTTACCTTTTATATACTGTTTCTTTATAATTCTCACTGGATGTTTAGAGATACCTTGAATGTTCTACAAATAAGAATAAAAAATGCTTAGTAAGTTAATGTTTATGGCAATGTTTACAAACAATTTATAAGAAGTATAAAAACATTAGCGAGACTAATGCCAACATTTTTTTCTCATATATTAAATAAGATTAACCTGCCTTTCAAAGAAGTGTTCCCCTTTCTATAACAAGTAATTCTGCATATTTGCCGTTCCTTGACAACTGGGAGTTTATGAGAATGATTTCTCACTGCCAGATTTTACAAATTCTAATTTCTGGATGTACAATAATCAGTAACCCAATTAAAAACATTTTCTCTTTAATTTTAACCTGTATTTTTAGATATGGCACATTACTTTCAAGAAAAGAATACATTTGAACTCTACCTAAAGCTAAGGGAACAGACTTCAGACTCAAGTCTTTTTTCTAACATCTATTCCTGCTGTTTTGAAATGCACAACAAAATAAAGAAAGAGCTGTTTATTAAGTACAGCATATCAGCCAAGGTTAAAAGTGACCGCTAAATTTATCAACAAACATAAGGCAGGACAAAGGTTTACTAGATTTTTCTTTGAAGATCTGGGTTCATACATAGCTTACATCTCATACAGTAAAGCATGGAAGATGTCACATGACAGCTTCCTTCTTTTATCTTATGACATTATGCCTCCTCATCTAGAAAGGTAACACACAACAGGAGATAATGTGTATCAAGCTCAATTTTCATAATTTCATGCAATTAATTTGCAAGTAGTTCAGGAGTTAGATGAACATACTAATATTATGTAATCTTGTGAATTCAGTAGAAGGAAATACTGCTATATAATTTCCAAATCAAAATGATCATTTTCTATATAATTTTGAACTCAAAATCATTATTTTAAACCTAAGAAGGGTGTAATCAAACTGCAAAAGTTACTGAAATTTAGAGTGGAAGTAAAAGAACAAAAATGGAACAAGACCATTTCTAGTCTTAGTATCACCCTGAAAGATCCACAATTGAACATATTAAAGTTGAAGCTCTGCCATAGCACCATACACAGAGGAACTGTTATACAATATACATAATATTTCATAGTGCAGGTCAACTAGGAACACAGCTCTAAGTCCCCCAATACATTCATATTCTGGTACTTTGTGGTGCAGAAGAAACACTACCTTTAATATTTTACTCTTCAGTTTCTAGGAACATTTAAAAATACAGTTGTGGGAATGCTTATTATAATGCTATTGACCACATTTTGAAATAAATGGTTACTTAATCTGTGCACAACACTAATATTTCTAATGATAACTATTGATTTCTATTGATAAATTGAGGTAGATCAGTGCTTGTTCATATGAATAACATACAATTTAATTAGTCATAAAAGGTAGTGGATTCTCAGGAATATAGAAAAGTAGACCCTTCATTATGTACCCAGACACGAATGTGGGACCCTAATTTCATATATTAAAAAAAAAAAAAAAAGTCATACAAATTTAATTTTGACTTCTATCATTTGAATGGCAGAGAGCATTTTATGGAAGTTTTCATCATGGTCTACTAGTCTCTACTAGTATTGACATTTCATTTACCTAAGATAACTTCCAGCATACGAGTATAGGTTAAAGAGCTCTTTAGAGTTACTCTCAGTGATTACTGTTCCTTAACTTGTTAGATTCAAAATCATGAACAAAGTGAAATAAAGAAAGATGTATTTCAAAATCTATCTTATAGTGCTAAAATAAATTACTATATTGCCATCTCGTTTTCACTGAAAGCATATGCAGGAAGTCTGCTTTTAGAGCATTTTCAGAAGTGTTACTAATAAGTCTGAAAAACACTAGCAAGTAATTGCAAGTGCAAAATGTACTTTCACTTGTAAATTAGCTAACAACTCATAATTTGAATAAATCTTCAGAAAAGAAGTAGTTCAAGAAACATGAAAGTAATGCTCACCTTTAAGCTACTGGAATAGCTTAATAGATTTCTCTTACCTAATTTCAGACATCTTTAGGTTATTCTTTGGTCTAAACTAGCTGTCTAGTTCCCTCTAGTACCCCCCTATAGTCAGTAGTCAAAGACAGGAACCTCCAGGGGGTGATTCAATCTACCTGTATAAGACACATTTACAGCAACTTGACCTAAAACTTGCCTGAAGGTGATTTCTGAGATTTAGATTATCAAATTTGATGAGATAAATTTACTTTAGATATTTTAAAAGATGAGGAAATAAGGAGACAATCATAGAAGAGTCTTCCAAATGAAAAGCTTTCCTCCGCTTGAGTTGAAAATTATGTGACGGTATTATTATATCAAAAGCGGAAGACTGATATGGCTTTGGTAAATGACTATTACCACCTTGGGCTACAAAACAAAGCCTGGCTTTATGTATTTATTTCAAGCATATTCCTGCAAAACCATAGCAGATCCAATCTGAGATGCAACTACTATCCCTTAGTGTTAGAAAAAAGGAATACATGCCCTGTTAGAAGTTACACAGAAACAAATTTGTTCTCTCTGAACTATTATGCTCCAATAGACAAGGAACATACCTGAAATAAAGTTGTGGAAAAGCTGGTTGTGAAAGTTAACTATTAATACTTCTCTTCATTATTTCCAGGTGAGTAAATAAATAAATAAATAAATAATCAGGCTATTCTAGTGGATGATTAACAGGAAAACCCCAGCATTAGTTTAAAAAACATCTGCAGTTGCCATTTCTGCTAAAGAAATGCTCATCATGAATATAAAATATATACGTATATATCAAAACAGAGATAATTAAACTAGGAGTTTGATTTTACTCCCTTAGTTTTGTTGAATAATAAAAAATATATATATCTAAAAATAATGTTCAGATATTCCAATGGATAAAAGGACAGATGAGGCTAAGATTCCAGTTCCAATTATCTTTGAAAGGCTGTGGTGATTGGTGATCAGGAAAGGTTCCTGAGTACTAGAAGAAAGCAAGTGTCACTCCTATCTTCCAGGAGGCCAAGAAAGAGGATGCAGAAAACTACAGGCTAGTCATCCTCTCTTCAATTCCTGGGAAGGTGATGAAGCAACTGTTCCTGGAAAACATTTGCAAACGTAATAAAGTCAAGATGATGATCTGGAGTAGTCAGCATGGGGGAAATTGTGCTTAAGCACTGATAGCCTCTGTGATGAAATGATGAGCCCGGTGCATGAAGGGAGAGCAGCAGATGTTGTTTGCCTTGATGCTAGCAAGGCTTTCAAAACAGTCTCTCATACAAGCCTCATGGACAAGCTGATGAAGTACAAGCTAGGTAAGTGGACAGTGAGGTGGACTGAACACTGGCTGAACTGTCAGACACAAAGGGTTGTGATCGGCAACACAAAGTCCAGCTGGAGGCCAGGCGCTAGCGGAGTACCCCAGTGGCCAATACTGCTCAACACCTCCATGAGTGACCTGAATAATGGGATAGAGTGCAAGCCCAGCAACATGGCAGACTGTACAAAACTGGGAGGGGAAGCTGATACAGCAGAAGGCTGAGCTGCCATCCAGAGGAACCTCAACATCTTAGAGAAATGGGCCATCAGGAGTATCATGGAATTCAACAAAATGCAGATTCTGGCATGTGGGGAGGAATAACACCATGTCCAGTGCGTGCTGGGATATGACAGTCTGGAAATCTGCTTTGCAGAAAACGACCCGAGGATCCTGGAGAAAAACAAGTTGAACATGAGTCAGCAACAAGCCTTTGCTCCAGGGAAGGCATCCCTCCACCACCCCATCAGCATCCTGGACTGCATCAGGAAGAATGCTGCTAACAGGTCAAGAGAGGTGATCCTTCCTCACTCTGCACTCGTGATATATATCTGGATTGCTGGGCCCAGTTCTGGACTGCCCAGTACGAGAGAGACATGGACATACTGGAGAAAGTCCAGTCAAGTGCCACTAATATGATTCAGGGCTTGGAGTATCTGTCATATGAGCAGAGGCTTACAGAGGTATTCAGACTTTAGAAGCAAAGGCTCAGGGGGGATCATATCCATACAAATACATGCCTGATGGGAGGGTGTAAAAAAGACGGAACCAGATTCTTCCCATAATAAAACATAATAAAAACTTTTCTACCATGACAGTGGTCAGACACTGGAACAGGTTGCCCAGAAAGGTTGTGGAGTCTCCAGCCTTGGAGATATTCAAAACCCAACCAGAGAAACATGCTTTAGTGGACCCTGCTTTAAGCAGCGGGGTTAGACTAGACAATCTCTAGAAGTCTCATCCAAACTCAACAATTTTGTGATTCTATGATTCTGTTTTGATAATATCACTGTTATTGATTAATTTATGTATCCCAGTGCCAAACAGTGGAGAGTGTCTTGTCTTCTCTTCACATGATTTCTGACTGAGCTACAGCTGAAGCCTTCAATGGAATGAGACAGTGGAAAGCCGCAGCAAGACCGTGGTTTCATCCCCAGGCATTTTTTTAAAAAAACATTTATAGTACATTGTAGCATAACATTAAAATACATCAAATATTAAAGACAAATATTTTGCAGAAATTATCGGTTGGCACATCACATCTTAAAATGCAAGCTGTGAGAAAAAGAACAGTATTTTCTTGATTATGGAAAAGGTATGTAAAAATGTACCATCCAAGCTTCATAAATAATTCTGGTAAAACTGCAACACAATTCATGAGATCTACTTGACTGTATAAATGGAAATTTCTATATTTTATGTTTTTAGTCATGACTGGTAGAAAGCTGAAAAAATACCCCACTTCAACTGCACACTTTTCTTTTTCACCTTTTTATTTCCAGTGAAACTCTTTGTTTTCACTACAAGCATTAAATGACTAAAGATGAAATTTTGTAACATAGATATCAAAACTAAAAGGAAAAAAGGAGAAAGGCAAAAAGAATCATACCATGAATCATCAGAGTGAGAAAAGCCCTTCAAGGAAAAATACAACTCAAAATCTCACTGAAAGGTGAAAAAATTGAGCAGCAAGGAATCAGGAAAAATGCAATATCAAATTTTATGAGCAAGTGATTACATTTTTTTTTTTATTATTGCACATTTTCTTCTACAGTTTGTTGAAAGTCTAACCAAAATCCTTTTTCTCTGTAAATACTCCAGCCAAGCGCTGAATCTGATCCGTATTAAACTCACCTTGGATACGAGAAACACAGACTAGCTGCTTTTCCTGGGTGTCCAAAGCTGAAACCTTCTTTGGCAGAGGACCTAGCACTCACAATCAATTCCTCACCCCTTTTACATTTTCAGTTACTTGACACATTCCCCCAGCATGCAGATGATTGTTGGATCTCTGGTTCATAGTTAAACTCTTCAAAAAAACATCATGCTGGAAAAGCAGGGATCATAGGCATGGTGGGAAAAAAAGTCACTATGAACACTGGATTAAAACTGTACATGCCTAAAAACAAAGACTCCTGATTTCTTTCCTTCTTCCTCCATAATCTGATTTTCCTGCTACTATAATCCATTCTGACTAATGATCCTGAGACATTACGTACTTTGTTATAGCACAGGTTAGAAATCTGTTTTCTTGTTTCTGAAAATACCACTATTAAAAGCAGTTCTACTTTTGTCTGCTGTTTCAGGTGAAGACTGCATAGATTCTTGCCTCTGCTGTTAGCTTCTGTATATAGAGCCTTTCAGAAACAATGACAGTCTTAACTCCAGCAAGGGCACTCAGAATTGATGGACTCAATATGTCTGTTAGGGCCTCACAAATATAGCGTTCTCATACAGTGTTCAACCTGAGAAGAGCACAATTATCCATGAAAACAAAAACTAATCAAAATTCAACAAACAATATATGCTTCCTAGTTTTATGAGTATATACTCAATCCATTACAACTTCTGTTGAGCTTTCCAGTTTTAGTCTCCAAATTCTACATCTACATTTGAAACTAATTTGATCAATGTATGCTTGATTCTTTCCTAGGTTAAAACAGCACATTCTTTTGGTCCTTTCACAGGATTACAGAATACAGATACATACTGGCTACATTACCTTTGAAGTCAGTGTGGTTAGACTTCACGCAACCACAGAGGCTGAGATGCATCTTAATTATTTTATACTCTGCCAAGTAGGGCTGTTGCTCATTTTTCCTATGTTAAATCAACATTTCAGTTATTTCTGTTGATGCAGCTAACCCATACCTCCCTCTTCCTCTCCATACACATTTCCAGTAGCATAAACTGCCTTTTTTTTGGGGGGGTGGGGGTGGGGGGGGTGGCAAGGGGCAAGTAGCCTCAGTCAATTTTTGTAACTCCCTAGAAATAAATGCCCACATATGTATACAATGACATCCATATCCATATGTACTTTGACTAGGAAATTGCTTGTCCATCTCGTAACTGCTCAGATCTGCGTGATTTTAAGTATGCAATATGCAACAGAAAAAAGGCTAGGAAGTTATTGAAATAAATGGGAATGCACAGAAATGGCTGCAGACTAAGATCATTTGATTCTAATTAATTTCTGCACTAATGTCGGGGCTTATTTAAAAATAAGAACAGAAACCAAACTTACTCATTGAGATAAGGGTATCCATTCGTAAATTAACACAGCGTGGATGTATCATGAGGAAAGATCAAAAACAGCCAAGGAGTTAGACTGAACAGATCTAAGGAAGCAATTAGCCTTTTCTCCTAGTTGTCACTTAGTGATCAGATAAAGTTATAACACACACACACATATCCTTTAGTATAGCAACTAATCCACCTGCTGTTAAATGAGGCATGGTGCCAAACTCTACAGCAAAATAAAACACAAACGGAGGAATTAATACTGAGGCTATCAATATTAGTAAAACCCCCTAACTAGTTGCTCTTCTTGTATGCAAGAATATTTACTAGGGCTGTGATCTTGTCAGATTGAATTATTCTAATAGAGGTTGCTTCGGGATATTTTTTTCCTGTTTCCTAATAGTTGAGAAAAACACAGATTTTCTCTGAAAAAAAATAAAAATCTAGTTTATCTCATGAAATGTACCACTCTAGCAAAACTCAAAGCATTACAAATCCAAAAACATTCTGGAGTTTATCCTAGAATCACCTTCTCCCAAAACTTTATGTAAATAATTAGGGCACAAGAACTCAGCTCTGAAGAATGAAACAGAAAATAAGCTCTTAAATTTATCCGTTTGATGCCTAGCATTGCATTAACAGTTGGAGCAGAAGCAATACCTTGATCTGCAAGACTATATTTTGTTGAAGTGATAACAAATAGGTAGATGAGAACTCCTTTGAGCTTTATATTACACATCTCAAGAGTTATATTTTCTTTTATTCTTGTATTCTTCTATTGTAAAATTTCCCTTATTTGCTTCTTCAAAATTTTATTACTCCTTTTCCAGTTGTCTTTTCTGTCTCTATATGGGACTACACCTATTGATAAACTGTGCTCTCAATAGCTCGATTAATCACTTACAGCAGAAATATAAGCACAGGTTCAGTGAGCTACTTGCTTAATTTTCAACATTCTGCTCACTCCTTTGTTAAAGACCAAAGCTGCTGGAGAAACAGCGAGGAAAACTGCATGCTGCCCAAAGTAGCATTCTTGCAAAGCAGAACAAGTCCGAGTCCTGAGGGCACTCAACCTCAATTCACTAAAATTGTCTGGCACCTCCGAAGTCAATGGCAACTCACTCAGGAGAAATTACACAGCAGAAATAAAAACAAAACAAAACAAAAAAGTAATTCCTGATTTCTCTTTTGGAAAATTGCTATATTTAATTATTGTCCATAGCAGGATTTATTTATTGTTGCAAAAGAATAAGCAGTTTTCTCTGACTTCTATATGAGACATAATTTCTAGACAGCCTGAAGATCTAATTTTTAAAGTACAGCATGTACCTCAATAAATAGAGAAAATACGAAAACGAACAAGGTCACCATAGCAATACCAGTCTGGAATGTATGTGTACTTGCATTCCTAAGCAAGTCTTGACTTATGTGCAATTGCCACCTAGTGGCTAGGTAAAAATCGAAATGTCCATTTTCCTTACCAAAAAACACTGACTCATACTAAGTTCTGCTAAGTTTTCTTAAGATTAGGATTTCTTAAGTTTTGGTATTAGTTACTGTTTTTCAGCAATGGACAATCCTTCAAAGGTGATGCAGTTGGTTGTACCACTCCCCTCTTGTCTCATCCAGCAGCACAGAATTATCAAGGTTTTAGATCTGTCAGTCAAGTGAGAAATGGAGAAGTAATTCATCACCTTCCCACAAACTTAAGAAGCTTTCAAAATGAATGCAAGAATGAAAAAGGGCAACCAAGCATAGTGAATTCTTACTTTAGAAAGTTAGCCATAAGAAAAGAATAGCATATTTGATTTCCTATTACTAATCTGCTTTTTGTTATATATTTCTAAATTTAGACCTGCCAGTGACCTTAGGTAGTAATGTTGTAGAACCATGAGAAAGGATTACTGAATGATTTTTTAAATTAAAAAAAAAAAAAGTGACCTTGCTAACTTATTGATTTGACATGTTGTGACAAATTCTTTTATAAAATTATGGGTTTGGCCCAGCTGCTTGTTTATATACTGACCGATTACTAACCTTTGCACAGTAGGCAACAGAGTTTGTATATACATGGCTCTATGCATCTTTCAAAGAGACAAACTTTGCTTTTATTTCCCTTATATAAATAAAGTAATTTGTTAACCTAATTTAGTTCATTTTCCAGAAGAAAAATTTTACTCAGAACATAAGCTCTGTTAAACTAACATTCATTAATACAGGAGGCTCTGGGATGAACTTCAAGAAGATGTGGTCTGGTTTTAGTGAAAAAAAACAGTGCTAAGGCATGGATAACATGCCTTAGGAAAACAACCTTTTGAGTAACAGTTAGAGCCAGTAAATATCGCACTAGTTGCATACTAGCTGTATACTATAGCTTTAAAGTAAGCAGTCTCAAGGGAGTATTGCTCAAAGGTACAAATATTGGGCCTTTAAACACATGAAAAAAAACGACAAGGTTTCCAGACTGGAAGAATTCCAGACCGGAATCTTTCTAAAGAAAAGATGTTACAGTTGTTTTATGTAAGGGTAAAATTTAGCATCTCAAACAAGATTCTTCCACATACTGAGGAATTTACTGAGCATATGTTAGCAGGGAATTCCTCTCAAAAAGCTACAAAGGACTGAACAGGACGCTGATTGAAGGAATTAAAGGAAACCTAAATAACCAATGTCAGTTTCTTTACTCACTGTGAGGAAAGGACAGTTCTTGATCTGGTAGAAGGAGTACTTTACTATGAGTTCTTAACTAATAGCCACGGCTAGCGGATGATAACGTTAGTACAGGAGAACTGAGGACAGAAAAGCTGCACATGAGTTAGCACCATGACCTCTGTCCTTATTCTGTTTATCTTCAGTGATCCTTATACAAGCCACTATTTATTTTTTGTTCCAAACCTGAGAGAATGCATCTGTCTATAGAACTGTGGGTGAAATTTCCTGAGGTTTTTTGGAAGGATGCTGAGGAAATAAAGAACTGGCAAGTTTTCCACCCATTCATACGGGTGAAAAAGAACTGTCAGCTGAGAAAGATTAATGTAATGCGGATGCAGATTGACAGAGATCATTTTCCTGAAATTCTTTAGGAAGCCAATGACAACACTTTCAAAAGCAGTACTGTTTGAAAACACGACCATCCAAGACAAGAACACTCTCTTGCTGTATCTAACTTTTGATCTTCTATAAATCCATTCTCTTTTTATCATTCTTCATTTCTCTCCTTCCTTTTTTGTCCTGCCAGAACTGAAGTTTTTGAAGTGATTTTTTTCTGACTGAAAGACAGGATGGGAGAAGAACAATGCACAGCAAAATAAACTATTTAAACACTTCTGTTACATTAAAATTTAATGAAACTTGTTCTGAGATCAGAATTAGACTACGTATTTCCCTTGCAAAAAGTAATTCAGTGGTTAAAAGAATATGCTAACATCTCTTACTTTTGAGAGCCTGGAAGACAAGATGCAATTTTTGCACCTGAGATCATATTTTATTTTTTAATTGTTCTCTCAGAATTTAAGTCTCCAAGCTTTGAATATTTTCTAGAAGTGCATTTCTAGAAATCCTCCTGTTTGAATATTTCATATGAAGAATAAAAAAATCTTCAAGCAGAATTTCTAAAATCTTAATCAACTCATAAGAGGTACCAACAGCTTCATAAAAAATAGGCACACGAATATTTACACGGATGTGAAGATAGATGCATTTTGCACATTGCTGGAGACTTGATCTGTGAGCAACTGTCTTTCAGATGAGGACAGTGAAAAGGAACTTAGGTAATGGGCTCTATTAAACTCTTAAGTGTGGAGGTATAACAACTGTGACTACATTGGGACTTGAGAGGATGCTAACAGATGCCAATCTCAAGCAAATGTAACTTGCTTAGGTGGTAGTTGAAATAGTAGTATGAACAAACAGTGGAAAAATAAAGACTGTGATAGATTACAAGTGGATAGCATTATTTTTCTCTTGTAATCAAAACAGCATGCTAACATTGCTCTTAAAATATTAAAATCACATGGAATAAGACTCCAGAATTCCAAGAGACACAACACAGCGTACACATTAACTTTTATACCAGACTACTTTAATTTATAGATATTACTAAAATTAATTCTTTAAAAAAATCTTTTAATTTGTAAGATAGTGGAAACTACATAGTTAAAAAAGACACATTAATCAAAGGTGACACTAATTTTGTTTGTTGTTAGTTATGTGCTCTAGTCATGTACATATTAGAGAAAAACACTGGCAGTAGAACAAGCAGTATTCCAGCACAGATTTCTAAAAGGTGATCGGTGTATAGCTTTGGCTTCTACCTGCAGCAGTTCCAAAATATATTGGCAAAGGCTACTCAAAGGATAAAATGAATCAGCATATAACCAACTGTCTTAACAAAGCCCACTCAACAGCAATAGGCACTCAACTGCTGACAATTTAATTTATACATAATGTAATTGCAATGTAGTATCTTAGACATTGAACAGAACAAACGGAGGTACACAGTGCCATCATCTCTCTAGCAAAGAGACACTTAACAGGAAATTTTCCTATCCCATTCTAGAAGTCTGAGCTTCTCTGAGGAGTGTTCTGCCAGGAACTAAAGGAGAGTGAAGGGGGAATTAGGCCTCTCAGTCAATGTTTCATAATGTGCTAATAGCCGACATTACATACATCTTTCATTTTTTGAGCTGTTAATGCTCTATGTATTTCTGTGCTTATGTCTAGTTTGTAGAAGTAATGACAGACTCCCTCTCTTATCCTGCATTAATAAAATGCAAGCATTTTTTTGTGTTGATTACTGTACAGAAGCAGATTTATACTGGCTACACATCACCATTGTATGTATAATTATGTTTTGTGTGGTATTTAAAGAAAGACAATCCCAAACAGAAGTTATCTACATGATTGTATTGCTTCTGTTACTACAAAATTACAACCCAGATGATGCCCCAAGCTTTACTGAGCCAGATGGAAAACATTATCATGTAAAATGTAGTCTATGCATCCGATACACTACACCCACCACGAGATCCATGCACATGCACAAAACAGGAGCAGAGAATGCCAAAGATATGCACATACCGTAGAAAAGGATACTGGGAGTACACAAGATGCTAGAAGAACAAAGGTCTATGATGCAATTGTAGGTCTTACGTCTGCAATTTGATATTAAATTAACATGATGATGTTCTGGAGCACCAGACATCGGTGTTATGATACTGCTAACAGACTTTTCAGACTGTAGTTGTCAAACCCATAACTAAGAGCACCTTATTGTAATGTTAACGTAATGTAAGTTTTTATCACAAAAGCAATTGAACTGAAGTCATCAACATGCTCATTCTTTCAATCAAGTAAAATTTCCTTATCAAAACAAAAAACTGGGAAGCAGGGAAGAAAGAACTGTCTCCCACATTGTTACTACTTTCTTTAAATGCTAAAGTCTTCACTAATATATACTTCAAAAATAAAGCAGCAGAGATTGTAAAAACATCAATACTCTAAATACATAAAAAGTCAGGTATTATTTTAGTGCTATTAAAGCAACCATAACAGCTATACATCTCAAAAGTATTGAAACAAACATACTGAAAAGAAACATGACAAAAGAAAAGCTCATTTTGAATTCAAGATATACTCAGGGAACAAAACCCAACCATAATAAATGGCATGGATGCTCTGATTTTATCAGCATATCAGCACAGCGATAGCTGTTTGTACTCCTAGAAAATATGACACTAAACTGCTTTGATACAAAGGTCCAAGCAAATGCACAGACTGTCATCTCTGTTAAGACAACCATTTTTTTTCAGTAAAGCCCATGTCAGAGCATAATTACCTAAAAGTGGTTTTGTTAGCCTAAATGACATTAAAGAAAACTTTTGGCAATATGTCTTATATGAACCTGGAATATATCTGTCTCCTCTCTATCCTTAGTGCTTTCCAATAAACATATGAAAAACAAACAAACAAACAAAAACACATAAAACACACTGAAGTAAAATCAATGCAAACCTAAGACCCACACTATCCGTCCATTTGAAGTGTTTGTTCATTTCACTAGGTCAGCATATGGAAACAAGCTTACAGAAATTGTATTCACAATAGTGCAGTTTCAAAAGCAGCCAAGGTATTGGGTCATTTCTGCCAAAAAAAAAAAAAAAAAAGGGGGGGGGAAGATGAGATCACATCCCTGCTCCCAGACTTAGCGTCTGCCTCCTTACATTGCATGAGCTCTGCCAAATCCTTCCACGAATTGTGAAGGAAAGAGACAGGGGAAGCAAGACACTTCAGTAGTGGTGAGCTACTGTACAAATTTGAAATACCTTGTAGAATTCCATCTGTGTTGGAATCTAATTGTGACCAGAGATGATAAACTTGCAGAAAAAAAACTATTGGTATTATCACAGATCAGCTTGTAACCTTAATGAGGCCGGGAATGAAATGCCTGAAATTTGAGAGCTGTCACAATAGTTTGATTGCCTGCCTTAGTTTGCCTGCCAATAGTTTGACTGCCTTGCTTTTTGTCCATGTGCATGGGTATGCTAAGGATGTAAAACCCACTGGGATAGCTTTAGAGGGAGACGAATGGGTAGCATCTCATCCACACTGTCCATAAGCCACAGGACAAACTATCCCAAAACTACAATTTAATTTTAGAGTTTTAATTAGCTTTAATTGACTCAATTAGTCCATTCACTCCAGAAGACAGCCCAGAATGGAAGAAATACCTACACAGTGTGGGAACAAATACAGTGTCTCTACTTCAATAGACTCTCTTCTACGGGAACTGAAACCAGACTTCTTATTCATATTCCAGACACTGATGGATAGTAACACACGTTTTCTAATAAACGAGCATGCAATTCTCTCTCATGCATTCAATATCAGAAGATATTATTCATATCTGCTGGAAAGATTGAAGTATTTTCAATATTCAGGTTTCCTACAGTTTGCCTTTGAGCACATTAACATTCAACATACCCTAGCTAGTTTCTCTTTCTAATGACATTTCTGCTTTCCAAATTAAAGCCCTAAGATGTTTCTTTAATGGGTTAAGTGATTTACTTTCTTGGCCTTTTTGGACAAGCTAGTAGGACTATATTTCCTTGGAAGAAATTGGAATGTTTTCATTTATTTTTTTTTCACCTGCTCTGAGAAGGTAAAGAATTTTACTTATCTCCAGCATAAATCTTGATACTCAAAGGAAGGAAATATCCCTGAAGCCCAACAGTTTATGCTTTTTAGTTTAAAGATACAAGCATCTTGTGAAGAGTAGAAATGTAAACTCATTAGTAACATTTCAATTCTCTTGCTGCAGAAGCCTGGAAGAAAAATCCTTCCTGCAGACTATCTGATTCTAGTGCTGAAGTTTACATCTCAAACCAAATTATAGCATACAATTATAAGCAATCTTATATCTAGCATTACGATTTCTCTGTTCATTCTGAAAGAGGCTTTATGTCTTCCAACCTCTGCCATGACTTGCTTTTTCTTTAAAAGGTGAGAGACTGAATAATGGTGTTTTAACGGAGGTTTGGAAAACAGAAATATGTCTTTATGAATGTAATAAACATACTTAATATGAAAACTACTAACTTGCTATATAATAAAGGAGTATCCTAATGGAGACAAGTCTAATCTATTTATAAATAAAATTAAAAACAAAATATTCAAATCATAAACCTAATTAACTTTTCCTTAACAGTCACAGGCAATTCATCGGAGAATGAAAAAAATAGCCTATGGATTTATTACAACATTTGACTGAAGAATTTAAGTTTTTGTATTTATTTTCAGTTTTCAGATAGACAGGTTCTCATGCAGTAGCAAATAGACAGTTACAGTGCTATAGCAGGAGACTACACCATGAAATATGCCTCTCTTCAGTGATGTACTACATTATTCTAAAATGCTTATATATGAAAAAGGTATTAGTTGTACAGCACACACACTGCAGAAAAAGGAACCAGAGAAGAAACAGTGCACAGTTAAACTAAAATAGATGTATACGTGGAAAGCCATTGAATTCAAGTTCTACCCAGAAACCCTCTCTAAGCTGCTGCAACTCAAAAGTAAAAAAAGAAATCATGTGAATAAGCTTATCTTTTGACCTGCTTAAAGCCAAAAACATACATCATCCATCCATCATATGTGGATTTGTCTGAAAGATGATCATGAAACAATTTATTTGAAAAAGAAATCCTGTTCTGTGCCTAATGTCTGATTATTTCCCCTTAAACCTATGAGTAAAACCCTCCTAGACTCCATTTTATATCTTAAAATGACAGATCCATTTCCTTAAAAACAAATAAAATAAAATAAAAATAAATAAAATATATATAAAGAAACCTTTGTTTGGAACCTCATCATCCACAACCACTGCAGCATATGAGATTTTTTTTTGTATTTGCTATCCAATCCAATTTTTATCTATTTGGTATCCAATTTACACTTATCTTTTGTTTTTATCACTCAAAGTATTTTTAAAACACAGTTCAAAATAAACTACCTCAGCAAATGTTCAGCTAATATATGACATCACAGTGACTGCAGAAATATCTACAATACTTAGGATTTCTGGCAAGCATTTTCCCAGCCCTTCAGCACTTAGCAAAGTGACTGGGCATTGCGCTATATCTAATATATCAATAAACTATTCAGAAACAGATGGTATAAATTCCATAAACACTTTGCACAGAAAAAGCTGTGCCAATGTTTTTACTTATACAGAAAAGCCAGACATAGGCAACCCCAGATCCTAACTTTAGCAGCATTGTTCTGGAGAAAACCATCCTTTTTGTTGCTTGAAAAGTAGATTTACTGCTATTATTAGCATAATGGGCCAGAGGTCACATTGTATTTTATGTGGTTGTTCAAGATAACTTCAGCTCTGACTTGTAAAGCCTGTGCAGCACATCAGAACATTTAGCAGAGTGTGACCTTCATGATCTTCTCTTCCATTCTCTGCCATCTCTTCCCCCCATCTGGGTGCATAAGAAGCAGGAGCAGCAGTAACACTCTTCAGTTCCATATTTAATTCAGAATCCTAGGCACTGCTTTTTTACTCAGCAGAAAGCACAAGCATTCCCTATAAATAGTCCAATGATAACTTTTATGGAAATACACACCATGAGGGCAGGAAGACATGAATGAAACCTGAACTGTCAAGATAGGTAAGAGGATCTAAGGAATGTACCAGTACTATAACGATGAGATCCTCCCAGGAGAGCTTTTTGCCAGAACACCAGAAACCACCATACCAGGCAGGCCTTGAAAGGAGCCACATGAGCCCTCCCATGCAACATGGTCATGATAGAATCATTATGTTTAACATCTCTGCTCCTCCACAGAGCTATGGAAGACCATAACTTTGCTCCCAAGACTGACAAATCTTCCAATGCCTTTCATACCTATGAAGCTTAAGGTTAGGAACAGTCTGCTAAGCAGTACTCAAACCTGCAGGGACAAGGACTGATGATACTTTGGGGCACAGGTTAAGGTGTATGCAGTCTCCTGGTGTCCCTCTAGTCTTCATGAGTCAGGTCCCATTTCTGCTTCTATTCTCCTTCTGCCACAGGGGTAGGTGGGAGGTCTTTGCCAAGAAAGGCCACGGGACAGTAGAGGTGCACCAGAGGAGGTGTTAAATTCCAAGTAAAATGTTATAATAAAAAACCTTCAAATACGCACTTAAAAAGGCAACCTTGAGGAGGGAGGGTGCTTCCAGTAGTCCAGAAAGTGAAATAAAAGACATTCCAGCCATAAGCATACATGGAGATTATTATAGCCAAAGAAGCACAAAGAGCCCGAGTATCACAGCCAGTTGCACCTGTTGCTTCCAGAGCAACAGAGCTCTTCTCTGTTACAAGGCCTGAAGCCCAATCCCAGAAGAGAAGGGCTTCTCATCCTGCTCTTCCCTTTTTTTTTGTTTTGTTTTGTTTTTTTCTGGAATCCTTCCAGGGCTCACCAATCCTTTACAGAAAGTGGGTCATGACGCCAGAAATTTATTATAAGGAAAAAAAAAAGCATTCAGTAGAAGTCTAGAGGGTGCGTGCATGGTTCACAGTTCACTCTACATAAGCCTCGGGAAAAAAATACTAATTTCTGATCTAGATGGAAAATATTAATTAAAATAAATGTTGTAGAGTAAAACACCCATTTAATACACTTTTTCTGCCTCCAATTTACTTACAGTATGGTGTTAGATTTGCAAGAAAACTAGAATGTTCCATAAGTTAAAAATAAGTAATATTTTATATAAATTACAGTTTTAAAATTTAAATTTAAATCTTTAAAAGGATCACTTACTGGATGTTTAGATGAAAGTCTGCCAGTCACAGTTCCTGTCTGATTCCATGTAGAGGAAATAAATCCCTACAGTCAAGTAAAGTAAACATACCCACAAAAAAAACAGGATGAAGACATACATCTAAAAAGGACATGTTTCTCTGAAAATGTATTAATGCAAATATTAGTAATAAAAACTCACTGCAATCAGGATTACAAAGTCAAAAATAAATACTTTGTAATTTTCCATAAATAAAAGTTCTTGAACTGTAAATACTGCAATCATTTCATACCTTTATGATTTATTTGAAATACAGTTTTACAGACTACTTTTCTATTTTTACCTTTCTCATACATGTTCGTAGTCCGTCCACATAGGTTGATTTTATCTTACGAACCTGAATTACGCAAAAGTATTAAACAAATGCTTATTCATACAAATAAGATTTTCACATTAAAGATCTTAATCTCAAATGCATATAAATTTGTTTTGTAGACTTTCTTAAAAGACAGTTTTACCTTAGAAAATAATGGATAAATACTCACTAGTAGCTTGACCTATTAGCATAGGTTAGGAAAGTGCTAGGCTATACCCTAAAGCCAGGTCTATAAAGACACTAGTAAATGAACTATTGGAATTTATTCATTTATATCTTATACCCCCCTCATCAATAAACTACTCAAAAAAAGACACACAAAAAAATTGCACACTTCAGTGGTGTTCTTTGTTTGTTTGTTATCTATTTTGGAAACTCATCAGCTGAATTCCCCAAACATAAGAACTAACTAGGTAATTTTGGATTTTCAGGAGGGTCTTGTCACATAAAAAAAAGGTAACTAGTCTCTCCCTCACTATCTTGATAGTATTTCTTCAGAATTCAGAAAATAAATATTTTGCCCTGAGACTGTGCTTTATAGTACTAAACAAATTTAACAGTGAAGTTTTCCAAGTGCTTTTGCAGTAGTTTCTGCTAGCTATAATCTAACATTGTGCAAAACAAAAGCATAAACATTAAATTCAAATTAAACTCTTAAGAATATCTACAACTTGCAAATTTAAATTTCAATGAATATTTGAAATAATTAAACTATATCCAACTTTATTTGTTTGTTCATCTGAGAATATATTTCTTGTTAACTTTGCTTCAGTGCAACTACCTTATGTAAAAACATCACCTCACCTGCCGGTATTCTAACATTATCTTAGGCAAAGGATGAAGATCTTGCAACTTACTCAGCTGCAAAATAAAAAATTTGAATTACTGGTATATTCTTCTGTTAGGTGGTATTATTTAGCCATCTTAACCTCACCATTAACACACTGATTGATACTTCATGTTTAACTGTCAGAAAGTAAAATACAGAATAAGTTCTGGTGGGAGACATTCTCTCACCAAGCTGAGAGGATGAAAAACTCGCTAAAGAATAATATCCTTCAAGCAAACTCAGCCCAGGCCCAGGGGAGCCTTCATTCTTTCCTGCCTTCAGCAGGAGGGCTGGAGATTATCCCTTTGCATTTCATTTCCTTTCCCATTCCAGACAGGGACAAAAAGATTTGCAGACAAAAGCTGTTCCACAGAACATAGAAAACATATAGGGCATGGGGTGTGTATGTGTGAATATGGCCCTTTCTTTCATTTTTGTGCTAGACAGCATCTAAGTAAGAGATAACATGAAAAAGTACACAAAATAATACATGTTTATACATATATACACATATATAGAGATAATACATGTATATGCGTCTGTATACACACACATAAAATGCAAAAGGAGAATTTATTCCATTCATCCAATAATACAAGTTCCAGGAGACTTTCAATAAAAAAAAAAAGTTGAAATTGTCAAATTCAAAACCAATAAAATGAAGCAAATTTATGATAACTTAGACTGTAAATTGACACAATTTTGTTAACAGAAAGAGTTGAATGAGCTTGGATATTTAGAATCACAACAAAAATATCTGGAACTACACAGTTCAGGGTGGAAAACTTATGCAGTTATACCAGAATGATGATTAAAAAATGTAAGCTTTTTTCTTACTATCAAGGATAGACAATATATTAATTATCTAGTATTTAACTATTATAATGTTTCAGATTACATTTCTTTAATTAACCCAATATCAACAATTGTTGGAAAAAGCACTGGACTAAAAAAATGCATTGATAGACTGCAACAAATCTTATATTCTCAGACAAAGACGATGTATTTTATTTCACTGATCCTTCCTATCTCCCAAGTCTTCCCTGTCACTCACCAAGATTACATATTTGATCTATGAAGCCTCCTTTTCCATCAATAGTGTGCAATTTTTGTGGTTATGCTGCTGACATTAAGTCAGAGATGGTATCTGGTAGTTCAGACAGTCAGCCCAAGAGTTGAATTTCCTATCTCACACTTGAGAAACAAATACTACATTTCTGTTTTCCCCAAAGGTGCTCATTTTCAGCCATGAGTTGTATTATTTTCAATTTGACTCCCATGTAAACTAGAACAATACAATTGCAGGTACACGGAGTTATGATTCTATGATCATTTTAACAAAAGGAAGGGGCATCCGTATTTGCCTCTGAAGTTACCAAGAAGTTTGCAGTTTGATCTTGCCTTTATCATTTATAAACAAATAGTTTTGGCATGTTTCTGTCCTTCTGTGGGATCACATGCTGACCACATGCATTGCTGTTCCAACACTAGCAGAAGAAAAAAACCTGGAGAAGTTCCATATGTGCTGTATTCACTACACCGTATCTGAAAATAGATCTGATGTCTTGTAAAGGTGAGTGAAAGTATCTAAAGTGGTCATGATTGCTCAAAGGGAGCAGGATTCTATCAAGATCCTGCAGACACAACTCCAAATATAACTGTGTTTACTGAACACAAGAGAAAGCCTGGGTTGCTCTTTCCTTCACCAGCAGATTTTACATTTTCTCTCACCAGTGGTCTCTTTCAACAACCAGACATACTTAGCTATCAAAATCTGACCAGTGAGAAAGTCTTCCTCCTCTGAGGAAGATGGTCATACACACATGCTGGTACTAAAGCCTGTAACCCTGGTTATAGCTAAAGCTTCGGTAGGTGCTTTGCTTGTTTATCAGGGAGAGCAACTTGAAGAGAAAGAAGTCTGCAGAGGCATCAGATTCCTTTTTAGAAGGTGTTCAGTCTGTGAGGGAGAGAAGGCAGGATGCTGTCTCCAAGCAGAACACCTGTAAACATATTCACAGATTGTTCTGGAAAAATTGGAAATAGCACAAATAGATAAAAAACGTACACCTCTCATTCTTGTTTCAGAGCAAGGGAAAAATCACCAAAGGTAAACAACTCCAGACTAGTTTATTGCCAGCTCCAAACTGACTTATAAGAAGGTAAGGTCCACAGGTAAGAGTAGATTTGGCATTAGATCCCTGCAGAGTCACTACAAAGTGTTAGGAAATACCAAGAATTTCAGGTCAGAAAACTACAAATTATTTCTTTCTTTTCTGACAAAGGTGTATTCACTATAGAGTTGTTTTTCTACCTGAAGCTTGACAAATGTCAAGGGCAGTAGTATTCTCCTCTATCCTTCCCATTCCTGGTAAGTACTAAGAGGACAGCCCCCATCCCTTTCATTTCTGGCACAAATAAATGAAGTGTGATTAACGTGACTTAAAAAATAAACCAAGATTGTTAGGGAAACTTTAGATAAGTGTCAGTTTCACTGAAACATATCTTGGAAGTTTTTCTAAATTATGAAGATAGTTAAAAAAAAAAAAAAAAACCTCTCCCTGTCTCACCACGACTTCTGAAGTGGATGCCACTTGTTGCCTTTCAGTTCTTGGAATTTTCTCACACAGTGTATGCAGTTTTAACTTTTCAAATAGTACCTACATTAACAAAACATGTAAGAAAACTGTTTCAGTGCTTCAAGTGCTGAAAAAGAATGGAAAATTCTGTGCCTGAACTTCAGTCTAGAAAACAGATTTCAAGCAAAACAGAGTATACTGTAGGGAAGAGAATCAACACAATATGAAAGATAAAATCTCTACTTTTGATGTATTATATGTAACATTAGTGTATTCACTAAAATAAAATGCATTATTTCTTTAAATACATACAAATACAGACTAGCCAAAACTGTCAGATTTATGAGAAAACTGACATGTCCTCCATTATAATCAGAAAATATAAGTATTAAAAAAGAATCTGAAGTTGTAAGGACAAATTTATATGCTTTATAATTCTTCTGTATCCATAAAAAATTACAGCTTAGGTAATAACAGCAGTATAAATATTACCTCTCTGAGTTGACTACTACTGGTCAAAAGGAATCGTTCTCCAGCAATTTGATGGGCTTCCTGTTCAAGCTCTTTGAGTCTCAACTACAAATGAGTACATCAGAATTATTCTGTTTCGATTATTATTTTCTTCAATATTCTGCTACTTTCTAGACTAATGAGTATATTGGACTTCTACTTACAAATGGGGTACTTCATAATGTGTAATCATTGTTGGCTATCTGGTATAGTGGATTGCTTACGTATTTTTAATCTACAATTCTTTGTGATCCGGGAAGGGGGATTTAATGTAGTAAAAACTACCAAAAGTCATTGGAAAATTATTTACATTATTGAAGACTACAGAGGTCTGTGAGAAACAGAGCTGTGCAAATTATTCTGGTACACTTACAAACTGTCAGACCACTATGATTACCTAGTCAGAATTAATGCTACAAAATAGGATTCTCTTGTAGCTATTTTTACTAATTGGAAAATGGCAAACTTGGAACTCTCAGAACACATAATTTGTAAAGAGAGACAAAAATATGTATCATTTCTCAGAAAGATGGTTACTGACAAGTGTAGGTTCAAAAACATTCATTACAACTTTTAGTCAACCCATAATCCAAAAGAATCTGTGCATTTTACAATGCATTCTTAGTTCAGGGGCAACGCTAATAAAGCAAATATCTTTTTTGCTTGACTAAATAAACGTAACATAAAATGTGATAGAACAACAACAAAAAGAATCCTCCTCTTTTCACTGTTATTCTGTGTAAAAGCAGAAAAATGTCATATAATTTTCAAAAGAAAAAAAATAAAGACAAAATTTACCCCGAGAATCTCTGATGTTTTTTTCAGTTCTTGTTTGTTCACATGTATTTTGTGTGTTTCCATCACTGTAAACGCAATTAAATACAGAGTACACTTACAACTGACAATTGTGATTTTGCATAATTCAGACTGTAAAATGGGAACTCTAACTCACAAAGGTGTTATAAGGATAAGGTAACATGTAGTATTCTGAGTTATAACTTTAAGGTCCCTTCCAACCCAAACCATTCTGTGATTCTATGATAACATCCTATGTCAGCATAGTAAGCAGCTGTGTGAAAAAGGTGAAGAGTCATATTTTGAGCTGAGTTTTCATACCTGCCAGAATTTTGATCAGTGGAAGCTCTAATGTGCAAAATAATTTCCACAAACCTTGAACCTGTAAAGCAAGATACAAACATCAGTATCAGCCAACTTTAATTAACAAAATCAAACATATAAAAGTATCATTATGGAAATCCATTTTTCAGTAAGCAGTATTTCATTTTCTATATAATCCCTTTTCATATGACAAGGCTGTCTGTGGAATGAAATACTACTTAGTGTGAATTATAGTATCTAAATGCTATAGTCAGTTATCACATCATTTTGTAGGGAAAGGTACAGGAACAGTAATAAAGAAATACACGCACCTCATTTTTTCTAAATGGTTTATTTTTAGAGTAAGATCCATTATAGTAGAACATACAGTTATCCCTTTATTTACTTGAGCAATTAAGCAACTCCTCAGAATTCAAGAATTTGTTTTCATTAGGAAGAAGATGCAAGATAATGGGGTTATGTACCCAATTCAGTTACAAAGAACAGGAAGTCTTTTTTCTCTAACCACCGAAGCAATTAGACAGCAGTGTTTGTCTAAAATCTCCCCCTGTAGGCTGGGGATGAGTGCTTCTGTGCCTTAGACATTTCCCTATTGGCTGCTTTTACACATTGAAGGATTGCTGGGCCACTTAAAAATCCAGACTAACCTGGTTCAACTAATTGTCTAATCCCCTACAATATATTTCAAATCAGTTTCAACGAAAGCCCCTAGCATCCCTTAGATAGGGATGGTTTAGATGAGATATTAAGAAGAAATTCTTTACTCGGAGGGTGGTGAGGCACTGGCACAGGTTACCAAGAGAAGCTGTGGATGCCCCATCCCTGGAAGTGCCCAAGGCCAGGCTGGATGGGGCTTTGGACAATCTGGTCTAGTGGGAGGTGTCCCTGTCCATGGAAGGGGGCTGGAACTGGATGGGCTTTAAGGTTCCTTCCAACCCAAACCATTCTGTGATTCTATGTACCTTTCACCAGAACCTGAGCATATCCCTGAAGTGACACGTTTCCAGATATATGATCACAAGCAGAAAACAGAACAGAATGGAAGCCCCACAAAAATAGAAGAATTCTTGAGATGCATTCTGAACTTCAATAAGGGCTAACATAACCTACAGAGATGATAGACGTGCTTAGAGTTTTTGTACCCAAGGAAGACACTCTCTAAATGTGCCTACCAAGAAAATCAACTACATTGTTTCAACTCTTAATACTTTTAGATAGTTTCATATAGCTTTAAAATGTAAAATGAAAAATCACAACAGTCTGAATTTTTCCCGTTCTTACAATCTTTGTTTAAATATTTAACTGTTGCACAGGAAGTTTCTTCAAGATACACTTTCAGAGTAGACGCTTCATTATTCTGAAAAACAATGGCAAATTTGATGGACAATTTTAAATGTTGATCAGCATTGTAAATTGGTAAGGGTTGAAGACTTCTATTTTACTCGTATAGAGATTTTGATCTGAATGAAAAGCATGTCACTAGCTGTCTTTAATTTATAACACCTCAGAAGTTTTAGCTGAGTAACTACTTTTCAAATCTTACCTGTAAGTCATGAGAAAGGTCTGCCATTACTTTATAAAGCTTCTCCAAGTTTACACCTAAGTTTTGGTACTGATAAAAAAAATAATAAAGACTTTTAAGATTAAAATATTCAGAATACTACCTATTTTAAAAGGGATTAAACTATTTAAATATATTTTTTATATTTGTCGCCTGTTATATTTAAAACTTAAGTAATGTTTTTTGACCTCTGGAAAAAAATCATGAACACAGGAGTACAGATAATTTAGATTTTACCTGTTCCTTTATTTACATTTTACAAAAACCATGTACTGAGAAATAGTATCACTACACGCTGCCTTTGATGTTGAAGTCAGAATTCTATTACTACTTGTAAAATGAGGAAAAATATTTTGCAAATTTCTTTATCAGTACTGCCCTTCTTCTGTGCCTGAATTATTCACTTCCTTCTGTTCCAGGGAAGTTCCACACAATCATACTACCTTGTTTAGTTGACTAGAAGATCATTTGACATGAATATCCAGACTGAAAATACAAACAAAAGCTCCAAGAACATGATGACTAAATCTAAAATTAACATCAACCAATTAAATTTATCAAGCTAGAACACAAAATGTAAACAAAGTGCCTATTTTAATTGCTAACTTCCTGTGAAGAAAGATGAAAGTATGAAAAATGCTGCAGATGTAGATTTTACTTCCCACAGCATGCATCTTTGATAATGACTGAATAACCAAAATTATGGAATAATTTCTCACGCAAGCTATTAAGTACAAAAAGCACAGTCTCAAAATTCCTGGGCCACAAACCATAGAACCTAGGAGAGCATTCTAGAAGACTGAAGTTATATATTTGTCTGGTATATAGTGGGTGAGCTTTAAGGTCCTTTTCAACCCAAACCATTCTATGATTATATGAGATATCAATTATTTTCATATACCATAGGTGTAGAACAAATCAACTTTCTAGAACTTGTTTAATCTACAGACCATGAAATTTTTTCATGAAAAAGTTAGACTAACATCTCTAAGGGACAGTGCAGGTTTTGACTCCTTCAAAAATAAGTTTACCATTTCCTTGAATATCTACAGAATACAGACTTAATTACTAACTGCATTAAATATATATATATATATATATATATATATATATATATATCAGTTTTTAACCTCATCTCCTCCTAGTTTCATCAAATGACTCTTGGCTATAATACTGCAGTATTTGCTGAATAGTACCTCTGCATTGACTTTCTCTACTACCTCCAAAACATCTTAGAAAACTGCTAGTGGGTGCCCTCCAGTCCTTTCATCTCCCACTTAAAGAACCCAATTTTTTTCACATTCTCCTTCTAAAGAAGCTGTTTTATCTTCAGAAGGGCAATTTCAGTCACCCTTCTCTGTACCTTTTATAAGACCATTATGCCTTTCTTGAAATGCAGAGACCAAAACTGCAGTCTTCAAGATGTGGGTACACCAAGATTTACTCCAGGAAAAAAAATAAAATAAAATAAAAATTACCCTTTTCTTGCTCTCAATACTTTTCCTTACGGTACCTATATTTTGTTTATTTTGTTGGATTTTTGTTGTTGTTGTTGTTGCTGCTGCAACACATTGAACCAACAGAAAACTATCAGTAACGATTCCACGATTTCTAAGTTGCAACTACTGTGGATTCATTACCTGTAATTACATGGAAGCTCATCTGTTCAGGGCAACAGAGATGGTAAAGGGTCTAGAGGGGAAGATGTGTGAGAAGTGTCTGAGGTCCCTTGGTTTGTTCAGCCCAGAGCAGAGCAGGCCGAGGGGAGGCCTCATGGCAGCCTGCAGCTCCCTCACGAGGGGAGCGGAGGGGCAGACGCTGAGCTCTGCTCTCTGGGGACAGCGACAGGACCCGAGGGAACGGCATGGAGCTGGGACAGGGGAGGGTCGGGCACTGGGACAGGCTCCCCAGGGAAGTGGTCACGGCACTGAGCTGCCCAAGTTTAAGAAGTGTTTGGACAATGCTCTCAGACATATGGTCAGAGTTTTCTGTAGTCTTGTATGGAGCAAGGAGTTGGGCTCGATGATCCTTGTGGGTCCCTTCCAACTCCAGATATTTTATAATTCTATACTACTCATATGCCCACTCAATTTAGTGAGATACTCTGAAGTTCGATACCTCAGCTCAATATTTGGTTATCTAGAAAAGTAGATGTGAGAATCATTTGACAAAAGGCATTGAAAAGGATACTTAAGACTTCTAAGAAAGATTCTAGTCTAGTTCTGTAATGTATAATAAATAGGAAGTAAAAACAAACAAACAAAATAAAAATAAATTTAAAAAAAAAAAAAAGAAGAAAAAAAGGAAAGGGAAGGAAAAACCATCCTGAGAGAAGTCAGGGAAAGTCTACATTAAACCCCACAAGACTATGGAATTTTGAGGAAGTCCAGAAACCCAGAGTGCAAGATAATTATGCCATACAGCGCAATACTGACTGCAGATTCCTGTTAATAATATTTTGGAAAAAAATATCTATAGCAGATAGAAATGCAGAATGCTCAAGCTTACTATTTCATGTTTAACAACATGAGTATAATGTACATCTGATGGAAGACTCAGAGGAGAAACCAATTTTGAGGCCAATAGAACCCTAACTGCTTTAGAAGATAATCTGATTACATTCACTGCTTCCTTCTCAATAACTGCATAGCTCGGGACTGACCTAGATTTGGCTAGATTCTTGGTGAGCCGGGTATTCCAAGATCATTTTTTACTAAAATAGTACACATAGGCAGGGTTCCAACTAAATTCAAGATCTGTTTCCCAAGTGAATTACATCTTTCTGTCAAGAATAGTAAACAGACTCGTCCTGATTGACAGGACACCAAATGGCCATGAAATCACATGGAAAGCTTCTCAATTGAAAAAGCACTGACAGGGTTCCTTGGACACCTTGTAAGTAAGCTATCTCCAGAATTATCATTCACCCTATATATATTTTGAAGGAATCCTAATTATTCTGTGCTCTTTTTTATTATTTGCATCCCTGTCCTGGAGCTGGCGGAACACAAAGGAGGGGATCTTATGCTATGAGCTGCAGAAGTCTCTCTTTTCTCTCCAGACCTGCAGATATTCTATAACCTTCTTACCTTACTGCTATCATGAAATATCTAAAGTTGGAAAAAAAAAAAATCTCCTCCAGAAGAAATATGTTTTCCTTTCTCCACTCAAACTGAGCTAGAAGATGTTTTGCTTACCAGAGTAAGCTCTCAGAAATTATGCTACCAAATCCAGCTTTGTTGCCCATTCCACAGTTTCATGGTTTTCACTTGATATATTCAGAATCTTCCCTTTGGTCCTTCTGTGATGAGAATGCAAGGACATTCTATTTGTTATCAGATTTACACTCTAAGACTGCACAGAAAATGAAGAAAATGCTTCAATTTGAATGAAGCATCCAATGTTTTGCAAACAACAAAAACAAGATTATATTATCTGGAAGAGCATATGCAATGTAACCAGATATGGTATCACTACTAAACTGGATGTCATTGGGCTATGAATTATGGATTAAACCAGGAAGATTGCCATTGAAGTTGTTGCCAAGAATATCTTAAAAACAGGTCTGATGTCAGAACACTATGGTCCTCCAGGGCTTTTAATCTGCCCAGCCAGGCAGTGGTTCTTTTAAAGCAAAAGCGGGTAAGCATTATCAAAGCGCTAGGACAATTTCTTGTTTGATCCAATGAAGACACTTCACAAATATCCAGTCTGAGACAACTGCACTGTCTTCAATTGCATGCTAATAGTTGTCCTTGTGAAAATATGGCTTTAGTTAGAAAACTACTACATTAGAATGAATTGATCAGTCTGATTGGCTAGGTATTTATCATTCTGATCTTTTTGCCGTATCAAACCTTTAATTTCTTGTTGCAATCACCTCTGCATGTTCTTTCATAATGAAGCTTTAGATAGACAACGAGCCATAATTTTCTGGTCAACATAAGTCTTTCACAACTTGCATTTTAATGGGTAGCAAATTAAAATTAGAGTTGATAAAGATTTTAAGAAAGCACATATAATTCAAAAACACAAAAGCCAGTTTACAAGTAGATAAAGAAGTGGATTAGGTGGGCGCTAGTCTAGTAAAATCAGGGCTAGAATTTAGAAGGCTGAAAGAAAGGGAGAGGGGAGATGAATTTTCAAAAGAGCCTCTCACTGGAAACCAGAAAAGAGGAGGTTGTGTTTAAATGAACATAACAAATGCATCAATGAGGCATGTGTGTTCAAAAAGAACCAGACAACAAAAGAAAGATGATGTCAGCTGAGAGGAGTGATCAGAACAGGTTAAAGAATGCCATTGGTCTACATGCCAAGGTATTTCTCTTCTGACCTCTGTCAGCCCTCCAGTGCCAGCCTTCAGTCTCACAAAAAACTCTACATACCCTCCTACCCACCCATATCACGAATAATAGGTACCACAAGCAACATACTATGAAAAAACCTTGACAGATGGAAGTAGCTTGCTCACCATTTCATTGTGTGAGCTATTTTTTGCTACAGCCCTTTCCAAAAAAAGGAGAAAAATCATTTCCACAGCCTTGGAATGTTGAGAATCCTCAACTCTATTACTCCACTTTGGGGGTAATCTTCGCTGCAAAGAGGTTTTCCTACCACATACCAGAAAAAAAAAAACAACAAACAAACATCGACCTGACTGCAAGAAACCTTGTCCATACCCAGTGATCCTGGAAAAAATGAGCTCTCTGTGAAAGACAGTGCTTTCAGCAACAGCCAGCTTACTTGATCTGTTCTGGAGGTGGAAGTAAGCCCAGTGACAGGCTTCAAATGACTTCAGGATTCCTTATCAGCAAACGCAGTAATGACAAAAGCAGCATGACGCGTAGCACCTGTTTCAGCAAAGGTTTCAATGGATATGGACTATGACCACTTTTGTGGAGCCTTTTGGCACAGCACCTAATATACAGACCAGCAAGCAGCACACACTCCATGCTACAGAGGGGTCTGAGTGAGTAGCCGGAGCTGCAGGCTACAGAATAAAGTAGCTGTCATTCCAAGTATCATGCTGGGTAGACAAGATTAGCAAAATATAGAGGGAGCTAAACTGAAGGTGTGGGGCACAGGACATGATGCATCACCTGGCCTTGAACCCTCTGGGAGTACAGAGGACTGTTAGGAA
Organism: Cygnus olor; assembly: GCF_009769625.2. NCBI lineage: Eukaryota > Metazoa > Chordata > Aves > Anseriformes > Anatidae > Cygnus > Cygnus olor. The sequence continues at coordinate 68,816,703 of NC_049172.1, read as the reverse complement.
CCTATCACCAAAGACAGAGCAAGAAGGCTCCAGAGAAATCTGGCAAAAAGATAGGATTCACAGGAAAAATGGTACTGAGTGGGCAAACAGAGAAGTCAAACATAAAGTGAGAGGGTCCAGGGAACTAATGAATTGGGTAAGGAATAGCGGGGAGAATAATTAGCATGTTAGAGGGAGGCATAAATAGGGACTTGGATGAAATCAGCATAAAAGGCCCTGGAGGTGGCTGGGGCAAGGAATCAAACTAGACCCAAAGCAGGGAAAGAGGAAAATAAGACTTCAATATTTAACTCAGACATGGGAATCAGGATGAGAAAGCTGAGAAATGAAAACTAAGAATAGATGTGATGTAGGAAGAACAAAAGACTGAGGGAAAATATGGAAAGAAACAAGTTAAGAATGCTGACTCACATGACAGGACAGCACATGTAAAAATAACCTGCAAGTGTATAGCTTCTGTCTGTTTACCTTTCTTTCCATTCCCTACACTAATGGCTTAATTCTTGAAGTAGTTTCTGAACAGCAGCAGTTTACAGATAGTGTTTTGAAGTAAACTGGCTTTATTTGTCTCAGAAGGGCCTATGCAGTTGGGTATGTGCTTATATGAGTGAGCTCTGTCCATATTCCAAGTCCACTTGACATCATTGGGTTTGTATCCCAGAAGCTCTGTAATCATGATATGATTCCTGTGTCTGAATAAGCAACACCTCTGAAAAGTGAAAGGTTTCAAGAAATCACCATTTAGCCTACTGTACACCTATTTTTAAAATTAGTTCCCTCCAACACTAACGTTCTCAACATTCAAACAACCTGTGACAGCTAATGCATCCAGAGTAGAATGCAATAGCCCAAAATACCGATATCAAAGTTTTATAACATTCAGTAAACAAGTTTCAACAGACAGTAAGACTATTTCCATACTATTGGGAATAACTTCTCAAGAAGTACATTAAGGATTCTTTCCGAGTAAACCTTCAGATACTTCATACATGTGCTTCTAAGTTCATATTTGACTCCTTCCTATCAGCTTATGATGTGGTACCTTTACCAGAACGTAGTAAGATTCAGTAAAATTCTTAATAATAAACTAAATAAAGGGTATATGTTCACAGGAATTAAGGAGCAAGGCATTAGACATTTTGGAAATGACAGCTGGTATCTGTTTGCAGATAGGTGAAAGAGAAAATATGAGGTTTTATATTAATTTTGTTATTGAACTTTTGGGTATAGATACAGAATTTTGCAACTGTTCCTGGAGAATTTGATCCCATCTTGGTAGAACACAGTGAACCCTTCCTTCCCCTCTCTCTTTAACATTAGATTTCCAACAAGTAGTATTATAATAATTTTCTTCTACCTGAAAAGTATTATTTATTGAAAAAAATATTGTTTTCAATATTTTGTAGGCAAGAGCGATAATTTCAATATCTCCTTCCTCTTTTAAACCAACCACAATCTAAAACAAACTACTTACCGATGCATTTCTCAAAGCGCCTGTATCTGTATTTTCTGTTTCCATAGAAAAGGATTTTTCAAAATACTTCTGCGTCAAACATTCAAAAGAGGGAACTGTGTCGCTGGGGTTTATCAGCCATGCTGCAATCCTTGGATCTAACACGACGCTATCAGCAACTAAAAAAATAAGTTATTTCTGACAATCAAAATGCTTAAATTGCTTCTATATTGAGAAATACTTCTAGAGTTTTGTCTATCTTTCCTTTAGACATACATCATAAATAGACAAGTATTCAAGTGATTTCTAATTTTGACCAGTATGAGCATTGCTCAAGAGGATAGGATGAAATTCTAGAAGAGGAAGTCTTTCTAGGGAACATGAAACAATTCAACCTTCTCAGCTGTAGTCAAGTCTGTGTTAAAAGCTTTTGTTTCCACTGGAATCTAACCTTAAAGTATTCTCAAGTCTGAGGAGAAATATGTAATCTTGACATGCCAACCGTCTGGTAGTAAACCTCTCAAGAAGGGTTTTCTTTTCCATGATACTAAAATTCTGTTCTCCAATATATTACCTAAATACTAATCTAGTTGCTTCTACACCTTGTAATTTTAACAGAAACATCACAGGCACAGAGATTATAGGATTAGGTCATAGATTGGATTAGACAGTTACCTTGTTTCCAGTTTATTTCATTACCATAAATTTGAAGTACTGTCCTCAGAAAATCTTTTGCATTGAAGCAAATAACTGGACCTTTGCAACGCAGCATTTGAAACAACACTCGCCTGCATGAAAGAAATTTATTAACGTGCACTATACTGCTACTAGATTTAGTTAAACCATTTAATTTATTCTTTAATTAGCAACTAATATTAAACTGAACAGTTAATCCAAACATTTCTTTATTCCTTTAAGGATAGAATATTGTATTTGAATGTTAAATTCTCAATTCAATTCCTGGAGCTTCATTCTATACTAAATTAAACATCCTAGCAGATGACTTACCATGCACTCATAAAGAAAAGAAATCTTTATTTGACACTTGAACTTAAATTCAACCTTAATCTAAAACTGCAACTTGCATCTCTGTTTACTATACAAAATGAGATCGCAGAAGATTCTGAGTAAATGTAGTAAAATCATGATTTAAAAGTTGTTAGACAATCTAAATTAACCTAATTGCTTAGTGTTAATTTGCTCTTTAAGTCTACTATGCTTCATATCATGCCACATTTTTCCATCATTTATGAAAATGTCTATAGTTCTCAGATTTCACTAATAACGTTATAATATATATGTATACTTCAAATGTGTCATTTTTTGTAACCTTTATTTTAGGCGATACGGAAAAACAATTTTTTATAGAATTTGAGTTGATATATCTTCAGTGATATAAAACCTGAGTACCAAGATTTTAGACAGATTATAAATTGTGCAGACCATAAGGTATTACTGTATATAGTTTTGATCCGCTGCTAAACAACTACACCGTTCCTAGAAAAATTAGATGAAGCCTATAGGTAATACACTTATTCAATTTGTTTATTCTTGAGTTCTTATTGTTCAAAAGAACTTGCTTTATTGATTGTTCTGAACTGAGCATAACATCAAAACCGAAGACACTTTATAAAACTAATCATTTTATAATTCCAACGTTGCATCTGGAAAAGTACGGGTAAGTGAACTGATTGTTTCAAGTCATACAGTGGAGCGGTACAGAGATGTGATCAGCAAACAAGTCTAACATCGCGAAAATTAATGCTTTATAATTTAATTCCCCAAATTCAGTAGCTTACAATAAAACAATTATTACTGAAAATTATAAAATATTCTGAAGAAATTTTAATATGCAACTATTATTTTGAAAGATCAGTCTCATCCCTGCCATTATGGGTACTATTTCAGAGTTAATAACAAGGAATAAAAAAAGATTTTGGCTATGCTAAGTGGAAGTTTAAAATATAATCCTCCTTTTAAAAGATTTAATCCAACTATTAAACAGATGCACAAAGCATTTACTTTTTTTTTTTTTGCTTGTAATTTAGATGTAACATTGTTTCTGAATCCTAAGAAAGCCTCATTCATCATCTGAGTCATTAAACAAGCCTATTGCACTCCATGCTCAGAAATTAAAAATACCAGCAGGGCTCAAAAAGGATGTATATCATAATGATGTCCTGAAACATACTGCATAAGAAATGCAGTGCAGCAAATGGAAGATGTGTTCTTCAAGTTTGTTTGTTTTTTGGGTTGTTTTTTTTTTTTGAACCGTATAACCATTGTGTGTTCATAAAGCTTTTGTAACTGAATGAGTAGCTATTACTATTACTAAAATTCCAACTCAGAAAAAAAAGCACCACAACATAACCCCAAGCACCAATACAGGCTGGGCAGAAAATGGACTGAGAGAAACCCTGAGGAGAAAGGCCTGGGGGTGTTGGTTGATGAGAAGTTCGACATGAGCCGGCAATGTGCACTTGCAGCCCTGAAAGCCAACTGTGTCCTGGGCTGCATCAAAATCTGCATGGCCAGCAGGGTGAGGGAGGGTCCCCCTCTGCTCTGCTCTCGTCAGACCCCACCTGGAGCACTGCCTTCAGCTCTGGGGCCCCCAGCATAAAAGGGACATGGATGTATTAGAACAAGTCCAGAGGAGGGTCACCAAGATGATCAAGGGGCTGGAGCACCTCTCCTATGATGAGAGGCTGAGGGGGGTTGGGGTTGTTCAGCCTGGAGAAAAGAAGGCTCTGGGGAGACCTTACAGCAGCCTGCCAGTACCTAAAGGGGGATACAGGAAAGGTGGGGAGGGACTCTTTGTCAGGGGGTGCAGTGATAGGACAGGGCATAATGGCTTTAAATTAAAAGATGAAAGATTAAAGAAGAAATTCTTTGCTCAAGAGGGCGGTGAGGCACTGGCACAGGCTGCCCAGAGAAGCTGTGGATGCCCCATCCCTGGAAGTGCCCAAGGCCAGGCTGGATGGGGCTTTGGGCAGCCTGGGCTGGTGGGAGGTGTCCCTGCCCATGGCAGGGTGGGGTGGAATTAGATGATCTTTAAGGTCCCTTCCAACCCAAACCATTCTATGATTCTATAAACATTACTGTTGCCAAAAGCAAAATAGTACTGTTGCGTGTAAAGCAAAATAGTATTTTATTTCTACATGCTCTCACCAAGCAAATTTCTTATGAGCCTGTGCTTCTTGTTCCCAAAGAGGTGACCATTCAGTTTTTAAATAAATTAATTTGTCACTTCCATCAGCAGCATTCCAAGTACGGTCACTTGAAGAGTAACTGGGAGAACAAAGGCGATCTGTCTGATTCTTCACTAATATAACAATTCCTTTTACTGATGAAGTTAAGACCTGTTAAGTATAATTAAAGTGTTTTCTGACAGATTTTATGCAATTCTATAACGAAAACTTCCCGAGTATTTTACCATATGTCATCACATACACTACAGTTACTGCACACACTATTGACAGAATAGAGAAGCGGACAAAAGCATCTTTTAAACCCAAATCCACTGTACAAAGAAGAGAAAATATTCAAGCAGTCTCACTAGAAGTTCAGTTATGACTGTTTAGCCCAAGTGGTTCCATTTGCTTTTTATTTTTCTACAAAGTAAAATTTAATGTAGTCAGAAATATTAAGTTTTACCCTATTTTGCTTTTATATTTCTGTAAGCAAGAATATCCAAAACTGGTCTGGATTCCACGCTCCCAATGAACATAATTTTGTGTTTATTGGAGTCATATGTACAGTTCAAATGGTTCCACAAAACTGCCTCTAAACAAAACACATCATTCACTAACCTGCTCTGAGTTGAGCTGTGAAGAACCATCTTGAAATATCATAGTAGTTACAAAAGCCACTGCCTGCTCTATATTTGCAAGCAGTTCTCTTTTTTCTTCATATCCCAAACTCCTGATATCACAAGGATAATTTTCAGAAAACTCTGCTTCTCTGGAAGTCCAGTTATATCTTCTTTCATGTGAAGCATAGTTCTTTACAGGTAATCTTTTTTTCTCCAAATGACATGTAGGTACATCTTGCTTTCTTTTAAGGGGAGTAGCTACATTCTTTTCACCATCCTTCAGGTTTTTTTCTTCTACTGAAAGAAGTTTTTCTCCATATCCCCATTTAGGCAAGTCTAAATCCTGGTAATAGCTCAGTATTTTGGTAGCTTGATAAGAAAGCATTTCATTGGTATGTACTGTCCTGACTTTCTGACCAGCAGTATTTCTTGCAGGGCTGGCAGATGATTTTAATAAGGCAATTGTGCAATCATTAATTTCCTGGAAAAATCAAATTTTTCAGTGAACTAATTATTCAACTTATTAGGAAACAAAAATAAACATCCCTGAGTTAATTCAGAAAGCTTTTCAGAAAGTGATACTGTACAAAAGAAAAAAAAAATTAGTGATATCACCAAAACAGACAGACAGTTTAGGGGAACTCTATCACATAGGCCAAAATTCGAGCATACATCAGTAAAAATGATTTTGTTGCTTTATATTGCTGGCATCCAAAACCACCACCATTTTTTTTTGCTTCTTATTACACCAACAATGTACACCACCTTTTTTATTTGCTTGTTGTTAGTCCAACACTAACAATGCCAAATAAGCTACTGGACTAGATAGCTCTTGTTGTTAGTCTTCCACAGTGACTAGGTCATTAGTAAGCTTTGTGTGAAGGGAGAGGTGACCTTTCATTTTCATCTTTAGCTTCAATATTCAAAGGGTTTTTTGTTTGTTTGTTTGTTTTTTGGCAAGGGACCACAATAACTGCTTTGGAAATTCTGAGTCTACTGAATTTCCACTGACTTTTCCAAAAAATTTACAGGATTGCAAGACACAGTAAGAATTCATAGGAAAGTTGCATAGAAGGTGCACCTTATTATCAGGTGTATGGCTAAGTATTATACTCTATTCTGTTTAAACCACTATGCCCGCAACAGCTTTCATATTCCACACATTCCCCTGCATCCTTTTATAGCAGTTAAAAAAAAATACTGCTATTAAAGAGCCTAGAGCAAGAAATTGCATGGTAACATAATTCTAACCCTTCATCCTTGATTTCCTTCAAAAATTTCCTTGGTATACTACTGGCCCTTGTATTTTCTTGCTGTTTATTTTGCTAGTTTCTTCTACACCCTCTTCAGCCAAGAGGGATTCTTTGTCTTGTGTTCTTTACAAAACACAAATTCTGTAAAGTTGCAGGATGTTTAGTTGTCTCCTTCATGCTGTTGTTTAGCCATACTGCTCCCACACCCAGAGAGGTTTGTTTTAAGCCTCCAATATTCTGTTTTGGATAAGTCCTTATTACCTAAAAATGTTTTGCTTTTGGAGGGGAAACACCCTATACTTTCTTTTAAAAGCTCCTTCCTTTTTATGCAATTTCCTTTTTGAAATGAAGCATTCCTGTAGTGACTTATCTATCTTTAGTGCCTCAAAGACTGTAGTCCCTGTCAGGGCGTCTTCCAGCAGGAATATTCTGATCTTACACAGAATCAAATCAAAAGCAGTTTTTTCTCCGAATTCTCTAACTGCTTGGCAAAGCAGTTGTATTCTCAGCTTTAGTCTTAGCACCATGCATACGCATAACATTTACATACATCATTGCAAAGTAACTGAAGGCTCTCATAATTACTGCATTTTCTGCTCTTGTAGAATCACCAGCCTCCTTCAGTACCTCTGTCATTCCAAAAACTGGGGCCTTCTTGCTTTAAAAGAACCACAAGTTACTGCTGTGCAGACCTCACATCAAGAACAAGACAACAATTTCCACTGATTAAAGGATATCATCCATTTCTGTTCACTCTATTGTTTGAGCAAACCAGAACGGCAAAGCCAATACTTTTTTGTTGGTGGTGGTTTGTAATATTCCTTAACCAAGATCCCATTTTCCCAAACCTCAGAACTATGGAATCAAAGGATGAAAGAGCCTTAGACTAGATAAGAACACACTTCACAGGATCAGCTCTACAGGAAAAAAAAAGTACAATTAAAAGGTTTTAAGTAAACAGAAAAAGATTTAATTAAGCTTTTGCTGCTACCAAAATGAATAGTGATTGTTCTGAAAGACAACAAATAAATTGGACTTAGGCAAAGCTAATCATAAAGGGAACACTAAAAAAAGCTACCGTAAGTGGAAAAATATTAGCACAGAAAGACTGACTGTTCAAGAACTAGACAGACAACTAATCCACTTAAGTGTATTCTCCAGTCAAAGCACAAATAGTTTGTACTGTTTAACATATAGCAGAATTTGAATTAGGACACTGAAGTAATTATAGAATCAGGAATAAGTAATTCTCTTTTAAAAGATCAAAAATAAGAACAAAGCAAATTTAATTATCAAGTCAGAATAATATAGTTGGAACTACGATTAACCACAGAGAGGAGCAGCAGCTTCTGGGAAGAACTGATCATCTATTAGAAATAGTGACATAGCTGGAAGTAGACAACAGGCTTTCTAAGTCAGAGGATGTCGTTCCATAATTCATGTGGATGTAGAAGAATTTCATTAGATCTGGTGCGTCAAAATTAGCTCCTCAACGTTACAAAAAGAGGTTCCACTACTATATACGTTCATCCATTTCTTAAGTCATTCTCCTCATGCCTATAGACAAGTCAATTAAATCTACAGAAAACTACCTCACAACGCACACAAAAAGCAAACTTTTCTGCTTCACGAGGAACCTGAACAGACTTGCAGAAGCATGCACCATGCACCAGTCAGAGTAAGGAAGGCTGTGAGATCTGCAGTTGGGATGGGAGCTCACTTTTAATATCCACAGCTCATTTGACCAACTTCATGGTCCTCAATCACAGTCTAAGTTAGGTCTGCCCCAGTTATCCATCATTCTTGGCTGGCACTTGAATGCACATTAAACTAACTTCAGGGAGATGATTCCACCAAAAATTAAAATTCCTAAAAACAAAGACATTTTTCATGAGAAACAGCTCGTTTTATGATTAGGTAACAACTAGTACCAGCCTGTGGAAGGATCAGAAGTGTAAAACAAGAACAAGTGGAAAAGGAGGAATGGGTGATGAGACACTGTCACGGTGCTGCAAACTGACAACTTGAAGAGATTAATCCTATGAGCAACAAGTACAGAACAGAAAGAGTGATGTAGCACTAGCAACACTAAAGAAAAAACAGTTAACATCTGTGGAAAGCAATACAGCCAACAAGAAAAGAGCAGTAATCTCTTCAATATGTTTTTTCTAGTATCAATGAGGAAACATGTATTTTTATTCCCAGACCTTTCTTTTTTTCTGGTGAAAAAGAAAAAACACAAACCAAAATAAAATACCCGCTTCAAGAATTCTTTATTTTGAAAAAAAAAAAAAAGAAAAGTCTTGTCCTTCTGTAATGGACGAAAGTAGTGGTTTCCTGTATGAATACATTTGGGTAAAAAATGATGCCTAAAGCTTCATCCATGCAGTTGCACTAAGGGCATTTAGTAGATAGAACGATGCATTAATTTAACACAGCTTATGTAGAGGACATAGTACCTAATGGCTGTACTGTATACCCCACGGGCATTATATGGGCCATGCTAGTTATGATGAGGTGACAATTTTATGCTGAGGTGATGATTTACAAAACATAAGCCACTTCACTACTACTATGAAAAACAGCATGCTGTAATTTGGGGGATTTTTTTGGATGCCAGTGATTGTTCAGTGACTGAGGTTTGACAACATTTCCATTCCTTAGTAACTATCTAAATGTGTCAACCTCATTTATTTCAGGTCAATCACAAAATCCTTTGTATTAATAGGAAAAGTGAGGCTGAGACTCTCAAAGGTAAGTAGATGCCAAGTGCAAAATAAGACTAAAGAGGGAAGTTATCTGAACCATCAGAATATGCAATGTCCTGTGATAAAACCCGTTACAAAAGAGCCAGTCAATAACTTCAAAACTTCCATTAAAGAGTGGCTTTTAAAGTAGTCTTTTATCTTACAGTGTGCTTGCCTTTTCATTTTTCAGATGTGAATCCTTATCACCTAGCTTATTTTCCTCAGTCTTCTCTATACCTTTAAAAAAAAAGGAAACATTTTACAGTACAAATGAACCTGAGATCAATGCATACAGCTTTGGTTACATACAATGTTACATTACCAACACTTTCACCAAACTTAAAATAATTGCAATCAAGTTTTCCATGGCAACTGTTTTCCTCAAATTAATACCATTCAAGCTCAAAATGGCTCTGCAGGTTCCTGAACATGCACATGCAAAAGCATGCTCTGTCCCCGTGAAGAGAAAGTTACATTCAGCTTTGCTACATAGCAGACAAACATTTTTCATAGTATTCAGTAGAAGCATCACTATAATATTTTAAGAATGCATACCGCCTTCTTTCAAGAAAACGCATCCCTTTTTGGTCGAGGTAAAGATAAGGGCATGAGCAATAAAAAAGCAAAACACACTTCACACAGTTGAACTTGGTGTTAGACAGTATTATTCTCTAAAATATTCTTCAGGAATATACTTTATTCACAAATGCATCTTTAACTTACCATGCCTTAGAGAAAACTGACCGGGCTTCACTGGGAGGTTAATTTTTTCACATTGTTCATCCTCCCAAGAGAACGGGTATTGTAAGACCAGACGAGAACAGAGAGCAAGGAAAATTCAGACTTACCAAATAGACAGAAAGGTAACAAAGACCAGCACCCCAACAAGGAGAAGGATTACTGTTAGAGCTGGGTCTAAGACAGAGCCCTGAGGCACAGCACAGCTGTTCTCCTGGGCCCACCACCAAACTACCAGCAATAGTCAGCCTACAGTTCTGAAAGTATAAGGAAGTTTTGTAAATACACCTCAGAAGTCTGCACCACGCTGAATGAAGAGGCTAAGACATGCCTTCTCTTTTCTGCACTCAACACAGCCCAATAGCCCCAAGAAGAGGAGAAGCATGTGAATAAAAGAACAAGGGCTAACAGACTAGCAGTAATTACAGATTCAGTAGGGACAATAAGAGGAGCCAGGCAATGGAGAACTCTCATGAAGTGCATGGCCCTCCAGAGTTTGTAATTACAGGTCCTTTATCTCTAGATCCTTCTACTGCCCAGCCAAAAAAAGCACTCCTGGGCAAAATACCCATTTTGTCCCTTTCTAACTGCTGGTCTGCACAGAGTCCATTCCACTGCTGCTTTCAACTACAAAACTTGTATTACCAGCAGCTAGACACATTCTGAATCTAACAGGCTGCCACACGATACCAAACAACGCAAAAGGGGATCTTTTTGCATTTACTAAAACTGTATTCTAAAAAGTTTTGATGAGGTAAAGCAGGATCCTATATTTAAAAGACTAATAAAAAAATTTTAAAAGACTACCTCAGTCTCCAGAAGAAACTAAGCTTATTACTTTATAATATCACAAGCAGGTTCAGTTATTTTATCTCCAGCTTTGCCCCCTAACCTGAACTGTTAGAACAGTGAATACGGTATAACTGAATTTACAATGTCAAACATTTTAGGTCTGGTTTTCTTGACACTTCCCAAAACAATAAAATAATCATTTAACAACAGCAATGTGAGTCTACAGTCAGTGCTTTTAACCACTTCATGGCTTGATACTTTTTCTCAACAAATACACCCTCAGAGAAGATTACATTGCTCTCCTTCAGCACACAGTGCTCAGTATGACTGGTATCTAAATCGCCACACCACCTCAAATTCCTGGTTCATGAAAAAGTATCACCAGATGGCAGTAGAAACCCATCCTTGCATTCAAACTTACTGCTGGATGGAACTATTACAAGCACTACTGCCAAGATGACCACAATTTCACCCATGAGTTCAACATCACAGATATTTGTCTTATTTGAATCCAATATTTACCTTTTAAAGACAGACTTTCCAATTAAGTAGAATTAAAACTTTGAAGATCTTATCAATAAAATACAGTCCAACTTTTGTTGTTTTTGGTTTGGTGTGTTTTTTTGTTTGCTTTAAAGCAAACTTTTTTTTTCCTCTACAGATCCATGCTTTGATCAGCTAAAGCTACAAATACAGGCACTTTCCTAAAACTAATTCAAATTATAAGTTTGTTCTTAAGTCTGTAGACTAGAAGCAATCGTAATTACGATAAGGGAAACAAAAAAAGCTAGTCATGTGACATGCTGCCACTAAATGCTTATACTGTTCTTTCAATACCCAGTGAAAAAGGGTTTAGGAACACTACAAGACTGCAATTACAATTGGCTAAAACTACCAGACATCGTCATCGTACTTTTAAAGAAGGAGAATCTCTCATTTTACTGCTTAACAGAGTGAATGGATCAAGAGCAGACAACATAACACTATACAGACATCACACAGAAGGGAGAGTTCCCATATCTATGATGGAAAACATTTAACAGAGAAAATGACAGGGTAGCAAGAGAAGTAGAAAAGCAATTAAATCGAGGCTGAAAGGAGACCTCACTTTCTTTAAAATAACCTGGTTTTTTGTTTTCACATTAAGATGAATGTATTCCATATGTCTTCAAATGCGCATCACCAGTTTACATAGCAATGAGCTACTACCCTTTTCACCACTACACCATCAGGCTCCACTGATCCACTATCTTACTAGTGAACGAAGAGCCTGAGCTACTATTCTTATAAAACCGAGGTTGTAACGAACGCCATATAAACAAGAACAAATGCAATATTTAAATCTTAGTTTTAAATCCTGTTGACCAGATAATGTTCCAGGATCTAGTTCTCCAGAGAAAACAGAACAGAAATTAAGCAAACCTCAAACATTCTACTTCTTTCCAGAGCTACATGATCAAACTATGAAATACACAGAATTGAGAATTAAAAAAATCTCCTTGAAAAACCTCACCAGTATCCACTACATTCTGAGTATGATGCTGGGCTTTGCCCAGAGTCAGAGATCTGCTGAGGCACTTTTAACATTACCTAATTTGCTCTACAATTTGGACTTTTGTTCGCTTTTCCCCCTAGAATTTCACAAAGAGTGAGTTGGTAACGAGCATGTATTTAAAGAACAGACACTAGTCTGGAGAATTCACTGGCCTTCTTGCAATTTCCCAGTACCTCTAGTGATATTTAAGTATCTAGTCCAGATTCAAGTTAACATACATTTAGTTTACAGTATTAGTTAATCAACAGTTTGAAATTCTCATTTGTTTTTATACCACATAGCAGGAACAGGTTAGGAAGGATAAAAAAAGCAATGAAATACAGGATACTAGCAATACCTTAGTTCCCTGCACTCACACAGCATCATTTAACCAGAAGAGTCCCAGCAAATGCCACAGTTAAAGCTCAATTCATTTTCTAAACCTAGAAACACTCAATTTTCTTTTTAAATAGGGACTAGAGGTTTGATATTGTTGTTTGTTTGCATTTCAGTTTTTCAACTGAAAATATAGACACTTAAACAGATCAAAATTTACTCACTCTGGTTATTTTTTCTGCTAGTCTGAGTTCCTATAGGAACAGACTGTAAAGCTGACATAATCCTCTGAGCAGCATCAGATAAAGGCACTTCAGAAATCTCACATCCTATATATGTGTAATGTTCCATTTTTATGATTATACCTAAACACAAAATACACATGAATTACGCATGCTATCAGGGTCACAAAACAGTCTGCACTTAACATTCTTTTCAAGTTAAAGACAAAATATAGTGAATATGTTCAGCCCTTCATTCTCCTTAACAAAAAACATTTCCTCCCTGACTAGTTTTTAAGTATTGTAATAATAATTAGCAAATTCTACTCATTTACAAAACCTATGAAGTGAAACTTCTTTGAAATACAAGGTTTTAATACACTGATAAAAATTAAACAGTCTTTTTTAAGTACAGCTAAATTCTAATAAAAGAATGATAAAACAAGAATTATCCTTTGTGTTGGAAATACTTCCCCCTCAACATCTTTAAATTAGTCTGTATCTAGCGTATCCATGCATTTACTGCTGGTGGTACTCAGGTTTTAAATCAATAAAAAAATCTTTCAAGAGGTACCTGCCAAAATAGCATCAACACAAGATGAAAGCAGTGTTACTATCAAGATATACAAAGATTAATGATATATGTATTTTCTGAAATAGCACAAAAGACCTCTATTCCTTAAATTTTGTAAAATTGATGTAGTCAAGTAACATTAAATAGTATTGTTACTATATTTTTTGTCAATTTAAGGTCAGCAACATCTAAAGTCTCAACGAGCTGAGTGCAGCTATTACTGTTCTAGATTTTATCCTTTGTTCCCCTCCCAAAGCATCTGCTTTTAAAGTTGTCCCATAGCCACGTTCTATAATGCACATAAAAAACTTGTAGCCCCTAGGTACAACACATATGGGAAAATTAGAACCAGAAGGCATCCATACTGACATCTTTCTTGACTTTATAGTTAGAACGGAACAATGCATAAAACTTACCACAAACACAAGGTATCTATGCAATATTTTCAAAATATTTGCATCAAGCAAACATTTCCTTCTGTTTACATGGAAATATTTTTCTCAGCTCAAGACCATAGGCAGACTGCAAGTCTAAAGTATTTGTATCCAGATTCAAAGAAGAACATCCATCGAGCTGCATTAAATTTTGCTTGATAGCTGTCTAGCTCAATAAGGTCAATTTTTTTCTGTTTGTACTCACATATGCACTACTTTAAAGATTTCATAATAATCTTAATTCTGAAGCCAATTATCAGTTGGAGAACTGATGTTGCAAAAGACAAAAAAGCATCCCAGAATTCTAGTTTGTGATGATTTAGTCCGAAACAGAAAAGAAACAAGACTAAACTTCAGCACAGTATAGCACAGGGCTTACAAAGCTTAAGCACAGTGATATAGGGAGGTATCCTTGGATCCCCAGGATACTTGTGGTCATAGCCCTTGCAAGGAAAGAACTCATACCAGGTGATGCAAAGTCACAAAGAACTGACTGACTTTCATAGAACCTAATGAAGGATATGGTAGAAAAAACAAAAACACAGTTTGTAGAAGGCACTGTAGAGTGAAAGATGGCTTGCAATTTGAGAATAAGCATGCAGAAGGGGGAGGGAGGCAGAATGGCTCTCCTTTCCCTGACATTCATGAGTATCATACACCTTCTCCAAACCTTCATAATTAAGAGCGACATTGCTTTCCTACTCAGAGTAAAAACATATCCTGACTTCTCAGGGTGGGAAGCAGCAGCCTTCAAACTCTGGGGCATATCAAAATGAGAACCTAGCAGACTAAATACAAACAAGACACCAGGCATGAGAATATGTCTAAAACCAACATAATTTGTGGTAAATATTGACAACGCTGAACTTGTAGTGTTTGGCATTTAATAATAATAAACAATGTACGGAGCTAAACAGCATGACATACAGATATAAAGATATACGACCAGTAAGTTAAAAATTACACATTTAAAAATAAGTTATACTCTTATATAAAAGCTTAAAGTCTGCAGTCAAAATAGTTTTAAGAAAACTGTTACTAAATTTAAAGGAAATTATCTAGCCTTCATCAATACATACAACACTTGCAAGCAGGCATGGCTGATGCCATCAAAAATATGTAAGACTGGAATTTATCATACTATAAAAGCGTATCTACTTCCACTGGTGTATTAGGAAGCTACACAAAAGTTTGATAAATGGTCTAACAATGTCAGTGAAAGCAGAAGTATGAAAGCATTAAGACTCTGACTTCAAATGCCTATCATTACAAATTGCATACAGAGAACTGCATGCAGTTATGCCAAAACTGGTCTTAAGTCCAAAAGGTACATTTTAAATTCATTTTCTCTGAAAAGCCTGGCATAAGTATAGACTAGTTTCAATGGAGAGGATAGGCCATAATTTAAGACATATCAAAGTAGTCATAAAAAAAAAAGAGGTCTTAGTACTTGAAACAGATTCTGGTATATATTTCAACATGTTCCCATATATCAAAAATATCTGTTTTTAGGGGAACTGTAAAGTAGAAACAGAATTTCTGCCTCGGAGAGCTTTTCCCTTCAGAAGAAAGGGCACTACATTCATGTTCCAAAATCTGGAATGACTCTTACACACTTTTTTTCTTTTCAGTTCACCTATTAAAAGGTTCTTATCACGCAAGAAAACTGATCTCAGGGGTATGAAGCTGTCTTCTGTGCTATGTTGTATGCCCTGGAAATCAATATACAGGTTAGCAGAAGAGCAGCCTGCATGTAATTCATTCAACCAACCAAAGAATTAACTCATATCAAAGAAGTCAAATCAAAGAACTTGGACGAAATCGTGATTTGAACTCAATGACCAGATGCCAATAGCTGTAAAGCACCACAAAATCCAAACTTGGTAACTGTGGCAGCTAAACATCCATTGCAATGACAGACAAATGTTAGCCTTGACAAGCTAATACGCATCATTCCATAAACTTGTAGACTGTTTACATAGGAAAACATGTCAATCTGAAGAGTACGCTGAACATTAAACACTAAGAACTTCACCAGTGGTGAAATTCTAATTTCCCAGGCCACCGGCTTTAGCCTCCGACTGCCGCTCGAGCTTCTCCACCAACTCTTTCAAGTGATCTTCGTCTTTGAAAAAATACACATACAAGTTTCTTTCCATCTGATGCAACTTATTGGACTCTAAAAAGTTTCTCTTTGACTTCAAATCAGCAATAAGATCCATAATGAGTTGATTTAGTTTATTTAAATCAGCCTCCAGTTGATTAAACTGTTCAGTAAGTTCCTAATAAAAAAATACAAAACAAGAGTTAATTTTACATTGTTAATACACTAGCTGAACTAGAAATACGAAAGGTTTTTGCTTTTGGAAACCACTTTCCTTGGTAAGTGAAAAATCATCAGAAACAGAAAACAAAGAGGCAATAAATTGAATTTATGTAGCTTTTGAACTACATGTATTCACATCAGGTCCTGAAAATGTAATTTTACTTACTTGTTTACTAAACTAGATGAGTTAAGACCATAAGAATCTGGTCTAAATGGATAGTTGAAATACACTTCAATAAAGTTTTCACAGCAAGGTAAAAGCAAACAAACAAAAAACCAATTCAATTTTAAAATGAAAAAATCAGTTAGCAACTACAATTTTCCCAGCTGTCAATCTTACAACAGTTCAGTGCCAGGTAGGCTAGTCATCTACTTATACATTATTTCCTTTTTAAGGGAGTTAAATTACTTTTCCTGAGAAACAGTATCAATAGAAAAAAGGCATCATTGTTTTAAGAGGTAACTTTAATAAATAAAAAGTTTGTTGATGGATACAACAACCTGTAATCCCTAAATACACATTGTTCCAATTCCAAAGTTTAATTTTTTAACAAAACTGTTCTAGATGTTGCAAATTCAGTTGGCAAACGGAAGTGTTAAAAATATATATTTTTGTAACTATTTCATAACGAAAGTCTTCCCTCATTCCACTTTTAAGATATCTACAGTTGCTTACTTGCTGATAACAAGCAATATCTAACAACCCCTATTCCCTTTTAAACGAGGCTGTAAAAGCAATACCCAAGAGCTCTGTAGCAGAATTGTCCTACTACAACTGTCCTTCAAACTTTTGATAACTTTATTTCATCCACACAAGTCACCCATGGGTAGGCCTTTTAAGAGGCTGAACCATACTACTCAGGTAGTACACGGCAAAAGACGCCTGTCTGAAATAAATAGAAATTTAAGTGAATTTTCCAGTGATATATCCAGAAGACATTTTCCACACCATGGACTTACCAGTAGTACATGACTGCATATACCTTTGAAAGAAATTAAGGGTTAGATGCAACTATTTGCTCAAAACCAAGAAATTATTACCTGCCAACATATACAAAACCCAACATTTCCTAAGAACAATGTAACTACCAGCCCACCATCATTAAGGCAACATTTGCTGCTGTCATGCTGTAGCCAGTTTGTGTCCCCAGCCTTCATACTACATTTGTCTCAGTAAAAGAACATGACAGGCACGAACATTATAATTTTAGTAACTACATAAGGACATACCCGACTACTGAATAGTAGCTGATTTCCTCCACAATACAGAGCATCACGAAGGGTATTTACATCACTATCTAGTTTGGACAACAAGAGAGACTGTTCTTGAGAAGACACTGCTAGCTGGTCTTGTGCTGCAACACAATCCTGCATTAACTTCTGAGCCATCTGCTGCAGGCTTTTGTATGTTTTAAACAATTGCTTTTTATTTCCTCCTTCCAGAAGCTGGTATAGCCTGTAACAAAAAGTTAGACACAGTGTTTTTAAGGTTACCTAAGCATTCCCAGCATTACTAGTCAAGAGAAGATCTTCCTGTTGAAGTCAGAGTGAGGACTATCAAAGAACAGGACTGCTCAGGGTACTCTTGATATACTGCTGTATCTCTCACTGATTTCATGATTCCATCTGTATATAGCTCATGAATGATTAATAGGACTCCAAATATTCCAACATTATAAGCAACAGCAATGAAATACTGAAGTAGCAGTTAATGAGCACACAATGAATACCAATAGAAGGTGACAACATATGCTTTTGCAAACTATTTCACTACACTTCAAGCACAGCAAAATAAGGTTTTTTTGTTTGTTTTTTTAATGCTAAAAGACAGAGGGCTTCAGTGGCCAGTGAGAAATGAGAACTCTTTATGAAATTTTCAAGCTTACCAGACTGTTTCCCATCTTGCATTTACGAAGAGACAGCTAAGGAATTCTACAATTAGTTGAGCCATGCAGAAGACAGCAATACTTTAGTACACCAAACGGTACCTTTACACTACGTCAGGAACAGTCTCATACAATTACTGATAACTTTGCTCAGTTGCTACCACCACCTCTGCTTATCAAAAATCTTTAGGAGTTGAGCCCCAGTAAAGAATCAGATTGGATTTATTAAGAGCAGGAGATATATTTCAAGAGTAACTGAGTTTCTTTGAAATGTCTTCTGCTTACTAAACATTTAGGGTTTACAACTCTTTCAACTTCCTTTCACAGTCATGAATACTAAGGCCTGCCTTTTTAAAGAAAGAAAAAAAGTGAAAAGCAGCCAGATAACATTGTGATTTAGTGGTGTGGAGACTTAATAAACCTGAACAACAATGTTACAAGTTGTCAACACACACACAAACCTGGAGCAAAATTAACACTACCTAATGCTGGCAATCAAGTGAGTCTGTGCAAGACTAAACTATCACTCAACATAACAGCTATTAAAAACACACACTTGAAAGAAGGGGGAAAAGCCTAACATTAAAACAAATATTATAGAACACACCATCTGAAAAGGTTTCGAGTCTTGAAGTGACAGCAACACAACACACATTTCTACTGTATCACCTGAGCTACAGGGAAACTTCGTTACTTAGATGTTGAAAGGAATCTACACGGGCAAGAGGACACAGAGGCCAGACAGCAAGGCAAGCAGCAGCAATGAGCTAAGCACATTTCAGATCTGCCTGGCGTAGTTCCTCTCCTCTACCACATGGGGGTTTCCGCAGGCTAAGCTGATGAGGCCAGGGATATCATCTGGGAAATCACTTAGCAGCTCTCTACATCTACACTTCTGGAGTAACTTTCAAAGAGTCCTAGGTCAGTACACCATTTAAGAGAGGTTTCGCTATAAACATTCGATATATTCTCAACGTTGCTTAGGAGTGCTCTGGCAACATAAACAAAACCAATACTTGAACAGTTTTCCTTAGTCAAACCTGGAAAGAGCCTCTAAGGATAAGCAAGAGGCGAATCTCCTATCCCAAAGGCTTCGGTTTTGGAAGCATTCAAAATACAAAGTAGCTATAGCAAGCAACTAATAACTTAGCAATGTAGATGGCTTCACTTACCAAAGCCTTTATCTCCCCAACTTTATTTCAAAATAAGCCAAAGTTCGATAGCAGCTGTAACACTCACCTACGAGAGAAGTCATCCTTTGGACCGATAGTTTTTCTCGGTTGTGCGGGTTGAGCGAGCTCCGATAACACCTCTAGTCTCTGTTGCAACTCGTTACTGCTCTGTTTCAGAGATTCTAGCAAATTGTCAAGTTGACAGTGCACGTCTTTATGTTTCTTCAACTCAATTTCATAGGCCAGCTGAATAAGTTCAAATGATGCTTTCTGTCTTAGCAAATGGCTGCAGATTTCATCTTGTTTAGAAGCAAAACAGTCCTGCCGAGCAATCTCACGATCCAGGTCTGCTTTCACCACTGGCACACTCAACAGTTGTGCATGCTCTTTCAAAAGAGAAGGCAGTTCTTCATTGTTTAGCTGAGCTATATGTTGCTCAATTGTTGAAATTTCACCTTTCAAACTAGATATTTTGGCCTCAAGGTTTTCTTGTTTTCCAACACCCTGCATAAAGCAAAATATGTCAATTTCCATCACATTTCCCTCACACTTTTATATCACTTCCCTAACATATTTCTTCAGTTCACAGAAGAATCGTGCATGTATGTGAAAGTCATCACATCTACAAAATCGAGAACTCTGCAAGAAGCTTTACAGAACTTTGCAACATCAGGCAATTAAAGATTTAAAATGCAGATATCAAACAAGCTTCAATAAATAACAATTCAGCCCTATTGCAGGGCCATGAAACAGTTCATTGTGGAAAAATCAGAGAAGCTGTATTTTACTTCACACCCAGATTTCAAACAAGTCTAACTGAAATTTCACATGCAAACACGTTTTTATATTCAGCTGGATGGCAATCAGCACTGCAACCAGAAGCAATCTCTTTCAAATTAATCCATCAAGCCCTATATGCTAAGCATACATAGACGAAAAATATACTTACAGGGGTTAGTCCACAACTGTGACAAACTAGTTTTCTTTTTACTCTTACAACTCCTTCACATTCTTAACTTCCATTAGTCAGATCTAACTGTCACTCACTGAGACCTCTCTGGGTTTCAACTGCCCACTTCACTTATTTGGTATCTAAAAACATGCCACCACAATGTCTCCATATTACAGGTTTCTGAGTTTCAAAATCATTAGTGAACTAAAACTTTAAGTTTTTGCTATGGAACACGAACATATTTATCATATTAGTTGCCCTATACTATAAAATTTCGACTAAAGTTATGGCTTTGATTGTTGTACAAACAAGGGAAACAGTTACAATTTGAAATTTCAGAGTTTAACAGAACTAGGAAGGTATTACTAGGTTCTAGTTTTTCAAGGCAATAAATTCTGGAAGGAAGAATTAAAGGCACTCTGCCACACCAAGCAGTTTCTAACCATAGCCATTGAAGCTATTTCACAAGAGCAAGAATAAAATCTCATAAAAATGCAATTTCACTACATAAAAAAAGTGGAAATAACAATAACTCAGCAGTTCTTTTTACTAGATGCAGCTGAACTTGCCTGTCTGTTTAAAACTCCACCTTATACCATCTTTTGTGGCTTACCTTGTTCTTTACGGACTTGAGCATGCTCTCTGCACACTGTATAGCTGAATTCATGCTTTCTTCTTTAGCTTCCATTTGAATTAGCTGATGTTGAGCACAAATATACGCCATCTGGAGCCTGGCCACCTCATGACTCTCCTCATAAGCTCCATTAGCTTCATCACAAGTGACTGGTTTGCTCTTATCCCTGAGCTGAACACTGTCTTCGTGCACATTTTCAAACAGTTCAGACATACCTGGATAAAAATGCTTTTTAGAGTATGAGGTGAGCGCTGCAGTGCACTGTTCTTCCTGAGACAAATACTTGTCCAAGGAAAGCTGGGAAAAAAACACAAGACGCGAACCTGCCCCTTGTTCTGAACCTGAAGCAGTGAAGAAAGAGGCCAATTTCTTAACTCCATCCATAAGAGAGAGCAGATCATTATCAAGCTTATTATTTGCTGCAGTAAACACTGCCAGCCCTTCTTTCAGAACTTTAAGTGTTTCGTCCTCTTTGCTTTTTAATGCCTGTAACATACTGCTGTTCTCAGAAATCATCAGCTGAAGCTTATTATGCCGATGAATTTGAAGATTTTTTATCTTCTGAAGAGTTTGAAGCTCATCCGTTAATTTCTTAAGTTCCTCCTTCTCCTCCTCCTGGCTCTGTGAATCCACGGGCTTACAGGTTTTAAGGACTTCATCTAGTGCATTTTCTTCTAAAATGGGCTTACCAGACTCAAGAAGATTATTAAAATCTTGCAGTTCTTTTCCAGATACCACGTGCTGCTCATTTACATTTCCACAAAACCACTCCAGAAATGATCTGTCTTCCGAAGACTCAAACATCCAGTCAAAGTCTTCTCCATTAAGCTCATCAGCTTTTGGATATCCAATTTTCTTAAGAGTTTCCACAAAGTCCTTTCCACAGCTCATGATTAAAGTATTTTTGAAAGCAGAAAAGATCCAAATACATGAAAAAAACTAGAGCATTATTCCAGTGAGGGTTTTTTTGTTGTTGTTGTTTTACATTAACATTCAGTATTTTAATTAAAAGGGTCTGTACAGCAGAAAGGAAGTGTCAGACCACACCAGAAAACCAAATACTATTCTGGGTTAGAGCAGTTATTGAAAGACTAGAAACCAGTTTTAACATCAGGGATGTCTTAAATAATTTGTCCTGATTTGATGACCAAAGTATTTTTAACAGTGAAATCCCAGATCTTTGCAAACACGTGTTTGCTTAATCAACACAAATTTACCACTAAAATAGAGTTTTACCAGTGATTCAAAATTAACAGGTGTAAAATACCAAGTAATTCATTGGCCTGCAAAAGTGTTTTACTCATACAGTTTTCCTTACATTAAATTAAAAAATAAACCTTTTTAACTCTTCCAAAACAAGGGGAAGTTTTCAGCTTGCTCTAAAAACAAAGTTAAATATTAGAACGCACTTAAAATCTTCTTTAGTTTTTTTTTTTTAAACTTCAGCAGCAAGCAGAATCTTGTCTTCTAAGCCTTCATTTTAAAGTTTCCTCTGCAAATAGAACAAGAAGCCCTTTAACATAAAAATATCAAAGCACAAGCTCTTTGGCCATTTACGAAAAAAATAAATTACACTCTGATTAAGTATTCTAGTCACAATTCAAAAGCTACAAGCAAAAGAAGCACAATTTCCAGCCAACAACCTACCAGCTTTGGGATCTTAGTATAGCCAAAAGATGAGAAAGAACAGGATAAATTACCAAGAATTTCAGGTCTGCGTTATTTTGGCAGTGTCCAGATTGTTTTAAGCTTGATCTTACTTAACACGGAGGTTGTAAAACGTACATTTCACCAGGAAAACCTCAGCTTGTCAGCCGGCCGGGAATGGATGAGCGTTGAAGAAAGAAACGCACCCTTCTGAAATCCGTGTTTCTAAGTCAGCTTGGACATTCTATATATAATAATAATAATAAAAAGCACAAAGAGAACTCGTTACACAAGCTACCCGTCACGGGACAGCCCTGTCTTAACAGGCGTACCCCCAAAAAGAAGTCGACAAAAACCACACACAGCTTTAGGTTCGCCCACACCTATCGCTAAGCCATAGAGAACCCCCAGAAGGCTTTACTTATTAAATAAATAAACCACCCCTAAGAAGGGGGCGGCCGCCGGTACTCACCGCAGGGGCTGAGGCGCTGAAGGGAGGTGGGGGGGTGAGGGGCGGGGGGAGGGGGCGGCCGTTGAGCGGCGCCAACGGCTCAAACCGCCCGCCACGCGCCGCTCTCGCGCGGCCTCCGCTGCGCCTGCGCGCCGCTCCTCTCCCGCCCACTCGATGGGCGTGGCTAAGGCGAGCCCGCGCGGGGATTGGCCCGCTGCGCTGCTGACGTCAGGCGGGCGGGCTCTCCTCGGGCAGCGGCTGTTGGGTCTCCTCAGTGGGGCCGCCCTTGTCAGGGCGGGCGGTTCCTTGGAGGGTGGGTTGCTGCTCCTCCTCCGCTCACCTCAGAGATTTTTTGGGGGTGCTTGTTGCGTCTAGCGGGTTGTGAGGAGAGCGGGGGCAGTGCTCTCTCCTATTTAACTTTTTTTTGTTGAACAAACCCACGGTCTCAGACCCTTGTGTTCACCAGGCTCCCTGAAGCTGAGATGTGGCGGAGGGGCTGTCATTATCCTGTAGAGGTGTACCCATAAAGCGACTTTCAGAACAATGTAGCCAAGCAAAAAACAACACTTCCTTAGTTGCTTTTTAACCCATCTTCATTTCATTAAGTGACCCTTGGCTCCCGCATTGCAGGATTTGGTGAACACCACCTCTGCATTTAACCTTATCTGTTGCCTTCACAGTAATTTAGAAACCACGAGTAAATTTCCTTTCAGCTTTATCCGTATCAGTTTGAAGAGTTGCAAAATTGGGCTTGTATAAAGCAAGAGCTCGATTATTTCAGTTGTCCTTTTCTGCACCTTCTACCGCATCGTTTCTTGAGGTGCAGAGAGATGCACGCAGTCCACAAGGTGTGGGTGCACCAAGGTTTTCTACAACAGCAAAATTCTCCCTTCTGCCAAGCTTTCAACGCGCTTCCTTATGATGCTCGTTATTTTGTTGGCCTTTTGGCTGCCACTGCCTGTTAAGCCAACAAAAAGGTCTCAGCAATGACTGCCAGACCTTTTCTGCCTTGGGAGGGCTCTTTCTGAGCTGGGCATCACGTAAACCTTTTCCCAACAATTTGAGCATCCTCTATAAGTCACCCCTCAAATTTAGCTGCCTTCATTTCCAGTTTACACTTCACGTGCCATGTTTTCCTGGGCTTTCCTATTTGCCTCACCATAGCCTCCTTCACTTTCTCGTTGAGTCACATTGAGGGAAGGAGGGGGGGGAGTTGAAACACTGTTTTCTGTTTGTGTCAGATGTTTTACCTGAGCTTCTAGTACAAGAAGTCTTCTGGGTGTTTGCAGGCTACGTGCTTCTTTTGAGCTGTTTTTTGGTGGTGGTGGTGGTGTTTGTTTGTTTGTTTGTTTGTTTTGTGGTAGTGGTGGTGGTGTTTTGTTTTTTTGTTTGTTTTGTTTTGTTTTGTTTTTTGAGGGGGGAGCATTTTTCCCATTTTCACAGTTCTTTTTCTTAAAATTTAATATCTGTGTGCTTTATTTGTCTTGCTGTCGCTTGTTATAGCATGCAGCTTAATTGTATTGTGGTTGCTATCACAGAGCACCTCACCCACTAATAGCTCTTGAATTAGATCCTCTGCGCTTCGGAAGACTAAATTCAGAGCTGCGTTTCATCTTGTGGCTTCTAGGGCCAGTTATTCTAGAAATAAGTCATTTATTGCACCCAGCAATTCTATCTCCACATTTCACCCTGATGAGGCATTGACCCAGTGTGCATGTGGGTGGCTGAGCCCTCCCACTACATGTCCTAAATGTGCAGCTCCTCTAATCTCACTTAATGCAGCTGTTGAAATGAATCAACGCAGGGAAACGAGCAACCTCTCAGCTCAGCACAGCTAAGGCTAACTCCCGTGAAGTTTTCTAGCTCCAGATCAGCACCTGTAATGCCTGCAAGGTGCAGAAGGGTGATTTGTACTACAAAGTGGTCTGTGCAAGACTCAGCTTTACCTTAAGCCCTGACCTTGCAGTAATGGGTAAAAAGAGCTGTAGGGTTGAATTCCTCACCATCGGATTACAGCCTGGTAGGCAGCTGCAGTTTAGGCTAGCTGAAGTTTTCAAATCGTCTTGCAGGTAGAGTGCATTGCACCTTTCTGATGGGGAAGGAACAAAAGAATTTGCTAGCTTATTTCATAAAACAGTGCCGTTCAGCTCACTCACTTCCATTAAAATCAGCTTATCCTGTGGCAGTATTTCAGCATTGTGTTTTTAGTAGTATATATATCAATGTTGCTCATGTAAAAAATACTTGCGTAAAAGCAAATTTTCCAATTTTTACACCTAGCAATCTTTCTAAAGTTCCCCTGACCTGAGAGCAATTCAGATCTGCTGCTGAAGCCCACATCCCAGAAGAAGACACATCGGATACAAGAGGATTTAGGACACTTTCTGGACTGCTGCAACTAACACCTTTGGTTCCCTGTGTGACCGTTTCCTCTCACTCTTTCCTCACACCAGCCTCGTGTGCAGTGTCCCATCTCCCCGTGGCCTTGCACAAAACATCCATCCCCATCTGTTTAGCTGGGCGAGCAGGAACATATACTAATTCTGTAGCTGGTTTGGAGCTACCTAGGTGTTGGCCAGTAGCCACCTCTTGAAACAGTTAAGAGCTCAATTGGGCCAGCCTTCGGGCACACTCACCGCAGAAAATAATTTAGCTCTCTCTCTACCCAGACATGAAATTTTCATGGAAGTTTTCACCACTGATTGTCGTTGCGGCCTCCATCCTATCTCTGCTTTGTCAAATTTGGTCAAAATTAGCCTGAAGGTTCAAACGTTATCAAGGAAAGGAGGAGGGGAACAGATGGATGAAAGAGGAGTTGACAGACAGCATGATCTCATAATCCCCGCTGGCATAAGAATTCAGGCTAGAATTGAAATATTTTAGGTCAGAACATTGTGCACTTAAACTTCTCATTTTGAAAGAACAAGCCTCTAATGTGAAACAAATTTTCATTTGTCAGACCTGAGATCGGCTTTTAGGGGCAGAGATTAAACAACAGCCTTCCCCTACAAACACGTTACAAACATATCTCCGAAATTTCTCACAGTCCCTTACCCCACCCAACCACAGCCCCAGATGCTTCCCTGTGTTTGCTTTTGCAGCTCCTTATGGGTCAAGAATGTTTTTCTCTGATTCATTCTTTTTTTCTTGGTTGTGTTCAGACAAAACATAATTAAAGGCTTACCTTACCCTTTTTTTCCATTCCAGGAGCAGTTGTTTTGCATCTGTGTGCAAGAACCAGAGAGGTTGCTCAGATAGCATATTGCATTTACAAGCCATTTTATGGTGGATTCCAACAAATTAAGACGTAGACGTTTCTGGAAGGATGTCTGCAAGCTCAGCACTGTTCCATCCGTGCCGTGTTGCGTTTGTTTCACCGCAAAACGTGCCATAGTTGTGTCTGGTGCCTCACGGAGGAGCTATCGATTACCCATCGGCTGCAGAAAGCAGCCAAGGAGTGCGGTTGCCATCATGCAGTCACTGCAGCTGCCTGATATAAACCCTCCCACTGAGATACATCTGTCACATGAAAATCTCATATAAAAGCGTTTCGCTTATTACACTTTTAGGTTTGGGCCTTTTTTGGTGAAAAGAAGTAACAGAGGAGACATGGAAATAAGTTTTTAGCTGAGGAACTGTGACGGGGTGGAAGCTTTTTCATTTTGCATCCTACTGTTTGGTGGCTCGTAGCTGCAGGATTTTGGAGGTCCCTGATGCAGATCGCCGGAGTACCAGCCACTCTTTGTAAGCACTATGTTCTAATGAGATGAATTGCTTTAAGCAAATTTAAACTCCGAATTAAGCACAGCTTTTGAAGTGCCACGTGAGCTTTTATAACAATAAAGGTAGATTACAAAAATCTGGCACCCGCTTGCTTTCTCTCGTGAGCGCATGCCTCTTCCCTCTGGAGGAACAGGAGATTTCATTCTGAGACCTCGTGTTCCTAGAAAAGCAGGTCAAAGTGATTAGCTTTCTTCAGCTGTAGAAATACAATGCCATAAATAATAATAATAATAAAGCAGGTCCCTGCCGCTTCCTCGCACTGCTCCCCCATCACGCTCCAGCCATTTCTGGCACCACTGATGGCAGCCCTCCGCTCCTCGCCTGTCCACCACACCGAACCCTTCCTGCCATGCCGAGGCCCTTAAAAGTGCTGGGAAATCTGCACATTCCAGAAGTATAATAATAGTAATAATAGTAATAACTGAGATCTTTGCCATTGAAACCTCTTCAAGCTGTATTTTTTAGGAGAAGCTGATGGTTATGTTACTCTGAATTTAATTATAATTTAAGGCTCTTTCCCATTTAAATTAACTTGAAAAAAATCATCCTGATAGCCAAGCTTCTGGGCTTTTAATATTAAATTTACTTTTCTTATAAACAGATCATAAGATGTTACAAACATCAGAAAAGAAGCTGCACAGGTCTTAAACTGACCGGACTCTCAGAAATAGTGCCCCAACATCAGCCATAATAAATTTACTCATAATAAACTTATAAATCTGTAATAATTTAGTAATGCACTGGATAGTATTTTATGTGACAATGGTACTTTCAAAAGAAAGCTTTGCTAAAAACATGTCTCACTATGCTTTGTGCATGAATATTTTTGCTGATTCAGTGGCTTACTGGAATCAAGTGTAAAAATATTGACAAGCCACGTATCAGGACTTCAACCTAAAAGGACTGCTTCTATATTTTTAAGAAGTCTCTGCATTTAAGTGCAACATGCTTGACAAATTGAAACAAAAAGTTTCACCACAGTTGAAACACTGTGGTGTTTCACAAAAAGAAACACCACAGTTGAAAGTGTAATGATACAGTTTGCAAAAGCATTTCAGTTCTGTCCCGCCTCTCATCTCTCCCAGTAACAAACTGAAACGCTCATCGTTGGCTGGCTGTGCATCACCTGTGGTGTGAATTTCATATTCAGCAAAATACACACGCAGAACTTGTAGGCTGCCTGTTACACGCTGCTTTTCTACCTTGCACCAAGCTG
The DNA here is from genome assembly GCF_009769625.2 of Cygnus olor. Lineage (NCBI taxonomy): Eukaryota > Metazoa > Chordata > Aves > Anseriformes > Anatidae > Cygnus > Cygnus olor. The sequence goes on along the minus strand of NC_049172.1, from coordinate 68,788,743 downwards.
GAATGACTTCAAGTGCAATTATTTCGAACAGACACTAATGCATTTCAATTTGCACTTTGTTTTATAGGTTGGTTTTGTCGTCAGAAATTTAATAGTGGGAATTTACACAGCACCCATGGTTATAGACAAATAACGTTAATGACTATTAAGGTTACATTGGGCCAACGTAAGTAAAAGAACTTTAATTTAAACAGCACTCCGGCCTTAATGCCATACTATTAATTTGAATTGCTAAAGCTCAGTGAGCTCCTTATTAAATAGGCATTAAAGCTACATGAAAAGATCTGCAAAGAGAAGAAACGCTATAAACAGAGATGATGAAAAATTCTAAGAAAAAAAATGAAACCCACAACAAGAAGGTATAAAAATCTGTATTTATATTATGACGAGATAATGGTACAACACAACACTCCGTGCGAGCACCAGGTAGGTGTGTACAGACGACCCTTGACAGTGCCACACATCTCACAGACGGACCCTGCCTTTTGGCTCTCGGACCCAACGGCTCTGGCACAGAACCACTCGCTACCGCCTTCAGGCAGCTTCACCAGTGACCACACATGCTGAAATTTCACCGTTTAAAAATCCATACTGCACAGACCCTTTAAATTACAGACATCCCGTGTAGCCACATTTTATGCCTCTCGTGCAAAACGGAAGGAAGAAATTCTGAAATCGGAGCACCTTCGCAATGCTTTACTGGGGGGCAAGCCTCTAGGTGGACTTGCGTCCCCAAGAACCTTTTGCAGGGATTAATTTATAACCAATTAGATAGAAAGAACATGACCAAATGGTTTCTAGTATTTTCTGTTTGATATTTCTCCTGCATTTTAATTCTAGGTAGTTCGGTAACATTTGGATGGGCTTCTGCAGCTACCAGTTAACAATATTGCATTAACTCAGCCACTTGAACAATTTGCTTAGTTGCTGGTGAAACTTCTGTTATTTCTGATCTGTTTCCCCCATTACTATTTGTGGGGAGTGCAGATCTTCTTTAAGAGTATCTAATGGGATTTAGGTCTCCTTCCGCCAATTTTGGGAAGCGCAAGTTAGTGGATTAAATATCAACTGTTATTGGCTCTTATCACATGCAAAAACAACGTCCTGGAGCATCAAAATATTTAACAGCTTTCTGAAGGAGCAACCTGCTTTACAGACATTACTTGATCAATACCAGCATCAAACGGAAGCGTATAAAATTAGTATTACTTAACTAAAAGCGGCGGTGGTGTGGTTCTTTCTTAAAATGTCCGTCTTTTCCACAGCGCTGGTCTGCGAGGACAGATTCACAGCTTGGCACCGTTCTGCTCTGAAGCTGGTCGGGTGGAGATGGAATCGCTGCTCCCGGGAGCAGAGGCTGCTGCAAACACCTTGAAGTCCTGCAGACATTCGTCCTGCGGCTGAGCACCTCTGCCTGCGTGCACACAGCTTCACGGCGTCCAGCTCCCGGGTCCGCTCCCTTGGCATTGAAGTCAGTTCGCTGGAACTGGTCACCTACAACGTACAGTAGGGTGCTCAGGGTACTGGGAGCTGTCACAGTGATTTGTAGATCAATAGGCGTAACTTCTTTTTAATGAAATAAGGTTGGGTGTGATATAGCTGAACCCATACCCGCTGATGTCAAGAAAAATAACACCACTGAAGGTCATGAAAAGTCTTAATTCTTTAAATTAGAGGCAAGTTGTATTAGCTCTTTTTTTCCATCTCAAATCTCACACTGAGAAATTAGTAATCAGAAAACAGCTAGAAACAATCTAGAAACATCAGAGGAAAAACTTTGCCCTTCTCATGGATTTGGGGGGCAGTGTATGGCTGCTTTAGTCTGATAAAGCTCATTCTGAGCCGAGTTTGGTTTTTTGCACAAAAGTCAGGATCCAGTCTCTGTTTAACAACATGCTGCAGCTTCTACTGGTCAAACCCTGCTCTTCCAGGCAGACAAACCAGCCTCCATGGGATACCAGGTAGGCAGAGACAGGATGGGAGCGAAGGCGTATTCATCCTCCTAATTGCAGTGGAGAATCTGCAGGAAAAGTTAACCGTTTGGGGCTGCCCTGCACGCCTCTCCCCACTGGCAGCAGGGAGCAGGCTCGCAGCAGAATCCCAGGACAGGGGAAAAAACAGCCCCGAAGCACCAGAGGTGTGCGGGTCCTCTGCCAGCCCCGTGCTGCAAGGGGGCACGCTCTGTCCTCCAGCCCGGGAGGAGGCTGAACCTCCTCTTGCAAAAAGGACTTCTTGGTGACTTCATCTCTCCAGAGCCTTTTCCGCAGAGGAAATGACCCAGCAGCCCTGTCATCTTTTCTCCTCCGCTCATTCTTTCCCCGTGCGGTAATTGCAGCGGGGAAAAAGAAGATGGGCTTAGGAGCTTCTCACCTGCTAAAAGCACGGTCATGACACCAAACTGCAGCACCACCAAGGCACCTGTAGGGTATAATACAGGAGCCAGCAGCATTTGTTGTGCACTAATGCCGTGATTACAGATACAGTCGCGCACACACCAATGCGTGCACGCACACGAAGCACATGTGCAAATATTCAACCTAAATATGAGGGAAACCAGCACGCCATCTCCATCCCTCGATGACACATTCGAGCCCTGGCTGTCCCCAGCGAGGGTGGCTGCACGCAGCAGCAGCCAAACCCAGCACCAGGTGCAGCCGTGCCGTCGCCTGCAGCCGGATTTCTTCGGTACCTGGTCTGCAGACAAGGGGGCTACGGCTGAAAACACCTCTCAGAGCGGGCTGCACATGAGGGAGAATAGCACAGTCACATGTTTCTTGACCAGGATAATAGCCCCCACTGGAGTAACTGAAAAAGTGAAAAACAAATAAACCCTTTTTATTTCCACTCAAGATTATTCGAGTAATTTTTATTGAAAATATAAGATCTACAAAGCCATGGATACCCAGCGTGGAAGAACTCATTAAGTTAGCACATTCATCTTTAAAAGGAAAATTTCAGGTCGACCTAAGGTACAATAATGTTCAATTTAAAATCTTGTCTTTCCTTCTGTAAGTTTCAAATCTCTTTTCATAAGGAGGTTCTGTGCAAGAGCTGCTTGTCATGAAAGGAAACACTTTACAATTCATGAGTGTGTTCATTATATAATAAATGAACAGCAACAATATACTAGCCTTTTTTTTTTTTCCTGTTAACAGTCGTGTGTTAAAGTAAACTCTTATTTTTTTTTGTTTCCATGATTTGGAAATTAGTTACATATGCACCAAAGGAGCTAGTAATTTCTGCTGCTTGTCAGCTACACACAATGAGTATATTGCTGTGTGCTTTCCCCAACAACGAGGATTTTAGTAATATGCAAGGTGTAGATAACATAATACCAAAACCTGCATCACAGAAAAGGTTAATTGTTTTCTTATTCAGCTGCCAGAGTTTATAACCTTAGGCCCCTCCCCAGAGCCAAAGTAGGGGTGGCCATCCATTAGGTTATGTAAATTAAATGTATATGTTTTCCTTGTTGGCAAGTTCCAAGCAGTAAGCGAGAGTGCAAACAAGGATCTGTAAGCTGCCACAAAATGTATTCATATTTCTACTCCGTGTTGTAAGAGCCAAAGGGAGGACACGTATGTCAGATGTTGAAAGAACAACTGAATCTTTGTTTTTGATCATTATGGTCAGTACGTCATGAGGTCTTGTAGCTGAATGCTAAAAATGGCACCACACTTGGACATCCCATAGCCTGACACAGTACATTTGTGTTTCCCTAGCCACTGAGCACTGGTCTCACGGAGACCCTGACTTTATTTATAAGCTAACAAAATATAGATTCGGGTGCTGAAGAATCACAGGGAGGGCTCGTACAAAGACAATTAACCCTCGCACCAAAACCTAATTTTATGATTTTACTTAAAGCCACACTGAATCAGTTGTGAGAGGGTGAAGATATAAATACACCTCTCTACTTCATCGGCAAGAAGGTGGACAACTGACCATTCAAACAGAGGGTCTGGAAACAAAGCTTAGTTGTCCTTTAAACAATGAAAAGGAGAGGCATACATAAATGGTCACCAAGGCACAATATGACAAAGGTGAAGAGTCCCTGAGACTCTGGTCTGGGTCTGTACCATTCCCCTCCCTATACAAGTAAATGAGAACATTTAGGAAAATATAATACAAAATCTCTTACAGGAAATATAGACTACACTTGCTAAAATCACTTCCCTAAAAGTGTTTATAGCTTTTTTTCTTTTTTTCTTTTTTTTTCCTTTTTTTTTTTTTTTTTTAAAAGACCTTCTTTAAACAGGTAATGCAAAGACTGGTCCGTTTTTTTCTTACCCGGCAAGCCAAGCTCTAATGACTTCACTAAGCAGAAGTTGTATTAAAATACATCTTCGTAGTATTGCTACAATTTGGGTAAATATGTTCTGAACAGCTTGATGAGTACTAAATAAACTTTGCTGTTTTACAGCATACATTTTATTTTTTTTGCACTTTTAAAGAATAGAAAAATGCAATTATAGTGTGCAAAAGAAAAAAAGATTAATTATCTTCTAGCTGAATACTGTAATTTTAAGCCATGCCTTCCATAAAAATGTATTGACATGTGTAAATAGAAAAAAAAAACACAAAGAACAAGCAAACAGAGATTTTCCTTGCGAGGAAAGATTATCGCAATCTGGATCACTTGAGTTCTGTATTCTTCAGACAAAGAAATGGAGAAAAAAAACAAACACCGAAAACACTGAAATGCTTCAAATGTCATCCATTCCACAATAACAGGTTAAAATTGCAGTGTTGGTTTCTACTACTCCTGTTAACATGGATAGAATGATTTGCTGCTGGTTGGATATTGAATACAAAAAAGCAGAAGAAAGTTGAGATCATCCCACATGAAGTCATTGTTAGAGCTGGCTTTTCCCCCGTTTTGAAGTACAGTAGTGACTTGTAAATATGACCTTTTCTAAAGATCATCTGAGATTTGAAGGTTTATCTGCCTGCTTCACCCAAACAACAACTGCTGAAAGAATTTATATTATAGAGCCTGCTATACAGCATTCAAAATGTTGGGGTTTTTTCCATGAAAAAATACCACAAAAAGTAGTTTTAAAGTTTTTGTATCTCTGAATCACTAACGCCTTGTAGATTCCATTTATTCTTCGATGTTTGAAAATGGTTTCTGCAAAATCAAAATAACTGTCAAACTTCCTGACGCCATGCTTCCAACAGTTTGAATTTAATACTTCTTGAATGGAATGACAATTTATTTTCTTTAATTTGCAGTATGGCTACATCAAGCTAGCTTTAAGTCACAACTGTACCTAACCACAGTTCTCTGCAGCAAACCCATGATTTACAATATCTAATATTGTGGTTACAGTGCAGGGAACCGTGGGTACGAAACCTCCATGTCAGAGTTACTGTGGTTGGGGTTTCCCGGAAGAGTGGCAGTTGACACCTCTGGAATATTCATATATAAGTGCTTCAGTCAGATGGTCCTGAGTCGAACTGGTCACTCAGGCACTATGAGAGCCTGGCATTCAGTCTGCGGGAATGTGTGTAACCTCCGTCGCTCGAGCCGCTTTGCAAACTGTAGTGGTCTTCGGCATCACTGGCACTTCCAATACTGTCCATTTCACCTGGTGTAAATTCCATTCCTTCAATGTCTACTTCTAAAGAAAACACAAGAAGGCACGTTTTCAGAAACACAGCAGCTCTAACCAGCGATAAGGGGCCACTACAGCCTGTGTAAATCAACGTTCAGGTGAAACCTGAATTGTACTTCGTTTTCTGTAATTAAAAAGACCTGGAACAGTAGTTCCTGGGGTAAGCAGCATCCTGTGCACCTAAGAATTAAAATCCCTTCTGTCCTCATCCACATACAGCACAGCATCAATACCAAATGCTGTCCCAGAACTGTTCCAACCTATGCGTCGACGCTGATCTTAAAGAAACAAAATGAACCAAAACACACTCAAAAAAAAACCAAAAAAACAACCTCAGAGGCTGTAACACTGCAGCACCACCGTTCACAGCAATTCCAAGCTATACAGGTGTCAGCTAGCAGTGACCGCGGTGTGGCCATCTGTCCCCCAGTAACTGCACTGTGACTGACAACTCGCCTCCCATAGGCCCTGAAAAAGTCAGCGTGTGCGAGTTTTCGGTCACAGAAAAAACTGCAAATAAGAAAATAAGAAATGGTGACAGGGAGCTCGAAGAGCTCAGTCTTAAATGAGAACCAAATGCAGGAAACACTTGGTGATCACCGCACAGAAAATATTTTAAAATTTCACAATAAATGATGTGGAATTAATTTATGCACACAAATGAATTAAGACAAATAACATCTTTTTTTCCAAGAAGAAAATATTATGCCAGCCTTACCAATAATTACACTAAAAATTCGGAACATTAAATGGTAATTGTTTAAAAACCTGGCAAAACCTCACGCTGTATAAATAGCTTTACAAAAATCAAAACTGATTAGAAAAAAAGAATGTTTTGCAAAGAATGTACAAAAGATGTAGTAGTTTTTTATTCTGCAGATTGCATAATGGAACAGTTTTGTCTAGGGTTTGTAGAAAGCTTGATTTTAGTTCTAAATAATGCTTTTCTGTTTTCTTGCTTCCCTGCTTCCCCTTTCCTTCCTGCTCCTGCAACTCCCTCTGGGAAGCCCTCGTTGCGTTACCTTGTTCAGAGTCAGTGGATATTGTTGATCCCATGCTGTCAGTGCGGATGCGCTCCATGCCCTGCACGGATAGCTGTTCCAACCTGCGCTTGAGGTAGCGGTGCTCCCGCTGTAATTGTTCTTTAATATTTAGAGCTTTTCGGTCCTGTTCTTCCAATTTCTTAAAGGGAGAGAAAATCGGTAAGCCGCCGATTTTTACTCACATTAAAGCAAAAGTAACGTAAGATCTCCTCGACAGTTCTTTTACAGCAGGAATTGTTCGTCAGGCAAAATCATCTTTGTTACTGTTATGCAGAGCTCCGTACAATTTCAACTGTCCAGGCCAGGACTGAATTTGTTTCACAGCAAAATACACGGATACAAGGGGAAAAAAAAAAATCCCTTAGAGACTCCTTTGCCACTAGCAAGTTCCTCAGCTAAGACTGAATTATTGTTGCCTTGGTTCTGGGGAATATTTTAATCATTCTGTCAGGCAAAACTGTCATCACCTTTGATAAGCAGAGCACAGCTCAGGTTTCAGTCAGAATGCAATGTCTCTTTAGGTGAAATAAAGAAGTTCTCACCGTGAAGGAAGCATTACGAGGCTCCTCAATGGTCTCCCTCCTATCACAGGCTATGGAAATTTTTACCTTTTAGAGTGCTTCACTAACATTGCTCCAGTACTGCTTGTATAAAATAGGAGGTATTTACCAACAATTGCCTTCATTCTTGCATTTCTCTTTCCTAGAACTTCTCTGGAGCTACTATGATAATTCTATCATAACCTCCTACCAAATCAGTGCTATTAATCCAATACTTCTCAGCAAACAGCCTGTGAAAGTATCCTTTCACAGCTCTGCCTAAGATCTCCCCTGTTGCTTGAATAAAAGAAGGTATTTGGAAATAAAAAGAATACCTCACACCCTGTAAAATGTGCTGCACTGTTGGTACAAATGTAGTACAGAAACATTATATTTTAAGATTTCAGCTGAACACTTTTGCAATGAATTTGCACTGACAGCCATTTTCAAAAATTGTCTACATAACTAGGGAAGAAAATACAATGAGTACAATGGGATCAAAAGCAGGAACTACAAACAAATCGAAACCAAAAAAGAGAAAAAGCCCTTTTTTTTCATCTAAATGATTAAATAAATTACAGGTTCTAGCAGCAAAAGCACATACAAGAAAGACCGAATTTCTCTTTGAGCTGTGTTTACATGCCCGTAAGATTTAGGAGACGTACTGGGAGCGAACACTGCTTCTGATGATGATTCTTCCCTACCATCTGAATGAACCTACGCTTGGTTTTCTAGAGAAGGGTGGCGTGGGACAGCATACAGCAAACCACAAGCCAAATGACCACAAAGATTCTGCTGTTCCAATGCAAACCTGAAAGCAAATGCATTTATCTTTGAAAACCTAATTCCCATTATTCAACGAGACAGCTTCCCTGCTGACTTGAAAACTAACTTCTGTAGGCTGTAAGGCCACACACTACTCAGATAGACATCACACATAGGAACACAATGTTAGAATAAGAAAATGGGCTGGTACATCCATGTACACAGCAAACCAAATGTGCCCAATTGATCAGATTTCCTTTTCCTGTATTTTCCTGGCTGCAGTCCCAAACTCTAACAACTATTTTGGGAATGAACTCAGTGATTCGTATCCAGGAGACTCAAAACTGTCTCAAAACTGTCCAATTTTTCAGGGCAAGTTTCGGTGAGTGAGTGAGTGTTCAAAACTAATTATTGTATTAGATTTTTGTATTAGAAATGACAGAGGGGCACTGGCACGCTCTGGCAGTGCAGCAGGGAGATAGCTGTCTTCAAAGCCTGTAGACCTGATGAAGAGGAACAATTAAGGGGCAGGCCAGGCAGGATAAGTTCGGTTAAAATTTCAAAAAGAAAACTAAACTTCAGTTTCACTTTTCAGAGAATGAGTACTTGGTACTGTGCATGATGGACTTTGAAACCATGTGCTCCTAGCTTTTTTTTTTTTTTTAATCAGCAGCTGAAAGGGTAACTACATGGCTAATCTCTCACACTTGCCACTTGTAAAAACAGATTTTCAGTTTGTATGCATAAACTCAAGATAGGGGGGTAGCCCAAGACAAAAACCACACGCAGTGCCTTTCATGCATGTTAGCCTGAATTATAAACAAGAGGCCGAAATCTCAAATGGTAAAACCAGGGGTTGCTCAGCTGGAGTAAGTGTGCTTACAAGAGCTGAAGAGGTAGCTCAGTAACCTTGTTCACAACCATGGATTTGTTTAAATTCATCTTCAATACTTCCTACGAATTACACCCATTTATGCAATTGCACTGCATCTTAATGCTGTACAACAGCAGGCTGTTTTCAGAAATATTCCCAGATTACTGGCAGCGTTTGACCTCTTTGACACTTTTCACTTTCCTACCTTTTCCCCTCTAACACTGAAGAAATGCCAGATGAATAATTACAGTCCTGGACACAGCAGCAGCAATCTATACTCTTTAACTTTTTACATTTAAATACTTGTTTTATATTTGCACGTAGCCCGATTCCCCTGAAAGCTACGAGAGTGAAACTAGAGTGTCTTAGGAATTCCTGAAGATGAAGATGAAGATCCTGGGGAGGATCTTCCTTTGTTTACCTGTGCAAATATATGGCCTGTACTGCTGCTGACGCACAGGTGAGGTTTTGGTTTTGTTTTCAACTTGTGGCCCAGATCTTACACACACAAATATGCAAGGGGAGTGGCAACTAACAGGAGATTACATTTATTTTTGGTTTCTTTTAAATGACTGTCAAATGCTCCAGGATCTGGTCATCGGGGTACAGGATGAGGACAAGACTTACTAGTGGCTACAAACCTTTTGACTTAATTTGTTATTTCATTACTAGTTATTAGTATTTTTACACTGAAATTAGTGCAGTACAATGCTACTTTGCTCGGCCCTTAAAAAATGTATACATTAATCAAAGAAGAGCCTTGATACATATATATTTTTAATACAATGTAAACTAAGCAGAAACCACAAAATCACCATCTCATGTATCTGAAACTGCCGGGTAAATTGCAAAACACACCAAAACTTGACACTCTGAGTGAAATCCCTGCATCTAATAAGGATGAATATATCCAGAAGACGAGACATATGGGTATGGATTTTGTGTGAAAATTAACTTCCTCTCTATGGATACACATTCTGGAAGATTCTGCCTTAAAAATGGAAAAATAAAATAAAATACAGATGAATGTTTTTACCTTGATATGCATCTTAGCTCTTTTCAACAGGCTGAGGGTGGTGTGCCTGGTGCTGTCCGGCCCGAGAGGCACAAGCTGTTTTAGCTGTTCCAAATATAGCCGGAGCTTAGCCCGCCTGCAATTATTAAAAATGAAGAGCGTTGTAGTACAGTTGCACTCGAATAGCACATCCTATATGCAAACACCATCTGTTTGCAGGATCTCTCTGCAGAGCTCGATTCAACAGTGGCTTCCTCTCCCCTCCCTTTGGCAAAGTTTCAGAGCAAAAGGTCACTTGAAATGTAGTAATGCTACTTGGCACATTTATGCAGTATTTTCATACCTATATTTCAAAGCAGTTTGCTCAGCCTGGCTATTCCCAACTTAAGGAAGGGGAAGTACACTCCGAGTAATTCAACCAAAGCTGCACACTGACTTCGAGGTTGAATAAAGAAGAAAAACACGGACTTCAGGGAGAAACCAGCTCCGGCCACACTGGGTCCTGCTTCTGCTTTGCAAGTGGTACTACTACTGCTCTCAGCAACCTCTCTCCTGTATTAACAACACCAAACCCATCAGCAAAGTGTGGATCAAGAAGGTGGCATTTCTATAGACACTCCATTTCCAAGCATTTTGTTGTTTGTTTGTTTGTTTTAAATTTCTTTGAACTTCTTTGTATTTCTTAATTTCTTGCTTTTCTGTGCAACCTTACTTCAACTATCCAAAACAAAGCAGGAGTGAAAAAAATAACATTGTGTGAGTGTATTTCTACAGTTAAAACCAACAGAAAATCCCTCCTGTTTTTCGTGCATAATCCTGAACAGGAATCCTGACGAAATTACCTTTCAGTTTTACAATGAGATAGAAATAGATGCAGAAGCGCTTACATGAGCAACATCTGTAATATTTTCTTTCTGCCAGTCTGTTACAGATTGAACAAAGCGATGATCTGGAGCATGCCTACATCCCCCACAAAGCAGTCACAGTAAGCAAAGCGGATCACAAGTGTGACATGAATAATTATCTTTCTCAAATCTGCTATATGCTGTATGCATGAAGGAAGCAAAACAAACTGCAGGAAATTGAACGCTCCTGGTCAAGACTGAACTGTCTTTTGAACACTCAGTTCAGAAGAAGCATTCAGCATCAGCGTCTGAAGTGCCACTTAAGAGGATTTAATATACACTGATGACAAATTACACCTGTAATTGGAATGATTAGTGCGATATCAAGACAACCTGAGAATAAATGGGGGAAAAAATAAAACAAAGCAAAAAAGCTAATTAAAATTCAGTACTGTAATGACTACACATTTAGTTTTGGTTACCTATAAATCAGCAGTGTATTAGGTGGGAATTCAAAGAGCATTTCTATGAAATTATTAATTCTTTATTCAAGCCATTCAGGAGAAAAAGATTATTGGTAAAAATGTGATTCTCAAGAGAAAAGTAATGACACATTCTTTGTTTAGGCCTGGGGTTTGTTTTTAAATTCAAAGCTCTAAATTTAGCAATATAAAAGCTTTTATTTAACCAACAGCAACATGGACTGGGGTAAATACCCATGGAAGTAACCCCACCAGACCGCAGAGCACCCCTGTAACTGCTGATTTAAACTCAGACACTGACCTTTAAAATAGGTCCAAAAGAAAAAGTACCCCAATTAGGGACTACTGGTATCTGTACTGAAAACAGAGGTGAATTTTTCTTTCTGTGTCTATAGCCTCTACCAACTACCTGGCTTTTTCGTGTTTTAAATAAAAAACTTTCTTCAGGCACTAAATTCAATCAATCTTTTGGTTTTTTAAATGGCCTCTGAACACGCATGCAGCCATCTGCGTCACTCAGCACAACTTGGATGCAACTCTATTTAGACAGCTGACAGAAGTAGGGACTGAAGATAAAGGAGGACGTGGCAAGGAAGAGGACAAGAATAGCATCCAAGCAGTAAAGAGAGAGTTAAGTACATGGAAATGGAACTATCAATGTGCTCGCAGTAGTTAGAAGTATTATAATGAACATACAGAATTGTTAATCTGAGATCTACTTGGTATTAATCCTGAAAAACGTTAATGGAGCCCGACTGCACACTGAACTTTTCAGCCTCTGTTGCTATTTGAAGAAAGTCTGCTTGCCACAGGGACAAAATCAGGTTTTAGTGCACTTCATTACCATCAGCTGGGAAATTAACAGAGAGATTACCACGATCAGTGGGCAATGCCACGTGCCTTTTTAAAGCACTCATTCTTTTTATGTTATATGCAAACCAGGTAAAGCAGGACTTCACAGAACTGCTATGAAGCGCATGTGACCGAAGCTAATAAGAATATTTTAAACAACCAATGAGAAGAATTAAAAAGAGCTAAATATTAAAAAAAAAAAAGAATGCTCTAAAGCATTTTCAGCACTAGCAACCGTCAGCACTAAATGTAATAAGCACATCTGCTAGAAGACCTATTCTAACTTCACTTTTTTTTTTTTTGGTAGGGGATTTTTTCTTTCATTTATTCACTCAGCACCTATGAAACCATGAAAGATTTTAAAGCATAAGCAAGTAGATCTTTACATAAGTATAGGCATGTTTATGTGGCTAATTCATACATCATAGCACAAAAGCATAATCAATGGCATGGATTAGGGAAGTAACAAAAAAAAAACCAGCCCATCACAATTACTAGAGTAAATATCCCCATGTTTTCCAGTTTACACATCATAGAAAAAAAACTGTAAGAATGCCAGAAAACATTTCAGGCGTGTTATGGTAACAGATCACACCATCAGCAGCAAGGGACCCAAACTTCACGGCAGGTAAGCTGTCACGTACAGGATCTGCCAGCACTAACTTCCCTCTTTTACTGCAGGGAACCGACTGCTCTCTCTCCTCGGCCGAGGGGAACCACCCAGAAGGCAGCCACAGAGGTAATCACAGCCTGAGCTGCTTTGTGTTTCGCAGATCACGCCACGTACTCCACCTAGAAAATAAGCCGCCCGGTCCCAGAGGGACAGGGGAACGGTCTCCCTGCATGAGATGCGGTTCAAGTGCACTAATTACACTCTGCTCCAGCTTCAAAACCCGACACGATCGCCCACACCACGTGTGATGTCAGGCCAGTAAAACAGTGCCTATAAAAGTGTGCGCTTTCCCCACCTTGTGCGGATGCACAGAAATATCCCCCTTGTCGCTGCTCCTGAATTTATCCAAGGTAAGGATCTATAAACAGCCGCCCCAAATCTGCATCCTTGAGCCACGCAGCAGGAGCGAGGTGCCGAGCTGGAGCAGGTGAGCCAACACCAGAGGGACCCGTCTCAGACTGGCTACGTCTGCTTTTTGCCAGTAGACACAGGGGTCTCGGATGTTCAAGGCTTCCGCATCTTCCCTGTGCATGAGCTCACAACGTGGTCCCATGAATCTACATTATAGCTCTTCAAATGCTTAATAAAAACGAGTTACTAACCCCACAGATTTGGTCAATGCTCCACAGGAGCAGCCACACCGGGTGGTCCACCACTTCCACATAAATGATGAAGTCGCTTGCTGACAGCTACGGCAACGTCTGCCAACTGGGACTCCTCTGAACTGGTTTTGACTGGGCACTACTGGTCAGCACTTCCGAACGGACAGCAGGACAAACCCTGCCACACCACAAGGTGTGGGTCAGAGGAGCTGCGCATCAGGCCTCTTAGAACCACAGAATCATTAATTTTGGAAAAGACCTCCAGGAACGTCTGGTCCAACCGTCCCCCTACTACCAATGTCACCCACTAAACCATGTCCCTAAGCATCATATCCAACCTATCACAGAATCATTAAGGTTGGAAAAGCCCTCCAAGATCATCTGGTCCAACCACCCCCCTACCACCAGGGTCACCCACTAAACCATGTCCCCAAGCACCACGTCCAACCTTTCCTTGAACACCCCCGGGGACGGTGACTCCTCACCTCCCTGGATAACCCATTCCAATGCCTGGCCACTCTTTCTGAGAAGAAACGTCTCAGAATTTCCAACCTGAACCTCCCCTGGCACAACTTGAGGCCATTCCCTCTTCTGCTTCGTCACCCGCGGGCGCCCAGCTGGGAAGCTGAGGCCTGCCTCAGGGCGCTCCGCCACCCACCACAGGACAAAGCAGAAACCCAGCGGTGCTGGCAGCTTCCCCACACGGGCACATCCACCAGAGGTTCGTCTGAAGACCACTCACTGCAGTCCACAGAGACTCCACTCTAGTGCTCAACCATGAAAAGGCAGGAGAAACGCTGGCCGCTCAGTTCACCACATCTCCCAGACAGGCTGCCACGCAAAAGCAAATTAAGATCTTTGACTCGAACCATTTTCAAAATTGCAGTAAATGCATGTGAAGTAATAGTCAAAAAGCTTCTCCATATGTGCGAAATCCCGGGTGCAAATGTGTTTTAACACAGCAAGAAATAGAATACTACACTACATAGGGGGGGAAAACGAAACAAAAAAGCCTATTGTTCACACTGGATAATCTTAATTCCAAGAAAACTGCAACAATTCCAAGAACTTCCTACAACTACTTGATGGGTGGTTGCAACGGGAACAAAATACTCTTCAGTAAGGCCAAATAATATAATAAGAAGCAATGGTTGTGAATTGGGAGTTTCAGGATGGTCATTAAAAAACAAATTTTTTACAAGGGCGGTGGTGCACAACTAGAATGGGTTGCCCAGAAAGGCTGCAGAAATGCTGTCCTCGGAGGTTTTTCCAAGATTCACCTAGACAAAACCACAGGTCCCTCCAATCGACATTTCGGTGATCGTACAAATCAGAGTGCTTGTAAAGATGTAGTGTTTGACTCAAAAAATTGGCCCCACAAACAAAAATGGTGCACTTAGAACCGTACCAATCCAACCCAATACAGTGCTGTAGGCTTGTTGAGTGACCTGAGCCACCTATAGTCTTTCCACATGGGCTCTCCATAGCTTTTTTACATAGCACAGTGACAGAAACAGCCTACAGACAGTCAAAAAGCAGATAGCTGCAGCTGCACATTTCTCTGATGGCAATGAAGAAACAAAGGTATGTTTCCTAAACCATGCAAGTACAAATCTAGAGCCCCTATCTGGGGCCTGCTGTTCAACCCACCGATCTACACAAAGCCAACTGGAAAAGCAAAGCTTTCCTTTGGCAAATACATGTCCCAAACAAGCTGCTTTTTCCTCAGTGTGGCATGCCTCAGCCAGGCCTAAGCAAAATTAAATGGCCACGGACGCTTGTGACAGCTTACAGGGTGACACTGAAAAATCCTGTCACGTCCGTGCGGGACGGTGGCAATAGCGCTGGGAAGGTGTGCTTGTCGATCCCGCTGCCTTGGCTGGGGAAACCCCCGTGGACAAAGTTGCTGACAGCCTTCCACGTGTTTATGACAGAGAGCACAGGGCAGGCATGTTCTCTGAGCTGCACCCGAAGACATAAACAGCAGTTCCTGCTCTTGACATTGCGCTGCGAGGGCCAGACATCACTTGCAGAAAGCATCCAAATGGCAATGCTCATGCATGATTTCTCAACAAGCATGGGCAAGAGCATAAAATTCAACAGATACAGGTCGAATTCCTGACATGTCCACCTGGTGTATCCTCAAGGTCTCAGTCCCCCTCCTCCCCAGGCTAGAAGAGTGACTCTCTCACACGTACTCATTCTCTTGTTGACTCAACACTGGCTGTAAAAGGGAAGGCCCAACTCTATCAGCAAAGTTTGCTGTCCCATGGGAGGTCCTGGAACTGCCTTATCTGCTCCACACCCTCTCACCCCTACCAGGGGATTGCCCAGTCACGGCACGGAGCTGTCTTGGCCATACTGGGAGGTGGCTTAGAGCTGCACCATCTCCAGCTGTTGGGCAGCAAGGATCTGAAAGGCTGGCAAATGGGCAAGAAACAGCTAAACGTCCATATTCCCATACTGCACATACTCAGTTTCCCTGAGCTAGACAGGGCACTGTCCACTCCACTTTGTTTCAACACCCTCAGCCCAACCATCGTGTACTACTGAGGCATGTATGGGCATGAAACAACACTTGCCTCACAAGAAGGCCCAAGTTGTGCTTTCTGCAAGATGTTTTCAATGCTAAAAATGCTTGCACGGCTGAACATGTGTCTGTATTTCAGATGTCCCAAATTTAGTCTACTAAACTAAGCTGTGTATACAGGGGGTTGACATACTCTCAAATCAACTGCTAAATATACCTGCTTGGTGATGTTCTGCAAAGAAAAGGACACAGTACATCAAACATTCAAATGACATTGAAAATGCAATCATTAAAAGCTGCACTAGTGAGAACAAGAGCTACATTTGAAATAATGCAAAAATTAAAAATTCATAATTTCTGTACTTTAACCACTTAAATCCAAAAACCAGACAGCCTCAGACCCTATCGTAGGATAAGTTCTGTCCTACCCCACAAGTAAAGCCCCCTGAGTTTTTAATACAAGCACCCTCCCCACGCACACACTTCAAAGAACATAAACCTATTACAGGTAATGGGAGCAAAAATTTTGAAATGAATCTAGAATTAGCAATATTATTACAAACTGGACAGAGTTACCGAAGCATTTCAAATTCCTCCTCTCGTGTTTCGCATTTTTTTCCACATTTAAACCTATCCTGCTCCTGGTGCTGTACAATGAAGTTAATATACACAGGTTTAAATATAGAGCAGTTACTAAATCTTTCATTGTTGCATAATGACTATGTAATCTGGATTAATAACGTACCTAGGATAAAGTCAGAGAAGAACCTCTGCACCAAAAATTCACTTCTGGAGCCAAATGTTCTCCAGGTGCTCTGTGAACCAAAAGGGTTTGGGCTGAGCCCACAGCTCCAGGTCAGAGACCCCTGCCATAATCTGTTGTGTTTTCTCCCTAAAGAATGGTGGTTTTATCTCCATACCAGACATGAAATTCAGCATAAAATACAGAAGTGAGCTAACTGCAGTCGTATGATGCTTGCGTTTTTACAGGAAGACTCTTCACAGTTTTATTTACGAAAACCCAGCACCTGTGTATGGGGAGTAGTAAAGTTTTAGTCATAGAGAATCAGCAAATCAGGATCTTTCGCAACTCTTATTGGTCATGATGAATACAGACAGAATTATTATTCATATTTTTATCATCACTTGTTTTTTAAATATGGAGACCAGCATTAAACTTCAGCGTTCACCTGACATGAAGGTAAAATTATACAGACGATCTGCCTGCACGCTGACCCCAGTGCCAGCTCCTTTGTACTGGAGCCCGCCACAAGAAGTCAGGATCTCTTCAGAGCTTCAGCTCTTTTCATTTTATGCACAATCACACTTGAGCGGTGACAAAATTTTGCTGCAAATGGCTTTAATGGTACCGTAAATGAAATGTTCTCACGTCGTTTTCTATATTCACGGTATCGTGGCCATACATACAATATAGGTACACAAGTAATTATATTCTCTGCTCTGCTTAGTCTAAGTCAGTATTCCCAGATACATGCCTTACTCCTCCTTAAGCTAATACTTTTCCTGAAGTATGTGTCAGGAATGATATATTTACAGATCTACAATACTTTTTGTAAGCTACCAAAGATAATCCTGTACCAGTTAAAGGACATGTGTTCACAAAGGTATTTCGAGAGATTATACCTAAAACTTAAATCATAAGAAATAATAGAAAATCATAGAAAAAAATTGTTCTAAGTAAACCTGTTTATTAATGGTCTTTACAGCATTTTCAGTATCTTCAGAAAGAGATCAAATACAGTGGAAGATAACAACCCTCCACTGAAGAATAAAATCCTGTCTTTTCCATATTTATTTCAGTCAGAGACAGTTTGAATAATTTTTTTTTTACTCTACAAAAGGATACCTCTAACATATATTCCTTTTTTCAAAAGAGGGTCATATTCAAGCAGCACAAGCTACTTCAACAAATTTACTTGAGTGAAAAGGAAAGAAAACCTCTTAGTATTAAAGCACTGTACCATGGCAAGGCACCCAGTGTGCTGCACTTGGACATTCTGATTGCTTCGAGACGTGTGAAATATCTGCTCACAGCTCAGTGCCTCAGAGTCAAAACCAGAAAATTCAGCGGTGTCCTTACAGCAAACTTCTTTGGTTCTTATTATACAAGGAAAAAATAAACCAAACATCAGTGGCCTGTAATGGATGCACTTTTCTTTTATTGAATTAAGAACAAAATGCTGAAATTTGTGCTGCAGGTGAAGATTCGTAGAAGGTTTGTTCCAAATATATGTATTTTTTTCTCTTTGTCCAATACCTCACACAGGCCTCTGAAACTACATTCAACAGTGAAGCACGGGAAGGTACTGGGGAAACAAACAGATGCAAAAAGCTCTGAGTTGCCTAATCAAAGTGACTGTTAGTGGATTAAATGCAACACCCTGCCTTGTTTACTTCAGCATTTTCTATGAGTTTCACACTCTACACAGATTTTCAGAGTCCCAAATATTTTTGTGCATCTGTTTCTCTACACTGAAACTCACCAGATAGCTCTAGCAGCCAGGTAGTTGGTGGCCTTCAGGTACTTCACTTGCCTACAAAGGCAACGGCTGCAAGTGTACCTTAAAATCATTACCTTTGAAAGAACCAACATTGCTGTGAACTTGGTCATCCACAAGTTTTCATGTGAACACCTGTTAGAAGTGAGTGGTGATGGTCCTAACTCTTGCACTACCGGGGACAGAAGAAAATGTCTGTTGCCCCTGACAAAGCTTGCCATTTCCATGTTTTCTGCATTTTATCACTCTGAAGCATTCATACTGCCTTTTATTTACTTTCACTGAGTGTCACTTTGGCCCGCTTGCTGAGCCAAGACTACACACTTTTAACTTTGCTTTTTACCTTCAAAAAGCTGCAGATTGTTCACTTTTTAGAATATATGCAAGTACCAGACCTATTCTTACATCTTCTAGCAAGTGTAATTTAAAGGAAATATCTGCAATACCGCAAAGGTATAAATATTTGGCCCGCTAAGCAGCGTGCAGAAAGCTAGCTGGGGACAGGTGGATACTGGTTTATACTCGGAGGTTCTTGACTGCTGACAGAGAGAAAGAAATCTTGGTGCCCAAGTTGTCCTCTTCTCTTCTTCCTCCTTTCCCTGTCCCCCCAGAAACTCCCTGCTGGGTACAGCAGTAGGAGCACCGGGTGACATCGATATTTCTTCATCTCTCAGGAAACCTACAAGCAGCTTTCAATGCTCTTGCACTGGAGGTTGCCACTGGAGGGTGTGCTGTGGAGGCCAGAGTACCCCAATAAGACAGGAGCAAGGTTGGAAAAACAACAGGAGCTCCTGGGGCTCACTTCGGGCTGGAACAACCGTGTAAAGCAGCAACCTGGGCAGCACTGGTGTGAGGCCCAACCTGAGCCTCAGCAGCTGGTGGCTGGCATCTCCCACCCCAAAGCTCTCCTCTGCCTCACCAGGCCCCAGCATGGCCCCTTCTCTGCGGCCCGTCCACTGCTTTTTGTCCACCAGCGGGTGCCAGAAACGGGACCTGAAGCACCAGGACCGATGCTCACCTCAGCAGCCAAGCTTGCCCCTTGCAAGGCCCTGGGTGTCCCTGGACTCAGGCCGTCCCTTCAGGAGCGTCTCCCACAGCAGCAGCAGAGCATGAAACGTCCCGGAGTCACACTTTACTTTGGCCAGCAGAAGAAATAAAAAGCCCTGCAGTACATCTAGTGCCTGTTACCATCAAACTCCTCAATCTTCTCCCACTCAAGCACTCCTCCTGCCGCAGTGACGCGCGCAGGAGCTGTCATGGAGGCGTGTGAGACGTGACATTGGTGTGTCCCCCTGCCGGCGCCATCCCACCTCACACACACCCCAGTGCCCGAACTGCCTGCAGACTGACCCCACAAGAGGACAAAACCAAAGCGCAGCGCTGGGTTTCCCACCGGCCTGTTTTCTTCACGGCGGGCTGGCAGGGGAGTACGCCACGTGCAAGGCAGCACGGTGCGAGCAAGGAACACCAGCAACTCTGACTGGTACCAGTTTTAGCTGCTGGTGAACCACAGCCTCAGGACTGACATCTGACCACTCTCGTCTCGTCCCGTGTTTTTCCAGTGCTCCTCCTCCCTGCAGTCAGGCTTGGCTTTCACCAGTTCCCCCAAGCTTCAGCCCACTGTCGTAAGCTGCTCTGTTTTGAACAGCAGCCACGGAAGGTTTAACAGCCCTTCATTGTCTCAGGTCTCCGAGATAAGTAACAGAAACATGCAGAAATTCGAGATGTGCTTCTCGGAAAACGTCAATAGGAATTTACAAGGGATATACAGGGATTCCCAAAAGCATCCCAAGCAAACAATGGCAGCTGGATGCCATTTGCCTTCCCTGGATGGTTACCACCTCAAAGCTACACGTAAAGGATTTCCCCATCCTCTGACCAGAGGCAATGAAATCTCTGACCTTGCAAGAATCTGAGGCAACAGAAACCAAACATTACGGTAACTGCTGAAATCATCTGCAGTAAGTTTTCACCCTTGTATGGATTTTTTTCCTCAGTTTAAAAAAAAAGAGATTCTAACCTAGTACTGTAGCCTTCAAGGTTGTGCTCACCCATAGAGAACAGTTTTCTGTATTTTAAACCTTCAAAGTCAATGTCAAACAAGTGTGAATAATTCTTACACCTACAAAAAAGGAATTTGTTTCTAATGTCTTCTGGTTTTAGCCCTGGTATCTGCTGATTATCTTTTAACATTTACCTCTCAGATGCTTGTGAGCAGTAGCAAGAGGTATCGCATAGTGCAACGGGCTTAGCATCACATGTGCCACATCTGCGTAATACAGGCAGATGAACAACAGTGCCTTGTGGGGAAACACACAAGTGACGGCAATACATTTGTACATACTTGAAAATACAGTCTACAAAAAAAATCAGCCTTGTTTTCATTAAATTTATTAAATAGTTTTTTTCAGCCAGCCTTATACTTGTTTGTTTCACACATTATAATGCACACATTGCAACTTAGTAGTCCTCCTAAATTAGACCTCTCAAATCCATCTGTCTTACTGGCACTCAAGTTTCTTACACTACACTACAGGGAGACTTCGGATCTGAAGTTTGTCTGTTACCTCAGAACAGCGATAGACCAAATTAGATAAGCAAAGTGTCACTGCAAGATCAGACCGCTCTGGTATCAAGCGGTTTTAATTCCCACTTGAAGTTACACAAGATACACACGTACTTACACACAGTCCCTCTGAAACCCCAAAAGTGGATCACGACTCTCCATCCTGCACACGGGAGCAATGCTGCCCTGGTCTTTGCGAGCAGTGGAACACAATATTCTGTCCTGCACGGCAAATCCAAGCCTCCTGCCACAGGTTTGCAGTCCTACAACAGGCATGCTTTCCTTTGCTACCTTTCCCAGAGCTCTTGTCAGGAATTTCTTGAGGACTGCAGAGCACAGGTTGAAGAGAACTGAGCTTACTGAAATAAGGAAAAACTCTGTTATCACCAGGGGTTTGCACAAGCGGAGGGGAACGGGATAACTGTGATTTTCCACAAATCAACAGCTCGCCAAAAGGTGGTTTAAGAGGACAGATACCCCCACCAGCAGCTCTGGGAGCACTTACATCCCTCACCCACCAGGACGAAGGCGCAAGGTGCAGCGTGGCACCGCACAAGCTACGCGGTCACCAGCCGACAACACCCCAGCGCAAGTCACTGCTTACAAATCAGCCCATGGCTTCAAACCGGCTTTAATTATCAGACTGTTTCCCCACATCAAAATGCTAAGCAAGAACATCGTGTCTCAGGACAGTTGCCAACAGGAAGGATCTTCAAAAAAAAAAAACGCGGGGGTGGGGGGACGACAGTGCTTAGAGAAGCCTAGAAAAGTTGAGCTTTAGCACAGCGCTAAGCAAGAGGAGCACAGCACAAGGCCTAGCAAGCTCCTTCTGCCTCATTTTAAACCTCCCTAAAGACCTAGTTATTTTATACGTATGTCAAATGTGTTCAAGAATTATTTTTTTTTACACCACTGTATGATGTCAAATTAAAGGAGAGGCAAGTCAGGCTGAATTATTTTAACTAAATTAAAAACACGCATTGCCTTCACACGCTGAGCGCGAGGTCTTTGGATGGCAGACAGCTGTGACTGGATGGCCTCTGCCTGCCTGAAGTCAAACGGAGAGTGTGATGCCACAACATCAGGAACACTGGACACCTGTGGTTGCCATTTTACTGTCTGTTATATCCATATGAAAAGGAAAAACCCAGTGACCAGTGTGACCCTAAGGGCCATCTCTAGCCTGACAAATGCCACAGGAGCCCCGCCTGGCATCAAAGGCATGAGACACCACAAGAAACTACAACAATTCAGACGGCGCTTTTAAAACCTATTTAGAGTTAAGGCAACCATATCTCCATTTAGGCACCCAGACAATCACTTTCTCCTTCTCAGAGGTAGGAAGCGTTAAGTCTGACTCAGAAATTAAGTGAATTAAGCGTCAGAAATGGGTGTTCAGTGCGTTTCTTACTTCTGTTTTTGCTTGTGCTGATACTTCCTCAGCACCTGCCTCTACCAAAGCTTCACAGCCATCTTAGAGTAGCAAATGGCGGATGCTTGCGCATGAAGGAGCAAAGTTAATTTGCTTTTAGGGGAAGGAGCCGGTGGGTACTGCTGCCTTTACTGCTGTAGATCTCCGAGATGTCCTCCAGCGAGGAACCTGGGGTGCCTTCTCATCCCTGCCGGAGACAGCAGGGTGCCTGTTCCAGCCAGCCCAAGACAGGCTCAGGCCCCAAGTGAAAACACCAAAGGAAAAGAAGAAAAGAAGTCACCCTGAAGTAAATAATAACAAACATCCCCAAACATCTCGCTGTACGCCTCAAACTCTGTCACTGACACCTTGTAATTAGAGGTGGATAGAAAAGACTGAACGTAGATGCATATATAAACAAATTTAGGGGAAGAATTAAATACACTGGCTGTAATTAAACATGGTCTGTTCCAAGACTACAACAAACCAGAAGCTCAGCAACACTTACATGGTGTTTTTCCCCAAAACAGTGGCCCAGAATGGTGTCATGGGACAGTGGAGGGTTGCAGCTATCTGACAGCCCTGCCTCAGAGTTTAGCTTTAGCTTGCCACAGCACAGATAGTGCCTTGTTTATAATATAATTTCCGTTCTATTTCCTTTTCCATTGAGCAGCACAAAGCTGATTGTCTCTGTGCCAGACAGGGGACAGTTGAGCAGAATATGAAAGCAATCCATTTTGAGACGGTAAGGTATGGCACAGCTTTTCACAACTCTTCCCCTTTCCTCCTTCCTCCTTCCCCACAAAATTCAGCCTGGATTTCTTAAACGCAGCGTTCTGAAATTATCTGGCAATAAAAGGAAAAACCTGAAGTTTGGACCCACTTGCCATGGGAGTATGTAAATCCAGGCAATGGGAACCGAGACACCTGCCAGTCTATTTCGAATACCTGTGAGCACCCAAACCCAATAACTGCTTCTAGCCAAACATACACAACCAGCTCCCAAATTTCCCTATGAGAAATTATTTGCTCCACCCACGCTGTGTTTATTTCAGCAGGCAACACGACAGCACTCACCTATCGGGATTAAGTCAGCTTTCTTAGGGGAATTACAGGGTTTGCTACCTTCATGTTTTGTAAACGCCAGCTAACGTGGTAGGTAGGACAGTGTCTGTGCCACTGATATTTGCAAACGCTGACAGTTCTCCCGACTTTAATAGCAACTGCTGAGTTCTGACAGCGACTACATGCCAGGCAGGCCCTTATTTAGCAGCTTGTATCTTCATTTAGTTACCTAAATGGAAACAGCCACGAAACAAAGGCAGATAGATTTGTTAGGCATTAATCCCAGGATGCCTATTGGGAGGACAGGACTCACAAATACTTCTCCAGGCTTTTAGAGACATTTCAGTACATTGAGAGGCAGCCTCTGTCTCCTGAATCTTTTGCATTCTTACCATTAAGTTAAAACCTAATCCAGGTTTTCTTAATGTAGGGCATGTAGCCCGTGACAAGAGTTATTAAAGTTAGGAACATTGCAACAGATGACCTCATGTACATCCAAACCCACACCTCTCCTGTATCAGCTGTGTCAATCTCCTTACACTACGTAATTAGTTATGCTAATTTGTGTAGAAAAAGAAATTGTGTAACATAAACGAGGATTAAAGAGACGTACTAGCCACTCGCAACCTTTGGCAAGTCCTGCCACTCCGCTCTACCCTCACGGGACGCGCACACAGCTCGGCATACACGGCTCCTATCTCGGAACACAGCACTCCACGAAATCCCAAAACAACCTCTCCTTCCAAAAATAGGAAGAGCCTTAAGAGACGAAAAAAGGAAAATCTTACCCGCTCTTGTGAACTGCACTTTTTAGGACAAGGAAAGTCTGGATCACGTGTGTGGGGCTTTTGGTGGTTTTGGTTGTTTGTTTTTCAAAAAGAGGCCCAAATTCAACTGCTGTGAAGGAAGAGCATTATGCTTTTTTATGCTTATGATCCACCAGCTTAGAGCTTCCAGTTCATGCTTAGAGCTTCCAGAACCAGAACTGCACGCTCTGTAGCCATCCAAAAGTGCTGTGGGGTCTGGCCAGGCTCGGATGCGGGCACACACAGCTCCTGCTGATCCCCCTGAGCTGAGCGCAGAATTGGGCCAACAGCCTGCCTTACGCTACCCCACCATGTGCACCGAGGAAAAAATAGAGTGGGAATTAATAGACCTGTGAAGGAATTCCAGGCAGTATATCGAAGCCACGGACTGTTACGCTGGCAGAGAGTGAGAAG
The DNA here is from genome assembly GCF_009769625.2 of Cygnus olor. Lineage (NCBI taxonomy): Eukaryota > Metazoa > Chordata > Aves > Anseriformes > Anatidae > Cygnus > Cygnus olor. Next base: position 68,764,124 of record NC_049172.1, on the reverse strand, counting down.
GGAAGGCGGCACAAGGTGCAAGAGGAAAGCACGTATTGTTCCATTCAGAAGGCACCGTCTGAATTTGGGACCAGGCCACATTATACCCAGTGCAAAAACAGTGTAAGCATCCAGTGGAAAGGATTTAAAATAGAGCTAGAGGTGCCGACACAGCATGGAGGGGATGGAGCAAGAAACAGAATACCATCACCTCCTGCAGTCTAGGTTGCTCCCTCAGTGTCTATCTTGACCAGAGATGCTGGGTCACCAGAAACATTGTGCTCAGAACGTGCCTGGGAGAAAATAACCCTCTCTCCTGGAAGTTTGGCAAGTCCTGAGCACAGAGCTCATCTTGCCTTAAACAGCCGAGCCACGCTGCTGGCTTGTGGGTGCATTGTGACCTCTGCACACCGTGGTAGGCACCGCTTCTGCGCTCCCAGTGTTCGCCTGTGGGCTCCCACAGACAGGACTGGTTGGGATTCAGTCGAGGATTCCCATCGTGTTACGCAGGACTAGCTCCAGAGGCCAGCTTCTTAAAGCCCATTAGCTGCCTGAATACCTTAAGCAAATAAATAAATAAATCGAGTTGCAGTTTCCTTGCTCAGCTGTAACTAAGCAAGCTTAAAAGGAAAAACACTTTTTTCCATATCTGGTTCAGCAAATCTCCTCCAGTTAACAGAGCAGTCACCGGCGGGCTTCTCTCCCCCTCTTTGCAGGGTGTAAGCACCTAGCTGTTGTCTGTACAGTCCTGAAGCACCTGGAAGCCTGCCCCATCGCTCTCTGATCTGTACAAGAGCCACCACTATACCATGGTGGATAAGAACTGGTCCTGTCAATTAGCAGATGCTGAGAACGTAAACCACCTCTCACACAGCCCATTAGAGGCAGACACACAATGGGCTCATGTTTGGAGAGAGAGGGATGAACAAACGCAAGTGGAAAAAACACGCGCACTTGGTTTCTCGCCCATCTGCCTTCTGCTCGCTGCTTGTCTGGCCAGGAAGCACGAGGCATTTTGGAGCCCGAGCCCATACATAGGCCCTGTAGCGCAGAGCCTACTTCAGCAGGAAAAAGGACAGGACAATTTGGTCAAGAGAGTACTTTAGTCCGTTTTTCATTGCTGAATAAAAGCTTTGCCCAAAGCACGAGGATGTGTGTATGTCTGACACCTGGAATATAACTTCCTTAGCCGCCTGATTTCCAAGCTTCATCAGCTTAATGCACTCCTCCCTTCCAGAAGGGCAGTCTACATGGGAAAGCTCTTTTGTCGGGAGTGTGTAACCTACGTCACGTTGCTGTGGGCCCCGAAAAGACAATACTTCAGTGCACAGGCATTTACAATAGCTATTGCAGCACGTTGCGCACGGCGAGTCACAGGTCCTGACATCTGCTGAATACCGAGAGACGGGGAGAAGGTGAGGGAAGAACAGCACCACAGTGCGAAGCTCTAAACCTTCTGATTCCTTTAATTCCATGGATTCATCAGACTCAAACATGGGACAACTCAACAAAACCACAGGATTCAGTTTTTCAGTTCTGTGGGTCCGGTTCTTTGAAGACTTTGCTAAACAAGCTCCAGTAAAAAAAACCTGCTTATAGCAACTTAAGACACAAACCCCACCACATGCTTTGCTCCTCAGTTGGAAGCCTGAGGTTAAAGTTCAGGCAAAAAGGGTTTGAGCCAGCTGTGGCAACACCATTCATTCACTTGACTGCTGCAGGTGGGATCCTCCAGGAGGCAGAAGCAGCCTGGAGGGGAGCAGGTACCTGAATCATGGCTCCTGCCCGCTCCCAAAGGCGATTCAGCCTCTTAAGACACTACCTGCAAAGGTATCTTTATTGCAATTCATCTGAAAACCTCTTTACACCGACCAGATGGCATAGAAAGTCTTTGGCTTGGTGGGAAATTAACAGTATGGAGGTTAAGTTCTGCTACTAAGCCCAGGTGGTTGCCCAAACTAACGTAGCAGCCACGTATGGGGATGGTTTGTGTATAATCTGCACGCGTCCTAGCGATGGCAGCAGAGGTTACAGACCCATTACAACAATGATTTCTGTACCAGGTCAGCAAGACCCATCCAGTTCAGCAATCTCTGGGCAGCAGCAGCCAAAACTGGATGTTAAGGAGAAGCATTAAACTGACAAAGGAGTGAAGTGTGCTGTTCTGTACTGCAAATTAATCCCGTCGCTCACAGAAGCGATCCCACCCTCCCTGAGCTGGCATCAGGGCGTGCCTGCGACAGGCAGCTGGATCAGGACAAGGAACCGGCTGAAAAAGCAAACTTCTCCCTTCCCTGCCACGTCAGGAGGCAGCAGGACCACCAGCAGCCGGGCTGGATTAAGCTCACGATGGCAGCCCAGCAACAGGACACGTAGCAGGTGATCCTTCTGGGGAAGCAGCCTCGCGTCCTCAGCCTCCAGCGGGCACTCAGGGGATTTCCTGAGCCAGCAGCCGCACCGTAACCTCGCAACAGGATGGATCGATGCAGTTGTATCTTTTATGCTGCACAACGGTACCAGCTGTGATGGCAATCTGCGATTTGGAAAAGGCAGCTTGTAATAAAAATAAACACTAAGTGTTGTTTTGCTATGCTATTATTTCAGTGACCTTTCAGTTCTGTATCAAAACCTCCAAGTTTATCAGCAACTGGCGATTGCACCCTTTTTATTAACCCTGCCATTTAGTAACACGAAGAACCACAGACAGAATTTCGAGACCACTCTCTATGCACTCTCCAAACTCAAAATAACCCTAATGGGGGAAATTAATGTAACGTAATCGTGAATGTAATTGTGCTCCCGGCAAGCTCATCCGCGCTCCTTTCATGAGAACCGATGATCTATTAGAATTTAACTTCAGAGGCACCTACTCTTATTTATCAGCTAATGCTGCACGTCATAATTCTTCCGTCAAAATACAGATATTTAAGCAAACCCTCTATTTATATACAGGTATCTGCTTCATACACATGATGGTGCAATATAACAACATTTGCCTGGCAAGATTTTGGGTTTAAGGACTGCCCAAAGCACTACACAGAACTCAGGAGCACGTTACCTTCTGCACGCGTGGGAACACACTTTCACTCTCCCCCTGATCAGCACCATAAAACGATATATATTGGGCTGTATATAGAAAACCGTATATATTAGGCTATATTACCCATTTCAGGAAGGATTGTTTTCTTCTACTAGAAGGTGCTTGCCGTGAAGATGCTGCAGTGCTGGGCACCGCCGTGTCCGTCTGCCCAGCGACATGAACCAGCACCCTCTTCATTACATTCCCAGTGCCTCCCAGGGATTTACTGTCTTCAGGAATGCACACAGGATGATTCCTACCACTGCTGATCCACCCCTTTCCCTCCTTCTTGATTAAAAACTGAATAAAACTCAGTTTATAATAAAATCGGCTTGGCAGAGGCAGGAGATAACTGTCCATCCAGATCAAGCCTCACCGCATTCACCCAGCCAAACAAGTTGCCAGCTTGGGGACAGCAACACGTGGCCTGCCCATTTCGAGGAACACTACAGCAGATGCTTTTTATTAATTTCCTCACTAACTCTGAAAAGCTGTGCTTTAAAACCATCCAGTTTCGTGAGCTGTTTTCAAAGGCTTTGCCATCAGAAGGACAAGATCTTGACCATGCAGAGCTCCTCACAGCCAGGCAAAAGGAGTGGAATCGCTCTGTCAGAGATGCCCGAAGTGTCAGCCCCAGTGCTCCTGTTCAGGACTCCCCCTGCTTTGGACAAGCAAGGACGCAGGGAAGCGCCACTTCCTCCTGCAGTCCTGCACGAGCTGCAGGGACAAGTCCAACACGAAGAGCAGAGGGCAAATGACTCACTGCCTTCATGCCGCGGTGATCTCAGTGCAATCTTGAGAGGGCCATACCTCGCTTTTTCATGACTTAGTTTCAATGAATGCAAAGAAACGAGATTACGCCGTGTCGTTTTAAGATGCTCCGGTCCCCTAGGGGTTCTTGTTTTTACACTGGGAAAGCTGAATTCCTCGGTATAGCTGTCAGGTTAGATTGACTGAGAAATATCCGTGCAGAAAGTCATGATTACCGATGCACTTGCTATTTACGTTGCTCACTGAAGGCTTACTGATACAATGCTCTGGCTAGAAACATAAAAATACATGTATATTATCTGTTGTATCATCAGAAACTGGTTAAATTTGAGTGCTGTTCTGATTGACATCCCTTCAATTATTAAAATATCTTCTAGAACATCACCTTTCCTCGGGACAGATTTCTTTCCTCCCTGCTTTTTAGTTAGGGTGGGTTTCTGTTTCACAGTTCTGAGATGCAAACCTTAATCACAGCAAACCAAAACAGGACTGCCGTCACATGGACAACTCCTTAGAGAGTGTCACTGTAACAGACCACATCCAAGTTCTGTATCCTGTTGAGAGTAAAATCAGAGAGAAAGGAATTTTACATACAAACTGCTAACAAACACTTGACTGTAGTTTTAGTCTGAAGTCTACCACTTAACGAAGAGTTTCTGCTGGAATTTTGTCTCTGTTTCCATTTGTCTTCCTCTGAGCATCCCCGCAAGAGCGTACAGACGACTAGCCCAGCAGTAGAAGATGCAAATCAAAGTAGTGGTGCCAAACAGCACCACCTGCACTCACAGAGAAAGCAACTGCTGACGTCAAAGTCAGAGATAAAACCTCCCATGAGCAACACAGACGCAGAACGTGGAGCGGCACCGTGTACCCACAGATGGCTACGAGGCTCTCCGGTTAGCGCCAGCTCTGGCTACCCTCATCCAGGAAACAAGGGCCCCGGTAAAATGAAAACCATTTCCCTGCCCTCCGGCTCGCAGCCCACGCGAGGGCCGGGGCCAGGAGGAGGACGTGAGCAGCCATCTCCTCGCCTCCTCCCCGTCGAGCTCCTGGGAGATAACCAGGCACACCTCGGCCAGAAGCGTCGCGGCTGGGCTGACTCAAAGGCGCTGGGGCTGGGAAGGATCCACCTCCAAAATCAACAGGCAGTGCTCCACAGCTGGCAGGGCAGGGCTGCGTCGGGGGACGTGGCCGCCGCTGCAAGGACCAGCTGCTGCAGGGACCGGCAACGGCTGTGAATCATTAAACTTTACAAGATGCTTGACGGGGTTTAAGGCAGTTTTGGTAAAGCGGAGCGAAGAACAGTACGATCGGTATTATCAGCTCGTAAAGCCACGGGGCTGGAGGAGGGGGCTGGTAGAGGAAAAAATTTACAGGAGTCCTTCAGACCAATACATTGGGTAACCAGAACCATGCACACTTCATCTGCTTTGGTGAACATTTTTTTTTTTTTTTGGTAAATCCAAGGCACCTGCACTATTTTGCAAGTTCACACCAATCACCAGGAATAATAAAATCTGGCTCCAAGGGACAGTGTAACTTCAGGAGGTACAGCAAGCAGCAGCAGTTACAAGTTCTAGTTGTACAGTCCCGAGACACGCCTTGCTGTTTACCTATTTTGACCTTGAGATGACAGAGAAAAAAATCCAACACGGCAAATACTACACAGCACACTACTACGCAGGTACAACACAGAACTGAAAGCGAGAACAGAAATTGGACAATGAATAGATCCCACTTCTGCCCCTGCATCTGCTGCACCCGACGTGCTGCGCTGCTTAAACATGCCAAGGCAGAGCAGAGGAAAGGAGAGGCAGCTCCATGCTCGGGTTATAAAAGTGACTGGGAGCAAAAAGAAGGAATACGCAGGTTGGATGATGAGAGGAATGACAGAGCAGAGGGAAAGGAAGAAATAGAAGAGAATATCTGGAAAGAGGATGGAAAAAAAATAAAAGACAGCGATAAAGAAGCACAGCTGGGGCAAAAGATTTAAAAAAAATTTAAAAAACTGTCAGGGAAGGGCAGAATTTTGCACGGAGTTGTTTTCTGGAGGGATCTGTCAGCTGATTTCCCTGCCGTAGCCACGGCACTGCGTTCTGCAGCCCAGGCCTGCATCTGCGAGCAGTTCCTCTCATCTCCAGCTGACCACGTGGCTATTAGGCAGGGCTACAGTTTACTCATATTACAATTAAACTACAGGAAAGCATGTCGGCATGCAAGGGAAGTGCTGGCCGAGCTGCTACGTAACTGTGGCCACAGAACAGACTTTTAAAAAAAAAAAAAGCCCCAGTGAGTTCAGTCTTGTTGTGCCACCAACCACTTTCTGCACACTTAGAAGCAGGCGGATAGCTTGAAGTCATCCGTGTTCACACACAGCCCTGCCTTCTTTGGATCCGTGAAACCCCAAAAGCCACAAGCTAGCGAAAAAGGCCAAGAACTACCCAAAAGACAGCTTGCCCTGCTGCCTCGATGGAGTGCCAGCACGAGGACGGGCACCTTTGGCACGCTGCATCCTCAGGGCAGTGCACCCCAGGAGGCTTCCTACAGCTAAACTCCACCTGCGAACAAACCCTGACAAGATACAGCAGACATTTAAACAGTCTCTAAAAGCGTGCAAACACGGATCCTCTAAAATTCACATCTCAGGGACTAAAACATCCGCACAGCACCGAGCACCCCGCGCCAGGGCTGCAGCTTTCCAGCATGCACGCAGCTCTCTGGGCATGACCTGTACCAGCAAGGAAGCAGACCAAGGGGAAAAACGTCTGTAGGTATCAACACGCAATAGAAATTGCAAGGCTAAAACTAACTGTTCTCAAAGTATGCCTAAAGTACAACAAACAATCCCTTGTGGCACCTTGTTCCCTGAAAATCATCTGCCTCCAACACAACGCACCTCTAGGAAACAGGTGCTGCAAGCGGATTCATTGTTAGGAGCAGTACAGTTAACCACTTACAGCATTAATCAGTCAAAAACTAATTATCAGGGGCATTTAAAAAGTAACATACTTAACATAAAAAAACAAAGCAACGTTATACCTACTAGATTTAAGTTGACAAAAAAACAGCACTTAAATGATTTGGTGCAGAATGAATAATTGTCAAATACTCTTAATTAAGCACAGTCACTCTCATGTCAGCCATAACATCTTTTAATTTGCTTTATTCTCAAGACTTACCTATGTTTTTCTAGTTCGTTGTGTGATGACCTATTAAAAAAAAGAAAAGAGATATTAGAGAACAGGATAAATACCAAGACTTCAGAATATTAAAAAGCCAACGCCTGCGTATGTTGCAGAAGAGCTCTCTAAAATCTATACTTATAGGTATTATGAAACAGCTTTGCTGTGAAATTGGCTCACTTTTACATCCCTTAGATACTTCAAGGTACCAACTTCATTTCCATGAGTAAACCGTGGGTTTGTGGGGAATTATAATGAATTTGCATATATAAAGTTTTCAATAGATTCAGAGACTGAGTTGGACGTGAAAAAATGATCAGGTTAGTAATAAAAACAGCCCACAAGATCTTTATCTGCAAAGAAAAATTATGAGGGGGCAGAAAGCGTTAGAAGATCTAAACGGCAATGGGTAAGAGGAAAAAGCCCCCAGAAAGCTGGCTTCCAAGCCCAAGGAGAAGCAGAGGGAAAAAGCAGCAGCGAACCACCGCCATTGCTGTTGACATCTTTATGACAAGACAGAGGAATCCTCTGAATTCTTCCGAGCCTACAAACAGAAGAAAAAAACACAGTCCCTGAACTGACCACATCAGTACACAATTCTCCTCCAGGCTACTAGGATTCAAGATTTGTTCTTCCTCCCAGCTGATGCCCCTGGTTCTTTTGCCATTCGAAGGCAGCCCTAACTTCTTGGAGGACTTGTGATTCCCCCAACTGATTCAGCTGGAAATACCAATTTTATTTATTTACACGGCGCGGACTGAAAACACTCCCAAAATCAAGTCATTGTCACCACTTCAAAACCAGCAACTCCCCAGCCCGTTACTTTTGTCCAGCTAACTCCGCTTCCAGTACGTAAGGATCAAAAGACACATCAAGGCAGCAGCAGATCGCGGCAAGGCAGCTCTCCTACATCGTGCCACAACCCTGTGCCCGCCCTGGGCGTTACGTGCTGACAGAGGTGGCTGTGCTGAGGCCCGGGGTGCAGGCACTCGGTCCGTTCTCACCCGCAGGGCGAGCGGGGACACCTCGGGGTGTGAAATCCCTCCCGTGGAAACGCACGAGCTGCTCAGCCGCAGGATGCTCTGCCTCCCCCTGCATGCACGCGGGTGCCGCAGCAAACCTCGATGCACTACGAACGAGAGGGACAAAGAAAGGAGAGCTCACGCAAAGGAGTAACTATTGACCAAACCCACCCGCGATTCAGTGCACGCCGGCACAACGCCTCATCTCACAATGCGTTAAGTGGACGGCCCCTCTGCAGGTGAAACAGAACTCAAACACGTCCAAGGTTCAGCACTGATGCTAATCTGCTTTTGCTGGAAAGCATCCCGGCGTTGTCGCTAAGACATCAACCAGGTCAACCATTACCTGGTATCATTTTCTGAGTAGCCTAGGAATTATTTTTTTAACCTGATGCATCAAGTGAGCCACAGCCAGCTAATAGATGTGTTCCTCCAATGCCAGGCAAGTGGTCCTGAGCAACGCAGCCAGACCGAAAGCGGTTTAAAGATGCTCTGCGCTACGTCGACAGGTGAAGGTGAACTGAGTTTATTGCGGTTTACTGTCTTTGCCATACGACCACATAAGGGGGTGCTGTTTTTATTTTCCACTTTTACATCCACCGAAATAGATCACACTTTTGCTCCACAACAAGTAAACACTGCTATGCCAAACCAGCAAAAACAACAAACACACAGAAAAAACAAGTTCAGTCTGGAACCGCTGTCCCCAAACACAATGTCACACAGATGATGTTCACAGGGGACTCTGAAAGAGAGATAAAACATAGGTATGCCTAAAATGATCTTCACGGAGGGACCTCCCTCACTTTTTGAGGATTATACACGAGCTCGCCGTAGCCAAGCCTGATCCCCCTGGTTCACACCTGACTTTGGTGACACCAGCAGGAGAAGCACTGACCAAAACTGAAGCCAGATGCATCCCGGCCAGCTGTGGGGCCACAGCTGCACTCCCTCATCGTGCCAGGCACAAACGAGGGGCTACAAAGCAGTGTGCAAGCACAGGCACCAGCTGCACACTGCATGTAGCACCAGGAGGCTGAGCACCAGCTGATTCACACGCCGGCTGATTAACGCACCGCCTGATTAACGCGCCAGCTCTCAGGCCCAGCCCGGGAACCAAAACTGAGCGCACTGACATTTACCTGACAGCTGCTCCAGCTACAGAGCAGGCTAAATGCCCTACAGCCTGACAGGTCAGCTCTGACAATTCATTAGAAAGCACAGTGTGTTTGGTTGCTTTGGGAGGGGGCCTGGGGAAGAGATGAACATCTAAATACTATTTACTTTCTCCTTCTTCTGCATATCACAAGAATATCCACCTCCTTTTAATGCTACCTGAAGTGAGGGAAAAGAAAGTGAGAACTGGTCTGCAAGCGCTACCTCAATTTCAAAGTGGAGTCTTATTATTTCAGTAATAGGGAGTGGGCCAAGACTAAGACAACATATAAATAGACATCCATATAGAAGAAACAGGTCTGTGAGCGCAGTTTTCGGAGGAATGGTCTGCGGAACTCTTCAAAAGTGGCTGCAAGAGCAGGAAGACTTTTGGTGTTCAGGTTAAGTCCTTTACGTTGGGTTCTCCATGCAAGATCCTGGGGAGCTGGGGTAGCACTGGTACGTGAGAGGTGTCAGTGAAAGGGTTCAGCTGAAAAAGGGAACAAAATTTAAAAAAATCGTCAACAAAAAGGATTCAGCAAGAGATCGGGAGTGCCGCTGCTCTGCACCACGCAGCGATGATGACCACGCAGACTTGACCAGCGATGATGACCACGCAGACCTGACCAGCGATGGCACTGCTGACCTGAGGCACCCCTAACACCCGTTCAACGCACGCCGAGCAGTTAACCACCTACGTAGCAGCACTTGTGTTCTCTTGGCGAATGAACTGTCAAACGAAGGCTTGGAAGAAGGGGGAGGAACCAAGTAAATTCCTGTTTTGTTTTTGCAAGATGCCGCAACATTTCCAGGAGCACTTCCCCAGCCTGGGATCAGAGCCCCGTTCCCCTCCGCAGCCTTCCTCCCGAACCTGCGCCTGGACAGAGCTCAGCCCTTTGTGCAGGCGCTGTCACAAGGATGAGACAAACACAGAAAAGAGCCCTCCAAAACCCAAGCGACCTCCTACCGCTGAGCTGATGAGAGACCCCGCTCCTCCTCAGAGAAACCCAGGCTGGCTCCAGCCAGGGAGCCAGCTCCAGGCTGCGGGTCACCGATACGCTCCCAGTTCCCAACGCCTTCTGCAGCACGATGGTGAGCAGAGCTGGCTAGGCATCGGCGTGCTGAAAACACAGGCGAACATCCTGCATGCACCAGGGCTTTCAGGTAGAGGCAGGGCTGGGCAGGCGCTGCACAAGCCACGTGCAGAGGGCAACACAAAGTCACGCAACCCGGCGGCGTCGGAGGACACAACCCCACCTCAGGTTGCGCAGCACTCGCAGGGCTGCCAGAGCAACAGGCAGTGTAAGAACTGAACCGCCTGCATTTCACATGTTGTCCAGGCCAAGGGAGCAAGGACAGAGCAAGAAGTCGTACGGGATGCTGCACGTGAAGCTTCTGTATCTGATTCCAACTCCTGATGTGCTGCGGTGCGAGCGCACAGCTCGTAAACCTCGCCATCTTGCCGCTGCCCTGGATGTCACCTCCACGTGGCTTTTCCCTGTAAGGATCCTGATCCACTTCCAGGGAATTCCTTGTCCTCACCCATCATCTGCCATGGGACACACACGAAAATACCAGGCCCTGCAGCACGTGGGGCCAGGACGAGCGTAAGACCAAAGTGCGGGCACGCAGGCGTCCCGCCTCTGCGAGCTGCTCCCGGGGTGTTTTTCCATTTGGTTTCATCTGGGCACACCACTCACAGCCTGCCGGTACGGAATTAATCCGCCAGAAATGGCTTCTGCATTCTCCTCATAGCACACGCGGCACGCTCCCTCGTGCACAGCTCTGGCTCCTGATGCAAGCTGGCGCTGCCACATGCTCGCAGCAGCGAGCTCGGAGGCACTTCTCAAACATCGATGATTTTTCCCCCGCCCCCCCCCCCCCTCGCTTACTTGAAGGCTGCAACTCCTCGGCGTTCCAGGCTCCTCGGCGGTGACAGAGCAGTTGGTGAGATTTAGCATATCAGGACTAAAACGCATCATTTTAAAAACAAACACGGTGCTATCGATTGCTGCCCCTCTGCTGAGGGTTTTAGGGAAGCAGACCCAGGGGGATCCAACCAATTCAGAAAGCCAGGCAAAAAAAGCAGAGGAGTCATCTCCACAGCCTGCTTCACGGTGTTTTATTCTCAACCTTCCATAAAATAATAATAAAAAAAAGATAAAGAAAAGAAAAATCAGGCTCTGGTCCCTCAGCTGCTTGGCGTGGGCATGGAACAACATCTGCACGGAGCAAGGGGCTTGCTCTGCGGGGCACGGGCTGCCTCTCGCCGCGAGCCAACACTAACAGAGGAATTCGGACACGAAGCTCTGTTTTCATTTGAAACACCAAACGCAGCTTTCATCCTTTTCTGCCCATAACCCTTCACCAGAGCACGGCACCGAGTACGAGTCTATTTATGTAACACTCCAACAAAAACACCGATTTTGATAGATATAGGAGATATATTTATAAACGGGCGCTTATTTTGCTTTCCTTCCCCCCCACCTTCCCTAAAGCAGCTCCTAAATTAACACGCCAAGCGCCGCACCGCTGACGTCCAATTCCTTTCTCTGCAAGTCAATTTATCCGTGACCTCAGTAGACTGGCATCTAACGCCACGATTTCAGTTTTCGTTTTACCTTATTTCTGACCCTTTCACGGCAGGGACATTCGGGGGCTGACACCGCTCCTCCTCGCACTCACGCACAGCCCAGGCCATCGGGGCTTGGTGGTGTAAATCCTCCTGGCCCAGCACTGCGAAGGGTACAAGCAGCAGGGCGTCAAGCCCTCTGGATCCTCTGTGTGCTCTGGCACTGTCACAAAGGGTGCTGCCCACGGGGCGAGCATTTCAAATCCTCTCTTCTTCCCCCTATTTCTTGTTTTCTACAAGCACCGAAACATTTGGGCTTTAGGGTGTCACTACAGATGGGGAGCAAGAAAGCCCGGCTACCTGCAGGCCGAGGCGGTTTCCTACCCAAGTGCCCTGCCTCGCTGGCACACGTCACCGAATTTCAGATCTGTGTCACGCTCCTCCTCGGCACGCCGCACGCGTTACCTGCCCGTGGCACTGCACCAAACGGCAATCAGCTGAAGGCTTGCTATTACCATTTCCAAGGCACAATCCCCCTAAATCCAGCTGTTTGTTTTATGCCTTTTCTTTAATTCCAGCTAGACGTTAACAAGAATTATTAGACTGCATTGCACTGCTTTGGGAACTCCAGCTACTGCTCCGCGAAGAGGAGACATTTATTATCCTGCGGTCAAGTACATGATAAGTATTTGTGTAACAAGATGTGACCTAGGTTTACCTCTCCTCCCCCCAGAAGTCAATTACAGGCTTCTGCTTTTCTCAAATCTCCTGTTCTCCTTGCAAAACAAGCAGGCAGTTTCATTTGCCAGAGGATTTTGGTCAAAACTATTGGAGGAGAACAAGTCTGAATCTCAGCAGAAGACACTGCAAAACAACAAACTGGAGAGAGAAAACAAAGCAGTTTGGTTTGTGTGACATGGGGAAGGGCATGCTGTAGGAAAGCCGGTAGGAAGAAAACACAAAATCAAGTAATTTAATGTAGAAGTGAAAAAGATGGCTAAATACAATGTCTGATAGCCACTAACCATGCTGGGAACGCTCTGCTTAGCAATAAACACTTCCAAATTTGATCCGAAGCTATCAGTGGGCAAAGCAAAGCTGTTAAATTCCTGCAGTGGACAGAAGGCTTATAGATTTTGGTTGATTAAACGTGGTTATGCTGCTATTTTTCCCCACTGTGACCCCAAACCTGCCAAATCTCCTCCTCGTTCGATCACAATCGAGGAGCTGACCCCATTGCGATTGCCCTGCCCCAAGGGCTGCCCCCCTCCCTCCCTGCCCTGCTCCATCCGACGCCTTTTCCCTCCTTCCCTTCTCCCATTTTGCAAGAATGAGGAGGAAGACGTTTTTCACGCTTTAACAGACACGCACATATGTGTTTAGCTCATGAGGCACGAAAAACATATAATTTAAATATATATCTTATATACATAGCCTGATCAGATGATGTAAACGTGGGGAGCCGAGGATGCTGCAAGCAGCAGGATGTAAAAGCCGATGACGAAAACAACAACAAAACCCCTGCAGTTTTGAAACGCGCAGCTATCTGCTCCTTTCCTTCCCCTCCAACCTTAAGCACATACTTTTATGTAAGAAAAAAGAATAATGCAGCAATTAGGCATGAGCTTCAGACGTGCAGGCAATCGTGCCTGCCTCCATCTGATGCTCCGAACCCAGTGCATCTGGAAAATGGTCGAAGTGGCACAACACGGACAAACACTTCGCATCACCTACGGCCACTCCACGTCCTCTGAACTTTGGCCACTCGTCTGCCTCTGGTAATCTTTGAGTTGCTGAGGAAGACGTAGCTGTACTACCAAAAATTCAGGCTCTAGTCCACGGCTCAGACCCTACAGCTCCAAATAACAACAATAAACAGCGATGCTGGTGTACCTCATGCGTTTTAGACCGGGTGTTCACACGCAAGAATAATTTTTCCCCCCTCGAATTGAAGCTCACAGCCAAACCTGCGGTCGCTAGGAGCGGGTACAGCGCCGGTAAGTACAATGCAGAGGTGCCCACACAGCTCAGCCCCTGAAGGAGCAGGATGCTGCATTAAAGCACTGCGGCTCCGCTCCACACGCTGCCAGGCGAGCCCAGCAGCCGAGCTGAACGAGATCGACCCCGGCCACGGTGGTGGCTGCCTTCGGAGCCGCTTCTCGAGGAGCATCAGCTCGTCCCAAAGCACAAACAAGTCGCTGCTGATCACTGCGGCCAGAAGAACTGAAAGTGCAAGTAAATGCGTGCGCTGCATGCCGCTGGATGGCATTTCTGAAGGTTACCACTGCTACACGGCGAGAGACAGGGCAAAAGTCTGAGCAGGTAAATGCAAACCTCCAGTCAGAAAAAAATGCAGGATGCTAACTGCAAGCAGGCATGCATGTCTCAGCTTCGATAACGCCAGCAAATCTGCAAGCGGCAACCTTTTAATTCTGCTGTATTTGATAGATTACAAATCCTCTCCTAAAAACTCCTGAAAGCAGCTTACAGCTCAGACAAATAACTATTTTGCAGTGGGTGACAAGAGACCTAGGAAAGGAAATGATGGAATAATAGCTCTGTAAGTAACACAGATTTCCTGAATACCAGAGACAGAAGAAATCTGCAACTGTGAATTTCTTTTAAAGGCAGCAAGCATCCTTCATGACAAAATAATTAAAAACCTTCAGGAGCAGTGTCTCAGCAAAGTCCTGCTTTCCTTCTAAGAAGACTTTCTTTTCAAAATGAACTGATGACTTCTCTATACCCCAAGATGAGACAAAGAATTCAACTAAAACCCCGAGCTGTCGGACTGCAGCAATGCAAACCCCAGAAGGGTTCGCCTGACTTGCAGCAGGGGAACAATTCGCTTCCCCCATGACCACAGCAAGACACAGTGCTCAGCCACGGCAGGCAGAGCAGAAAGGCTCATGAGCTTGTGGTTTTATCGAGGAGGGAGCCCCTCAGCTTTTGATTTCAGCTTGCATCTTCGGCACCCCACAACCCTTGAGGGCCCTGCGGGATCCCCAGTGGGGGAACGAGACCAGCGGCCAATTTGGAAAACAAGTCACGTGCGAGCCGAGTTCATTTTAGGCTATCCTAGAGGAACCAGCGTCCGCCGTGCCGTGGGGCCACGCAGGCCCAGCCGGGCACCGTCTTGAGACCGAAGCAGCCCTGGAAGAGCGAAGCAGAGCAGGCAGAGCACAGGGCTGGAGGAGTTCCCAGGCGGGGGCCGGCGCTGTCCCTGTAAGACAGCCTCCTGCACGTACACAGCCACTGCCGGAGCAGCAAACAAAGCTGCAGAGAGCCTGCGCACAGCAGCCCTCCACTAATGCCATCGCAGCACAGGTAGTGGCTGCGGGGAGGAAAACAACGGGCAAAACAAAAAAATTAAATAAACCGTGCGGTAACCACGATAAACCACGGCCAGGTCGTGCGGCTCGACGGCGGGGCACGGGGCTGCCCGGCTGGCTGGCTGAGCTGCCCGGCGGCGCTGCAGGAGCCCTGGAGGGGTCAAGTTCACCCCGACACCTCCTGCTCTGGCACCTGGAGGAGAAGTCCGGAGGCAAAGTCGGAGCACGGCGTTGGGTTTTGGGCCCCGCCACCCCAACGGGGGCCGCATCTGGGGACGGGCAAGGCGGCCGGGCAGGGCTTTGGAAATAAACACCGTGGGGGGCGGGGGGGGTGCTAGGGAAGAAAAAAGGGGGGTGCAAGGCAGGAGTGCCACACAGAGAGAGGCCTGGGCGGCGGCGCTGAGGGCCGCAGGAGAAGCCGGCGGCAGCGGGAGCGCGGCGAGGAGCTGGTGTACGCGTGGCAGTGTTTATACGGCGGATCAAAACAGAGCCAAGCCCAGCCAAGGGAAAAACATGGCGACTGCCGGGACAGGGGGGGGAGAGCCAGGCCAGGGGCTCGGCGTTACCTGCTGCTGGGGGCTCTCCTGGCCAGGGGGGCCGCCTTTGTTTTCTTGCGGGAGTAGTCACTGGCGAAGGGCAGCACGGAGGCATAGCCGTGTTCTGCTTCTGGGGACAAAGTCAGCGTTAGTGGCAGCGTACATAGATTTTTTTTTTTTCCTCCATGCATCTTTTTAATTCCCTTTGCCAGAACCTTAAAAGAACAATTTTTTTTTTCTATTTTTTTTTTTTTTTTTGGATTTGTTTGGGTGTTACTCTGGCGCCTCACGAAGAAGCGAGGTGAAAAATAAAGGCACCGAGGCGAAACAAACGAAACCCGAGTGCCCAAATCAGGGGGATTACCCTAATAAAAAGATAAAAATAAAAATAAACCCAGGCGGAGCATGCATCCAAAGGGGGGAAGGGGATGGGGGGGGGGGGGGGGGGGGGGCAAGCTGCGGTCCGATCGCTTCTCGACGCCCCCCCCAGTACCTCGGTCCCTCCGCTCCAAGTACTCGGCCGCCTCCAGGAGAATGAGCAGCGAGTTCAGCTCCATGGCTGGGTGCGCCGAGCCGAGCCCCTCACAGCCGCCGCCGCCGAGCCCCCTCAGAGCCCCTCTCAGCCGCCGCTGCCGCCGCCCCCCCCCCCCGCCCGCTCCGCGCCGAGCCCCACGCGCGGGGGACTCCCCGGTTATAAGGCACCCCGCGCAACCTACATTTGACACACCGCCGACGGGCAGCCCCCTCCGCCAATCCGCGCGCGTGCTGCCGACAAAGGGCGGGACCTGCCCCCTCCGCCGGGCCAATCGGAAGGCAGAGCTCTCCACTCCGCCCGCCCCCCCCCCCCCTTTTTCCTCTGGCTGGGGCAGGGAATGTTGACAGATCGCCGCGCGCGCCGCGATTGGCTGGCCGCTATAGTAACAATTTAGAAGCCGAAGCTTAGCAACAGCACGTGGTGGCCCGGCCCCCGCGCTCGCTGAGTGGCTGGCTCCGTGCATGTTAAGCAGCCAGCGGGCGCCGATTGGTCCGCGGGGCGGCATGCAAATGAGGGAGGGTGAGGGGACCAATGGGGCGTGGCGTGCGGCGGGGGGGGCGGGGAGGAAGGGCGTGGGCAGCCAATGGGCGGTGCGGGGGGAGGCGGGGCGTTGCTGTGAGGAAGAGACAAGGCAGGGAGGGGGCGGAGCCGGCGGCCGCCCCTCACGCGGGGCGAGAGCGCCTGACAAGGGGAAAACAAACCGGCGGAAAGAAGGAGGAGAAATGGGAAATAAAGTGAAATAAAATGAAATAAAACGAAATAAAGAGAAATAAAATGAAATAAAATGATGTGAAATGAAGTGAAATTAAATAAAATGAAGTAAAATTAGGTGAAATTAAGCGGAAAAGCTGAGGCGGGGGAGCCCGGCTGCTGCTGACGGGAGCCGCCGCCGCCGCCATCGCCCCGCCGGGCCCGGCCGCCCCACGAGGTTCCACGGGTGCGGGACGATCGCTCCCCTCCGGGCGGAAGGGGCCGGGCGGCCGCCGCCGCTCCCCGCCCAGCCCCGCTGAGGAGCCGCCAGGCCCGCCCCGGGGCCGCGCTGCGCGTGCGCGGGGCCGTGTGGTGATGGGGGGCTGTCATGGAGGGGTGTCACAGAATCGGCAATTTTGGGAAAAAACGCCGAGATCATGTGGTCCAACCATCCCTACCACCACTGTCACCACTAAACCGTGTCCCTAAGCACCACGTCCAACCTTTCGTTGAACGCCCCCAGGGACGGTGACTCCACCACCTCCCTGGGCAACCTGTCCCAATGCCCAGCCACTCTTTCTGAGGAGAAATTTCTCCTGATTTTCAACCTAATTCTGTCTGATGTTCCAAGCAGATCGCAATCCTGCTGCTCATTATGAGAGGGTATAATACCAAATAATGTCAGTGTATGGGTAGAATTAAGGAAAAGCCTCAGAGTGGAGAGTACAGAAATAACCGAACTGGAATGAAAAAAGTGGTACAAATTGGATGGCAGAGATCTGTGCAAAAAAAAAAAGAGCCCGGCACATATATCCATGACCCCTTACGGCACGCAGGCAAGAGGAAAACAGCAGCACTGCAAAAATACGCAGAGTTAAAAGAATTACTAAACCGTACACAATAGAAAACCTAACCTGCAGAAAAAAAAAAAAAAAGGAACAGTGAAAAGCTCCCAGAAATGCAGTCAGAATTACTGCCAGCTTTCCAGCCCCTGCCAGCATGTTCAGCTGCCTTTTGTCATCTGCGAACACAGAAGCCATCTACCAGAATAGTCTGGCTCCTAGCGTAGGCTACGCTGAACAGGAAGGAGCTCAGCACCTTTCCTGTCCACACCAGCCTATTTGCGCTGTTAACTTCGCATTCTTATCTCAGATAGCTGCTGCACAGCTGTTGCCTGAAAATGTTGGTTTTAACATGAGCAAGAAGTTTTAAAATAGATAAATTTTAAGCTGTGCCGTGAATGCGCATTGGTACGTCTTCGGGCCAAAAGCGCTGGAAGCCTGTAATGGGTCCTCCTGCCGAAGAGCACTTAGGCACACAAGTGGTCCCATGGATTTTAATTGAACTGTTTGAATGAGAGCTGTTCAGCATATAGCAGGGATGCAGAATATTTTCTTCTGTGTTTATTCCTTGGCAAAAGACATCAATTCCTACGTGTTCGGCTACAGTTTCCTTTTAAGAGGAGACTAGTGATTCAGATTTAAAATAAGGGTTATGCTTTACCTTTATTTTTTTTTTCTTTACTAGTCTGTATCTTGTTGCCTCAGATATGCAAATGTAAGTAGCTGGTAAATGTTGCAGATCACATTTTACTGCCATTTGGTCCAGGCCTCCGGGATGAGACAAAATACAAGGCTGTAAGGAAAGCATTGTGGTGTAATTTTAAAGAATTTTACACCTGCTTGGAAAAAGCGTGACTCCATGAATTACATGACAAAAGAGAATTTGGTGTATAGATTGCAGCAGTAAAAAAAATAATAATAATAAAAATTGCTCCAAGATTTTTTACTTGCTACCTAAACTGTTGAAATTGTGCTGCATGTCGATGAGACAGAAAGGTCTTCACTGCACCCATCAAAATTCATGGTAGTTTTGCTGTTGATTCATCTGGAAGTAGATTTAGAAACTATTTCACGTTGCTTTCTGCTGTGAAATAACATGAAACCGTATGTGTACAGGTCTGTGTCGTCCACGCAAGAAAGAAAGTTCCCTTTGCCTGACCACATGCATAGGGCATGTAGTAAAGAAAATGCAAAGATACACAGATATCCTCTCTCTCTGCTCGCTGCGGCTGCTGGGACACACTCCCCTGCCTCCCTAAGGGTCAGAAACCCAGCACATCCAACCTCTCCTGGGTTGAAAACCATCAGACTCAACAGAATTGCACTTTCCGCTTTTAAATGTGAAGTATTTGGTTTTGAAAAACAGTTGTTTTAAGATGATCCAGCACAATTTGACATTGATATGTCCATTTTCCAGGTCCCTTCCCTGTACAGCCAGAGCGCTTCGGGAAGAGAGAGGCCACTGAAGCCAGCTGGACTATGTGCACGAGCAAGTGTCACGCAATGTTAAGGGCTACAAAATAACCTCCAGCCAGTCACGAAAATAGCAGATTTCTGTTCGTGGTGTCTCTCAGCCTGAGTTATAAACTACTTGAGCAGTGAGGGTGTGTGTAACCACACACAGACATACACAGACACACACACAGCCCCTGCAGATGAAACCCGGAGTAAATCCACATGCACTTAGGTAAGACAGTGTATGGATTGGCTCATACCAAACAAATGCTGTACACTGCGTGCAGACTGTACAAATGCACACTTCTGCCTGTAGTTGCATCAAAGGAGCTTTCAGTACAGCATGCAACAATGTGTTAGAGAACATAAAGCAAGTGTCCCCAGATTATTTCCTAGAGTGAGTTCAACTGAGCTCTGATCAGGAGCCACCATTCAAACTTCCAAAACACCTAGAGTGAATCTGTCTGGGTCTGGTTTTATTTGTGCCCATGAATCAGGACTACAGGACTGGCTTCAGTGAGGTCAGCATGGAGGCATAAGTGTAAGGCGGATATGAAAGATCAACTGAATTCCTTTAAGAACCAAAGTACAAGCTCTAAAATATACATAAGGTTTTGCAGATTTGCATCTCTAAATACCTTTTTTTTTTTTTTTTTCCCCATTTCTACAAGAAAGCAGCAGGAACAGCTGAGTGCTAAAGTAACAGCTGGACTGCAGTGATAAAGGGTAGCTGTCGCTTCATGGTGATGTTTTAAAAACTTCATATTTAGAAACAGAAGGGAGAGCCATCAGTAGCCACACCCCACAACCTGCACTGTTTGTGGTTTGTGCGCAGCCTGCACTTCATGATTGGAGTGAGAGTATTTACATTTCTAGATGATACAACGCCTTTCTTTTCCAAAATCTGTCATTTGCCCTGTGGTGTGACACGACACGTGAGCAGAGCTCTGGAGCTGAGAATCCATACTTTGAGAAAGTTCCTTCGATCACCATTCACTGTGTACTCCCATAAAGAAATAATTTGTCCTTGCACGCTTTTCAGATTTGGCTCATTGCAGCTACTGCATATTTCTTTCTTTCATCTTGTTCAGTTCCCTACTGTACCTTATCACTATGTCCAAAACCCTGGCCTCCTTTGCTGTGCCTTGCAGTCCATCCCCCTGCTTCCTTGGGTGTTGCAAGGCTCAGTTAAGTAGCAAAGAACTCCAGTTGTCTTCCCACACAGGAGGGGACCTGCAGTCGGAGCTGGCACTGGCAAGTTTCATCTTCCTGTCTCAGCATCTCGCATCCCATTTAATTTCTCGCTCACCTGTGATTCAGATCATGAACTCTGTTTTCTAGATGCACAAACCAAAACACCTGTAAGGTGAATAGCAACAAGTTCCAGAAGTGGTACTTTTGGCAGTGCCTGAGCCCATTTGAGATGCTTTGTCTAAAGAAGGGCCAAAGGTCACTCTCCAGCCCTGATCCCAAACAGCAGGTAGTCATTGCAGCCTCTTGGCCCTGCCTGTCCTCTGGGCTGCTGCTGGTGCATGTGCGGCTTTTAGTCACAGGCTTTATTTATGTGTGGTTTGCTTTCAGTTCAGGGTGTTGGTGTTTTTGTTTTTGTTTTAAAGTTCAAAATGCTTGAAGATGTACTGCAGCAAATCGGAGAGAGCCTAAAACTTTTCAGAGCCTAAAACCGAGGTTATGTGACATGATGCTATGTGGGATGCTGAGGGTAATGAGCTTCTGCTACAGATTTGAAGGGCTGTAGCGTGGAGGGACTCAAGTCTGTGCAGTCTCATCTGTTGTGCCTGCCCAGATTGGTGCCTGGCCTGCGACACCCCTCGAGCTGCACCCAGGCACGGGCTTGGAGAGAACCTGGTCTGAGGACCGTGACAAGAAGCGGGCAGTATGGATAACGTGGGGCCCTAGGGACCTGGGTCGCCCCCAGGTATTCAGGCAGGTGGGCTCCGTACGTGATGCCCACCAGCCCAGCCTCCTGCCTGCTATTGTTCAGTTGCTTCCTGCACTGTTTGAGGCACTGGCTTTTCAGAAGTGGTTAAATTTGTCACGTTTCTGTTTGGGATTTAGCTAGGGTTGATGGAATGCTGTGGAACAGACATGCCTGAAAGTCAAATCTGAAAAAAATAGTACTTCAAACTGAATACCGGTCCGTTTTAACATTCATTCCTTGTCAATTGCAGCATTATGAAAGACAACATTTGTGTCTTGGCGTCCTTGAGAGTTTGGCTGAAGGGACCTTGAATGCTCCCTCTGCCAGCACTCCTCGAGCAGCGAGCTGCTTGGAGCGGCGAGACGTGCGGTACCCTGCCTCCAGCCCCCAGGGCCACTTCTGTGATGAGGCATGAAATTATTCCTAACTGATTGAAGCGAGGCATAGATTGAAAAGCTTGAGAGGCACTGATTTATGCCATCATCTGGCTCCGCATCAACTCTATTTTACCTGAGCCGTGCTTGATAATTTGGGATAGCACCTTCCTAAAAAATCTTCCCTGATGCTGCCGCTCTCAAAGCGCTTTATGAAAGGCAGCGGTATCACTGCTTTCATTTTAAAAGACAAAAAAGAAACGGAGACATAGGCAAACCAACTCAGTGTCACTGAGCCAGGGGAGGAGCTGGGGATAGGAGCGGGTATCCCAGTTCCCAGTGCAGCGTGTTGGGCTTTACGTTACACTCCAAAGGAAGGATTTATTACATGATTTTGGTTCTGAATCCCAGACATGTCCTGGCTTTATTCCCTGGTGTAGGAAGGGGACCTTGAGCACATTTGTATCACATTAAGCTTCCACAAAATATATAGCCTAATGCAGTGCAAAGAGGCTTTGAAGAAACCGTGACTCAGACCCACTTTGCATTAGAGTGTTTGGGGGGGAGGTGGGCATGGGCATCTGCCTAAAGTCGCTGCTGGAAGGAGCTGATGAATTAAACATTTCTTCTTTAACAGAAAATTTGCAGTCGGGCCTTCCTGTTAGGTTACTTTGGTATAAGCACCTCGTATAGCAGTAAAAGCATATTCTAGCTCACTGCCATGGTCTTGTAAGCTGTCTCGGTGCCTAGTACCACTGTTGCAGTCCAGGACAGAGAAACAGAGCAGGGTCATGTACACACTAGCAAATGGAGATAAAACCAGTCTGGCTTTGGCAAATGGTCCATTTTACAAGGAGAGGGAGGCAACTGCAGGCTTTATAAATAAAATCAGTTACTGGTAGCGCAGCCTCAATGGCATCTGTCCTGTGAACATAAAAAAATAACATTTTCTTACCTAAGGTACATGCTTCCTGGGATCTGTGAAGTGAATCATGTCTACTGAATTTCCAGGAAGAATCTCTAACAAATTTGTATCACTGTTCAGTCTGAAAGTACGGAAGAACGAGCTCATTTGTCCTGTGGAGACCGACAGAGCTGTTAGCTGCCATTATTTTCTAAGATATCTATTACAAATGAGGAACCAAGAGAGGGAAAAGATGGAAAGCTAGATTTACAAATTTGAGCATGGAAGTCTCTTACCCGGATGCCTGGGCATCCAAGATCAACCACATCATAAGCTGGGGAAATCAGATTTTTAAATGAAAAGGAAATTAGAGGTGGACTCCTAATGTCTTTTCATACAGCCATTCTTCAGGAGCCAAGCTATGTGCATACATATATGGGAGAACAGCCTTTTGCTCATTGAAGGACAGATATCTATAACATATTTAAAGGCCTACAGCAAGTATTTAAGGAAATGTTTAAGTTTTATTCCCAGCAGGGAAAAACCAACACCTAATACAGCTGAAGGAAATCTAGAATCGACTTAGTGGTGTTACCCACGAGAGGATCTGGGTGAGTCTGGAAGAGCGTAGGTATATCACCTACTGTGCCACAGTGACAACGCTGTGCGTTTCTGCAGCGTGTCCAGCACTTCAGACTGCTTAGCCAAGCTTTGCCAGTTCAGGCCCTTAATAGATATTAGTAATTAGGTAAGTAAAATGCTGTTCAGCTGAATAAGAGAGGAATCACAATCGATCCCAAACCTTGTACTGCTAGTACAGTTGGGCCGGTATTACTGCGGTAGAGATAAGAGAGCTAGTGCATCGATACATGCGTTCAAGAGAAGATCAAAACAGCCCAGGTGGTAAATAACCTGGACAATTGCCTGCAGCACCTAAAATTAGCAGCATAAAAACTTGGCAGGTGAACAGTCAGCAGATGCTGTCTTATCTCTCTATTTGCTTTGGAAGTTTGAGTCCGACCCAAAACACGTTGAAATCAATTTGTATCCTCTCCTCTATTTCGATGGGCTGTGCACCAGGCTCTAATCCGTTGTGGGCCTAATTAAATGATTTTCTTCATTGGAAGCTAATTACCCCTATGGAGGAATGAAACTGAATGCTAAACGAGCACTCTGTAGGAACTGTATCTGTAATGTATGGTCTAGAATAAAAAATTACACTCTGGATTTTGCACTCTCTTACGTAGTCTCTTACTCCACATAAAGCAGGTACAATTTCCACTCTCTTTTATTGGGATAAGTACGGAAACTGAGCGAAGAGTCAGATAAAATGACTGTAACAAGCTCCCTTTCTCATGTGAAAAAAAAAAAAAAAAAGAAAAAAACAATAAACTAATGCAAGCAGGAAATCATCAGCTTTCAGCATCCGAGAGAGGAAGAAGCTCTGCACAGAGATTGCAGCAAGGAGGTCAGGTACCAGCAAAGCGCTGTGACCGTGGGGCAGCAAGGCACCAGGCTGGGTCACCTGGGGAGCCTTTGGGATCTTCAGCACATGAGGGAATTTTGGCAGTGTTTGCTGGGACGGGCACGTTCGCTGCAGCCCTGGGCAGGAGATGGAGCTCCCGGTCTCCAGAGACCTCCTGGACCACTCTTGCCTGTGGCAGGATGGAGTTTTGCACCAGTCCGGGGTAAAAATGCAAGGGATAGGACTAGGGAAAATTCAGTCCCGTCACCTTGTGTTGACAGAGTGTTTGCTCTTCTCGAGCAAATGGCAAAACAGGTA
Source organism: Cygnus olor (assembly GCF_009769625.2). NCBI lineage: Eukaryota > Metazoa > Chordata > Aves > Anseriformes > Anatidae > Cygnus > Cygnus olor. Next base: position 68,739,974 of record NC_049172.1, on the reverse strand, counting down.
AAGTGGAAATGGGAAATCTGCAGCAATTAATTAGATATTGGGAAATCAATCACACTAATGGGTTTGTAAGTGTTGGCAGACTCTAACCATCGCTGTCTGGATGGAAGCGATTTAGTGAACGCTTTTTTCAGGGATTGTGGGTGGGAGGCCGTGTAGGTCTGGCCAACCATGATAGTATGTGGTGCTGGCCTGTACTACTTCGCAGCTCAACTTCCAAGCTGAGAGCTGGTTTCGGTGCTTTGCTCGAGACACTGAATTCCAGCAAAGCGAAGACCTTTGCTCCACAGCCTCAAAACACTTCCATGACAGGGGTGAAGGGGAGAAGGCATAGCCTCTAAACGACACCAACATGCTGAAAACAACATTGCAAAATAAATAAATAAACAAAATTTCTTCAGATGCTGTATCTGTTTGGAGACCAGAATGTAACACGCTGCAGGACAGAGTGGTTAGGACCCAGCCGTATGGTACCTACACAGCACTGCATTTGCTAAAAGTGATGTCTGCAAAATGCAAAAAAATTCAGAGAGAAATCATCATCCCCAGGCAGATGTTTGCCATGCAAGTGTCATATGGGGCACTACATCTGTTGTGTCGATGCACTGATTTTAAATTGGAAGAAAATTTCAGTAACAAGGTACAAGTGAGGTTGAAGAAGGGAGGGGGAGGGATAATGGAGGACTTAGCTTACTTGATTTATTTGTTTTCCTTCCAGCTTTCTGCAGGTCTGTTTTCTTGCCCGTGTTTGGCTCTGTGTCTTCGATCCCGTCTGTCCTGGTTTTGTTCTCCTTCCTTTGTTGCCGGTGGCTTCCCGCTGCTCCCATCCCTCTCTTCTCATGTGGCACAGATCCTCTGCCTCAGCCAGGTCCAAGGTGTTGGGCTCCCTGCGGCTGTGCTGCAGAGGCTCAGGGCTGAGGACGCAGCCTCCTGCTTCGCTGGCAGTGCCAGCATTGTGTAAGTGAGCGCACGTTTTACATACAGACACAGTTCCAGGGCATTGCTTCATGGATTCTCCTTTTTCTGACTAGTCAGGACACCGGCAGCTCTTCATCCCTTCTTCTTTGTTGGTCTCTTGGTGTCTACAGGTCCCTGAGGAGACCAAGGCAGGTCGTCTATTCTAGATGATATACGCATAGTGAGAGAGCTGTTTTTGGTCTGCAGATCATACAGTCAGCACAGAAAGCAGACAAAGGTATGAGAAAGATCTTATAATTCAACCTCCCCTGTGCAGAGGCAAGTGGAAACAGAGAAATCCCCACGTCTGCAGCTGAACTTGGGTATTTCAAGTCTAGTTCAAGGCTTTAGCCGCAGAATTCCCTTCTTTTCTTCACTGGGACCGCTGTAACGTGGGATGGATTTTCACTTTTGCCTCCTGTTCGGATGTGGAAGCTGGGCCTGTATCAGGTGACTGCCAGCACAGCACCAGCACAGGGCATTTCATCACCCGCTCCCTTACCTGGGGAAGTTCAAGTCGTGCCGAGTAACTCTGTCACCTCTCTAGTTTTGAATGAAACGATGAGGATCGCTTTAAAATGTTCTGTGTATTGGCAGTTATCCCAGAGGGTGCAAAAATTAGTGGAAGCATATACCTGGATATAAAAAGATAGCTGTAAGAGGTGCACTGATGAGACTTAAAGCTTTAACGTACTACGAACATCTATCTGGCATTTGAAGGCACCCCTGATCTACAGCTAGGAGGGATTGTAATTAAACTCCTAGCTCCTGTGAGCTCAGAAAGTCCCTGAAGGCAGTTAAACTCTGATTGCTGAGCAATAGCACTGCTCACTTCTGAAATACCCTCATAGGCTGCTCTAAGGATGAATGAACGAAGGCTCCTGAGACCCATACAAAAGGCAGCTTTTGTCAAGACCGAGGTGGCTGGGATCTTGCTGAAGGAGGCTGGGACCAGGAGGTGGTCACGGCCTTGTGCAAAGCAGCCCAGCTCTCGCACCCAAGGGGAAGGAGCCGGAGCTGGGACACTTGGGTCCTGCTGCGTGGGTCAGCGGCGGGGGAATGGGTTGTGCCCGGGGGGGGACAAAACCCCCAGGAGATGGCAGGTTCGTGGTCCACACCATGTCTTACTGCACAGAGGACCGTGCTGTTGTACGTCTGTCTTGACATCAGGTAGAAAAACCCTATCAGATGACTCACTCCTCTGTTTACAAGCTTGCCTCTGCTTCCCAAATAACGCCGCATGCTTTACACGAGACGGGGAGTATGATGGCTTCATGAGGAGGAGGTAGGAAGCAATACATTACTAATAATGACCTCTGCTCTCACTGTTTGTTTGTGCCTTTGACATCTAATAAAATACATTAAACTACCCAAAATGTGCACATCTGGGCTCTCTGCGGAGTGTGTTTGTTGTATTTTTTTTTTAGCTCTTTGCTTACCTGTGGAGCCTCCTATTTATTGCGTGATGGTTTTTACCACTTAGGCACTATGCTTAATCAGATTTGTAAATTAATTCTCTCCTGGGGTTTCTCTTTGTGTGCTCAGAAAGCATAAAAAGTGTTCATGACACGCTTCAGAACACACACTGGTTACATTAGTCATCCTCTCAGCATAATAGTTTTATGGAGAACACTTCATGTTAAAAAATAAAAATAAAAATCCTTTAACCCAGTTTCTTTCCCCCACTTTTGATCTCTGCAGTTAAGTTACATGTTAGTAAACAGCCACACAAAGGCTGTAATTGTGATTTTTTTCACTGCAGGAAATACCTACTGTTTCTGTCTGGAAATATCTTTTTTTTTTTTATGATTTATTCAGCTGAAAGCATTTTCATCCAGGAACCTGACCTTCTCCTGGCGGCTGGAAAGCAGGTTTTAAAACCCAGCACTGCTGAAACGTAGCGTGCCTAGTGCAGAGGGCGGCAGGGATGGATGGAGGGGGGCAGCATGGATGTGGGGCACCAAACTCTCCAGCAGTGCTGCCCACATCTTCATGGACAGAGCATCGCTCACACCCGCTGTGTCCCTTCCTTCAAACAGCTGTTCAAAATGCCTCTGAATCAACACAGCAAACTGCAGCATAGGAAAAGTTATGTTGGTGAGGAAGAGGAGGGCCCCAGCAAGCTCTGCAGTGCACATTGGCAAGAGAGGAGGACTGCCATGGACGGTGCACCACAAAACATCTCCTTGTGAGGGGGACTTTCCAGAAATCGCTGAAAAATGTGGCTGTGGTCTTCTCTTCGAGCCAGTGGGACCCAGGGAAAATCTCTCCTCATCATAAGGAGGACTCCCCTTGCACTCCAGACGGCCTTATCCACACCCTTGCTCACCAAGCTCTCAGGTCCTTTGTGTTTGACAGGAGACCTGTAGATTAATCACAGCTTTCAACTTCCTTATTATGGGAGGGACGAAGGTAGAAACCCCTTTAGAGGGTCAGAAATGCTGAAGTGGTTGGAAAAAAAAAAAAAAAAAGGGGCAAAGAGAAGACGTGAAACTGAATGGGGATTTTGTGCTGCGGGCATCGCCAAGACGTGTGGTGCTCTCAGAGCTGGTGGCCCAACGCTTACTCCTGGGTGTATTTGCTAGAAGAGGACTGCAGCACGTGGTGGACAGAGCCGTATCTCTGAGGAAGGATGCAGTAGCAGAAAACTCTTTTGTCTGACAGAGCAACCCGTGATCCCGAAAAGAGAAAACGTTGCCTTGAATCGCTGCCGAGAGCAATTTGCTCAGCACAGTGGGGAGGAACCTGGCTCTGACACTCCTCTCCAACGGGACCTCGGGGCCTTCTAGACACGTTTTTTCCCAAACCACTTCTCTCTCGGCCTCTCTCTTTCCCTGGATTTGTGCCTGCCTCAGAGCTGTGGGATAACCAGAGGCCCCAGCACGTCACCCAGTCTGCACCAGTAAGGGCACACGCGGTGGCAATAAATGCACGTGATGGAGCCCCAGCAAGGAGCTGGAGGGCAGCCGTGACCTCCTGTGTTTTCATGGTCTTCGGACACCGGCAGAGGCTGAGCTCACCCTGCTGCTCTTCCCCTGCTCCCTGGTCTCACGTTTGCTCTCCCATTTTTTCCTTCTTGCCAGTTGGTTCAGTGATTTAACCCCTTCCAAACGTTCCTGCACTTGGAAACAGTTTTGGGAAATGAGAAGGTCAGCCACTGAAATGCACCTCCAGGGCTGGGCTGGTGGGAGCGGAGGCGCCCGCTCACCACTGCTACCAGCAGTTCTGTGGTTCGTGGTACCAGCACCTCCAGGCTGTTCTTCTTTCCACTTCCCACATCACCACAGCATGTAAGTGTGTAACTCGAGCTCCTATCCCGCTGTCTCCCTGCTAAGCCTTCTGTGCTTCCCCTTTCCCCCGGGGGACAGCCCGGTGACATGCAGGAAGCAGGATTCCCCCGCTCTGCCGAGTTCTGGGAACGAGTGCCACCGTTTTCGGCCAGGTGCCAAGAAACCCACGTCATTCACAGGCACAACTCGCATTTGCTTCCTTAGCAGTTCCTCTGCTCACCAGCTCATCATCGGGGTCAGCAAGAGAAGGGAGGTCCGTCAGGCACTGCTGGCCAGGCTTGCAGACAGCCAGGAATTTTAGGATGCAACCAGGAACCGTGGAGGACCGATGCTGGTGGCAGAGCAGGGGCAGGACTTGCTCTGCAGCCTGTGGAGCTTTCACATGCAGCTGCTCAGCTCCTGTAGGCTGACGCTGCCTGCTGAAACCAGAGGGTTTCACCCAGAGAGAGAAACCTCTGCTCAGACCCATCTTCACTTTGGCCAGAATAAAGCCAGCCCCAGCTCCCCAGACTGCCTCTGTTCCCACGCCTGGAGCAGGGTGTGAAGGTGGTGCCTCTGTGGCTTTCCAGTCCCTGCTTTATCAGGGAGGATGTTTGTTTCCTGTAAAGGAAAGTACAGGCGTGTGTCACGTTAGAGGAAAATAAAACAGATCTACAGAGGACCAAACTGGTGTCTTTTATGGCTCTACATAGAGCTTACATAAGAGGTATCTTAGCTCATAAAAGCAAACTCTAATTTAGTCCATCACTAGTGAACAAGCTCAGGGGGCTAAAGCAGGGGCTGGGAGATGCAACTTCTCAGTTTTGTTCACGATGTGTTATGTCATACGGGCTTTTGTTTCCCTGTATAGAAAACACAGCTCTGATACTGGCCCTGCGGAGCTCTGGGGATGGAAAGAATACGGTGTTAGTGCTACGGGTGCTGCACACTTGTGGTGGTCACTGAACTGCATGGTGCTCCTCTGGCACATGTCACTCCGAAGAAATTTCGTTCCTCCGAAATGCCACATGCGCTGGAGTCGTACTGGTTGTCCTGTGGGAGTCAGAAATTGATGGTAGCAGGAGCTCGATCAGGAAGACGGACTTTTGAGGTGGTGAGGGACCTTACCATCCCCTCCAAATGGTGGCTCTGGGGAATGGTTTGGAGAATCACGCACCAAAGCATCTTGACTCCACTGGGCTCCTTCCAGATCCTCCTGCTCCCACTTGCAATTCCTTTATCTGTACCTATTGCAGAATCGCACAGAGTGCACGGTTCAGCCTGAGACCGTCCTGTTTCCTTTTGTTTTCTCCTTACAGTATTACACATAGCAAACATTTTTGGCCACGTGCACTTTTTTAATTCACGTATTTCTCATTACAAAAAGATTTCTAGGTCTGGTTCCTTCTTTCCTTTATGGGGAATATCCACTCAGCAGTTACCTTTGCCAAAGATGATGTAGTGTAAGCAGGTGTTGCAGCCTTACTTTCAGCCGTATGGAAAATACATTTCATTTCTGACAGCAGTCCTGCTGTTCCAGGGGAAGGCTACCCCATGCAGAGACAGGCTGGTTAGATCAAACTGTACTAATTGCAGAGCCGTTTGGAAATCTGTTCCACTTGCAAACAGAATGAATCTAACACTTTGTAACATTGAATTAACAAAGGTCACATTTCATAAATATTGCAAAGCCATTTTCATAGATACTGCAGCAGGCTGGTTAATGATTACAGCAGTAAACTCCTGACGTAAAGCCATGATGAATAAAGGACATATTTTTACAGCTTCCATTATTGCCTTAGGAATCTTAACCAAAGCTAGCAGAAATGATGAGGGTCCAACATCTCTTTAATATCTAGCCCATCAGTTTCTGGTATTTCCAATGGCTTCTAGATTAATCACAGCAACTAGAAAATTTAAGAGATTTTAGAGTGTCAGTCAGATTCTTGATGGGAAAATAGCGTCTTGGTTTCAATCCAGTTTTATTGGATTCTACAATTTAAAAAAAAAAAAAAAAACAAGGCCTCAATAACTGGTGGGAATTGGCAGCACACAGGCTATGCCGAGATGCAATTCCCCCTCCTGCTGCAGCTGCTGGGGCTGCCAGGTCAGAGCAGAAAATGTGAGTAAAGCTCTGGTTGTGCTCCGAGCACGGACCCCGGAGCCTGGCTCCAGCACCGTTTCTTGGAGGGAGAGGTGCTCAGGCTACCTGAGCTGAAATCCTGCTGCATTCCATGGGATTAACTCTGTAGCACGGCAGAATTTTACTTATTACATACAAGAGAAGGCGATGGGACGAACCATGGGTGAGCTCAGATTACTCAGAGGCGTAAAACCAGGAATCTTAAGCCCACGTCTAAACAGCGAGTGTAGAACTGGAGCATGTAATTTTCCAGCGTTTAATTAGGCATGATTTATATCCAAAAGCTGCACACAAACAGGCAATCCATATTTCTCAGTAGGGTTTTATCTACTGTGAGCCATTCGCGTCTGAATGTGATGGGCGAGGAAATCCTGGTGCGAAGCTGTGGGACAACTGTCGTGCAGCAGTGCTGGGGGCCTGGGGAGCAGCACCATTCCTGCGGGCGTTTTGTTCCCTTCAGCCAGAAGAAATCCCCAGTGGCTAGTGTCGCTCTGAAGTGTATTAACGAGGAAAAAAGTGAAATGCAAAGCCTGTTTGGGAACCCGCAGCCGTATCCAGACACTGAGGTGGAACCGACTGAGTCAACGTTTGAGAAAGCTGTTGAAGAGATAAAATGCGAATAGTTTGTGCAGTGACACTTGCCATTTGGACATTTCAGTTAGTTTTTGAATTTTAGATGCTTGTGCCTTGAGGCCATTCAGAAACTAAACCTAATTTGTAATTCCTTGAAAATCTGGTGCAATTCGAGGGGGAAAAATTAAAATAACACAAAACCAAACCCGACCAACCTCCATGCAAGTAGCAGCTCAGCTACACATAAAACAATCCCAGCTACAGAACCCAGCCCAAGCCAGCATCAGCAACAGGGTCACACGAAACCTAGAAGGCTTTTCCCACAGCTGGACGCTGGGGAAGCCCGGCAGGAAGAGGTCTGCAGGGTCGCTGCTCCCTGGAGGGCTCACCCTGCCTGCAGTCAGCACTTTCTCCAGCCCTGACTCCATCCCAGCTGGAACAGGCTGCAAAATAACTGGAAGTTTCTTGTCACTGCACACGCATGGCACAACCAGTTCTTCCTCTGACAAATGAGCGAAAGAAAAAAAAAATAAATATATCACACTGTCACTTAAAAATAGCTCCAGTGGAAATAGAGCGGGGAGGGCTCTGGGGCCGATTAGGGAGCGTTATCAGCATACCTGGTGCTGGATAAAACCTGATCCTGCTGCAGGTGTTCTTGCTCAAAAGGACAGATTGTGGTGCTGCGACAAATGCCTAAGAAACTGTAGAAGTTTTCTGATAGCGCAGGAGAGTGAGACAAGGGTTTTCGGCCCCTTGCCTGCAATGCAGCTTTAGATAAGCTACGTGTGGTCTGATCCTACAAAGTAATGTTCCTGGAGTTTGTTGAGACAGGAGACAGCAGAAGAGGGTGCAGACACTATTCCTCTCCCATACCAGCTGCCTGTTTGTGCTAAATGCGAGCTGACTCGTTCTGCTGCCAAAGTGGGGTGAGCGACCTCATGCAAGAGTGATCCCATCGTGGAAACCTGAAGTGGAAGCATTCATAAAGGTGAGATCCCCTTGTAAAGCTCAGCCTAGGTACAGAGACTTCCATACGTGATGTCTGTGCCTTGTATCCAAGCTCTGAAGTGGTACATTTTCATCACAGGCTTTACCATGTGATTTTGGGAAGTCGGTCCATTGAGCTTTCTTTGCAGGGTCATCGCTGTCTTTAAAAACAGCATGGATCTGCCACAGTTTTCCAACAGCAGAGCTCCAACTGCTTGACTCAAGTTTAGGGTCACGGCAATTTTTCACATTCTTTCTGGTCTTCAGCCTCCCAGTTCTGCTTATACAATGAATTCAGGTGTTAAAATGAATTTATTTTATTAAGCAGTATGTAGAGCGTCATTTAATTTGCAACTTTTGTTTCGATCCACTTGCATTGTTCCAGTTATTTCACCCCAAAGGGGAAAGAATATTCACTATCTGAAGAAAACGAGCAATGAACCAAGAACACCAATTCGTTTAAGAGACTCTTGGATGTATTTCAAGACAAAAGAAGAAATGGATAGAAAGAGAGCAAGATCAACTCCTGAACTCTTCTGTGATGGTATCACCTGTTAGTTTATTGTAGTCCTCTCAAGACCTACCTGGACTCATCACTCATCTAAAGCTTCATAGCTGGAGACGCTGCTGAAATCCAGAGGGTTGAAGCACTGTCAGTACTAAAGGGAAACAAGTACAAGGTTTTTTTACATTAAAAGTAAAGCAACAGCAAATGTAGCTTTGCTAGGTCAAGTGTCATTCTCATGACCCTAAGATTAAAGATCTTTCCTGTTTTTATGTGGTATATCCTGACTGCTTTTTACATGTGGCTGCATTAGCAAAGCACATCCCGATGAAAATACACACCAAAAAAGTACCTGAAGAGACAAATCAAGTAATGTGGTGAAATGCTCCAAAGCAGGGCAAGTCCCAAGCTACCCTTGCAGCCACAACCCTGTGTGTCCTGTGCACAGCGTGTGCCATGTGTGTGCTCGGGAGGGCAGAGCCTCCTTTGCAGAGCCCACATCTGCATGGGGCCACCTTGCACCTCTCCTTTCCCTTCCCTTCATCGCCCCCAGGATCTGACCTGTGCAGATTTCCCACTGCTCCTGATTTCCTAGGCTTTCTTCACAACATTCCTCAGGCAATTCCCAGATATCCTGGGGGAGCTGCACTTCAGAGATCTCCCTGCCTCAGCAATATTCATTGCCCGGTTGGATCCACACGAGTCATTGCTGAGGGCAGTGACAGATCCAGCACAGCCCTGGATTTCCCGCTGTCCTATTCCTCAGGCCAGTTTAACACCAAGGGGTTATTTAGGACTTTCTTTCCTCAAGCAATAGGTTCTTCAGACCAAGGGGACAGACAGCAGGTGACACCTAAGGCCTTTCACTCCCAGCTCTGTCGCTGCAGCTCCAGGTACTGCCTGGACAGGAAACCAGCTGCCTATCTCACCTGCTAAATCGTGAACAGCAAAGGCTGGAGACCAAAGCTATCAGGAAGAAAAAGAAGTAACAATGCAGGAGATGTAACACTGAGATGGTAAGAAGGCAGCGATGCTTGAAAAAAAAAAAAAAAAGAAAGGAAATGCATCCCACCAGAGAGTTGTGCTGGGGCAGGACCACAAGGGTTCCTTTCCTGCTGCCTGGCTGCTTTCTTTAGCATCTTTTTCAGAGTCAACTTCTTGGCTTTTCTGCATGAGGAAGTGGAGGACTCTGCCCTGACGTGCACCTTCTGCAATTCCAGGGTCTTCAGCATTCCCTTAAAAACGCCTGCCAAACTTTGTGCAGCTTTCTGTTCAAGCTCAGCCCTTCCCCAAGGAACCCGTGGAGCGAGGCCAGCGGCACATCCTCCTGGAAGCAGGCAACGTCCGTGCTGCTAAATACTCCCAATTCCTCCTGGAGTTTCTAGTCAGGACTCAAAGAAGCACTGGAGACCTGACATGGAGGTTCCTCGGTGTGATATTTGGCCTGGGGGTCTCTTCAGACCAGCAATGGGTGAAGTGAAAACCTCAGTCCGTGCCTCACCTCCAGGCCCAGGCCGCATCCCAACCAGCCTCAGCAGCCTGTGTGTGAGGACCTGGGGCTCTGCCTGCTTTAGAGACTTGTTTTTTTGTTTGGTGTTTTCTTAAAACATCGGTAGGTGTTGATTTCTTTTTACCCTCCATTTCGGGTGAAGTCAGCATGCCCGTTCTTCGCTGTGTTGGTAGGCAAGTGGGTTAGCAGTGAAAAGCAGCATGACTTGGACTTTTCCCTACTTTGTAGCTTCTAGGCACTGTGCTATGATAGCTAAACAACCCTGCCCACATCCTGTGGCTCTAATCAGTATTTCTCATGTATCAGGTTCAGATATTAAGGGCAGACTTTGAAGAGCTCAGCACCAGCATGTCCTACTGAGAACAAAAGGCCTTGCTGAAAAATGAAGCCGAAAGCCATCTGCCCGTGAAGAAGAGGTTCAGTGCTAGCTGGGATCAGAGCCGCTGCCCCAGTCCTGCTCTTCCTCCATTTGGGGTCAGAGATGGAGATCAGCCTTCTTTTGGAAGGAACGGGTCCTGTTCTTAGCTGGACCTGAGAACAACCAGGACAACAACTTCAGGAATTTATTTTCTTCTCCTTGCCTCCCTCCCCTTTGGTTTGTTCCCAGGCTTTTTGGTGCTGTTCTCACTCCCCCCTCAGACTGACGTGCTGCTGCTGTGCAGAGAGGAGCTCATCCACAGGGAGGTCAGGCCAAAAGAAAGAAACCAGCATCTGAGAACCGCATTTTAAGAATTATTGAAGTAGATTCCAGTATCACTTATTTTTTAGAAAAAGAAGTCATTTGCTTAAGGCAAAAACAAAAGAAAACCCTAACGTGCTGAATTTCCCCTTTCTATCACCACAGTCATTAAGAAGAAGGTGACATTCACCATTGGCTTCTGGGGACACTGACACCCAGGCAGTTTCTCCTCTTGCCCCAGAGTTTGCCCTGGGATGCTGCTGGTCTTTGCTCATTACCGCTGCTGTTATCACTCCCCAGGGTTATGGGAAGACAGAACAACTTGAGAGTTTTCAAGTCTAGGTTTCAGGAAGAAATAAGGGACACATGCATCTCTGCAGCCTGGTGGAGGAAAGAATGAAAATTAAATTGCTCTGGTGACATGCAGTTGCTGGCTATTAATTCCTTTGAGGATTTTGTATGGCTTCCAAAGCAAATACAAGATTAGCTGCTGGAGTGGTGGAGTAGTGTGGGATACACATCTTGGGGTTCTTGCAACACAGATGTTATTTATTTAGGCAATGCTGAGCAAATCTACTTGCAGATGTAATTTTGTGATCGCAGGCTAACTGTAGAGTCCAGCTGCCCGGTATCCCCGGTGGTAACGTGAGGAAGCCGTGACCCCGGTGAGGTGCTGAGCAGTGGGACAAGCCCCTGCTCGCAGCCAGGGATGGATGTGCCAGCCCTGCCCAAGCAGGTGCTGGCTGGTCTCTCCGAGCAGGGTGATCCTGGGATGCCAGTCACTAAGCCATTTTTTTATCACTGTGCAGAGGTGAGTGGAGCAAAAAGCAACCCAGGTGCAAGTGGAAAGCAGCTCTCAGTTGCCTGACATGTTTGTGGTGATGCCCCCAGCTGGAGGGGCTGCCCATCCCAGCTGCATCAGCTGCTGGTGGTGATGGTGCTCGGAGGAAATGCCGCCCGCCTGAGAATGCCACTATTTTGTAAAAGCATTTTCAGGACCTTCCAGTGCCAGATATCCAGACGTGCTAATGCAAAATGCATTAGCCCGAGCAGCAGGAGCTCCAGGGCTGCTGGCGCCATTGAGTTCCACTCGTTTCATCTTTATTATAAATACTGCATTGTCGTCTCCTTTTTTTCTCTCATCCTCTCTTCAGAAAAGAATTATAAGACTCTAGTTGACTGGTCCCTTTGACTTAGTACAGTTGTTAAACCACAGGCAGTAAATACCTTGTTCAATTGTTTAAGGCGGGTGTATTTATTTGATTGGAGCAATTGAATGAAATCTGTAAGAGCTAAAACTCCCCCTTTCTCGGCAGCTCCACTTCTCCACTTCTGAGTTGAATGCAAAAAGTCCTCCTAAACCTGCCCCATGAAATCAGCCCACCATCAGGCTCGCTCCTGCTCAGAGCTCAGCTTTTGGGGGTTCAAGACGTATTCCAGCATAGCAGACTCCCCTGTAAGTAGCGGCTGAGCAGTGCACAATTGCCCACCCCATCGCACTGGGCTGGCTGCGGGGGAAATTTGCATCTCAAGCCCTGTATGAGAAGCATATGGAGTCCACCAGTGGGCATTGCCAAATTCTGGTCTGTCTCAGCCACATCACTGTTCTTCTGAGGTTAAAAAAATCACATTTCTGGCCATCAGAGAACACGGAATAAAAACATTTCCTCCCAGGAGATTGCTTAGGAGAGTTTAAAGGGGGTGCTGAGCATCCTGATGGACATGTGGACAGCTGTCTGCTGTTGTATGTGGCTGTGCCGAATCTCTGAGCGCTGTATTTAACCTTCGTGCTACCCTGTAATCCTTGTAACTGGTTTGATTTTCATGTATTGCTGCAGCAGGGAACTTCAGATTTTTTAAATATTTTTGTTAAATAGAATGCTTTAGTCCACCTGTACATGCATAGTCATCATCTGTATAGGACTGAGAATGGAGTCATAGAATGGCTCGGGCTGGAAGGGGCTTAAAGATCATCTAGTTCCAACCTCCTGCTGTGGGACTTCATGGGTTTGACCCAGTGCAGTTTGAGATGAAAATACATAGAAAAGGAGGAACGAGGAAGGACTCAAAGGAGGAATGATTTGAAGATTCAGGCAAGGAAGAGAGGCTTTTGTTGGTTCTAAGGCCTAGTATTGTTTACTTTCTTTGAATTTAATAGCACCATTTCATTGATCTGAGTGGCAGCAGGACTACAGTCTATTTCAAAGGAAAAAAAAAAGGCATTTGACCCAACAAACCTGTTCCAGCTTCACATCTCCTTCCCTGCTTTCATATCCATTCCCAGTACCTGGCTCAGCACAGCCGCCACATGCTATCTCCATGCTCCCCGTTCCCCTTCAGCAGCCCTGTCTGGCAACATGCTTTATGCAATATGGTACAACTCCTTCCCCAAAGGGCCAGAAATGCATGGACCCAGAGATCAGGGAAGGCCACTGATTCCTCTCAGCAAGGGCACTTGGCTGGGCTCGCAGTGTCCGTGTCTGTTTTCATCCAAAAGTGAGCTGATAAGGCGATTTCCTTCCAAGTGGAAAAGCATAAATTATATTTATATGCAGATAATTTCCTATTTGCTGGATTTAGCACAACAGGATGAATTTCTGTCCCGTTTCTCCAGCAGTCTCCGACCACATGAAACATATTCACAATTGTCAGGGTGAGAGATGTTTTGCCAGAAGCCGGAGACGTGCAGCTGGCTAGGGAAGGCAGAGGTGGAAGGACACAACCAGGCCCATTTGCTCTGCTTGTTCTGGGAGGTGGCAATGTGGACCACAGCACCAAGATGTTCATTACAGCTGCTTATGCCTTTGCTCATCATTTTTTTCTGGGCAGACTACATATGTTTCAATCAAAAATTACAATTAAAAAAATCTTTACAGTGTAGCTAATGGCCTCTGAGCCACCTTCAGGACCTCATGGGATTGCACGGTACAGGGAAGCAGGACCGCGCTCAGCTAAGGAGCCCAGGAACTTGAACTGCATGTGTTACAGAGAAAGGATTTACTGAAAAAGCCCCTAGAATATTCTCAAACTCTTCATACCCAGGAGGGAGGGGATACTGAACTTCCTTCCTACAGCACTTCATGTTCATCTGGGAAACCTTCCCCATTCCTCTCTGCAGGGGTTTCCAGGAGATGAGACCCCAGCTCACAGCAAACTGTTAATTATTAGTCTTCTCTGTATCATTTACAGCTGCAAAGCACCTTGAGATCCCTCCCTCTAGGAATTCTTCACGTTTATTATATTATATTGGGGTTTTATCTTGCACTCACTTCAGTGACAGCCATGGGAGTATGCTCTTCAGGCTTAAAGATTAAGCTTTTATTTAAATATGTACCGTCCTAATGTTATACATCTTGCTTTGTTCAAAAGTGATGCTACTTGATTTAGAAATATATTGTTGACTGGGTCCTTTTTTACTCCATCTAACTCTGGTGCTGTGGATGCCACCAGCAGCTCCATCTGAGTCAACGGGCTTTCAAATATCTGAATTTAGGCAACCATCTAGTTCTGAACCTGCTGGGCCAATGCTGCAGTCCCCTGACTGATGTCCCCCTTGGGGGCAGAGAAGCTCCTACCCATCTGCCCTGAGCTCAGTATTCCTTCCATAACTCCACCCTAACTTTCCATTCTTCAAGTTTGCCCCTCCTGGCATCTTGTGTGTGTTAGTCTAATGTACATGAAAGCTTTGCAGAGGAAAAAGTCATCTTTGCTTTATACTGTATGCTTAAAAAGCCCAGCAAATAATAAAAGCGCCTCTGAAAAACAATAAACACCCGAATGCCTTTCTATTTCTGGGAGTACTTACTGCTTCTTGAACCCTTTGAGGTTTGACTGGTGTCTTTCAAGAAATGGCATATAGCTTTGGCTCACTCATCCCTCTTTCTCTCCTCAGTCTTCTGCTTCTAGATTCTTTTATTCTAGATTCTTTTTTTTTTTTTTTTTATTTCCCTAGGCTGTCTGTCCCTTCTGCAGTAGGATCTGGTCTCTTTATATCTCTCAAGATTGGAGATTTTGTTCCTTTTCTTCAAGTAGCACCTTTGAAGAGATCCCTGAAAAGCCAAGGGCTCCCATGACAATGCTGATGGTCCTTGATTTGGAGGTAAGATCATTCTTCTGCCATAAAACAGACACTTTAATTCGCACTGAGAGTTAAAGTTTATAGAAACTTTAGAATATAGAATCCAAATGGAATTTATACAGATATAGGCAAGTCCCCCAGGCCATGCATGTGTATATCTGTGCATAAACACACACATATGTGCGTATGTATGTCTACATTTATACACACACAGACACAAATAATAATAAAAAAGAAAAGATATATTTTGGCAAAAAAAGCTAAGAGTCAATACAGTAGTAGCACAGAAAGTCAATAGTCAACATGTTCAATACCATAGAAAAAATCCGGTTACTATCACGGAAGATACCAGTTTCCTAGACCTGCCCCCAGGAACCGTGTTGCCCTAAACATCCGTACAATTCTCACATTACTCAAAAACTTAGATGGTGAAAAAGAGCAACATTTTGTTTAGCTTCAGGTTTCAGGGAACCTTTCTGCTTTGGAGTTTCTCGGCTTGAGAAAGCACTAAGCTGTGCAGAGTGGATTCCTGTATCTAGTGCAGCCATGCAAATTACAGTATAATTTTCCCTTGCCCAGCTTGAAATACAGCTTCCATCTCTCTCCTACTTAACCGTATCCTGGTGTGAGACAATACAATATTGAGAAACACTTCGAACTACAATAGCAGCCAAACAATTCTTTTGTTTTATCAAGTGGAATGAATCCCCGAGGACTCGAGAGAATTCCACAAAAGGCTATATAAGCAAAAAGAGAGGTTACTTATGGTAAGCAAGGTTCTTAGTGGTGAATAGTCAACGCGCACGTCCACACAGTGAGTGTACGAACACCCAGTGTGACGGTGATTTTGGTGAGGGACACTTCCCTCCTGCCTGTACCTGGGCACCATGGAATAATCTCCATCACATAAATATGAGATTTCAGGCACTCAGACCAAGCACAGGAGCAGAAACGGGTCCAGCCGCAGCCTGTGACCCCTTCCTTTTTGAGGACAGAAGGTTTGGTTCTTCTGCGTTGGCATCTGCAGTTAATACGCTTCTTTCCAAACGTCTCCTGCCTCAGACACCAGTCTACAAGATGACAGTGCTCATCTTCCATCAGAGGCAGATCAGTCAGGCTGTCAATTAAAAGCATTCGCTGAAGGTGAGCTGCGGATAAATTAATCTAATAAGAAAGCTCCATAGGTCAACAGCTTCCTGCCAGGGACAAGGGAACGTCACAGCGCACTGCTTGTTGGTGCTGCACATGACGGTAATACCGTCTGTCACCACCTGGAAGCAATGTCCCTGGATATGTTAATGACACCGTTGCCTGCAGCCTGCATGGTGCTGTGGTTCATCATGTTTGCTCCGAGGGTTTGTTTCGGTAAGGACCAAAGCTCTTGTGCTACTGCTCGGTCCACGTGAGCACACACTGCTGGCACCTTGGATGGCTGTCCCTACGCTTGGGAAACATCTCCTCATACACCAGGAGAGCAATTGTCACGTACCCAAGCGGAGGGAAGGATGGGTCTGTCTGCAAACAGAATTATGTGGAGCCAAGATTGTAAGTGGAAAAGGCGCAGTTGACATGGGGCATTACCAAGATACAAACCACTGGAGACCCTCAAGGCAGTCAACACGATTTGGCAGTGGATGTTGGCCAAGGCTTCAGGGACGAAGGGGTCCTGTGCTCAGCAGCTGGCTCCAGGTCCAAAAGGTCCATGGAGTCTGCGGTCACTCCAAGCACCGCACAGACCAAAGACCTCCCAGCCATTCCCAGAGAAGTCCTGCCTTCTATAGCAGAGGTGGCCCAAGATGACTGAAGATCATTTTATTTGCCAGTTACCTGAATGAGGAGAGAAAAAGATTTCCTGTCTTCTCTGATAAGCTGCAAAGGTAGAAAAACCTCTGGTCAGAAGGTTTAGGCACACCTGCATGCTGGGTGGCTTTTCAAAGTAGAGCAGAGAGTTCACAATCCAATCTGCTCACCGTGACCAAGATGAGAAGACCCACATCAAACATACCTGAATTTGAGGAAAAACTCAGCCCATGCCCACTGAGTTCACAGGACGTAACTTGAAATTAGAAGCAACACAAAAAGACACGACTGTGCGCAAGATGTGGAAGAAGGAAATCTTCATGTGACGTACCTCAGAATTTGAGGAAAAGAATGGAAAAATCCTAGTGCTCAGCAGTACGCTCTGATGGTCATTTCCCTCAGATTATTTTTTGTTGCCTAAAATAATGTTTAAGACATTACATTATTGGCTGATGTTCCTCAGCCAATCAGTTCACATCTGTTTTTTTACAACTTCTTTATATTTGTCCTCCCAGAGTCTTCTAAGCGGAAGTAGATGTTTTCAGCGATGCAAAAGGAATTCTGGATTAGTTTGGTTGTTTTTTTTTTTTTTTGGAGATGAAGAGGAGTTTGAGGGCAAAAACAGTTTATATTTACTCATCAACCCCTGTATTTTGTAATGTAGGTACCAGACATAAGTACAGAAAAATAATGTAAATGTCATGAACAGAAAGGTAGCTTCGATCCATCAAACATCTCAAATATTTTACAGTCCAAGTAATGAAAAAAATCCTTTACTGGGAGACAATTGGTTTGTCACAATTCAGACAAATATTTGTTATGCAAAAGTAATTCTTACTTTACAAAGGCAGCGCGGTACCTTTGGGAATGCTCCCACAAGCCTTATTCCCATCTCTGCAGAAAAACAAAATGACACAATTCAACTGTTTGCGTTGCAGCAGCAGGTCAACTGCTCCAAAGGCATGATCTCGGGGTAGAGGAGCTGCTTCTGCCAGACATCGTAGACGTTTTACGTCATGCACATTCTGGTTCTCAGTTTCCCGTTACTGTTTTCTTTCAGTTTAGGGATAATCTGAGATGTATGTTTCTTGCCATTTAAAACTGAGAGAAAAACCACAACAGTATTTTCCGTGTAAGCCAAAATCTTTCACATGTGCCAACTGTCAGAGCAGACAAAAGAGCTTTGATCATAGTCAGACACCATAACTAGCTACTTGTTTTAATTACAGAAAGTTTTAGCTATTATTACACGACAGGCTGGCACATTCAGCACATGACATAATTTTATGACAGCTTTTAATTTCTCTCAGCGCAGCTCCAGCCCTCGGCTATTCCACTCACAGCAGAAGCATGGGCTTGAACGAACCCGGGGAGATACCGAGACCTACAGCAACCCGCTCGCGCACCGACCCCGCTCCCAGCCTCGATGGGATTCCGTCACCCTCACTCGGCTGGTGCAGAGCCGCGAACTGCCCACAGGTCATGTGTTTGCTTTTGTTCTTTAACATTTCCCAAATGAAACAATTCTAAATCCATGGTTTGGGGGACATACTTCAGTTATTTGTAGATTTCTTCTACTTGGTGTTTTCCTTCTATTCTTAGTACACTTGCTGTTTTGAGGGACTGATGAGCTCAACCCCAAACTATTGTTTTTTTCCTGCCTGGATTGCTGTCAGACCACCAGAAAAAAATAGCTGTGGCACAGGTCAGCCCAAACATTTTCACAAGTATTCTGGAGCTGTTACATGTTTTCACCTCTATTAGCAGTACTTTCATTTTGGCAAACCTTTCTGTGAACAAACTCACAAAAGCACTGACGAAGAGCAAATCAAAGGGATTATGACAGTTGTCAAAAAGGCTCTGTGATTTCTGTTTGAACAAATGCTTATGAGTACTCATTTTCTCATAGCTGGGAGCTCTAATCCTCATCTATTCAGCACATTACAGAAAAATACGAAAACACATCCCCTATCACTGCATCTAATTTCAAATGAAGTCAAATAAGTGTAGTAAAGAGAATAAACACAAATAATCAGTGACACTGATAATATAGAAACTGGGCTGAAAGAATGTCTTTCTCATGGAAAACACTGGGAAGCAGTGTCAGAGTTGTTGATTAATTTAACAGCTATTAAAACATCTTATTAACTCAAGTGCTAATTGAGTGCTTGGCAGGAATAACAGAGCAGTGCCAACCATACACACACATAAAACTTGCTAAAATTTGAAGAAATTATGTGGCTTAATATTTTGTTACTTTTATAACTTGCTTTTATAGCATGTTTGGCTGGCTTAGGTGGCCTTACCTACCTGCTTTGTGTCAGTTTTGAAGATGCCATGCCTTGATGGCACACAGTCTTGGGTGTTTTTCAAAAAGGTAAGTCCATTTACAGTCCTCACGGATGAGATCTTCCAAATCTGTCTGGAACACGTGCCTCACAGCAATGCCTGCATTTGCACAAAGACAGAAAGGTGCAAACTGCTGAGCTTTGGGAAGTCTCAGTGCCATAACTGCTGATGTGGTGAGCATGGAGGGTATAAGCGGTCCACGGACCCATGACCATGCTGACCATCACCTTCCCAGGACCAGTGTTTGGTTTTCAGATCACCAGATAATTTTTATTTCATGTACCTGGGCAGTTTGCAGGGAGAAGTTAGACTAGCTTTCCTCCATCCTCTACATTTGAACCCCAACCGTGATAGTTTGTGGTTGACACACAATGTTTCCTTTCTTTCCTTGCACCCATAGCCTACAGAAACATCCCGCCATGGCTCCTAGGTGTGAAGAGGACAGCCACATGTTGCTGTACTTTGCTTTTGTCGATGTACAGAGGTCACCTCCACCCCTTCCCCACCATCACTCCCAGTAGGAGGGAAGCAACTCGTTTTTCCTGTTCAAGCAAAGCCAAGACATCACATTGCCTGAATTTTGCTCAGGGCCTAAAGGGAGGTGTATCCCACTGCTGAAAGTGTTGCAAAATCCTTCAGCTCCAGACCTCTCCCCTTGGTGACTACAAATGGAGATGGTGGTAAGGAGCTCACTCCTACAGGGCCAAACTTCCAGTCATATAGGATGCACTTGAGCACAGGCAGGAGATATTTTGAGCTCAGATACTTCAAGTCCTAGTGATAGTCAACAAAATGGAAGAAAACTTATGAAGTTTGCCATGCATAACGCCACCTTAAGTCTGTCATCTAGCCCTCAGCACAGCCCCATCAATTTCTCTTTAGATACACAGACGGCAAAGGATGAAGCCAGGAATTACAGCCAGGCTATAGCTGCCCTCTCTGACCCAAGCTCCTGACCTGCAGGCTGCTTCAACACACGCCCCCATACACTGGGGTCTTTGCTGCTGTTGCAGTATCTGCAGTTCAGCAGTAGCAGCATTAGCAGTTTTACACAGATCTGCCTCGAGCCCAAAGAAGCCTCTGAAAGATTATTTAGCTGCAGCTTAAAAACTGCTAAACTGCCCTGGATGGTCTGTTTGCAGCTCCACTGGAGCACGGGCCAGCAAGCGTGGGCAGGCAGGGCAGGGCTGGAAGCTGCACCTGGGTCCATGTTTAGGCACGGGTACCCAGCAGAGGTCATAAAGTGCTTTGAGGGGTCAAATCCACGGCGTCAGAAGAGGGAGGGTGGTTGTGCCGCATACATCGCCTTGCCCACTTAGAAATGGCCGGCCACCTAGTGCTGGTGCTTATTAATAACCTTGCTTAAGGAAATTGGCTGGAGTCTCACTTTTCATTGTGCTGAATGAATGGGACTAAATATAATCCAGGGCTCGTTTGGGTGAGTAACAATGCAAGAGAAACTTCCTGTTCTACCCCAGTTTAAAAGTAGGAGTTTCTCTAGGCTTGGTGAAATTCTTCAAATCTCAAGAAACATTAAGGTCACTCTCTAAATTCCTCTTTTCTTCCAAATAAAGATATTCTTTTAATACTCTGTGTGAAGGGTAACGTAGCTGAAAGCACAAGATGTTTTAATCAATGAGCACTCAGAAACAAAGGTGCTTCTTGGCTGAAGACCCAAATTCAATAATTATTTTTTCAGCTCAACTAGAATAAAGACATTATTTAAACATTTATCTGTCATCTCCCAGTGCCTGCGGCTTGCTGCTGGATATCTATTTCTCAGGCGCACCGTGGCAGCTCCTTATGCAAAGGGGAAAAAAGTATAACCACTTCCTCGCACCTGGGATTATGCCTCATTATGGTGGGGCGCTGTGTCAGGAGGTGGTTTCAGGTGCTGCTGGGCGCGTGAGCGTGCACCCATCTTTGCAAACACGCCTGCTTGTGTTGCAGATTTGCAAAACCAAGGCTCGCAGTGTCTGATTTGGCACTTGGTGCCAAACAAAGCACAGGCCCAGGGGCTGCAAAAGAGGGGGGCGCGGGAGAACCGGGAGCTCAGCAGCGGCACCGCTGCCAAGACTGAGATTTAGAGATGTAAAAACACTTTAGCCCTGCCCATCTCCTCTCCCTCATCTTGCTGTTTGTTACCAACCCATTAGCCTCTCTGATGAGTTCTCCAAGATCTTCGATCCTCCTGTGCTGCCTGTGTGAGCAATGTCCTTGCAAAGATCTTTGCTCTGGGAGAAAAGCAAGAAATTCATCTGCGAGTCTTCTTTCTCTGCAAGTGCAAAGTCTGGTCTTTTTGCCTTCTAAGGGTGCCACATGTAGTGGACCTGAATCCAGTGCCACCAATAAACGCAGACCCTTCACCAGCTCAGAAGGGCAGAGCCAGCTTGGTCCTGCTGGGCTCTGAGCCGGCCACACGCATCGAGGACCAAGGCTCTGGGAAAGAGGTGCATGCAAGGAGGAGAGCGAGATTGGTGGGGTATATGTAGAGGAACATGCTGGAGATGAAGAGGAGAAAAGGCAGGAGGACCTTGGGGTAGAAGCAAGAGAAGGTGGAAGGGAAGAGACACGCAGGGTACCTGATGGCTATCTGCGGGTGATCACAGGGCTGAAATTCTCCACAGGAGACCCTCCACATCGTGTTGCCTCAAGGAGTTCCTGGCACCGGCACAGCCATGAACATGGAAAAGTTGGCTGAAGAAGGAGTGGGTACACTCTGCCCACTCACCGAGACGAGCAGTTGTGCAGGACAGACAGATCGCATCCAGACAGGCCCTGCAGAAACCACCGAGCTGTGAGGAGCGGCTGGAGGACACAGCAGGAGATTTCATGCTCTCGCCCTGTGCTTTGATGCTCTCGGCTAACGAGTTAATCAGCTGTTTGTTGTTGGGCCTGATGGGAAAATATCAACAAACACAACTAGATGATGAACTGGAGAGAGCAAAACATTTTCTGGCATGTGCTCCTTTGACTGCAACATCAAAGATCACATTAAGATTTTTGTAGAAGTTTAATTCCAAAATAGTCAGGGGTGTCAAACCCCATTTGCAGGAAGACCTGGGGAGAAGGACTCTGCTGAAAGGGCAGGGGTGTTTAATATTTCACGAAGGGCATGCACAGACCAATGCACAGTTCTCAAAACATCCTCATTAAAATGTTTTAATTAACGTTTGTTTAAGTACTAGCAGACATAGAGCTTCATGCGTCCCGGATATATCAGGTCCCACGGGAGCATCCTTTCCCTTTCCCAGGGGAAGGACACATCTTGAACCCCTCACAACCTCCTTCTGACATCAAGAGTTTCCTCATCTTAAGGGCCAGGAGACTTTTTTTTTTATCCATCCAGAAACCAGCCATGCAAAGCAAACAAAGCCTAGAGTGTGAAGGGAGCAGCAGACACGATCTTGCTTCCTCTCCAGGGCAGTAGTTTCAGTTCCCCAATCCATTAATGTCATCAACCCAGCATCCAGGTCTGCCCAGCATCTGGACCAGGCACACTCCTGCTCCTGTGCCAGGACTGGAAGTGCTCCTCCATCCTCGGCCACCTTGTCTTGTTCTTGGAGAAGGGACTAGAAGAGGGCTTCAGACAAAGCCAGACAACAAAATTCAAGGGAGCATCCCCATTTTCACAAGGTAATTTTTTAAACGGAGAAGAGATGCTGCTTTGGTCACTCAGAAGAGACAGTGGGTCTGATATTTTCTGAAGATATGGGCTGAAAAAGTGATGTAAGGAAAAGCAGGCGGAAAAACATTCTGTATTTTAATTTTATGGAAAGTCTCCTGGGCCGGGAAGGGTTTCAGGGATCTCTAGGGGAAAATCTTGCTGCCATGACTTAGTTGCCACCATCACAGGAAAGTCAAGGACTAAATGTGCTGCAAAGGCCCTGTGAATTCGCTCATGAAGAAGCACCCTTAGCCACCGGCTGCTTTATCTCCGTGGAGATAAGAGGAAGGATTTGCTGCTGCCCTTCACAAACAGCCCATCCTGCAGCAAAGCCACAGAGGAGCAGGACAGCAGCTTGTCTTGCATTGCCTTTTCCAGAGATTATTAACGGGGCTGAATGCACACTCCCAGCAGCATGGATGGGCAAATGAGCTACCACAAGTTGGGGCTGCAGAAGCATGCACACAGAGCAAGCAGCCAAATGACAGAGGAGCCTGTACCTCAAACTGCAATGCATACGGAGAAAATCCATTTTAATTATGCAAACCACGTGCACATTTTTTTTTTACCTATAAGGAAAGAAAAATAGGACTGTGCCTTATCTTTTTGTGAAATCGTCATTCGGTTTGAAATCCGTGGATAATTAACAACATTATCATGCAAATATAACTGAATTGAGCTATGTAAATTAAAGCAACTTCACCTACCTACCCAGAGAAATGGCAACACTGCGCTGCCGTCAGGAAGCGCTGAGCACTATTTTTAGTGCTGTTCTGTGAGAGGGCCTGTGGGAGGGCATCTTCCAGAGGAATGCAGACCATATCTTTTAGGAGGAATTAATCCTTAGGAAACCATTACCAGCTCTCACGAATGACCGAAGGATATTTTTCTCACTGGGCTGGAGTTTATACACAGACAGCCGCGTGCATTGAAAGAAAATCATGACTCATTGAATTTAAGGAACTATTTACTGAAGCCAAATTTTTGAGTGCTCCTCCCTCTCCCTTGGCTCGCTGTCCCCCAGGCACACCGGCCCTTTATCAATGGTCACAACAGAGTCACAAATTTCTTTTTATTTCCTCTGAATTGGAGAAGTCAGGCTTTTTCAGGATTGCGGTTCGGCAAAGCTCTCGTGCGTCCTTAGAGCTGTGTAGAAAGATGCCCACACGCTCGGCACAGCTCATTTCGACTCCCTGCGATTTTACAGCGTAACATCTCCCACTGGCAACACCTTCGCTCACCAAAGGAGACCATGCAAAGGCCCCTTGAAAAATAACCAACCAAAACACACCCTGAACTGATCTTCTGAGGGTTTAAATTTGTTTAGTCTTTGCCCAGATGACCTCCAGCCTGCCACCCACACAGCAGGGCCTAGGCCAGGGCCTAGGCCGCGCCCCCGCGGCTCCCTCTAGTGGGGCTCGGCGGAGCTGGTGGGGGCATCACAGCCCCAGTTTGGGGCACAGCAACATGTCCCATCTTCCCTGGTGGCAAACACTGCTTGAATGAATGTTAGAGAGTCACGAACTGCTGCTATTTTTTTTCTCCATATACCTATAAATGTATAAGCTGACGCCTATCCAGGCTGAAATGTTTTGCTAGTACGTCTGAAGTGTCAAAACCCACGTAAACTTGCATTTTAACTGTGTATAAAGTGCTCTTAGCAGCATCACCTGTGAAAAAAAAAGCCATAATTACCTCATAAACAAATACTTTTAGATAAAGTTTGTGGGTTTTGTATGTGTGTGTGTGTGTCTATTTTTATTTATTATTATAATTATTTGAAACACATCTCCCTCATTCTCACATATTGGGACTCAAAAATGTTTGACCCCACATACAGGACTTAAAACTCTGTAGGTAAAGGAGGAAAGATTTAAAACTCTGTAGGTGAAGGATGTGCTGTCTCTTAAAGCAGCAGAGGTGTTCAGGAGTTCCCATCTCCCTGAACGTCATCAGGACTTCACTTTCCAAAGTGACTTGAGAAAACAGGTTGTCAAAGGCTTTCAAAATTTTAAGGTTGAGAAAAATGAATAAATAAACAAAAGGTGCAACTAACATTGGCCTAAAATTTTAAATCATTTAATGACTTTTAATGGAAAGCATTTCCATTTATCAACCAGTGCTTCAGGTGGCATGCAGCGGGGTCGGTTTGGCTGCTTATCCCCAGAACGAACCCATCCTTCTAATTTTGCCTCCCGCTTGTTGAATCTTGCCTGCTATTGCAAACTCTTTAGGGAAAGACTTACATTTTCCTATGTGTCTGCAAAATGCCTGCCACAATGCCCAAGCCTTGTAGATGTTACTATAATAATAATAATAATTATGAGCACAATTCCCATTGTGAGCGGTGTGCAGTGAGGCGGCCAAGAGCCCTGCCACGAGCAGCTTTATAGTCTGCCATCTAATTACAGGCAAAGAGGAGGTGCAAGAGGATCGGCTATAGTGGGGAAGAGGGAAAGGCTCTTGGGAGAAAACGTGAGCATTTTACAAGGTAGACTTGCTCTCCTCACTTGTGCTTAACAAATATGCTGTGACTTAATACCTTAAAGATATTGCCTCAGACACCCCTTTTTCTTCTGCTGGGGAATTTTGGGTGGACTTTGAGTTCCTTCTATATTTCCGTAGGATGTCTGCAGGCTGGAGGAGGCCTCAAAATGCACCGAAGCATCGGAAGAAATCCCAATGCAGCCAATGCACAGGAAACACCGAGCTTGGGGCAAGGCCGCACAGCTGGGGATGGGCTGTGCAGGTGCTAAGGGCACGCGCGGAAAATTGGATGTGTCCTGAAACCCTTCGATTTATGGCCCCGCTGCAAACCATCTGCCTAGCACATGGCCCGTCGACACACACAGATGAGAAATCCCACATGGAAACATAGCAGTCTTAGACATGGGGCGAAAAGGACCATCCTGGTCATAAATACAGCACTGGGGTTTTGCAGGGAACTAAATATTTTATGCAGAACTGAGCCAGGAGGGAGACATTTTTTTGTTTTATGACCAAACCTGAAATTTTGGAATTTGTTTTCTACTGTAAAACAGGTAATAAATTTGTCATGCATTGCAATTCCAAAATTGCTTAACTTCAGGTAGATCAAAGTGTTTGATTTCCATGAAACCTGACTTCAGCCTTGAAAATTATACATCATATGTATTACATTTTTGTATGGGACTGTAAGAAATTGAACCAAAACATTTTGGAAAGGAAATTAAAATTGTTCTTTCTCTCTATTTTCTATTTTCTTGTTTTTCTTTCAATTTTTCAGAGAAATTAAATTTTGTAAATCTCAAAGCAAATCTCCAAGAGAATTAGTTTCTCAGCATGCTGGCTTCTTCTTACACTGGTGAAGGACACCAGTGACCACACCGCTGCCAGAAACAAGCCATCAGGTGGGTCAGCATTCACATCGGGAGCTGGGGATGAAAGCCCAGCCTGCAGCAGCAGCTGCCGAAGGGATGTTAAAAGGTAGCCTAAGAACAAACCACTGATCAGGGCGAGGAGGGCCAGCTGCTTTATCACTGCCTTGATCAATGACGAGCACGGTGCTGGCTGGGAGGACTCCTCTTTCATTAGGAGCTATGCTCTGACTCATGGGTTGCTGCATCTGTGCAAATATATTGTGTTGACTTAATGCTGGTGTGGGTGCTGGGCTGCATCTTCCCCCACTTGTTATCATACAGGACAGCAGGACACCTCATTTTATAGGAAAGGCACATAAAAACCAACAGCTGTAAGAAGCTCACGGGTTCTCTCATGGGCTCTGGCATAGAGCTCCCCCCAATCCTGTGGGATCAGACTGTGGGCAGGCAGAGGAAAATGCAAGGAAAACTTCCCCTGCAAGGAAAAAGAAACAGCTTCACATCTTCTGAGCATCACGACTGGCCAGCCTTAAAAAAAAAAAAAAAAAAAAAAAAAAAAAATTAAGGAGGATTTCACCGAGCACAAGGTTTGGTTTTCAATGCAGACAGTGCAGAGTGCACCTGGATCTACACCCACCTAACCACACCTCTGGGTGCCTCGTGGTGTTCAGCAAAAGCAACTGGGCTCCTGCAGCTCTTTTTACTGAAATTAAACCAAAGAAGGGATCTCCGGCTGTGCAGCACCCGGGGGAAGGCGTCACTGTGGTGGCCGCGGTGGGGACGTGGCCATGCAAGGCACTGTCACCACCGCGCCGGCAGCCCTCGCCGTGGGAAAGTCTTTGATGTTACCAGAGCTCTGGGGCCGCACTTCCACCCCGGTACCTGATCTTGTAAACATCAGTGACGGCGCGGCTGCCGCGCACGCAGAAACCACATCCTGTCACCCGCTCGGCAATCAGTGGGGCCATCTCGGTGGCCAGGACGTGGAGGAGTTGCGGCACTTGTCTGCAAGGCAAGAGTGGTTCCCGTCAGGGTGAGGGGCCACCTTTTTACACCCTCTGAACCCTTGGGCTTGTGCAAGTCCACCCCTGTGCAGCCAGGGCTTATTTTTCAAGTGGCCGAGGCAGGCTACACGCATCAGTTGATGGTTTCTGCCAGCAGTTTTCCTCTCCACAGGAACATGGATCTGACTTTATAATTCATGCATGCCTGGGAAGTTCAATCCAGTCCCACTGGAGTAGCAAGCTCAGTGGGAGTTTATTTATTTAAAGCAGTGCATGCAGTAGCATGGAAAAAATCAAATCTATCAGAAACCATAAGTCTTAATCCTGAAACAGCCTCGCTTTTCGTAAAATACGGTCTAGAGAAACTGCTTTTAAAATGTGGCTTCCACAGAGCCTTGGCTTAGCATTGCAATCCCCACAGAACAATATTATAGCATAATAATTAAAACATTTACAAAATGAAGATAATCTATGGCTGATCCAAGTTTCTATGGAAATTTGGAGGCTATGGAGTATGCAGCTGTTCCCATCTAATGCAAAGGTTGGCTGCAGCTCTGCTTCTGAGCACATTTGTAACTTAGGGGATAATTTATCTGCTCTGTTTACACAGTTCTCAGCTTGCACAGCCCTCGAGCACAACTTTTCTATGTTTCCCAAGCAAAAGGCTGCCTTACCCTCCCCTCTCAACCTGAGCAAGTGGTGTTCTCTGTGCTAACGAAACTCCTCTGTTGCAAGGTGTGGGTGCTCGCGCCGGTGCCACAGACGCTGCCTGAGATGCATCAGAGCACCCTGGGCTGTGGTGCCCACAAAGATGGTCCCACAAAAATGCTGCGTTTCCCCTCGGCAAGGTGTTAGGCTCCCATTTCCTCCCCACACAGGCTGCATCCCGTGCTGCCGCCCTTCCCAGGGCAGCAGAGGAAGGGGCACAGCTGGCTGGCACAGCCACCAGATGTGCTGCCAGATGTTCGGCTGTGGGTATGGGACCTTCTGCTCCTGGGCCGAAGGTTCCTGCTAACAGGCTTTGCTGAGCTCACGGTGAATACGTACCAGAGGAAGCTGAAAACAGGGAAATTTCCCCAAATTTTGAGACTGGTGGCTTCAGGGCATTTAAATATTTTTATTTAAAGCCATGTGCATCCCTGTCTGCTGTACACAAATTACGGTGTTAAGACTTTGCAGACACACAGGCAAGGGGAGGATGCTGTATGACAAAGCAGGAGGGGAGAGACACTTCAGGAAGTATCTTAAATGTCACAACGAAGGACTTCTGAGCTGATCCCACTTCACAGCACTTCATAAACCAGACCAGCATGAGGCTGGACAACCCAAGCTGCTTGCAGTGGAGCCCAGAGTCAACATTTGCCAGCTGCTCACATTCATGACAGGACAGGGTCTTACATTCACAAGCTTATCATCTCCAGCGAGCCTGTGGCTGATGTAAGCAGTTTTCATTTTGCAATGTGAAATTGCTAATGAAGAAAGCATTAATGACCGCTAAGCAAAGGAAGTTGGCCAGTGGAGCACAGCTCCAGCAGCCACACGATGGCCCAGGGGCTGCAAACCTTCAAACCTTATAGAAGCAACAGCAAGGAAACCTGCTCTTTGCAAAGGGAGAGTAAAGCTATGTCACTCAGGAGTGCACAGAAGAAAATATTTCAGCTGAAACAGTGCTGGTGTTTCCCATCCTGAACAAGTATTTAGTAACATTCACCAAAAAATTTGCTTAGCATTAGTTCAAACTCAAAGAGACAGCCTCAGAGTGTCAGGATTTGGCAGTCAGAAGGGAAAAAAACAAACAAACAAAAAAAACCACCCCAAGCCCCAGTATTTTAATTCCTGGTCACATCGAACCACTGCAGCACAGCTGAGTTGCAGTTGGGATAGAGGCAGTGATGGCTCAGAAGTGCCATTGATTTTGGAGAGCAGCTGAATCCAGAGGCCCTCGGACACTTGTCAGAGAAAATAATTTGCAAATAAGGATACACATCTCAAGACGTTAGAAAGCCGGTCAGAACACAAGGGAGCTCAGAAGCTGAGGTCAGTATCACTTCATAAGGCAAGCCTTCTCTTAAGAAGCAATTGCTCTGTTCTGTGCAGCCCATCTCATCTCCAGCCTGCTCATGGAAACACTTGGAGGAAAAAGTGTTTCCTGCCATCCCGAGAACATTAATTTGGCTCACATGTAGTATTGCAGGGGGTTGTGCCAATGAAGAGAAACTCTGCTAATAATTTTGTCTGCAGGGCTTGCATGTCCTGTATCACGCTATTACTGCAAGGGAACGTCTGTGGCATGTAATTACTGGGCACGTGTTTATTTTACTCCGTTCTTCAATGTTTACAAAAGACATCCAGAGCAGAGAAGGGGGGTTCTATTGTTTTCCTTTTTGTAGACTTCTGAGTACATAACATTCCCATACAGATAGCTGGTAGCACAGAGGGATGCGAGCCAAGCTGCCGCTGGCCCGAACCCTCCCGCTTGCAGGAGGTGCAGGACACAGACGCAGGCACCAGGATGCTCAGACACAGAGAAATGCCCCATTCACTGCCCGGCATCGCCCGGCTTGCTGAGGAAGATGTTAGGAGGAGGGACAGGCACTTGAAGTGACACAGGAGCGATTTCCTAGAAGCAGACCCAGCCGTGCCCGTGCTTGGCCGTGCCGAGGGCTCGTTTCAGGCGTGCGGTTCCCTCTGTGCCTGTGCCAGTGTTTGCAGCAATAAATCGCTGCCTCGGCCGCTCGCATTCCTTATTCCCCACGGGAGCCCTGTTGCTAAGTCACACGGTTATGTCACTGGGGAGCGCCTATGGCTTTTCCTAGCTGTTCTTTTATTTTTATTTATTTTTCTCCTTCTGGGTATCTTAGTTTCCTTAAGCCAAATTCCTAAATTTCCAGCTAGATGTCATCTCACTTTTGGTCATCATCTCACCTGCAGCTTGGACAGGACATGAGGATCCTACATCAGTCCCTGACCATCATAGTAATGTAAGGAAATAAAATATGAATTAAACCAGCTTAGATTAACCAGCAAGTATCCTTCAGCACCTTCGGAAATCTATTAGAGAGCAATTTGCACAGTGCTTGCTTTTTGGCTTGCAGAACACCCTCTCTCTCCCCCGTATGGCCAATTTGGTTGTTTATGGGATTGCAATTTTTTAAACCAAGAGCCTAAAAAGCTCCACACGCAGTCAAATCTACCTCTACACAGATGAAGGCTTCCTTTTTTCCCCCCCTTTTTTTTTTTAATTACTAAAATTCCGGTAGAGGACATTCTTTGTAACTACTTACTGCTACG
The DNA here is from genome assembly GCF_009769625.2 of Cygnus olor. Classification (NCBI taxonomy): domain Eukaryota; kingdom Metazoa; phylum Chordata; class Aves; order Anseriformes; family Anatidae; genus Cygnus; species Cygnus olor. Next base: position 68,709,803 of record NC_049172.1, on the reverse strand, counting down.
AGCATGAAAACAGATTTGAAGTTAACCAGCGAGTAGAACAAATGTGAGGATCCTCGGCCTCTCAGGTCTGCTAAACCAGAAAACTATTTTCAAGGCAATCCAAGAGTCACAGCCCCCCGGGCAGGGCCAGCACCCTCCCTCGTTACAGCCCGGGGTCTGTGCACTTAATGAGCAGCTGCGTGTGACCGCTGGGCTCGGAAGAGCCGGAGCCCCAGCGAACGGAGCAGCTGCGATGCGGACGCGTTCTGGGAGCAAACAGGGCTCTGATTTGCCTTCCCAAAAAGAGGGGGGAGTGCAGCGTGTGGGATTGCACTGCGAACACATCCACTGTAGAGACAGGCGCAAGGGAAATCCGCTTGCAAAGAGGGAACTGGATCCAGACCTGAAACTGTAACAGCACGGGCACCATACCAATTTCTGGAGCACGTGCACGTCTCCGGCAGCATCACCAGTCCTCACCGCGCTCTGCTCAGGCCAAGATTTCTACCAAAAGGGAAGATCATTTTTCTGTCATATGCGGAAAACAGACTGCAGAAAGCTTCCTCGCAGCACAGAATGCGTTCCCTGTTAGAGACAGCCAGAAATGTCCAATTCGCTTACAGCTAAAAATGAGTTTAAAGAGAACTTTAAGATTTTGTTTTTCTTTTGTCCATTGGATATTCAGTAACAGAAAAACACAGCTTAAGAATCTGAAAATCTGAAGTAAGAGACTTTGCTCTCTCATGTCCTGTGGCTGCCGGCCGGCTCCCCGGGAGACAGAGCTCATGCCCACGGCGCGAGGCAGGCTCCCATTATATGGGGGGACGGGGTGGTGAATCACTGCCGACAGGGATTTACCCTCTCGACAGGGCAGGGTCAGGTCAAATAGCCAAGCCCAGGGCAGCGTGAGTGTTGCTGAGAAGTGTTTTGGGTCAGGAGACACCTGGTTGCCTACCTGCTGCTGATCCCCAGTAACAGAAGCTGCTCCTCCAAGGGTTCTCCAGGAAGGGAGGGAGCAGATATCATAGAATCATAGAATCATCGAATCATAGAATATCCCGAGTTGGAAGGGACCCATAAGGATCATCACGTCCAACTCCCGTTGGAAATATCCGATGGAAAGGTGCTGGTCGAGGCAAAAGGAGTCTTACACAGCGCTGGCTCACAAAATCATAGAAAAGGTGGTTGGAAGTGGCCTCTGGGGACCTCCAGTCCAGCTCGTGGCCTCAAAGCAGGGCTGGCACCAGCAGCAGGTCAGGGCAGCTCTGGCGTTACTGCAGGAATGGGACATGGCAAGGACTGTCCTCAAGAGGCTTAGAGCTGCTGATGAAATATGTAGCTGTATGTAATATGTAAATTACCTTTTCTGCAGGGGATGGTACTGGTGAGCTCTGAGCCCAGCCCAGTGGCAGCAGTTCCCATCTACCTCCCTTCTCACCCTCTTCACAAATTTCAATGTGCGAAAGCAAAGCACCAGGGATTGCCCCCACAGTCTGCATCCATCTTCTTCTCTCCTTTTTAATCAAAAAAAAAAAAAATCACATGCTGATTATGCAGTGATTTTGCCATTTTTCTTTGAAACAAAGCTGTCACAGAGAAAGCAGAACTCATCAGTCGTGCCAACAGCTAAGACATAAAGGATGAAGATTGAAGAATGGCAAAATAATAAAAAGCAAAGGCACCAAAAACATCCTTAAAACAAAAGGGAGAAGTAGACAGAGAGAAAACAGAGTTGGGCAAGAGGAAAGAGCTAAGTGTCTTTTGCTATACACCCCTCAAGTACCTTTTGCGTTTTGGAGAGAAAAAAAAAAAGAGATCTGGATCTCAGTACTTACACGAGGGCATCAGAAGATCATTACATTTGCAGACACTCTGTCTCCCCCAGTACATTAATATCCCATCCCCACACCCCATACAATATTTCCTTGGAGATGTCACCTTCTTTCATCACATCTGATATCTAATGAAGACATAAGAGAATTTAATAACAGCCTGCACAGGGGAGATTTCTGTTCAGACAACCAAGGGAGCTGCTGATGTGTTGTTGCTGGAGATGCTGAAGAAGGATAAGAATGACCAAGAAACCATGGGGTGTCTAGTTTTGGAGGTCGTGCTGGTGGATCCACTGATATCACCCCAGCCAGCCCAGGCTTTGTACTAACAGAGGCACAAAATCTTCCCAGCCATCCCAGGTTTGTCTGATTGAGTTCAGGTCCCACCACCTGGCTGTACGCGTTTACACGACTCCTTGGAGGGGGACACCTGCCCCAAGGCAACACCTGGATAAGTAAAGTGATCCAAGCAGACTTGCACCCATTTCAAGCACACTTGCTGGATATAACGAGACGTGCCTGGATTGCCCAGAAAAATCTTGCCCTGCTTGGGAAATCGGCCCCTGGATGTACCTGGTTGGGCCCCATGGGAACACGCACTTACACAAGAAGTGGAGTGTTTTATTGCCCATCCCTGATTGTTTCCACACCCTAAATTTTCAAGACCGACCATTAGTTTTGGGTGGTCAGACTGAAACATTTGGGGGAGCTGATTCTTTTTTTTTTTTTTCATCAGGAGGTGAGCAAGTGTTTTCAGAGCAGCGGTCTCGTATAAAATAGTCTCAGATGAGAAACCCCTGAAATTAAGGTTACAAAAATAACACGTCACTTTTAAAAACTGTGGCAAGTTAAAATAAAGCCGGCTGACCTGATGGCTATGCCTTGAGGTTCTTGTACGCATTGTTCATACGGTGTCTGCCAGGTCCCTCTTCAGCCAGTTCTAGCTCTGCTTTTACAAACCCATGTTCACGTACTCATTTTGCAGAGACATACTGGAACATTTTTATGAGGGCTTTTATTGCTGGTGAGGGAAGGCAGGCTTCGCTGCAAATTGTTTATGACTCTTCTCAGGTGTGTGTTTAAACAGAGAATGAAATAAGCCAAGCATAGACAAATGCTTGCTTGCAAACACGATTTAGATACTGCAAAGAAAATATGGATGAGACACGGAAAGCGCCTGTTTTCTGAGAGCTAAGTGGGGTAGCTCAGAGCAAAGCAGCCTGTGTCCTGTCCATGACACAGTCCAGCTCCCAGTTTTGGCACTGGTGTGCCAAGGAGTCACGTCTCCTGTGTTACACAGTCACCGTGTGCCAAGTCTAAACAACAGCAATCTCCTGCTCTCTGCAGTCCCTGCCTTAACTTTCAGGGGCTGTTTCCCTTGGGACAAGATCTTTTATGTTGTTTGAGTAGTTTTAAATGCAAGCAGCAGGAAGGAGTTAAAATCCTGCTTTCGGGATCTCAGGGTTACTGCCTAGAGAAGTTGGCATTGCAGAAGAAGTGGCATCCTTGGGCATAAAGAGAAGAAATACACGAGTCAAGGTGTTATGCTGGATCTTAAGGGAATTAGTCGAAGCTGCTTTACCTGGGGTGAATCTTTGAGCCCTGATGCCGGCACACATAGAGCCCTGTAGCTCACAGCAGTGCTGTGGGTACCTGAACACCACCAGATGCTCCAGCAGCACCCCTGTGACGAGCAGCATGAAAGGCTGAAGCCACCTTTTAGCAATGCAGCACAGAAGCTCATGCACGCAGGATGTGGTGGACCATGGTGGACCCTGGCCCTCCTGGAAGTGCACAACACCAACACAAAGTGCTCTGGCATGGGTTTTGCCTCCACGTGGTCCTTACTGCTTTTCCCGCCATCTTACAAAGAGTTTGAAAATGGTACTATTACTTTTTAAACTCTTTCATATTGAAGATTTTGGTATGAATCTGCTTGGTTGGGACTCGTTCCGGATGTTGCTGGCAGCTGCATCAAGGTTATATGTAAGTGAAGGCCTCCGGAGCCTTTCGCTCCCCCTTCTCTCTAAATCTGTGAATTTGGTTTTTACTACACTAGAAATTTCTCAGCTTTTGCTTTTCAACTATCTAAAGTAAATTATCAGATTTCTTATGTGCTTCAAGAGATTCCTCCCAAAATGAAGCAGGGATGGGATTCACTCCTGAGCTGTTTTTGCCCAGCAACATAGTTGTATTTCCCTTGTTCCTTGACTCTCTGGGCTCCCTCTTTCTGGGCTCCCTGTGCCCAGCATCTTCCTTCTGCCCCTGGAGACCCGTCCTTGCACCTCAGGACCTGGGTCACCCACTTTTTTGTCACCCATTTCTGTGTCACCTACCTCTGCCACTCAGGAGGGTCCCCAACACCTTGCTGCCAGAACACTGAGCCACAAGGAAGCAGAGGTTTGCAAAGCCCAGAAACAGTCCTAGGGAGAAGAGAAGAGAACACTGAGTGTTGGCTACCTGGCAAAGCTTGTGTACGTGTTGTCGCGGTGGAAAATGCCTCAGAGGTCACATTAACGCATAGGTTCATTGCTACGGACTGGCTCGCGTCCACCCCACCAAGCGCTCTCTGAAGGGCACTGACCATGGTCACACTTGGCCTGGGTCTTTCCTGAGCTCCCTGCAGAGCCCCACAGAACGTGAGTCAATAATGATCACATCCTGGACTTTCTTCTTTTTTTGTGTTAGTTTGAAATTCTCCAGATAATGAAAGGCACTGCCAGAACTGCACGTCTACAGAAGGACGTGACGGTGTGTTGTGTTCTGCATCGTGGCGTGAAGGTCAATGGGCATGAGGTCTCCTGAGATGTTTGGAGGACTGTCCAAGGTAGAGCCTGGTCCAGCTCATGACAGGTTTTTCTGTCTGGGCAACCCTGGAAAAAGCAGCCTGTCAGTCGTGCCGAGGTTTCTTCTTGGGAGAAACCAGTTGGTTTGCTCTAGAGCAGAGACAGGAGGGAGCTCATATGCATGCCGTGGAGACAGCCGGTGAGCAGAGCCCTGAGGGGAACACAGGCAGCCAAATTGGCTGTGCAGACAGAAGGTGCTTTCATATCCCCGTCTTGGATGAGTGATGCCATTTCTCTTCACCCAAAACCTGCAGGATTGGCACTGTTGGTCCCTGCTGCCTCCTGGCATTGTCACAAGCATCCGTGTCGAGGTGTCTCTGGCACGTGGCCGTCAGCCGCCTGGAGCTCCTCCAGCTCTGGAGCATCCCCCAGGTGAGGATGATCTCTGTGCCTTGGATCTACAATATTTTAGCTACTTTTAAAAGTTAATACAAAGGTACTCTTCTTTATATATCGCAGTTGCCCTAGCCTTTGATTTTGGGCCTGAATAGGGTTTTAGGCTTAGTTTTAACCTTAGCATGAATGATACATAAAGCAGCCTCTTAAAAACAAGCTGAATAGCACTTAACTGGCTGATTTCAAAAGCTTCCCATCCTATTTACAGCCCGTGTTTCAACATTGCAGTTCTGGCTGAAAAGCAGCATGAGACAGCATTATTCTCTATAATACACACTCTATTTACAGTAATACATGAAAACGTTTACTTTAAATTACAAATGTAATTATAAAGGTATAATTACAGATAAGACTGTGCCTCTTTGAGCCACCTCAAATTACAGCTTCATGTTATAACAATAAAACAGGATGAAATTAATGACCTTGATTAATTTCATTATGGAGAGGAGCGAGCACCACTCGGCGCAGGGTGAGCTTACTCTGCCTGACCTTGTTTCATCCGCGCTTTTCCCCTGCAATAGAGGCGAGCCCGATAGCGCATCAGGTGAGCCTTTCCTCCCCCCGACGTTGCTAAGCGATCGGCTGCAGGGTTATAAATGTTGAGTGCTTAATACACGGTACATGGGGAGCACAGATTAACTTTTTTTTTTCCTCTTTCCAGGTATTAAGGGACCTGGGATGGCTCACCTGAATGGCATGGAAATAGAGTTTGGAACCAGAAATGAACCCAGATTTAAAGCAGCCGTCAGTGCTTGTGTACAGACTGAACTGATTTATCGTGCATGTTATGTGCTGAGTTGCAAAACCTTGCTATATTAGTGATTTAACTGGAGGAACAATTTGATTTGTCATTACCAATAGGGATGGAACTAAATTAGTCTCCCACATACTCTACGCTGATGAGGTCATGCTTAGATTTCCGTTTGTAGATTTACATTCACAATACTTTTAATCACTGGTAAGAAACATAACATGAGTAAAACTATTATGAAATGCTGGAGTACTTTCAGAGGGGTTCAGAAACCCGAGAAAATCGTGGAAGTCAAAATCAAAGATAAGCTTTAATATTCAGCCCTGTGTTGTACATCTGATTAAATATTAATTCACAGCAGTATGTTAGGTACTTACAGTCAAGTTCTCTTGACCCATTTGAAATGCACGGTCACGTAAATGAACCTGGTATTTGAAAAAGGACAGCCCCGCAGACTCTACTTAAATCTTTTCTACAGTTCTTGCTTAATTAGTGGCCTGACCCTGCCCTTATAAGTTGTTGACTTGATCAGTGGCGTGGAGTTATGAAAACACTGCTGTAAGATAGATAAGCAAGCTTTGAAAAATACAGAGGCTCTCCGCAAAATATATATTTTTTTTTTTAATCAAAGGACAAAAGGATGGCAACCAAATGCTAGTTTATTCAAAGAATTTGCCTTTTACTGCCAGTAGCAGAGCTGCAGTACATATGGGAACATGGGGAACTGGTCTGCTTTCTAGCTAAAAAGAGGAAAAAAGAAAAAGCCACTGGGTGGAGCAGCTCCCTGAACTACTTAGTGGGAGATGATGTGGGAAAAGAAGCAGATAGCTCACAGTACAAACTCAATGATGAGTTACCAAAACCATAGCAACACTCTTTGGTGTTTGCCTGTTGTTAGGGAACTTGGTGAGAAGACAGTGCAGGCTAGAAGAGTTCTACTTCATCTTCTGCCCTTCCCCTTCTCAGGGGGTACATGATGTCCCTGACCATGGCCAACACATCCACAAACATCAGTGAATGATTGGCTACTCTCAGCTCATTTCGACCATCAAATAAAGTCAGCACTGGGGTGAAGCCACCTAATCCCCATCCACAGCCATTCCTTCATTCCAAAGTCTGGTACTGACATTTTTTGAATACTTTTTTTTCCTTGTGAGAAACTGTTAATAGCATTTCATTTGGTATCACTGCTTTGATCTCCCCACTTAAATACCACATTAATTCAGAGCTCCCCTGGGTGGATGAGTTCACAGTATTAGTTAACCTCTTCTGCTGGAAGTCTCAAATATGATTTAGAAATAATTCTGTGCATTGTGACGGAAACAGAAAAAAAAAAATCATCATTAATTACAAGTATAAATAAGAGGGATTTCTATCATTAGATGAACCAGAATTCAGATGCCAGCTCTTTGCATTTCTTTTGCACTGCATTAAAGCAAATTTTCAGATTCTGCATGGTCTGCCTAACAAATCTCCTTTCTGGTAAGAAACTAAAGGCATTTTCCAGAATGCCTGTGAGCAATAAGCTAGCCGGATCCAGGAAATATTTAGATTTTGATCCTTCTTTTGGGAATAGAAACTGAGCTGCAAAATTTGGGAACACCCAAATTTCATTACTCCTGTCAACTTGTGAGTGGTTTATTACTATTTTAAACTCCTTTAAGCAGTCCTTCAAGGTGTTTTTGATCATATTCACAAAAGGACCAAGGTCAAGCTTTGTGAAGAGCCTCTCAGCTGCCACGTGCAGATTTCTGACTTCTCACAAAGAACATGCTTGTAGGTGCTCGACCATCTACACCTTGACAGTGCTGAGGAGCCTCTCTTCCCAACAACTGCTAGGTGTTCCTCAAACACAAAAGGAGGAACATGGTGACTTCACCACCTGGTGCCAGAAAGTGGCTTTTTGCTGGCGGTAGTGGTCATTTCTGTGTAATATTAAAGACTACACTTTTATATGTTTTATCTAATCACATTTTATGTTGTAATTCCAAGTTCCTGTCTGTAACCAGTCAGCTGCATGCCACAGTCACGAAGGCCCAGACTTGATTCCATGCTCTTCCTTCTGCCTCCATGACTTGCCAGCCTGGTCCTGTGAAGGACTGAAGATGCTGTGGAGGCCATGGGGTCACTCCTGCGATCCTCTGACCCTGTCCATGGGCTTGCAGGGCCTGCACCCCACATCTTTGGTTTGGGGCTGAGTTCTGCAAGTGTTGGCCTGTTGTGTAAGCAGAGAGCACCATCACAAGACACAGGGCGCCATTTTACTGCCATGCTGCTATGCTGGGCTGAATCCCAGGTTAATTCCACTGCTGATTGTCAGCTCAAAGGAACAACAAACACCTCTTTCGAGTGGACAGGGCTGCCACCTGGAGGCACCCCAGTTTTCCTGCAAGGTCGATGGAGGGAGGGAAGCACCTATGTGAGACCGACTGCAGGCTCAAGAGATATCTGATGTATATCGTGTAGGACGTTTACAGAGACACGATGTGTACGGCTGGTTGCCTCCCTCTGCTGGGGTCAGGAGATGGCAATTTTGGCACCTAAGTTAAGTACAGGCTCTGTGCTAGAGGCCTCTCCGAGGCTCCAGATTTCACTGGGGAGCAGGGTTGTTATTTCTTGCAAAGCTGAGCCGAAGTCTTCAGAGGGTTTCTTTCCAAGGCCCAGGTTCAAGGAGGACCCTACCACCTACCTTCCCATTGACCTAACGCTCTGTTAGATGAATAAGGACTTTCAGCGCTTCCATCTTCCCCTGTGAGCACAGGCATCTCACAAACTTTCTTAAAAGTACACCTAAAAACAAGTTTTCTCTGGTCAATACCAGCGATTTCTCCTTCAGCGCCTGCTGAAAATGGAGTCTCAGAGAAGCGTCAGCATTGCCCGACAGCACTGGGCTACCACAAGGGCCAGCACTGAACACAGCTGGGTTGCGACAGGGCTCGTGGCACTGCAGTGGGACGTCAGAGCCCACGCTGACCTGCTTCCGACAGCGTGACCAAGAGGAAGCAGCCTCAAAAGCATTACATGGCTGCAGATTTCTCGAGAAGTCAGTGGCTAGCTGGAAACAAGAGGTGCAACCAAGTACCCAGCAGTTCCCACAGCAGCGTACCTTCAGCCCAGATACCCGCTCCTGCCCTGGCTGTGGGTTGCTGGGTTTTGCCTTGCACAGAGCAGATTTTTTGGGATATGGTCTGGGCAGCAAATTAACCAAGCAAGGAGGTGGTGGGGAGTCGTGGCAGTGGTTGCTGCTCCTGCTACCTGACCCCGTGTGGTGGCTGGCCTGCTTTCTCCGGCACTGTGACCACAGTTTTGTCCTGGTCATTTTGCTGTGTGTAGGGAGGATGGATCTGGATACTGTCCTTCCTCTTGGGCTGTGCCTTGCTCCACAGGTGGCACGTGGGGCACTGTTTGTGAGGAGATGTCCTGGGCACATAGAGGTGAAGCAGTCCACCAGCTGGTGAGCAAACAAGTGGCCACCCTTCCATTTGCCCAAAGAACAGATCTGTACTGTCACCCCCAGAATACTGGATGGACAAAAGGTTTTCCCCAAACCTCATAGTTAGCATGACTCAACACAGACTTATTTCCAGAGAAGAGGCTGTTTTAACTCATTTCCTCCTAGCCCAGCAGCAGGAAGCCTTTCTGTAGGAAGCTTGGGTTACATCACCACAATGTCAGCAAAAGCAGCAAAAAAAAAAGAGAGAGAGAGAGAAAGAGAGAAAGAAAGAAAGAGAGAAAGAAAAAGAAAGAAAGAAAGAAAGAAAGAAAGAAAGAAAGAGAGAGAAAGAAAAAGATTATTTTCCAAATCTGCCTTAATTTCATTATTTAATAAAAATTATTATGAAGGATGTGAATTTTTAGGTGGCAGCAGCCTAGTAAATTTACTAAATTGGCTACAGGACTCAATTCTGACTATTTAAGCATATCCTACCTTTTGTCTCACCTGCCCATTGCCTTGCTCCTAGTTTTGTGTTGGCTCCAGTTTCAGTGGTATCTGTTGACAACCGTTTACAAAAGGGGAAATCGTCCATCTCCCCCTAGGTGTGTTTCCTCAGTTTGTCAAGACTTGGGCTTCTGGTTCTCTGTGCTTTTGTGACCAAAGGCTTCATGCGGACAAATGGAGCTGAACTCAAACCAACCAGCTTACTGGGGTAATTTTGGAGTCCAAACCCAAGTCTTCATTTGAATATTCATGGCTACATCTCTTCCTGCAGAAACAAAGACCTAGCTGGGCAAAACTGCTCCTTGGTGTCCCCACTTTGCACATTGGCTATGGAGTCACAGGAGGGCTCAGCCTGGCCCCCCCATATTAAGTGAGAGAACTTGAGCTGAAGCAGAGGGCACTAAATGGCAAGCTCAAAGCAGATATGCCGACGCATTGCCCCTCGTACCAGCAGCTCTCTGTCTACATGCTGCTGCACAGCAAACCACTGCCGGCAGGATTTTGCCACCTTATGTTCACAAACTGCTAATGCGCAAAAAAACCACAAATTTCTCTGGTTTGTTTGAAAACATTCAGTGCTTTTTTTTTTTTTTTTCATATGAATTTTGTGTGATTTGTGGCTCACTCCTAACAATTCAGCTCAAGTGCCTTATCAGGGCTGGCCCCACTCCCTCCATTGGCGAGTAGTGTCTTTGCAGCCAGGGTTTTGGTGCTCATGCTAAAGGATAGCCAATTTTAAATCCCTTTTCCATCTGTCCTGAAGATGGGAGATTAGGACTTCTTCCTCTGACAGCTGCTGGTAAAACTTGATCATAGATTTGGAGGCACCAAAACATAAATGGGATGTAATACAGCCAGCATGCAGTGATTTCAAGTGCAAATATTGAAAAAAGCCTTGTTCTGAAATCTATTTACTGAATGCTTCTTTTAAAAGGAGTGAAGGTTTCCCTTCCCATAAAGCAGGGGAGCTTTCACTCAGCACAGACTGGCAGCAGTCCTCTGAGTGGAAGTCAGAACATAAACACGAAAATAATTTCTGTTTTTCCACATAAAATGTGCTAAAGATAAGAAAGTTCCCTCTTACTCTCTTATTGCATCAATGCTGTAAAGATGGGTGCCCCTGTATGTTCAAGGGGGGGGCATTTGTGCTATTTAACTTGGGGATATGGAGGTTTGGTCATTCCTCAGAAATTGCAAGGAAAGGAAAGGAAAGGAAAGGAAAGGAAAGGAAAGGAAAGGAAAGGAAAGGAAAGGAAAGGAAAGGAAAGGAAAGGAAAGGAAAGTAAAGGAAAGGAAAGGAAAGGAAGGAAAGGAAGGAAAGGAAAGGAAAGGAAAGGAAAGGAAAGGAAAGGAAAGGAAAGGGAAAGGAAAGGAAAAGGAAAGGAAAGGAAAGGAAAGAGAAAAGAGAAGAGAAGAGAGAGAAGAGAGAGAAGAGAAGAGAAGAGAAGAGAGAAGAGAAGAGAGAGAAGAGAAGAGAAGAGAGAAGAAAAAAGAAAAAGAAAAAGAAAAAGAAAAGAAAAAGAAAAGAAAAGAAAAGAAAAGAAAAGAAAAGAAAAGAAAAGAAAAGAAAAGAAAAGAAAAAAAGAAAAGAAAAGAAAAGAAAAGAAAAGAAAAGAAAAGAAAAGAAAAGAAAAGAAAAGAAAAGAAAAGAAAAGAAAAGAAAAGAAAAGAAAAGAAAAGAAAAGAAAAGAAAAGAGAAAAGAAAAGAAAAATGTCATTTTATTCCTGTCTCAGTTTGAGGGATGGAAAAGGCAATAGCACATTCCCCACAAGAGCTGTCAAAATGTTACAGAGCAATTCTCAGCGTCCATATGGTTTTCATCAAGAGACAGTTTCTACATCCTCTCGGTGCACCATGAAAACCCAACCACTCTGCAAATGCACTGCCCAGACAAACCATAGCCCATAGCACTGTAACGATAGCCTTGGGGAGTAAAATGGCACATTGGGGCTTCCCCTGGCACAGTGCAGATTCCCTCAACAATTCACCTACGGATGGTGAAACCCAGCACTGGGTTGCAGCAAGAGTAATTTGTGCTTTACTTGGTTTGCAGGCTTTTCCTCTCTGAAGACTCTTTGGGCCAGGAAACTGCCTAAAAATCCACCCCCCAACTCCCCCCAAGCTGCTTTCCCCCGTGGATGCTCTTCTACAGCTGCCCAAAGTCCAGCAGCTTCCACCTCGCCTAAAACCTCCTCTTTCTGCCCCAGCTCTTTAGAGAGGAGTGAAGGGCTTCACTTTTTGGAAAAAAGTGGGACTGGGACACTTTTGGGGTGTTACCTGATGGGTGTCCATCACTTGCAGCCCAGCTGTACCCACAGGTGTCAGAAAAAGAAGCACCAGGCTACCCACCCGCACCACATCGGCTCCCCTTGCTGTGAAGTCCCTCGTGACATTTCCTTACACAGTGTGGGCTCACTGCTCCAGGCTTCGGTGGCAGGCAAGAGGAGGGGATGTCCTCCCAGAAGTGAACTGGAGATCTGCCTGCAGAAGGGCAGCTGCACAAACCTTAATTTTTTTTTTCTTTTCCAGTGACAAATCAAGTTGTTTGTTTTTTTTTTTTCCAACCCTGTCCCTATTTTAAAAAGAAGCCCCAGTGTAATTTCCATGCTAATCAGATGAAAGCTTGCAAAATACATTTCCTTCAAGATCTGGGGGCATGTACGAAGTTAAGTCCGGGTGACCTGTGCCTTTGTCGGTGACACACACCATTTACATCCACGCAAATGGAAACCTTGCCCATGCTGCAGGCGCATTCTTTGCTTTTCCCATGCTGCTCGCAGGGAGCTGGAAATGTTTGATGAGTGAAGTCTCAGCGATGCATTTCAGCAATAATTCATACGCTATACATAATTTAGGCACCCGCTGCAGTCCCCCCGTAACACAAGCTGTACGGCATGTACACACAAGGCCAGGCGCTAGCTTTAAGGAGGCTCCAGGCACAATCTGCAGCAAGAATAAGTTTGATCCGTCTCCAATTTGCACCTGCCAGATCATGAAGGGAGCTAATTGGATTAAAATATTGTAATTATCATTTCATTTACGTGTGGTAAAACCTTAGGGAAACATTTTAAATAGCAGAAAATTTCAGGATGTAGTCTCTGAAGTCTGCTTCTTAAAAACGTAATGCTCTCGCTTTGTCATTGCCTGAGACTTTTTTTTTTTTCCCTAGGAAAAGGCGAGCTTGATGAGGGATGTGCGTGTAACTGGTGTAGCACACACACAACGCTGGTGGTTTGGTTTATCAGGGCTGCTTGGGTGTCTCTTATATCAGCAGTGACTGTACCCAGCTCTTAAAGAACTGGAACCAGGAGTGCAGAGGACAGCAAGGTGCAGGTCACTGGGGCTGAGAAGCACCACGTCTTCCAGGAGGACATCCACCAGGTCCACAGCAGCCCAGCGTGGCCTCTGGAACAGAGGGCAACAGGGGTGACATGGGACATCTGTGCTGGTGGCTGTCACTAAAGGGCAGGGAAAGGACACACACATGGTGCTGGGCTGATTTCAGAAACTGGTGTAGCAGAACGCAAGACAGGCCAAAAATAACCCAAAGTCTCCTCACACCTAGCGGGTGCTCTGTAAGGGAGGTAACTCAGTTTGTGCAGAGCTGAGGACATATTTGTCAGTCTTACAAGCCAAGCCTTGGCCTTCCCAAGTCCTGTATTGGCTGAAGACCTCAGCCTGGATCAGGTGTGGAGCCTGGATCAGGTGTGGAGCAACTCCTATTAGCTGAGTGCTCAACAACAAGGCCCATGCCAGAAACTAATTAACTTCTGTATTCCTTCTGTGACACAGAGTTAAGAATAAAGTCACATCCACGATGAAAGATAACATACAACATCGCCGTGCTCCTGTTTTCACAAAAGCCTTCAGGTCTGCTCAGGTCTCCCGTGGAGCTGGCACGGAGCTGCTGACCCAGAACGACTTCAAGCCTCATTGCATGGCCAGGCCTAAGTGCGGGGACATGTTGAGTGCTCACCGAGAGCAGGAAGGTGGCAACAGGAGAGCAAATATCATCCTCACAGGAAACAAAACTCCATTTAGGGGACTGCATTAACCCCTCAGACAAGGACACAAGGCTTTGAAAAGCCTAGTTTGCAATTCAGGCCCTGTTCCTGTCACTGGTGAAGCACAGGAGCACATGAGGGCGGCTCTGGCAGCTGCCTCAGCACTTTGCATGAGTTTTGGCAGCCTGGAGCCTGCTGTTGACACACTTACCTGATCCCAAGGTTACGGTTTCTTTTTTTGGAGCAGCCAACTCAATGCACAATACATGGATCTCCTGTTCAAAGGGTGGGCACCCCACCCAGTCTGGAAGCTGGAGACTTTAAGACACGTCCCATTAGACAGGCAGAAATCAATGCCTGCTCGGCCATTAGTCATCTGGGAAACCTCCGCCTCGTGAGTCAGCCCAGGAGCCTGGCATACCTGGCAAGCTGCAAGGGAAGCTCAGTTTGTTTGCTTCCACCCCCCCTAAGTGTCTGACTCGAGTGACACAGGCAGCAGGCAGCCTCCTTGGGAAACGGCTTGGCAGGGAACACGAAGTGAAATCAATTTCTGGTCTCTCCAAGTCACATCTAACGTGTCTAAAGAATATTTGGCTGTCAATTTCCATCTCTCCGGAAACAGAGCAAATGAAGAAGCAAGTCTCACAGAAGCAAGCTACCCGATGATCTTCTGTTAAGTGCACAAAACCAAGGAAAAGGAAAAAAAAATAGAATCTAAAAAGTAGGATTTGCCATTTACACAGTTTTGGCTAGTTCTCTGAGCTTCAAGTCAGCCACATATGCTACATGTAGAGGTGTCTCAGGGGTGTGTCTGTTTAGCATTGACGTTGCTTGCCTTAGCCAAACAGCGTGCAAGAAACTCAGCCTTCCCAGGCTTAAGTCGCTAACACACCTGTGCATGCAGTCAGAGCATCCTCCGTGGGGCTGGAGCATCCACACGAGAGCAATCATTTTATATCCCTGCCAATTCTATGTCCTGCTTGGGCTACAGACATACATTGGAGATTTCAAGCCTCCACACTCAAATGGTGTTGATACAAAATTGGCTTCCCTACAAAAGATGAAGCAGGTCAATGGAAGAAAAGCTTTCAGCACTCACTTGCTGAAGTCATGCTAAACATGGTTTGTAACCATCGCGTTTCTGTGAAACAAGGGATTTAACCTTTGCCTTTTGGAGAGGAGAGCAGCTCATCAGCACAACTTCTGCTTCAGTTTCCTTGAGACACAACAGCAAGTTTCCATCTCTATAGTGTGGTTGTCCAGCAGAGCTGCTTAGGTGAGCACCGAAGCTAAAACCAGCACACAAAGCCCTGAAAAGGCTGGGAAGCCCAACACCTCTCCCAGGTCAGCTCAGCATCGCCGTGTTGGGCCACCCTGCAGCACAGCTGGCTGGGAACCACCATACAACTGACTCTCCCCTGATGGTGGATGGCTGCAAAGCCAAAACCTGTCTGTTATTGCTGAGATAATGACAAAAACGGAGTGGTGGGGTTGGCAGGGAGCTCTACAGGGCACCTGGTCCAACGTCCCTGCTCAAGTAGGGCCACCCAGAGCAGGGTGCCCAGGAGCTTGCCAAGGTGACTTCTGAAGATCTGCAAGGGGTTCTTCTCTGGTGGTGTTCGTGGTCTCCTGGGCATCGCGTTCAGAAGGACCCAATTTTAAGCTCTCAGCTGAGTTTTAAGCCACTGTTTCCACCACTGGGCTGTGGGGGTCTCTGTGGCCCTACCGGGATCAGGAACCATTTATTCAGCAGACGTGCAGGTGATGGTCACAGCTCTGTGCATGTTGCTTTGCTTCATCAATGACACAGACTTAGTGCTGTGCTGGCTGCCGAGGGACACTTGAAAAACTCTCAAAGCATCATTAAGTGCTCGGTGCCATCCAGCAGTGCCATCCATAGCATTTACTTGGCACTAAGTCCTGCCCACCTCCTGTCCTTGGAGGGTACCGGGGACATCCCCAGCAGATGGCATCCCCAGGGAGGGACACCGGTGAGATGTGCCTTGCTCAGTGATGGGAATGAGGAAGGAGCGGAAATGTGACTGGGATTTAAAAAGATAATCCTTAACACAGGGAGGAAAACATGACCACTGGAGCAAGGCTCATCTCAGCCTCTGCCTGGGTATGCCCCAACTCTGAGCTGCGTCGGGTGCTTGGTATTTCACAGGGACAGACCATCAAGAAGGAAAAGTCTGAAGTCTGATTAAAGGGATGTAGCTGACCAACCCTGGTCCCCTGTGCTAAGGAAAGGGCACAGACCTGGTGAGACAGCCGCTGTCTGCCGCCCCGCAGAGGACTCTCAGTGGTGTGCACTGTCTGCCGAGCACTGCGGAACGGCTTGCTCAAGGTTAAATCGGATTAAACTGTTACAGCTCCACTTTCCCACGTGTGGTTTAAATTTAAACGCTATGAATTTCATGGTGAGTTATTAAAGCCTTCTTGGCAAGGAGAACTCAGCTCCGAAGGAAGGAAAAAAAAACAAATCTTCTCCGAGTTTGCAAACCCATGGGGAGGCCTCAAGTCAAGGGGCCGGGGAGATTTCCAAGGGGAGAGCAGGGAAGAGCCGAGGTGTTTCACAGCGTGAGCCCCACGGAGCTGCCAGCTGCTCGCCGGGTTTCGTGGTCAGTGCCGCGGTCCCACACGTCCTGCCCGGTGCCACGGTGCTCCCGGAGCAGCAGCCATGCCCTGTGCCCTGCGGCGCATCCGACGGGACGTCCTTGGCTGGACGCACGGAAATTTGGGGGATGCTCGTCAGCACCAGTTAACAAACAAGCAGCACGGGAGGGCCTCGGAAAGCCCTAATTCCGAGGAGGCCCAGCCTTTCGGTCTCAACATCCTTCGCGGCCGCCACACGGTGTCACACCAGCCCCGCCGCTGCCGCGCTCCGTCACCAGCTGCTATTTTTAGGGACAAACCAGCCATTTCCAGCCCCAGAACGGGGTGAGGCGGCGGGGGTCCGGGGCACCGGGATGGTGGCAGCAGGGAATGGGGAGAGGGGACGAGCGTGGGCTGTGTTTTGTCCTGGAGAGGTTAGAAATGGCAATGTGTGCTGCTTTTATCCCACCGGGGCAATTGCATCCTCCCCAAAGGGCCTCGCGTCGCAGCTCGGAGGCACTGCTGGGTTATGGGGCACTGGAGATTTTATTGATTTCTCACACGAGCAGCGATGCAGGAGCAGCACGGGGGTACAGAGGGCTCGGGGGCACTGGTGCAGGCACCAAACCCCGCAGCCACATTCAGGCCAGGCTAGCAAGGGGACAGCGGGACCCCCAGTCCGCTGCGCAATGGGGAAGCTCTGGGAGTGCCATCAGCAGCAGGCAAAGCAGCTCCCTCCTGAAAGCGCTGCCTCCTCCCCCCGAGCTACCGAGCCGCCAGAGGGGGAGAAATCATGATTCGGCTAAAGGACTTGGAAAGGATAGCTCTGCTGCCTTTTACGTACGAAACGCTTGCTTTGTTGGAAGATGACTTTGGGATGCGGTACCAGGGCTTGAAGGTACCAAAAGGCATCAGAAAACCTACAAAAAGCAGACGCAGACCCTGGAAGCTGCTGGGTGTGAAGTGAGGGCCGCAGGTCACAGCCCAGCATCGGGTCCATCGCTGACAGGGATGGGGGTTAGGGGCTGAGGTGGGAAAGGGGGAGTGTTAATGCCAAGACCTCCAGGCTGCAGCTACCACACTGCAGCCATTGCCTACGTCCTCCAACCCTGCATCCCCCTGCTGCCCAGCCCAGTCGCTGGGAATGGATTTTAGGTTCCCCCAGTGTTTCAGGCATGCTGATACCACGCCAGAGAGCCTCTGCTCAGGCCCCCATGTGCTGTGCATCGCCATGATCACAGCGAGTAACTGCTGAGACAGAGCTGCTCCTATGGACCCAGATGGAAGTGATGGAGATGGGAGCAGAACTGATCCTTCAGCGGCTGACCTTCACCATGCACCTGTGCCTGAAGCGTGCAGCAGGCCTGGAAAGCTTCCACAAACCAAATGAAGGACAGATACTGCCTGGAGGATGGCAGCAGCCTGCCAAAGGGAATGGAGCCTACCACACAGCTATGGCTTTTAGAGGGTGGCAAGCAGAAGCTGGGACTTTTGAGCTGGAGACCAAAGCCTCCAGAGGCCTTCATTTATGTAGCAGAGAGCACTTCTTTTACAGTGGCTTAGACATTTCCCACAAGCTCTCTCCTCCCCACCAGGCATTTCTTTAGGTAAGGGTCCAGGTGACAGGTGCAGAGCGAAAGGTGCCCTCCCATGCAAGAGGAACAGGAAGGACTGGCTGAGGGTTAAGGGTGAGCTTCAGCGGGCAGCTTAAACATCAGAGTCTGGAGACTTCACCAGCTCAAAGATCCCCAGTCCACTAAGAAGACTGAGATCCGAGTACAGTAAAGAAACCTGTACTTCCATGATGGGGTACGACTGATATACGAAAGGGATTACATCGTTTGTTGAGATAGCAGGACAGGACAACCTGATCTTCTGTTCCCAGGCCTTTTAACAAACTCCTTCTTTACTGCCTCTTCTGCAGGATGGAGATCACGTACCTGCAGCAGTGGCACAAGCAGGGCTTGTCCACCTGAGCCCACCACGGCACCTCCTGTCTCCATCCTCAGATGCACAGCCGCACCACCACGCTTTTTGGAAGCCCTCTAATAGTGAAATAAAAAAAAAATCCAGTGATCAGAGGCCGAGAGTTCGCCAGCTAATTACCCGCATAGGCATTAGCCCCATAGCTCACGTGGATTTGTCCAAGTCCCTTCACCTTCTGGCCATTGGCTGCCGGGAGCCACCTGTCGGCCTGAGGGAAGAGCCCTTGCCAGCAGCTTCGGGCACCCGGGGTGGGTGCTTATGGGGCAGCCGAGGTATTCCGTGAGCAGCAGCAGTGAGGGGAGGGTTTGGCAAGAAGCGATTTCCCCCAGCAGCAGCAACGTGACAAGGTCCGAGCCTTCAGAGGGCACTGGAAAGCCTCCAGAAACGGCACCACGCTGCCAGTCTCGGGTGGCTTGGTGGGCTGCTTGTGCCCAGAAGAAGTGTTCCCATAACTGCTTGATTTGGGGTTAATTATTTCTCCCCTTAAAACCAAACCAACGTTACTTAATGACTGGCATTTCCTCGCACTCCGCAATTATACCACATTAGGAGAATTATTTGTTGCATGGATAGGAATTTAAGATTTTTAAAGAGTCATTTTTTGTGGTTGTTGATGATGTATTTCTTATAGCAGGAAGCAAGCAGAGAAAAATCAAAAATACAGTCCACAAGCAAAAAGACAGCAGTCTCTGTCTGCCCTCCTCCACCTGCCGAGGACTGGCATTCCTCTTAATATTGGGTGGGAATATTTGGGAAAGGCTGCTCACAACAGTCTGCCTTTAAGGCGGAAAACCAGCAATAAGTCATTTCAAACACTGGTTAGGGGAAAGAAATACAGAAGTATTTTCCCCAAGACTCAGTTTTGAGTCTAATTCCAGTATTATTCCTTTAAAGAGGAAAAAAAAAAAAGTAGCTATCACAATTCCATGAGTAACCATGACAGAGAAAGGCTCCTTGCAGCAGCACAGCTGTGTAACATTTTCCTACATTGTTCTCCCAGCAGGACCAGCGTCCTGAAACAAACTCCCCAGAACACAGCGATCGGGGGCTGTGAAGCCGGTGAATGAGCTGATGTTCATGTGTGGCAGCTCCATATTCTGCTCCAACACCCCCGCACCAAATTAGCTGAATTTTGTTATTCAAACAGAGCTTCTTTTACCCCTTTTTAAATGTATTTATGAACTTGCAGACAGGATTGCTGTTCTGCTCTTGTCTTCAGCTACTAACTTCCAGCTTTCCACTGATACGCCAAAGACAGGGAAATGAATTAAAACAAGCCAACAAACCACTGGTCCCAGAATGCTCTACTGCTGCCTAATAAACAGAAAAGTTGCTGATGAATTGAAAATGGATTTGGAAAAAAAAAAAAAAAAGTTTATTGTCTCACAATTTGATCACAGAGGCTCCCTCCACAAACGCAGGTGATGACTGCATGGTACAAGTCCTCCGCTACTGAAGTGAGGGCGCTCTCCCTGCCCTTACTGCCGACTTCCCACAGCAGGATCGTGCTCTGGATCAGGCCGATATGGAGCCACCATCCCAGCCCACAAGGTATGAAGGACAACTCCCCGAGCTGTCCAGAGATGCTAAGACATTTGGGTCATTGTCGTGGTTTTGGCTGTTACACGACGGGCAGCAGCCAACCAATTCCTCGGTTTGCTCGGCTGGCGCATGGCTTCTGCTGTCCCTGGTAAGCAGCCTTCACCTCAAGCACCTCACATCTCACACTTGGACCTTCCCGATTCTCTCCCCCATCCCACGTGGGGACAGGGAGCCAGCGGCTGGTGGTGCTCAGCTGCCTGCTGGGGCTAACCCCCATCTTGCAGGACACCATCACCTCAGCACCTCGCAGGACACCACCATGTGACAGGTCCCGGCCCTCACTCTCTTCAGGGCTATTTCTTCAAGGCCTCTTCCCCCAGGCTGACAAGCTTGGCACTACCACAGCCTAATTCCAGCTAAAACCTGAAAGCTGGGCACTGCTGAAATGTATCCTAGGAAGCAGTCACCTCAAGCACCCACCCGCCCTGCTGCAGGGAGAGGGCTGGAGGCCGCTGCCGCCGGCTGCATCACCTCAGGCTCCAACGACATTTCTCTGCTGGGGACGAGCTCGGTCAGAGCCCTAGGAGCAAGGCCTTGGATGCCGCTTGCAGAGCAATGCTGGGCAGAAGGCAACAAAACAACTTCATTCCACCGAGTGAACCGGGAGGGAAGATCCGGGCCTGTGCTTTAGGCTTCAGAGCCGTCAGGGTCAGCGAACACAAGGACTGAAAGGAGTCCATGGCCCGTGCTATGCATGAGCATGGCCCCAGCACTCCTAGCACATGCACTTACGGCTTGTTTTCAGGGACCAATTAGGTCATTAAAATATTACCTTCATGCTTCTGGATTTGCTGTAACAAGTCTATTTTCCACCCTCTCACCTTAATACATTACCATTTTTTGGTTTAAGACCAAGGAAGAGACAGCCAAATGCCTTTGTGACATCTACCATTTACCAATAGCTGCTAAAACCCAAGATTTAAGGTCTCTCTTTCCTCCCCTGCCAAGCAAAGGAGCACTGCAGGGCTCGGAGTGCTGCAGGACAACGCTGGTGCAAAACCCAGGCAAGGCTCCTGCAGCCCGATGCTGTTCCGAGTACAAGGACACCGACCGAGGGTTTGAGGTGAGCCTGCACATGGGAACTTGAGGGGGGGAGATCAGCAAGTGATGGAGCTGAAAGCTCCTCGAAT
This sequence comes from Cygnus olor, assembly GCF_009769625.2. Classification (NCBI taxonomy): domain Eukaryota; kingdom Metazoa; phylum Chordata; class Aves; order Anseriformes; family Anatidae; genus Cygnus; species Cygnus olor. The sequence goes on along the minus strand of NC_049172.1, from coordinate 68,688,741 downwards.
CGTGTAATACAGCCTCTGATATTTCGCTGGCTGCGAGACCACATCAGGAGGGGTCTGGTTTCCACAGAGTAAAATCTGAGAAGTTGAATGAGGGGGAGGGGGAAGGAGAGAAAGGGAAAATAGCTGAAGGACCCTAAAAAATACTCTAAAGGATGTCCACAGAGGAGATCTCTTCCAGACAAGCCTAATAAACACAGCATAACTCAGTAAATTGTTACTGCCTAAAAGGGAGCTCCTAGCAAGCAGCTGGCCCTGCAGCAGCAATGCTCACGGCTCCAAATGAAGATGTTCGGGCGCTCGCGATCGCTCTGACGAAGCAGAAAGCAGAAGGCTCTGTGCCTGCGTGCGGGCAGGGAGTGCTGCAGTCTTGGCTCTCGCGGAAGAGATGCTATCGGGGTTGCCGAGGAAACCAGAGGATGCAGACCCAGCAGCTTTGACTTTGCATAAACTGACAGGGAGTTCAGCTGGGGACGAGGCGCTGAGAAGGCTGGTGTTTTCCTCCGGCTCCCAGGAGCAATTTTGATGTGGCCGTGTTTCCATTTTCCTGCAGTCAGATCTCCTGTTTCCACCTCTCCCAAATCCAACCCTCCGTGTCCTGGCACATGCACCCCCAGCTTTCCCACTGCTTCCTCCCAGTTTAGACAACACAGAAATCGTTTTCCTTGCCCATCCCTTCCACCCAGCTTCCTCCTCACTCGGCCGCCCTGTAATCTCAAATATTTTTGAGTCTCCTGCACATGCATGATCTCAAGACAGCAGAGAGATTTTGCTGAAGCTCCTTTCATCGCCGAGGGAGCACCAACATCCCACCTCCCACCACAAGCCTTGGCAGCAGGAAGCACTGTGCCACTCACACAGAGGCAGAACGGATCATTTCACCATTTCTTGTAAACTTGCTCTGAAAACAGCCTGGAGGCAGAGGGAAGCTGGCAGGCAGCACCAGGTGAATTACTGCCACCACCAGCAACGTCGCTCTTACCTTGTTAGCCCCTGTCCCTCACTGAAAGGAAGGGGAAGCTGAAGTGCATTGCTGTGGTTTTTCCCCCCACTCCTGACAAACACCGAAGTGATGTGAATTTCATTGAAAAGGCCCTTTGGGATAAAGCTCTGCTGTTCATTTATTTATAAACACCCTAAGGCAGCATTATTTGCCCATAAATACTACGTACATTAATTCAACTGCAATTCAACTCGGGTGCAGACTTCCCGTAAAATGTTCCTGTCGTTGCAGCACTGAAGCTAAAATCCTAACGTCACAGAGCTGTAAAAGGGTTTTTCCTTCAGTGAAATGGCATCCCAAAGGCAAGCATTAAATCCTCTGGGAAAAACAAAAAGGTAAAAAAACTCGACCCCTACACCAGCTACATCTCATGTAGGGGGCAGAATGGATCGGCGCTGGGCATTTACGCTTCCCAAGAACAACTGGTGCGGTGGATCCAAGGAGCAGTATTTTCATTGCGGATTTGCATCACCCGCAGAACAGCTCGCTCAGATTTGACACGGGCAGATCAAATGTGCCTAACGTGTGAAGTGGCCACTGACACCAGATATTTCGGGCAGGGAGATTCTCAGCCTGCAGCAAGGGAGAGCAGCGAGCATGCTACGTGACAGGCTGGCGCTGGTTTGCCACCCCCTCTCCATAAGGGCCACTTACACTTCCAAACTCTAACTCATTTCTTTCGGGTTATCTGGGAAGTGGGCAAAGTGAGAAAGAATTAGGGGCAGTTTATTTGACAGGCTGGCAGCTGTCACTACGTGTAAACAGACCCAGAAATGAAAGAGCAATCCGGCACATGGAAGTAGAAAGTCCTGACATTTTAATTATCTGAAGAGATTACAAGATGAAAGTCTTCCTTGAGGCAAATGTATATTAGTATTGATATAGTCATTGTGCTTTTCAGTAAGAGAAATAGGAGTCTGTATTTACATAAGAAACTATAGTGTCTGAGATCTTTAAATATCATATTTATGGAAATGATTCTGAATTACAGCATTTACAAAATAAAAACAAGCTTGAATAAATATTCAGTCCATTAAATAAGACTTTTTTTCACAGAAGCAACTTTTTGTGCATATTTATTTCACAACTGAAGTTTGTTGTATTTTTTTATCCTATAAAAGAAGCATTAAATTTGTTTTTATTTATTTCTTTTTTCTAAAAATAAAACTGCAATAATCATTGCAATGTGAAGCCTGAGATTTAAGCCTGAATAAGTATCATTGCTTGCACCACGTTATACTCACCTCCCACCAAACACCCACCCCATGCCTTGCCAAACTCCGGTGAATGCCGACACTCCAACTCGAGGATTCCATGGAAGGAATTTCAGGGAAATAATAACAAAAATATAAATAAGGTGAGGACAACACATTATAGCTGACATTGTCCACGAACAGCATCATAAGGCTTGTGCATTACACATAAACTAGGTGAAGCTGTTTCATGTGATCCCAAATGACAGTAGTGCCAGACTGCTATACCCTCATATGGCTCATAACACTTAATAGAAAACCACCAAACAAAGGGACTGTCCACCAAAAAAAAAAAAAAATTAAATCACACTGGCCTGTTTCGCTTTATCATTTCGAATGACGACCTTTCTTGAGCATGATACCGCAAACAACTTCCTCTCTCTTTTTGTATTTATCAGTTTGAAACACACTGTGTAACTCTGCACGTCAGGAAAGAGGATACAGCAAAGAGCTCTTGATCTCATTTCCTCTGCAACCACAGCACACAGTGTCTTGCTTTTAATGTGGCTAGCTCAAAGCATGTCCAGACGTCTTTGAAACCTCAGTGCTCAGGGAGCTCTTACTGCAAAGAGTTTGTGCAAGATCATAGCAAGAATCCATGTGAATCTTATTTCTTTCCTCTCCAAGTGGAAATAAAAATTAATCCCTGGTGTTTCAAATAAATACAAACATCTTCTGAGTTGTTAGCATGAGTGAAGTAACAGTATGCAATATTTTACACGGTTACTCTGCCAAATGTGGACACCAAGAACCCTTCTCTGGTTGACCATTCTGTAATGCTCTGACCTTTCCAATATATCATTATGTATTTGCCTTTTAGAAATCATTTTAAAAACTCAGCAAGGGATAAATCATTTGTCACAATACTGAATTCTGCTGCTAAACCCTTCCAAAAATATGTACTTTAATATTAATTCATTCATTTGTAACCATTTCCTCTGAAGTTTGTTTAGTTAAGTTTTAAATGTTGATATAGAAACCAAAACTCTGTCTTATACTTTTATTAACAGGATTTAGCATAAATGATGCAGATTATAAATAATTCCAAAATCTCAAAATATGGAACTAGAAGTTATAAATCTCAATTTTTAAAAGACAACTTGGAGTTATTGCTCTGCTCAGTAAATGAAAGGCAACAGAAATATACCGCTTCAGGACCTTCAGTGCTTCCTACGTGATTCAAAGAAAGTTTTGCCTTTATAAATATCAAAGATGGATTTGAAATATTTTTGCTTTAATTAATCCTAGCATAGGTAGCAAAAACCTAGCAATGGGCAAGTTAAAGAGCAATGGGAGGGAGAGAGCTGACATCCACAGCCATGCTGGAATTGTAGTAAGCACAGAAGTGTCCAGGCTTTGGGACTGATTTGCTGAGATGAACTAGGTAACCGCCTACTCTGTTCTTAGCATGTCAGATAAGCAGCAATGCTTGTTCAACTCTCTGAGCCCTATTTCTTTCCACACAGTGCATTTGTTCTGCATATGGCATCGTAACATTAATGTTTTAAATTTATGGAAGACTGTACTGCAGCCTTAGAGCTACAGACGCTTCATACTTCCCTTTAGCAGCTTAGGAAAATGCAATAAAAACTGTCTGTACAAAATTTATAATAATGGATGTCAAAGCTTACACACCCTCGCAGGGTCCCTCTTTCAAGTTAAGTCTTGGCTTAGGTCAAATATGTCAGTCCATGTAAGACTCCAGCAGACACACCAGTAGTTTAATATGTCAGATACCAGCTTTGTCACTATAGAAAGGAGTGACATGGAACATGTAACAGTGAGTGCAAACACGGACAGGCTTCATCTGACCATAACGAGGTAATGGAGCAGAGTGGGAGGAACAGCGGGAACAGAAGATCTGAAAAAGAAGAGGGAGATTTCACGTTAGTTCCTTGAAGAACTGCTGGGACAAAACTGACTTCAGGAAGGGGGAGAGAAGATTGTATGTGCTGTGCTCCTGTGTACTGAGAATACCCGGAACAACAGACTAGGGGAGTATTTGTGAATATCCCCAGAGTTCCTACTCCTGCTTGTCCACTATAAAGTTACCTAAAACAACTTCTCTACCCTCTTGTACAACAGCAAGCAAGAAAGCAAGTGAAACGAGACTGTGGATTTCTGGCTTTCCAAGACCTGTGACTGCTTTATGCTCCCTCACTCCCTCTCCCTCCCCCCCAGACTTGCAAAGCAGCAGCCCTGTACGCCAGAGTCACCCTGCAAAGACTTAGGAAGAAAACAAAGGGACTGCACTGTCCCTGCAGCTGAGCTCTGCAGCACCCTCCCTGTGCAGGCTGCTGCAGTTCATGAAAGCTTGGAGAGCAGCAATCCGGAGTGACTCCAGATTTGGGGTGCTGGTTCCAGGGCCTCAACGGGGAGTTCTGCTTTTAAGAGGACAAATGCTTGTTGCTGTATAAAAATCAAAGTTTCCTGTTCCCCTCAGTTTCTAAACAAGCTGACCAGTCGACAAAAGACATACAAAAGCACTTGTTGCTTGAAAATCATGGGCAAGAGCACACGTTTTGCTGTGCAGCTGAGTTCCTGTGGTACGCGTGAATTTGCTGCTCTCTGGCTGAGAGTTTCTCACACTTTTGACTGAGTCATTACCTTGCCACAGCTCCTGCAGTGGTGCTTCCTGCGAATGACCGTGAAAGGAGCCTTGCAGGCCGTGCAGTAGCTGCAGGCTTCATCTGGAACCCAGTCAGGAGGATCTGTCAGAAACACAACAACAAAAGGGGAGATAAATCAGAAGGGAATAAAACCAAGCATGTGATTACCAGGTCCTACAGGGAGCAGGGAGGATAAAATATAACAGCTGCTTTCATCTCGGTGTCTCGAGGTGCTCTGTGAACAGGCAGGTGGGTAAGCTGAGGAACGACAAGGGGGGGGCTCGCCTCCATTCCCCGCAAGGCGGCCACCTCTGGGGCAGAGCACAGCTGGCGCCCGAACAACACCGCACGGCAGCTTTGGGCCTGAAATGAAACGCAGCCCGGGCAAGTGAAAGTGGCAGGGAGAAGTGGATAAGCAACATAAAGTACGAAGACAGGAGACTGTTAAGCAGAACACAGGTGGTTTTGACAATGCAACCAGCCATCAGAGCAAGCTGCGAGCCATTCCCAGCCTCTGCAGCACACCCTACAGGAAAGCTGGCTGCTTTTTGTGCAGTTAGGCAAACAACTCTACAGATAATCAACTCAGAGCCTGGTTACTCTCTGCTATGCTATCAGTACTCTTCCTGGAAGTCTGCCTTACCAGCAACGAAAGCAAATACACAAAATCACGTGTACAAGACTTAGCAGAAAAAGAACTCGACCACCATCCCTAACAGCAGGTTTCGGTTGTTTATTTCTCCTGTGAGCTCTGTAACCCCTCACAAAAGCCAAGCAGCGAAATGATTTGTTTTTTTGCAAAGCAGAACGTATTAGGCTCACTTCTGTTGAGCTGCTCCTGCTAGTGACAGGCTGACGTGACCTCCAAGAGTCTAAAATTATGAGTGTAGAAATGACGTAGTTGATTGCTTAATTAAGTTAATAAAAGTCTAATCAAGGGCAAGCCAAGTTCCATTCAGAAGGAATCCACGGACAAAGTGGAAACATAAACTGCTGGACATATTCACCCATGTTCCCCATATGCAGCCTCTCTCCAAGTGTTATTTACAGTATGCAACCCACGCGACTGCTGATTTATAAACCTGACAAGCAAGATCCCTGCCTCAAGGAGCACATTATCCAACAACAAAATATACGGCGCACTTAATACAGAGGTCAAGTGGACAACAGCTACAGACAGAAAGGAGATAATTAAATGAAAAATCCAGCTCATTCCATTATATTCGTCAGTCAAATGTAGCCGTGACCTGTTTTCCTCTCCTTGTCATATTGCAACACTTGTCAAATTAAAAAAAAAAAAATATATATATATACAGTTCAAGGCAGAAAATGTTCAAAAAGTAGACAGAAAAAAATCTGAATAGAACTTGAAATTCGGACTCAGCTTTTATATGATCTAACTTATTTTGCAAATTAAGCTAGTTAAGGAAGTAATCTTTCATTTAACAAATTAACTCGTCTGGTAAAGGCTATAATTGTAGGGAGAGCAACCAAACCCAAAGTCTATAGTCTATGTTCAGAGAAATGACCTCTGTGGTAGTAAAATAAAATAAAAAAAAAAAAAAAGAGGACTGCACGTAGCAGCCTTCACCTCGCCCCTGGGAACAGCAGAGCAGTTCACCAGGAAGTGCTCTGTGGGGACGAAAGGGCACAAAATCCGATTTAAAAGCCAGACTTTCCTACGGCAGCAGGCAGAGGCAGCACTGCCAGCTTAAGTCAGAGCATTAATGTCAGTGACACCAGAGGATTTTCCTCTCCACTCTTTCTCCTTCTCGCTGCTACCTCCCCAGCTACTACACGTAACGTGCCCAGTGGAACTTGCTCCTACAAGCGATCTGTGATGCTGACACTGAAAACTTGGTATCATTTCCACAGAATTACCTAGTCTGAAGTCACGGCAGGCCTGCTGACCTTGGACCATCTCCACGTTCTCCATCCAGGAGGTCCTTTGGGTTATCACATATACAATACAACTAGCCAACAAAGATACGTCTATTCCTAACTTGCCATTAGACTACACAGCCTTGGTTATATTTTTGGGGATTTAACCATCCCCTTGATTCTCGCTAATTTTAAAGACAGCAATATTTAGGAGTTATTCAAGCTTTGTGCCACCAAGTCTTCCCCCCACACAAACAGCACACCAGTGAAGTAGTTTGGTAAGTTGCCTACTTTGCTACCTATGCAGCTGCTTACTAATTTCAGTATTCACCAAAAAGCCAGGAAACAGAGGCCCTTTTTGTATAGCCTGCAACAGGGCAATAAGAATCGAGGCTTCTGGAGCAGCTCGTACCATAACCGCTCCTCTCCTCAGACAGTGACCAACACAACTCCACCGCAAAGACTCCAGAGCCCATCAGCAAAAAGCAGGCTTCTTATCGGCAGGTGTTTACCATTTGGGTTTGGTTTGTTTGCTTTCCTCTGTTATTGCCCTTGATATGCATTGCTGGAAAGTTATTTTTAATTGACCTAATAGGGATTTAATTATCTCCAGTGCTAAATAAAAAGGAAAATCACCAAAAGCACTTGCAGGAAGGGCGAGGCTGTGAACAGCTCAGCCTCTCGGAGCCCGTGCAACCCCAGTGCGACAGGACCAGCACCTCTAGGTCCCCGTCTTCAGCCTCATCTCACTCAACCTTGGGAGCTGCCTTCCTGCCCGACTTACATTAGCGACTGAGTCATCATCGGGCTTTTTATAGAACAGGTTTTTGAAATACTCTCTGAAGAGCAGCCTCGTGAGGGTAGAAAGCTTCCACAGGAGGAGCACAGCGAGTTATAGAGATGAAACCCACAGCATCATCCCGAAGGCTCGCTGGAAGCAGGGCAGCAGCACTGCGCCCATAGGCTTTTTGTTACGGTCCTTCTCCAGGCTACACAGCCCCACCAGCCCCGCACGCAGGAGCAGATGGAAAGATCCAGTCACTAAAGCAGCATCTGCCTGGGCTTCGGGGATTTGCACAAGGCATGGAGGGAAAGGCTCGTTCGTGGGCTAATTGGCCCGCTGCTTCATCAGGCTGCGAGAGCTAAGAGAAGTCTGTTGGGAAACAGATGAAGACCACAGCACAAACATCAAAGAGGAGGAGGAAGGGAGGGAAGGGATTAACGAGACAGAGTACAGAAATAAATTTGAGAAGAAAACATAAAAAGCGCGTACAGGAAAAAGGCAGAGAAAAGCAGCGAAACAAGTATCCTAATGGATAGGAAGCACAAGTTCAGAGAAAGCAAAAAAATAAAATCAAAGGCTCAAGATAAAGTGAAATAGTGTGAAGACTGAAAAAGACATTTAAAAAAGAGAAACAGTTTTCCCAGCTCCTAGCTATTCAAAAATCTTGTGTTATGATAGCCAATAAACCATGACATTTTATGTTCTTTTGTTTCACTTTTATATTGTAGCTTTTACAATTCACCTTTACATGTCCCTGCAACCTCATTAGTTAAACAAAGTTCATTCTGCAGTATGAAAGTTACAAATCCAATACAAATCCAAGACACTGGAGCTTTAAGAACAGTATAATCACGATAAAAATCAGATGCTGGAAGCACGTCAAAAAGCACATGTGAACTTATTTTGCTTAAATGTGTGCAACACAACTGCTGCAGTCTGTCTAATCTGACATAAACAAGGAGACCATCTCCGTGCCACAAAGCACTCGGAGAAGAGAGCCTGCACCTGGACCCATCAACAGTGGTGATTCACACAGCACCAGGACACGCTGCCAGGGTATTCCTCAGCTAGAGCTCAGTCCTGCTGGGATGGACATTTGGCAACAGCAACGCTGAAGACTGAAAGACCAGAATTAAAAACCAAACCCTGCCTCCTATGAGTAAACCGTCCAAATCCAAGTTTTGACAACACAGAGCCACACAGTTCTGAAACAACCGTGAAACCTTACAGACAGCATGAGTTCATTTGGTGGTGCTGAGACACAGGAGACTGGGTGAGATGGGAAGAAAAGTCCTCCAAATTGTTAGAGCTTGCAAGTTCCCTTATCTAGCAAATCTATACTCTGAAAGAAAAATCCAAAAGCATGCACTCCCAACTCCCTGCTGAGGAACAACTGCTAACCCCTAAGCTCGTGACAGTGCCTGCTTTAGGGCCAGACAACAAAGGGTGGACCCCTTCTGCATCTTCTGTTTTTAACAAATAACTGTAATGCAGAACTCAAACTGGAAGTTCCTCCTGGATCGATGTGTATTAGATTTTGGAGCACTCCACGCACAATCCTGGTTATACTTTTACCAAACCAACCTCAGCGAGGGCTGTTCCTATGGCACCCCGTGGAAGTCCCAGGGCTGCAGCCATCAACACGCGTTATCCTCACAGCTGCAAAAAAGGTCAGATCGCCTTGCTGTAGCTTCTCTGATGAACGCAGGAGTTCTGCCACACGGTAAATTCTAACAGTTTTAAGTATGGAAAGTAGAGAACTAAGGTGATGTGACTTTACCCCTCGCTTCAACCTCCACGGTAAGACGAACCCTTTTTTCCCATATGACATTCAATTTTCCGCATGTCATTCCAGGCAGTCTCCAACTTTTATGTAAGATTCCTTGGAGGCAACTGCACCAAAGTAATTTTTTCCCTTGCTCAGTAGATTTAGCCTTGATTACAGCTGGCTTGAAATTTTTCAATTAAAATAATTTTCTGCTTCAACAATGTTATTTGATTAAAATTGGGGCAGGGGGGAGGTGAGGGCAAAAACAGAGGTACAGACTTATTAGCTTCAAGGACAGCTTTGTCAAATGGCTTTCTTAAGATGGAATCTCTGCACAGACCTAGGAAGCTCTGAACAAAGCATGGAGCTTCGCAGACTTTGGCTCCAGCCTCTGCTGTGCCTAATTCAACACCATCTCGAACTATGACATCCTGAATCTGTTCTGTACAGGTGCGTGACCAGCAACTCACTCTTCAGGCCAAATAATTATTTACATAAAATGAAGCAACTCTTATTTTTCACTGGGATATGCTTTTTTGTTTTGTTTTTTAAACTTTGTATCAGATGAACCTAAAATCTTTATCTTCCATATAACCATTACTAGCAGTCCTTCGTAACAGCTACCAGCGATTAGAGAACAGTTAATCTTCTGGGTTTCTCTCTGAGTGTTCTCCCTGTCCTGCTTCCCTTTTCTTAAATCTAGTTTTCTCTTCAGAATATGGAATAGAACATATTCTGAAGCCTAAATTTTGAGATTTAAAAATTACGTAGTATATTAACACACATTTAGATTCTAAATATTTTTCTAGTGACATTCTTGACTTAGGTTCTGAAAACTAGAATCAAATTGATACTGTAGCACTACATGATGTCAGAACACTCAAAAATGTGTACTTTTAGGACAAAGAAAATTCAAACCTAATCAAAATCTCAATTATGTCACAGTGGAGGCAAATAAGCCTGTGCTTTACAGTTCCTATTGGTTGCTTTCTCCTCCTGCAATGAAATCTCAAGTTCTGCACTGTGCTGACAGAGTGGGATAGTCTTTGAAAAGGTAAGAAACTGTGAGCAAGTTTTTAAAACACAAGTCACACCCGGTTACAGCAATACTACCTAAATCTGAACATTTGGAAATCCCGTAATCTCCCACAATTAAGTACACTCAGTTGATTACAAAACAGTGCCTCATTTTAGAAAACTTTGTTAAATTATTCCGTTGCACTTGCACAAGCAGAGCTGCTGAATAAGAAAAAAAAAAGTAAGAAGTTATACAGACAGAATATGTTAGGCCACTGAACTGTGCAGGAATTTAACTTCCTTCACTTAGAAAGCATTGCTGGTCATCATTATAAATAATAGAGTAGCCAGAGGTGTGTAAAGGACAAAAGGAAAGCTGAAGCTTTCAGCCAGGGTTGACAGCTAATTCTAGATTCAGTGATTAGACTCTGCATGCACAGCAGCAGGGGCGGTATTTCTTGACCTTGTGCCTTCATATGGCAACAAGAACATGAACTCGAGCCTCAGGACCATAAATTACTGAGTTGTGCTAGTGCTGCTGGCTGGAGAGCAGCAAGGGGCAGTGACTAGACAAAAGTGGGTGGGCCAGGACTTTATGAGATGGAAAGGGATCAAGGAGAAATGGCTTGCTGTTGTGCAGCAAACAGATGCTAACACCATTTGGCACAAACAGTTATTTGTACTGGCAGCCACAGCAAACACATTACGGCCAGAGTTATGGCTAGGTGGCAGCGAGCAAGCAGGTTCTGCATAAATGGGAGAGAGAGGGAGGGAAAACAAACGTATGGCTGCAGAGAGAGGTGGGATGCTACAGCAAATATTTTCGTGGAGCACAAACAGCTTCCTAATGCTTACTGTCTTTCCCTGAGAAAATCTTTCAATTTTTAAACATCTCACACTTATTCCTAGACCAGAAATGTAACTCACTTCTTTAGCTGGCCTGTAGCTTCGTGATATTGACACGTTAAAAATATTCACCTTTCCCCAATCCCAAATGTGGTAAGCAGGGAATTATGCTTGATCACATTTACAGATGGATGAAGAAATGAATACATACAAATCCTTAACAAAACAAACAAAGAAAAGAAGTTACTGTATACATATGGGAAACAGCATGCAAATACAAAGCAAGTTTTGTGTTGGGACTGGAAACAAGATCCCAGACGCACAAACTGCATAAAGACATCAAATTGCTACATTTTCAATGCTTTGTTTTGTTTTATAAAAAAGCTATACTAGATACCGAAGCCTCTAGGAGCGAGACAGCCCTATCCCAGCCAGGATGCATTTTAACTAGGTTAACTGAAAAGCAGTCTACTTGTATTTTCCAGTATGAAGGTTTGCTTTAATTCGCATGTAACCCGTTCTGCCCACTCCCAGTCCCATGCAAATTCCTTGGTCAGCTTATTATCTGACTGGCTTGGGAAGCCAGAGCTTGGGAACTTCCCAATAGCCTTCTCCCTGTGCTGGCTGGTCGGTCCCCACTGACACCGGGAGAAAAGCAGTACCCAACCTGCTTTTTTCTGAGCAGCTGTCACACGTATGTCTGTTATATACAGAACTTCATACCCACTGGCCACCTTCTGCATCATTTGATCAGGGCATATCGGGGAAATTATATTACATTTAAAACTCAATTATGAAATTTTGTATACATTCATTTTATATTCTAGGAAACTATAAATACATTTGCTTTACATTTGCTCTCTGAAAAAAAATAGACTGCTTTTTACATCTATAAATTATAAATACATATGCTTCCTAAAAAAAAAATCCTAGAGCATTAGGAAAGCAAAGATGAATATATACACCACAGGCTCATCTGGACTTTGAAAATGAAAATGCTTCTGTTTTGGAATGTCAATTAATCTGTAGTATATTGTATTTCAACCTTCAGAAGGTCACAGGATTCAACTCTTATACCCTTGCCAATGTCAGTTGGCTCATAATAAGCATTCATATTTGTTTTATGACCCAGACCAGCTGGTGAGTTTGATATAGAGTAAGAATGAGAAATCTGACAAAAACAAGTGATTCATCTTCATAATCTGAGTAGAGGCTGGAACCTTCACGAAAATCTTACCACTATTCATTTATTTGTTTGGGTTGCTAGGCTTCCCTTTTTTTTTTTTTTTTTTTTTTTTAACATTGGCTGGATGCAATCTTCAACATTTGGTACTTTTTGTAAGGGAGTTTTATTTGATAATTGGAAAAAGCTTTCCTGGCAGGTAGCTTGCTGGACTTTCTCAATTTGATCCATGCTTGTGTTCTGCCATGATGGCAGAAGGGAGGAGCTGCCAATGCGCTCATTCGTTTTAAATTGTTTTCACTTTCTGTTGAAATCATTAGGAGTGACCTGAAGTGTAGAAATGATGTAGAAAAATGGATATAATTAATTTTGGTGCAACGATGTCAACAGATTGGTGCAACAATCAACAGACTTTGTATTGAATCCATTTACAATGACAACTGCAGTGAGTTCCTGTTGGTGGCCTGTGGCCCAGCTTTAGGCTGAAGGATGAACCCATCAGACTTGCTGCAACTAATGGGGAACGCCACTCATGCAGCAAAGGTTATCCTAACCAGCAAATATCTTCATCTGCATCCAAACATCACCCAGCACAATGCCAGGAGCTGTTGCTTTCAGAGCAATCTGCAAAAATGAGATAGGCGGGGAGGTGTTATAAGGTGTGGGGGGAAGGCACATGGCTGCTGAGGTTAAAATGATGTTGTGAGTTTATGCATCATTCTGGATGCTTTAGAGACAGCAAAGGATGTATCCCATTAGCTATCACCGCATACCTCAGTGATAGGTAGTAGGAAAACATCTGTAGAGCACTACCAGCAATGACACTTTGTGACCTGTGCCTGAAGAATGTATTGAAGAGGGGACAGGATGGGTGTTCCTACAGTTTCCACAAATTCAATGAATTGATCCACTTCAGATGCCCCTTTTTGTAGGCCCTTCTTGGTTTGTTCTGCTTTGAAAGGCAGAGCTCATCTCCATGCTGCCCAGCACCCTCTGTTTCTTGTGACACCCCCTGTAACAAGAGACCTGAACTGTCAACAGTCCAAGGAAGGGCCACCAAGGTGCTGAAGGGCCTGGAGCACCTCTGCTGTGAGGAGAAGAGAGCTGGGGCTGTTCAGCCTGCAGAAGTAGATGCATGGGGGGAGAGAAGTGATCTATGTGTATAAATACCTGCAAGGAGGGTGCGAAGAGGACTCACACAGTCCCTTTCCAGTGGTCCCAGTGCCAGGCCTTCAGGTACTGAAGGGCTTTGGAGCTCCCAGTACGTAACACCACAGATTTCTCCTTACCCCACTCCAACACAGCCAGCTGTAACATCACTTCAGCACCCAGACTGTTGCCCTCTATTTCAATAAACAGCATCCCAAGCCAGAAGCTGTGCGTCTCCAAACACAAAACCTTCCCCTCACCGATAGATGCCATGAAAAGCTGAAGAACCTTAAAAGCTGAATAACATGCCACAGAAATGAACTGACTTTGCTTTGACAAAATGTACATTCTCTGTGAGAAGGTTATTCAGCATCCTGCAATTCAGCAGAACTTGCTTTCAAGTTCTGGAAGTCACATTTACTGACACCATCAGGCATCGATTCAAAACAAAAGAATATGAACTGAAATGGTAGGGAGTGAATCATCTCTTGCATTTGTTTCCACTACAGCCTGTATACGGTAGATATTTTGCTTAAAGATTTGTTCTTCACTGTGCCTTCTGTCACATTCTGAATTATGGCACAATAGAAAAATCAATTAAAATTATTCTGAATAGTTCTTTACTTTATCTGCCCCCAAATCATCTTCCTCCAGAAGAGATAATTTTTCTACAGTACATTATACGTAAATTAGGCCTGCTGTTCTAAATGAATAGATTAAATTCGAAATCTTTTAGCCTGCAGCTTTAGAAGAAGGATTAGCAACCAATCCTTGAGTTTTCTATAAGCACAAAACAACTTATTCCTCTAAAATCTTATCTTTAAGAGGGGTGTGTGTTTTTTTTTTTCCCTGTGATCTCTGATCTTTTTTACAAGAGACATGAACTAACATTTCTTGTCTGTTGGTCGTCCCCTTCTGCATACAAGCTGAGATGTACATTGTTCATCACTCACTTAACATCCTGGATTCAAAATGAGACTGGCAGAACTCTGGTGTACATAGACAAATAGACAATAACAGAAGAAAGTTTTAGAGCACAGCAAAATTACTGCCCACCTGAAATTCAGGGAAGATAAGGTACAATTTCTCAGTCTAGTATTTCTCACCTGACCAGGGACCCTGACCAGAGACAACGCCTCTCCAATAACTGAGCTCCTGGTGTGATGAAATCACCATCCAGCCCTCAAGATCAAAGCCGACAGCTTTCCTGTTTGCTGCATCTCACACAGCTATTTCTCTACTCTTTGACTGCAAGTGCAAAGATTTCTTTTAATCCATTTTTTATACATTGTTTACTATACTAGGGCTACAGTCCATAACCAACTCCTAAGCATTCCTGCAGCTCAGATTTAAAACCAAAGCAAAAAATTTCTGAGCTCTCAGGATGACTGAATCCTGACCCACACTTTGAGACTTACACATGCACTTCTCTTCACTCTTTCCATACATTCAGTGAGATTTAAGTACCCTCAGTAACTCACTAGAAATATCTTTTCCATACTTTGAGGTAATACGGTGAAGCATACGAAAATAATAACCACAGTATTTTTATCATTTTCCTCAGAGACAGATGTGTAGAAAATATGAAAGCTACTTCTACTGGGGAAAAAAGTAGCACCTCCACATATAGCTAAGGATATAAAAGATCTCTAGATTTGGTTTTAGATGACCCTACTTACGGCATCACATCATA
This sequence comes from Cygnus olor, assembly GCF_009769625.2. Classification (NCBI taxonomy): domain Eukaryota; kingdom Metazoa; phylum Chordata; class Aves; order Anseriformes; family Anatidae; genus Cygnus; species Cygnus olor. Next base: position 68,673,558 of record NC_049172.1, on the reverse strand, counting down.
CACAGCCATCTGAGACTTGTCACATATAATGTCATGCTATATTAAAGCCTTTTGTATACAGAACCTTTCTCCACTAATACAAATGCATTCACACTGGGTATGACAATTTGCAGATCACAGAGTTTCATGAGGATGTTAGAAGAAGTTCTGAAAGAAATATATGCTCAGTTTATCACCTGACTTTGTTTCTAAGACATATAATGACAATATTTTATATTCATTTTCCAGAGCCAAACTTTAAAAGAGTGGGTTTTTATTCCATTTTAATGCGTTTTTAAAAACAAAAAACAAAAACAACAGTATTGTCTCATTTTATTCTCAGAAAAAAGAAAGTACCTTCAAAGTCCCCATCTCTGGCTTTTGCTGCAAGTTCTGAGGATGATATACTTTCTTGACATAAAGCACAGTCTTCCAATGCTGCATTCCTTAAACCCTGATTAACTGTAAAATAAACCAAAAAGTACTTGAATTCATATTTTTCCAACTTGTACTCAAAATATTCACGTTAGGACTTCCAGGATTATATTACAGGAGCATCTATATGTACCTTCTTATACTTCTTATTTTTTATTCAACCTGACACAGCAATTTAAAAATCTCCTGGATTCTTCTTTGAAATGACAACAGAAATGAAAGATGCTGTTATAACAGGATATACAGTCCTTGTACTTCCACCAGTTTAGCTGCACCCTGTATTTTATTTCACAGTTTTTAACCTGGATCTTTTACAAAGAAATAGATGATGAAAACAACCAGAGATTCCCTAGGTGTATTGCACACATCAAATCACATAAAGAGAAGCATCACCCCAAGTGTCCCTGACTTTCATTCACTTACTTAGTTTATGCTTACATTTGTCAACGTTTTCTTTTTTTAGGTTATAGCTCATCCAGTGGAAATTATTCCAACTAAGTATTGTTGCGTACAAAACATTTTGTAGTGATAATTCTTTACAGCTTCAATTTCTTCATTATTCTTCTTTGAATGTTGAATCTCATAGCCTACTCTTTTTCAATAGCTATTTAAATTCCAGGAGGAAAAAAAAAAGACATCTGTCTTGCTAAACTAAAATGTGACCATTGTAATACAGTACCAGGAAAAATTAAAATTAAAAATAAATACATAAATAAAAAATATGAAGTCTAAACACTTCATATAGGCTATGAACACTGTTCTGTTGCACCCAGGAATATGGGCAAGAGCAGATGCACTCTGAAGGCTTTACGTCTTGCAACGTTTGCCTTGAGACATACTCCTATATACGTGTAACTTCAGTGACTTCATCCTGTTTACAGTCCATTTCCATGACTTTTTTTTTTTTAAACATAGCTCAAATCACTGTACAGTGTGTCCTGTCAAAAGCTAGCAAAGTTTTAAGAAAATTCTTGTCAAATAGTTCATAGATCCACATGGGGTTACCAGCAGAAATTCAGTATAGAAAAAAAAATATTTTAATCTCTTCACCTTTCTTTTGCTTTTCCTTGTCTTCTGTTTCGGGTTTGGTTGCCATAACTTCAAACAAGGTCTTTAAGATACTTCTTAGATCACTAGCATAATTTGTCTGCAGCTGGTCAGCAACACCTATGAGTTTGAGAAAACAGATAAATCATTACTAGAGTATTATACCTCCCTTATTTAAATTTGTATGTTGCTCCCAGTAATGGCCTGGTGTACATTTTTGAAGGTTCACTAGCTCATGTCAGTAATAAAAACAGATAAATTAATTAAACTAATTTTCCATGATGACCAAGCCATGTTCTGGCCTTTACGTTGATTTCAATTTGATAAACAACTCCCTTGTCCTTTTGGTAGGAAACACTGGGAGATTCCTTTTGCATCAAAATACAACAGCTGCATCAAATGTCTTCCCCAGAAAACACAGGGCATCACCAAGAAAAAGGAAGCACTATGAAAGCAAACCCTTTGCATGCCCAAACTCTTCATCATTAGAGGTCTCAGGTGTCTGTGCCTCTGACTGTTTACACTGGTCACCATTAGGTAACAGGTCTATCTAGACCAATCTGCAACTTACGCTCCAAGATACAGTCTTCTTGCTATTTCATCACTAGTCCATTCTACCATATATTTACACACATTAAAAAAAAAAAAAAAAAAAGACAATTTTTCACATTCAAAGCAAAGGAACAAAGGAAACTCACATACCTGAGATACAGACAAAAAGGCGGTGAATAAGATCATTACTGCCATGAAATCTGGATCTGATCTTTTCTCGGGTGGCAATTTTAGCAGCCTGCAAAGCAAGCTGGATTTCTTCCTGATCAATGTCATCGGATGAACAAGAACTCGTCATTAAACTGCTGTTGGAGAAAAAAACATAATGAAGAAAAGTAATGTAAGTCTGCATTCATTTGTTCAGGATGTTCAGAAAATCCTAAAGGATTTATTATTCAGGCAATATTCTACAGCAAACCAGAACTAATTGCTGTAAATTCTTGTTGAAGGTAATCAACATGCAATCAATCACCATCATGTTTGATTTTCACTCTGTGGCATAGTTACAAAAAACTTTTAAGCAGAAAATCATTTGTCTGTATTTTATTGTATTTCCCTTAGCTATTTCAAAATGCTGTGCCATTTTTCACATTAACTCCCACTCAAAGCTGTGTCCTAAGGCCATAACTCCACAAGAAATGCAAGAGGGGAATATCAGCCTAAAATACGAAGGTCAGTTCTGAAGTCACCTTAGAAATTTATTAATGTGGAAGTAAATTTGAAAAAAGAATTTCTGAATTATGCTGCCTTAAAAGAGTGAGAACAGAATCCAAATATAACCTTACATAAAAAATGTAAAGGATGATAAAACATAATTTAGGCAGTAAAGAGGAAGATTAGTCCCCTTATATACCTAACTGTAAAAATTACTGAAATGTCAAACTATTGCAAAAGAGTGGCTCATCAACTCCAAAGAGATTAAAATGTGTCTCTAAATGTCTACTAGAGCCTTAACCTTTTTTTTTTCTTTAAAAGGGATGCATGGTTGCTAGCCATTTCCACCACTACCACCTTTATGGAAAGGAAGCTGGAACAACCTGCAGGAAGCTCTGGCAGGAATCCAGCTTCTTTAAATATCCAGAATTATCTAAATTACTTGTAAAGTAAAATGCATTTAAATAAGGAAATACTTAAAGGAAAATGCTACATTGCATTTGTCCAATGAAAAAACCCTAAATAGCAGTATAGGACAGGATGCAACTATGTTGGAATCTTACGGATTCACTGTGTTGATTGGAAGCTACTATGTAAAAAAAATATATATGTATAATCTATGTATATTATTGACTGCATAAATAGCAAACACAAGGAAGGATGTAATTTTTAATGCATTTTGAGTTCAACCTGTTTTTATTAGATGCTGAAGTATTCACCAAGCTGCAGATCCAACCCTTATGACAGCATGCACACTTATTGCAGGATAAGACACATACGTAACATTTACAGAAATTATATGAAAATAATTATAAACAAAATTTTACGGGATATTGTTTTGAAATTCTATCTGTGAGCTGTACAGGTAATCCTTGAAACATAGAAAAGGATTTATTATGCCATACAGTTTTAAAAGCCCTAGTAAAAACAGAACTGAAAATACATAAATACTAGAGATTAGTTATTGACTGAAATATCAATGGAAAATGTGTGGTGTGAGTACCTTAGCTGGCTTCTCATTTTTTCAAATACAGAGTAAAGAGTATACTTACAAGAAACCCATTTCTGTTCATGTCTCTATTGCTATTAACAAAAGCAAATTTCTGTTAAAAGATGTAAGTTTTATGCTTACAGTTCCCTCAGCAGCATGAGTGACTTTGTCCAAATAAAAGGGTTTCTGTCTGCCTCTTAACACAGCCAAATAAGGTCTACCTTTTCTCTCATTTTAAGAAGAATCAATCTTACAAATACGTATTTGCAATATAAATTGCTCTCCAAGGCAAGCACAGAGCTCATGACAGAAAGAAATGCAGTTCATGTATAATATAAAATCTCAACAGAATGATATCCTGGCAAGTCCCAAACTAAGCAAAAACCTAAGTGCAGGGCACAGACAGGGTGATAAGGATGGCTCCCTTCCCTCAAGTCACAGCTGAAGAAATATTTCCAAGGTGTTAAGTGTTAAGTGGACAGAGAGCTGCAAAGAGTGCCTTCTAAGAAAAAAATAAAATAAAAATTCAGTCCTTTCCCATTTTGCAGACCGGAAGAAAAGCTCATTCCACAACTCTGACCAAGTTCTGACCAATTGCAATAATAATGTTTGCCTTTCTAAGTCGCCTCCTACTATATATACACGGATTGTGGTTTCATCGACTTCTGTTCCAGACTATTCAGTGGAAGATTTTGTGGTGTGTCATTAAGACTGGTCATGTCCCACCACAAGACTGGCTGGTTTTGTCCTAAAAAGCCCTACAGTACAGAGCAGATAGGAATTGCTGCAGCACTGTGGGATGAAGGTCAGCACATACACATACTCGCATTTACAACATACTTTCATATGTACAGAGGGCCAGACATGAAGTACAATATCCATACAAAAGAGATTCAGAAAAATGGGTATTTTCATTGCCTGTGCCACTGCAAAGAGAAAAGTTAGCATTGCAGAATAATTTAAAACTGGACCTAAGCATCGCTGCAGATCTGGAAAGAAACAATTATTCTTCTTTAACAACAGGACCCAGTCAGATCTGGACAAAAATTACTCTTAGAGAGGGCTTAATAACCATCCGTTCTTTATTTGAAAATACGTCTTATTCTTAAAGGATGTAGTCAGCAAATATTGTAGAGGTAGTCAGAAACACTGGAAGAACAGAAACATAACAATTAATTCAGATAAACAGCTTTTCTTGTAACTGGGTATCCCACACCGCGGTGATTGTATCTATGCAAATGTTGAAGATTCTCTTGATTTTTAAATTGATAATTTAGAAAACAAACCCGAATTTTGATCTACAGAGTTTGACTTACCTTTTGTCCAAATTATTCTTTCAAACGAGTTATTTTTATAGTTCTAAGAGGAATACCATTCCTACTGGGCTTATCTAACATGCATAATTTGGATAAAGACTCTCAGCTGATACCAGGTGTGTAGGAAGCATTTCATTAACGTCAGACCATACTCAGATTTGGAATGTTACACCGCCGATATCTCCAGAATTGAGTTTCACTGCAGAATATGAAGAACCATACCTAAGCACTGAGTAGCTAGAGACATAATGTCTTTTTTCACCTTCTTGGTTGAAGGGAACCCCGTGTTAACTAAGGAATTAGGCTATGAAGAGATAAAGTAGGCATGGAATTCCCCCTTGTGAAATCTTTATCATACAAACAATGCTTATCATATACTTATTTTTCATAGTGAGAACACTGCAAAGTTAACACACCTGAAGGTGAATATGAAGAAAGAAGACGTTATGTCAAAGGACTGATTCCAAACAGTAGACTTGCTTATACGTTTAAAGGAACAGGCAGAATAAATTAGCTTTTTACCTGACTCGACTAGCATTTCCATAACAATTTTAAAATGACTCTCCATTTATCATGTACGAAGAGCAGCGAGACTCTTTCAGCACATTGCAATCGTTATCTCAGAACAGCTGCCTGATCTCAAAGCTTGACTGTGAAATTTAGTCAAATATGTACAAGCAAACAAAACCCAATAACGGTGCACAATGTCATCTTTCACCTGTGGAACCAATATGCTTTACAGCTCTCAATTCCAAAATTTACCCATGAGCCAGGTTAAGCAGTAGTGTCCACACAAAGGAAAACGGAGCTGTGGAACAAAAAAGGTTATGACTGACTAAAAGGTTATATAACTAAAGGTTATATCAGAAGGGGCTGATTGCTTTAGGTAACCATCTGTGATACCGTAGGCCTTGTGCTGAATTTGCTGGGCATTGACACTCATCCAAAAACACTAAAAGCAGCAGAGTCTAAAACTGAGCAACCAAAACCAACAAGACTCAAAGCTAGTCCAAATTTATGATTTTATATTTGTGCTCAAAAAATAGTCAGTGGCAATATAAATCTGTAACTATTCATAGACGTTTCCTTTCAAATTTAGTAGTATTTGGTTCACTAAACCTAAAATCTGCTCTGTATTGTATTCACTAAACCTAAAATCTGCTCTGTATTGAATGCAGAATGTACACGAGTCTCTCAAAAAATTCCCCATTACTCACAAACATAAACCTTCAGAGTATCTTAAGTACCCATTACATATACAGTAGAGGCAGATAAAAAGAATTTGAAAGCTCACTGCATAAGATATAATGAATATAAAGAAATCAACTGTATTATCCTGTTCTCAAAATAATAAACCTTTAAAATAACTTTGTTGAAGAAGCCTCAGATCAAAAGCACCAGGTGGTCACTCCTTGCAAAAGAGAAAATATTCAATGTATTTTTCTACTCCAAACAGCACAATTATGTCAGCAATTTAAAAAGGAAAGTAAGATCACCCTCTGTTTCTGACCTCAGGCAAGGCTTTTAGTTACAACTAATTTTCAGGTGCAGATTTCAAAAGACTGTCAGCGATGCCTTCAAATCAAGAGGGATCAAATTCCAGCAAGACAAACTCATCGCAACTGAAACTTTAAAACACTAATTCTAAGAGCAACACTACAAATGTTTACTTGAAAAGCGTTAACACGCATTTCAGTGACTCTCCTTACTCCATTTGTTACACAAATACCCATGCCATCAGCTACTCCTAGTCACTTGCCCTGGAAACCTCCATCAAACTACACAATCAGAGGCAGAAGTAGCATGCAATATACTTGCAGAGAAACTTGAAGAGAATACTTTCCTCTTATACCGTGAATTCAAAGCTTGTGAATCCACTTTATAGTGAATTCAAAATACCTGCATTAAATAGTCCTATTCTGATGCAGAGGTTTAGGCACTTTGCAAAATCAGAGTAATGCATTTTGAGGCAAAATCCCTCAGGTAGGATTCCTCCTACAGTCAGGAAGCATGAACACTTTGCAGAAGGTTTTCATATATACCACACACAAACAATTTCACACGTCCCTATTTACATAAGAGGACATCACAACTACAATCATGCTGAAAGCTTCTGCAAAGGAACAATGGTCAATTCCAGAGTATCGATTACAGTTCATTAAACAAATTGATGAGAGACTGCCCCCAAAGAATAAAACAGCGCGGTTCCTTTGACTCAAATGACACCAATCCACTTGCACTACTTGGCCTAAACAAATCTGTCATTTCCACTGCTCAAAATGCCACACTTTATCAATATTTTCTGAATGCAGAGCTATACTGTGTGCTTGAATTTCCCTATATGTGTGTTTTAAATACGCTGTTCTTAAACACTTGTATGCTATTTCCTCAAAAATATTACATTTTGATTCATACATAATTTAGCACAACGCCCTTCTTGTGCTCTGTGAGCAATATCAGCAACACATACTTCTCATCCAATCTATGATATTTAAGCTTTTTTCTCTCTCACGTGAATTTTTTGATACTTTAAGTAAAAAACTTTTTTTTTTTTTTTTTTTCAGGCAAGTCTGTAATTGTCTGAAGAGGGTTTCTAAAACTACTTTGGTAACTGGTGCATTCATCCCACTGATACTTGCGTGGGCTGTAACTGGAAACCCCACCACCGAGCTGTCAGTCAGGTCTCTCCTAAGCTATTACAAGTGCCTCAAGGCTGCAGTCAGCTCCGGGTTCCATTCTGCAGAAAGAACTGCTCCAAAGGCCATCTAAAGGATCAGACAATGGTTGCAGAAAGGCAAAGGTTGTATACGTGAGGAATGACAAGAGGGAAATGATAGGGGTTTGAATGAGAGAAGCATGACTCCATGTAAGTAAGAAAAAAATTACTAGTTCCTATCCTGCCTTTTGCAGTGCTTCTGGCATTTCTTTTCTGGTTATCTCACAAAAAGATACAATAAACAGCAGGTTAAAACCTTTTTGTTTCTAATAAGTACTAGTTTTAATATGGTTCGGAGGAAAACTACAATGAGATTAATGGCTTCTTACAATTATTTTAAGTGAAGGGGGTGGGCTTCACATCCAATTTTAGAGTCATTTAAACCAAACCCAGAACTTGTCTTATTATTTGGGTAATAGCATATGGTTATTTAGCAAAGGACTATATTTTAATAAATGATCCCAGAAGCTACATTTAAAGCAGACTAAAAAAGCTTTAATTCAAAACTTTATTTCTTGACTTCCTAACCTTACTCTTTTATTAAGTCAAGAGGCTTTTTGTGTGCAATCTCTTATGTATTTTCTCTCTATTTTAAGAAAAAAAGGCTAAAGAGGATAAAAGAAAGCCCATAAAATGTTCCAAAGGCTTCAAAACTTTATTGTCTCGAGAAACAAATAATAGAACTGCATGCAAACCCCTCTAGCAGCAACAACTTAGCTGGGCACCACCAGAAGAAGCGGACTGCACTACAGCCTTATCGCATGTACCATCCGTGCCCAGCCCCATACATCTAGGACACGTGCTAGAAGCCCCATCTGCTGTCAGCCTTTTGAACTCCACTGTAGGGGAATTATCTTTTCATCACTGTAAGATGTGTAGAAGCCCCTTCCAAGCGTTGTTTTCGTCAGCTGAAGTGGGCAGACTAAAATAAATAAATTGCCAAGTGGGACGAACCATGGGTCCTAAGTGTTATCTTCAACCAGGAAAAATCCCTCAGCATTCCCTCCTCAGCATGCTGAGTATGAAGTCAACAAGAACAACCTCTGCTCCACACTCTGGCAGCTTCTGCAGCAGCCCACTCCATTGGAGAAATATCTTGAATCCTTCCTCAGTTCCTGAAACTGCAGGGCATTCCTGTTGTACCTACCATGCTGGACATCTGAAAAAACACAACTGTTGAAGCACCATGTTGCTAAGTAGATCCACCATAAGAAACTCTAGCTAGACAACTGGCTTATTCAAACTCAATACCATTCTAGCCTGGGTTTTCAGAAGAACGCAATGATATTGTATTCCAAGTGGGGATTAAAAGGAACGACCTTGCCAGCCCAGAAGGTATTGTCTTTGACAATGCTCTCTCCCAAAGAACATTGTTCTTTATGGATAAAATTGTTCATTATGCATAAAATGTATATAAAAGTGAATATGAACAAATAGAGCATTAGTAATCAACAGGGCTGCCTTCTTACTATCAAATTTAGTATCAGGTACTTGCAAGGTACCATTTTTTACTGGTTTTCTTAAAAACTTAAACCAAGAAGGGATAAGACCTGCAAGATAAGACATTGTAAAATTCAACAAAAACTAGAACTGAAAAAGTAAGAAGTTAGAATTGCTTAGGTTCTACTAGGATTTTCCCAATTCCACCATGATGTTTTTCCTAACACTTCCCTGTAATCAAACATGCATTTAAAGCTCTGAAGCATTCACTCACGTTGAAAAAGAACAAACAGTATGAGATTAGAGCACAGAAATACTTAAACTTTAAAAATAATCCTGAAATGGAAAAACTGAAAGTGAAAAGCAGAAATGGTTAAGCACTTATGCAGAAATGATATGTAATACCAGCTCCGGTATCTAACATGATAATAGAAATGCATCAGTCCCAGAACTTGACACAGGATATATTGAACCTGGATACCTGATGCTGGATACAAATACTTCCAAGGGCAAAGAAAGGCATTTCATACAGCTCTTCTGCAGTGTCCCCTGTGATATGCAAGCAACTATACTGTATGGCTTAATAAAAAGTGAATTAATTTAGCATCCAGCTCCAGTAGATGCTCTCTTGAGTTGCAACGGCTGTGTGTGGCAGACACAGAGATAAAGAAGAGGCACCGTGAAACATCTTCCAGCATGAGGAACTCTGACGGATAGGGAAGCTTATTAGCACAGGGTTTTCATATCACCTCCATCGGTTCCCTCAAAAAATAATATAAAGCTACCAGCTGAAGCACTAAAGCATCCTAGGGTCTAGGAGAATCCCGCAGGAATTCTGTATGCAGCCGTGGGAGTCAAAGCTGAGGAAAGCTAATTCAAGTATTAGGTGGAGCCTTAAAATCTTAATTAGAAAAGAAAGCTTTCTCTTAATTTTTCAACTTCAATGCTGCTGTATGAGGAAATCCCGTTTTTTCTTGCAATATAAATTGTGGTTTTACAACATACCTTGATTTTAGGCATTGCCAAAGAACCTGCAAACCTGCAGTTACTATAGTGATTTTAGTTAATTACGCATAATCTCAAAACTCCCAAACATGTTATTTAAGTTTGGGGGTTTTAAAAAGAAAAAAGATCTGTCAAATAAAACGTAATTTCTGAGAGCCAATAATTCTTGTTCTATTAGCAGCACAGGGAACACCAAGTGATATTCAACAACAGATTTTACACATCATTAAAATGAACATAAGTTAAATGTGGCCAAATTACTAAAAATGAAAATTACAAGCAAGCTATGTAGAAACACAAATACTAACCCATTAGGATTGCTTTGTGTCAGTCTCCAGCCAAATACGCCACCTGGATTACAGCCACACAATGGCAAATTCTGGGGTGTCTAGCAATTTTGCTAGAAGAGACTCTTTGCCTCTGCCACTGATGCTAGTCAGCTTAAAATATTGCCCTATTTCACTTCATTTACACAGAAAGTAACAGATTTTATATTTAATTTACTTTGACCATATTGGGCATTTTAACATCTCTAAAACATTAGCTTTACCATTTTAATAGGAAAGACCAAAAAAACAAAACAACTCAACTGCATTTTCACCCTCCCGCTGTAAAAAGCACTTGTTAGCAAGTAGTTGACACAAGATGCCTGGGTTATTCCTCGAGAAAATAAAATCTGCATCAGCTACTTGTTACTCACTACAAAGATACGCATATAATCTACCTAGAAATACCTTGCGGAATTTCCTATAAAAGGGAACACTAAGCTTCAAAAATGCTGCACTATTTGGAGATTTAATTTTGTCTTGCAGAGCGAAGAACAAGATGGCACGGAACACATCAAGAAGGATCCTGGCGGTGAGAAACCGGAGACATCTGCTGCAGTCACATATGTCTCGCTGACTAAAATCATAAGCAAAAGCTGACAGACCTCATCAGTAATGACTTTTGCTGCTACTGCTCAGCTGGTTGGTGGGGCAAGGGATTTAGCTGCAAAGCAAGAAGAGTCCACACAGCAGCCTGTTTATGATTGTATTAATATGCATATTAATTGCCCTCACACTGCTTGAGTGGCAGAGCTGTACAAAACAGCACAGACTCGCAATGCCTAAAACATACAGAGACAATTTGGGGCTTAAAACCATTAGGAAGGAATGGCACCTGTTTCAGGAGTCATCCGAATTTTCTCAAGGTATAAAAACCCCTATAAAAATCCTACAGCTCTTCCCAATGAGCTCTTTTTTTTCCGTGACTCCAGTACAGTACGTGTACAGCAATTATCACCAGCCTTTTTCCAGTTACGAGCCGTTTCTCCATGAAGAGGAGTTTTATGGAAAAAGCGGGAAGGAAAATCTACAGCAATGTACTGGTTAAACCAAAAAATTACAGCACCAAATATTAATGCTGAATCACTCTGTTATTTTGTATAGATTGAACAAATGTGATGATGAAACTGCAAGAGGGATGATTTGGAGAGAGAGATGATCGGGTTGACTGTGACACATCAACTGAAATAGATCGCTAGCACATCTCTTGTGCCCCACACTACCAGCTACTGGATCCCCAGGACCAGTTGTGATGTCTGTTAAAACTTGTGGGCAAGTAATCTGCACTGTAGTTTTATAAGACAGACCAATGGATAACTCTGGACCATGAGATGAAGGAACCGAATTCTCCTAGTTTAATTAAAAGTCCTGCTGAACAACTAAGTTACCTTGCCTTCTCACATCCCCTCCGAGGTCTGACTTCTGCTGATGAAAAGCCCAGTGAAGCACCTGGGTTTGTAAGGCACCATCCATCCACAGGAGCTGACAGGCAAGGCAGCTTCAAACAAGCTCTGGCAAAACCCCCTCTAGCTCTGAAGCAGTAATCAAAATTTCATCCTTCTAGTTTATATACTGCGATAACCTTCCCCACTTTGTTTCACACGTGTGTGTTTGTTCTAACAGGGCCACACTCAGCATATGCCACACAGTAAGAGATATCCTTCAAGGACATCCAGAGAGCTTGGGCTCAGCCCACACACATGCGGATAGAGATATTCTAACCAAGAGCCCAATAAACATCCCGCTCTAATTTCTGGCTGCTTTGGCTTCAGTCACATTGCACTTCAGATTCAAATTCCAACAAGGCTCGAAATCAACTAATTGTCCCTACCTTGTTTTGCTTCCATCTCACTTTTTTCCCTCACCATCCCCAAAACAATGTTTTTGTGGCCATTTTCTACCTCCAGTCTTTCAAAGAACTTGAGTTCATTCTTGGCTTTAAGCTTATCAAGTCATCTCATTCAGTTAGCATATGAATAGCCTTCTCTTCGGTTTCCACTCAAATTAATGGCTCCCTCAGGATCTTGCCCGTTAATTTTAATGCACGTTGAAAGCTTACAAACAAATTTCTGCAAACAGTTTATTTTTAAAAGCCACTGACTTTACTGCTTCTGACAACGAAATGGATAAGCTTCCAGCATTGTATTTTATTAGCTGCCTATTTACAATTCAGTAAGCTATAGTTACATTAAAAATTGCTCTAAAGATTACATTTATGAAACAGATACCAGTAAAAAAAGGAAAAGCTGGATGCATTGTTTCCTGGAGCTAATATAAACAATAGACCAAGTGCCACTTCCCTGCTGTAGCTACAAACATCTCATTTTCAATTAAGTCGGCAGTATTAGTCCACATTCACATTGATGTAATACAGAAATTATACAAACACATGCAAGTCTGCATAAAACCCACAGTTTCTCTGAAACCTTTGGAAATACAAGGAATATATTTACTCTTCACTGAGAAAGTTGACTACTGATATGGGCACCTCAAGTCCGGATACTGCTTAATAAACATTTTGCAAAAAATCTTCTTCTGAACTGGATGAAAGTTTAACTTCTTCACCATCAGATCTCTCAGGCTAGAAGAAGGAACCTTCTACAAAGATCTGCCACCAATCGAAATCGAACTTTCATTAGCAAAACCATTTCAGGGAACCTCTGTACCCCTTTCATCCCATATATGTAAGTGTATATATAAATACACACTATATATAGTTTTTGTACTTCAATCTGTGCTCTAGAAACCTTCAAGCAAATATTTTTTCAAATTACTGCATCAGCACAATCAGTAATCAAAGCATACAATCACAGTTCCGATATAAGCCTGAAAATCTCTGGCCCAGATGCATTTCAAGAAAATACACACTTAACTGAGGATTCTGCTTTTCTCCATTGACTAAACATGGAACCTTCAGCAACAAAACTTTTAAATAAGGTGTATCAGTTTGGTGCCTCAAGTTAAATGGGATGAATGTCGCTCAAAAAAATTATACACCACCGGCTGAGGCTGGGGAAGTCTGTCACATGGGAAAGTAAATCACATGCTGATTTGTATGAGCCTTCTTTACAGGATCCTGATTGGATCCCATGGTCTTCACCAGCTTTTTCTTCCCAGTTGAAAATAAAAAGGCACACAATGACCCCTGGGTCTAACTGTGCTCCGTGATGCAAGGAGTAAGAATTTTCTCCCTTAGTTCTTCATTTGGAAAACAATAAATGTGTAGATATATGTAATTCCATATATATTATACTTCATTGTTTCAAATCCATTACAGCTACGCTGTTTAATATTCTAGTAGTTCATTCAACACTATATGCTAAGCTGTTTTTGTTACTGGAGCTGAACTGTTTGAAGGTGGTCAGCTATTTCCAAAACACACTGCAAACTGACAACAAGGCTTTCAGTCTCAACGTTGCTTACCTACTTTAACCTATGGTGATTACAACAGCACCGAGGAATTGTTTATGATATGTGGGAAGTGGAAAGGCCAAATAAATACATTTTATGAATTCTGTGTTTAGCTAATTAATTTTCAGACAAAATTGAAAGTGTTACATTTCAATTCCTAACTGTTAAGATTACAAGTGAAAACAGCAAGGAATTAAAGACATAGTAAAATGGCATATTTCAGAGGAAAAAGAAAAAAATATTTTAGGTATTGTTTTGGATATGCGCATGACATCAGAAAGAACTTAGTTACTCCAGAAAATAACATTTTGTAGAGATGGTCTTTGCAAAGAACATTCTTGTTGCAGTAGACAAATGATGTAACTTAATATAATACAAGTAGATGTGCTGAATATTCCTTTTCTATGCACACAGATCTAGGAACATGCTTCTCTGAAGCAGTCAGACTTCTGAGCTTTTTTTCTGTTTTCAAACTAAGCTGCGTAAGTATTTCAAAAGGGGAAATTTATACCAGTATAGTCAAGCAGGCAGTTACTATTTTATTGGACCATCAACTACAATAGCTACATGGATAAGATACAGAAAAATTGGTAACTTGAATTCCTGGATGACACCCAAGGATGATACGATGCTGTAATTCAGTGGACAAAAGCCTAAATATACACGCACAGAATTGCCTTATAAACCAAGCTTCAGAAAAATAAAATTTGAAAAAAAAGGGAATAGACAGATCTAACTACCTACGCATCAAGATATTTATATACAGTGACAAGCAAAATACTGATATATGAAGGCAGTACATTACGGTCTTGAAAAAAGGTGGCACATCTAATGAAAACTTATTTATTCTGCTTCAGTTATGCCTAAAGAATAATGGAGGTTACTTCTGCTGTCCATTCAGACAGCTCTGTGTGGGACAGTCTCTTCCATGTTACAGTATTTAGCAAAGGGTAACTGCATGCTGGTAAATTGAGTTTTGTTTGAAGCATAGTTAAAAGTGTATTTCAAAATTTAAAGCATGAAAACCAGTTCTAGTTGCATCTTCCTTTCCTTATTTGCATTTTTAAAATATGGCAATCTTAAAAAAAAAAAATGAGCCTGATTGTGGGCACATCCTAAAAATACTTTTTATGTAATATTTCCTTTATCACTATAGGAAAAGGCCTTTTACCCTCTGTCTTTCCCCCAACCTAGACAGAATTTGTATTCCTGGAGTTAAAATGAAAAGTGCTGAATAGAGATATATGGATGAAAAAGGCAGGGCAAGAAGCAATGGAAGATCTACCTTGACTGATACTGTGGTATCTTTCTACCTGTACCAGAGTAATAACATTATTGCATAGAACATATGCAACACATGACATACATGTATGTTGGGCATGCCTTGAAAAAAGCTAAAGAACTCAGGTTTCTGTTTTAGTAAGATTTTTTTTCCCCATACCTTTATTCTTCTATTACCCACACTAGGTGCTCTGCACAAAACAAACTGACTAAGATAAAACCTTCACATGCAGGCTCAGATGATGAGAATATAAACCAGTATTATTAACAACTTTGGCAAAAAAAAAAAAAAAAACCTTTGGAAGTTAAAATATTGTTAAGTGGCATGCTGCCCTCATTTTAACTACGCAAAATGAATTGGAAAAAAACATGCTTTCTAGAAAGGCAAAACCTAGCTAAGACAAACATTCAGTAATTTTCAAGCTGAATTCTGAAATTACTCTTAAGAAATGCTATATGGATAAATGAAAGGGAGATCACTGGCATACCATATAATTCAGCACTAAATGCATTGAAACTTTTCTGTAAATAGTTGCCTCTCAATTGCAGCACTGAAGACAACTGCTGGGAAAAAAAAAAGGCAAGAAAAAAAGCAGCACCTGTTGTTCGCAAGGAAGAATATTCAGAAGTGTTGCTGTCACTTGATTGTTAATTCAATGAAAATTTTTAACCAACCATAACCCAATACAATTAGTCAAATCTGACTGTGAAGCGATGTTATTACCTCAGAGCGTATATGCTGGAGAGACTACATGTAGTGACAGAAACACTCTCATAGTCACTGCTGGAGATGGAGCTGAGGGGGGAATCACGTAAGCCATCCTGAGAACTGAAAAAACATGGAAACAAAATGAACTGCTGAAGAGAACAAAGGTAAAAAAACAGAGTGATAAAGCATGGGTTGTCACTGATTATACGGAAATCGGAGTAAACTGACAATCATATTTGAAACAATAGTGATAAGAAAGGAAGTGATATACATCTATTTTGTTTGCTTTCCAAAGGGTCAGGTGATTTAGCAAGGTTGGTGGGCACACTTCTTACACAAATCCTCATTTTAACTTATGACATGCAGTTAAATCACTCAGGAAAGAACCAAGGACCTTCCATTTTCTTAGGGCATAGACAAAAGAGTGTTTGTTTTAATGTTATAACGAAGACATAACATCATTGGTAGTTGATAAAGTCACAGTGAGTTTCAAGCAAGACTTCAATAAGCTTCAAGAACTTCTGAAATACCACAACTAATTTGATCTAAGTTTCCACAGAATAAGAATGGGAAGGAAAAAGTCTATGAGAAAAAGCAGAAAGCTGGCTCTTCAGTAAGGAGATGAGGATAATATACCCACCCCTAATTCGCTGAGTCCCTACAACTGTTACACATGTACCTCAAGCTTTAAACTAACTGGATGACCACAAGGTAGCGGTCCCATGACAAACCATGGACATTTCATTAGAGGAAATCCACTAGTTACTAAATAAAAGATCATGAAAACTTTAAGTTAACAGCACACAACTTGTCTCTGTCATCCCTGGACTAAGGAAAAGCTTTGAAACAGTACATCACTTCGGATCTTATGTCATATTATCAACATAAGCTAGGATTAGAAGGTTAAAAGTTTCGTAAGCATGACAGAACTCTTGTGGAAAGACCAATTTTTGTTTCAGTAACAATTTACTGCTCAGCCACTGGAAACTGCACAAGCTGAAGAAAATTAAATTATACTAGATAAAATCTGTAATCAAATGTATCAAAGCTGTATTAGCTCTAGGCAGTGCAGAAGAATCACTCAAGCCTGCTGAACTGAAATGTTCAGTCAATAGACATCTTTGGCCAATGCAGAGAGAAACTTAAGAAATATCTTTAGTTAAAAGAAATATAACTGTATAGATCAGGATTCTTTTACCTTACACATCCACAACAACCAACAGATTTCTTAGGCTTAACTGAATTGTGGGAGTATGCGGGGTACATGTTCAGACCAGCTATGTTCTAAACTCTTTTCTTCTACCAAATTTCACAGAATCACAGAATCGTCTAGGTTGGAAGAGACCTCCAAGATCATCTAGTCCAACCTCTGCCCTAACACTAACAAGTCCTCCACTAAACCGTATCACTAAGGGCTACATCTAAAAGTCTTTTAAAGACCTCCAGGGATGGCGACTCAACCACCTCCCTGGGCAGCCCATTCCAATGCCTAACAACCCTTTCGGTAAAGAAGTTCTTCCTAATATCCAACCTAAACCTCCCCTGGCGCAACTTTAGCCCATTCCCCCTCGTCCTGTCACCAGGCACATGGGAGAATAGACCAACCCCCACCTCTCTACAGCCTCCTTTAAGGTACCTATAGAGAGCGATGAGGTCTCCCCTGAGCCTCCTCTTCTCCAGGCTGATCAACCCCAGTTCCCTCAGCCGCTCCTCGTAAGACTTGTTCTCCAGACCCCTCACCAGCTTCGTTGCCCTTCTCTTGAGCACCTCCATGTCCTTCTTGTAGCGAGGGGCCCAAAACTGAACACAGTACTCAAGGTGCAGCCTCACCAGAGCCGAGTACAGGGGGACAATCACCTCCTTAGACCTGCTGGCCACACTGCTTCTTATGCAAGCCAGGATGCTGTTGGCCTTCTTGGCCACCTGAGCACACTGCTGGCTCATATTCAGCCAACTATCAACCAGTAAAATTTACTATTCTAGCTGCTTTTGCAGCTAAAAGTCTGGAAGAACGCTTAAGGGGAATTCTTCAAAGCAGTGTATGGAAGGTATGCACTCTAATCCCACTAAGAAATAATAGGATTTGTTTGCATACCTCCCACTAATCGCTTGGAATATGTACGCCTTCATGTTCTTCATTTCTGATTGTCAATTTGAAAATAAATCCCTAGTGTACTATGCTTTAGTTGAAAGGAAAGCCATCGCAACTGGAAAATAATTTATCAGACTTGAACAAAAATCTATTTAACTTTCATTCATTTTATATAATTTCCTTCGCTAATTCTGCTCATTATGAACAGATAGGTGCGTTTAAACAAAGGCTTACTCTTTTATACCTCATCACCTTTACCCATCCAATCTTACAACACAGCCAAGCTACTAGAATGTATTTTTGCTATCTGTTTTATGGCAGCTAAATGATGTAAAAAAAATAAAACATTAATATGCGGTTTCAAAGCATGATTGAGCAAGAGAAGCTGTCTTGCAAAGATGAAATGTATTGTTCAGAATAAAGTAATCTTTGAATAGCAAGATCCAGTAAACAAGAACAACTAGCATACTCAGTTTCTTCTTTTATTCTCTCTCACCTCCCCATCATTTCCATTTTTTTCCAGTCTAACAATCCTGCCAGCTGATTTGGGTAGTAACACTTCCGAGAGATGTAAGGTTGGCTGTCCTTTAGTGCTTTCTGGTAAGCTCTGCCTGATATATTTAAAATCCAGACAAAATATCTGTTACCAACAGTACACAACAAAATTGTGAGACTAAAAACCTAAATTCAGTTTCATTTCATAGGTTCTGAGTTGTGGCTTGTTTTTTGTTTGTTGTTTTTTTTTTTTGGAATTTGAATTTTTCACAGCTCTTATTCAAACCCAAAAGGGCTAACACTCTTCCTACGTATAAAGAATTCAATGCATTTTTATGAGCTAAAACAAATAAAACAAACCATCACCACCCTAAGTATCATCTCTCTGTTAAGAGCTGATAATATTTAGCAACATTGTCCCAAGCACAAAATCACCTTCATTCCTGAGCTAACATTTTGGATTGGATGTCCAAGCCAGAAGGCAAAATGAAGACAGCTGGAACACAAAGGGCTGGAACTAGACAGTAAGTAAATGTGATGAGTAACCTCAGAGCTGAATGGCATAACAACACTTTAAAGGTAATACTGAGATTTTTGATAAAATGTTTTCATCTTCATGGATATTCTCAGACCAGCGTACAAGCCTTTATGCCTCTCACACCCCTTCTCCATACCTTTTTCCCCTCATTTAAATCCCCTCACCTCTACCTAGTTGCTAGAAATAACAGCCAGCATTTTTTTCTTTTCAGCTCCACTATCTTATCTACTTTGAAGCCTTATCTTAAAGCTGATTGCCATTGTAAACTGCTTCATAGAGCCTTCGTTTTCTATTTCTTCATCTTTTACTCGGTGTACGAGCCTGGCCATGCCGAGCCATCCAGTGGTTTCAGCACTAAAAACCCAGCTGGTCAGAAATCATTTGGCAATGTAAACTGTTTGCAGATACTTTACACAAACCCTGCTTAATAGAGGTTGGTTTGTTGTACAAAAGGATGCATCATTTGGACAATTAAAATTTGTAAATATTTTTCTCACTTGTTTGTACCAATACAGATTGAATTTTTCTACCAGAAATATTTATTATTTATAGTATTTATTTCTGGTTTATATTCAGACTAGAATGCTACAGAGCAAGAAAGTCTGTGTTTATTCAGTACCAAGAAATTAAATCCAATAATGAGAAGTCTGTTCTACACCTTCTCAGTGTTACAGTTAAGTATTAAAAAAAAAAAAAAGACACACAAAAAGATTCCTGACATACTCACTCACTACGTCTTCTCTCAGTATGCACAGATTCAGGATACCTCTTTATACAGTTTTCTTCTCATTAGTGTCTGCCTGATGCTGGTGGATCCTGAGGTGAATTGACCTGCTTTTCCCAGCTCACGGTGGCTGTCACCAGCCAATACTAGCTAGGCACGTGTGTTCGGTAGCACAATTACAAGAAGGGAACATATGTGCACACAGACACGTCCTGCAGCAGGCAGCAGCTCCAAGAGGGCAGCCAAGCTTTTCTTCCACACCAGCCCACGTGCAACATGAACTTCATGGCATCTTGTACTCACTTGAAATTCATGCCAGGTTGGACTGGGCCTCCACGCTCACAGGATTCATTGGACTCTGTATAAATTGTGTAAGTGGTAAAAGTTTCATTTGTTTCATTTGTGAGGTCTTAAAATGCCTGCTGTGCTAATTTTAAAATGACATTCCAGCATGGAATCAAACCACCATCTAGGCTCACCAAAATGAAACTCTTCAGCACTTCTGATAAAAATAAAGACTTGAGGCAACAGAACAAGGTGACATGAGGTGACGTGACCGCCTCTTCTCATGGAATACTGGCCGACTGAACAAGAGAACCACTTATTTAAAGATAAGTTAAATAAATAAGTAAATAAATATTTAAAGCCACTTTTATCCTGCTTTGTGTGCTCTTTGCTGCAGGAATGTGTCTCCAGCCTCTTAAAAGTTCAGTTAAACCTCTCATTGTTTTACAGAACGGTTTCTTCATGCATTTTATTACTTGAGTTCCAATTACATTGCACATTACATCAGTTAATTGGCACAGATCTTCTCTTCTCAGTCTTTCTTATGCTACACGAGAGCTAACTGTGAAGCCTGATGTGTCAGTGATACCAAGTCCACTCAAATAAGTCCCTTTTTAAATCTTGTTATACCTACTATGCATATAAATTCATTTTGGGAATATGCATGTTGAGAATTAATACAGTTCCCTGTTGCTGCATTTGATGTATGTCCTAGGAAGATGGAACCTGCTCTAAAACACTGACACCTTTTATTTGCAAGTTAAGGCTTCAAAACAGCAACCACATTATCAGATACCACACGGAATCGGTGTTCAATAGACAAGGTCAAAACCACTGTCATTTTTAATTTGAGACTGGTATTTGTGCTAAATCTGAGTTTGTTCAATTGCATATATAAAATGTTACATAGTAAAGAAACAGAACACCAGAAGGGGAAGAGAGGAATTTCAATCAGAAGCCAGATAAAAGATTGCTTAAGCAAAGTTTTGCAATTGAAAAGCTCCTATTTTTTCCCAATCAACTACTCTTTCCTTCTTGCTGATGAGAATTTTTCTTACTCCTGAATAGCTAGTTAAAAGACTAATCAATACGAGATGGCTAAGCAGATGTAGTTTTGGTTTTGTGAACATGCACAGCTGTACGTTCATTTTTATGGAAAAGGCATTTTTGTCATGTGAAGACGGGTACAATCTTCTCAAGTCTTCCTGTGATTGGAATATTATTGGGAAAACATAGGAATATTGTAGGGAAAACATGAATTTAATACATTTAATCAACTTAATATGTATTGAAATATCAATTAATCTAGTTTTGATAGAGGAGCACTTATAGAATCAAATGTTATAAACTAAAAGACAAGCTAGAAAGGATTTTATTGTTATTACTACGTGAATGCTAGCCAACCCCAAAATCCAAATACTTGTTTTCCATGCATTTATAATGGTGGAACGACTACAGTATCTTAATGTTGTTCTAATGAAAATGTGAGTATGTCACATGTTCCTACGGAGAAATAAAACACAGGCAGAAAAATCAAAATTAGAAACCAACTGTATAAAAACAGGTGTTTGTCTTTTTTTTTTTTTTCCAGAGTCATTCTAACATGCATGCTGAGGAAATAAAGTTTTAAATATATTATAGTGTAACATCCTTTAGAGTACAGAGGTGCAAAACTCAGAAATGGGACACCTTGAATACCAAGCAGAAGATTAAATTATTCATCTTACTGTAGAATTGCAATACAGAGCAGTAAACAGGAAAACATGCTCTTCTGAGGATGCCTCATTCCTCCTCCTTACACTGCAAAAGCATATGGCAAAATATTCTATTTTTTAAGCCTCCACAAATAAATGTGAACAGTGCCAGTATCTAACAGCCAACAGACACACTTAGAGCTTGCAGAAAACATGAAGATAGGAAGTTCTCATCATCACCAACCTCAGCTCCTTTTGCCAAGTCTCAGATGCACAGTAAAAGGCTTCATTAAGAGTACATTCACCAAATAAATTAAGATCAAGGAAAATGGGGAAAAAAAAGCATAGTTTAAGTTAGATATAACAGACCTGCAGGGGAAAGAAGAGAAGCTACATTTCAAAATCTTCTTTTTACATCAGAATTGTTACAGGTCAGCATGCAGATAAATGAACATGCAACAGAAACTGAAAAATGAAACATGAAACATGAAACAGAACTGAGTATTTAAGCCTAAAACACGAAAACACTAGGATGGCATGACAATAGGAAACAAGCTGCTAAACTTCCTAAAATATGTAGAAGAATTTGAAATTTTATAAGACAAATCAATTCTCGAAAAAAACAGAAAGCCAAGTACTTCCAAAACACTAAAATAAACACAATAGTCAATCTTCGTACATTCTTCCCTTGGAAAAACAAGGGAGAATGCTATGATAGAACGAGCATTTCAAAAATCTGTAAAGCTTGCTTCCAGTTGAAAAAAAAAGAAAAAGAAAAGAATGAAAGAACAGATACAGATCTAAAGCTTGTCTTTCATGTTAAAGTACGCCCTTTTACCCCAAAACACTAAGTGCCACTTTGTCGTGTGGTTTTCTTCTTACATTACTTCCTCTTTGTAAGTTTGTTTGCTGCCACAGCCTTTCCTTCTAACATTGTCCCCGCATCAGATCAGATACTGACTGCATTTTTGCCAGTGATTTTCTCATATTTGTGTATCATCAATCCCACTGTCCAAGACTCTCAGTGCCCTTTGTGCTTTTTTTGAGATACTTGCAAGTAAATAACAGAAAAAGAGGAAATAATGTCAACTGTGTCATAACACCAGACTAGTAAAGATGTTGACACATGGATCTTATGCAGAAGAGAATTTAATCTTTACTTTAAACTCCACTGAACATTGAGGCTCGATCGAGAAACCTGAAATAAAGGTAGTTCAGACTTAAAGGATTAATTACAGTAAACCCGACAGGATCATTGAAACGATACTAATAATGTCATATTGCATAGTATAAGGACGGATTTACTAGAAGAAGCAGTTGATGTCATAACGCACATTTGACAGCTGCTTGATTCAGACAAGGGAAAGAAAATTTTCTTTTCCGAGTTTCTGAGTTCCAGTAACTAGAAAGTAAATACATTTATCAATTTGATGAATGAGTATACCCTGCAGCTATTCCATGTATATTAGATTGCTTATTGTTCTAGCTAATGGGTCCATCATTCCGAGAATAATCTATGTCTGAAACGTTTCCCCTATGGTTAAGTTGGCATTCACAAGCATGTAATAGGGAGCAGTCACAGAAGCCTAATACGATCTTCCAATTTAAGAATACCATTGAAAAGCAGTGATTAGTCACCACCCAGGCAGCGTGAGTAAGAAAAGGTCCACAAAGTTGTGTTTTGTAACTGAATCCGCTCTTTTACCGATAATGTGATGAGTGATTCAGAGGCAAGAACCAAGCCTATATATAGACATACTGTATATGAAAACTAAAGAGCAACACACACAAAACTGTTTAATCTGAAGTCCTCAGTAGATCCCCAGGATCTCCATCTCCTGCAGCATATACTGAAGGAGTATATATAGTATGAGAACATTTCCAAATAAAGGAGGAACAATCTCTCAAAACACCTCACCAAAGGTTTTTAGGAATATTACGGATAACGCATCATGGGGAAGCCTAATTCTCCAAAACGGGTGAAAATTCTCAACCATAAGCAGGGAGGAGTTGTTAAATGACCAGTTCCCAGAACAGCAGGAGGTCATTTAGGACCCCGTGGGTTTTTTATTTCAGGAATGGTCTGCAGAAACAATGACAGAACAATGAGGTCTGAAAAGCTGCCTGCTGTGCCAAATTATTCAGGATAGTGAGAACAAGGGCAGATGAACTGCACAGGATCCTAAAGACTGGATAACAGGTAATAAAATGGCAGGCAGGATTCCATGGATAAACACATGGAGAACAATTTTAGCTTCACACAGGACAACTCTGAGCTCACAAGCAGAATTTTGGGTCTTTGGCAGACAACATCAAAAAACAATCCGTTCACCACTCTGCAACGGGCCAAGAAGTCCAAAGTAAAATATTAGGAATCACTGGAAAAACATCAGAAAACAACTATGGCACTGTGAAAATCCGTGGTCTGCCCATGCCTTGTCTAAGTGCAGTTCTCATCCCCTTACCCCTAAAAGGAAGGTTTAGAGAAAGACAGTAGGAATGATTAATGTTATAGGACAAGGTCAGTACAAAGAATGATCAGGTAGGCCATGACTTTTCCAGCCTCAAAGAAAGACCAGGATGGGAAGGCGTGATTGAGGTCTGCAAAGTCACAAATGGCACGGACCAGATGAAGACTTGGACAAGAGGTTATTGTTACACACACAAACCATGGAAGGCTAAAAAAAAGCTGATATATAATTTTATTATATTTTGCGGAATTGCTCTCACAAATATCCTACCCAAAGAAAAAATTACTAGACAAATTGAGTTTTGCAATAAATGTATAATTTATCTGGCCATTGTAATTAAATTTACAATAATTACTTTTAAGCAATATTCCATCTGAAGTGTTGTAAAAGCATGAAATGTCAAAGGGATTTGTGAATTACTTCTTAAACTGAAGATGATTCTGTATTTCTGTTATGAGGCCTTGAATATGATGATACTTGCCAGCCTAAGATTGCAAATATTCAGAATAACGAGGAAGATAAAGGTATTTTCTCAAAAGTTGAGTTTTAAGCATGACAAGTTACATTGTACCTCTAAGAGGAATTAACTGTGGCCCAAATAACTCTTGATTCTATTTCCACTGGTAGTGAAAGATTTCATAATTCAACTATGATTATTTCTGCACCCTCTACATTGCAGTAATGCTTCACGGTCCCAGCTACCCACACTGCGCCATCCTGAACTCCATACACAAATAACAAGAGATACCCTGCGCCACATACAATCTCTGCACCACTGACACCATAAGGCACAAAGGAAGAAAATCATCACAGAAATAAAGAAGACAACAGTAGCTTAATACAGTAGCTTAATTCACTTCTTCCCTCTGCTTTGTGGTATTAACCCTTCACGGAAACCAAGGATACTACTCACCATTAAAAAAAAAAAAGTTATCATCTAAATAGTAAAACAAAATAAATATAAAAATCCAAAACGGTTAAAAAAAAGTCTGGTGTTCTACAGTAGGACGCCAGTGTCTAATCAAAGTTGATTTGAAGTGTAGCATTTTCTTTAACAGATGTTATATAGTTCCTGATTTTAACAAAATAATTTTGTTAAATGTTAATTATGTTAATAATGTTAAATGATTTTAACATTAATCTGTGACCTCTATTCTTCTATCAGCTTTGGCTGAAATGGTCTAATAAAGTTTAAAAGCTGCTTCTGCACTTTACTAGGTTCCTTCAACATACCTATTCACAAATCCACTCATGCCCACAGGCAACATGATCAGATAAGCCCTATTTTCTTAAGTGAAGCTAAGATATGAGTTGGAATGTGTTTAATCACAATTTAATCCCACGTACTGATGCAGAAGTTAACTTTTTAGTATCTGCTAGACACTTTTTTCTGCAAAACAGCAGAGCACAACTATTATGGCCACTCAGGTGATGTTTAGTGGCAATGCACCCTTTGTTACATTAAACTGGTAAGATTGGGGTACTTAATTTCAATGATACAGTTTTCAGAAAAAGAAAAAAAAGCTGGTGAAGACCAACAAAAACTACTTGCATTAAAACTGTATATTCAAAAACTAAAATCCTTCAACATCGTCTTCTTTAAAATCAACACTAATTGTACACAGACCACTAAAGAACTAGGAAAGAATTTATTTGTATGCAAATCGTACTATCAAAAAGTCAAGTTGCTCTTACCTTGAACTAGATCTTGATTTTATGTCTTCCTTGGCTGCCCTTTCACTACTAGCATCTTCATTGCTCTCCACTTTTTTCTCACATAGCTGTTTTCTCTTCTCCCACCTCTTCTGCTGATTTGAGATGCTTTCTGCTTCTCCTTGCAAGTCATCTTCTGCTCCTACCTGTGAACCTGAGGAATGTGCCAGGCACTTAGAGGAGATCGGCAGATTTTGCTCTTCTCTGCCAAAGTCTCTTTCTGCTAACAAAGCAGAGGTTTCAGGTTTTAATGTTTCCTGTGCAGGGACTGAATTGTCCAAGTTATCTACATGGTCCATTTCCTTAGACTTCACTAACGTGTATGAAGCATTTACAACACCTCCAGCAGAATGTTTAGTCTTTAAACCTTCCACATTCTCCTCCCTGCTGTCTTCACAGCTGCCACAACACACACAGGAATTAATTAGACAGTTTGTGGCAGCTATACTGAGTTTATGGGATTCATCCTCCTCCTCATTTGCTAACGGATTAGCAGATCCAGGAACACAATTAATAGCTGCTTCGGGTGTTACTGGGGATTCTGAGCTAGAGGGAGATTTAGGATTGAATATTACAGTAGCAGATATTTTCATTCCCCCTGTCCTGTGAGCTATCATTTCTGCCATTTCTGCATCATCAGCATATGCATCCCAACCATTGAGGTATAACTGTGAATCCGGACCTTCCAAACAGCTGCATGAATTCTGAACTGAGATGCCAGACATCTGTTTGCTGTCTTCAATATTGTTATTATTGCTTACATCACTTTCTGCATCTTTTAAAAGCAAGGTTTCCTCTGTCTGATGACCGTTCTCATACAGTAGAGCATCTCTGTATTGCAGGTTCTGTTTTGAACTGTGGCAAGGGTTATTCACCCAAGCAAAGGTATCACTTACTGAATCCAACCCAGCAAGAGCCTCTCCTGCTCCATCTAGGTCATCCATAAAAAACACTCTGTCCTCTTCATCAGTTAAATTGTCAAGATGGTGTCTTGTTGGTGAAGCTTCTGTGCTAGAACTATTTCTTAGGCTAGGTCTGTGAGCTGGGGACTGACAGATGCTCGGAGGGGAAAGCAGAGAAGACATTTCATCTCCGACTCTGTGTACCATCCTATTCAGCTGTTCCAGCTCCTGTTCATCATACTGCATCGAACAAGCCAGCTCAGCCTCTGTGTTCTCAGCTTTTGCCGAGAGCTCCTTTGCTGGCAATGTTGCAGTTATGCCTGGTGTAATGACAGAAGGTACTTCAGGATCTGTTCTGACAGGAAAATCCACGTCTTGAGAGATGCAGAGGTTACGCTCCAGTGTGTGCAGTTCATCCTCAGTTAATGTCTGAAGTAGATCCCTGAAAGTAAAGAAAAACATGTGACATTACATTCACAATCACAAGAGGCACTGACGTTACACATTTTAAGAAAGCTTTTACTGTCAGTACAGAAATCCAGAGAGTGAACGTGGGAACACAGAGTACTTTCAGCTGCATATCTCAGGGTGCATTTTGCATTCACATTCAGAACACTTGGGACTGCTGGTGCCTGAATTTAAGAACATTCACGCAAATACAGGCTACCAAATTATTTACATATTTGCAGTAAACCCCGAAATAAATCAAAACACACGCATAAAGTAAAATGGATCTTCCCCATTTACTCTGAGTGAAAGTGTTACTCACAGTGAACATACTTTGCCATTTTTTTAATTCACAAATTTGATTTCGAGTTGAAAATACATTTGCCGTCCGTGGTACAAGATCCTGAAAATTATTCTACAAAAGAGTACACTAGAAGTTTCACACCCTTACATTGTCAGATAAAAAGAACTCATTAGAAGTATTAATATCACTTATGCAATGCTGATGTCTTGGAAGCCTATTCAGTGAAACTGGAACTTGGCTCTCCCCCGCCTCCAACACCACTTGGGGATTAGGGAGCTAGGCTTTTGCATGATGTTAAGAATCAGGCAGGCCTAAAAGCAAACATTGAGGCATTTACTGAACAGTTTTCTAGAGACATAAAGCATCTCCAATATTATCAAGTGTCCTCAGTATTGCAGTTTTGGACTATAAGCACCCATTAAAAAAGTGTTATTTGAGACTTAAGTTTAAATGCTTTATTACTTTACAACAAGATACATAGACACAACACTGAATTTTAGGTCTGAATTTGATTTATACCATGCTTCTGAAGTAGGAGCTGCATATAAAAATATCCTCTGTCAAGAACTGTTGTCAACAGCAGTTGTTTCAAAGACCAGTAAGCATATTTTAGCATAAATAAATGGATGGAAAAAGGGAGACCTTTCGCTTAAACAGGGGCTAGGAGTCCATTATTTTTCATGGGTTTAGAAGTCATTGGCTAGCAGGTGACATGCAGCTGGCAAAATATTAAGATGGTGATAATAACAATAATAATACACACCTATTAAAAGAGTTCCCTTAAAGGAGTAACTTCAGTCTAAACAAGAGAACCACATCCACCCTCCAAAAAAGATCCATTCAATACATCTCATGTTTTGATTTCTATCAACCAACAAACATTATGTCAAATGCCAAATATTTTTCCTATCACTATCACTAAATATTAAATTACCTAAAAAAACATCACTGGTATCTGACTTGTGTACCAGTTAACATACAATCTAAAAAATACACACATATATATATATGTATGAATCAGTTTAGATAACCATTTCAAAGGCAGAATAAGTGTAGAATATATGCTTTCTTTTGTTGTGTGGTTATGTACACTCCATTTCATTAACATCTTTATACACTATATAAGGTATGCTTTTATTCTTGGGCTGAAAATAAGAGGCATCATATGAACCTGAAAAAATACTAGGCTTATTCAAGTACCACCTTACAAGAACAGTCGCACCACCATATCCTCCCCCTTTCACCTACTTCCATATTCTCAAATAGAGAAGTCAGTATTTATTTCAATTGTTCCATATGCACCTCCAAGTCCAAAATGTGACCATTTTTCCAGTCATATATTAGTAATAAAGGGAAATGGACAATCTCTGTAGACCCACTTAGCTCATAAAGCTATAAACACAAGAATTAGCAACTTCCACAAATACAGATTACACTAGCAACTTTCAGAGCAATTAGCTTTCCATCCAAGCTCATGAGCATAACTGGGATTTAAATGGGTCCAAGAAAAAGTCTAGATTGAGCCCTCTGTTTTTCAGCATCTAATCTGGGGTGTTTTCTTCACTCCCCAGAACTCTCACCCTCCTTGCAGTGGTTGGGATTCCTGGATGTCCAGTTGCCCAGAGTTGCTCTGCTTCTCTTCTGAAGGCACAGAAAACCTGACTGCTCACAACTACTTGTTATATGTTTCACCTATTTATAACAAACACAAAGGCTTCTGCAAGTGCTGGAAATATATATTTACTGCATTCTGGTCAAAAGGCTACCTTCATTGAGTTGAGTAACAAACTCTTCATTTTTGCCAATACCAAACACCTTAAAATTTGAGAACAATTGTTTGCAGTTTTAAGGTTAAGTAAATAAAGCTTGATTCAAAAACCAATGAAATCAGCAACAGCCCTGTTGGCTTTTAGGGCTTTGAGTCATATCCATGCTGCCTGGCAAGAGATGCTAAATGCAATCAGTCAGTCTACATGTGGTAGTCCACCAGCTCTGTTATTTTATGAAGGAAATCATTCCTGCTTTAAATTCATAGGAAATCTGCTCGACATCCTAATTGAAACATCAGAAATTTTACTATTAAAAAATGCAGCTTGTCCTAAGAAAAACAGGATCTGGCAATTACCTTCCCTGCTCTGCATAAAAACTAGACTCACTGGACTAATTTAGATAAAAGCTTCCTTGAAAGATGAACAACTTTTGATTGACAGTTATCTTTTTGATACAAGATATACTAGTTAAGAAAGATTCAGCGCCAACATTAGAACATGGCCTGTTTTAAAACGCCTGTGTAGATATTGGGAATAAAATTAATATCAACTAGTATACAGAAAGAAATGGTAAATCTCACTACTGGAAGTTTAAAACTAATTGTCAGACATCATTATTAAACCTTAAGGTTTAATTAAAGCGTAGCTACTTCCATGGTTCATTTCCTTTCTGCTGAAGCATCTGTAGCTCGTCAGTGGATCCAGCAAGTGCTGTGCTCACGTGGAAAAAAAATTCTCACTCAGCTTTCATTATTCACAAGGCACAGGTAACGAGGGCTTCTACAGTCTGCCCTGACAGCTGCACTGCACTTGCTTTTCTCTGAGGCTTTAGAAAACAGCAAATTAAAACAAGGGCATGTTGGGGTTTCACCTGCTTTTACTCTTATTAGCTTGGTATCACAGAAAAGCATTCTAGCCTTGAAAATACAAGGAACATTTTTCTTGCAGTGGTTTTAGCCACTGGCAGGAAAACAAGTCAAGGTCTTAAAACGTACTCTGCCTGCTACAAGCCAGTAGTAAAAATCTGCTCTACCTATTGCAAAAACAATAAATATTTTTTACCCAGGGAGCAGAAATTACTTCTTGAAAAATCAAGGCCAGATGCCCATTTAAAGACAGGTGGCTGAACAGAGGCCAGGGTCACACAACCCAGGTGCACAGATCCTGCACATTCGCTGGGCCTCCCTCCTTCCTGAAATTTGCTCCTATTCTGACTGGCACCTTAAACTGTTTTCAGAAAACAGCATCACTGATGGTATTGCCAGCCCACGATTCAGTTCTTGCTCCGAACGGAACACCAACAGCTCTGTTTACAGGGTTGCCACTGTAGGACACAACGCAGGTATGGAAATGCAATTTGCATCCTCCTGCTTCCATCCACAGATCTGCTCCGATGCATCTCCAATAAGAAACCCACTCTCATAAATAACAAACAGCACTGGCACTCTTTTACTGTAAAAGTCTTCAAATCGAATCAAAGTTTTAAACATGGCCAACTTGGAAAAACTAATGTATTTTCCCCAAGTCACTGTGCATGCTTTAAAGGCATGCGTTTCACAACTTGCCCCTCATATTCTTTAACACAGCGACAGCAGATATACCACATTTGATTTCTAGTCAATGTGGAAGGATTTCAGTGTACTTAAAGTGGTAGGGTCCTTTAATTCTGCATCACTTATCTGCAATCTGCTCGATTCTGCACCACTGAAATCCACAGAGACCCTGCTACCAGCTGTAATGGGTCCAGAAACCAGCACCAAGCAGGCAGAGGGCTCTGAAAAGAGTGCAGAACTAAGGAGTACTGTGAAATCCCAGATGTGCTCACCTCTGAAAAATCCCCACATTGCAGCCACAGATGCACATATGGTATAGGCAATATTTTACTGCAAGAATGTTTAGGCATAGGCATCCAAATTAAATATTTATGCATATACCAGATTATATGCTTTGTATGCTTAATAGGCAGAAATGGTTCAAATATCTCAGCTTAAAACAAACAGATAACCCTACTATATATATTTATGCATTGGTAGATGCATAAAATACAGTGCTGATATTTTATACCTAAAATTGAAATCAACACAAGCATCATGCATGGGTATTAAAATATTCAAACTCATCATTTGCTGCTCAACCTCACCAAACCTAAACAAAAACCCTTAATGCTTTTGCTCTAAAAGTCTCCAAAAATATTGCTTTCTAAGTTGCCAGCCACCAACAGGACTGCCAAAAATTGCCTAGACAGACTTTTTCTCAGCTAGTTGCAATTTAGTTACACAGATCCACATAAATATACTACTTTCTTCATTTAAGAGCAGGCATGTTTTAGGATAATATAGTTTAAAAATTATCAACTGTATACTTGGATTTATTGGAGTGAAAATATTTAGTTGGCTAAAATTTAGAGCATACTGAACTATATGCAGAAATTTCCTGGGATGTGATCACTGTTACTCAGTAAGATCTTCTATGCTATTACAACAGATACACAATTGCAGTATAAAATGAAAATGAAAATATTTAACATAGGACTACTTGGAATTATTTTCTGTGCCTTAACTACTGGTGATGGAGACCAGAGAAAGGCCCTTCACTTCATTTTACTGTCAAAGCACTTCATTTTTACTGGAGACACGTTCAAATATCTCATTCTGTCTTCCCTTATAGGCTTCTGTGAACATTGTTAGTGAGCAGGAAATGCAACCTGATGAGTTTAAAAAAAATCTGTCATAACAAACAAAAAAAAGATCTAGACAGCTTAGGTACTTTTAAAGTAAATTTCATTACTCTAAATGAATTGCACATTTATTTGTATTACACTGTTCTTTATTTCTATCCAACGTGTTTTTCATTCAAGAGTATTACTGAGGATCTTTTAAAGCCCAATTCTTTCAAATAATCAAGTTCTTTGGATAAGTTCCTTGATGTTCCTTCAATCCAGAGACTAACACTGAGAAAAAATTTCAAGTTACTTCTTAGCTTGCTTAAATTTTTCCCAATGCCTTGATAAATACTGCCTCACTAAGAACACCTTGCAAACTGTCTGCTAGACAACTGAAATCATGTTTCTTAATGGTCATTTGAAAGAATAAATTATATAGATTGTGTAGTATCTGCATTCCTTTTTCCAAAAATGAATCTGAAAGTCTTTTCATTTTTGAAAGTGTGCATTGAAAATTATAGTTATTGAACAAATAAGCACATTACTAATGTCTTTTCAACCCAAGCATTAAGTTCAGAGAAACTGAAAATTAAATGGACTAAGCAATAAACTGACTTCATTGATTTCCATTTTCCTTGTTGTGAAATGTACGGAGTAAGCACAAAATACAGATTATGAGAAATATTTTAGTTTTGAAATATTTTCTTGGCTTTAGTCAGCCCGTGGAATACTAGTGAAAATTTCTGTGATAGGCATATATTGGGATATTTTTCTAAAGTAAACTGCAAGGACTTCTTAAGCTTTAGTAATGTTTAAGGTTCACCCACCCCAAATTAAGTTTTGCTACTCAGTTGATGTTCCTCTTCTTTACTCTGTTTTATAAAACCATAGTAATTCAAAATATATGAAAATACATGTCAATTTGTCCATTTTAATTCTGAGATTTTGACATGAATATCATTAGTGTACCTGAAAATAAAACTTAACCTAGGGAATATTCAAGAAGCACAAAAGGATGTGGTCTGGATATTCATAAAAGCTAACTTCAGAAATAGGCTCCTCACAAGGAAATTAATCTGGATAAACTTAGTCTCCATGAAAATTCTTCTTATGTCAAACCAATCATCATGACAGACAGGGAAGGAGACAGGTAAAAATTGGACACAGTAAAGAAAATCTGCCAAGTTAACTCTACAGATTTCCAAAACAATATTTGCAGTGGGTATACAAATTTGAATTATCAGAAAATAATACGGTGCATGGATTGAAAAAACATTATTTATTGAGTTAAACTTCTGGATGAAATACTGTAAGTCTGAATATGAAAAAGAAAACAGCATAAGATACAGCTTGATTTCTACAAAGTAACACATCAATGCTTTAAAAGACCTCATCAAAAAAAATTTATTTTAATGTCCCTTATACTTGAATTGAGCTAAAACCAAACACCTTTCCAATGATTCCCAAGACTGAAGCACTATGAGAAGAGGTATATATAAAATGATCCACCCTCTAGAAACAGATGCACAATATGAAAAACTGATGGTCATTTCTATTAGATTAAGAATGATCCGAGTATTGCATCATAACATATTGAGAAAATATAATAAGCCTAGTTAAACAAAAACATTGATGCTAATTAGAAGCAGGATCTCCCAAAATAAAATGCAACTTTAATATTTCAGGCATCATACCACCATAAGGAAAAACTAAAACGTAACAAAGTTATGTTCAGAAAAAAATAAAATATCAAAGAGAAAAAGTTTAGAAAATTCAGGGAAAATGAAAAACAAGTTAGATATTTCATGGGTATATAAGTCAGATGAGAGGAAAATGTATCTTCACATAACAAACACTTTCGTAGACATTTCTGTGCATTGTTTTACTCTCTGATTTTCACTACAGAAAAGAAGCAGTTACAACCATCATTTATTACTTGCCTTATTTTTCTTAACAGAGTGTGAAAAGGTCTGAAGAGTTCAGACATATCTTCTGGCTTGTGGTCCAAGTTCAGTGGTCCCTCGGAGTAGACTACAAGGCCACTGTAGTTCAGACACAAGCATGAACACAAAAATAAAAATTGCTTCACACACAGCAACTACTCATTGAGAAATCAGAAAAGCAACTGTACATAAATATTAGAACTACACTCAAGTTACTTCATTTTCACATTGTTATCTTATTTGTCTTATCCACCTCCAGTTAGAATAAATGATATTTAAAGCTACAGGAAAAAGATCCCCTCCCCTCCAACCCCTGCTTCTGAAGCATGGGAGAAAGAGCAATGGAAGCCCAAGAGGAAGAACATACTCCCATATCACTGCTGCAGCTGACCCACAAAAAACAAAAACAAACACAAATTGATTATTGGTTAAGTTGGGGAAAGCTCACTGGCTTGAGAGAGATTGCAAATGGCTTGTTCTTTCCAGTCTAAATCATTTCTAGGTAAGATACTTGACTTACACTCCCATTTTTCTACCTATAACCTGGTAGCAACATGAGATGAAAAAGAAGATACACACACTAAGTTACATAAAACATATTTTGATAATACCACGCTTCTAAATGAACTAAGTATTTGTAAAATTTCCCTGGAAAGGGCTTAGTTTATGATACTGAAAACCCCTGAGCACCTCGCTGAAAATACCTAAATACCTACTGACAGAACCTCTATTGCCAAAACCCACATGTGCCAGGGATTACACAAAATTCACCTTCTTCACCATACCTGCTGCATATTACTGCACTGTGCCTGAGAGAGAGGATTGCACCCATAACAGGCACCACTCTGCTTAAAACCATTTAATCCTCTGCCCACTGCCAAAACAACTTCTGTTTCTCCAAGGCAAATGGATTGCGTGTTCTTACCCTCTGGATTACATATGCTTTATTTTACCCTGGACATTTTCCCCTTCTGAGAGCTGACTATTTCAAGGATACGTTGTTTTTCCTGCAGTCAAATTACATGTTGCTTCAGAGAGTTTTCTAGGTACAATAAAACTTTTGGTGTCTTCTCACCTTCTGCTCATCAGCAAGCACCGTGCATAACTACCTAAAGCTCTCAGACACCGCAGCAATGCTGGTGTCACAAGTAATATGACTCTCACTGAAGTATTAAAAAAAAAAAAAAGACCACTTACACTCTGTTTACCATCTGGGATATACTGCTCTTTTTCTTCTGGTTATAAACCCAGAGTCTGGCTCATGCCCTGGTACCAGGACAGTACTGTAGTCTCCCATCAGGCTGGAAGATGGCCATCAGAAAGTTCAGAATTGTCAAGACAAGAGAGGGTTCAAGAAATGTGACTACTGAACTTGATCAACGTTGCTCTGGGGATTGGGGTTTGAGGGCAGGAGCAGGGAAGGGGAGAACGGGAGCGTGAGGGAAGTTGCTTCTTTTGCAAGTCAACTTTTTTTTGTGGTTTAAGACAAATTATCCTGTAACCAAGGTTACATACTGTTTTTCAAGCTTTCTGAGCTTCAACAAGGAGGCTACCATGAAGCGACAGAGTTATCACTGACTCATGTAGTCACGTTCTGCCTCAACAAATGTCACGTCTTTGCTGAGTGGAAGCTAGAGGCTGCTACCACTGAACTTCTAATGGACACAAAACACCACTCCTTTGGCAGTTTCCAGGCTCCCTTTTTACAGAGCTTAACTCTCAGAAGAAATTTTAAAAGATAAAAATAGAAGAGGGCTCAAGCACTGCAAAAAACGATTGTGAAATGGCCTCCATAGGACTGTTGAAAGAGTTCTGAATCAAAGCTTGAATTTGGTTGTACCATGGAAGGAAGTAAAAAATGAAAAAAAAAAGTGCATCTTAATGTTTCCTACTAAAGTCAAAGTTCACTGACACCTGTTAAATACTGTGCAACACACACTGCCCAACCTGCACGGTAAGCTGATGTCTGAAAAGAAACATTAAAGAACAATGACTCTCAAAAGTATTCCTTAAAGGAAAGCTTTGTTATTAGAGAATCAAGGGAAGCCAGCACTTCTCCTGGCCCCAGACCCATCCTACTCAGGCTACCCAACACAGCAACAACATGGCAACTTTAAATGCAAGACAGATGCAACTCAAAGGCTTCTCCTTTCACAGTCCCAATAAAAGGCCTGAATTTCCTCAAGGCTGTACCATAACTGGATGGGGTTATTTTCCTGTGTGACTTCATATGGCAGTGATTTATTTTCAAATCACAGGATACTTGGGAACAGTTAAACCAACTTCTCTTCTCTCTCTCTCTGTCCTTCTTTGTAATTTGGGATTGATATTGCTCATTTTCCAGAGAGCCCTTGGTTTTCCAGTGAGCAACCATGTGTTCTTCTTTGTGTCTTCCAAGAGCATCAGAGTGTATTCTCACATTTCTGTTGTCTTTTGATAATCAGATTATTACTGTTTTTATTTTTAGAATGATGGTTACAGAGAATATCCTATTTAAAAGGAAAAATGGGCCACAAAGATTTCCTAAACAGAAGCAAATTATACTCAGGATTTTAGGTTTCTTATCTCCTTCAATTATACTACTGACATTAGCTAACTTTAAAACATTCACAATGGTAAAATATTAAAAATATGCTGGCTTTACTTCAGAGAAACTGCTGTCTATTAAAACATGAAGGCTCATAAGGAAAAATGCATCTGATCTGTTCAATGTTGAAAAAGCTGAATGAAGCAAAAAAAACCTGTTTTAACTTAGTTACCCGAGTGGTCAATACAGGGCACGAATTTACACTTAACAACTTATACATGTTAATACTTTTCCTTGAAAGAGATTTAAACCTAACTTACTGGTCACAATGCACTCAGCTTGTTATGACAATTTTTTTTGAATCCAGAGTCATTAAGAAAAATACACAATTGAAATTGAAAATGTTTGTTTTCCAGGACATGTATCCTTAGGCCATATTATTTTTGAGTAACAGAATATCTGCTTTCAAAAAATCTTTTTGACAACACTACATTCTATGTACTGATGTTCTTCGTTCACCTTTTTGCTTTTTTCTGGAGGAAGACTAATCAACAGTTTCAGGGTCCTGCTTTCTATATTCTCCTTTCTCTTCCCTTTCCTTTTTTGCTTTTCAACCTCTATGATAAACTGGCAATGACTTTCTTTTTTTAAATTCTCTTTTTTGTAAATAATGCAAGCAAATTCAGGTGAAAGAAAATACATCAAAATTCTGAAGTTCTTTAAATCTTCAATATATTTCTGAGGGGGAGGCAGAACACAGAATAGTTATCAGAATTACTTACCACACAATGGCTAATCTTGGGATAGTAAACATTAAAGCTGGTTCATAGTCATCAATCATATCTTGAGTGAGGTATCCAAGCCTTAAGGCTCTAAGTAGAAGAATAAAATGATTTAGCAAGAGGTTAGACTCTCAAAGAAAATATTTCAATAGGAAAAATATGAAAAAAAATGTGATAAAAGCCCAAACTAATAGTATTTAATTCATAAACATCCTAATATACTATGTATAAAACTGACTGATGTAGCATTCACTGTAAAATATATATATATATTAAAAATCAACACATACAGCCATCTAAACGAAACCAAAATATTTCTTTATGCCACTTTCCCTTCTTATACACTATTTCATGTCAGGTTTCAGCTTGTTACTGGAAACCACT
Organism: Cygnus olor; assembly: GCF_009769625.2. Classification (NCBI taxonomy): domain Eukaryota; kingdom Metazoa; phylum Chordata; class Aves; order Anseriformes; family Anatidae; genus Cygnus; species Cygnus olor. Next base: position 68,635,964 of record NC_049172.1, on the reverse strand, counting down.
GGTGCTTATAGGCTTGCAAGTTTAATAAAAAGAGAAAAAAATACATTTTTAAAATAATAGCGGAAAGTATTTGGTCTCATTTTCAAATAAAACTTGCTAAAATTTTTTGGTCAAAAGACGCTAAGCTCACAAACCTAACTAAAAAAAAAAGTATATGGAGCAACTACTACTGAAGTCTCTGAATTTAATATTTGGGATCCTTCATCAACCCCTAATAGCTTTTTCAAATCCATCAATCCCTTTTTTGGGCTGAACCCCCTTTTTTTTTTTTTTTTTGGCTTTTCACTTGGTGGTATTTTCTAACTTTTTCTTCGTAGTTTCTTAATTTCCTCGTAACTTTCTTCTCCAATTTGTCCATATAATTGCGTAAGATGACACCCACACAGCACACTAGTACAGCTGCTAGTACTGGTCATGAGTAGAATAGAATTAACATTTTCTTATTCCTTTTCAATACTCGTTTTGCCAACACTGCTGTTGGCAGACAGCAAAACGGCCATGGCTCACTTGATGCTAGCACTAGATGGACTAATTCAGTACACGGCCAACTACAACTTCCACATTCTTTCCTACAATTCACTGCCAGATTAACCAAATCTGTAAAAGACAAACAATGATGTTCCTCTTAATTGTCAAATACGTGGCATTTCTATTTAATAATTATCTGACAGACTGCAAATAATTCCTCCAACTTGTTGCAATCATTTTCAGTTATAATCCTTTATTTTAAAGGGCCTGCAACACCTCTGATTTTGGTATCATCTACAGACCGTGAAAGCGTGCTATGTATTCCTTACTGATGGTCTCAACCACATATGGATGGAAGCTAAGCTCCATTCTTCCCAGGATTTTAAAGAGCCTTTACAGGTTCTTTATAGAATCATAGAATGGTTTGGGTTGGAAGGGAGCTTAAAGATCATCTAATTCCAACCCCCCTTTAGTGTGACATCTCCCACTAGACCAGGTTGCCTAAAGCCCCATCCAGCCTGGCCTTGAACACCTCCAGGGATGGGGCAGCCACAGCTCCTCTGGGCAGCCTGTGCCTCACCATCCCCGGAGTAAAGACTTTCTTTCTTATATCCAATCCAAATCTATCATTTTTAAGTTTAAAATCATTCCCCCTTGTCCTATCACTACATTCCCTGACAAAGAGTCACTCCCCAGCTTTCCTGTAGGCCCCCTTTAGGTATTGGAAAGTCACTATACAAGGTCTCCCCAGAGCCTTCTCTTCTCCAGGCTGAACAGCCCCAACTCCCTCAGCGTGTCTTCACAGGAGAGGTGCTCCAGCCCCTTGATCATCTTTCGTGGCCCTCCTCTGGACTCGTTCTAATACGTTGATGTCCTTCTTGTGCTGGGGGCCCCAAAGCTTAATGCAGGGCTCCACGTGGGCTCTCACGAGAGCAGAGCAAAGGGGGAGAATCCCCTCCCTTGCCCTGCTGGCCACACTGCTTTTGATGCAGCCCATGACACGGTTGTCCTTCTGGGCTGTAAGTGCACACCGCCGGCTCATGTCGAGCTTCTCGTCAACCAACGCCCCCATGGTCCTTCTCCTCAGGGCTGCTCTCAATCCATTCTCTGCCCAGTCTGTATTGGTGCTTGGGATTGCCCTTGCAAAGATGCAGGGCCTTGCATTTGGCCTTGCTGAATTTCATGAGGTTCGCATAGGCTCACCTCTCAGGCCTCTCAAGGGCCCTCTGGATGGCATCTCTACACTCTGTCATTTCGACCGCACCACACAGCTTGGTGTCATCAGCGAACTTGCTGAGGGTGCACTCAATCCCACTGTCCATGTCACTGTCAAAGATGTTAAACAGTGCTGGTCCCCTGAGGAACACCACTCAGCACTGATCTCCACTTGGACACTGAGCCGTTGACTGCAGCTCTTTGAGTGCAACCATCCAGCCACTTCCTTACCCACTGAGTTGTCCATCCGTCAAATCCTAGTCTCTCCAATTTACATACAAGGATATCACGGGGGACAGTGTCAAATGCTCTGCACGAGTCAAGGTAGATGATGTCAGTTGCTCTTCCCCTATTTATGATAATCACTGGAGTTTGGCAGATGATGTGAACCATCTCCCCAGGTATTCTTTACTGAAATAACGTTATATGTTGATGCCTTAAAGAGATTCAGCCCTTTTAAATGCTTAGTCTTCATTTACACATCTATACCAACAATATTACAGTATTATTACCTTTTCTTTAACAACAAAAAGAAAAGGCTTGTGCTAATGCTTTTTAAGTTTGTATTTAGATACTTAAAGTTAAATGCCACATATTTTTATGCTGTTTCTTAATGACTACAGGTAAGATATTTCTATACATGTTCAGACTAAAAGTAAACATTAAAATGAAAATCTAATAGTTAATTGCATTGCTTACCTCTCCACAGTTTCACAAAATAGTACAATTACCTCTTGCTGTACATAATATTCTTTTGGGGACTTCACAGGTACCATGGCTGACACATAACTACGAAGATTATAAAATAATTAATGTACTCCTGTTTTACATGATTTAACAAATCAGATCGTAAGTAAAAACAAACCTAGTCCAAAACACCTTAGAAACACAACATTTCCTGAACTATTTTATATTTATTTTGGCAGCACCAACTAGGAAAATTGTAAATGTTAAGAATCTATATGAAATTAAGATGATTTACTTTTTGCACATTGAGGTATTGGAACTCAGTAGTAATTTATAGGTATAATTATACACATTTAGCAATCAGAACTTCATACTATATGGCACAGGGAGGCAGGTCCTAGAAGGATCTTTATTGATGCATTTTGACAATAGAAACGTCTATGCTGCATTTCTTGGAGAAAAAATACTGACTATAATACACGTTTTATCTTGAAGGTTTCAGTTGAAATTGTATTATTGACGTTCAGTTAATCAGCAGAGAGATAATTTGGGAGACTTAAACAGTGGCCTCATTTCTACATGGAATTACATGCAAAAGTGCTAATGGACAAGGCAAGAAACACCAGTAGAAGTATGGTGTTTTCTGTCATTGTAATGTCCAGTCAGTCCCTTGTGGACTGTGGGTAACACAAGAAGAAAAAAAGTTGTTTTGGAAAACAGTGGCAGGGGAAACTGCTGTATGTACAGCTGGTACGGACAGGTAAGAAACTGTGCAGGCATTGTCCAGAACCAGCTACTGACTGCCATTGGTGTCTGCACAAAGAGTCACATTTTTAATCAGCGTTTCCAATTAAGATATTTTTCAGCATAATTATGATTTTCCAAATCAGAAGAAAAAAAAAGACATATCTGAGTAATATAATACAAGAGAATATGAATAAAGAGGAAGGACAAACAAGACGACAGGACGTTCTATGGATTATTCCTAAGAAAAATTTAAAACACTACCCAATTACCAAAAATCCTGTTCTGCTGAAGGCATTAAATGCTGTATCATGTTAGATCCATAGATAATCTCATCCAGTATCCTGTTTTTAATTATGCCCAGCACCACATACATCTAACAGACTTGAAGGAAACTGGCTTAAATTATGCAGCACAATACAAGACTTGGTCAATAGAATCTTTGACCCAACAAGCAGTTACTTTTTCTCACCCCAAAAGCAGTTATTTTATTTTTGCCATAAACCTCCAAGCCATTTTTCCATCAGAATTTTTTTAATCAATATGTTCTTGAGTTTAATTATGGCTCATGTGTAAAAGCACTTCCTTCATCAGATTTCAATTTGCCTTCTTAAATTCACTGAGTGCATCTTGCTTTTATCTCTAAGCATGAGACAGAACAAAACCTCATAATCTCTAGACTATTTGTTATCATAAATATTTTTAATGTCTCTTATTTGTCACCTCTCCTCTGACAAAGAAAGCATTAAGGGAAGAGACTTATGGCTTTCTTTTGTGTCTTGGAAAACCTCCCTCAAATGCCATATGCCAGCATGCAAATGGAAGATTACAGTTGACTTGAGGAGAGCAAATGCTGATTGCTAAAAAGCTATTTAATTTTCTTTTTATTATTGCTACACTGGCAGGGAAAAAATTAACAATAGAACACATTACTGAAGAATTTAAATGTCATGACAAAAAAATAATGCTTTTTCTATTAAAGGAAAACAGAACAAAACATCCAACTTCCAAAAAACGAAGAAGCAAGCAACAGCTATAGTAGCTCATTAACTTAGAATCTGTTACCTTAATTCAAATTCTGCAAAAAGGACATCAAAATGTTTGAGTGAATCTTTCATTTTTTCTGTGTAGAGGTTCAAATCCCTTAAGGCCTGGTCACGTATGATGTTTCTAACTTCCTCTAGGCTGCGGGTAAGATCCTTGGCCAACGGTCTCATAGCCATACTCTCAATTTCACGATTCATAATAATCGAACCAGCAGCCAAACACTACGAAAACACATTGAGAAAGAAATTATTATTTTATATAATGTTACTTTTATGTTAAAAAAAAGCACAAGATGAGATATTGGATACTTTGACCAGGGCAGTGCTTAGCCTCATTTGCTGCTAATTATTAAACAACTAGAAGATTTAAGACTGATAGGTTCAGAGTCCTAAGTCTTCATGTTAAAGGTCAGGGAGTAGCTCAGTCAGGGAGATATGAGAATGGGAGGAAGGTTGGCAGACAAACCTATAGAAAGCTCTACTCCTACTAGTGAGGCAATCATCTTCAGTAGGATATATCCTCTGTGTGCGCAAGGATTGCTTGCAGAAAAGGGACGTGAATACAGGTAAAATATGATCAATGGACTGTTTCAATTCAGGCTGGACTGCTTGATTTTGTCAAATAAATTTATCCTTACAAAAAGGAAAGACATTCTGTGACTGTGATGCCTTTTGCAACAAGAACAGCCACACTGGCCATATAACAAGGGATCCAGTATCCTGTCTCCCACTGAAGCTGTGAATATATTTTACAGGAAAGAATATTAAAAAGCAATCAAGCAAACAAACAAACAAAAACCACAGGTCACAGTGATTCTTCCCTTCCAGTTTCTGGAAAACAGCAGCTTAAGAGACTCCTTGGCCCTGGAGTTATATATTGACTTCCTCTAACCAGCTCAAAGTCATTAAATGTATATTTTTACATATTAACATACTAGTATAACACTTTTCAAAATCTTGCTATTAAAATATGTTATTAAATATCTTTGCTGCTGGCTTCGTTCCTTTACAGATACATTTGGAAGACAACAAGCACTGACATAAGCCATACTTGCTGTATTTTATTAAAGGATTTTTTTTTAAAAACCAAAAATGTAGAGGGTTATTTACATTTTATTTGTTTCTCATTCCCCTTTGCAGCTCTGCATCCCTCCCCTCTTCCTTGCAGGGAGGGAAGGAGTCTCTGCAGCCCCAGATGGAGGACCTGCGGTCCCAGCCCCTGCTCAGCTGCCTGATTTGTTTTTAAGTGCACTCAGAGAAGATCATGTTCTTACCTCTTACCAGCCAAACCAGTATTGGTGGAAAAATATGGATAAGGCAAGCCTTACCTGTTGATAGGCACTGTTTGACTGGTGATTCAAAGTGACAGCACTGACAAGGACACCTAGGCATATATTTGTAACTGTCCATACAGTCTTCCTTACTACATGCATTTACAGGACAGTGTCTGCAGGAGCATGCATCAGCATAACTTCAGCACTGCACACGTTAAGTCTCTGAAACCAACAGGTCTGCTCAGACCAGGGACAGTGGAAGTTCGATTTGGAAAGATTAAACGCATTAGCTTACATAACCCAAACACTGAATAAGGGGAGGAAGGATTTTTTTTGTTTTAAAAGCTATTGGCCATGTCAGTGGTTCCCTCAAGCACTTTTTGCCATGGACTCAAAGAGAAGTTACTGCCTTGGCTGGGGTTTTTCCTGTTTGTTTGTTGCTGCGATCCCTGTTTGCCAGTCCCTTAGAGGAGGAAAGGATAATAGGATTCACGGGGATTCAATATGAATGGCTGCATGAAGAATTACCCCCATCTTGCCCTCCCTAGCTACCAAGGAGGTGCTATTAAGGCAACATGGCAGATACCCTCAGCATTTTAAAACAGAGCTGGGTACCATCTGGATGAAGGTAGGGAAGGTCACACCGTAACAAGAAGAAAAACTGCTGCTGTTATTGCTGAGCACGGAATTATAAAACATTGACATCACAAATTCATTTAATAAATGCTACCCAAGATTTCTCCAGCTCTGAGGAGCTTACAATTAACTACTGTCAAAGAAATTTTCAGAAGCAAAACACATGGGGGTATATTGGACTGAACAAGATAGGCACTGCTAATGGAGATCATGCACTTTAAAAAGAAAGGAGGCATCAGAGGAGAAAAGACTGGTTAATAACGGGAGCTGAAGGATTGTTTCAAATAGCAAAGATGCAAAGCTGAAAATAACAACGTAAGGTGCTGTTGTGTGCTGGGATGTCTAGATAACTTCCCCCTCACCCCAACAAATGCATGATGCTTAAAGTCACCTTCAGGCCAGCAGACCTGAAGATACTAAATTTATCTTTGAAGATGCCACAATGATTTTTTTTTAGCCAACAAATATCAACACTAATGAATAAGCATCTTACATATCACATGCTTTTTTTCTGATTCTTCAGGCTTCCCTTGATTACATTAATTAAGGCTTATTCACTATAAAATCCCCTGTTCCTACAGGCTGCTGTGGAGGCAGGTCTTTCAGAGAAACCAGGCAAGAGAAGGAAGGTGTGCTTCAGGGTTTTGCAAAGAACCCATTATATCTTCAGCATACATGAGAATTAAGTGCAACAAATGTCAGCTGAACAAACTTTGCATGTTTAATACGAGTTATAGCATAACATAGACATCAAAATAAAATGACAGCATGCACTTAGATTTGCAGAAGAACTTTTCTCCTGAGAAAATTTCCTTCTCTCTCTTTGTTTCTAAGGCTTTCATAGCATGAGATGTGAGATGGCCTATCAGGATAAAAATCATCACGAATACAAATCAGATGCTAATTAAAAAAGAACAGTTTTTTAAAAGATGGTCATATTGACAGTAGAGAATTACGAAATTAAATCTGTATCCAATAACCAAAAACATAGTGAAAGAATCCCCTTCCACTACACATCCACAGCAAGTTCTCCATCTGTTTCCCCTGTTCTGTAATTATATGGACCATTTTCAGAGAAGACTCGGGGTGCATTTTAAATTCCAACTGCAAGCTTTATGCCATAAAAAACTGCCCATTAGCCCCAAGTAACAGAAACATGAGAGACTTACTTCTGCTCCAAACCAAAGCTGTCCTGCAAGGTTGTCATGGCGTATTTCCTCTGGAAACTTAACACAAAAGTCTCGGTTGGCCCGTTCATGAGGAATGCATTCATCCATGATTTGATTTATGATGTTCAAAACATTATCCTGAAGCAAAATACAGGAAAACATACATACTGTTCCCAAAGTAATCACACTTTTAAATAAAAAAAGTTTTAACAGATTTTATTAGTGAGACTCCAACTAAATAAGTGACTTGGCAAATGCAGAATGCAAGTGAAGAACATCACACAAACACACACAGAGCAACCCGCTGGTGAAAAAAAGAATATTGCTGGAAGGAAGCGTGACAAACTTCACTTTTTGTAGAGACACTGTTGTGTTTTTTTTTTTTTTTTTTCCTAGAGGCTGTTTCTCAGACTCACTTCACTCAACTTTGAATACTTCAGTGGGACTTCTGGTGAGGAGGTGTGATTTGAAGAGCTTCTGACCTGCAGCTACCTATCTGCAGGATACCAGTAAATAAGCGAGAAATACAAGTAAATTAGATTCCTCTCATTTCCTCTCACCAGTTCCCAGGGATAGGCATTTCATTCTTCCTAAAAAGAATGCCCTACAGGGTACCCCGGAGGCCTCAGAAATTGATTTATGCTGCGATCGTCAGGGTTGAGTGGACGTGAGCTCGTCCTGGACATACAGATGAGGAGGTTTCTGAAGGGCTGGTGGGCGCTGTGCCACCTCACCTCCGGGACCACCCAGGGGGATACGGGGACACAGCCCGAGTGTGAGAGTGTTTAATAGCAGCTCTGATCTGTGTCTGCAGCAGGACAGAGATCAAAGCCCTCTAAGCAGCTTCTTGATACGAGGTAAATAACCTGCACTCGTTTACTTGAAAAGATAATTTTCACATACCCCTGCTGGGTACTGCAAGGAATTTGATTACCATAATAAAGGTAGATTCAGAGCACGGGAAAGGCTGAGTGCTTTCATTAAAGATGCTTTGTTTGTCTCATGCTTTTTCCATTATTTACAGAATTCACATTCTACTTAAAATATTTTTCAAACAAATAAAAACAAATCTGTCATGTATAGAACTGTTTAACAGGCAGAATTGCTTCAAGTCTGCGCTGCACTGTTTTATTTTGCTCTGCACTTAAAAGAAAATAACAGAAGATGGGAATTTTAAAGAAACCTGCCTCTTTTGTGTGTTCCCACTGAGAAAAAACAAAACCTACTGTAGGTTCAAAAAAAAATATGCATATTTTCTGTAATTTCAGTGCAGATTGCTGGAATTGCTGTTGCCACAAAATAATGCTAGTATCAGTCCTGTAACTACAATGGCCTTCATTAAAAAAAATAAAATCAATCAATCAACTATGATTGGCAAAATTTATTACACGTTGGCATAAGGTGTTTTATCTACTGCTGCTGCAATTATTAAAGCATGCTTACCTAGAAGTATTTTTTAAGTGTATCATGCAGTAATATATCATTTTAATTAAGTTGTTAAAAGAAACAAACACCCCCTGAACATTTAGAACACAGACAGGGATTCAGTCCCGCACCCTGCAGAGATGGGCACGAAGTGAAGGCGCAGGGGCAGAAGCAGTACTGGAAAAGTCGTCCCTCGTGCTGAGGCTGTTCTTTGTGTAATGCTTAATTTTAGAGCCATACCCCTCCCTCTGCTGGGCAGGAGAACACTGCCAGGATCCACAGAGTGCTTGGGTCCCAATTCAAAGAGATGCCCATTGCAGAAACTGAGAAAAGCGCAGCCTCACAATGCTCCCCAGTGAAGGGAACTTAAGTTCCAGTCCCAGACAACAGAGCAGAAGATGCTGCACACTGGTTCGGCACTGGCATCCAGGACCACGGAGCAGCAAGACTGCCACCACCTCCCCAGGGTAAAACAGACACGCAAGGAACTACGTGCCAATTCCCATGTAGCAACAGGGTGACAAAAGCAAGGTACTGCTTTCCTTCCTCCCCTCTCTTCCTCCTGCTTGGTTCTATGAAATACAGGTGTAGATCAAATGATTAATAGGAACACCATTTCTTAACTGCTCACATCATTATATAGTCTAGATATAGCTGGGAAACCAAAATATTTTGAAAGTAGGTCCCACAAGGAAATCAGCTCCTAAACCATTTAGTTCCCTACCCAAAGCCAGAGAGAAATGAATAAAACTGAGGATTATAACTTGTAAGTTGTGGAAAGTCGAGAGTCACTCGTCATCTGTTTTAAATGAGCTATTCCTCATCTATTCCACGAGCAGGTGCTTTGTCCATAGCTCCCATATTAGCACCCGAGCAATACAGGTTGGCACATCAGAAAAAAAAAAAGAAATTTCTGTTTTCAGGGAATTAATACAAGTTTGCAAAGATCTTTTAACTTGGAGTGATACAGAGATAAAAAGTAACCCTACCAGCTGAATTTTTACAAAACCTGCAGGAAATGCAAAGAAATATAAAAGCAGTGAACTCATAAAAGAATTATATTTGAATCAAATTATACCAGAGTTTAAATAATCCAGTCCCATTTTAGTTTAGGACATGATATTCCAATTCATTTTACTTGCCACCAAATTTGAATATGGTAAAATGCAATTTTCAATCTCTTGCTTTTTTAAAAAGCTGCACAGAATAGGACAGTGAGACCTGTATTGAAAAGCATTCCCAATTTATTATTATATTTTTTAACTTTAATGCATTACTTTCCAAATGCAATCTTATCTTACAGCAAATACAAGACAGATTGACTTCCCATTTCATAATCATCTACATACTTACTCAAAATTCCTGATATATCAAAGAAAGTTTTATGCAAATGGGGTAAAGCAACAGGACTCACAGAATAGTTGCTTGCCCAGGTATATTTTGTTCTGTTTTGTACTCTGGACTAGTAGCAGTTTTTTCAAGAGTTACCTGGCTTCACATGGGCAGCTGGTCATTCTGACAAAAAGCTATGTGAAAAACACAAGTAAAGAGATGAGCATTTCTTCCTGCCAAATCTATTAGTGATACTGGAAAATCTAAAAGAGGACAGTTGACAAAACTTTAATATTCAGTGTGAAAGTGCTTAGAAAACTATGAAGTAAACTGCTTTTGCTGTTTCGAGATGTGTCGTTTCCCAAATTCTCTGACTCTACCCAGGGTTTATCTTATCCTACTACACGGAAAAAAAGAAAAAAGCAAACAAAAACAAAAACAATTCCCCACCACATTCCTTCCCTCTTCCATTCCTCCTTCTTATGACACCTAGAGCAGAGAACCTAAGCAGGAAATTCACACCACTTGCTCCTGTAATGATTTCAAATCTCTGCTGCTTTGCAACTGGAAGAATGCCAGCCAATTTAGACAGACCATCCAATGCGTTGTAAGCAAATTAGTCTTTTCTTTAAAAGAGCTTCAAGAAACATTCAATTTAGTTAATTACGGTATTCTGCTTTGTAAGCGAAGAATGAATGGGTTCAGATACATGGCAGCACCGAGGTTTTGCTCTAAGTTAAGCAACAGAAATCAATTAGTTGGAATTGAAGTAGTAAATCTTTCACTTGATCTATCTTGCTACATAAAAGCCTCCGGATGTTAATGTATCCTTTGGTGGCTTTATCTGTTATCTGCCGGTTCATTTGCATACGGGGATGAGCGCTTTTGTTTCGGCTGCTCTCCTCGGGCTTTCCTGCAGTGCCACGGCCAGCCACTGCAGAGCTGTGCTCTGGGATGGGTTCCAAGTTCCACATTTCCCGGAAAACAAAACTCGGTGCTTCATGTAATGGAGAGCACTTGTTTATATCTTACTTTGATAGGAGATATAATGAGTGGTAGTCAGACAGTGAATGCAGTTAGCCTCAGCGGAGGGCAAAAAATTGGTTTATTTTTGGCCCAGCAGTAACTGGCCAGATACTCAATAATCAGAGCAAAAAGCCAACAGCGACTGCATTAGCCTTTGGATAGGTACAAAAAGAAGAGCCAATAACTCCATTGTACTTAAGGTCTAATCAACAGAAGGCGGACTTATCTACCTTTCTGTACTTATCCTTGATAAAATCTATGCTGTGCTTCCGTGCTATTAAGTTTAATATGACTTTTTTGAGGTCCTCTGCAAGAGGAAGGTAACTTCCCGTGTTGCTAAGTACCTCTTTGTTCCTGACTGCAGAACCTAGCCATGGAAACACAGCCTCTGATAACGCTACCAGGAGCTCAACAGATAGCATTTTAGCATCCTCATTGAAATATGTCCTTCAAATTTTCTGTTTCTTTTTCTGGCTCGATGTTAAGTTGCAAACTCCCTTCAACAGCACACTTCTGACAAACAAGGAACCGACAAACAAAAATGACATAAAGGGACATAGAGGAAGATTCTGTTCCAATTTGAGCAATTAGCTGGCACTCAGGTGTTTGTGGGTTACTTTCATCAACAGGAGAAAGCAGGAACAAATGAGGTACGCTTTGATGTGACTACAGATTTCAAAGGACACCCAAAAAGGACACCCAAATCCCTGGCTTCAGAACCCCGCAGTGTCCCTGCTGGGCTGTTTCTGATCTGAGAGCCAAAGTCTCCAGACAACAACAGGTTCCACCACGCTCCCTCCACCCCATTTTGTACAGGTGCCAAAGGCCCCCCTTTCAATCTTTTTTTTTTTTTTTTTTGCCTGATGAGCTTGGTAATTATTTCCCACTGCCAACTCCTGGCTGCTACACTTTCTAAAAGTAACTTCTGAATTGTATGCAGTAAATCCTAGTTTAACCTAGCACACTATAAAGCACTTCCAAAATTTATCATGAATGAAAGGCCACTTGGATCTCTAGCAATTTAAATGCTATATCAGCAACAAAAATTGTTCTGGTTTGTGCTGAACTGCAGCAAAGCTTCTCTTCCCGAACTGCCTTGCTAAAATACCCTTATGAGGGCACGACACACTCCAAATATCATAGGTTTATTAACTTTAATGTTGACGTCACCTCCTGCGTATGCTCAAAATCTATTACAGATACACTGAATAATTATACCTCCACATGGAGTGAGTGGTACATATAAACTGGTGAAGACTGGCACACCAATTTTCAAGCCCGAGGAATCACAGACACTTGAGTGTAGCTTCCAACACAACTGGTTGTTTAACCAAGATTTATTTCTTTCTCAACTGAAACAACATTTTCAGCAAGCCAGTACGCACTCTTCTGATGGCTTACATTTAAATTTAACTTAAATCTGTTCTTAGTGTGTGTCTGCTTCTAACACAAAGATCTAACCGTGGAATTAAATTTCCTTCTTTTCCTGCTACACACCCAAATATAGCTCTCGGTAAATAAAAGAGGAATCACCATTTACAGAAGGGCTGTTCATAACTACCACCATCTTGAGACTACGTTAAGTACCGTATCATTGCAGGGCATCCTCCTCTCTCTGCAGAGAAAAGCATTTTCAGCTCTCAAAAATCTCAGTGTTCCTGATGCAGTCATAAGAAAGAGAAAATCTGTTTTACTCCTCCACACCAAAAAGCCATTAACTAATAATAGACATGACAGCCTTTCCTGAAATGAAGAATACCCCAACTTGTACTCAAGTTCTCAGCAGAGCTTTCCAGCCAAACCTTCCTTACTGGGAAATGAGAACTTAAAAACTGTGCACAGCAAAACAAGATATTACCAGATAAACCTAGTGGGTACAGACGTGCTCTTAGAGCAGTTTATAACTACTCAAACCTTTTCAATAAAGACTCTAAAATGTTTGCCTTTCACTGAAAGACATTTCAACACAACGCAGTAAGTGAACTTGTACCTTAACATCCCCTTTACATACTGTCAGGGCAACAGAAGAATAATTCCCTCTGAACAAGGGCATGGGCTACAACAAAAAGTACCAGGCTTCCTGCGTGGCAGAGTGATCTCAAAACTGCCCAAAAATGTACTGCAAGCTTTCCCAAGACCTTCAGCCTGGCACAGAGCTGGCACCACCTTCTTCGTACCGCCTCCACGCTACTTAGCAGCAGAGTCTGAGAGCAGAAGAAGGGCAATGCTGCCACGACTTACTGCTACCTCCTCTTTGCCTTTTCAATGCCATGGGGCAGAGAAACACAAAAAAGCTTGCTAAAATGGAAACTTACAATTTCGGACTATAGTAGTAAACACTATTACAACCCTTTTTTTCCTCAAGAAAAATATCTTAAAACGTTAATCACTCCCTACACAAGATCAAATACGAATCCAAAATGCAGACAGGGAAGAAAATCCTTGGCTTGTTGATAGAGTTGTACTGGTGAGTACAAAAGGTGTACCAGCTTATGGCCAAGCATTTTCTATTTCCTAGCCTCCCTGTCAATCATTCTACAGTCAAAAATAATACAAGTGACCAAAAGTTTCCCAACAAAGACGAAAAGTAGACAAGTTTAAAAAGGACACAATTAATGATTTTATTTACTAATTAAAAAAGGCTTGTTGCTGCACATTTGTTTTCTACCTAGTTATACCACCCCATTGATCACTTAAAACTTCTGGGGGTAAAAAAAAGTTAAATGTAAAATCTGTAGTCATAGAGCCTACTTTGGTTATTGAAGAGAACAGAAAAAAAAATCAACTTTTCTGATGCTTACTAGGAGTAGCAAAATGAGAAATATTGCAATCAATTACAAAATAACTGAAGTACAGATCAAACTATAGCAAAAAAAAAAAGTAAAGGCTCTTGTATCAGAGATAAACAGTGCAGCAAAAGCGTTCATTGTTTGGAATTTAGGAACAATCCTGACATCACCAATTAAATTAATCAAAAAATGTTTTTCTTCTCAGTTGCACTTGCCTTCTTTTTTAATCTGACACTGTTGCCACTTCAATTAAATTGGAAGAGAATGTATAAAAAGAGAACAAAGCTTGGCTGGTGCACCTATCAGTCAACTGCCCAGTCCTTCAGGCATGAATATCTGGGTTTCCTAAACCTGTATCAAGTCTCTTAAATATAGCCCTTACGGGAATTTCTCTAGAGCCCATCAGCTCTGTTACGTTTTATAAAAACTCACGAACAGGTACAAATCAGGACACCAGCATGGGTTCCTCCTCATCACAGATCCATGAATAACGCCCAAGTGTTCCAATACTACTGAATGGCGAGACTCTGCTGTGGATTCCTACTTCCTCCCCTCTACTGTTAAAAAATGTATTTGTCTAGTATATTTTCTAAACTTTGGGAACACTAAGACAAAGAATTTTGATTTCTTTAAGTTAATTTCTTCCCTGTAAGTCAATAATTACCCTGCTGTCTCCTCCACTGACCTCCCCTAATGTCACTACTGTAATATCTGGAGGGCTCAAACAAATTGAGCAGACCAGAAAGACTTGGCCATTACTTTCTCTGAAAGTACTCCTGGCTCAATCCCCACTGTTCAACCTTTACATTATTTAGCAAAATGACATAAGGAATAGATTCTTGCCAACTTCTAACCAATCATTAGGTCTCACAATCCAGCTGGGAGTTTCTTACAGCTTTAGTCTAACTTGACTTGTTTAATGAGATCTATTTCTGCCTAATTCCAGAAGAAAATGTTCTTCGATGGACAGATGCAATCAAACATGAAAATGTCGCACCCCTGAACTGCCTCGCTGTTCGCAGTGATTATGGTACATACTCCCAGTTTGCTCTTATCAAGAATGTTAATGAATACAATTAGTATTTCTTAGATAATTCACTGCCAATCCTCTATGACACCATCATTGTCCTACGAGTTATTTAACAGCTCTTCACAGATACCTTCTTCACCAAGGGATGCTCATTAAGGCTGACTTTCGTTTTAAAATTTTCTCTTTGGCGCAGATATAATTTAGATAAACTAAAGAATAAAAGGGCATGTTTTTCCCTTGTACCACTTAAAGTTGTCAGATAATAGGAGACACCTTCAGATAAGTCACTTTGCAAGATGGACAGCAAACAGCGTAAGGCGGCTGTGCAACATAAGCCATTAGGCAGCAACACCAGCTTGTGAAGCCTAGCCCCAATCTCACCTACTTTGCAGCTTTCCTTTCTATCTCCAGACCGTGCCAGGATGTCTTATTGGCACTGGCAGCTTCTCATACAAAGGGTATAAGTGAGCTGGCTCAGTGCACTCACCTGCAGTAACCCAGGGCATTTCACTGCTGAAGTTCATGGGATGACTCTGCAAATATTTGCATCAGTACAGCTGAAGATGCGGTTTCATAATGGTCTGCAGCTGGCCACAGCTTATTTAAAGTGGCTCTGGATAAGGATCTATACACCCACTGCTCCCCCGCCACGCCTGTCTACGGATATTATCCAGCCACAATCAGCCCTTTTATGCCATCAGGCATCCACACACAAAGCAAATCACTTGGGCTGAGAACACAGCCCTACCAAAGACTTGCTTTCAACCAGGCTTCCAGGAGGCTCCAAGCCGCCCCGTGGCTCCTAAATCGCTGCTGGAACACGAGCCTGGCTCCTGGAACAGACGGACTGCTGTAGGAAGGAAGGACACAGACAATGCTGCCACGTTTGTGGGCCACACAGTCTCAAATCAGTTTTAGGTAACACCAAGCTGTGCCCTGGAGGGGGGGCACATTGAAGTGTAGGGATAGGAATAAGAATAGTGTAAGTAGGAAACGGGAAGCCTTTATATTGACACTGTCAGTGGCCCATGGAATTACAGCCCAAGGAGCCATGTGTTGTAACACAAAAATTCACATTTCAGGAGATTCTTCTTTTTTAACTAAAGTTTATCTATCTTGTTTGCTTATACTCCACCACATATCCAGGCAATAATGCAAAGAAATTTACCCAAGCTAAAACGTATGTAACATTTATACAGACTGCCCAAAGGCTTGCTTGAGCCAATGACTGGGGAATCCACATGCACAGCTGTTGAAATTATCACAGGACTCTGACCAAAACCTCCCAAACATACGTAAGATACTTTTTTCTGAAATCATGCTATGCATTTCCACCACTACAGTAAACAAAAACACCATCGGTGTTAATCCACAGCATTGGTAGATTAACAGCCTTTACCTACTAGGAGAGAAAGAACATACTTTGCATTTTAAAAAATAAATAAATAAAGGAAAATGTGATTTCATTGAACGAAGTTAATTGAGAAAGGTATGTTGAAGTTCTGGAGCTGCAGACAGAAGACAAAAGGCTAATTAGGTATTACACCACCAATCAACCACTGTTATATCCAACATGAATTAAACTCAAAACTACAGAGCCCAAAACTTTGGAGATACCTGTTCTAAAACAGATGAGTTTGGTGGCTCAGGATCACTTCTGCTATCAGTATATTTAAAATGACCAAGTTAAGGATTTTCTCCTAAAAAAAATTTACATAAAGATAATGTTGCCTTCCTTACTGAGGAATACACTCAAAATTTGATTTTCTCAATTATACAACGTGATGTGCTTTTAGACTCTTATTTGCATTGCAGAATAAGCCAGACAACCACAATTATGTTAATTAGATCTACTGAGAGAACTCTTCACATTCCAGTTACAGGGTTAAATTTGCAAAATCCCCACGGAAGCACGCAGAATAAACACGGCAGACTTTAAGGCCAGCAGCTTGCAGGAATGTGCCAAAATGGTACAATACTTCTTTAACCCAGCTATCATCGAAGTCTTGAGTAAACATTACTACATAAGCCTGCTATAATTCATCCTTTTTTGTAGGACATCAGACCTAACCAAAAAAAAAAAAAAAAAAAAAAAAATTCCAACATTATCAGAAAAATTCTAAGGCAAAAATGAAAGTTTATACCAGTGAGACAGTTTTATCTCAATGCCTCTCTTACTGGCACAAGTCAATTCAACAAACTTAGCGGTCTCGGGGTGATCACTTACACTTCCACATGAACTACTGGGCTGCTTTATCATGGGCACTGTGTAAGTGGCACGACAATGACTTCAACAGTAGGTACAGGTACGCTGGGGCACCTGAGGAATCAGAATACAAGCATCTACTGCTTAGCATTTGCTTAAGGAAACTGCATCCACAGAAACCTTGGAACTAAAAACACATTAAAAATGTAAAATATAACCCAAAGTTACATTGTGTACATCATCCAGCAGTATCAGGAGCATTACTTCTGTTCCCCCTTCGGCATCTTCTCTGAACAGGGAGCAGCATCCACATACGGGAAGGACCACGAACCTGGGGCAATACTGCTGCTCTTCATCTCAACGCTATTTTTAAAGGAAACAAGACTATTTTGTGTAAGAAGTGAAAAATCCAGCAGGAGTAGATGGCGTAAGTAAGAAGGTGAGCACTCCTAACCAACACAGCGTGCTTCCCACATAACTCGTTTCATACAAATACTTGTTTTCCAAAGTATTTAAAACAGAAAGTTTTCATGTGTGCAGGAAGTGCAAATGCTTGCACCAAGCCTACCATCTGCTGCCTGCTCTCCGATAAATAAACTTTGGCTCATCTGAGCTGTTTTCATACCAACCACTTCAAACTTCTCTGAAGCATTCCTAACTTAATAAAAAAGTTAGAAAAAAAATTAGAAAAACTAACTTATTTTTTCAATGACTGTCCTGAAATCGGCACTTTCCCACCAGTTGTTTTAGAGCACTGCGCTGCAATGAGCTAACAGGAATTCTTTCCTAAGTCTGAGGCAGAAGACAGTCGCTGCATCCTTACACCACAAAAGGAACAAGGAGTTATGACCAAACTATTTTTGTTTAGTCATCTCTCTGACTAATGATAAAGTTGCACTGACTGACCAAGCCAACCTAATGGGTAACACTTTATTTTCTTCCCCTCACCTTGAACTCAAGCCATTTAACTAGCGGTTTATTGTTAAATTATACACTAACACCAACAACAGTGCAGTCTGCAATTCATCTGTTCTCTCAGCAAACTCTAAATCTATTTTGTAATCCCTCCTGCTAATATGCACAAGTCCTTGGGGTGCCCAATGCATAATATATGTAGATCTGTATGTAGATATACATCTAAAGGCTTCCTTTTGTTTAATGAAAGCTTACAACCTACACACAAGAAAACAAAGTTGCACAATATTTCACAGAATATGCATAATAACCCATTATTCATAATATTTGAAATATATACACAGCATTATACATACACAGTATATTGTTATATTCCTCCAAAATATGAACTAGTTAATGATTTATGAATTATTCCATACAGAAAAATTTACCCTTTAACTTTCAAATACATTAAGATCGCAACGTAAATTTAAGTCCACTGTTAAGAATTTTCTTTAAGAAATTAATTTGCCTTCTTGTCTTTTTTATCATACTTCACTGATATGAAAGAAAAATTAAATTAAAAGACTGCTTTTTTCTAATATGATTAAGTGAAAAAGCTTCTAGCAGAAGAAAACAGAGTTAAACCCCAAGTACATAAATATCAAGTAAATAATTTTCCCATATTGTTAATCTTGCTAGCGTGTTGGTAACACGCACGTATGGAGGAAAGAAGACATTTTGCAGCACATTTGAGTCATATGACTGCATACCCAATTCAGTGGCCGACATGGGAATTCGTCCTTCTTTTCAACAGTAAAACAAAAAAAAAAGGATAAAAAAGGAGCTGACTACAACTCTTTGATGACATTGTTGAAGAACCCGGAAAACCTACAAAACTATAAAGCCCCTGACAGCTAGACACGTCATATTAAATTAGAGCTTTCAGAAGTGATCCGCTGTAGTCTCCTACTTCACAAATGCTGAGAAAAAAAAGTCACTTTTAAAATGACCTCGATCCCCTATCCTCACGTAGCCTTCAAATGCACGGTAATTACCAGCATGTCTCAGGTACAGTATGTCAATGTTCAGGCAAGATACCAACAAGTCCATTCTTCTTAATACAAACAGTATGATCCAGGGCAGATAACCACACATTAAGAAGAAAACACCATATTTTTATTATGCACAAAAATTGTCATGTCTTGACAGCAAAGGAAAAAAAAAGCTCTTTGGCTTTCTACCTTAAGTACGTATAAAATATTAACCTTGCTTTCCTGTTAAATGGAGGACTACCTCATCTTCCACCAAAGACAAATTATTTTTCCTTCTGAGTTTCCAAGCAAAGAACATGCTCCTCATGAGCAGATGGCGCAGGGTAACGTAGCATCACAAGCCCTTTCAGTAACAACCTACCGCTTCCCCAGCACGCGCTGTTTAATACAATCACGTTCCTCTTCTCACTGATAAAAAATTAATTGTATTATATATAGAAAGACAAGTTTCCTCTTTCATTATTTACCAACTTGTGATTCTAGCTTCAGTTTCACCCTTCTGAAATAGAAATACACACAAAATAAAGAAGTCACACTGAAGATACTTTCCATTCCTCACTGCAGAGAAATCCCCACGTGCTCCACGCAGAGTTCGCTGCAAAGCAGGGATGGCTCTCGGCAGCTCGGGAAGCAGCACTAGGCGTTTTGGCAATTCTGCGACCACTTCTGCATTTTTTGGTTGGATGGCTTTTATTAAAAGAAAAAAGGAACCTAGAAACCTACAAATGGTGCAAGCAGAGGTGAAAAGCAACTGCACTGGCGTCCCTCTATCAGGCCATCAGTAATTCCTTCCTAAAGTACCCTGTTATCAAACATCACTGCTGGTTCACCCAAACACCACAAAGGATCACATGAAGAGATTCCTCACTTTTAGACTGATCTTATCCATACATCTCCAGCTTCAGAAAGCAAATAACGTACTTATGCTTATTTCAGTGATGAAGGCTGCAATTCTTTCAGTTTGTTGTAGATTTTAGCATGCCATCCCGTGACAAGGGAGGTTACCCTGAGGAGCTCCTGCAGCATTTTACCCTCCTATTACTCACTGTTTTCCTCAGCCCATTTTTACCTCCTTTCCATATCATACAGGGTGCTCTTGCAGCCTGTAGCTGAGAACCAGCCTGCAGCACGTGCACTCCTTCACGGTAAGGGCAAAGCTGTTTTCCTTGGCACTTGAATCGCAGCTCATCTCATTCTGATGCTTTAAATTGTTAAACTGAGCCACAAGACATACGGAGATAAGTACAACTGGTTGAAACAGAGCATTTTTGATAACATTCTCTACGTGTATTTTATATTGTTACAGAAATTGACGTAGACAAATGATAAAACACTGAAATATGCTTCAACTTTCTCTAAGGGCTCTGATTCCTCAACAACATTCACTTGTACTGTGATAGATAATGAGGTTCAGACTCAGGCGTCCACTTCACCACCGATGTATGGACTAACATACATATGAAGCAGTTCACTAAAGTCTACATATATTTTAAAGCCTAATGTTACAGCAAACTGAAACCACTGAAAGATGACTTGAAAATCATGGCCAGCCAGTTGCAGGAATTCAAGAAGTGTTTCCCTAGTGGCTCCATCAAGCAAATAGCCGAAAAAGTGAAGAGCCAGTATAATATGTTACCAGTCAATCATTCCTATAAATGAGCTAAGAAAAGTAAGCTTTCACAAATACAAGGAAGTTCCCATTTTACTATTCTGTGGCACAGCACGAGGGGTAGCACGTCTGGGCGAGTCGATGGTTTGCTTCAGGTCAATGCCCTGGCAGGGGCAAATTCCTTCCCAGTGGACTTTAATGTGCCAAATTACACATTGCTGAGACACAGCCTGCTGTTCAAGGAATAATTTTGATAAAACCACGCTGGGAACTGACTCATAACACTACTCGCTGCTTTACACAGAAGTAATTCTCAGTGTACTAAGCCAGCAAGCCAGTACCATGACCCTGGGAGCACTTTAATAACGGGAAGCGCTTAGATGCAGGTTCAGTTTTGACCTGTCAAGTTCTAGCAAAATCTCCATGTTAGAAACAAAGGTGTTTTTACTCTTTACACTCCAAATTAAGCAAAGAAGATCTACAATATGTAACATTAACGCTAATTCCATTAGAATGATCAGTTTACTGGCTCAAGTAACAAGATATTAATCAATATGAAAATAGCAATAGTCAAAGTAAATTCATTTAGAAAACTATCACAAATGCATGAATGATTAATTTAAAAATGTACACAAAATGACATTATTTCTTAGGAAATTCAATACCAAAAAAACCCTGTGATGCTGGGAGGGGTAGGAGCAGCACAGAAACGGACGCCCTATCCTAACCCCAATATAAAAATATATCAATTAATTATTTGTGTTGCAAGGAAAAAAATAAAAGCCACTCAGATGAACCAGCACTGCATATTCCTCAAGATTCAGAGATGGAAATATGTTTTAATTAAGGAAAAAAATTGTGCCTTCCCACTATCGCCATCAATCAAGATAGAAAAAAAAAAGAAGTATAACATCCTTTTTTTTTCTCATTTAAGAAAAACTTAGATAGCTTTTCATCATGCATCTCTCCACATGTAAGTTACCGTTAATTTTAGCAGAAAGCAACACAGGAAGAAGTGCTTTACTCCATTAGACAGGTATTAGCCACGCAAAAAAAAATGCAAGATACTTTATTAACAGATGTTATGTTCATAGAATATTCTGCTATTGACACGCAAACACCCAAGCAAAACAACGGATGTCATTTTTATAACAAGCTACCATAACTGGATCAAACTTACATCGCATTAATGTGAAAACAAAAAGCAAAGCTTTGAAAACCAATACCTTGATTCATACTCATAAATACATGCTACTCAGCATCATGCTAAACAGTCAACTCACAGCATTTTAAATCCAAGATGCAAGATCTTCAGAAGTTTTAAAAAGTTAATTTACTGTAAAAAGTGTGATTTTTATCATCAATCAAAAAGTGCTAAAGCAAAACAGTAAAAGACCACATTTAGAGCTGCAGTTGTTTTACTAAGGAAGTTTCAACAGTCCTGAAAACAAAAGTTCTCTGTATATCCATTGGAAAAATAAAAAAAAAGAAACGAAAACAGCTAAAGCACCATACCTTCAATTTGCCTTGACTAATACTGCCCTTTTTGTTAAGAGAGAAACCAACAAATATAACCATTATAAAGCACTGCATTCTCTAGGTAGAGCCCTTTTGTTTTGTCTGAACCTGTTTATGCACTACAGTAAACTTGGAACTCTCAAACAATAGTTACAAAAACTGAAAATATAGACACATATAAAGCTGAGCTCTTTGGATATGGTTAAGATCCATCTCTAAAAAGAACTGCAGTTTGTAAGACTTGTTGACTATTGACTGTGATCGGACCTTTTCTGCAGATCTTTGAAAATTAGAAATTGCAAAAATAGCTGCACAAAAAAATACAACTATCTCCATCTTTTCTTTCTGCTCTAGTAACAGATTGTTTAAGTAACAGCAATCTGTTAGACAAATGAAAAGAAGAAACTACCAGGCATCAGACGGTAGGTATTAAGAGTCACAAGATAGTGAGTCACTACATAACAAGCCAAGCAAACTGACCAAGGAACTATCAGTCTGCATTTCTTGCATTCCTACATCTGAAAGATTCAGAGAAGCTATTTTTTGAACAGAATTCTCTGTCTATACTACAATAAACAAATAAGAAAGTCAGTGAGCCTGCACAGAAACAGAGAAGAAATTGTTATCTCCAGGGATAAAACAAGGAGATTAACTTGCACCATGATATTATTCATCCATCCTTGTTATCATAAAGCCTTTTCTAATAACAGTTTGGAAAGAATTTGCCTAGAAAGTTTGTGGAATGTCCATTACTAGAGGTTTATAAATAAATCAAATACAATTTGTGAAAGGTGATTTAGGTATAGCTGATCCATCACACAGAAGATTGAAGTCAATGATCTTTCAAGATAACTTCACCCCTATTTTATCCTCCAAGGCACTGAATTTTTACTGTTACTAAACTTAGTTTCCAGTTTTGTAAGCCCTTTAACTCCACTTTTTTTTTTCTCTAGTGACAGTACAGTAGGAAACTGAAGATACTCAAACCAGACAGAAGTATTTAAATTGTTTCTGACATAATACATTGGCTGCCAACTCTTTCTCTGTAAAATGCTCTTCAAAAAAGAAAGACTGCACTTTTTCATTCAGTTTTCTTGCAAACCAACACACAGTACCTCACTTTTTTTCATTCCCTTTTCATTAAGGGACTCAGCTAACTTAATGTGAACATTTGTTACATTGATCAGGACACTGCTCTTCTAATTTATCTTAACTTGGTCAGCAATGAATTTTTTTCTGCATAATGAAGTTTGGTACATTTTAACTACCAGTAATATAAGAAATTCTAGCCAAGGTGAATGAAAATGAATCCTTTACACCCAATTTACGTTTCTACCAAATAAAAAAAGGCAATGAATCTGTATTACCATGGTCTTTACACTTAAAATTCACCTGACTTGACAACAAGTGTTTACTTTTCATACAGAAATCCTCCTGAGCATGGTATATTGTGGACTTCAGCTCACTGTGGTTTAAAGTCTTTTCTTTGGTGCAACTGGGAGGGGAAGTATCAGAGCATTTGTGCAAGAATGAAGAGCAGAACTACAGTGAACTAGTCTTTGCAGTCTCCAATACTCCTTTCAAGTCTTGCTTAAATTATAACCATTGTTTCAGAAAATACTATGAGGGATCTTAGGTAAGCTATATTATACAACAAGAATTTAGAAACTGATTTGCTCTTTGGAAATAATTTACTAATAAATATCCTTTTCTGTTTAATTCCTCAGTAGTTCCTCTCACTTTCAAGGCTTCTTAAATGAAGCAGATAATATTCTTTCCAAAAATTAGCAAAGTTATCAGCTGCGTTCATGTAGCTCATTTACTAATGAAAAGCTGTCAGATTCATGAAGCATGGAAGCTGAGCATCTACAAAAGATATGGCTGCTTTATACTGCCTGAAATTTTGCAGTATTCCTCACATTCTAGTAAGCTCTGTATGCTTATTTCATATAAAGGAAACAAAATCTTTAATATGTGCTCTCATTTAAAGGAAACCATCAACAAACACTTAAATGAGATGGAGTAGATTTATTTTATAAAGTGTTCTTGAAGAATATAGCCTTTAAGCTAATAAAAGTCATACAATTACCAAAGTCATTTTAAATAGATTTCACAATAAAAACTAATTAATACAATAAATAATAATGTAATACATTTAATGTACACAAAAACGCCAATGAAACCAGGAATATGCCATTTTGATTACCTGACAAGAGCGAAACTGGTTGACTAGCAGCGTACATCTCTGTGGGTCTTTTCTTCCATCCAAACTGTCCAGTTCAGCTGCTACTTGATTTAGTTCCTCATCAGCATAGTAGAATTGAGCAAGGAGCTGCGGGTCTGTTCTCTGCATTGAAGAGGGAGACACGTATAGAATATTACATTATTTTTTGCCAATAAAAAAATGCTAATTATATTTTCTGTAATTAAACAAACAAAAATATTTAAGTCAGATCTGTAGCACAACAGCACAAAGAGAATGATCTTAACACATTTATGCATATTTATAAAATTTTTCTACCTTGAAGAAAAAAATCTCTCCTGTAACAAAGCTGGGGCATTATTAAGCTACTGTTATCTGCAAAACCATCCTGGCATTCTCACCCATTGTGGCATAATTACCTGGTGTACAAACAACTGAATCACTAGTTTTGTTTATTAAACAAAAGCGCATTTCAGTTTTGGCAAAACATGACAAAGTTGCTTGCCAAGTCAACACCAACCAAAAACCACCCACTACCAACAACGAGACAATGTGGTGGGCCTTCAGCAGAAGCTGCAGCATCAACTTATGACCACTGCAGTGACCCCTGAAACCCGTTGCCCGTCTGGACACAACCCTCATTTTGAGGATCAGAAGAATCAAGTCATAGGAGGTAGAGGTACTGAATCTACTAGATATGATATAAGGGTCAAGTAGATACAAAGACTTGACAAAGCAAATGATATGATTTAATGAGGTCTTACAGAGAGAAAACTATGTCACAGGTCTTCCAAGTAGCAAAGAACAGAATTACTATGATGGATTTTGTCCACATTTAAAAGACTGCAATGATAATAGAAAGAACAGAAGAATGAGGGAATTTATCAAGAAACATTAAGAATAATAATTATTATGGGGGAATAACTTCCCTCACAAAAGGAAAAAAAAAATATTAACGACAGGAAATTCAGACCCCTATGAAAGCTTCCAAGGATTTCACAGAATCACGGAATGGCTGAGGTTGGCAGGGACTTCTGGAGGCCATCTGGTCCAACCTCTTTGCTCAAGCGTGGCCACCCAGAGTAGGGTGCCTGGCACCACATCCATGTGGCTTCTGAAGCTCTCCAAGGAGGGGACCCCACAGCCTCTGGGAAGCCTAAGCCAGGGCTCCAGCACCCACACAGCACGGAAGTGCTGACTGATGTTTAGACAGAACCTCTTGTGTTCCGGTTTGTGCCCAGTGCCTCTTGGCCTGGCACTGGGCATCACTGAAGAGACTGTATGAGTCCTCTTAGCACCCTCCCCTTAGGTATTTATACGCACTGATGAGATGCCCCCTGAGCATCCTCTCTTTTAGGCTAAAAAGTGTCAGCTCTCTCACAGCCACTCCTCAGCAACAGAAGTAGTCAGAGTACAATGAATATCATCATGGAAAAAGCAGTTCTTTTTGCTGCCTATTTCCAAAAACAACAACAACCCCCCCCCCAAAAAAAAAAAAAAAAGAGAGAGAGAAGTACCACATCACACTGTTCAGTTCCCAACTCAAGTCTTCACAAAATACAGCTCCTACAGAAAAAAAAACCTTAGGCATTACAAGAGTATTAAACCTACACACCTGTACAGTCCCTGGAAAAGAATACAGTATTAACAACTTTTAAAGAGGACAGTACACATCCTCCACACTTGACAGGATCACAGAGTTAACTACTTCAAGTATTTTATTACAGTAAGTCTTAAAAAAGATCTAGTCTTACAAATGATGCTACAGACTACCTCGCTGGTGCATGCTGCATGGTTTCTCAGCCAGCAATTTAATGAGACAACAACAACCTTTGCTGAAAGCAGACACACTGACTCCTGTTCCTACATGCCCTATTTGTGCATGAATATAATGATTTTAAGGCTATCCTACCTTTAATATTATTATGAGCTGTAACACTACCAAACAGCTTTCTACATCACTAGTTCACAACATTCAAGTTGCAATGCAAGTCAGAAATAATCCTTTCAGGCAGCTGAAACAGTAATGAATGTGTTTTTTCTTTCTTTAAGCAGGGAGCCAGCCACTTACTACAAAAGAAATAATAGAAAGCCTTTGCAATCTTAAGATTTTTCCTTTTCATCCTTTCTCGGACATCTTTTATTAAGCAGCTACAGTACACTGTGTGTAAACTGTGAGAAGTTTAGTCTTAAATCATAGAATGGTTTGGATTGGAAGAGAGCTTAAAGATCATCTAATTCCAACCCCTGTCATGGGCAGGGACACCTCCCACCAGCCCAGGCTGCCCAAAGCCCCATCCAGCCTGGCCTTGGGCACTTCCAGGGATGGGGCATCCACAGCTTCTCTGGGCAGCCTGTGCCAGTGCCTCACCACTCCCTGAGTAAAGAATTTCTTCCTCATATCCAATCTAAATATGCAATTTTTTAGTTTAAAGCCATTTCCCCTTGTCCTACCACTGCACCCCCTGACAAAAAGAGTCCCTCACAGCTTTCCTGTAGCCCCCTTCAGGTACTGGAAGGCCGCTGTAAGGTCTCCCCAGGGCCTTCTCTTCTCCAGGCTGAACAACCCCAACTCCCTCGGCGTGTCTTCGCAGGAGAGGTGCTCCAGCCCCTTGATCATCTTCGTGGCCCTCCTCTGGACTCATTCTAATTACGTCTAATTGTCTTTCTTGTGCTGGGGGCCCCAGAGCTGAATGCAGTCTCCAGGTGGGGTCTGACGAGAGCAGAGCAGAGGGGGACCCTCCCTCACCCTGCTGCCCACGCTGCTTTTGGTGCAGCCCAGGACACGGTTGGCTTTCTGGGCTGCAAGCGCACATTGCTGGCTCATCCCTTCCAACCTCAAACAATCTGTGATACTCATCAACTGACACCTCCAGGTCCTTCTCCTCAGGGCTGCTCTCAAGCCATTCTCCACCCAGCTTAGGATTGCCCCATCCCAGATGCAGGGCCTTGCACTTGGCCTTATTGAACCTCGTAAGGATCGCACAGGCCCACCTCTCAGGCCTCTCCAGGTCCCACTGGCTGGCATCTCTACCCTTCACTGTGTCAAAAATAGTTTATTCAATACAGACTTGACAGAAAAATGTGCAGGAAGGAGGACAAAGCTTGCAGTATACGATATGGGGAATGAAGGACAGTAAGAGGGAAAATTTATAACTGAATTACTCAATTTAGTTCAGATTTGCTCTGAAGTCCTGCATTTCTCCCACCCAATTCTTTTCATTATTCCTGATTTTTATATTTTCTTTCTGTATTTATCTACATCGTTAAAACTTTCTAGACAAAGTTGTTACTGAAGACACAGGAATTCATGTGTGGACTTGTGGCAAAGGATGACTTCTTGTTCATACACATCTAAATGGCACTGCAGAAGTAAGGCAATTTCTTAAGAGTGGTCTTGAGCTAAAATAAAAAGTTAAGCTGAGATATTTAACTCCCACGTGGCTGATCTTTTAAAGTGGAGGAACAAAAGTTTTAATTGAGTTCTTTCTACTGTGTTCTGTTTGTTGCGGATTAGTATCATGATCTTTGATTAACTGTGTCAATCATGTGGTCCCTGGCAAGACACAGCTGCATGAAACTCGAAATCTCCCAGCAGGGGGGACATGTAAAATGAATAACCACAACTTTCTAAATTCAATTTGTTCCAACTGGTAGGAGAAAATAAAAGATAGCACCATGCTCAATGCCCATTTTTGCTTTCAGTTTATGCAAAACACGGTTCAAATAATTCTGTCTCTTTGGCAGAGTAACAATTAGTACTCTTTCATCTTCAACTGTTTAAATTAATAGAAAGACTTCATTTGAATGCACCTAACAGAAAACCTACCACTTCATGTCTTTGTAGTTTGTATCAAGAACTTTACACATTACAATGAAATTCATTCGTCTAATCTCTTGGTTTGATTTGCTGGACTTCATCTTCTACGTACTGGCCTTGTCTTGTTCCACTACAGCATCAATATATTTAAGCTACTTCTTGTCAGCTAGTTTTGTATCCATGGACTGCAGTTGCCCTTTTTATCACAACACTCTTGTAGATTGCACATAGTTTTTTATTCCTGTTTTAATTTTTGGTTTTGTTAAATCTATTATCATCCTAATACCCTCCTGAGCCTGAGCTCTCAAGGCAGGAGGCTCTTTCACTCTACAAGACACCCTCCAAAGTCTTTCTGCATTTCACAGCTCATGTTCAAAAAGATACAGCCCACCAAATGACCCAGATTATTCTGTGTAGCTGTACAGCCAGTGCATAACTTACCGTAACACCAGACCACATTCACCACAGATTCAAAACCATCATTTTATACATTGGTCATTACTTATTATTCTGAGTTATATGATATGCATTGACTATCACTCCAGACAGGACAAAGACAGGAATCAGCGTATCATCAGTTACTGTAATACTGCATCATTCGTCTTTTTATGAAAGATCACCCACTGAATACTTCCTTTACTGTTGTTTTGTTGTTGTTTTCATCCACTTTTTATTAGGCATTACTCTTCATTTGCAGCTTTCATTAACTCAGAGATTTAATGCAGAAGACTCCCTGCCATTGCCAAGCTCAGTACTCTGTCTACACGTAAAGTTGCATTAACTACTGAACAGGCTGCAAGCAGGTTTTCCCAACGAAGGCCTAACAACGACTACAATTAGGTTAGCTCAGTTCGTTTCATAACAAATTCGGATTTGATTTTTCTTCAGGATTTACATGGACTATAAGAGAATGTTGAAAGGAAACAAATTAAGAGAGCTATGAGCTACATGTTGTTAAATAAGTAACAGGTCTGTAAGATTACTTATTACATGTTATCAAATGAAAAGATGCCATTCTCACATCTTGTAAGCAAGCTGGTCTTTATCAAAAACAGAAGCTGTCACTTTAAAAAAGTGTAAACTGACTGGGAAAGGAAGGAATTCTAGCACAGACACCTCAACACAGGACAGAAGCAAGCAGCTAGACAGAAAACTCATACTACAATGAAAAGCCAGGGTGCCAAGAGAGAAATCTCAAACCATTCAGTCAGAAATTCCAGAATTTAATAATTGTTTCGAAAATCAAGTTTCCAGAATTAAGGATTCATTTTGTGGATCTTTCAAAACAAGATTGCGAGCATCTTTTGTGTGATTTCGATGATGGCTTTCGAGTATAAATACTGCTTCGTTCTCAACTAGCTAACACAAAAAATGCATGGTATTATAAACATCAGCAACAGCAGCCCAGACTTTGAACACCGAAGAACATTTTCACCAGGTTTCTGCAACCCTTCGTAGGGAAGTAAAGATCCTGTTCAAGTTTTTCTTCTGCTTACATCACAACATGAATGAAGCCCCCACCATCGCCACTAAAAATAGAGACAAAAGACGTCATCATCACAAACGAGCCAAAGAACAGACTGAAACAAGGGAACTATAGAGATGAGCGAGATCCTAGCTAGCGATATAATTATCTTCTGATGCCTGTCAGTTACCCTCCAAAAAATAATACTCATTGTGTTTGAATTACTGATCTAAAGACTTCAGAACAACAGCTAAACCCCAGTCCTGCTTAAAATAAAATGCACAGACCAGAGAGGAAAGGCTCCAGACTTTGGTTGTCCATTTGCACTTTTCCAGTGTCCTAAGCATTAACATCTCTCCCATGCACTCAAACCCTGACCCGATCCCTACGGAAAGAAACTATGAGGAAAAACATTAATTACATGCATTTTGCTGATAGTAAATCCCGGTTGCTTTTTGACTAGAAAAAAAAAAACATAAGCCTACATCCACTGGGAATGCTTTTCAAATAGTATTTGGTAATGGTAAAAGGTGCATTTCACCCAAGTAAATTAATTTTACTACACATTACAGCAACTGCATCCACCAAACACCTGCAGGACAATATTGAGTGACGCCAGACAGTCCCCATGTGATCGTTTTAATTGCTGCAGGTACCACATCATGCTGCCCTTCCTCAGCCAGGATCGGTTAACAAACTTCAACTCAGCAGTTCCTACTCTGCTGCAGCTGATGGGAGTCTATCGGCTGAAGTGAAAAGTTTTAGGGAAAGACCATGGCATTCACATCAGCAGAACAGTCTTTGATCTGCATGGCTTCCTTTATTCCCCCTTTGCTATGGGGAAGGGTGGTGTAAATGTCTCTACTACATAAGGCCCAGGTGTAGTCAGGCTAAATCTGTTGCCTGCTGTGTTTTGGGGGGAAAGAAGGGCAAAACCAGAGAAAGAGGATCAACCTCAAACTTTCCATTCCCTGAAATAAATGCTGTAGTTATTAGACCATGCCAGAGAGGAATGATTACTGCATGGCACAGAAATCAGAAATGGGTCTTCACAAGTGCATTTGCTTTGAGATGGGACTTGGGAAAGGCTCTCGGTTAAGAAGTCAATCCTGCTCTTCAGCACACAGAAAACACTGCCTAACATTTTGGAAAACAACTCGCTGTACATGATGACAATCATGTCTTTTGTGTACCATGAAGCAGAATTAGGACCTAAGATTTTAAATATGATCAGTTATGCATCTCAGACCTAATGTTGTATTTTTAAAGCTTAAAACTGATGTTGCGTGTTACTAGTTTTCAACTAATTAAACTCATTTAAGACTTATGTAATATTATCAGAAGGAAAAAGTTTTTAGTTATTTTGTTTGTTGTTTTTTTTCCAAAAATAATAGGATTTAGGCTTGAAACCCCAAATGTATTCATTACAGATGTGAAAAATAACGGACTTGCAGTGATCGAAACTTATCCAGTCAAAACATGACTACACAAGTCACAGATGCACTAGCAGGCTTGACTGGCAGATGACTTATTTCAAAGATTTTAGGTATTTTTTTCAGAAAAGGATTAACAGTAAATTGTTACATGGGTTCATTTTCACCTTCTATGCAAGCGAGCGTACCAACAACCTCTCTTCAGACAGGTCCTTTGATTTTTTTATTCAATGTTTTCCAAATGGTAATAAATACCAATAAGAAATGATCATTCTCTAACAGGTGGAGGAGTCAATATCTGATACTTAACTTCAAACGTTATAATTTTTAATAGCACAGATACTGCTTCACATGAAGGGAAAAAGCAACTCTGCTACTCAAAGCATGCAGGATTTATTTATTTATTTATTTATTTTTACATCTACCAACTCTAGTTCAAGTGCTATCCATTAAGAAAAAAAAGGGTGAAATA
This sequence comes from Cygnus olor, assembly GCF_009769625.2. NCBI lineage: Eukaryota > Metazoa > Chordata > Aves > Anseriformes > Anatidae > Cygnus > Cygnus olor. The sequence continues at coordinate 68,604,448 of NC_049172.1, read as the reverse complement.
TTCCCTCAAGGTTAATTTTGCAATGAAGTCTTAAAAATACCGAAAATGCAGTTTTTTAAAATGAATTTCTTGGCTTTCTGGTGTTGCACGGGTATAAAAAGAAAAAAGGACTCCAAAATGAGTACAACAATTGGTAACTGGTCATGAGGATTTGTAAAAAAAAAAAAAAAAAAAAAAAAAAAAAAAAATCCAAGCACTGTGGGAAAAGCTACAGACTGGTTAAAGCTTTACCAGCTGCTCTGTGTTTATCTACAGAATATCATTACACAAGCTAGACAGACAGGTGAACAGGTTGTTAGCACACACACAAAAAAAATGCTACCAGTGCCTTAAGCAAAAAATCAGCGAGATAATGATTTATTTACTATTGGACAACACAAATTAGGTGAGAGTTTTTTTCCACTACTAGTGCTCTCCAAAAAGCACATTTAAATGCTATGCTTCCATTACAGAATGATATTGAAATAATACCTGTAAAAAAAAATCTGATAGTGATTACACTGAACTAGAATAGCAAATATTTGAGACTGCCACACAGTCAGTTTTCACTCATGATGGATTAAGTCACTGCACAGAGTTTCTATTTTTGCACGTTCATAATACTAATCTAGAAAAGCATGTGCTCAAATCCATATTTTCTGGGGGAAGTACATAAGCATATGCTTAACACGTGTTACTTAAGCTTTTGGACACGTACTCTGCTGAGCAGGAGTGGACTGCAGCTGAACCATTGCCTCTATTTCTAGGGAATAAGGCATACTCCAGGAGGAGGAAGCAGCTTTGCTGGGGGGAAATCAGGGCTCTAGGCAGTGATGGAGCAGGCACTTCTTCCACGTGAAGCGTGGTAACCTGCAGTGCAGCCTCCCCACCAAGTCCACTGCAGGCTACCAGGGATTTCCACCTCCAGAGCTGCCTGGTTGCCTCCTGCCAAAACCAACCCCAACTACGAAGAAGCCATGGTGAGGAAGAAGAGATTTTCCTGTCTTCATCTCAGCCCATGAGCTTTTTCATCCTATTTTCTCCCCTTGTGCTACTGGGGAGCAAGAGAACGGCTGGGTGGGCACCTGGCCACCAGCCCATGGTCCAAGCACCCACTGACCTCCTAGCACTTCCTGACCGGCTCCTCCCATAGCCAGTCTCCCCAGGTTTGACTTCAGGATAATCACCTTTCTTTCTCAACTGCTGCAAGAACATCAAGCTTAAAGGACAACTAGTTACTAAGAAGGAACGAATTGAGCTTGTTGGGATAAGTATCGAAGTGGACAGGTCATTCTTTAAATGCTTTTATGCAGTTTCATTCAGATGTCTAAATTTTTGTCAACGTTACACTAAGCATCTTTTCCATAAGATAGATTCCACCATGTTTTTAGGGATGTGTTACCTACCAAGAGGAAAAAAGTCAATTCGGTTCCCCACACTTCCAGACCTACAGGCCCTCCCCTTATGCAGGGCAATGCAGTAGCATTTGGAAGCAGCATCCAACTGTTTTTCCTCCAATAATGCAAAACCCTCTGCCCTGCTAAGCTCCATTTTTTCACAACTACATGCATCAGAGGACTTGATAATCCACTATAGTTATAACATGTTTTATTAATGTTTTTAAGTATTTATAAAAATTCCTAAATGCTGAGACAAACCATAACCTCTTCTCTCACATCCTCAATGCTTACGTCTTCATTATTTTTTTCCTATAAGCTTTTTTCTTTCAAAATCAGACTTCTATTCTTAGGGGGGAAAAAAGACAGCTTTGTGGAGTTTACAGATTGCTTTGCAGCCTTTTTAAAATCTCCATCTTCTTCTAGGTTGCTATATCCTAATAGGATTTTTTTTTTTCCTCCCAGGTCTGTAGTTCCAGTGTTTTGCTCGTGCTTAACAGCCCTGGTAGCGTGCCAGCTTTGCCTCACTGTTCAGTTCCAACCTGTTCTGAACAATCTGCCATATACACTATTTTACTTCTGGATCAAGAAATGTCTTCATTTATCAGGGCATAGACAAAACCCTAACAAGAAGGAAACCTAACCCAGCAATGAGTTCAAGCCTGCAGAGTATAAAAGAGTTACTACACAGTCCCTCTCGGGTATTAACAGGCACAGCACATCCTTAGGTTTCTTCATATTGAAGGTGCATCCTTATTTTTCTTCGCCTCAACAAATTTGCTTATGACGAATCTGAGGTGCTCCGTGTCATACTTGAATAGAAGAACGATCACCGGCGTGAAGCTGCTCGTGCATTATCTCATTTGCCTGGTAGGAGGCTTTCAATAAGCTCAAGTTGAACGCCTTGCCAGATGTGCAGGATTTAACTACCTTGGCATCGTATCGCTACCACAATCAATCACTGCAACAAAAAGATTTCATCAGAACTTTATTCCCAAACGCAGCTGTTCAAGCCCAGCGATGAAAGCAACGCATCTTCCCAGGCCCTCAGCACAGCGACTTCTCCTGGCTTCCACCTTCAGACAGCAACTTCAAATGAACGTCTGCCTAAGTAAAACTTCTGATCTGATTCCCATTATTTCAGCTAAATAATATAAAAAAGTAGCTTTGAGTGCCATCATCTGTCAAAATGGGTTTATTATTCAGTTTCCAGGATAACTGCAGCTTCGGACGATGTTTGTCCCGTGCTTACCACAGCTCCTACCTGTGGGGGCTCATCCACGCCTGGGACGACCTTGCTCGTGACACAGCTCTTCGGTCAGGGCACTGAACTTCAGCAAAAAATGGGCAAGAAGAGAGAGGACAGAAGCAACAGACAGGCACCAGTGTGATCACGCAGGACTTTGTAAACTATGCCAAAATCTTTTGAAACAGCCCATCAGTATTATGTATATTTATACACCTACATACACACATATATGTGTACGAGCACAAAAAAGCCTGTATTTGCTGGTAAGACGATAACCTAACTAGACGACACTGCATGCCAGCATGGTCACCAGCATCCCTGTCCCATTCCCCCGCAGAACAGTCTTTTTGCTCCGTTAGGCTTTCTCTGGTCTTTTCATACAACATCCTCAAGGTCTGCCCTTGGTCTCCCGGGCATGCAGAAACCTCTCCTGGGAAAGAAATGGGTTTGTAGAGCTATTCCTGTTTTCTGTGCTAGCTCACCACACAGTTTTAGTTGGACCATTTCTCCTCATCAGCAAGCAGATGTGGGATATCCTGCATCAGGCGTCAGCTGGTCTCCCCTGCCCATCCCTGATGTAAACAGGTTCCTTTTAAATGACAACACAGGATGCACAAAACTAAGCAGAAGCACAACATGAATGCTTTTCTGATATAAATTTTTCTAAGCTGGGTGATTCATTTATTGAAGGAGAAAGTACAAAGAAAAAAACCTCTGGTCACTACATCTTAGCGATTCATACTAGGATTTCCAAATCATACCTTGTCTCTTCTGCTAAGACCAAGTTTGAGACCTGTCTGTTGCCTGTTTAGGTAAATACAAAAACCCAGCACAATTATGACACCACCTATTTAACCAAGAGAATTGGCTTTCCTCATTCCGAAAAATAACTGAGAAAAGCTGTAATACATAGAAGCCTACTGCCTATTGCTCTCTATTGATCAGTAATATCACTTTCACGTCACAATTATATACTTTCATGTTCCCCAGCTGCATTCTCCAAAATTCTGCCTGCCAATTATTTTCTTTAGTATTCTAAATGACGTAAGAGCCAGAGGCATTAATTGCAGAACTGCTTTTAAAAGGCAAGCAAATGCATTACCAGTAACGCTTATTGTAATATTTACAACACTTTGGCAAGAACGTGATTCAGCCTAGTTTTCCTTTGCTATATTTGATAATAGCACTAAAAAAAACACAAACCAACAACACTACATTGCTGGAGACACCAACAAAAGAGAAATCTGATCTTTGAAAAGTGAAGCATGCTTAGGTAATGCTAAAACATTAACTCCTACATGCACAACTCACTTAGTTCCTACACAGACACCTGCTGCTGGTCTTTACCAGCAAACAGCAGTAGACTTGGTCTTCCAACGCTGAGCTCCCTTCTCTGCTACCACTGCTCTACACCCCAGTCAGACTCCTAAAACGAACCCTAACTAGGCACCGTACCAAAACTGGAGGCAGACCCATGATTTTTCTCCCACGTAAAAGGGCAAAGAACACCTGCTGGTATATCTACAGCCTACATTTCAACAGCTCCACAGGTCAAAAAGTTCAATTGTTTTTACTACAAAAACTGCATTCGACACAAGGCTCAGCATACACGCAGCCTCGGATCAAAGTTGCTCATAGCTGTGCAATTGTGAAACAGTGAATATTTTTCTCTGAATAAAATAATCAGCATAATATCAACAAAGTGTCAAAAAAGCGTTCTGACATTTCTGAAATCGAAGTTCTTAATTATTCCCAGTAATTTCAAGACTACTCTGAAAATAGATGGTAATAGCTGCATTGATTCAGTAGGCACATGTCCTGCCTACAGTCGCACAATCACATTATTTGCCTAAAACATGGGAAATTGCTCCAAAGCTGGTGAAAATAACAGTTGTCATCTCCCACTCCTCAGTGTTTTCCTGCTCAAAACTTTGTACTGGGGAACAAACGTAAAAGCAGAGGATGCAACTTGGATGTACTTCCCCACTGTGGTCTTCGCTTGAACCAGACACCTTTTTCCCCCAGCCAGTCGATACCTGGCCGTCCTAGCCAGGGGTTCACACATGAGAACTGCAGAAAGACCCGTCCAGATTCACCAAGAGCATGGTGGCACGATCTCCTTCTGATGGCCAGATATATCGCTTGGAACCTCCTGAACTCCGCATCTCTCATCTGCCTTTCCTTGCCATCTCAGAGCTACCCTGCATCAGGGTTTATTTCCAGTACCCTTCAGCCCTTCCATTACCTCTCCCTCCCGCTGCAGTTACCTGAAGCACAGCCCTGCTTCGATATCCTCAAGCCAGCAGGTTCAAAGAGGGCCAGCATGCACAATGCAAACGCCTTCAGAACTTCAGGGACTACCAGAGATCTTCAAAAAAAAATCTCAAGGCATTATTAAAGTCAAGAAAAATGTTTGTAATATATATGACCAAGCATTAGCGGAGAAGTACTTGAAGGAGAAGCATATCGTGCACTTGTGGAAGTTTCCAAACACTCTCAGAGCAATTAATTGAAAAGTCTTACAGTAAAAATGCTTTATGTTGTTCTTCCAAGCAGTTAGCTTATCTAATCAGACAACAGTTTCCTGAAGTACTGAATATTTCACAACTTCTAAAGCCACATTGCTTTTCCTTATCAAATGTAAGCGAAATACATCATTCTCTGTCAAAGAAAGTGTTGTGGAGGCTGACAGGGGTTTTTAAACTACACGTCAGTATAGCAGAAGTCAGGGGTTTTTGGCACTTGTCATTTGTTTTCCTTGATATCATTTTTTATATTCTTTTAAATTACCAATCGCATGCATAGAAAATCAGTACAAATTAAGTTAAAATAGAATATCTGCAATTAATGTCTCTGTTCACAAAAGCACCAACTTCAGAGGATGATGTTACCATCACCCAGAACTGCACTGTGAACACAAGCACCATTCAAAATCATGACTAACACCCATAATTACAGTATGTGTGGAGAAACAATTTTTATTCATTTACTTTTTTGTTTATTTATTTGAGAGGAAAAGGAAGTCCAGAATTTATCAACCGGAGATGGCAGGCAGAAGAATATAGCCTGGAATTGATCAAGTTTGGGGATGTGCATGCAGTTTGGAGGGATATCAAAGATGATTTGTAGTCAGCAAAAACACAATTATGTTTTTGAAATGGACTGAAAACACTGCAGTGTAAATCAAGCAGGCATTCTGCTGCATCTCTCCAGGCAGATGCTGCTCCACTTATGGTGGTAGCACCTACAAGGGTGCTAGGCAGCTCCCTGCACAACCGAAGACAAAGGAAGCGAAATTAACTACTAGAAGGGACAAAACGACCAGTAAGATTGTTAAAATACTGACAGATTACATCATGATGACACATTTCTGGGATATATGTCTATACAGTTATTCCGTATACAGGAAACTAATCTCATGTAAAGCAAAATAATCTGACAAAAAAAAATAGCATGGCAAAAGAAGTAATTTCCAGGAGGTATATAGGTATATGAAGGCAGACTGTTTCAGAAAGACCAGTATAAGACAGACATTCTCAGGATTTACATTAAAAAATAAAATCCTCACACAAAACAGAGTAGTCACACTGTTGAACACAGCACTGGATGCTCAGGTACTGTGACAAGGAAGGCAATAAGAAACTGAAGCACAACATACAAAAAAAGCACAGACACACCCAGGTTTTGACAGAAGCTAACATTATTACTGGTGTTGAGAACAGTGCAAATACAGGAGATAAAGACGTAACCAAAAAAATGGATTTATAAGCCCAGCACAGACCTCGCCTCCTCTTCGAAAAGGATGTTCAAGACACGTAGAAAACCCACCCCTCCTGCTCACTGCTAACTTCTGAGGATCGGCCCCAACCCATCAAGCAGTTATCAGAGCAAACCTCTACAGCTGCAATGAATGCAGCCCTTCTATCAAGATGAATCCTAGGGTAAATGAGGCAACTTGCAGTATCAAAGTTACATTAACAGCTCTTCTATGTAGATATGATTGTCTTTGCAAGAGACAATTTCAAGAAAGCCATGCAACTTATTTGATTCCATAAAGGAAAAACTACATTACCTGTGAAGTGAAACTTGCCAAATTACCAGAAAAGCCATTACAAACAAGTTCATTTCCCAGGAAATAATTTCATTACAGAAAACACTCACACACTCCAAAAACACAGGGATTGCTAGGGTTCCTACCGATCACACACGTTCCTTACCACAGAGCTGTTGCACCTGTGAAGCATAAATGTGCACGTAAGGCAGAGCAGCCTTCCTTATTTCTAGAAAAGAGCCAAAGGAGACCCCGCAGCTGCCCGTGTGCCCCCCACCACTCTCGTGTAACCCCAGCAGCACTGCTGGCTCTGCTGCTTCTGTTCCCTGAGCCATGCTCAGCCCCGTACACCACACCACCTAGCATGTTCCCAGCTATTCCCAACAAAAAAAGAAATGAGAGAACTTTCTCACTTACACACTTAATTTCTCTCTGGACATATTATTACATAAAAATTTGCTTTATAGCGCTTACAGCAAGATACAGTGCACACAGAATTTGGAAAAGCAGAATTTCAACAGAAAAGCTTTTTTTCCTACATTCTGCTCAGCCAGCTGAGCCAGCCCCCTCCCCAGGCGCCCCGCGGAGCAGCAGATGGGAACGCTCTCCTGCTGAGCACCACTAGGCGCTTCAGCACCCAACTGCAGCAGAAGACAACACGGCTCCCATACATTTCACATCGCAAGGAATTTATTCTGACTTGCAATGAATGACGCTAAAATAAAGCCCTGCCCCAGTGCCTCTCATTGCAAGCATCGCTGTAGTCAGGTGCAGTGGTAAAATGATTAAGATTTGAGGGGTCTGGCTGAGAGGTTTAACCCAACTAGAAGAACAATGCTTTTGACCAAACTAGCATCGTTTCCAGCCCCCACTTCTGAGGTAAGGTGCTACTGGATGTGCCACTCTACAGGCTCCACCAAGAGCCACCTCTCCCTATCGTCACACGCTCACTGTCTGCTTCCTTCTTGTAGCTGTGGCAGTTAGCAAGCTATGTAAGCAGTCCATCCCTGGCAGGGACGGATACCTGGGCTTCTTAACATGCAAATGATTGTCTGGAGCCCTTTGTTAACGATGGAATGAGTTTTTTCCCTCACTATCATCACAGTTAATAAACCTGCAGTCTGACCTGTCTTAAACTGTATTTGCGTTATTACGCACTTGGAGTCCCGATATTCTCCAGAACAGCAAAATGAAGTTTGGAAGACATAGCCCTTGAAAACCAACTCAGTCTTGTCTCCTTCCAGAAAAGTGTTGGAGCCAGAAAACAGTTATCCTAAAAGGTTACTGCTTACCTGTGACAACATAGCAAGGCAACCCCACACAGCAAGCTTTTCCACTCATTCTGTGGGACACCTCAAAGCGCCAGGCTTCTAGAGAGCAGCTGCAGCTATCTGGTCTACCTGCAGCTGCAGCATGTACCAACCTGTTTTGGCAGACTGGTCTTCCTTGCTCACTGAGTCATCTCTGCACACATGAAGCGCTTCAGCCTGCATCCTACCTCTGAGTCCCGCTGCACCCAGAGTAAACGGGCACACGTAGTTCAAATCCTGCATCAGGATCCTATTCAATAAAGGCAAAGCAGGGATGAACCTGGCATCACAGGAAGAAGTTGTCTTAGACCCCGGCAGCATTTTAGCAGGCTGAAATAAACATAACTATTTGCAATTAAAAGAATAGTCAGTATAGTTCTTCATGTATCAGTAGACCTGGTTTCGTTCAGCTTTGTGTTATTCTCTCCACATTTGTCAGAACTGCCAGGAAGGCTCGGAACAAGCAAGCAAACAAACGAGATATGCATTGATTCTCAAGGGATTCACAACCCTAACTGGAAATAGCAGCCTACACAATCCCGTAAAATTAAAGCAATTAAATTCCGAGAGTTACATCTTCAGAAATGGGGCCTTCTACTAAATACACGGGAACACAGTCTTGTGCAGGAACTGGTACACAGATATTGTCTGGGAGAGATACGTCCTAAGCAGCAGGGCACCGCTGACATGCAGAGGAGAGTGGGAGGCTAAAATGTCCGTGTCTGTACTTGGGTTCCATGTTTAAGAAATATGGGATGCTGCATTCCCTGCAGGCAAAAGAAAACGTAAGTTCAGTGCTCTACAAAGCTCTTTGATCTGAATTGCAGAATATCACATATTTACCATCCCCAATCGCTAATAGTCTTTTATATACTTTGGGAAGTGTTGGATATACACGGTTGGTAGTGAGGAGAAGACTTGTGTCTTTGTCTCCTGACAAATCTGGTCATGTATTGCTTCCTATTCCCACCCCATCGGTGATTCCATGTGGAGGTGTGCAGACCCTGGCCAGCCTAGCGAAAAACTCTTCCCAGACCAGGATAAGATGCTCTGAGGGTTTCCTCCCCATTCATAAAATCAGCGCCGTTCCTAGCTGGGAAAAGAATCAAAGTCATCATTTTTCCTCAGACTATTTCTTAGGTTTGTCTGGCAGCTTGTGCCAAGGAAAATCTTCTTGAAGCACAAACAGCCAGAACACCCCAGGAAGAAAGAGGAAAAACATCGAGTCGAGCAGTCCAAAGGAAAAAACAAAGGTTGGTACAGTGAAATTACTCCACGTTGCACTGAGAACTGAACAGTAAGGATCTGCTCTGGCTTTAACGTTTCACAGCCAGACCTCACAGCTCTGCACGAGCGAGGCTGCCCCAGCTCCGTGTAAGACCACAACAGCACAAGGAGCAGTTCTCCGAAGGCAAAGCACAGCCAGCAACCAACAAAAGCAAACGCTGCCCTCGAAACTTTTCAGTTCTGTGCAAGGGATGGCTTAGCTATGCCAAAACACTTCTGAAATAAAAAGATGTGCTCATTCGTAAAAGCTTTCTCCTCAATTCCCCCATATGTCTCCCAGGATTGCTCTGCAGAGGCAGCCCTCCGTTGGCATCCTTTCTCCTCAAAAAAATTACCAAATAAAGTGGAAAACTTGACAGCATACTTGACAGCTCCCAACTAGGCATGGCTGAGCAGCCTTGGCTTATCCCCCAAAACGCTTACGCAGGAAAGCAGGTAAGATGTAGAGCACCAAGGTTAATTACAAAGAAAAGGAGCAGTCACTCCCTGGAGAGACAGAGGTGCTCCTTCGGTTGGCCAGTGTCACGAGCTCGCCCAAAAAAACCTGCACCAGACACAGATAGGATGCATATGAACCGAGATCACAGCCATCAGGACTAAATCACTGGAAATACAAGGACCGAGAGAAAATGGCAGGGGTAGGGACAGGACAGGGAAGGAGGAATCTCCTGGAAACTGCATCTACTACTGGCATAAGGTAAGAATTATTTTTCAATTAATTTTTTTTTCCGTACAACTAATGGAAAAAAAGCTTGGATTAAAACTCCATTCTGCCTGTAATACAGCTCAATTGGATATACTAAATTTATATTCCAAAAATACTAATCCTTATTTGTATGTTTTGAATAAGGCAAAAAAAAAAAAAGATTTTTACTGTGGATTCATCAAGAAACCAGCAAATATAACATATGTTGCTCTGGTTACCAGGAAGTCAAAAGAGAGAAGTGAAAAGGACACTCTTTATCCAGGAGAGAAAAAGATAAGAGTGTAATTTCATGAGTTTAATTTGTTGTACAAAGTGCAAGTAATTTTAGAGGTAATGCAGGATGCATCCATCTTGAGTGTATACATTGATGGATTTATTTGTTTTTCCTATTGCCTTGAAGCCACCAACTCTCCTGGAAACACTAGCAAAAGTTAGGGTGCAGCAATTTAGGAAGCCTGAAAAGGGAGAAGAGGTGATTAGCTCTGCTTAACAGGAATTATTATTTTTACATATGCTCAGAATTTATTCTTTCAGTGGTCCACAATTTTTTTTCCTTAAAACCAAAATTCTAACAGAGTCTCATCAGAAAATATATGGCCATGAAGAGCAGAAAAAAAATCTACATATAACTTTCTAGTATGATAACTGAAAAATATTTTTAGAAATAATAGGGATAGAAATAATAGGGATCAGAAAGCCCTCCAAATCTACACTGTTCATGTGCTAGGCAGAAGTTCAAGGACTATGTTAGGGCACCCAGACACTTCTAAGAATCCTGCATTTCCAATTTCTGTACTGACAAAGAGTTGTTACAGTTATTTTGAGTCAGTTTAAAAACAAGCTACTGAACCACTGCAGCACTGTTGGAAGAAAAAAAAAACGTTTTAAAGTTGGTTTATGTGTAAGAACATATTATAAGGTAGAATTAATTACAGATAAGGTTCCCCTGTGGCTGTTTGCTTAGAAAGAGAGAGAAGACAACAAAAGAAAGGTTGAACTGATTAAAGAAATGTTTTTGTAAGGTGCTAGAAAACAAACAACATCCTTTTTATTATTTTTAGTCATTCAGACATCGTATTACGCTGCTAAGATAAATATGAACTTGTTTGCATACACTCAGGTGAAATTTTGCACTGCGTAAAAGCAAACTACAAAGAAATACCCCCAAAAAGCTAATTAGCTTCCATAGCCAGCGTTCCAGAGCACGACAAAATACTGCTGTCTGTACAAACTAGCAGCATCCCCAATCTTCCAGCACGCTGCAGCATATGGATGAACAGCCAGGCTGAAGGCAGACTTTGACAGATTTAGAGATGTATACACAAGGTGGGGAAAAAAATCTTTGCTGGTTGCCATTGGAAAGGTTCACATAAAGCACCCAACTGACAGATTGAACTGGTTGCTGCTAATGCACTGATATAACACCATGCAACTTCTCACAAACCTGAGATAAAACTTTTTCTTAACTCTTTGCTTATCCTATTTATCTCACACAAACCAATTATGTTGCAACAACCACTTTTTTTTCTGTAGCATCCTAAGAAAGGAACTGTTGCATTGCTTTCTACAGCCTAATAACCAACCCTGGCAGTTACACTGCCATTGCTCTAGGATGGCTCCACCACGCTGCAGTGGTCCCAAATCACACTCAGAAACCACTTCTAGCCTCAAGACCTCAACTTCACAGCAAGCTTGAAGGCAAAGTGAAAAGGAATAGCCCCACAGGCAACAGACCAGCTCGGTCAGCCCGTACGGAGTGTTAGCTCCTTGCTGTTTTTCCTTCCTCACCTTTCTGCGATACACTGGCTGAAGCCCTGTCTGCTTGCTCAGCTCTTCAGGTTGGCTTTAATTCACCTTCTCAGAAATACTTTTTTCTCTGTATAAATGCAGGTAAGGTGCCAGAGCACATTTTGACACCCAGGTTTTGTTTTCAGAAGCTGGCTTCTGCTTGTGTGTAATCTTCACAGCAATTTGGTGCAGAGCAACACGTAATTATTTGGATTTGACTTCGATGTCAAAAGGTTACGGGCATGTTAATTTTTTTTCAACACTCAACAGCGAAGCAGAACAAGCAAAAAAAAGGCAACCTAAACAAAATCACCTCTATTCTTACTTTAAAACTTTAAAAAAACACCACCAAACCAAATCAAAAACTGCAACACTGTATTCCTGCTGCATTTAGCATCTGCTTGGTATCAGGTTCATAGATTCAATGACTATAAACAGGTTACAGAATATCCCTGCATAAGGAGAACATCATAAGTTGCTCCCATTTTCTCTTAATCGGTGTTCAGTGTTTGGTGCTATCAGTCCTTCCCCAGACGTGTTACAACTGGGAACCTGAAGGTTATCTAAACATTCGTTTCTTCAGATTAACTATGCCAGCAAGCCTGCCACAGCTTTCCATAGGCATTCAAGGTACAGAGTATAAGCACACCCATTAACCAAGTAACAGCTTAGGCAACAAGGAGAAAACCTCACTTCCAACCGGCTCCCTCTGTACTGTCACACCTACCTACGATGTGTGGCATCAGTTGGACCCAGCAGCTGAGAATCATTACAGCGATAACTCTACAGACTAACTCAGCATCTCCTTAAGACTCACTCAGTAAGTTAGCAGAAGTTTTATAACATCACCAATGAGGGCCCAGGTGTATTTCCATTCCAAATACAACAGAAAGGCCTTACGCTCCGATATACAAGACCAGCAGTGATGCCAGGACAGAAGAAGTGCCTGCCTAGCCCCGAGTCCCGCTTGCAGCTGTGGTTACAGCAGGTACCAGAAGCTGTGTGTGCAGCTGGAATCTGGCAAGCATTATCTGTAGCCATGCAACTTTCTGAACTGGTGTGGTGGGCAGGACTTCACTTACACCATCTGTCCAGCTGCTTCCTCACAATACTGTAAATACCAGCCTTCTGCAGCATCCTAGGAGAAGGTGTTGCACAGGTTAATCGCATGCTGACGAAAAACAGAGAACCTTTTCTTTGCCCTGAACTGGCTCCATGCAATGCCCCTTAACTGTTTCTGCTGTTAGAATCTCTTCCCTGCTCACCATTTCCCAGTGCTTTCCCATGAGCATCTATCATGTCACTTCTTTCTGTGTTTTGTCTCAAATCTTCGAGCTAGTAATGAGCTAAAAAGATTAGCCTCATCTAAGCGTTCACGTTACATTTGCCTGCCAGCACCGAGGACCTACAGGAAGGGACACTTCAAACCAACAGTGACAACGAGCACCAGAGGGAACGGGAGGGAGGTATAAAAAGCAATGCTTGCTGAGGAAGAAGCAGCTTCCAGTGACTAACGATAGCCAAGAAGGCTCTCTGGCATGCTCAGGATACCAAAGAACATGCATGAGCCTCAGGGTTTCCTCCAGAAGTTTGTCACAAATATTCTGTGAGCGTGCACATACTGAACTGCTGGGTTTTTTGGCTCTCTCCAGCAAATGCTGAAGAAAACTAAGGAACTGAAAATGTCTGTTCTAGCAACCAGTCTTTACTGAAAGAACACTGTTGCCCCTTTCTTTAAAGGCAGATGCAAGAAGTAGTTTCATTAAACATGGACTGATGCTTAGCAGGTTTTACTTACAGACTAAAAATAGAAGGAAAAAAAATCAAGGTAACAGATTAGGGACTATAATGTATAAAACCCATTATGATTTTTTTTTTCTCTACATGTAAAACCAACTTCATGGCTCAAAGGAACATCACGTACATGAACTTTGACTTAAGTCAGACACACAATGCACAAATCTTCTTTAAGCAGGGACAAGTCTGACAAATGCCTTAGCAGGGAAGTTGTGCCCACCCAGCCTACCTTTCCTACAGTCTTCAGAGCAAGAAGAGCTGAACTGTTTGCCCACAGAAATACCTGGGCAAGTCCTACATGGACAAACAAAGCACCACAGTGAACTGAACACTTAAAAAAATAGAAAACACACATCAGGAGCAGAGTAGCTCTTACACAACTTATTAGCAATCACACCGAGTTTTGCTGCAGCATTTGTTACACACTTCAAAGCACAAAATACAAAACATGACTCAGGAAGATGAGGTAAGAAGTGGACTTGCACAGTTACCGTGTACTGATTTAACCTACAATGCTTCTGCCTCATGATCACATATCTGATTTGGAATGAACCTTCACAACAAGTAATATTCTAAGAAATTTGCATCTTTAGCCCAGAAACCACTGGAACTGAGGATTGCTATCAAACCGCAGAATTGGCAAATCCAGTTTTCTCCAGTGTAGGTGAAAACAGAATAAAACTTGGACCTGCTCTGAGCAAAGGCGACTATAAAGGAAGAATTAAGAAGAAGAAAAGCCTTTGGGCAAAAAGAGTAAGAGAAGTCTCCATGTGCATTTGGAAGATGTTTAAAGGCAGAAGAGAAACCAAATCCCAGAGCTAGAAGAGTCAGTTATAATCCAAACTGTGTTTTGTTGGTTTGTTTTCTTTTTTTTTTTCTATTAAGTTGCTTTTCATCATTTTTTATGTCTTACTTTCAAATTCAGCTAGAGGTATCACTAGCTAGCCAAAGTGGAAGCAGGGTACCAATCACATCTGCAAATTCATCTGTACAACATGCTACAAATATCCTTAATTGTTTACTCACAGAAGTCAACACAGATTTGGTATACCAACTATATGGGTAATTTGGATAAATTCAAATTTCACAAGTAACCCTTTCTTCTCTACAAAGAGAAATGAATCCTGACTACCCTAGACCACATGGAGCTCCCATCAGATCCTCAGAGAAGATTTGTGGTGCTGTGCAGCGTTGGCATTCCTTACTCCTTCCTTCAGTTCTTCACGAGTTGGCTTCACAGATCCCTGCAGATATAGAACTGCTGATGAAGCATCAAGAATGGAGAAAAGAACAGCAACACAATGAAAACGATACCCTTATGAGAAACCTTCCTATTCTTACTCACTTTCCCTATTTGTATAAAAATGTTCAAGGGCATCGAAGCAAAAGCTTCAATCAAGAATATTCCATGGGAAGCTTTATTTATTTTTTTACCTCTTCTATAAAAGCTTACAAATGACTGTATTTCACAGTTTTCAGCTTTACTATACAGACCTCCTCTCAGCTGAAACCTCGTTTCCAATAAACGCACTCCAATGCTTTCTTACTTAGATAAAATTGTTTTTCTACCACTGCTTGCACAGTTTTCAGGGGGAAAAAATCATTAAAACAGAAAATGCTTCTGTGTCAACTGCTCTGCTTTTTACAAACGCATTGTTAAATGACCATGTTAGGGAGATATGAGCAAAAGCAAACAACTCCAGCTATATTTTTAGGCTACTGATGTGATACAGATTGTAACCTGAAGCATTGCTAGGCTGGTGACATTTTGCTAAAGAACCATGATATGAAGAAGCACTAAGCTGAAAACTATATTGATTAAATAAGACAAGGGAAAAAGAAGAAGAAAATAGAGAAAGAAATCAGGGGCCCTGAAAGGAAACAGCAGAATGTGCATCCTCCAAACTCTTGCAGTTGAGTTTTCTAGCCTTACCCAACCTCCATGTTTTCTCTT
The DNA here is from genome assembly GCF_009769625.2 of Cygnus olor. NCBI lineage: Eukaryota > Metazoa > Chordata > Aves > Anseriformes > Anatidae > Cygnus > Cygnus olor. The sequence goes on along the minus strand of NC_049172.1, from coordinate 68,588,930 downwards.
ACTGGATTTCTTTCCGTTTTCTAATTTCTGTTCAAGTGATTAAATCCTGCAGCACAGCATCACAGTTCAAGGGGACCCATGAGGATCATCAAGTCCAACTCTTGGGACTTGAAAAGCTGTTTTAAAAACTTTTTGATTACTCAAACTGTGAACAGTAGTATTAAAAAACCAAACCGAGAACAAAAAGCAGAGTATGACCACAAATGAATTAAATAAGGAAACAGCCTCCCTGATCTTAATTCCACTATAACTTGCATGTTTTGTGAATGATGAGAAAACTAGCAGCTTTGGTCCTTGACTGCTGTATGAATATCTATTACTAACATTACCACTAAATCCCTCTGTGACCATGGAACAGTTCTGGGCCTTTCCAGTATGATTGCAGCCTTTAATTCTAGCCTGTAACTGTATGATTAAGTTTTATTAAACTGCGGTCTACCCTGTGACTCACAAGAGGAGTAATCATGAACATTTTTTGCACTGGACCCGTAAGATGCCCATCTCACATGCGGAAAATTAAGGTTGCATTTCATTCTCACAGCACTCCCTTATTGCAAAGCGTTGCAATACAGAAGAACGTTGTGAGAACGAAGCCGCCAGTGTTTATAAAACACTAGGAGATTCTTGGATAAAAGCTATTATAATTAAAAATTAAATTACTCTGAACCAGTGGGAGGCACTTTGCACCAGGAAGCGCCCATGCCCCGCACAGCAGCACTGCTACAAGTCATCTGCTCTCGCAGAGCCTGTGTGGGCACAAGGCGAGCTGATGCCCGAGCTCAGCTCAGCTCCAAGGCACACATCTGACACCTCTGCAGCTGAGAAACCTCTCCTTTCTTATTTAACTAAGGCTGAGCGACACTAAACCTGAAACTTTCAGCCTCACTTCGGGTAGGGATCAATGCTGTAACCCTTCAGTGAGCACTGCTACGATAACTTTTTATAATTTTACCCGATCAATATTTGCAGAAAAAACTCATGACTAAGCAATAAGAAAGTTACTGACACATTCAAATCCCCACAAAATTTTCAACACCTGTTCACAAGATTTTATCACCATCATCTGGCTTTTTTCATTACTTGTGAGCTAAGTTAAAAAGCCCAGCAAGCTCTGTTGAAATATTTTTTCATGCGTAGAGCAACCATTTCACACAGCAGAAGAGCTGTATTGCACATTTCAAAACCCACTGCATCCAAAACTCTAACACACGTTGTAATGATCTCCACGCTGAAAGAAAAATGGCTTATGAGATGACATTGACATCAAGAATTTGTTGTGTAACAATTGGTACATGTATCATCTTTTGTCCTAAAAAGGCACTAACTGTTTGCAATGAGGCTCCTGGTGTTACCCAACGTGGGGAGGCCAACGCCAACCACCAAGACAACACCAAAGCTTCAAAAATTACCCAAACTTGCCTTCGTCATCAAGAGAGGTGTCTGGAAAACGGCAGTGCTAGTGATCAGCTTGGTGAAGATGTTACAGGCAGCTAGGGGAGTGAATCGTCCACGCCTGTAAGAGAAGCTTGAAGCCAGAGCACCAAGCAAGCCCGAATCACGGTACGGCACCTAGCAGGCAGTGGATGCACATGCCACACCATGCTGAGCTGTCTGGGAAGGAAAAACTTCAAGTAAAAACATGAGTGAAGATCTTACAAGTCACTTCTTCCTCTTTTCAAAAATAGGAAAGGCAAGCAGCAAAATATAGCATTTATTTTAAAATAAGTAAAAGCTCAAACGTTAACATTTTCCTATTTAAAAGCATTCGTTTCTATCCTAGTCCTGGCTGGGCAGCTCATGCTTTTTCAGAGCATGCTCCTGCCAGCGGTTGCGTAAGAGAATTACTGAGATTCACAGATTTTCAGAAATACTGCCAAAAAGTAAACAAAAACAAAAAACAATTATATGCACCTTTTGCTACATACATTATTCACAAGCATTAACCAAGCAATAATTATGTTTAATTTTATATGTTCCCCCTAAATAATAAATCTTTTTTTTTTAATTATTGTGCATTTGTACAATTTCAGTTACATGTGCAAATGCTACAACTCCCTTCCTACAACGTCTGGCCGATTAAAAGGTCAAGTAATAGATCAAGTAATATAAGAGGCCTGGTACATTTGGGAAGTTCTTACCATCTTGAGCATTAAAAAAAAAATCATTGTGCTAAACGTCTAGCACAGGCCCTCTAGCAGAGATTATGTGATTATTTATGGATGCCGCAGTCATGTGGTTGCACAGCAAAGCTTTTGTGGGAAACATGACACAATTAGATTTCAGTCAAGCTGCTGGCAGCAACTTGCAGTTTTGCATTTTCCTCAAACCTGCTCTCAGTGGCGGTAAAGGAATAGCAGCTTGGCAGTGCTACCAGCTCAGCCAGTCGGGGAGTTCATACACCTCGATGCAGCGAACATCTTGGAGGCTCCTCTCCCCGTTTTGTTTCTTACCTTACCCTGCACGACTCCAGCTGAGTGTTCCCTGGGTGTTACTGCGTTTCCCTGAGAACTTGGCGGTACTGCCTTCACCATGAGGCTCCTGTTATTAAATGCTATCCCTTCATTCAAACAGGCATCTGCCAAACCTGACCATGTAGTCTCTCACTGTACTTTTCAGAAAAACACCAGATTTGCAAAAACTGAGATGTAATACAGCAAAATAAAGACCAACTAACTTGTTTTGGTTTATTTACCTACTTCTGCCTCTCAAACTGTTTTAAACTCTGCATATTTACACAGTCAAGTGCTACAAGTATTTAAAAACAAGGAAATAGTTTAAAAATATATAGAATACTAGCCACTAAGTTCCTATCTGACAACTTCTGACAAAAATGACTACAAAAATCAGGGAAATCATTGCATTTATAATAAAACTGGCTGCGAAAATATACTTATTTGGCTCCTATCACATTCATCACTTCTTGTTTTCTTTTACCTATAAATATCACAACCTCACTGCCTGACCTACGGGGTACTACAAAATATTTAATTACCTGATTTCAGGACAATTCACATTTGGCCATAAAAAATAAACCTTTAAATTCGATAACTTGCATGGAGTATTTTTGCAGCACTTAGTTTTCTTTCTGAAAGCTTGCAGAAGAAATGCTCAGCCAATAAAATGACTTTGCTTTCCCATCTAGCAAAGTGTTACTAAAACCAAAACCTCTTATTAAACATCACAGAAGCCTCCAACCACCGCTGGGCTATGCCAGCATACCTGGAGAGGGTAACGAAGGTCTTCTGTAATGAAGACACTCTTATTCCCAGATTCAAAATGACTCCTGTGACAACGTGAGGAGCAGGCTTCCTCGTGCCTACAAACATACCTTACCGCACTTGCTGGGGCCCTTAGCACCAAAGCACCACTCACTGTAGCCCTCCTAGAAGCAAGCTCCTCGATGCTGACTTAAGTGGCATCACAACACCTGCAAACAAGGGTCACAGCAGGAAGAGAAGTCGTGGCCAGAAGTCCTTCCTGGGGCAGCAAGGTGGGATTTGGCCTCACCTTGGCCATGTCACCAGGACACTAAGGTGTGCTTGTACAGCTCAACTCAGCCCAGAGCCAGTACACACAAGTTCTGTGCAGCCTACGTGGGGTGAGGCAGAGTTTAATGCACATTCAACTACAGTTGAGTGCATGAGTAGCAATTTGATTTTTTTCCTTGGGAAGACACTAAATGAGCCAAGCTGTAATGAGCTCTATTGTAAATGGTTAATGACTTTGATATTCTAAAAAAATCTCTGAAAACGAAGAACAGCTGCACAATGAAAGCTTGAAAAATAATATTTTACACTCTCCATACCAACAAGTCTAGGTTTTAAAAAGCAGCACAACTATCCAATTCAGACAAGTAGCAGCACACCATAGCTAAGTATCCTGCTCGTCATCAACCAGCAGAATTACTTGGTGTAACACGGGAACACTGAGAGCTCACAAGGCATCTGAAGCTTCAGGGAGCTGTGTTACACAAGGATGGTTATGAGAAAACACAGCTCCAAGTCTCAGACTGGACAGCCGAGATGAATGCCTACTTGCTGTCTTAATGTGTACAGTATATACAAAACCATTATATAGAACAAGAAATTCAAAACCATTAAAGAAATAAAAATTCAGCAGTGTGGCACATTAAACTCTCAATACCTTTTAAAACTTTTCAAGTTTTAAATATACCACAAAAAGCATTTTGCAGATTTTGCAGATCTGTTTACTGTAAATCACACATCCATAAAACTAACACTGTATTTTGAACACTACCATTGACAGAAGATATTTCATCAGGGCTGGCTACCAGTATTCTACCAAGTCTCCTAAGGCGCTCTCACAATGCACACCTTTATAAAAAAAAAGGTACGTTATTATTAAACCTGCCAGAGATCAGATGCAAAGTGACTCTTTTCATCCATGTGTAAGTGACATGTTAAAAGCAAACAGCAATAACACGAGACAAAATTTCATATCATTTAGCTATTACGGACTTTATTAAATAACAGATTTGTTCACTGTAACTCTCAGACTTTCCCATGGCTAATTGTAGCCTTTGTAACTTGTTTGCCAATCACGAACAGACTATATGCAACTACAGTAATAAAGAAAATGAACTGCAGACTTCCTCTTAGAGCTTTCAGCTGTTTGTCTCAACTCTACTTCTGCCAGATAAATTTAGCTATTTAATACTTGGACTTCACGACTACAGAATTGCATTTAGATCTTGTAAATATGCAATTTTAAATTTCCTGAGTGTCCATCTCTAATTACACTGATAACGTAGCAATATGGTCCCATAACTCTCTCAAGTGAAAACTGATGCCGAGAGGGAACTTGAACTGAGCACTATTGTCTCTATTTGCTCTCAAAGGGTGTTAAGATACCAAATGATACAGGTGATCTGCATTCTGCATTTATCTCGTGGTCTGGCAATTTTATTTAATGTTTAACCTGCTCACCAACTTCAACACAGGCAAAATTAAAAGTTAAAGTAGAAACCCTGATGTATCTCTATTTAAAGCTTAATGCATCTGCTTATCCATGCAGAAAAACAGTTCCACAGTCAGATTATACCAATTTGCTTATGAGATGTCTCTAATTAATAATATCCTCTATTGCCAAATACATACAGAATCCTTTCATTCTCCAGTTCTCACCGCACAAATACAGTTTATACAGACAGCTTTCCAAAGGCACACGTTTCCAAATCCCCAGCATCATCTCCAATGGCTTGTCCACTCAGCCAAGCACAGGCACGTTCGGGCAGGGGCAGACAGCTCCTTGCACAAACTCTTTTTGAAAGGAAACAGCAGGAGCCACTAATTGGAGCAGCCCATTTCATGGTTGTTAAAAAATAAATAAATAAATGAATAAAAAACACAACAGAGCCTCTTTTCCCCCAGCCCCAAGAGGTCCTGCACCTTGAACTTCCAACACCACCAGCCTGAGGAGGACTAGGCCATCACACAGCCCAGCCTGTTTCTGTCACTAGTTCCCTGACCAGCTACACCAACTCTATTAGCACACTTTGTCTTGGTAAACCCCTCCCTTGGAGCAGCAAACCAGGTCCTACTACTTCATAAAAAACAGCTCTGGCCTCACTCAGCCCCATCTGCAATGGCCTTTTGATCCTACTCGGTATGAGCTGCCCTGTGGTGGGCAGGCCCCAGCCAGCAGCCCAGCACCAACCCTGCCTTCCACTTGCTCCCCTCACCCAAGGGATGGGGAGAAAAACAGAGGAAAGGCAAGAAGACACAAAGGGAAAGTAACAGCATTTAATAAGAAGAGCAAAGACTGCATGTATGCACAAGCAAAGAAAAAAAAAAAAAAAAGCAGAATTCACTCCCTGCTTCCCATCGACAGGCAGATGTCCAGCTGCTTCCTAGAAGGAAGGCCTCAGTGTGGTAGCACTTACTTGGGAAGACAAAAACCATAACTCCTAACAGCCCCTTTCCACCTTCTCCTGAGCTTTCACTGCCAAGCACCGTATCTCACAGTATACAATATCCCTTTGGTCAGCCTTGGCTATGTCCCCTCCCAGCCTCTTGCCCAGCCTTGGATTTTATCTTTGGCTCTTGACTATAAAATGACTTACCACTGCTAGCCTGAAAAAATAAGAGGATAAGGACCTTACAAGGGTTTCCCCATCTTTAACCGGGCATTTTCAGAGGTTGGTTTGTTTGCTTGTTAGAAAAACACACTAATTGCACATAACCTACTTTCAGCTAACAGTGACTTCATATCCTGCCTACAGCAGACCAGATGACAAAGAATGAAGGAGGTTGTCAAAGAGAGAACATGCAGGCTCACAGCACTGACATACGATTTTTCATGTGTGCATTTTGTCTGATTTTTCTTGTGTTGTTTGTTTTTTTTTGGGGGGGGGGTGGTATGGGTTGGTTATGTTTTTGTTTGTTTTAATTATAAAACAAAATCACAAAGTATGCATTACTAGGCAAAAAGCTCAAGAGGAATACAAACGCTCCTTAGTGAAGCTTTTATTATTCATTCCTTCTAGTCCTACAGTTTTAGTGCAGGTCTGTTCAGACTACTTTGGGCCTATATACAGATATATATATATTTTTAAATGTACATTTGGTCCTCAGGGGTCCCCGTGTATTGCAGCTAACAGTAACCTAAGCCATAGCAGAAAAGTATTTTTTAACTAAAAGACTCTTAAAATCTAGTCATTCAATCCACACTGAGCACTCCGTTCTTAAAATTGCAGTTACTTCAGCTCATAAACTCCAATAAAAACCTGGATGGACATACTCTGGCTGCTCTGAAAAGGAAGAAAAGTTGCTGTGGTTAACCCACTCTAGACTTGAATAAGTATTCTCTTTAACCCAGTGTTATAAATCCCAACTGTGCATTAATCTGCTCACCAATTTAGGGACTCATTGGTGCTACATTTATTATGCTGAAAAAAAAGTTTGTAGAGGCATTCTTGGGCTGGCAGATATATGTATTTTAGATTCTGGTCTGTCTTGTTGAAGCATAGGTTGCTGTCCAAGCATTTTGTTATTCAGATTCAGACAGCCCTGCATGCAGTTACTGTCTCAAAGGACTTGTTCTGTAAAAGATACTCCAACCTTGTATTCCATAACTACCACCGTGTATTATTATGTGCTTGCTTCTTGATAGGAGCAGCACAGAGACACTCAACCACCCATAACACTTGCATTCAGTGGCCTGCATATATTTCAAGGAGTCACCTTACTTTGCCTATGTCAGTAAGTTGATGCAAAAGAACAGAGAGAGAACTTGGAAGACTTCGTGCACCGTCTGAGATTAGAATTAACAAGCATTATACTAAGAATCCAGCAGAGTTTCACATATAATGTGAATAACACCATTTATTGCCAATTTACCAGTGAAACCACAACAACAAATACATCGACTATAAGCAAAGCCATTGCAAAGTTAACTCCCAGGATTTTATTTTTTTTTTATTACAGTGGATTTGGAAAAAAAAGTCTCAAATCAGAACAGATAATTATATGCTACACACACACACAAACTAACCAACCTGACGCAAGTTTCATTTTAACATTATAATGGAGTTCAAAGATGAAGTACAAGTGGGGGCGCTTTTAACTTTTTTCCTTTTTTTTAATGCATCTTTGTGCCTCTTGTTTCCTTCCACAGAATTGTGCAATTGTAAAGATGACAAACTACAAGACAACGGAACATCTTTTTAAATAAACTTTGTCAGGATGCTTTTTCATTATTAAATTCTGCTTAGCTAATGACAACCTATTCTCCACAATTTCTTCCTTGAGCCATTACCATAATAAAGCTTGGTGACATTTTAGAGTGAAGGAAACCCATCTGCTAACACATGGATAGCTAGCATCTTTGACAGCACAATTTTCATCAAGGACAGCAAAAGAAATGATGTCTTGTGAACGCCACATACATCACAAGTGAGATCAGCCTGTGCTTTTCATTATTCTCTATGCATTGCATTTGGAAAGGAAAATGTGCTGTCACATTAATGCATCGCATTGTTTGTCAACATCATTTGTAATTGCACAAGTTTAAAGTCAGAAAAAGGTATGCAAGGGAAAGGACTTCTTAGGAGTAAAAAAAAAAATAAATCAAAAATTGAGTGAAGAATGACTCAGACTGATGAATTCAGATTTGTAATTTGTATATGTAAGTGAAAACAGACAAATTTAATCTATGTGCTTAGAAATTTGGAAGAGATGAAGTTATACATTTTAGTCTCTAACAACAGATCCATGTCCTAGCACTGCCTGCTAAACAACTCCAAAAGTACAAAAAGGCAATAGGTTGTACAGAAATCTCCACATAATCAATAGCATAGCTCCAGCCCTGAGTTGGTATATTAACAGAAAAGCTTTATAAATTCCATAACGTACTATAGCAAGAAAGAAGTGTTAAGAAATGAAACAAAGGTAGATTTTATTGAACATTTTTTGTACCACCCCCCACTAGAAGGCTGAGCTCCTCCATCCCATCTCACCCAGGTCTGGGGTACGAGTGGTGCCCAACTCCCCTTCACACACACTACATATCCAGTGACCCAAAGAAGTTTTTTTACATGTATTTTAAGAAGGGAAAAAAAAAGAAAGGGGGGAGAGGGAGTTAAGAAGAAGGAAAAATTCATGTCTCCCTCCTCAGCTCCATGCACATATCTACAAGGACATAGGCGTATCTACAAGGAGTATGTTAATTGAATATATTCAAAAAATCGTTATGAAACAGGATGCAGATTTTCTTCCACCTCACGCAAGAGATTTGTTACACAATTTCAATTACAGAAGTATTTGCATCTCGCTGCTAAAACGTCAAGTACTCACTTGAAAGAACACTCAGTCATAAAATAAGTAGCTACAGAAACCTTAAATAATGCTCAGAGCAACAATCTGCCTCCTGGAAGGAAAGCAGCTTCATTTTCAGATTCCACATCGAGTCTGTGTAACCAGCCCTGTTTGGGAGGCCGGCGTGGAGGTTACTGACAAAACTAAAAAAGACTTGAAGTCACAAGGGGTCCCTCAGCTGACTTCATTAAACACAAGAATGACATGCACATGTGCAACCTATTAAGCAGGTTCCTGAAAGACACAGTACAGTTGTTGGCACGAACATTTAGTGTGCTGTAAGTGGTAAGATGTGATGAGGATGGCTCAGAGGTCTCATCTTATTGCTACATGATTACATCCTTATTGCTAGAACACTGTGTGGCCTTTAGCTGAAACTGCAATCTTTTTCTCTACTATTAGATAAAACCACCAAAAATCAAGTTGTAGGCACAGGGGAAAAGCCAAGTCCAAAGATGGAGTAGAAAAATTTTGTACTAATTCAACCAAGGAGACTTGACATTTCTTCTACATGCAGAGCTATCACAGAAATAATTTGGTATAAACAAAGCAAAATGCCTTGTGTATAGTGCAACAATTTCTTACAACACGATAGGGATAAAAAAATATCAAGATCTTTCCATAACTTTAAAACAAGGGAATACAGAGGCCCTTTAGTAAGAGAAGTGAAATAAAACACAGATCTGCAATACTTCTACATTATTGAGAAGGCCGTGCAGAATTGCTGATGGTATTTTTCTTCCTTTCCAAGGTAATACTTGCTTTTCAAATGATAATGGTTAAAATAATTTAATTCTTAACTTTCTGAAATATTTGAAATAGTAATTCTACAACATGGTCTGTGTTTAAGTTGAAAAATCCTTCAAGGAGTCAAATAGTGCTTGAGAATATCGACCTAAGTCTTAGGTTTAATGAAACAAATACAAATGAAACAAACCATGATCATACAGAAAAAGGCTAAGAACTCAGTGCCAATGTGTGATTAATGGCTTACTTTGTTTGCGTGCTACCGTGCATCATGGTCTCTGCATAAGCTGTTGCAGAGCTTCTGAACCACCTCTTGGTAAACGCACGAAGCTTAACCTTGCAATTCAGCGCAGCCTGCCAAAGCTTGCTAGAGGCAAGCTAAAATACTGAGCTAATTTATGAAGTGGCACAAGAGCAACAAGGGCAATAAGAGAGCACTAACAAAGCTGCTGTGGAGATAAATGCATTTTAAAAAAAAAGTGAAATCCCCTTAAGGGACCACGCGCAATACAAACTCGTATTACCCAGCTAAGTCCAGTTTGAGGAGGACAGTTCCTGTCTGTTCACATGCAAGAAGCTAAATCAAGGATGGTTGGGATCACTTCTTTTCTTGTGGCCTTCAGAGGACCCTAAAGAGTACACAACACATTTACAGAGTCCCTGAACTTCCTGTCATAGAAAAAAACATAGAAGAAAGAAAGGGACAAGTGCAGAAACAAGATGTATTCAAGTATCATACCGAGGGAGAAAACAAAAACATGGTGCCACCTCATTAGGAAGGATTTTCTGTTCTCTTTGAGCCTCTGCACTTGCATTGACTTAAACCACTTGGTCCCTCCAAGCTCCAGCTTGACACTGCACCAAGATCAGAAGCCTCACTTCACAGGCTCAGCACGTGGCTACAAACCACTCCAGGAACAAAACAAACCCACCAATGGATGGCAAATGCCATAAAAGCTACTGGTTCTCAACAGAAGAATGAGAGACACATCAAATCAAACTATTCCTAAACAACTTAGTGCCAATTTTTTTCCGTTCTTTAAGCCACCAACTGTTTTGAATTCCTCCCTATCCATCTTATCCCATCTCTCACACAGCGGTATCTCTGGATGGACAGAATACAAAAGGTTAAGGAAATACTGAAGATCAAGCACACCTGTGTTTAACTTAGAGTTTCTTCAGAAAGTTTGGGCCGTAATATCACAAACCTCATGAGGTCCTAGTTGGAATTTCTTTAAGGCAAGCACTAACCAAGGTTCTCAAGTCTGTTTTGGAAAGTCTTTTGTATTACTTCGTGTGCTGCAAAACAGCAGACTCAAGCAGTTCTTAAATGCACACTCCACTTGCACTTCCAAAGTCCCCATCACATTAACCACCGACACCTTTTATGACTGACACGGCAAGCAGACTTTATTTATATTCCGAATTTCTCTTAGGAGCCATGGACATGCAAATCATTTTTAAAAATTGTATACATGAATCTGAAATTACGTGAAACAGGCACAGGGAGCCTACAGCACTGACGATCACTTGCACATTCAAAATGTGAATATTCAAAGTTATAGCTCAGGCGCAGTTCGAAAAGTAGAGCAACATGCTCATCTCACCGAGCACTTACATGTTCTCCTGTTTTCTCTCTTACATAATTACCAGAGTTTATTAGAAATCGTATTTATTTCTTCCCCAGGTATATTTTTAAACTACCAAAAGCTGACACCGATTTGTGTGCGCACTCGCTGAACAGCGTGTCAAATATGCCATTTGAGGGTTTAAATTTTTAGCCTTACAGCCTAAATTATTAGCCTTCAGAAGCCTGCGTGTGGATTTATAAGTGCTGTCTGAAGAATTCACTCGAGCAGCTTTAAAGCACTCAGAAGGAGACAGCACAACATCTGTCCCCGACAAGCTGCTGAAAAGCAGGCAGCGAGCCAAGCGCTCGCAAGTTCCAGACTAGCAAAACCAGACAACTTTCAACAGCTGTAAACAGTAAAGCAAGAACTACTTTTTAACATTAAATCAAAGAAATATAAAAGCTTGCAAAGAGCATATAGCATCTGCTGCTTAAAGTTTACCAAAAAATGACAGGGACACAACGTAGCTAGTCCTTACAGATGTAATGCTGTTTATTCCCGTTTTACTGGGGAAGGTACATTTGTGTCTTTTAAAATTGTCTTAGATGTAAAATATGGGGAAGGCTTCACTGCTCTGCAAAACTAAATTGAAGCTCCTCTGAGGAGCTCACTATGTAAATTCAAAGGAGCAAAAGTAGATAGAGCAAACCTTTAGAAGAAAAAAAAAAGCCTAACTTTTGTGTCCTACACTGGTAAGGTTCACATCCTGATCCCTCCCAGAGACTTTTAACTGTCTTTACATTTTGGGGTTTGTTTTCCTCTTAAGGAAACAAGAATCAACCTGATATTAGAGCAATGAAAAATAAAGAATAGAAATAGCATTAAAGGCTTACAAAGACAAAAGATGAATGTAGATAAGCAGAGGGTAAGTGATGTTAAAAACTACAGGAAATTCTAACAGGTGTTTATAACTCCTGGTAAAAGCAGAAGGAAAAAAGTAAGCAAACAACAAAATCAGGCCTGATTTTATTACCTAAAAGAAAGCCAAAGTGTTTTAGAAAGCAAAGAGTGAGAGCATTACCTCTTTCAATATCAAGAATATACAACTCAACGCTTTTTCTAGTGATAACAAGTAGAAGTAAAATGTTTTTGACCAGTCTGCATTAAAAAAAAAATTATATATAACCTCAAAACGAATTCATGAGCTGCCAAATACACCCCGAGGGAAGTTTTACCTAAACATGCTTAGCCCCATGTTTTCAGCTGCTCACAACAGTGTTCATGTATCAGACTTTTTCCTCCATACGGTAGATTTGACCACATTTCTTCTTCTGCCTTCTGACAGCACGCTGCCGAGCCGTACGGGGTGGAATTGAAGACCACACACCATCTCCAGGGGCCCTCCCTTTGAACGTGTGACACCGAATGTTAGCTGTGTGACAATCAGGGATGACAAACAAGAGATTCAGAGCATGCCCATGGGTTACCTGAGGGCTGCGGCAGCTGAAGGGGAGCGAGAAGCAATCCCCTGCATGCCCCGTGTGTTAGCATGAGGCTCGAGAGAGAGCAGCTATGGCAGCACAGCCAAGTGGGAGCGCAACGCAGAAGCCATCTGTGTGAACCTCGTATTCAAGGCGTGTGATGCAGGAAGCCTGCAAAATGCACAAAAGTGACTCTGGGAAAGCAGGGTGCCATGAGAGGAGCTGATGGCACAGCCGAAGGACTGACACCTTTGCAAGGTTGAACTGCTGACAGGAGCAGCTGAAGAGGTCTGCAGTACAAAATACAAATACCACATAAGCAAGTACTTACCAGATACACATCCCGACTTCCGATTTATTTCCTGGTGCACTCGAAGCCTTGACAAAGCCCCGTACCACCCCTAGGAGGCTGCCACAGCGCTGCAGCAGCAGGGTCAAGCGAGGTGCTCCAGCGGGAGGCTCCAAACACAAATGCTGCCTGACAGGCAACATGCACAGGGGGAACCTGCGCCAGTCCTTTACTTTCCCTGTCAGTCGAAACCAACTCAAGCATCCTTCGCAAACCGTACAAGCCTACCACGGCTTTATTTGTTCTTTTGTACTGTTTTTGTTTTCTTAAGGTTAGGTGGCATTTAAGGGGCTGCCACGTTGTGCTGAATAGCCTTCCGTGTTTTCATTTTGGTCGTGAAGGGGACAGCTCACTAGTAAAAACTTAATGCTTCCTCTTGTCTCTGCATTTGAATAAATGCTACAAACAAAATTACTAGTTTTCATTTAAAATACAAGAGGAAAAGCTTGTCCTAGCTGATGGACAGCTGTGAGGACAACAAGTGCTACTTTACCAGAGACACCCAAGGGTACTGGGAGGGAATTAAAAAGGTGCACTAAAAATAAGGATCACCTGATTGAACTTGTGGCTGCCACTCAGTGAACTTCTGAAGCCATTCTCCTTCAGGACAAATTACTTTAGTTTGAATGCCACGGGAAACACTATAGCCTTGAAGTGCCACAGTAAAAAACAAAACAGCTCCTGTATCTTTCCCCCCATAATATAGCAGATATTGAGAATTCTTTTTCCATTGATCTTTACAGGTTTGCTCTGAATCTATTTTCTATCTTTTACTGACCTAAGAACCAGGATGCATTGACAATGGGAAATATGCTTTATCACAATGGGTAGCGTTCAATCCTGCTCTAAGACAAAATACAAACAATTATCATCCCAAAAACCCAATGAAAAGAACCCAGAATTCGTACCACAAGCTTCTTCAGCTAAATAAGATTCAAACAGCACATTTTTCCCCTAAAGGAAACTACCTGCACTGTGGTACTTCAATTGTATGTATGAGGTTCAAGTTATGGCTTTTAATGTTTTATACATAGCTTAAAATACATAAAATATATTTTTATAAGGTGCTTTAGAAGGTTAAAGTGAAATTATTCAAACACCTTTCCAAAGCAATGTGAACTAACTGAAATACTAAATTCTACAAAAACACCAATTGTAACAACTCATCCGAGAAGAGAAAGAGGACTCTGTTCCTGCAGACCCTTGTCCTGCTGATTTGGGATATTATGAATTAGCTTACAGGGACTGGTGTCACAAGTGGCTGAGGGAGCAAGCAAAAACCACCCAAACATTTCTGAATATGGGTTTCCCAATTAAAAACATACAGGTGTGCCCCACAGAACACCAAAGCACAAGGATACTCCGAATAAACACTCCCCAATATACACAGAGCACTAACACAGCCTTCTTTCTTTGCTACCTTTCTGTTTGTTCAACAGCACAAACAAAACACTGACAGGGACTTAAGACTTTTGTATTTTTCCTTGTCATGACTAAACTCTTGTCATGAAAAAGATGAACAAATATCACTGTGTGTTCACTGTGTGCCAGCAACCACAGCATCCCCTTTGCCCTGGGCATCCCTCGGGTGACATTTTGTAACGCAGGTTGTGAAAACACAGAATAAATTCTTGCTCCTGGCTTAAAGAACTTGTTCTCATCCCCCGCTTCCCCAGGAAGCCTTTTTCTCTCCAACCTCCTGCCTGCCTTGGGGCTGTCGGACATCACACTGAACTCCCAGAGTATTTATTTGGGGAGAGAAAAAGCTTTAGTATTTTCACTCCTAAATAGAGGGGACAAGATATGCCCAGCGTGTTAATTAATCCCATAAGCAAGTCATCTGCAGCCAAGTTTATGACTATATAGGAAAAAAAAAGGAAGAAAAAAAACAGCAGCAGACCCTGCCAGGGAACAGCAGGGAGCAAAGCAAGCAGAACAACCTGGATATTCGTGTCCGGCTGTGCAGAGCTGCTGACCTTTCTGTACTGAATGAAACCTCCTCCAAGTGCAGGATTAGGTGGGCTACGTGGCTCGGGGAGGCAAACAGTCAGTGAAGGAAATAGCTCGTGTCTGCTATGATAGGGAGGAGGGAGGCAGCAGAAAATAATGCAGAATAGACCTAAGTGAATATTTCTCTTGGAGTGATTATACGAATCCAAATGCAAGGGGGGGAAAACTGCATTTGGTACAGTCAGAGAAAGTACTGCATAGAGAGGAACCTAAGAGAACAGACCACTCCGCGTTGTATACATGTGGATGCACAGGAAGGCCGTATCATGCCAATGCTATTTATTGCAGAAAGCAGGCTTGGATTTGGTTGAAGTTTACTCAGTACTGAGATGGCACAGTCAAGAGAACAAAGGGGAAAAAAACAGGATGGTGGACTGTAAAAAGTTAAATAGAGTAAGTGAAAGCTTGAGCAGAAGCACACTGCGAGGTGCTGTGTGCATATTGAACTTGAACGGATTCACTCCAGAAATGTTTTCAGTATCGTGGGTTTGTTCACTTTACCCCCTTCCCAAGAGAGAAAAAGCTCCAGGCAACAGCCAGCCCCAGCAAGGACTCGCTCTGCCTTTCCAGGTCACCTCCAGCACCCGCATTCGGCATGGTTTCACCTTGTTACAGCCATACAACACGCAAACACCTCTTCTGTGCTCCTAAATCCTACCTCCAGATCTTTCGGCCAGCGACACAGCCACCTGCATCACCTCTTCTTTTAGGGTGCTCACACCTGCAGGCAGCAGAGACAGATCCTGTGCCAACCCGCTGGGCTGGCCAAAAGCCCCGAGCAGCCAAGCCCCTGCCAGCTCTCCTCCAGAACGGAGTGTCCCCAAGTTTTCCAATAAATATTAAAGTATAAAGGAAAAAAAGCAGTAAGACTTTTTTTTTTTTTCTTTTAATACAGTGAAATTTCCTCCTTGTAGCTGAGTGTAACGTGCCAAGTTTATTTTTAAAATGCCTTCAGGGCTAAACCTCTGAAAATAGAGCTTTGCAGATGAGAACACCACTAGTTCCTTTCAAGGTGCACACAAGAAGCTATAAGTATCGAGAGCCACAAATGAAAAATAATTTGATATTGGTGGAGAAATTGGACTTCAAGAAGAACAACACTACAGAGTACCTACTACACTACCTGCTAGTATTGAGAGAATGTCAGGAGTATTTCCATTATAACAGTAATGTTTTCAATTTATCACCAATCTCCAGAGCGATCTTTCAAATCAATGTTTTTCAAACAGCGTCTCTCCCTGTAAGCAATCCCCCCTGCCAAAAAAAAAAAGTTTAGAGAGTTATGTTAACCTTTTCTGACTAGGAAAAACAACTCTTGAAATGTAAAACAATTACAGATAGTTCTAGCAGTAATAACTCTGAACTGAGAGATCAAGCCTGGCAGGTTAATATCCACCTCTGGGAAAGACAAGAGACAAGCAAATTGCTCCACAAACATCTCCAACTTATTGCTAGCTATGATGATTTTATGACAACTTACTGTAACTATATGTTTTTAAAATGCAAAGAAGAGAAGCTGCTGTGAAGTTGTGCTTTATTTTACAGTAAGATTTACAGTATTTTGCAACATTGAGAGTCATATGGCATCTGCAAAGGGAAAATGTGCCTGGCATTTGGACTTTACCAGAAGCACCACGTTTGGCAGTTCACATTTAAGATTTTGTCTCTGTTAAGTATTCCAATTATCTTACAGATATTTCTATGCAATTCAAATCCTTTAACAATAATTAGCACAGGTTATTTTGGTAC
Organism: Cygnus olor; assembly: GCF_009769625.2. Classification (NCBI taxonomy): domain Eukaryota; kingdom Metazoa; phylum Chordata; class Aves; order Anseriformes; family Anatidae; genus Cygnus; species Cygnus olor. The sequence goes on along the minus strand of NC_049172.1, from coordinate 68,572,189 downwards.
AAGACAGAAATCAACATATATTAGAATGAGAATGAACTTGTGAATGCTTTAGAGAACTAAATTTAATTGTTCAAAGAAAAGACATAACAAAGGTTTTCAGAAGAAGTCACTTGGGAAACCTCTGGTTTTGGACGGTCTTTTGACATCTTTAAAAGGGCTGTTTGAAATCAAGAGGAACACTTCCACTTTGAGAACAGCATCTTTTAAAGAGAAAGTCAGATACCTTTGTAATCTACTTGCCTATCCACTACAGCAAATGGTTCCTTCCTGCACCTCTCACCATTAAACAAGAGCAAACATTCAAAAAATCTTCTCATTTCCTGATAAAAAATGACAACTGCCAGTTTTCAGAAAGGCAAAAACAAGGGAGGTTAGAAAGCATTAAAGCCCCTCAGTTCATTTTCTTAGAATGACCCTAAAGACTATTTCAGTGAATACTTGCAATGGAACCATGATCCAACCTTATTTTTAGGGGTTGGGATTTTTTTTGGTTGGTTTTGTTATTTATTTTTTTTTAGTAAAGTCATAGTAACATCAGAGACTTCAGAAAGTGATTCGAGTCTGCCAGTTTGAGTCTCCTGTAAGTGGTTTTTTTTTGTACTCAACTGTTCATCAATATTCAAAACATTAAAAAGGTAACCATAAAAACAGTCTCAGATGTAGTGACAAAGATCATATGGCACAGCATTATGGAAAGAGATTGAAATAACTACTTTTCATGTGTATGTCCCACAAAAAGCTTAACGCTGTTCACAGAATTCATCTTAAGATGCAAACCAGAAATTCCACGGCGAACAGCTTTTCTCATCAAACACAGCAGGTAGATTTCAGACAAAGCTTCTTCCACCAGACATCCCACTGAGAAGGAAGTTGGGCTAGCTAGGCAAGGCAATTCAGGAGAGTAACTACTGAGCAAAACTGGGTTAAGAGATGCAGGTTACACTCTCAGCTCAGCTTTTAGCAAGCCCTTTAGCCTCCGTTTCAATTTTTCACAAGATAAGAGGTTTATCTTCACCTGTAGATATGAAAGCATTTGAGAGGAGACAAACTGCCTAGGTTTTAATCAGAAAACTACAATTTAAAACTTAATTTCTCCAAAGTATATTAAAAAAGCATAAGATTTCAGTTCTTAAAATCTGATTGTATGCATTCATACTCCAAACTCAAATCTCAATACACAAAACAGAATTGTAAAAAAGGCAGCTGACTTCTCCCTTACCTACAAAACCCTACTAATCAGACCACTAAGGAAAGAAAAATAAGAGAATAACTAAACTCTTCCTTGGAGGACAGACAGAAACAATGAATTAAACCAGAAAGCTAGCAGCAGTCCTGAAAAAGACCACGCTCTATTGTTATTTTGTATACCTGCTTGCTTCTACAGCAGACTCAAAAATGACTTCCTGACTCGTTAATTTCTCTTGAAAAAGAGAACCTTTCCTTTAAATCAAATGAGTTTGTATCAATAATAGCAATTTTGTAATCCTCTCAAATCCTTTAGACAAAGGCAGCACAAGGCTTCAGAGGTGACAGGGAAGCCAAAAACATGATGGTGTAACTGGGGCTGAAAGATACCCACCTTCACTTAGACCTAAAATGCAAGGAAAAGCATGGGATGTTACCTTGCATGATTTTACCCCATGCATCAGAGTTCGAATGCTCCTAACAGTGATGGTGGATGGTCAGAAAAATAGTCATAGGAAAAACAAGTCATAGGAAACTCACATGTCAAGTATGTGATTTCTGATCGATCAGATTAAAGTTTAAACATTTTTACTGCTCTAATGCAAGTAACTTTGGTTTTAGAAAACTTTCCAGGGATTCCTTATTAACGACTACATTAACTGCAAGCTAACGAAAGAAGGATGGGAAAAGTACAGATATAAAACATTAAACTGCAGAGTGTGGATCCCCTTTGAGGCCATACAGCTCCTTTAGTACCCTCCTGTGTCTGTTTGGGATGGGACAAGTTTCTTCATGTTCCTTCCTGAACACACCCAACAGGCAGCTTAAGGGATTCTAAAAGTGTTTTTATTCAAATTACTGTATTGTACTTATTTAGCAGCATTCAAGTGTTAGACAGCTTCTTTCCTTTTTTTTTTTTTTTTGGGTTCTGTCTCAGCTGTGTTGTTTCTTAATATAAAAAAACAGAGTACATAAAGAGCTAAAGCGAGAATGAGGGAACACGCACTGCTGCCGATGCAGTGTATACTGATGATCCAAACTGACATACTAGGGACTATGCCAGAGTTTCAGTGGAGGCAACTCCACAATTAAAACGTTTCTGTCTGTGTCTCAGTCTTACAGAGCACACTCTTCCCCGAACAGCTGGAGCTGATGAAGCTTTTTGCTTGGCTTTCTGTATAGCACAACTTGCGTAAGGCGGTCACTGTAAAATAACAATAATTTTGATACAGTATCTGACATAACAGACGACATTACAGACCATCATTTTGTACTCAAACCATTCCAAAATTATAATAATCAAAGTACAAATTGCTCATAATAGCCAAAACTGGAATAAATATGAAATCCTCATTCCTCTTGCAAAGCTGCTTGTTAAAGTTACTTGTAATGTGCATCATTCAAACCTCCAACTTTGTGTTTCTCCAAACTTCGCATTCACTGTTTCTAAAAGTAGTCTGCTTGTCTGAAATTTTAACCAAGATCTGAAATCCATGTTATATAAAGCACTCTTTCCCGATACCGATGATGCAGAGTGAGTCACCGCTTCAAAGCCTCCAACACACCACACAATCCACATTCTTTTAAGTAGCGGCTAAACCTTAAAGTGATTTCTCCCTTCTTGCTTCTACTGAAGCATCCTCAGCTAGAAGAGAACCAAGTTCAAAGTAAAGCATCACCGGGACACCTCTGAAGGTCTGTCCAGAGGCAGGCAGTGGTGGCCAGTGCCAGGCAATTAGAGGTAAGCGTAGCCCTCTTCTATTGAGTGGCTGCTAAGTAAAAAGAACTCCACTGTCGCCACAGGCTAGGAATTGTGGGACACCTGATGATGTGCGGTAACTTGTTGGCTTTGCTTGGCCCTGAAGCATCTGCACTCTTATTTGAAAGGGGAAAAAACTGAAACACTTATTCTTGCTCAGGAAACAACTGTTCCACTGCTGGTGACAGCTTTGTCAATCAGAAATTCCTTCTCACTGAGTTTCCAGCACTTACACACGCCCATGGTGGTGACTGCAGCCTCCTTCAGCCCCAGCACGTGGGCCACGATGCCAAGCCAGGTGCCCACACAGGCTCACACTATTTCTTGACACATTCACAGTGACAATAATTCACTTTTTGAAGATGTTTTGAGGAAATCATTCTGCCCACCTTTCAAAAGTCTCCACTGAACAGCTAATACAGCACAGTCTTTCCTCTTCTGATCAGCTTCCCTGCTTACGCTTCCCCAGAAATATGGGCTCAAAAAACAAAAAACAAAACAAAAAAAAGCATGAAGAATGCAAGTTTCTACTTGGTCTATTTCCAAAATACGGCAATTACGCCTTACTACAGTGTTCACGTGGTTTCTAATAAGCCCATTTTGAATATATTCAGATCTGCTGTGCATGGTGGTAAAGGCAGTACTCAAGTACTCAGCTTCAGTACGTTGACAGAACCAGACTTTGTGAAGAGATGCCCACAGCTCTAGTCATAAAGCCTTTTTTGTTCTTTAAAATTAAGACTTCAGCAAATCTTACCCTCCTTATTGTAACCAGAACACATGTGAAAGGCTACCTGAAATCCTAAATACACCGCGTTGCACTTTGATGTGAATTTGCAATTTCCAAATGAGTAATGGATTCTTCTCTTGCTTGGTTCCTCCCTCAGCTCCCACTCCCCTTCACTTTCCTCTGCAACTTCAGTTACTGCATAGTTCAATGGCAGCTTCACTACAGAGACGTTGGGGAGATAAAAACACAATTAGCTTAAATAGAATAACTCAGTTGGAAGGGACCTACGAAGATCATTGAGTCCAACTCCCTGACTGCTTCACGTAATCGTGATTAACGTGAGACCGCCTGATACTGCCTTAGGAACAGAAAGTCTGGATATGTCTGAAGATAAACTAATACCTGAAAAACAACAACAGGAAAAAACAAATCACCCAAAGACTTGGTAACTCTCTGAACATTTATCCACAAAGCAAAGACCTGAGCAGGTAAGACCCCCTTCCTGAAGGACCGTATGAGCATTAGCCAATGTAACATCCCAAGCCTGAGCTTGCTGATACAAGAGTTCAGCTTCCTTCCACTAGGAAGCAGTGTTAAACCAGCGAAACCAATGAACCAATGGTTGGGTTGAAGTTACCTAGCTCTAGATAACATTCAGTGAAATGAGCAATACTCATGTAACAATCTTGCACAATGAATGTTACTTATCTGATATGACCAGTGCCATACAAAGCGTACAACCCAAGTTCCACGGCACATGTATGCAAAGAAGGCTCAAATGAGAAGAAATCTGAGAGAGTGCTAAAGTGCCTGCATTAATTCTAGCCACAGCAAGGACAACGTGTACTGTGCAAGTTCTAGAAGCAGGAGACCTCACTCTACAGTCCATCGGCATGTGGAGTTCGGACTTCAAAACAAACTGAGAAAGCCACATGTAGATTTAAACAGCCAGTGTGTTAGGATTCAGAATTCCCAATTCCAGAATTTACCATATCACACTTTTTAAAAGTTACCCTGTATCAGAAAGCCTACCCCAGAGCTACACCGTACTACTGATCTAACTCACTGCTACGTAAGAGAAAGACGACAAGGCAATCAGCCCCTATGAACATTACACACGGTTTTAGCATCTTAGTTCCTGGATGGATTCCTCCCCAGGATAAGTGCCAATTTTAGCCTCCGCTAATTTTAGCATATTCAACCAAAATTATTACTGCTCCTAGAAATAGAATAAGCTAAGTGAAAACTTACCACTCAGAACAAGTCAATATAACCTTGGCAAAATAATTTTCAAAAATCAGTGTTAAAATGAAAATGATGCAGCATTAACCTCATGGAATAGCTGCACCTACGATTCATGTTTACATACCCTGTGCAGCTGGTCTTCAGGTTCTGTCTCTAATCCTCTCTGTCAGAAAAAGATAATTATTTCCCTATATGACTATTTTCCTTTGCTTTCTCTAAGTCCCATGACTAAGCTGTCATGGTTTTAGCTGGGACAGAGTTAGCTTTCTTCACAGAGGCTTGTATGATGCCACGTTTGGGGTTTTTGCTGCAAACAGCAGCGATAGCGGGGTGAAGATTCAGTTGCTGCAGAGCAGGGCTCACCCCAAGCCAAGGCCTTCCCTACCCCGGTGCTGCCCCACCAGCGAGGGGCTGGGGGCGACACACCAGGGCAGCTGGCCCAGGCTGGCCCAAGAGTGTCCCGCACCGCAGGGCGCCGTGCTCAGCGATGGAGCCGGGGGACAGTAGGGGAAGTGGGGGACACTCGGGGCAATGGCATTTGTCTTCTAAAGCTGCTGTTTCAAACTGGTATCAAGAGAGGAAGAGACCCCAAAGTCCAGCAGCTCTTCACTTCTCACACCACAGAAATCAACATGGTGCTGGTGTCACCTTGCTAAACACCCTCCAGCAGACAGCAAGGTACCAGCATGAGGGGCTGGACGGGACGTGACAAACTATGGCCTTGCTTTTGGGGGCTTTGGGCAATCTGGTGTGGTGGGAGGTGTCCCCGCCCATGCAATGGAGGTGAAATTAGGTGGGCTTTAAGGTCCCTTCCAACCCAAACCATTCTATAATTCTATGATTTTTGTCCCCCACCCTTTATTTTTTTTTTTTGCCATAGGTCTGTAGTTGGCATGTATTTCTTCTACGGTGTTCCTTTTTTTTTTTTTTTTTTTTAGCATTTTAAGAAAACATGGTACAAAGAGCAAAGTGTTTCCTGCTTAAATAATTTATGGGCACAGATACTCTGCCATTTCTCACCCCTCTTAACACGGAGATGTGCTGAGCAGGACACAGGGCCTGAAGCCAAGGTAGCTGTATCTCCTCCTAGCGCTGCTGCTCGCTCAGCAAGCTTCAGCAATCAACCCCACAGCGCTGATTGAAATTCTTTCCTTCAAATTTTCATTTTTTTCTGGAAGCGATCGATATGTTGTTAACAGCTCAACTCAACAGATTTACAATATTTAGCTAAGCATGTCAGCAAATGCTTCCATAAAACACCCTGCCCAAGCTTTCTGGCTGCAGAATGGGCTTCTCGTAAGACAGGAGCAGCACTGAGTCAGAGCACAGCAGCAAGCAGAGGCCTCCTCTGGTAACAGAGCACACCAAAATGGCATCTCAAGCACCCCTGACAGCACACACAGAGGTTTTTCTAGGCTAGGATTTCTCCTAGCACAGCCTTCATGCGAAGGAGCTCTGCAGAGGAACCCATAAGCCCAGGTACGACCTTGGGAAGAGGCCCCCATCTTGGTCTCCTGGGGCTTTGCACGATGAGGCTAACGCTTGGAACCACGCAGTCGTACCCACAAGGAGCTTCTTAAAGCAAATGAAAACTGTGCTGTAAATTCCTGGTTTGGGGAATAGTTTTTCACTGCATCATTTCTTGTTGTGAAGATCAGCTTGTACATATGTGAGCAGAAAGATCAGAAATCATATTATAGCATAAGTGACCAGCGTAAGCATTAGATCTTCAGCCCCACTACTTCACATTGAACAACAGTGGAACTGAGCACAACAGTGCAGAAACCCCTGAGTGTAAATGAAGAGAAGGTAGAAAATATTTATTTTTAAAACAGCATGAACTGAAATACCAGAAATATCTGATAACCAAGCACTTATTTTCCAGTTTGGCCTTGAGAGGACATGCCTCAGGGCTCACCTAAACAGGGAGTCGAGAGAGAGAGAAGACAAGTTAGCCAAAGGCATTACATGGACACATAAATTAAAGCACATTCATCTGTTGTAAGGCCATTCCCTACAGGAAGATCAACCTGTTAAAAAAAAAAAAGAAAAAAAAAGGCCATCTTCTCCTCTGCAAATGTGCACAATGCACATCGACTTACATACATTCCTTTCTCATCTTTAGTTAATTGCATTATCTCTCCTAAATGAAACTGGAGAGGCAAACCCTTAGACATACTAAATTGCATGAAACAAAAGAGCAAGCACTAACATCTCAAAAAAACACTAATAACTGGAAAAGTGTAGAAGATGTAAAAATACAAGATTTAAGAGTAAAAGCTTCAGAACTTTATTTTGCTCCATGAAGTACAGCATAAAAAAGCCCACACCTATTTAAGGGATAATGCAGCATCTTCCTCCAAAGCCCACAGGCAGCTCACTTCTGCTGGGAACTACACACAGGCTCTTTCTCCACTGACTTTTATTGCACACAGTTCAAGCCAGGTGACCTTCCTTCCCCCCGAAGCCCCCACCCCATGCCCTTTCCAGCAGTGCAAAATGCAGATAAACAACAACAGAGACAAGACAAGCCTCCAGTGCACGCTACAGTGCAGATTTCTAACAAAAACAGATTTAAAAACAAGTTTAACCACAGCCTCTTGGAGTATCCACAAAAAGCATTCAAAGGTTTAAAGTTTCCTAAAACTTACCTGGACTCATTTATTTCCCTTGCAGTAGCAGAATGATGATGGTACTTTTCTTCAACCAGCACAGAAGGCTCACAGGCCCCCAAATTACCAGGTTCAGCATTAACACATGAAAACCGCAGCTTGCCTAAGGAAAGCATGGTTTCCTTGGTGCACCCAGCCTTAATAACCCAACTCGCACCCAGTTCAGAATCAGTTTTATCTCCAACAGTTCTACACTGCCTTGAAGTAAAGACAACTCATCTCAATGAAATTTCCTACCCTTCCCTTCACAGATCAGAAACATATCTCACGTTGTTAAGAAGCAAAATGCTGACTGAAAGCCAGGCAAATGAAGGCTGCAGTCAGGTGCCTGTTATCTTGGTACGCAAAATACTGAGCTGAACAAATTAACGTGTCTACAACCATAAAATGATAGATTTCGTTAAATTGCAGGTAACACTACTGTTATTTGCTCAGGGGTACTTCAGAATTCACACAAATTTCTCATCATCTCTACTGGTGCATTATTCACGTGCTTTAATAAACAAGAAAAAAGTTTACCAAAGTTAATGTTTACCAAAGCGATGACATGTTTAAGGACAAAAACCAGAAATAAAAGTATTATTGTATTATTTGTTACCTAGCCTATCTGTAAAGAAAAAATATATAGAGATACGCCAGTCTCTATTCCTTGCTCCATGACGTGATCTCTGCATACAGAAGTCAGACTGGCAGGATTTTTTTATGCTACCTTGCAAACTCTTGTTAAATGTTACCTTCCAGCAAGCACATAATGGGTCTATTTCTGTTCTGCTGATTCCAAGGCTCCTCCTGCAGAGCAAGTCTGTCAAATTTGTCAAGCACTGAAAGCACAGAACATGCACTAGCAGAAAAATCTGGAAGGTTCAAAACCTTTGCAAGAAAACATTAACATAATGTCAAGATTTACTTCAGAACTAAAAAGAATATTTAAAGCCTTTAAACTTCTCCTGCATAAAGCAAAAGATTTTCTTTACAATGTGCAAAAGGGTAGGCAATAGTTATAGCAAATGAGTGCTGATCTCCTCCCATGAGGCTTGGGCTTAATCATTCAATCATCGCATTGTGTGTTTGTTCGCAGTGCACGTCACTGATGACAGCAGAAAGTTAGGACTTGTGTTTTCCCCAAAGAATGCAGGTTCTCTCTAGTTATTTTAAGTAGTCTTTGGCAAGCAGCATTCATTTCAAGAGCCACCCATCAGCTCAGTTTTTGTGAAGCGATTCGCTCCACGAGCTGTGCAGCTTCAGCACGCCCTTTCCATTCAAACTGCTGTTGACAAAACTAAATGAAGTTCAGTTTCCTAGGACTTGCTTTCCTAACGCAATCCTCTAGCATCAAATGAGAGACAGGCTTCACGCTGAAGCTTGCCTTGCAGCTCCGAACAGACTTTAAATAGTTACCAGGTACAGACACCACGGCCAGGGAGACAAAAGCTGTGATTCTTCACAGGATTCCCACCCAAGCCACATTTGTCTGTTTTTATAAATTACTGCTATATTATAAGTACCAGCAACTACACATGAGCAGTATTAAAATGGGCAAGATAATATTTTAATTATGTACACAAAAGGAGTTGGACTATGATCTTTGTGGGCCCATTCCAACTCATGATATTGTATGATTCCATGAAAAGAAACCATTAATTATCATGACAACTTTCCCATTTAGCCCATTTGAAAAGCTTAATCTAAAACTCAATTTACAAAAACACATTTTTGATCCACAACCCAAGCACGACAAGAGTCAGGATGATATTTGAGCAATTTTTATTTATTTATTTATTTTACTAAATACCAAAGCAAGAGAACTACTTCTCTAATAATCACCTTAAATCTTTCTGATTTTTGAACACCCAGTTTTTGTTCCTCCATAAAGAGCTTAAAAGACATATTTAAGATTGAAATCCTTATATCACACTGGGATTTGGTATTCTCCTGATCAGAAGACAGCATTTGTTCTTAACACATCACTTCCATACTGGAAGTATCACTGCAAAGCAATTGCAATACAACTAAGGTTTTGTGACGTTGCCATAGGATTGGCAAGAAAAGGTAAGTTACAATTTTCATACTGAATTTCTACCTGCAGCTTCAGACACTGTATTAAACTGTGTTATTTCAAACAGCAGGAGTCAAACTTACATTTCTTTTCACTCAAGTGCCACTCCTCTAACAAATATGGCTAGATGAAATCCAACTATAAAGAGTGAATAAAGGAATGAGTCAAATATATCAGTCCATTGAAACCATCCTCTTGCAAGACATCCCAAATTCTGTAATAAAATCCTTATGGAGTCCATATTTATTGAAATACTTGAAAATTGTTCACAGAAGTGTCAGTTACAAAATAAGCTATGGACTGTTTTGGACAGGACTCTGTAATCAGTAAACAAAAATAATATGGAGAACTTGAGCATTAGAAAGATAAAAGCACACCAGGCTAAATACGCTGAAGAAAAGCAATTGAAAATGTTTACACTCTTGTCCCTTATAACTTTTCACCCTGTAGCCAATCATTTAACCACAGCAACTCTTCAAGCAATTTCTAACTAGAACAGTAAAAAAAATTTAAGCTACATTAAAGTGTCTGGAATTTACTTTTAATAATAGAAGTATTCAATGCTTCAAATAATATTAATATAATGGGAAAATAAACTTCAAAACAGATATATAACCATAGATTTCTTGGCAGCCAACTACCACAATAAATCTCTCGTGAAGCTCTATTTTGTTCATGCATTCCTCGCATTACCAGATCCAGAAAAAAATGTTTAGGATTTAAGATGAAAACTGTTTAGAAGACTGGAAAAAAAAAAGAATCAAATATCTCACAGCCACTTATTTCTGCTTCCCAGACAGCCGTGGCATTTTAATTTTACTTGAGTGCTTTACTTCTCTCCTTCCCTCTCTCCTTTCCTGCCCACATTTTGGTTGGCATAATCCCTCTTTTGAAAGCACAGATTAACTTAGGAAGTATAAATACATTTAAACTTTCCCATTTCTCATTCTTTCACCAATATCATTCTTAAGTCTACCATCTTATTTCTTATTAATTCTCTTATGATAAAGTACATACCAGCTTTCCAGAATAAAGTAAAAGTTAGGAAAGAGAATGCACATTTTAAATAAAGTAACTTGGATATTTTCCAAATTAAGGTCTGTTAAGCCTTAAAAACATCTGATACTATTCTAGAAGTTGGTCAATCACATGCGAAGCAGTTCTGCTAAGCACAGGCTCAGACATGAGCTCCATTAGGTGCTTTGAAATACAGAATTCCCACAAGTTGTTTCATGTGGCACAAGCAGCTCCATAAACTATGCCAAAAAATATAGCCCATTACTAAATTGCAACTAATTATCATCTTCTGAACACATTCTGAAAGATGATCTGACCTTAAATCCAGATGGGAAAAAAGGAATAATTAATGTGGATATTTTAATCATTTTCTTTGCTATTAAAAGCAAAGTAGACGTGGTTTTGAACACAGCTTGCAAGTGTTTTTGCTCTCCAAAGCAAATGTTTATGTTGAAATTCAACTAATCCAAAGAATAACATTGACTTTGATAATGATGTGAAAGTTTTCAATGGTTATAGTTTGATAGTATCAAGGTTTTTTTCTGCAACACCAAACATCAACAGGTAGAAATTTAATTACTAATAAGCAAGAATAGAGAATACTGGAAAGAAGAAAATCAGAAAGCATAAAGAAAAAAGAAGCGCTCACATTTCAACAATGCTATTTTTTTTTCTACTGAATTCCATAAAAAAATCTCTTATCAGTTTTACTCAGGAGAACTCCCTCCTATTCACCAGTACACATCTTGGTAAGGCAGATCGCACTTCAGGGGTTGTGTTGCTCAATGGAGACACTTTTAGAAGATCTCAGCAAGAAAAGTCTAAACAACTTGTCTTGTTTGTGCTTTTAGAAAACTACCTTCCCCAAAGTGGTTGGCCATCATCCCAAAACACGAGTTGGTGATTTTATGCGACACACCTACCAGTAGTTGAATCTGTTATGAGAGTCAGCACCAGTGTTCAAGAATTTCTGGTTTCTAATCCCGTGTGCAAATTCAGGAGCGTTTTAAACCCTGCCACAGCACTAGCTTTAGCTCTTTGTTAGAGAATGTGAAAGAACATAAATTACTGATGTTGAAGAGCACACTACCTTTAAAAGAAAGCTCCAAATCCTTTGAAACCCTGAAACTATTGCTTTAACTACACGATGACTCAAGAGTTATTTACATATTATAAAGACAAGCTGTCAATACCATATCCTCTTGTAGCATTTCTTGCTAGTTTTCTGATAGATTGCCCAGCTGTAGGAGCCAACAGCAACAAAACCCCACCCAAGCATCTATACAAAACAGTGCATATTTCAATAGCAGGCATTAACCATCTAAACACAAGACCTTTTCCCAGCAAAGAACTCGTTGGCATTCAGTGGACAAACCCAAATATTACAGCTTCTACTTATTACCTGTACTTGACTTGATGCACCTCACACTGACCAAGTCACTTCTGCTCTAAGAGTGTGGGTGGGGGGAGAAGAGCCATGCACCCGTCATCCGTCACCGCCTCCACTACAGGTTACACGGGGGCTGTGTTTTTGAAAATGCCAGGAGTATCAAAGATCAGACAGTAAAGTAATTTTAGTCATGGGTGACCCGGCATATCTATCTGTAGCAGCAGCAGTTTTTCGGGTTTGGTTGTTTTGTTTGGTTGGCTTCCTTAAATAAGCACCTATTGTTTAAGTTGGCCTCAAATCCCATGAAACATTATATGGTTGACTTACAGAAGCTTTGACATTTCTCTGTCAATAAAACTAGATTTGTTTTTCATTGTTACACTAAAATACTCTGCTATTTCTAAATCCCAAAACTACTTGCAGTAGGTATGGCTTTGGTTAAATGATCAGCCACGATGTCATATTGCAAGAGCTGTCCCCAACCCTACACCAGATTCCCAAGTTATAAAAGAAAACAAACACACATTTGGCCTCACCATGTGCAAAGAAAGGTCACCTCTGAAAGCCAGCCTGGCCTGTACTCAACCTTTGCAGAGTTTTGACTGTTTAAGAGTTGGGGGGAAAAGGGAGAACAGAACTGAGCGCCTTATTCTGGATTCGGTTATTACAAAGAGCCAGAATCACTTCTAACAGAGCAAAATTTTCCTGTTACAGATGTACTGGAGAAACATCTTTAGTGTTACAAAGGACACCAATTCCCCCAACATACCTAGTGCTCATAATACACAGTTCTGCTCTAAATGTGATCTTGGAAGACTTCATAGTCCATGGCCGGACCAACCCTTCCAATGGCACCAGTCCCCAAGGCTGGAAGAATTGAGAACTATCAACAAACTTCACGTTCATTTCTCCAAAGCAACTGGGGGAATAAAGTGACTGCAATTGAAGGATTTAAGGGGGACTGATGTTTTGGTTTTAGTTTGTCTATCAAAAATGTCACACAGGATGAGCAAGTACGACACAACAAAGCATTCTGCTTAGACCAGCCTGGTAAACAGCTGGCCATTAACACTGCACACGTGTCAAGCACCAGTTCTTTGATCCTAACAGCCTATAAAAATACACGCTGCTTATTCAGACAAAGGAGAAAAGAACAAAACTAAGGGGAAAAAAAGGATGTAATTTATCATTGTGAATACTCTTTGTCTCCATCTGCTGCTCAGCTAAATCTTTTTGAGAGAAAGAATTCCAGTAGAAATCAGTTTCACCCTAAGCTTAGACATTTATGAACCTTCATTTTTACTTAATTCTTTTGTGAACTGCTTATTCAATATAGTATGCAGATGACCACTTTTAGGCTATGCTGCTTATTCAGTTAACCCCCCATGGCCACTTCCATACGTGGGGATCAACAGCATTAAAGCAAATAAGCAGAAATATGGCAAGCCTGGTAAGCCTCAAAGGCAGCAGCAGAAACCTGTACCCCTTCCCTGCAGCCTTTGCTACCTGTACTAATTCCACACAAAAGCAACTTCATGCAGAGAGATCTGCTTGTCAAGTTGCTGGAAAGATTTCAAATTAAAAAAAAAAAAAAAAAAAAAAAGACCACCCCTCCCCCCCCCCCCAAAAAAAAAAAACAACAACACACATTTGTCTGACTTTCGGTGAGGTTGTTTTAAAACAGCGTTGATTTACAGAGCCCAGTAACAAATTTCTGCTAAAATACTAATGCTAGATTCAAGTTTCTACCTGCTGTGTTAAAAGACATTCCTAAAGCTTACTAAAACCTGCACTTAAAACGCTGAATCATAGGATCGGAAGAAGTTAAAGATGGCATTTTCAGCTAGGTTTCCAAAGGTTACCCAATTCACTTCTTATATACATTTGGATATATGTTGCTCCTTCCACTAATTCCTCTTCGTGGTGAAAAATCCTGTTCAAATTGACATTTTGCAATAGAAAACATTTTTGTTATTGACACATAAAGAAACAGAACGTGCAGGTTAAGAAAACTCATGTTAGACATTCAAATATTCCAGTTTCACAAATTATGGAAGATTCTTTGTAGAGAAACTGGACTGTTCAGGCAGCCAGTGATGGGAAAGTCTTTTTCCAGCTAGAGAACATGAACTATAGTTCCTGGGGAAACAATCAGAATATTTGATTAAAAACAGTTACTTGCTGAACTATTTCAGAAGTATTTCACATCAGTTGTTAACACATACAGTCACCTCCACTTCAGATATGCATTCTGTCTGTGTACCGAATGATTTTATAAAATAATTACTATATTGGAGGCTAATTATCCAGGGGGATTTGCGCAGTCAGTTGTTACGAAACACCTTAGAGAACACGAGAATAGCTGAAGCTTTTCCAATCTCACTGCCACAGTTTGGAAGCCGTTTCTGCACATCACAGCAACTCTGGCCGATGCTGTGAAATTGCTAAATCATGCAATCCTTGCACTGGCTGCACCAAATCTCCTATGACCTGCATGGGGGACATCACAGAAGAGACAAAGGCTGCTGAAAACAGCTCCGTCCCAGGGCAGGTAGACCACGACTTTTTCTTTCTTAAAAACAAAGAAAATAAATAAATAAATAAATAACACTAACTAGACATATCTTTACCTAAGTTTCCACTATAGGGAAAGGGAAGTAACCAATATGGCCATACTTTCAGACATTACGTTCCATTACTGATCTTTTTCTAGTCACTTTAGAGAAAGTTTTGCCAGGAAAAAAAAAGTTTCTAAGTCTTAGCCCTTCCAAAAGCTAGGTATGAAGTTTTGCCCCCATTAAAGTGGATAGTTAAGTTTCCATTGAGTTGGAGCAGGTCCAGGATGTCACTCTGACTAAATATGTATTTTTCTTAATTTTTCAGCACATACACAAGGAGGGTTTTTTTTTTCCCCTGACTTATGCCCACTCTTCTCCCCCAGCCTCAGAATCTGAGCTCACCTTCTGATATTGGAATACAGGACCTCGGGTGCAGTACCAGATGGTGAAGGTACTTTTCCCCAGGACATCTTTATGCGCTTTTGCTCCTTGGTATTGTTGCATTGTAATTACAGGCTTTGCTTTAACATCATAGAAAGGCAGAAATTTCAGCTACAGGCCACAACTCCATTGGGCAGGGGGCCCAGCACCATGTCCAGGTGGCTTCTGGAGATCTCCAAGGAAGAGGCCTGGTACTCAGAGGGAGCCCTCCTGTGTTCGGGGTCTAACTCAAGCTTTGCGTCCCATTCTCACAAGACTTTGCGAGCATTCACCAATCCTTTAGACAAAGCTGCTAGACGTATCAGTTAAAACTCAAATACTGCCGACGTTCAGAAGAGGGAGACAATCAGGATACAATGGGGGCTAATCCAGACACCACATAATTTGAGTTACTCCCCAGGGTGGCTACTTTACCTCAAGCTACACAAGTTAAATGCATGAATTCAATTAATTTATTTATTTGTAAATAGTACTTCATAATCATGACAACTTCATGTCACTTTGCTTTTAGGAAAAGGCCTGCCTTCATCTGTCCATGTCTGAAAGTGCCTGTTACTTGACATTCATCTACACAGACGGTACCAAAAGGCCAAGTGTAATAGGTTGGTAAACCTTTGTGAGCTTTAGCTGAACTGACACAAGCAATGAAAATGAAGATATTGAGGATTAGAAACCTCAAGAAAAGCCCAACAAAATCCTGGTAATGACTTTAACCCACATCGACCCAGCGTTCATGCTCTAATGCCATGCTGCAATGATCCCTGTCTTTTGCTGACAGCTCTGAGAGATGACAGCAGATCAGGCTGAATGCAGCCTGACAACCCCAACCACCTTTTCTCGAAGACGTTATTTGGCTAGTTCCTAGTATTAAGAAAGAAAAACTCACAAAGCTTTTTATTTCAGGTGAGAAACAATGCATAAAGAAAGCAAAGATAACAATCCTTTCTCCAAGTTCCTCTGCAAACATCACAAAACTACCAACAAAAATCATACCTACTAATACCTGCAAACTTAGATGCCAAAATAATATTGGAAGTGTTACATTTAAAATACAAACTGAGTTATTTTCTTCCAACCATTCAGCTAAACCAGTAAGTTTCTTAGAATAGATGCAATATTTTCCAGTCCTCAGACAACAAAAATGCCCTAACAAGTGTGATTTTCCTGAGACAGTGATTGGACTTCACCTTGAGGCAGTTGTTCCCACTAGCAGCATTCTGGCACCAGCAAAAATACCATCTACAAGAGCTGTATGAAAGCAAGTAAAAATAAACTAAGTTGTGGTAAATATTACTAAATGAAAAATCTTCTCTAGTAAATCCTTTATTTTTATTCTCGGAAGCCACAATAGGCTTTAAAACAAAGATTCAAGGTGGCTGATGCTGTTCAGGACATAACAGAACCAAGTAAGAAGAGAGAAACAGACTAAAAGAATGTGATCAGTACTGCAGACGCCCTCCAATGTCTTTCAGGCTTATTTGAATTTTTTGTTACAGAAGAACATGACTTTAGGAAAAGTCAGAAACTGGAGAAAAACCTATATATAGCCTATAAAAATTCATTGATTGCTATGATCCCATTCCCCAAAATCTCTAAAAATTTTAAGTCAGATTTATTTTATATACAATAACCTCTTATGAAGAGAATCATAAGACGTCAAGTGCTAACAGTCCATTCCCCAGCTCGCTTCAGGAACTCCAGCAGGAGCACACACCAAAGCCAGATTTGCAGCAGCATGACCTGCTCAGCTCTGGAGTCAGCTAAGAAAATAGTGGAGAAAAGCTCTTCTGGGGGGTAAATGACACCAAAAGCGAGCTACAAAGTGTTTCCTGTGGAAGTACCTTCCACATCCTTGACGCAGGAAGCAGGCTGGCTGCACCAGGCTAAGCAGCAGGCCTCTCAGCACCTCGCGACATCTTCCCTTCCGTAGGAAAAAGAGGAATATTCACCCCTCTTCAAGTCCTGCAAGGCCTACCTAACTGCAAATGCCCTCAGACTGCTTGCAAAGGGAAAAGACAAAATAGAAGTTAGTATAGTTTTGTTCTACAGCTGTCCGGTTTTACAAAATAAGGTTGTTCGAGGCGTGCTCTGGGGCAGCAGCAACCCTGCCCCAGGCTCTCCTCAGCCACAAACATCTCTGAGGAGCCACCTACTAAACTCCTGAGGTCGTTCAGGACTTCTTCATTCATTTTTGAGGGTTATTTTTGGCAAATTTCTAGGCTACGCAATACCTAAGAATAAATAGCTATGCCCTGGACTTTGGCTACTTTCATTACAAAAGGAAAGCCATCACTTCTTCTGAAGAGAAGTTTTCTCTGAAGAGACTTCTTTAAAAATTGCCTAATACCTACTCAGCTTTTCACAAAGAAGAAATCTTTGAGGATGACGCAAACAGATATTTCAGAAGTCAAACCAGATCGCAAACTGAATCAGCAAGTGTAGCTACACTCAAAGTATCCAGAGATAAAAACTGGTGAAAATTGTGGGGAGAAGAAAAAAAAAACACTAAAGTTTTCTCTGAAGAATTTTCCCACCAAAACTGATGATTCCTCATTATCACCATTAAAATAATCCACACCAGACACAAACCTGCTAAGACAACTTAGAATGCAACAGAATCATTGTTTTTGCAAAGTGTATAGTCCAATAACCAAATATTAGTCATTAAATATGAAAAAAAACAGTTGCAAGTCCTGTCCCTTCTTGATAAAGGATCTAAAAATAGTAATTGCCCTTATCTTCTGACATCTTTTGAACATAAAAACAAGATATTAATTTTACCACCTCATTCCGTAGCTTTGGTTCATGTGTATTTAGGGCATGTCTCTGATCTTCATTTGTCTTTCACTTTTGGCCTGAGGCAATCTCATTCAATATGGAAAAATGTCAAAGTCATAATTGTGTTTGTAAATTTCTTATAAAGCGCATATACTTGGAAACGTTCATTTCTCCAGTATTATAGCAGGAAGAGTACTAACAAGCTACCTCTAATGAGAAATTTAATGTACGCAAAAAAGTGTATATTTTTGGTGCTGATAAAACACAGAATATCTATCAAACGGTTAACAAGTAAATTATTATACATCTCAGTACTACCCAGTAGAATTTCCCTTACAATGTTCAAGGAACAAGCCAAAGACCACTTCATGGAGGAGTAGGAGGACTGAGAACAGAAATTAAACAAATTTAATTTATTTTTTTTAATTAACCCCCACACACACACACCCCACCACCATTTTTTCTGAGGTGAGGAAGGGAAAAAATGATTCAAAGAATTATGGACAACTCAGTCTAAGCTGATGCTCAGAAAGATACAGGGGGAGGGAGGGAGGCTGGGGGAACCAACCACTAAAGCCTGAGTTTGTAAGCTTTGAAAGAACAATGTATTATTAAACTACTATTTTCTTACATTAAGGACAAATCATGAAACCATTTCAATTCCCTTCAACTGCATGACTGATGTAGTGAACACAGACGAGGGACCTCTTTGCCTCACTGGAACTCTTCACGCAGTCCCACATGGCATTCTTGTTAACTAAAGAAACAATCAAGATAAAGTAGCCCTGAGATAAAAGATTGTTTAACTACTTGTGTAACTTAAAGCATATACTATGTGCTATTAAAATGTGAGTATGTGTCAAGTGCTGTCATGGGCCTGGCTCTGTACAATTTCAAAAAAAATAAGTGTGGTTACAGTCCACTTGAATTGCATTAAGGCATGAAAAATACTTCGGAAAGCAGGAATAGAGTTTACATTAGCATAAACTGACCATTTTACTGATGAACTCTAATGACTTGCTGTTGCCAAAAGAGCAATCCCGTTTCTCCAGAACCCTCCTCACCCAGTCCCGCACACCTGGCTGGCTGCTGTTCGGGTCTTGCACCTCAAACAGATTTAATCAACAAATCTGGCAAATAAAATGATTTCTAAGGGCAGGAATGAGCGTGGAAAAGAAGTCAATTTGGTTGTCACAAAACCCTAAACTGTTTTCTTTTGGGCTGAGTCAGCTCAGCAAGGACACCACTACATGCCGTAGCCAAAGCTGGGGAGCACTAGGAACAAGGCAGAGCTCAGCCCACCTGCAGTAACAAGCTCAGGCTTAATAGAAATGAACCAAAAGAAAAAAAAACCATAATACTACACAAAACTGCAAATTGGAGAGTACTCATGAAGAACAGGTTCTAACGAATGAGGAATGCAAAGCAGGATCAGCTAATTACTTCAGAGCACAGAGCAAATACAAGTCAATGTCACAGCAGCGATAAGAACCAGATGACACGTAAGCCACTCCATACGGCGCTGCTGCTTAGCTGAAACCCCACCTATCGAGCTCTATAAAAGATCTGTATCTCGAACGAGAGAAGGGACAGAACACAACAGGAATAAGAGGTTCAAAAAGCACAGCTTACAAACATGATAAAAAAAAAGTTCATTGAGGGCAGGGGAAAAAAACACCACAAAAAACACCATTCCAAGTAAGACTTCTTTTCTGTATCCCTTTGGTCTTAGGAAAGGAAGAAATTGTATTAAACAGCAGGAAAAGCGATTGGCATTTTGAGTTGGAAAGGAACCAGCTATGAGAGAAGAGGAGTAGATTGTCCTAAGAGATGGTGAAAACCATTTCTGACAAGTGTGAAGAATATGTTATGTGAACATCCCCACTGCTCAAAGCACAGATAAATTTGAAGTACTGGAAATTCTATTTAAATGTAAGAAAAAGATTGATTTTTTTTTTTTCCGGAAGGGTGACCATGCAGTGCAACAGGCTGCCCAGAGAGGTTGTGCAGTCTGCATTCTTGGAGACATTCAATACCCAACTCGACACGGCCCTGAGAAACCTGCTCTAGGGATCCTTGCTTTGAGTTGAAGGGATACAATCCTTTAAAGTGACTGAACACAAAAAAAGACTTCACATTGTGAAGTGTCATTGATTTAATAATATAGGAAAAAAAATAAATTACTGTTGTACATTAAAAATAGCATTCACCTACAAAAACAAATCACATGGCATTCATGTCTCAGCTATGCAGTCTTCAGTGCCTTGCAAGATGTTACTCTCCACCCAACTAGCGTGGCTCATAAATTAAATAGCATCAGGTCGTTCAGCAGCAGATTAGAAGAAACCCAGATGTTTGCAAAAAAGCCCATAGCAGTGGCCATATGCTTGCCCACACGTTTCCCCAACCTGACCTGAACCAATGTCCCAGCATGACACCAGATGAGTCTGTTGCTGACTGTGCAGCTCAAATGATCCACTGGTTACCAAATCTTGGATTTTTTTTTTTTTTATCATAAGTCAGTGAACTGGAATTCCAAATAAGCAAGTTCTTCTTAAGTTTTTCTCCCCAGTTGATTTAATGGCATTATAATTTGTCCATCACACAGACCTAATTTGCATGCAATTTCCACTGGACATGGTATTCTTTACTTTTCAGCCTAAACTGCAGTGAACCTACTAAAACTGCTGAGGGTTTTCTTTTCAGGAGAGGTACAGTAGGACAATAGACAACACATCCAAAACATTCTCATTAATTATTTTCCCTAAGGATCTGCCATTGTACTTTGATGGGCCAACAGGGTGGTATAAAGCACCTGGAAACTTAATTTTTCTTTTTGTCACATCCATATCATTAAGCTATCACCAGAAATGTACAAAGCTCATTTAAATATTATGAGGCTGCAGAGGGTGCTCTGACACTGCTTACAGACAATTTCTATTCAATCCCCATATTCCTCAGCAAATCACTCATCAATTTTCCAGGAGTAATTACGATTTGGAAATAATGCCTGAAAATAATTTTGAAGGCAGGTTAAGATTAGGCTCCCCCTAATACCCAGCTTTACCTTCAGAGAAAGGTGATATGAATTACAATTATTATTTTATATTTTTTTTTTTATCCCTAACAGTAGGTATTCAGAGTGGAAATAACATCTAGGAAGACAGCACTTCTCCATGTCACCTTTTTCCTGCACCTAAATGAAATACCTAATTGCTCCACATGGATCTAGTGGAGTGGGGAAAGTGGGCACTCACACATTGAGACACGTGCTGCAATATCATCGTCCACATTGCTCCCAAGTTGCTTAGGCAAACAAGCTCCCTACAAGAAGCTTCTGCTGCGTTAAGAGTATATCCTCAAAAACAGCAAAGCTTTTAGCTCTTTTTGGGACCACCCAACACCATGATAAAGCACACGCAATGCAGAATGAAGAAACGTGTACAGACAGTACTTTATACTTGGGGAAGAACTTGCATACCCCAGTTATTATTTTTGTACTTAGCATTGCAAGAGTTTTACTTGCTAGCTTTCAAGCAAGCGAAACACAGATTAATTTAATTCTATCTGAAAGTTTAACAAGAATTTGTACTTCTCCCTCTCCTTACAGTTCTTTGAAATTTCTTATTCCATTAAGTACACAGTGAAAAATGTTACGTTATCTGACAATACTGCTATTTAAATATATTAATTCTGACCCAGCTGATGAAAGGTAAATAAAAGAAAGGTTTTTAAAAGACTTTGTAATTAATTAAAAATGTTCAGTGTAGCTGATCCTTCACTTCACTGTGAAGCCCCAAATTAGCAAATTCTACGTTTGACAATTCATATAATGAACTTGAAACAGAGTATAGCTATGCCAAACAGACAATGGTGCATTAACTGGATACTTTAGCACCTTCACAATTCCTGTTGAAAAAGGAAATTCAAAGTGTCAGGTCGTTCAAGAATGTGGAAACCCTGCCCTTTCATAGCTCTCTATTTTGCCTCACCGCTTCTGCAGCTTTGCTTTGTGCCTTTGTCACTGCAAGATTAGCTACATTAACATTTTATACATGGTCTGTACCCTAATGTCACCTAAAAAAAAATTAGGTGGGCCTGTGTTTTATGATAAAGAATCGAATCACCAGTCGAGCTCTGTTAGTTCCATGTGACTTCACCTGGGTTTCAGACTGCTCCCTGCATTACACAATGCAGCATCTTTCGTGCCAAAGGAGGAGCAATAGAATAGGTGCCGTTCAAGCCAGCAACATAAGTGTTTCTCTCTTTGGATTAGGGTTTCATTTTCCCATTATTTGTATTGTGAATACAATATCAGACAAACACAAAAGACTCTGAAGATGCAATTTTGTGGTTGCTACAGGGTAGTTTAAAGACCATGTTGCCACCAAAAGAGGAGATCCTGCTGCTCCCCCCTGGATGAAGCTGACGGGTAACTCTGCAAATTGCTATAAACAAATTACATTAATTTCCAGCTGTGTCAGGAAGTTGATCCAATGCAGAGCAAGGCCACTCCATTCCTCATGCAGGGCGTAGGGAGATAAGAGAGAAGCACACGGGCAGCAGCTGAACGAACAGGGGACCAGCAGCAACCCTGCCCCTCCAGCAGAAGCAGCGCTGTCTTCAGTCAACTTAAAATTCACAAGGGGGACACACAAATATTCTTCATAGGTCACATATTAGGAACACTGGAGAAGGTGAGAGAGTAATTCTCCCGTTGCTCTGAAAGATCGCTACTGCCCAAATACATTTCACCACATTTTGACAGTACTTTACCAAAAAAAGTCATTATAATAGAAGAGTTGCCTAATAACCAGTACAAGGAGGGAGTCATAAACAGCATGCAGTCACAGAGTTAAGCAACCTGACTTGTGATATGGAGTAGCCACGAGATGACTCAAATTCTGACAAAATAGTGCAGCTAACAGGTTCAAAGCTAAGTTTAGTCGTTACTGAGAATGCTTTCATCCAGTCCTGCAAAACCTACATATCCCGTAGATGCCAGCATTTAAAAACATTTCAAATTCATACTGTTTTACATACAACATTGATCACATCATCCTTTTTTTTTCCCCCACAAACCAAACAAACTATAATGTAAGCAAGATATCCCACCACAATGAGATGGATTTTTGGTACATTGCACTTAGGACTCCTGGACAGCATTTGAGTTGGAAGACACTCTCCTCACACCCCAAATTACAAAAATGCTACAGCAGAAGGAAACCCTTTTCCCCCAGCAGCTTTGCATGCCAATACATACCAGTGATTTTACCACAAGGGGGAGATGAGAAAGATGATGGACAGAAGTGACTGAAGGCCTGGGTAGAGAGGCACTGGTTTGAACATGACTAATTAGCAGTTGAAAATCACCATTACCTATCTCCCATATGTTCTCATTTGTAAGCTAGAGTTGGACAGTGAATCCAAACATATGGAAACAGTAAGCTGCACTCCAGTCTTTGGATAGCAAAGTACACACAATCTGGTCTTCTGTTTCAGCTGTAAAACATGACTGCACGGTAACCCTAAAAGGAAAAATAATCTCATATGAAGTAGTGGACATGGAGAACAAATTAAAAAAAAACAGATAAGAAACCCCCAGATTAAGCTTTTCTGTCTAGTTTGGCTATTAGCTTATATGTGGGGGCACTGAAAAACCTTCGCGCCTCTGTCCCCCATTTAAAAGCTAGGAAAAATAATCATTTTTGGCATTTGAAAAAATGCACAGATTATACACAATTTCTGGATCACACACAGCACACAGGCACAGAGAGAACCACAGCGAGAGCCAGAAGCAGCCTCGCAGCATCTCACTGCTTGGCCTGACTGATTGCAAACGACTCCAAGCTTAAGCAAAAAGTGTGCTTGGCTTTCTTACCTTGAAACCAATGCTCCCAGGAGAAAGGTTTATCTATCAAGTCTTCAGGAATACTCATGAAGTATTATTTGCAGTAATTTGGCAGGGTTCATCTTTTTCAAAAAGCTTGATTTAGTATTTATCAGGTAAACGTTTTTTCTAAACTAATTAAAAGCTTTTTAACCAGATAAGTCAGGTCAATCAAAACAACAGCCTACCTCTGATGTAGGAAACAAAAGCAACTAGACTTCAGTTCATTTGCCTTTACTGTTAACATCAGAATAGCAGGTTAAATACATACACACAGCTTAGGTAGATCTAGATATACACACACTATATCAATAAATTAATAGAACGTTTCTAAAGTAAAAAATTATCCTAATTGTTTATGCAGAAATGTATACTTCGGGACTTTTTGAAGCAGCATTCATTTTGCAAGTTGCAGCCCAAGTCCAGATCTGAAAATACTTGAAACTCTTGCTCTCAGCAACACACAGCACTGTCTACCATGAAAGTGCCAGACAGCAACTCTCCAAGCTACATAGAAGTAGTCTACTGAAAAATAGATAGACTCTAAGGCTGAGACTTTCTTCAAGAAACCAATTGTCAGAAGAAATACTGTAGCTGATTGAGATAATATACCCTTTAAAATAACAAGACAAAAATGGGAATAGAACATATGCTATGAAATAAAGAGAATGCCTAACAATAAACCTTGCTTCCTTGCCTTTTCTAGCAAGGAAAATGGTACCTTCAGTACCTTCCTTCCTACCATCATGACCACTATCGGGTATATTATGCGTCACACCTCCAGACTGAAATCATGATGCAAAAAAAAAATTATAGCAAGTCTTCAACTATGGAAAAAAAAATCCAGGGAGAAGCAGCAGCTTTGTTAGGGAAATAAAACACACAAAAATCCAACATCTGAAAGCAGTCTCTAAATTGAACACATCAGTTCTGAATAAAACACTTGATAGTAATTCAGTTATCAAGAAAATATCAACCAAATGACCAATGACACCAGTAAACTCCTATAGGTAAACAATATGCACATAAAATAACTGACCTGCCCTCTTCCAATTATTTGTTGCTCATCATGACGCTGCGGTCTTATTACAGGCTTTATACAAAAACTGTAAGAGAGCTACAAAGTACACAGGAAGCTCGTACCTCGGAACAATCCCCTAGTACTCTTTAATCTTCAAAAAGCCCTCCAGCTCTGGCCAAGCTCACCATCAGAAGCATTATATACCAAAGAGAAACAAAGTTTGACAGGGAAAAAATAATGCAAAATGTTCTAACACCTCTTCACCACCACCTAATGGGCCAACAGAGCCTAGGCAAACACAAGAATCTAAGAGACCTCACCAGGGCACCCTAAGTCCCCACAGGACCTACACACACATAAACAAAAGCAGTCACTCTGCTCCAGGATGAACACGCACCAGTCATCGCCAACGGACTGCAGCAAACCTAATTACCATTTCCATTTAATCTCTTATGCTTCAGTGATGACCTGCAAAACACCTTAAAATACAAGGCCAAATAAATCACAGGTTCAAGATGAGATTTGCTTTATGGCCCTTAACATTTTCTCCTGCTCCTTATGTCCAGCTGCCTTACTCTACAAGGGTTTCCATCCATCCTGCACCACAGAATGATGTCTTCTCTATTGCGTCAAGCCATTTTTGTAAGGCTGTCAACTAGATCAGAGACGCTCATCCAGCTCCATAAAAACACTTTACAAAAGCATTAAATAATGCATTCAGAAGTGCAGGTACTCTGTTTCTCAACCTTGAAAGTTACGTAAAAGCAGGCAGTTCCTTCAAAGGATTTGTAGGGCTTGATAGGAAACAGTCTGATATGTCCTTATCTGTAGTAAGAGCACTCAAAGTCCAGCAACTGGACTGATACAGGAAGGTGAAATTTCTGCCAACGGACTGATGCTTCTCTGACTCTCCTTCTACACAGAGGCACTGATAATGAGCACCCCTAATCACTTCTAAAAAGATCCCTAAGATGACAACCATCCAAAAGCCAACTTCAGATAAACGTGGAAGGCTCCTTTCACGCTCAGCTCTATAACATCAGTACAGAGCAGAAATGGTAACTTGGATAATCTGATTGTTTTCAACATCTGATGAACTTCAGAATTACATGAAACGTCTCCTATGTTAAAAGGTTGACAAAGGAAGGAGAAAATTAGAAGAATGCAAAGTAGAAATGCAGAACACCCTGAGCATCCGGTTAGTTTAGCTTCAACCACCTGTAATTCTCCAAGATCAAAGTGCCAGATGATGGCAGGAATTAAGACATTCCAGCATAAACATCACCCCAATTCAAATTAACCTATGGCCCATTTGAAAATATTAAGTGTGCATTTCGAAAGGGGAAAGTCATCTCCTCCCTTTTTCCACCCTCAGACTGTTTTTCTTATGTTTTTATTCTGAGCACTTCCTTCTACACTGTTCACCTCTCTCCCCTTCAGTGTCTTTCCCCCGGTAGCTCTCCGTTCCTGCATTCACCCAGCGCGCAGTACATGGAACTGACACGATGCTCACTGTTACGTTATTCATTCTGAACAGCCATCAAGCACGGCTAAAGATCCTGCGAGAGAAAAGAAAAATGATCTTGTGGCCTACAAAGACGGGGTAAAGTAGGGGCAGTCCTTACATGACATTCTCAGCTTCCCTTGCAGTGCAATGTTATAGATAATCACAGCCTTGCTGCAGAATCCTATTTCCTTTGATAACCCAGTTCCCGTTGATCAGCTCTTCAGGGAATCTTGATCCTAAACAACATCAAAAGCATTGATACTCTAGGGAGGAGAAGATGGTGAATAGAGAGTAACAGGAGAAAGCAGAACCACCAACAGGATGAGGAGAGTCAAGAAGAATACCCAGGTTAGAGGCCCAAGGAAGTACTGCAAAAGGGTCACTGCCCACTGGGAAACAAGAAGGAAAATCCTACAGGCTGCAGGGGAGAACAGAAATACACAGAATGCAGCATGTCTGACTCACACCATCAAAACAAGTAAAAAAGAGCAAGACTCTCCGGTTTTAACAGCAAGGAGCACTCAGACAGGAAGGCTGCATCTTTGTTGTCCAAACACACAACCCCCCTAAAGCTCACCCTTTCCTACATCCTAAATCTACAGCTCTGCGAAGTGTATTACAACTTGTGTCACTCGCCTGTTTCCAAACAACAGGCTTGGATGCTGCCCCAAAAAAGAAAACCAAATTCTACTACACAGCACTGCCTGTCACGGGGGGCTGAGAGCTTGGCGTTAGCTGGCTCGGGACAGCTTCGGTTCATGGGGCTCAGCAGCTTCACCTTGTCTGCAGAGCAGCAGTTCATGTCCAAAATACAAGCAGAGAGCATGTGGCCATTAAACCAGCTTGTAATTTTAGATACACTGGAATATTTTGTACTTGCAAGATGAAAAAAAAGACTCATCTGAGAACAGGTAAGGCAGACTCCAACGAAGCAGCATCCTCCAGTAAAACAACTGAGCCTGAGAAACTTGCTTTTTTGGATGCGCTGTGAAGGCTGGTCAGTCTTCAGACATGAGTCAAACGTACCTATGCGGCTTCCAATTCATTTATTTTTAACATCGTTATATAAAAATAGCTTTACTGAATGCATTTTTAAATGAACATTGCTAACAGAACTGCCAAGACAGTAGATCATAACTATTAAAACAGCTAAATGAAGCATGTCAAAGGTATTTGCACTGCTAATTTTTTAGTTAGCTCAGTAAGAAAATATTCTTTGGGCACCCTCAACTACCAGAGCTTAAATACTGTGGTCAACGCAGACATTCTTTTTGTATTGTGATTCTTCTACATAACATCGAAGAGCACAATGTGTTCTTTAAGAAGTTTTTTCTAAGTTCTGGTAACTATCATGGGGGGACATGAGAGGGAGTCGAAAGATCCAAATCAAGTTTCCAAGGGAAAGAGCAAAGGGAGTCTGCAGGACAAGGGACACACTGGGTCACACTGATGGACGCTGGAAAATGCTTACCTCACTAGAGGGAAACTGGGCTTTAAGCACTGAGTAGCCAGTAGTCATAATGGAGGCCAGAAGTATAAATGGATTGAAAAACGATTAGACAGTTTAAGGAAAAATGTTCCCAAGCTACTGAATTATACGGGCACAATCTGCAGCTCAGCACACTCCTGAAAACGCAGACTGCCGTAAGTTCAAAAGAAAGCCCGGGGGAAGTATCACTTCCTATTCATCTCATCTTTTTTCCCTAGGCATCTGTTACGGGATGCAGCGAATGAGAACCACCAGACATGACACCAGGCTAGATGGACTTCCACTCTGATACACCGTGACTCTGCTCACGGTAATCTACGTCCAAAAAGTCACTTTGCAAGGTGCACGCATTTCTCCCACATCAGGGTAATTAAGAACAGCCAAGCAATTCTCTTAATAGACAACTGCAACAGCTGCCCACTTGACTTTTGCAGGTAAACCAAGGCCAAGAAACAACAGGACTTAGAATTACCCTAAGTCAGCTGCAGAGCCACAATGAGCAGCAAAGAATCACTGGTTTCCACACTTGTGTTCAAACCACTAGATGGTGCTTCTAAAATAAAGCACTTCAGCATGCAGAACTCTAAAGCTATGTCTGCGGATGTGTAAGTTGCCTTCCTCTGGATTTTTATCAATATTGCTGATGAATGCGGTTCGATAGCTGCAGCCTCTGATCAGACAGCAGCAACAAGAATAATTAAGCGGGTAATTGAGGTCTCCCCAAATAAGAAAGATTCCTAAATTTTGTCTTTGAAAGTAGTAAGATGTTAATAAAAATATAGTACTCAATACCAGGTTTTGTTCACAAACAGCAGTGCCCAAAAGACTTTGATTACTGTACGGCACCAGTAAAAAGAAATTTTAGGCTACAAA
Source organism: Cygnus olor (assembly GCF_009769625.2). NCBI lineage: Eukaryota > Metazoa > Chordata > Aves > Anseriformes > Anatidae > Cygnus > Cygnus olor. The sequence continues at coordinate 68,543,578 of NC_049172.1, read as the reverse complement.
TGCAATTTACCTCTTCCTTCACTCTTCATTCAAGTAGTTTTCTTAAGACACTTTTCCCACGACTGAACTCACTCTAGTTCTCTCCTGTAAAGAGTAAACACTTCACTTTTAAGATGTGGAAATTATAGCTAAAATAAGATAGTGCTTTCTTCCTATCACTCTGTAAATTGATCCTTCCTTTTCCTTTCTCTCACCCCAAACTAGCCTCAATACTTGCTTGGCCATTCCAGTAGCTTCATCCTTTTTGATTTCTCACCATTTCAGTCATCAAAGCGCTACTTAAAATAATCCTTCCTCTTCCTACATCTCATTCTACTGACTCAATTTTAAAAGTGTTCTTCACAGTGTGTTAAGCACGTATTCGAGAGTAATTTTTACTATCTTCTGTTCCTCTAAAGTTCATACTTTGATTCATCATCTTCTGTATACAGCTTTTTCCTAAAAAAAAAATAAAATCCTATGAGCATTTTCCTCTTCTTTTCCAAAAAAATAAAAGATAAAAAAATCAGTCTTGGCTATTTTCTATTTATTTCCCATCCTTTAATGCTTTGAGTCAGCCCTGCCACAGAGCAACACTGACAACACTCCCAAGCAAGATTACATTGTTACATGCAGGTTTTAGTGTTCAGTTTTTACCTGCTTTTGAAAGATACATACATATATATAAACAAAAACAAACAAACAAAAACACTTATCCTTATGCAAGGTAGTGCAAAAGCTCCTAGAGGTCACTAGATTAATATTTTGCCATTGGCTCTCACTTTTCTACATTAGGGGATTACTCTTTATCCCCTAGGAACATTCTCTCTTTCTCTTACTTCCATGAAATCTTCCAAGATGCTCATTTACTAGCTCTTGTTTTAAAGCCTTGTTTTAAATTAGCATATCTATGTTTTATTCTAAATCCTTCAATAAATATTATGAAAAGCATTATTGCTACCTAGGGCTTACTTTCCCAAAACATAGCTTAGTAAGAAGACCCTTAAAAAGTTAAAGAAAGGTACTATGCACAGACACGAAAACGAGCTTTCTCCCAGTACCAGCCATTCCACGCATCCCTAAATGTTATTTCACTGAAACACGTTAACAGAAAGCGACAATCTCTTGTCCTGAAAATGCATCTGCTAATCCAGCTACAGAAAGCAACGATCAGCTTGAAGAAAACCCAAAGAAATTCAGATTCATAGATGTAATCACCAACTAATATTTTAAATAAAGAAAAATAAACATCCATTGAAGATGTTCCAGTCTTTTATGCTAAGCAGATTAAAAACATCTTTAAGTTGTGGTTAGAGAGATTATTATTTCCCACGTCAAATACTGAACAGTTCTTTCAAAATATCAATAAAATGGATCTCAATTCAAAACATCGACCCCGGTGAGCTCTTATCTGCTCCTTTTCCAAGCTATTCTTGGAACTTCAGCAGCAGCATTCATAGAAGTTATTCAGAATACTTTGGGCATCAAAAGCATTTCTGAACTGTACAAAACCAGTCAGTTCCCATACTTCTGTGGGATGCTCAGGTCTGCCCGGGAGCAGGCTCTGACCTAGCACCTGTGGAATGTTCCGACAGCAAAAGGTACAAGATAAGAAGCTCCCTCGAGTGACAGGAAATATTTCTGGTCTATCTCTGCATACGTACAAATGTTTTGGTTTAGAAGGAATCAACCTTTTTCTGCGCATGGTAGCAGAGCCAAAGAGGCAGTGGGATGCCTGCAGCGCCCTGAGGAGGTCAAACCATACAGCCGTCGTTCCACCAACGTGAAAGCACACAAAAATCTCAGTCACCATCGATGCAGCACAGGAGGCTGGAAACCGAGCCTCATCTCTCTGCTCTGCTTCTAATGCATCAGCTAAAACTCTGCCTCTTGCCAGCTGTGCAGACCTCATCACTGCCGTTTATTTCTCTCTCTGGGTACCTCCACCACCCTGCTTACTGATGTCCGGGTATGCCAGCACACCTGAAGAGCCAGGGCAGGGCCAGAAGGCAGAGCGCTGGCTGCGTAAGGACGTAGGAAAGCCGTGCTGCTCTCGTGACACGCTCCCAACATTAGTCAGGACTTTCCACTTCCCTACACCCACATTTTCTCTCACATCCTTGCCATGTTCAAACAGATGCAGCAGTTCTGAAGTAAATGTCTCTCCCTAGATGCAGGTCCCTGACTCTTACAGTAACTTGGCAATTATCCTGACGGCTTGGTAATTCAATCGTGTGGAGTAATACCTCTCTGTTCCATTTCTCAGTCTCAGCCATGTACAAATATGAGCATCTATTCAGGTGCCTGACCAGACTGCACTGTGAACCCACTGCTCTCCTGTTCCCTCCCAGTCCCATTCCCCTGCTGCCTTCACAATCAGCTCTGGATGCGATCAAAGCAGCAGCCAAACACCCCACACCTGCAAAAAAAGCTGCCATGCAGAAGTCCTGTTACACCGTACTAGTATCTGGAAAGCCTCAAAAGAAGCAGTCTCCATCATCAGTTCAATATTGCTACTGCCCATAAAACACACCTGGCACCTGCACGACCTAACAGAAGATTATAAGTAACATAAGTGGCAATAAGCCCCCACCAGAATAAAAATCCAAAAAGAAATCAACTTCAAAACAGATTATATTCCAAACCATTTCAGAACAGACTGTGGAACCCACCAACATTACTGGAAGGAATCCTAAGAATCCTTTGGTCAAATTGGACAGCAAGGAGAACAACCAGGAAAGCTACGCTCCCTATGTGTGAACGCCTTCAACTTACTTTCCACCAAAAACAAACAAACAACTGTGCAAACTTCTGTATATTTATCTCAACATTACCCGTAACAAGCCAATGCACAAATCAGAGCAAATGCTTGTTCCTGAAGGAACAGGTCGTCACGTTACTACGCTCTCCAGTGCCCCATTTTGAAGACGAGCACAGAAAGCGATGCAGCGAGCTTCTGAAACCAACCCGAGCTGTTTGCCAAGTCCCCCAGCTTTTCCTCCGTGGTTCCTTCGCCGCAGCCCGAACACGACGCTGCTGTCACAGCGCTGCCGGGAGGCTTTGAGAGGTCCGGTGCCACGCGACGGGTGTGCAAAGTTCCCGGCCCCGTTGATAAGCCCCACGGACAGACAAGCACGCACCGTTTGATGCGCCCTTTGAAATTGCATATTAATAAGTGGGGTTTATCAGAAAAAAAAAGAGATCAGATCTCTATTAGGAAGACAATTAGAGGGAAGGCTAATTGGTTTTGACAAAGAAAAGGTGACAAAAGCTGCATTGGCAATTTCTTCTGCTTCTTTTATTCATTACAAGTTCCACGCTTCTTTTTACTCGTTAGAAGTTCATTGATATGAAAGAAAGGACAAAGTTTACCGGGAACACAACTGAAGTTTGTTGGGCGCTCCCTGCATCCCCTCACTGCCCGCTCAGCTCCTCATTGCTCCTCACGGCGCTCCCAGCTCCTTCACCTCTAAATTACCTCCCTTTCGGCTCGTAGCAGCCACGCCAGACAAGCAGCCTTCTCCCACACACGCTGGCCGGGGTTCCGACCGCAGAAAAAAGGAAAACCTCAACTTTTCCCCTAAAGCCACGCTTCAACTTTCTGTCCGTGTGCGCCAGGCGCCCCCCACGCGGGCTGTGCCCTCCGGGGGCTGCAGGAGCCGGGCTCGGCTCCGCCGCCGAAGCCCGGCCGGCAGCAGGAGGGTGCCGGGGACGGGGAGGGGGGGAGACAGAGGGGGGCCAGGTGCTCGCGACAGCGCTGTCGCGATAGCGGCGCGACAGCAGGAGGCTGTGTGCTGCCTCAGGCGCGCGGCTCGGAGGAAGAGGAGGATGGAGAGGAGGAAGGAGAGGAGGGAGAGGAGGAAGAGGAGGAAGGAGAGGAAGGGCAGATGAGGAGGAAGGGCAGACAGCCCGAGGCGCCGCCGTGCTTTGTCATCCCGCCGCCCCCCGCAGCCCCCCGAGCCGCTCACCTTGGGTTTGTAGAGCCACTTTCGGAACCTGTTCATCATCACCGTCACCGCCCGGGGCTGCTCGGGGGGAGCTGGCCGGGAAGCTCCGGGACGCTCCGGGAGGCAGGGCTGTGCTGCTGCTGGCGGCTGTGGTGGCGGCGGTGGCCGCGGGCTGCCCTCAGCGCAGGGACCGCCCGGCGCCGCCGCCGGCTCCGCGCCTCACTGACAGCCCCCGCGGCCGCCCGCCCGGCAGCGGCGCCCCGACCCCGCTCTGCGCATGCGCGGGGGGCCGGCCCGCTCTCGCTCGCTCTCTCTCCCTCAGGCCCCGTCGCCAATCGCAAGGCGGCGGGAGGAGGGCTCGCCCCGCCCACTCCGCCGCTCATTTGCGTAATGGGAGATGAGGGGGGACTACATGTCCCGGCATGCCGCGCAGGGCTGCTGGGGGTGCGGTGGGATGCGCCGCTGCGCGGTGTGTGCTGGGACTTGTAGTCTCCTCGCCCCCAGATGGTGAACATCGCCGGTTCTGGACAACAAGCCTCTGCATCCGACAGGCAGCCCAACCTAAGTCCGTGCTGATTAATTTCTAGCCGCTCCTGACCGCAAAAATGGAGAAGTGGCGTACCGAGCTGCTCGGCAACGGCGGCAAACAATCGCCGCCATCTTTTCTCCCACTCCAGTAGTTCTTTGCCCCCGCCGCGCCCGTTGTGCAATACGAAAGCGACCGCGCGGGAGAACTACAACTCCCAGCAGCCCCCGCGGCCCTTAGCAACCGCGGCGGGTCGGGCCGGGCGGAGGGAGCGCGGGGCCGCCCCGGGAGCGGCGCCGAGCCAGGTACGGGGGAGGCAGCGCCGGGCCGAGGGGCCGCCCGCGCCCCGCCGGCACCTCAGGGCGCCCCGCGGCCTCCCCGGCGGCCGGGGAACTCCAAATCCAGACACGAAACAGAAGACCGAGAGGGGAACTGATCGGCCCGTGTCATATCGTGACGAGACTGTCGGGATTTGCTCCCGGTTTTCTTTCGCTGCTGGGGTTTGGGTCGAGTATCATCAAGCCTCGGTGTCTTTTGGCTCAGCTGGCTGGGGAGAGAGTGTAAAGCTTCCTTGCTGAAGGGTTTGGGCAGCGATTCCCTGGTCATAAAGTTCCGCAAGGTATTGAGTGGCAAAAATACGGTGTGAAATAAAACGCTTGTAGTGGACAAAATGGTTAAATGTGTGAAAATTAAAAAAGAGTAGGAGATCTTTAGCAGGTCAGCAGGGATGTTCTCCATCCGAGGCTTTGCTGCCTTGAAGGAAAGAGGAAAGAGGAGCAGTGCCCAGGCTCTGCCTCGCTCAGAGGGCAGGCGGTGGTGTGGCAGGGTTGGACGTGGTGCTTAGGGACATGGTTTGGTGCGTGACAGTGGTGGTAGGGCGATGGTTGGACCAGATCATCTTGGAGGGCTTTTCCAACCTTAATGATTCTGTGATTCTAAATTCCAGCATAAATGAGACCAGCAGGATGTGACCCTGGAGACAACTGCACCCTGTATTCGGTGGCTCTCTTTCTAGCACACGTGAGGAGAACACCTATGCCATTCTGAGCCGCTTGAGCTGAGTGAATTTTGCAGGGAGACTGAGTTCAGACCCCCCCAAAGCACTGCTTTCATCAGGGGAAATGTGATCTCAGACTTTCTAGGCTAGGAATGCAGGAACGAATGCGAAACTTGAAGGCCTCTCTCATGCCATTGAAACAAGTCCTTACAATTGTGGTTGGTCTTACCATATGTAATTGCTTTCAAACTATCTCCAAGCTCTGCCATAAAATAAGGCTAAGTCAGGTTCTTAATTCCTTTAACTGAAATTCTACATCTGGTAATGGAAGAAGCTGTATACCATTTTGTGTGCAATGATTCTGTATCATTTTTATACACAGGAATTAGTATTTTCTCCTAAATAACTGTATGGCAATAAGGGTGCACTCCATAACACAATGCATTTTATTTTTGGTGCATATGTTTTAAAATAATGTTGATGATTTTAAAATAATCAACAAAAATAAAATAAAAAAGCAGCAGTTTGTTTAAACACAGTCACAGGCGAAGAACCCCTGTATGTCCCGAGTTCTCAAGGTGTGTATGTCCTAGTTTTCATATTCCATTTTTTTTCTTTAATGACTTTTTTTTTTTGGTGGGGAGGGAGAAGAGGGAATGTTGGCATGTACAGAGCACAGGAACTCAAACTGATTTCTGCTGTGCCAGAAGAAAAAATATTTGTCACAGGGAGTGCTGTTGGAGCCTGAATTATGATTCAGTCTGAATGAGTACAGAGGTATTTTTCTCGCCCTTATCCGAAATTCCTTGTGAGTGTAAGAACCTTGGCAGGTACAGAGAAACAGATCATGTTCCGCAGAGGAGGGGAGAAATGGTGATTCCCCCGATGACAGAGACCCTGTAGCACCTCTTCTTTGCTTGTTCTCACTTGTCATGGTCCAGCCCTGTCTTGCTGGTCTTTTTTTTTTTATTTGGACATTTTATCTTCATCATACTAGGTCACTAAATATCTATATTGCACAAAACACCTTTTTTAAGCATCTTGTCATTAGTAATTAAAAGAGTTTTTTAGGCAATTATAATTACATTTGATAGTGCTGAAAGGCAGGGTATAAAAACACTGTATCGGAAAATGTTACAACATCCTTTTACAACAAGAAATGAATTATCTTTACCACAGTAGGAATGAATCATCTTGATCAAGCTTTCTTTTCCAACAGCAGAATATAATGGTATATAAAATGGAAGAACAATTTTCAGAAATATTTTTTTCACCATGTAAAATGACTTCTGTGCTCATTTTTTTCCCCATTGCTAAACCGGATTCCTGACTTTCAGCCCTGCTCATTACTGTCATTGGTCTTTAATACTCAGCAACATGCCCGTGTGTGTAAACAAATGAATTACAGTTCCTGTCATGTGAAGATTAAAGCGTAGGTAGCCAGAACTGTGGACTCACACGTATGATTAAGACATCATTAGAGCTGGATATAATCCCTCCATTTCACAAACAAAGCATCAAGCATTAAATGTGCCCAGCTGCTGTGCCCTGGAAAACTTTGGCAGTGGCCTAGGCTACCGATGTGCTGTGATCGCTGCCTGCTGACCAACGCTGTCTCATTGCTTCCTTATATTCCTCATCTCTCTGCTCCTGTTCTTTTTTTTTTCCCTTTCTTTCGTTCTTTCTTGAAAAATAGACCGCTAGTAATAACACATAATAAGGTTTAAGACTAAAATTCTGTATTCACTTGCATCTCACTGGGAGGATCAATGTATTAAGTAGGACCTGTATAGCACACATACAAAAATTAATGCTTTTCTCTAGTGTTATCTTTAATTAAATTTTGTCAAATAACCTGATACAGAAATCATTTAAAGTATTGCCCTAATGATCTTATGAGATATTTGCAGAATAAGAAGTATATAATTATGTCTTGTATTTTATTGATGTTTCTGTTGTTTCTAGTGTTCTCATTTCTGCTGCTCTGAATAACCATGGTTTTGAAAGCTTGACCTAAATGTTCTCTTGTACATTACTGCAGTGTAGCTTCTCTATGAGCCTATCAACATACATTATGCTACAACTGAAGCAGGCATGAAAAATTAATGATTTACTATATTTATAGGATTCTCCATGGTGAAGATGGTCAGCCATGGAAAACATATTGCAATAATAGTCCAACAGCTTAACAAATTTAACCCAGAAAATCAGAGCGTGGAGGATTTCTTGAATGAATCGGCTAAGATGTTGCAGGTATATTCAGTTTCAGTTCATCTTATGTTGCTTACAGTGTTTTAGTAGATGATTTTAAATATGAAGATATCTATTTTCTAACATGCTGTTGTAACTTTCATAGATTTATCTTACAGTGCCAACATTTTTGATTCAGGAGTAAGTCCAAGTTTCTTGTGGTTATCACCAGAAAACAAGGAAGCAAAGATCAGAGGGGCTGCATAGCTGCTTGAGTAGCAACAAAAGATGGGGGAAGCAGCAACCTACTAAAATGGATCTGACGGTGACAGGGAAAGTTTCTCCCCCCCTTCTAAGCTGTTTTGTACTTTTCTTTCTTTCATCTTTTCTCCTTCTAAATGAAAGTTCTTGCCAGCACCACCTGTTTGTATACACAAATGCAGTTCAGAAGCTGACTCACAGGATCAGGTATTCTTGCTTTGAGCACATGACTGTCAGAACAGTGGGATGGAACACAAGTGGCAGTAAATTAACCACCTGCTTTTAATCTAATACTGCAAGTAACCAGAACAAGATTCAACAGTGTGTAGCTATACCAGCTGAAGCAGTTCCCATGCTTTCCTCACCATGTTCATTCGTCTTTTCCCATCTCTTTGTCCTTAGTGCACCCCTGACTTCTGCTGATGCAGCTGGTGGATTGGCTCAGCTGTAGGAAATCACTAAGAAAAGACAGTAATATTGTTTAGGCTGCTGTTGTTTGTGCATGCTGTGTATTATCAAACTACATTGTCAGAGCCCTAATTCCACGTTGCCACATTGTCGCTCAAGTACTCATTGCCACTTCTGACAATAAGGTCTAAAATACTGCTACTCCGATTAGTTAGTCTTTTATGTTTATTTTGCATAAACATAACTGCTCACAAGAATGTAAAACTTCAGAGGTCTGATATGGACGTCACAGGCTGAGGCAGTGATGCACATTCCTTGGGTATTTACTTTCTTAAACAATTTCTACTCAGGCCCCTAGTTTCTGCCACTGCCTTCCTGCCTTGTAGTGCTGGCGTAACTCTTTATGCATTCATATGCTGAATTACATCAGGGAACTGGTCCAGTTTCAAAATAATCATTTTTGACTGGGCAAAGACTGGGTGAATTCAGCTACCACTGCTGCCAAAATAAATTCCTATTAATATTCAGATCACTGCTCTTCTCAGCCCAGGAAAGGTGATACAAAGACAAAAGAAATAGTAGCTCCATTAGAGAAACATGGATCTTAAGATTCTTAACAAACTCTTTCAAAGGGGAAAGAACACCAAGGATAGCTGATGCCAAAGATAAGGCAAAAATCTTTCTCTGGGACATTTTATATCATTCTGTTTCACTTCACTTACTACATAACAATTTTGCTGCATATTTATCTGAGAAAATTAAAAGTGAGATCTATTTTTATACAAAATTAAGCTTTCATGCAATGTTTTAGTACCAAACGTGTGATTATAATTCCTCATGGAAAATTCATTTCACTTATTTCTTTTCAATTTCAGAATAGATTTGTGGTCCCAGAAATACTGCAGCATTTTTGTACACATGATCTCCTGGCTTGGCCACTTACCAATTAGCCAGTATTAACTGACTCGGTATTAACTGATTCCTGCAGAAACTTTCTCCAGTTAGAATCCTGATTAAGGCCATCACTTTAAACCCCACTCAGTCCAAGCTTGTATCTCTTGTGCTAGCAGCATGACAAATAGCAAACCTAATATTGTGGACTGCTGACTAGACAAAAATGAGGAGAATCAGATTGCAAGAGCACAAATCCATATGATTGCAAGACACAGCTCTATTTATATTTAGTTAGTTAGATATGCAGTAAATCAGACTTGACTTTTCTACAACTTACTATCTTCTATTTTGTTAGACTTTTCTATTTGGTAAGAAGTAATTCTGAAGTTACGGGAAAGAAGTTGCAAGAGAGTGTTGAAGTTTTGTTTTAATATCTTTGAAATTAAACTGACAATCAACAACAATGAGGAAATGATACAGAAAGAGGCTGGATTTTAGACTTAATTTAGAATTCTTATTTACGTACACAGTGAATGTGGATATGTTATAAAAGGAAATTGGATTTAATCCTAAGGGAGTGAGTCCTGAAGACATAATCTGTCTTGACTAAAATATCCCTGTCAACAATCCACCAGGAGTATAAAACTATTCTTGTGGGAATCTTTAGAAATTAAAGCATTAAAAATGTGTGGCAAACTGAGGTGCAGGAAAAGAAATGAAAATGGCAAAGTGGGCAAGCAAATATATGTTAAAATGAAGGACTTGAAAAGGACATGAAAAAAAGAAAGAGGCATAAAATCCAAAGGGTCAAAGCTGTAGGTTAAAAATGTACCAACCACTGAGAATAACTTGCTTTAAGTGAAAATTAACTGGCAGAATTCCATATTAGACCTTTTATTTTATTAGTAAAGAAGGAATAGGTCCATGCTGAACATTCTGCTCAAAATCCAGCACAACGTATCTGTTGGTTTCACTGTGCTGCTGCAAAAGTGACACAACCCAGAGGTTTGCATAATAACTTCTCAGCAAGATTTTCTTTGTAATCTTTAGTTGCTCTAATTTTACTTTCACATAAGGTTAGATAAGTAATAAAATAAAAACCCAAAAAGCACGATTGTGTTAAATAATATAGTATATTATGCTCTTCCATTAAAATGGTGTAGACAGCTTTCCATGAATTATCAGTTCCTTGCATCAGACCAGGCGAGCTCTTGTCTTGTTCCTCTTGAATGCCACAGGAGGGCATCGAGTGACGTCAACAGGAACAGAAGCAACCCCTTGAATATTATTGTTTCTTAATTCATCTTTATAATTTTTTTAAGTATCATTACATAATCATTACATTATTCCCTCTCGTTGTAGGAAATCTTGTCTCAAGCTTTGAGAGAGAAAGCTATTTGAAAAACATTTGGGTGTACTATCTGCTTCCAGGTATATTCCAGAGTGACTGCCCAAAGTCTGTATTAGTCTGTACATATGTTGGTGTAAATGAGATAAGTAGATGACCATTTTTATTTGCAGAGGAATTAGATAAAGCTATCTAGAGTTAAGCTTTAAGTTTTTTGCCTTTATATCATCCGTTTACCATCATGGTGGCCACACATCGAATCCCAGTGTACTGCTTTGAAAAAGCACCCATCTTTCCTTGTATTTTTGTGATTGAAGCAGATGAAGCAGATAGCATATCCAATAACTGTTGGGATGCATTTTTCTTTTTCTCTTACTGCACTTTGCAACCACTTGCTATTTCAAGATACAAATAGGGAATCAGAAAATTAGTACCAAAGGAGTAGAAATTGAATTTTAAAGAACAGAGGTGAGCATTACTTTGACAGTAGTTCAGATCTGTCCGAGCCACTGTATATATAAAGATAGAATCTTCTTGTGGTGTGATGGAAATGTATAAATAGACTGCCCAAGTGTCAAGTAGTTAGTAATGTTTAGTGTAGCTATAACTAGCTCAAGACTGGGTCTTTCAAGTGACACACACTCAGAATTACCATGTTAATGGCATCGTGGCCTGCATCAGAAACAGCATGGCCAGCAGGACTAGGGAAGGGATTTTCCCCTTGTATGCAACACTGGTGAGACTGCATCTCAAATATTGTTAAATGTTAAAATGAAGGGCTTTACAAAGATATTGCTTTCAGTTTGGGACCCCTCACTACAAGAAGGATATTGAGTTGCTCAAGCATGTGCAGAGAAGAGCAACGAAGCTGGTGAAGGGTCTAGAAAACAAGACTTCTGAAAAGTGAGGAAATTGGGGTTGTTTGGTCTGGAGAAGAGGAGTCTGAGGGGACACCTCATTGCTCTCTGCAACTGCCTGGAAGGGACCTCTCGTATCAGAAGACAGATGAAGGTCTTTTAAAATATCTACTGCTCAGCTGAATATTTGGTTTCAGCTCCAACAGAAAGCTAGATTCAGCACATTGAGGCCCTCCATTCTTTCTTCATTTATTGTTTAGGCATTTCGGTCACGATTCAGCAAAACACTCAAACACACACTTAAGTACTTTTTTTATTTATTATTGCAATTTATGGTGCTTTTAATTCATATCTGAACATGTTTGAGATAATCCTCATTTTATAGATCAGAAAAGCAAGTTGTCAAGAGAGAAGATAATCTCTATGTGGCTACTCAGGAAGCAAGAGAGAAAACTACATTCCAGTGTCATTTCCTATTTTCCAACTCCTAGCTCATGCTTCTATATACAAATGTCACTGGTGAATCTCACTGATTATTAGCCTTCTGTTGTTAGAGAAATACAAATGAAATATGGTAAGCATTTTTATTTCTTGAATAGTGGGAGATAAATCAACACGGTTTCCTCTAATTAGAATGTTATGATCAAAATTAGTCTAGAAGCAATTCTGTGTTAATCTCCATATATTTTATTTCTGCAACATGTTAATTTTACATCATGAAAAGAATTTCTGTTCATTGTTCCCAATGAATGATCAGACTTGATTTTCTTCCAGGAAAGAAACTATGCTTTGACTTGTAATTTGGCTATTTACAGTCCTCATGCTTATTGTGTTGTACGTTATAACATTTACAACATAATATTGAACTTGTTTTCACTGGGAATATTTTCAATGGGAACATGGGTTCATTAGTAATATGCTGTGTGATTCCTAGTCGCAACAAGCAAGCCTTCACCTTCAATCTTGAAGAATCATGTTATGCCCTTCAAAGCTCATAAAAACAAATAGTAAATGCAAATAAATGCTCTTGTTTCAGTGTTGCGACCTTGTTGGTATTTAACGGAGTTCAGTATGAATTATCCCAAATAGCACATTAACTTAAAATAATTCTTTAAATCTTAGTTCTTTAAATTATGGGTATTCATATTGAAAACATCAAACATCTCTATTTCTATTGTTCTTCATTTGAATGCCAACACTACTTCTCCTTGTTTATCTTCCTAAATGCTTTTTAATATTCTTCTCATCAGATTGATGTCCTCCAGATAATGTCTTTGTTCTTGTTTACTAAAGCCCCCTTTTTTTAGTGTCTTCAATTAAATCTATTAAAATGATTGACATCATAGTGATTCTTCATCTGGTGTATTGTACGTAAGTAATAAAGTACATCATTTCATCAGACCGTTTATAAAAATGGACTGCATCTCTTCATTTTGAAGAAAAACAATACATTTTGTACAAATCTGAAGCATCCCAGACAGTTTTTCTTTGGAGTGACTATTAGAATCAAGCTTTTGCTATGATAACAACAGATAGATTTTAATACAGAAGTTATCATGCAATATTTGTGCCTTTCTCTATGTAAATAACTCACTTTATTTTCAGTGGAATTATTTGCTTCAGTTAGAGTTTCAGGATCAGACCAATCACGTTGAGCTTTATAAACTCCATCTACTGAAAAGCTTAATTCTGTAAAATCAGAATTGCCACCCCAAATTCACTGTTTTATTCATTTTTCTCTCTCATTGATAGCAAGAGAAACCTGCTTTTGAGCTTTCTGTTTTGCAAGAACATGGTGTAATTTGGCATAACTCTTCATAGTTCTCATTTGTGTTGCTTCAGCTGTATGTCTCACACATGCCCACTCGATTGTGAGTAAAATCCCCAAATATCAAATGTCATAGATTTAGTTTTAAATATGAAAATCATTTAATGCAAGATTATTTTGATGTATGTGGTTAAAAAAAAATCCTACTAAATTATACGAGTCTAATTTGTACTATTGGTTACTGATATAAATGTAAATTATGATCTTTCTAAGAAAAGGATGGAATCTGATTTTTCCACAACATCCTGCTCATATGATTTAATAATAAGTACAAAGGAAAATAACCTTAACTGTACCTCTTCAAGATGGTCAGCATTATCACATGAAGATGAAAATACGAGCCAGTGAATGCAACATAGACTGTAAATAGTAGAAGCAGTGCATTCTCGTGTTTATATCCTAAGATCCCAGGGCTTTTTTCCCTGTTGAAATTACTGGAAGCAAAGAGGACTGAGTTCTGGTGACTGATCCAAAACCCAGTGAAGTCAGTAGGGATGTTCTCTTTCATTTCCATGGCATTTTGATTAGACCCCTGGAGAGGACTAGCACTGATAGCTGAAGTGCTATGAATTAATCAGACTGCATCTGCAAAATGTGCGTAGAAGTCGACAAGTTCAGTACATGCTATTACTCACAGTTCTCTTGGGAGGTGAAAGGTATTTATCTTTTCATCAAATACTAGCTTCTTACCTTAAATGTTTGTTTGTTCACCTTAAACTAAATCCTTATCCGGAGGAGTCTCAAGCAGGGCATGGCTGATGTTCATTTCCTTCCTTCCCTCTAGAAACAAGAACTTTTCTGTCTCTTCTTGCCCATCCTTCTCTGACCTCCCTTAAACAGGTCCCACTGTCACCATGCTTATCATGCACCCCCGGTGGCAAGGCTTGCTTTTTCCAGATGCTTTTCCATTTAATTCATGCTATTGCTTGTACTCACACATGTTGAAAGTTGTGTGTTTACAAATCCTGTGCTTAAGTTTTCTTACACAGTCTCCTCTATTCTTGAAGGAATTTGACTGGTTTCCAGCCACGGTGAGGGAGCAGGAAGCAGGGAAAATACACCCAGAGAAGCAGAGTGAGGGCACTAGGGATCTCTCAGAAAGCAGAGATAATGCTAATCAGCACATATTCAGACTAGGGTAGGTCAATCTCATGCATCTTTTTTGCAGACAGGATCCTTCTTTTACAATTTAATCACTTGGGAATCAAGAAAAGCTGAAATTCAATGTCATAAAGAGAATATCGTAAGATATTTTTATGGTGTGACATCGCAAAACACCTATAACAATATTTTGCTTACATACAGTGCAGCCATTGCTCAACACAGTAATATATAGGCTTCCGAACATTAAAAATACAGAACCATCCAGTATTCATCTACTATGAACTTACTATGCTTTAAACACAAAACAAAAAATAAAAAGCTGTAACATTAGAGATAGAGAGGTTGTTTCTGGAGGCATATTTTTCAAGATTTATTGTCCTTGATAAATTTCAATAGCTGGTGCAACAAAAGATGATGGCTGCATGTAACTTTCACCTGTAAATTATTTGGCCCTTCTCATGCTGAAAGACTCATGCAAGGTGCTTGCAAACATAACCACCTGTTAGTTGTTTCAGAGAAATGAGGTGAAGTGAAATTCAGAAGGTAGGAATATGGTCTGATGGACAGCACAAAGACTCACAAATTAGCATTTATAAATTCTTTTCTCATTGCCACCAATGACTTAGGGTGTTATCTGGGGAAAATTTCTTCCCACCTCTGCCCTGTAGTTCCCACTTTTACAAAATAGTATTACCCAAAAGGAATTTCTTTAAGCACAATTAATATTTGTGACATGTTTTGAGAATCTCATCCAAAAGCTGCTGTAACTTTACAATCTGTCATCATATTGTAGTAACTGTTTCTGGGTCATTTGACCCACTTCTGAAATCCATCCCACTGACATACAATGCAACATAAGAAGTCACAGAGAAAGAATGAACTTATGAATTACTGGACTCAGGGGACAGCCTCAGAATACTACCAGAATAAATAACCACAAATATTTGATAATTATTTCTCTCGTCTTGGATGTAGCACTTTCCATAGCAGAGACTATGAACTTTTTAAAGCATTAGGTCAGTTTTTGATTTAATAGATTATCAGGCCTACTTAACCAGAAACTGGCTTACCTTTGAGATTTCGTATCCAAGTCTTGATCCTGCCCAGTCTTGTTTAGTTTATTATGAATGTGGATGAGATCACTTCCTCAGATGACACAGAAACAGAACACTTAGTACCTTCTGTAGTTAAAAAAAGATTCAGTTTATGATATTGTGTGATAAGAGGAAAGGACTCTTTTGGGCATGTGGTCCACAGAATTACCGGTCAGTATTAATGTTCTGGGGCATAGCTGTCCCCAGGCTGCACCTCCTGCTTACTTCAAGGCCATGCAGTGGTTATGTACTTTCTTTGCCCCTGGCTGTGACAAGGGTAAGCACATATTTCTGTGTTTGTCTTACCAACTAGCTTCTGACCGACTTGTTAAATCAGAACAGCAAAAGTAGAGTAAACGTAAATAAGCAATTGCTCTTTTCTGTGTAGTCTGAACTGTGCAGGAGGTATGCCTTGGGTACTGGTGTCTTCCCATTGCCATCTGGTTGGCTACTTCTGTTCCTGTCTCAAAAGTACACTTGAAAAGCACTGGTTTGTTGGAGGACTTTGTACACATAGGATACTTGGGAGGTGAATGCAAGGATTCTGATCAAATAAATATCTTAAGAACTATTTATATTCTAGCCTTCTAGAGGAGGTAGTTGTAAGAGGTTTCGGGGGCATATTTCCAGCAAGCTTGTCTAATTTTAATATGAACTTCTATTTACCATCAGAGCTACTGTTATTTGCAGATTGATCTGCTTGTGAACAAAATCATCTGTTCAAGGGGACCCACCATTTTAGATTCAAAATGCCACAGTCTTACTTTTGTTTGAACTATTTCTCTGTTTTTGCATTTCAGGTGTTTGTGTTTGCTTTTGCCTTTTGCGGTGAATTCTCAGATACCTCATGTCAAATTTGGGGTATATATTTAAATATTTAGTGGGTGGTTAGATTTCTGGATTTTCTCTGTCTGCCTTCATTCATGAAAGATCTTCCTTAAATCCAGAAAAGGTATATTTGGAATGGAGGGTATCCTTCACAAGAATTCTCAATGCTTAGCAAGATGGAGTTGATGCTTCCCATCAATTTTTTATATATATATATATATATTTTTTTTTTTTTCAGATATGTTTGGTCTCTTTGCTCTTCCATTTGTGTCCTTCCTCCATCCAAACCCTCCTGTATCTCCCATTTTCTTCTACCTTCCTTTTCACTCCTTTCTCTCTACTCCCTTTTTGCCATCTCACTAATGTTGGCTCTGTTTTCCCAGTTGCATTCCCCTTTATCTTTCTGCTATCTCAACCAAAGCCTATTAGTTCTTCTTTCTCTGGAGCCCTAATGAAGAATGAAGGTGATATCCTGCTTACTTGCATTCAGTCTCTAGATGCCCAACAGACTTTGTAAAGCTTCAGTGTCTCTATGTAATGTATAGTTTGGCTATACTGTTTCTTGTTTCTTCTTACCCAACGTACATGGGTCACAGAATATATCCAAAGTCATACCTGATACTTCAGTTGTAGAAGTAAAGTTTTGTATATCATTTTAACTATTACTAGTTTTAAAGACCTAAAACCCACAAAAACTGAGTTTGATTCTGTTTCTGGATGTGTACTATTAGCAATGTTGTCTATTACAGTTCTGTTAGAGTCAGATATATTAGTGGTAATTTCAGTGGCAGTAAAGAAATTACAAAGGACGTGTGTTAGTGTAATTTTGCCTGCATATACGTGTGCCCGTGAGTATATATACATACATATTTGTAGACAATTATACAGAGGCAACAGTGTGCATGTAAAAAGGAATGAAACTTGGCTTTGGAGCAGGACTAGTAAAAAAGTACTTGCTCTGAAAGACAAGCTAAGTAAAAACACTTGAAACTCTTCTATGTTATTTTCTACATTTAAAAACTGGAACTGTAATTTTAAAGTTTTGCCATGTATTTGCCCTGTCTCAAAGCCCTACATAGTGTCATGCATCAGAAGACTCACATACTTTCTTCTAGCAGCCCCTAATAATACTGAATACTAATAATACTTAATAGAATTGTATTACATTAGACAAAGTGATTATGATGCTAGTGGCGATAGCCTACTAGGCATGGTTGATCTTTGGTCATTGCAGGTCAGTTGTTCCCACATCTCAGATCAGTGGGAAAGATCATATATTGAATGTGAACTATCTTTTCAGAAGATGACTTAGCTTTTTTCTTGGCTAACTTCTTAAGTCAGAGAATCATTATTGTCTGCCATTTTGTCTGTTGTCATTAACTGCTGACTTTCACATATTAGGGCCTTTTAACTAAATTCACATGTCCGCAGATCAGCTGGAAGTTTAGTACTGGGGGAGGTTGCATTTTACTAAATAAGGACCATTAATTTGTTACAACTTCCATGTTTTGGTAGTGTTAGAATGTCAGCCCTACAAAGGCACTGCTGTGTAGTGTTTGTGGTTTTTGATTGCCTTAAAATGATTGTACTTCTTTGTGTACACAACTAACATTTTCTTTCCAAAATGTATTAATCATTATTAATTTTGTATCTCTATAGACTCTTAATGTGACTGAAGAAAAATTTGTATTGGAAACTCTAGCTGGATGCATAGAATATAAATCCTTGTTGGATGTAGTAGTCAATGCCTTTTTTGTTCGGGATGGGAAATACTGTCTGATTTCTGAGCGTAATCTCTATGTAGGTAAGTTTTCTTTAAAACAGCAAATGTGTTTAACACAAAACTTTAAAAATATGTTATTAGTGCAGGTCTTATTATCATTGTGCCTAGTGCAGCATGAAATACAGGACCTTTTCCCATGGCCGTATGATCTAAAGCCTAAATCCTGAGGTTGTTATTTAGTCTGGATTCTCACAGGTGTTAGCTGAATATTTACCTAAGAATGTTCTGCAGAATATGCCAGAAGATTAAGCTAATTGTAACATGCAGGTGGAAAATGACATCGCTGACTACAAGAAATATCTTGAAAGCTCAACTATCACTTTAAAAAATATTATTCAGTGTTTTCCCTTTATTGCCTTCTAATCTAATACCTCTGCCATTCAGATGTGAAACTGTATAACAAAGCTTTGTTTGTTGAAGAAAACAGCATGTCTCACAGAAGGAGATACGTTGCTTCTATCCATACATGGACTTCTTCATTAGTGGCCATCACAATAACATTAAATAGATTTATGTCTTGTCTCTGTGAGATAAGTCAATTATCTTCCTTTTGTTAGTGACTTGGTTAAAATCAGTTACAATACTACTACATCTGATAGTATGAGCTAGTTAATCAGACTAGTTACTATCATTGATGTTATAGGCATTAAGAAATGATGTCAGGCGTTAAGAAATACATTAAAAAGTCATCTTTAAATCTTTTTGTGCTATGAACTTAATATAACTGAGGTTGAGTTATAAAGTCCGTAAAGAAATTGGAATCACGAATTGCACTGGCATTTTTTCTCTGAGTCTTACATGTTCTGAAGTTTTGTAGGTACTTTGTAAAGTCCAGTCGGTTTAATTCAAAGTGGTTGAAAATACTAAAAATGTAATTAATATACACACATCTACGTTTTATGTTCTAAAAGCTATTGCATTTTAACTGTAATTCTGGTTGCTAATGCCACAGTCCCAGGAAAAGCATAGAAATCTAAATCAAATAACAAATTAAATGGAACCTAAACTGTCAGATGAAATTAATGGTATATTGAGTTGATTCTAAATGATAATGCTTCATTGTCTCCATTTCTGCAAAGCCATGTTTTTCAGTGTCTGGGGCACATATATTACAACTTTAAGCTGAGTGTTGCTGTAATTGGATTGTCAGGACTGGTCCACACGAAACCTCCATTAATCATGGGCAAAGGGGAGACTCCGGAAGATTTTTCTTTATCAACAAGTTGAGAGTCTAAGGTCATTGGCTTAGATTTTTTTAAGCTGCTTGTGATTCCCTTTACCAAGCTGCATTGACACTTAAATGATCAAAGCTGCTTATAAAGACTGTTGCTATGTGTGAGCAGATTTGAATTTAATAAAGCTTGTAGGAGATAAATGTGTACTCTACTAAGACTGCTTAAATATGTTGCTATGCTAAAGCACACGACTGAAGTCTAATGATACACTGAGTTGGTTGCAGCATATTGGTCAGGAATTACTGATTTCTTCATTACTATTTGGTGGCAGCTAAAGTACTGCAATGCGAGTGAAGTCTGATCCAAGTGAATAAGGTCAAATAAAAGCGGATACAGGAACTCATGAACTTTACAGGTCCATTAAAATCTGAAAACACTGACTCTTCCCGTATCAAATTGCATACATGCCAGAAGGGGACGCGAAAATCAGATTGGGACTTCCCAGAGAATTCCACAGTTTTAAAGTTTGGTTTTATTATAATTCAGAATAAAAACAAAAATTACAACATTTACTGCAAAATGGTCACTTGAAAAAAAAAGTAAATGAAATACTAGAGATATGATATTTTATGTTTGAAATTTTTGTTTTATATAATTAACTCTAATTTTGTAACAGAATAATAAGAGCTATCCTCTCTAACAATATTAAAAACAGAATACGTCAAAAAATCCAATATCAAAACTGTTTTTTATGTCATCTCTTTACATTAAGTTTTGCCAGAATAAGCTTGCTTACACTGAAAATTTTGGTTACATCAAAAGAGAGCTATATTCAACAATGTAATTCTTTCAGAAACTTTTCAGTTGTCTGTCAGGAGCCTTTTGACTCCTATTTTTCCTGCCTTATTGCCAGATTAACACTGAATTTCGCTGATGGAGTATGCAGATACTTGGTGTATAAGATGGTACTACTACCGAAAGAAATGGGCTGCCTGTGTCTTCATCACTGGCCACTCATTCTCACCCGCATGAGTTAGAACAAGTGTTCAGCAGCCATCCAGTGAACTGATCAAGAAATTGCTTCAGTAAAATTCACAGCCTGAGTTAACTTGGCTTTGTGGGTGACTGTACTTGCCCAAGAGAAGAAACACCAGGAAGTAAAAGGGGGAATGGGAACAAGCATTCAGGGGTTGACAGAGCTGCTTGTTTTAGTGGTGATGTTGGTAGAATGAAATGACTGCAGAATCACGGCAGGATTTTAGAGGATTCCAGAGTCTGCTCTGGTAGATCTCCCAGTTTTGCAAAAAGATATTTGCAGGCATCCAGAGGACCTCTGTGCATGACTTGGATAACTACACTTGTTTTACATTTTTGTGTAAGTGGACAGATCCTCAGCTGTTACAATTTCTGCATAAAATTCTACATGCATTACATAAAATGGTAGATTTTCACTCGCTTAGATCTAACTCAAGAAACACATAACATATTTATATGAACCACAGCGTAGTCAGAATGCTAGTAATGAACAGAGGGTTAATATTATGACTTCCTATTACAATTTCTCATTGTCAAGCACTATATTGCCCAGGTAGATAAGCAATACTGAAGACTGTTTAAAAATAAAGTAACAATCTAAATCCTAGAGCACGTTGACTATAAGGTATATATTTACTAGAATTTTCTACTGCATTTTAAATATATTTATCTTTTGATAGTTATTTGCTATTTGGCAACTTTTCAACTAGAAGAGCTTGGTCTTCAGCACTTCAGTAGAATTGTGAAATCTCTGGACACCGCAAAAATGCATAAGGTAATGATAGTACAATTTTTTTTTCAACAGTTAGTGTTTTCTTCATTGTGTTTGATTAATCAGATGAATTCTCAACTTTTAAGATCATTTAAATTGAGAAATTAGTGTTACTTTCAGTTTAAATTCAGAAATAAAATGGGAAATTATTATTTTCTTATCACAAAAATCTTGATTTTCTGTACTTATGCGGTGATTATCTCATATTCAGTCAAATATCAAGTTAAAATGTATTTTTTATCATCTGAGAAAGTAGAATAAATATGGATCTACAGTTCATGTGGTTTACTGTTGTCCCTCTAGCTTACATACTCACTCTTGGCTCTGCTTGCTTTTGTTCTTTGACTTCAGGCAGTAGAAGTTTTTGCTGTACACAATGAATCTGTTGAAACTTGTAGTTCTTGCCAATTTGTGTTCTTTTTTTTTCCCTAAACAACCCACTGCCGCTTTGCTTATCAAGCTTTTTGCCCTTCCATTGCTTTTTTTTCCATTCCAAAAAAGCACAGTTGCTTGTTTGGAGCTATACATGTAGCAGTTACCTCATTACAACATATACACAATTCCATTGCTGCCAAATAGAATCATGACAACAGACTTCTGCCTTTTCCTCTCTGGAGTCATCGGTTTGGATTTCTCTCCTCTACTTGTTTGCTAATTTTCATGAAACTTGTGGAAAAGTAAATATATTTTGCTTCTCTTTCAAAATGGTTGAAAGTGCTGATTATTTTTAAAGCTACATTTTAAAGTCAGGGAGAGGGATAAACTGACTGTGAATGCTTTCCCATAAGCCCTGTTTTCTTGGGAAAATAGGCTAAAAATTAAATTACTGGTGACATACATATGTAAGCTTTGATCATCTGGATGTTTCAAAGCATGTCCAAACACAATGTTTGAATAACAAGTGTATAGGCTTCTATATAAATGTGAGATTCAAGGGATAGGCAAATTCTAGTAATTAATATTCAAAAGGCTATGGTTTATCCTTATTCTGATTACACTGAATGTTCATGTGGATGCCTGTGTCTTTTTCATAAGTACAGTTGCTTTGTAATACATAGAGAGAAGGAAGGTTAGGTTGTCTGCCTAATGCTTTTAGGAACACTCAACCCTCTGGTCACTTTGTTTTGATGGGCTTACCATGGAATGTTTTTTATTAATTCCATTGAGAGGAAATATATATATATATTTCATTAACTGCTAGAAAAAACAGAGAAGTGCCTAGAAGAATTATCATAATCTGACAGACAGACAAATCACTCTCTGTCTAAATGCTCTCCAGCCCCTTCTTTGGTAAACATCTTAGAAACAAGCCACTGGATTGGATGCATCTTGAGCTCATTCAGCCAGCAACACAGTCTTCCCACTTCATGACAGTTATCTCTTGTTGATTCCATTCACCTAGCTTTATATGGCTTACGTGTCAGTACCCTGACGTTTTACTTCAGACAATTTCTATCTCCTTGTCTGGAATAATTTTTCTCTGGTAGGGAAGTGCTGCATGTGTGATGATCTGCACCTGCTACTTTTTTTTTTCCTGTAGATATAATTTTGCTTACTTCAGTATCTTACCAGATCCTCATCACCACAGCATCTAGGTTTTCTTCTCTTGCATTACAAGAGGTCCTTTGTCTGCAAAGTAATGCTAGAGTATATTAATGCACCTGCAACAGAGGATTTAGAAGCAGCATTTGGTCCCCCAGCAACAGTGACAAAAACAGCAGAAGGCAGATTTGCAGCCTTAGCAACAGCCTGAAGTTGTCAGAAATTTGGGATTCTTCTTCAGGATGCTGACCTGTAGATATTGCCTGATGACTTTGTATCTGAGTTCGGTTGAGATGAAAAATAATTATTCATGTATATTTACTTAGAAAAGATTTACTTGGATTAAATGAGAAATGTTTCTGCACATTACAGGCTGACTGGAATTTTCTTAATTGTGCAGATAAATCTTACACAAATTAGTAGTCTTCATGAAATTAAAGGCACTGTTCTTATGAATGAGATCTACTTGTGTGAGTAGACCTTCTTACGGGTCTGCATGATGGAATCCATTTGAATCAAAGTCAGTGTTTCCCTATGATTGGTGTATGTTCAAATATTTTCATTTAGGCATATATCAAGGCAGAATAATAATGGTACCTCATTCATACATGTTCATCTGCTTGAACAGAAAATTATAAGCTTATTCTGTAACATTAAGAATACATGCAAGAATTCTTTGTGATTTTATACTGACAGAATCATTGGATAAAAACCAATTTTGTAACCTTAGCAGGATTGTTCTTCTAAGAACTTAGCTGTGCATGCTAGCTCAAGCCTATTTTCATGTTCTATTATTCATACATTTTATTCTTTTATTTCGGTGATAAAATTTAAGGGTTTGTATGTTAGAGAAAAGATGCTTGAAATAAAAAGTTGAAGTAAACGGGTTTATAATTTCATACTTGCCTTGTAAAAAATGCAAATAAGTAGCATATTCCCTCTAGCACTCAAGAACATGTTTCATTCTATTTCACATTCTGATTTATACCAACAGCAGTGAAGTCCTTATAAAGAATTTCTGAGATCTGCAAATGAAATTACCATATAAGAACCGGGTATTGTTATTGCTGTTATGATGAGGTAGGAATAGTAGGACAAGATCAGCCTCCTGGAGGATAAAAGGGCAAAATAAATCCAAGCTGGGTCAAACAGTGGCAGAAGTATCTGGGACCAGGCTAGGACACTTTTCTCCAGAGCTTCAAATCAGGATCCTCAAAATGGAATTTCTGATTACTATTTCTTGGTAGGAAAGCCTTCTAAAGAGTTTCTTGCCTTCCTTTTCATTTCCGTGTTGCAGTTAAAAGGTATAATCTTACAGGTCATTCAACTTCAAGTTGAAGAACAATAGTGAAAGAATCAACAGGTGAAGAGAAGAGTGAACAGGAACCTCTTTGATTGCCTTTGCTACTACAGCAAATATCTGTGGTTGCATACAGCCAAAATAATCTCATTCTCAGGTAGTGGCTGATCTGTATGGAGAACTTGAATCTACGGTTTCTTGCAGTTGATTCTTTAACTCAAGAATCAAAAGCTTATGTTGTGAATATAAAGATGACTTCACAGATGTAGAGATAATCCCAGAAGAAGAAACTTCCCATTGTTTCATTTCATTTTTAGAAATAATCTCGCTGATAAAAACATATAAGAGACTATTAGCAGGGCATGTTCAAATTCTCATAAGCAAGGCATTAATTTAGCCCACCTGTACAAATGCATTACAGAACAGTCAAGTTTTACACCCTTGTTCGATCTTACCACAGTCAGAGAAAGGTAAAATAGTAAAAATGGATACAATTTCTGCTGTAATTCCACCACTTTTCAGAGGAGAAATTAATCTGGCTTATCATGCTTTGTGAGTAGTGAAACTCTCGGGCTTGGAACATTAAAGACAGAGGACCAGTAAACGGAATAATGCTGTTACCAAAGTGACTGTCCAATGGCTTCTCTAAGGAGAAAGATACTGGTAATATCTGAACAGAAATCTGAGAACTTCAAGCTGTATTTTGCTGCTATAAAAGCACAGACTGATAATATGGGGGGTTGACACCTTGGTCATGTGTGGCCAAAGAGGAAACAGAAATATAAGGTATTTTTCCTAGTAATTCAGTTCACAAAACACAGAAGTTTCTACTGTTAAGAAATGAAATGTGCTATGGTTTCATGGGCCTGATTCTGCCCAGATTCGCCATCTGTGATGTGAATTATCAAAGCCAAGATTGTGGACTTGGGTCCAGACAGCCCAGGGTCAGAACCAATGTCTGGTAATCCCTGCATTACCACTGGCAATCCCTGCATTGCCTGGATAACCATTCCAGGGCAGCATTCCAAGTCTTCTTCCACATGATGCATTTTGAGCATATCCATATTATAGCATTTCTCTGGGGACTGTGACTAAAACACAGAACACTGTAATATACATCCCAATAACTGTCTGATTACACAGTTAACCACTCTGTAGCTCATAGGAATACGTCATAGCATCCATCCATCACAGAATTATCCATTTGTCCTAATACAGTGTGAAATGTTAATAAGGAGAACATCAGTGGAGTTGCAGTGAGAGGCCTCAAGGGATCATAGCCAGCTGTTTAATACAACAGCCAGAAATCACTGACTGTATGCTTTTATTAGTTTCATCTGCCTTGAAGAGGTAGTTGCAAGTACTTTGTAAAGGATTATTAAAGCAAATATTTAGGAGACCTAGACACAAAAGATCAGTCAGGGAGAGCTCAAATAACAATAATTCAGAGGCTTAGTTTCATGTGACAATGTAATAGACAATTGATTGAAGGCTCTGAGGATGGAGTAGGCTGTGTAAGAGGAATACTGAGGACACAGCGAGGGAGGAGGAGTTCAACTTGACAAAAGCCAATGAAAGAAAACTGGAGGATCTACAAAACACCACCTGCAGTGTTTCCACATCAGCTTCTTCTATGAATTCTCTGAATACCCAGAAATGTGAAACTGCTTCTACCCTCAGGGTCTGCCTCTTTTTAAGTATGCTCATGTTCAATCCACCCTTGTATATACACTTGCTTACACACATGAGGTTTAAAAACACATTTTTGATAAACTTTGGGTATAGTTGAGGCCTTCTGTAAGGTAAGAAGAGTACTTTGGCAATGGACATGATTCTCTGGGTCTATAATCATGTCTACACCTGGGATACCTGGATGTAATATTTGTTGTGATAACTGCTAGAAGTAGTGTATATGCAGTGCATCGATTCTCTTAGAGACTACGAACTTTTCACATTTTATTTATACATTGCATAAGCACAAATGATTATGTTATGTGGAAAATGAAAGCCAAGATGCATGTATTGTAGAGAAAGGTCCTCCATAAGAAGAAATAATAAGTTTCTAGTACAATGGGATGAAATGCATTCGTTTATCATATACCTAGCAAACTCCAGTGAACTTGGAAACGGCAAAAAAAACGTTGCAATTTGACAGTTAATTTATAGTCCTGCTTTTAGGGATGAAATTTCTTCTGGACAGTGTGTTGATACAACAGCAGCTGCAGTTTTGGGGAAGAACAGTAATTTCTAAACATGAATGAGAATCCAAGGTGGTAGTATCGCTTTGACATTTGGGTTGTTGATCAGTCATTTAACTCTACCAAAAGTGCAACAGGTGAAAATAAGACTAAATTTGCAGGCTAATTCCTTGGAAATGGTCACAACAAGACTATAGATTTCAAGTAGCAGGATTTCTATGCCTGTTGAACATCTGCAGCAAACACCTAGAGCCAAATCTGTATTGTTTGTAGCTGACTTATTCATGGGGCTGTGAGCCATCTTGAGCCTGGCACCACGTGTGAATTAAGAAGCTGCCTGCTAGTCCTCCAGAACAAAAAGCTCTATATGAAGACCTATATGGCTCTGTAGAAAACAACCCAAATAAGACAGGATTGATGCCAAGTCTGAAATAATAAGTCCTGCAGTCTCCATTGGAAACTGTTCAAGTGACTGCGCACAGTTTTCCAGTATGTCCCATAATGGGACATACATAGGGATCTTTTCTATTATTGTGGTTATTTTAGTGTGATACTTGGGTCCCTTTCACATGGGGATATTCTATGATTCTATGGTTGCCTGTACTTCCATTTCCAATAATTTTAGTGAAAAAGTTCAGGTTCAAGTTTGGAATTTATATTGCTGTCAGTGATACATGCTGAATCTGAGTGCCATTTTTCAGGAGTGTTTCAAAAGGCTATTTGAACAGTTCAAGTCTTAAAGAAAGGCTCTTGACCTTCTGGTGAACTCCAGTGGAAAACAAAAGTTCAAATGTTAATTGCCACTTCTCCAGCATGTAGAGCCCTACAATATATGTGTGCCAAATTTCAGCTTTCTAGTTTAATGGGAATATGCCAATTAATTATATTTCAATAAAAAAAAGAAACCATATTGTATAGCAGTTCATAGTTCTCACCACTTCCCTCTACAAAGTTCCCAGGGAGTTGAAAGGATCTTAAGCAATTCAGGTGCAGTGCCAGGCCTGAGATACTTGTGGGCACTGTGGATCATCCAGCTACAGATAATCAGGAGTTGGCTACGGGAATATTAGACTTCAAAACTCTACTGTATAATTAGACTAAAATCAGTGCATTGCAGTAGCAATTATTTTTTAATAAAACTTGTTTCACGATGTCTGAAGCAACTTAAAGATGCATCAAACATCTCCATGTTGTAGCTACTAGATTTTTAGACCATTAAAATATTTTAGTATCTATTAATGTTTCACAAAATAGGGCTGAAAGACCTGAGGCCATCCTAGCAGAACTAAGAAAAACATACAAATATCAAGCACACGGTTATAAATACAGGGTAAAATAAAAGCAAGTTCTTCAAAAGTATTGTAACAAACCCATGTTTTTTGTAGTTTTATGTACCCCGTACCTTTAGTATCCATATTTAAAAACATATCCCTTATTACTAGTTTCTTAGATTCTTCTTCAATGCCTTGTATTTGAACACATGGATAAAAGATGAATGGAGGTCGGTTCTACGATTCGCTGTATGTAAAGGAGAACTGGATTGATCCACTGCTAAGGTAAGCAGTCAGTACTTAAGTAGCCTGTGGTCACCTCAAAGTTTAAATGCAACACACTGGGGAAAGCTTCTGCTGAAAATTTGATTTGCTGTTAAAGTATTTCTGCCATTGAAGTCACTGAGAACCTTTCTTGTCTTCATGAGACTATAATCCCTTTTACTTGCCCAGAGGCAAGGTTCTCTCATGGAGAAGTCCTTTCACAGCTGTTGTACATTTGTTTTTCAGTGCCCCTGCATAGATCAAACATCATACTAGCAGGTTTAAATTCTCTTAGAGAGTTCGATTCCAGCCTCATAAGTCACTTCACCATCTGCGTGACAGTAAGCACATGGAAAAAAAAAATGTTTGATTTTCATGAGCTTGGCTTTATGCTCAGATTTGTTTATGCAAATGGTCATAAAATCCCTTCTGAGCAAATCAGATAAGCATGTAAACAAGTCTTTTAAAATTATTATTGATTTACACAATTGTAGCATCACTTAATGGTTTAAATGCTCTAAGATGCCAGGTGTGTTAGGTGGTGATACAGTAGCCTGAATACCCTTGCCAAACTGGAACATTTTCACATGGAGGAACAGTAGCTGAATCTCAAGTTACTCAGCAGCTTGTTTTCTTTTTTTTTTGCCCAAGACTGAGAAATTAAAGCTAGCATGGGCACACCTAGGTGGCTGCAATCACACCTCCTCCTCACTGCGGTATAGATTACCACAGATGATGGCAAACACTGTTAGACAGAACTGTTACAAACAATGTCAGCTGAAAAAGAATTTGCATCTACTTCTGTCATGTCAGTCGACACAATTAGCCCTTTAGATTCTCTTTAGATTATATGAAATTAGCAAATGTAGTACTATAGATTTGGCTTGAAATACAATTCCACTGAGTCCTACAGGAATTATGGGGATGTATTTGAAGTCAGAATTTGTCTCAATAAATTCCAGAGTAGTAATTCTAATTATAAAGTATGCTTGCAGCTTGAATATAAAGATACAGAGAGAGATACAGAATAGCAATATAATCTATGGCTTATGTTTCATTAATAGTAGGCTTGTGAGAACCGTCCTTCACACTCAATTGCATTCAGTGTCACAAGCACAAGTGTTTTGCCTAGAAGTACATGTAAGCTGTGCAGGAATGCTGAAGACCAGATTTGATCACTGGGTTTGAAACTTCCTCCAAGGGGCTGAGGATGCACTGATCAGTTTAATCAGTTGAGTAGTTTAATTTTTTTAAAATATGTCTTTGTATTCCTCTTTCTAACATCAGTGAGGTTAATTTAAAAGTTCCTTTTATTTTAATGGAGCTGCATTATTTTGGAAGTTACTCATAAGCCTCATCCAACAGTGACAGTGCTAGCTAAGCTAACAGTCGTGTAAAGAAGTCAGTGCAAATTTGCATCATCAGCTGATTTTTAAATTCTGGGAAAACTCTATTGCATGTGTAGTACTTAAGGGTAGAATAAATATGGAGGAGCAATAACAGACATGAAGCTGTCACCAAAATCAGCCCTGATAACTTGTCTGTGTGTTACCTTGCATTCTGTACCTTCCTGTCACTCCTGGGAAGAATTCTGAACCTTTATACAAGCAAAAATCCAAACACAGAGAACTCAAAAACATCTGCCCCACAGTCACCAGCTTGTTTTGAGGGTTCATTTGCTGATTTCACCGAACTCCACACATCTTTCTATATATTTATTTTTTATTAGAACTGCCTGGGCTGTGAGGTTGATCTATGTGTCTGTCAGATGATGACAATGGCAGTACTTAGACCACTGTCTGTTCATAGTCTTTTCATCTGTATGTACTCTGCTTCTGACAGCTGATTTTCTGATTCATAGTCTGGTTCTGCTGTAAAACAGACTGGTGACATAATTGCTTATTCAGTAAAAACTGTGGCTATTTCACCACTGGACTAGCATCTATCAAGAGGTGAAATAACACAATCCAACTAAATCATACGTACAAATTCATGGGTTAATTTTATTAAAAAGAAAATAACAGAATAGCTGAAAGTGTTGCAGAATTCGCAACTGTGCCAAGCTCATATACTACATTGTAAGTGTGTACAAAAGAATAAAAATGAAATAAAATTGAATAATCTATTTTTATTTGAAGATGGGAGCCAAAAGTACAGCAACTGATTGAACACCTCACGGATAAATTAAGTAATCGTACTACCACTGTCAAGACTTCAACGGTCACTCAGCCAAAGGAATTTAATTTGACCGTACCCAAACCACGTGCCATTCCTATACCTCTGCCAATACCAGTACTGGAAAAAGGTCCACCTGTGAGTTTTTTTTTAATGCTTTTTGAGATACTCTGCTTTACGTAATCTTGTGCACAAAATCATGGTAAGGGAGTTAATCGTCTCTTTCAAAATAACTGTAGAAAATCTACAACCTTTGAGAAATCAATGAGGATTTATTTGTTACTGAAGGTCAGATTTTTAAAAAATAGCTAATTCATTTCATTTCAGTGAAACTTGTGTAAGCAAATTGTAGGCCAAACAAAGGAAAGGGAAAAGGTTGTTTCCTGTAGTTGGTTTACATCTCTTGGAGGTAGAACGCTACAGTGGATACAAACTGATGAAAGCATGATAAAAAGGTTTCTGATAGTCCGTGGATTTTGTAAAATGTTTGCTTTGGATAATGCAAAGAAGCAGGTGAGAAAAGAATATTCAACTGAACAATTGTATAAACTAGATGGATTATTTTTTTGTAGATGAACTCTCATTAAATAAGTAACAGAGCAATTTCATTGGACATGAAGTGGACTCTAGATTTTTATTCCTTGCTATTTGTATTCATGTTGAATCTCTTAAATTAATATTTTTCCATTTTAATTTATTGCTTACATACAAATGAGAGTTCACTGTCTTCAAAATGCTAAGCTTTCATTTTACTAACTGGCCAAGATACTGACTCAGTTACACTGGTACAAATCAGAGACACACAATTAGTTTAAAGTTAGCTCGCTTGGGAAAGGCAAACAGGATTTGGGATCAAGTTGCTATGACTAACTTAATAAAGACTCCAAAACCATCTATATTTAAATGCAGCGGGAAGTGAGCTTGGAAGCCATAGTTTTGAGCAGTATATGCCACCTTGTATTAACACTTCAGGTTTTAAATAATACATGTGTTGAATGCTCTTAGATACCATTTACATCTTAGGATGGCAGAGCAATTTAATGGTAGTGTGTTATACAGTTAATGGGATTTTACATTGAAACAGCTTAATACCAGGCTCTGAAAAACTGCATTTAATAACTACTTAATCAGTATAGGAATGAGTCATATTGCTGTCATTTTAGTACCTTTATAATGTGCAGCCCCTCTCAGAATAAATTTGCTTTAACACAGATGCATTTACTGAAGTTCTTTTGTGTTGTTAGGGTTATACTAAATTTGGCTTACATTTTGGCCAAGTCTGCAAATTTAAAAGCTTGTGTGAATCTAAAACCATTAGCGTAGCAGTGACATATGTTGTGCTCATTTCTGCATGTATCTCAGCAAATGAAGCTTTACTTTAATTTGCCATATTGTTGCCAGCATCCCTGTTTTAGATCCTGTACTTTCAGCAGAGAAAAGTCAGCCCAGATGTCAACAAAGATGTAGGAATGTGAGAGCAAGCCTTAGTTTTGGCTGCTGCGTGGCAGAGAGTTGTATCTATTTGAGAGGAATGCACAGAAATAAAACTCTTCCAGATTATATCCCATAATCTGCTGTTCCTGTCCATTTTCTCACAAAGTTGTTAGTTTTCTGAGATATCCATTTTTTCTCATGGTTCTCATTCATCTGTCAAAGAGCTTGCCATGTGGCATATTAGCTGGGAATATCGCAGTCGCACTAACTACAGGCAGAGTTACTGCTCCACTTGAAACGACTGCATGAATTCATATGGAGGCGTCTGGATTTAAGCAATAACTACTGAGACGTCATTGCATCCCTATGGTGAAATTATTTAATTTTGATTAATAAGATTATTATTTTAGGTATTTCTTCCCGATACATTGCATTATATAGCATAGTTAAAATAAAATGCAAAGTAGGATGGGATGTATCATTTACATGAATTCAGGAATAGTACTGTTGTCTGGTACGCTGAAAACGATGAAAACACTGGGACAGGCTCCCTGGGGCAGTGGTCACGGCACAGAGCTGCTGGAATTCAAGAAGCATTTGGGCAATGCTCTCAGACATACAGTCTGATTTATAGGTAGTCCTGTGTGGAGCCAGGAGCTGGACTCCGTGATCCTTGTGGGTCCCTTCCAACTTGGAATATTCTATGATTCTGTGATTCTAGGTGGGTTATTGCAGAAGACAGGGTAGTTGTCATACTCAGTGATCAGTATTGAGATGGGACTCTCCACTGACATTGGGATGTTTCATTGGGGTGACACAGGCCTGGAAGGTTAGGATTCATCCTCATAACTCATCCTCATTCATCGTCATAAGCATTCATTAAAGATCAGGGAGATTAATTTCTTTATTGTTTCAGCTGAGCTTCATGAGTGGACTTGCTCAATTATTTAAAATAATTAAAAGGCCAATACAGATTATTCTGTTTACAAATCTATAGATCAAACAATATATTTACCTTTATGATCTTGTTTTGTATAAAAACAAGCTCTTAAAACAACAAGCACTGCATTAGCCTGTCCTTGTCTATCTTATAACAGTAGCTTAAAAAAATACAATTCTGATCACTACCAAAGTTCAAAGTACTTATTCATCATTTTGCATATTTCCCTCTCATACCTTTTCCTGAAATTTATTTTCTCTTGTCATTGTTAAATTGCCTCATCTCAACCAATATAAGGTATTTCTACTAGGGTATGTATTTTGGGGGTGGTTAAACAAAACTGAGCTGATTTCTTAGAAATCATTTGTCATTCTCCTTGTATGTGTCTCTCTGCACATTTAAGGCAATAACTAGCCTGTGTTGGGGCTGGAGTTTATCCAGGGCTGCAGGAGGATGCATTCAGGAGCAATTTGTTTCAGGGCCAATTAAAAAAGCCTCTAGTTCTGCTCCTTTCTGCATCCATGCATGGTGTCAGCTCAGTGAGTACACCATGCCAGTTTGTTCTTCCTTAAATTTCTTGTGATACCTACTCCTTAAATAAAACCTCCAGTAAAAGAAAGAAAATATGGAAAGTGTAGGTGAAGCTGGCCACACGCTGGAGGCGAAAGGCAAGCTTGGTGTGCCTTACTCCCAGCCCCTCCTTTTCACTTTAGGATTAAGTAGTACTGTTTGGCCTTGCTGATCTCCCTATTGCTGGAATTTGCAATTTGCTTAGAGTGATTTATTCGTCCTCGCCTGGCAACTGCACATTGTTTATTGTTATAAAGGGTAATTGCTGTGTTGTCTTTCTGTCTGTCTGGTGGGTACTCATCACCATGGTATCTGAAGGCTAAATTACAAGGCTAGGATCATTTTTGAAACATCTTATTGAAAAGTCGCCTCCTTAAATTACTTGGAATAAGCACAGATGTTCTGCAGAGAGATCTTCAACTTACGCTGGCAGATGAGTACAGTTTTGTAGGTAAAGTACATGACTAGGAAGAACATTGAAAGAAACTGATACTCACTGCTGTGCAACCCTCTGCAAATTCTCTGGGCTTTAATTTCTCCATCCATAAAAGCATAATAAAAAAAATTTAGATACTGCTGGGAAATACTTTCAGTTCTACTTCACTTAAAAAGATCACAAAAATACTTAAGCAGTCTCACCCATGCATTTAATTGCTAGCCTTTTCTATTTGTGCATCTCTTTCTCCTGTAGATAATGATGTCAAATAGCAAAGGCAGTAGAAAACACGAGTTCTTCAAAGCATAGCTCTTTCTACAGTCCAGTAAAGCTAGTTAGGATCCCCTCGGTTCCCTGAACTGACTTTCAGAACAATACAGATTATAGATTTTTCCCAGTAACTCTTGAATTAATTCTGTAACTTCTAATGGAGGTAGAACATTTATAGCAAGATAAGTATTTAAGCAGATGCCCCATAAGCTGGTGGCCTATCTCATCCACACAGGAAGGAGACATCCAGTCTTTTTCCAGGTTCTGCTTCTGCACAAAATGTATTGCTTATGCAAATACTGAAATGCCCCAGAAGCCTAAGCCTAGATCAAAATGATGCAGTCCCGTTTCGCCCTTCTGCCTAGTTTATTGTTAAGCCATAGGACAGCCAGACTATAAATCTTTCCTTGTTGTTTTGTCTGTAGCACTTTCTGACATATGAATGCTTTCCCAAATTTTTGACTAATGCTGGGAGGGTCCTCACAGTCCTCTGCCTCCAAACATTTAATCTCCATCTCCCCAATGATGTCCCTTTACAAGCACATTGGGGCAGCCACTGTATACCAGAGAGAAGGTCCCTTTTGCCTGGTGTTTTTTCTCCAGTAGCAGCCAAACCCAGATGTCTAGGAGGAGCACAGGGATAACACAAGCATAGTTGCTGCTTTCCCCAACAACTTTCTCAGCTTCCAAACATTTCAGCTCAAAGACGTCCTCAGTTACAATGCAGTGCCTGGGTGTTTAATAACCCTCAAAGTATTTTTCTTCCCCAAACTTCTTTGGACCATCCATAAACTTGTTGACACACACTGTGCCAAAGAGCTCCACCACTTAACTTCATACAGCTACCCTATCTGGCTGTCAATGCTATGAAGCTGAAATTTATGACATGCCAGACAGAACTTTTCCTCTTCTGGCAACTTCTTTTTCCCCTTCATTGGGCCTATGGTGTTTATTATTCCTTTAGCCTTTCTTGTACTAGTTTCAGATTATTCTTTCTTTCTGGCCCTTCGTCCAGGGCTTATATTACACTGCACAGGTCTGAAAAGCCTGGGTGGTCCCAGCTAATTGGAATCTGTCCATGGCTTCTATGCTGGCGCTGATAGAAAAGAATCAATATTGGAAAAATAACTGCAGCTGTTTTACAGTAAAGGTGAATGTGGTGTTTTCCCTGCAAGAGTATATCACTTTGAATGTTTTATATCCCATATTGTGGATATTATTGCCTTTTTATTTAGGTTCCTCAAAGTACCTACAAGCCTCCAAAGGAAAAAAAGCAACTAGAGGAAATCAAAACAAAAAATCGACAAAAAGCAGAAGTAAGTGTATTAAGTTCCTGTTCCAGTGTTTTCTTTATTCTAAACTCTCTGTTCTGCAATTTGTACCAGTTTTCACAAATCTAAGAACTCTATCTGAAACATATTTGCGTTTGTAGCTAATAGGTCACAGCACTTTCTCTAAAGTCATGAGGTCTGTGTTCTCTATTCTGTTCTATCACCCTTTGCCCATCTTCTTTATTTCATTATCAATTTATTAAGATCCACCTTTTATTATTAAGGTCACCTTACATTCACAAGAATTACATGAGGGATTATGCAAATAGCTATGTAAGGTAGCAGAAACACAATTACTTTCTTCTCTTCACCAGCTTGAAATTGTCTCTTTTACTCCCACAAGCCGTGGATATTTAAGGCATTCACCTAATAATCAAGGCTTCAGAATATGAAATATGTTCAATATTTTTGTTTGCTTTCTATAGTAACTGGTAAATAACCATGTCATTATTGTTTTAAAATATCAGTAGATTCTGAGTTCTTTTTCATGTGGAATCCATACTCATTCCTTCAGTGGACTGAGAGAATGGGAAGTCATCAGGATCTGTAAAGAAGCAGAGTACATGGTCTGTATGTTAAGAGAGCAAGAGAAAGGAGGGCCTGGTAAGTGCCCTCACAGAAAGACACAGATTTAGTTATTTGAATTGATCCAAACTTTGATATGAAACCTGTTCAATACGTTAGCTCCTATCATGGTTAAAGCGGATTGTTGCCTTCTTCTCCTTGGAAGGGAATTAATTAAATGTCAGTTCCCACTTTCTTTCTTCCTTCCCACTCTGTAATCACCATATCCAACCCAATCACGGCGTGTGATAAAAGGTGTGCTATTTGACTTGTTTTTATCTGCGCTCTCCCACCTCCATTCTGAAAATGCCTTACTTTAGCTTTCACTAGCTAGTACAAGACCATTTATCACTGTTCTGGGCTCTTCATATGTCCTTGTGCATGTCCTTGTGAAAGGGGCATTGGATTCTGTTCCTAAACCATGGTAAAATAGTAAAAACTTTAATGTGTGATAGATTCTAGGGGGATAAACTTTACATTCCTTTTGCTGGCCCATCACATCGCTTGGTATTTCATTATCAAACAGTACTGCATTATTTTTTATCCTTGTATTATTTCTACATTGTGGAGAAAGCACATTGTATGCTCATTTGTACATACAAGCTTTCTAGAGAAATTGGGGAGGAAAAGCAGGATATCACAGTGCCTATATTGTCAAAAATCTATGACAACTGTAAAATCACTTAATTACCAGCCACATTCTTCAGTGGGGAAAATGCGTGAATATAAGGAACAGAAGAAAACCACCACAGAAATCAGAGCTGCAATAACAGCAGTTTTTTGTTGCCTTTGGAATGTTATAAAAGGCATCCAAAGCATTCCCAAAGGTCAGTTCCCTACACTGTTTGCTAAACAAGCTGAAATGTTGGGTCCTAAAAGAAATATGCATTAAGAAATGCCATTTGTCCTAGCATTTTCGCAACAGCTATAGATGGCATTATAAGTACTGTGTCTGAGGAGCTTTAAAAGGGAGGAAGCTATACTCAGTATCGTTATGGAAGTGTTGATGTTATGGACAGCTGACTACCAGAAAGATATTGGAAAATCTAGTCTGTGTTTCACAGATTGGATTAAAGATTACTGTTTACAATCAAAAGAAATATCCAGAAACAGGAGATGTGGCTGCCTTTACTTCCTCCTTTGAAATGACAGACAAAATTAGTATTATGGATGTGCCCATTGGAGCAATCCTTGGTGCTCAGATCTGATCATAGTCATCTTATTTAACAGAAAAGCAAAGCCATCATTTATTAGCTATGTGCAAACAGTTACTAGCTATTGTACTGATGTGCCATAGATGATTATGAGGCTTTTACGTAGAAGTTGAATGAGCAACATCTTTCACGTGGGCAGACCTAGCAAAGGGCCTGATGCCCTGTGCAAAGGATACAACCAGGTAGAACTGTGTAGACAGTCAAGACTTGCCTACAACAAGTCTTACATCAGGAATGAAAATTCTTATAAATGCTAAGTCCAGGCTTCATTCATTGGAAACAAATTAGTATATTGATCTGTACTGCAGGGTTTTTTTCAGATAGAAAATTATTATTAGAGAATTTAAATGTACCATACTCCTTAAATTAATTGCTTTAATTCTAGGATCTGCTTCTGAAAGCAAATACTAACCAGTTCAAGTGTGCAACCACGAATCCAGAAAAGGGAGAGGTATGCTACAAAATACTTTGTGACCTAAAATTTACACAGTATGAAGATGAAAAATGGCTGAGGTGCATAAGGATATTGCAAAGTATTTGAAAATTTTTATTTGTCACACAACTTGTAGTTGTGTGGACAGTTCACATACATATTATTTTCAGATTATACAACATACTAACATTTGCTTCTTTGCATCCATAATGCACAACCCCCTTTTCTTCTGGTCCTACTTTATTATTCTGCTAATTCTGAGACCATGAGCTTTCCTATGATACTACAACAAGTCTCCAAACCAGCAACATTCCTCTAAACCCACATATTATTTTTCCATTGACTTTTAAGGTCATGGAGCAGTCAAGCTGAGGCAGTAACACTCCAATTCATACAGAATTCTTGCTTTGGTTGATTCCCCATTTGCAACTCTGTCACCAAACTATATATTCATCACATCTGCATATTCTATTCCCTGTGTTCATCCCCATAATATCCATACACATTCACATCAGTAATACCGTAAAATGAAATTAATAACCATCGCTAGAATTCTACCACTTTAATATATTTTTTTAAATATCCTCTGGCACTGTATTTTGTCTTCCCAGTATCTGTTTCAGTTAAGAGCTGAATACATTCATGATCTATACGTAGAAATCAATAGTCAAATGAAACATCACTGGTTTTGGTATTATTTTAGTCAAGAAAGGTTATGGAAATCAAAGAATCTTTGCAATAACTTTTTATTTGCACCCATGTTTGCATGGTTATTTGGTAAGAAATATTTCCACTGCATTGGATGTGTATAGCAAGTTTTTGAGGATATAACAATCACAAAATATATTCCATCATCATAGTTGTTACTGTAGATGATTATTCAAGAGTGATTTTCAGTAAAGATCTGATATTCTTCTGCTAAGTATTTGAAATTCTCGTTCTGAAATGAAAAAATGTATTTTTGGTTTGAACTGCAGAGCACACACAACGGTATGAAGAGTAGGCCAGCATTCCGGGCTCAAAAGATCCAAAGCAAGGTGAGTAACATTTCAGATTCCATTGCTAGATGTACTTGAAAACTTTGGAGTAAAAGAACACAAATTTTGTGGTAATGAGAGCTCTACTGGAATCCAAGGTTTTACCCGAGGCTCTGTGTGCAGGAGAACGGGATGGATTGGGGCTAAGGCTATAAAGGTCTATGGACCTTTTACAATCCACAAGGAAACGGTCAGGGAGCAACAAGAGTGTGGCTACTCCAGGAGGGAGGACAAACTGTGAGCCAAGGTTAATAAAAGCACAGGCAGTACCCTCAGCAACCAGGACATAGGCTACAGTATCTGAACAGGTCAAGGCTGGTGATAGTGACAGGCTCTGCTGACAGCCAGCCATCCTTAGACAAAGCAAGGTCCAGGATCCACCCAGGAATTCCAGTCAGGAGACACGGCTACAACATCAACCCAGGTCCGTGCTGGAAGTCCAGTAAGGACAGCAGGAGACAGAGCTGGAGAGACAAGGAGCAGAATTACCTCCAGCGTAACAGTGACACCCAGACCTGAGCAGAAGTGGGACTCCTGGACCAGTGGACAAAGGGTCCTAGGTGAGGCCAGTCAGGGCAGTCATCGCCTGGTGTTTTCCCTCAGAACGCTGACAGGTAAGTTGTCTGCAGCTGCACAACAAAATACTGCTTCAACAATGTTTTTGATTCCAAATGGAGAAGTTTTTATGTAAAATGGTGAGGATTAAGAACAGCCCACAGGGAAACAAGAATTGTGAACCTATGGTTTAAGAACTCAGCACAGGGATGGAAGAATCTTCTATCCATAAATCACTGTTTCAAAATGAGATTCTAAAGAATGAAGAGGAATGATTCCAGTTAATAACTGTTTGATATGCAATATACAATCTGTCTGGATGTTTGTCTTGTGTTCTTTAGACACATAGTCAGGTCACAAAATCCACTATACTGATTGTTTCTCCACTAGGATTTCCAAGGGTCAGAGAACTGCAAATATGGAAGTATGGAAAATGGTCTGTTCACCGTTCAAGTTCATATCCAGAATAATTTAATGTGGAAACTGTGTTTGTATTGTGACCTCAAATACCTTGTGAGAAGGTCTACCTACTCTTTAAAACCATCTTTGAATACATTGTTTGGGCTTCTTGTCCTAAATTCTTTGAGTTATCATCATTTTGCCAAGAAATAGGCAGGTAATTAATTTTTGTCCATTAAAATGGACAACTCCATTCCAACTCTGAATGTGGAAAACTCAGTAATTCTACTTACTGAATTTCTAGGTGATACCATGCATTTATTATCCTCAACATGCCTAATTAACATGAAGTATAAAATATCCCTTTGCTTTTCCAGTTAGCTTATAAGTTTCAGGAGACTGCAGAATATATTTGTACATACAGTATTTGCTTTAGTGATTCTGTGCATCTGTTTCTCAGCTACTCATTAAGTTGTTAATTTGGAGTTTAAATAGACATTTGGATTCTAAACAACTTGTGTGGACTTAGGTCAAATGTGTTATGACTAAACTTTGTTTTCTGCAAGAATGATCCCAGTGCTGATCCCACTTGCACTGCTTTGCCTTGGTTCTGATCAGTTCTAATTATATACATCTGCAAAGGTGTTATATTTTGTCATCTGAACAGTCTACGTGTTCAAGGAGCATTTTAACTGGAAGAGAGATCGTTCCCTTCCTCATGCAGTATTTATAGGTTGTCTAGAAGTTAGTCCTAAGGCAGTACTTGAAGAACTACAGAGCAGCCACAGGATCTAGTCCAACTTGTACCATGAAGACTGAGAGTCACTGAGAACTTTGCTGCCTCTGTCTAGCAAATGGATATGGCAATTGGTAGTACCAGCTGTCTTAGAAATATTAGGAAGTTAAAACAGTGATTATTTGCAAAAAAACTTTTGAGACCTTTGTGTGAGAGGTACTGCTCATGTTTTACTTTAATGTTTTTGGCTAACTTGTTTTCCCTCAGAGATAGGCACACAAAATATTTAACTTTGGAAGCAGTTTATTTTCTGTGTTCAACCCAGATGGAATCCATGCACACTATGTATATGAGCACTGAACAAATGAAAGGAAGTGAACACATTCCAAGGGATTTGACATGGTCCAAGAGTGATTACAAATTTATAATCCACTTGGGGGACTTTGCTGATTTCTTAAGCAGCTTGAGTGGTTTATGAACAGCATGCAATTTCATTGT
Source organism: Cygnus olor (assembly GCF_009769625.2). Lineage (NCBI taxonomy): Eukaryota > Metazoa > Chordata > Aves > Anseriformes > Anatidae > Cygnus > Cygnus olor. The sequence continues at coordinate 68,503,385 of NC_049172.1, read as the reverse complement.
GAATGTCAGATTAATGCTAGATGAATGCTTTAAGCAAAATTTATGCTGTCTTAGGTCGATTTATTTAACCCATTGAAATTTTTTTAAACTCTGTTTTATGGTTTACATTACTAACGATAGTATATACATTCCCTTTCTTGACAGATTGACAATATACCTATTAAATTAAATGCAGCAGCTATTTTAAGGGAGGGTGCCCTCTATCAGCGGAAAATGGAACAGGAGCTCAAGAGGTACAATCAAGCATCTTTCTCAGATTATTTTTCACATCCCTTGTTACAGAATAATTAACCACATGAAAATAACTAGGTAAACTCCAGGTAAAGTAATATAAGGGATCTCTTGTAAGACATAAGGAAGCTATTCTATAAATATTGCTGACAAAGAGAAAAGTAGTCTAAAATGAATGTCTACATTAAAGTCATTTTGCTGCAGATGCTGTGCAAGTGTGACTGTGTTCTGATTTCACACTCTGGGTAATGTCCACTTGTAAAGTCCAATAGGCATCACTTGTTATATTTATTCCAATTCTCCAGAATAAATAATGTCCCAAATGCACATTTACCTCTGTCCATTATAAAAGAAGCATATATTTTAAGCCAAATCATTTCATATACCTTCATTTTCTTTGACAGTTTCTGGGGAACTAAATGCCAGATTTGATAGTTGAACTTATTTATCCGTATATAAAAATACCTGTCCATTTCTATCACAGTGAGCTGTCATGGAAAACTAAGAGTGTGCTGCTCCACCAGGCAAATGAGCCAGGAGCTGAGTGACAGCAAGGCATGTAAGGACAACATCCTTACAGCAAGTACAAGGGTGGGCACACACATACCTGCAACATAGCTTAGGCAAGGACAGTGGCTGTTAGCACAAACTGAAATGCAGCTCCCAGGAAGAAAGTCCACACACACATAAGAATTTTCAGAGCTCTTCCTCACACAGCTCTTTTCACTGCATTCTGATCCAGTGCTGTACAGCTGCAACACAACGGAGCTGTCTTTGAACACATAAAACTAAATCCTAGGAGTGGGGAACAAAAGGTTGCAGGTCCTTTTGGTGCTCTTAGGGCTCTGACATAAGGAAGCCTGACTAAGTGGCACAGATTTTCAGCTGATGTTAATTAGGGAGAGATTGACTTCTGAATGTACACTGCAGATTGTATTCTATAACTAGAAATACAGAACATTTTCAATAATAATTTTAACAAAGGTAAAACCTATACCATTGTCATCTTTATTTAGTATTATTACTAATCCACCTAACTTAGCAGGCTAAGGACTAAATATTAGCATTTTAAATCCAGGACTGACTGCCTAAAGTTGGATTTAGTTTTTGGATCTAGCAAATTTTGATATATGGATCAGGATTTTAGCAGTAAGATATTACACATCACTCAGGTTGTGCTACCTCCTATCATTAACAGCTGTGTGTGCATATTGAGGTTTTTTTATACAATTATACATGATACTGTTCATTCTATCTGGCAGAATTTTATTCCACTCAGTAAAGGAAGAGATTTTCCCCTCAACTTAACACTATTTTATATTCATGAGATGTAATCTTCAGCTGCATTTAACAAACACATACATATATATGCATTGGGGAGCAACAGTAAGGCACAACTCGCTGCATTTTTGTGTCTCTGCCCAAATTCTTGGCTCATTCAATCCTCTGCTGCTGGACTTTGAGGGGCCTGCTGCAGGGCTTTGCTATGCTTCTCTGTCAACCAAGCACAAAAAATAAGAATGTGTTTTTTTCTTAATAACTGAATACTTCTTTGCCTCATTACATGTTAAAGGATTATTTAATTGACAAAATACAAAACAAATAGAATTAAGCAGAAAAAGATTTTAGTTCTCTATGTTGAAGTGGCCAAGAAGACTGCCAAAGAGAAAAGTTTCTTGTTCTTTCTCTAAGCAAAGTAATCCTCTGAGAAAATGTACATACCTTTGGCCTGATTCTTCTTGCTCCTTGTGAGAATACATATATAAATAAAGTTAGCCCTCTTCTGGGGCTTTACTGTTCTGAAAACTTTCACACCCTCATGCACTTTTTTCCTGCCCAGCTTTCCCAGGCTTTCGTAATAGGAATTCCTCTTAGACTGGAATTAAAATGTATCTGTGAAGTGACTTAGCAACAACCACTTTTTTTCTCTGCAGAGATCAAACACTTTATGCCAGAACAAACTGATTTTACAAACCAAGGCAGGGCTGGAGAGCCAGATCCCTACTGTGACATACTCTTCTTTCACTCTTGCAGAATTGAAAACTTGCTACAAGGGGCTGGAGACCCATCAGAATTCTTGGAATGGCAAAAACAGATGCGTGGTAAAGATCTGGAGGAGCAACTGGCTGAAATAGAATGTAGGAGGCTTCAAGGGAAACTGAGTCATGAAGAGGCAGTTTTAGCCCATCAGAATGTAACTCAAGAAAATAAGAAGAAAGCTGATCTAATGAGAGAAGAGGTAATACATATAGTGTTGCTCAAATTTTGCTTGCATTAAATCAGTGCAAAACTTACCATAGACGATACCTCTTACAAGTAGATATAAAAATTCTGTACAGTGTTTTTACTCACTGGAGTCTGCAAGCAATGGAAGAATACTGCTATAGCTACCAGACACAGCAATGCTTATACATCTAAGCATTTTTTAAAGTTTTTGATTTGACCGGTAGCACTTCTGAGTTCAGCTGAGCAGTTTAAAGCATTTTGCCCTACATTCATGTCATTGTGAATATTCTTTCTGTACAGATACTGAGATATTAAGCACTGTTTGCAAAGAAATCACCACTATATAACTAATTTCATTATCTTGTTAAAATGAGAGCCACAAATATAAAAGAATTTGTTTTCTTCAACTGATATAACTCGATTTACTTCATATTATCTGACATGCCTGGGTCTCTCTTAGAGGAAAATTCAGACAGGGAACCCTCATTAGATCTACATACATGGAAAACCAAATACTTATGCCAAGAAGTACCTCTCCACACATTTTGCAATCTGGCAAATCACATTTTTCCCAAAACATTGCTAGATCTTTTCATTTTTTTCCCAAACTCACATTACATTTCTCGTGCTTTTCCTATAAACTAAGCAAATGCTCAAGAAATCATCAATACTGTAGACTTAATATTTTTAATAGTCACTATCACAGGCAGTCTCCACTGCTTTTCTTTTCTCATCCTGGTTTGTTGCTACGCCCATAGGCTGGCCAGTACTTTTCTCTTGGCCACCTCTCACAGATGTCTCAGTAGTGTCTCAGCAACTTAGGATTGGGCCACAAAGATTTTCATAAAGGCCTTACTACAGAAGGGAAATATGCTTAATGTGGTCCTTTTCTGTCCTTTTAAAAAAATAACAATCTTTCAACCTTTTGGGGCATTATGTCTATCTAGACACTGTAACAAAAACTTCAAGTGAACCCTAACATGTACAACTGTGTAACTAAGGCTGGTCACACCCATTCCAAAATGATTGTAACTACTATATTCACCTTGATTTCGGGGCATGTATGTTTTATTTTTAACAGAAATACCCCAAACTATATTGATCTGGGAATGTGCAAATCAGACTCACTCTAACCTGACCAATTCCAGGCAGCTCCCTTCACTTTCCAACAGATGAGAGCAGGACACTCTTATCCATGACCAACAGCTGTCATGGTGACCTCCCTCCTTCTTTTAAAACTCTCGTCTTCCATCTAAAACAGAAAATACAGAAGAAAATGTTGGAAAATGTTTTCTGCTTCCTGATTGTTTTGTCTGGCAAAGAAAGGAATGTGATCACTAAAAGTGGACTTTCTGTATGTTACAGATATACAGCTCAGCCCAAAGAAGATCCTGCAGGCATACAACTGTCTGTGTATTAGACTAGCACTCTTCTTGGTATCTCAAAATCAGATCCAGAGATGACTATTTTTGTCTACTTTTAGAAATATATGGGAGAAAATCATGGGAAATAGCAGTACAACTGTTATGGATTGCTGTGGTGCGAAACTAAAAGGTAGAGAGGGAAGCATTAAAACTGGGTCTCTATGTTGTCCCCAGCCAAAGTCCTTTGCTACTTTTGTGAATGATGTAGTCCTATGAATCCATTTGTCTTTGCACTGTTTCAATGATTTGAGGCTCTCAGATCACCAGTTATCAGTAATTTTATTAACCTGTTTGTCTGGGATTTAGAAAGCAGAGCTGATGCACCAGTATGCAGAGAAACGTCTCCAGGAACAGAAAGAAATGAGAGAGCTGGTGGAGCAGGTCGTGGAAGGACACAAGAACGCAAAGCAAGCAAAACTAAAGCTTCAGAAATACAAACAGCAGATAGGTATTTATATATTGCCAGAAAAAAATAAAAATAAAAAAATAATTTAAAAAATGATGCCAAATGTCCCCAAATTACTTTATTTTAGTGGGGTAATTACAATTTTTACTGAAAGGAAAGGTGAGCTGAGGCAAATACCCAGGATATACATTCCCAGAAATGTAAGAATGTGAATGCCAGTAGCAAGTTTATAATGGGTAGATCAGAAATTCTAAGCTACTGCTCATGGCAATTACTCTTTGTTTAAAAGGGAAAAATACAGCACTAATGTTCTGCAACTGGTTTCCCTTCCATCTAAAAGCAGCATATGTGAAATGACTGTACATTTTGTCAAATCAAGTTTTGAAGCTCAGCTTCTTGTGATTCATACCATTAAGAGAGGATTCGCCTAGCAACCACTCTGAAAGAATCATAGCTTAAGATTATTGTCTTCTCCAGAGAAGACAGTCTGGAAAAGAAGATTGTAGCTGAGGAAAGAAAAGACGTCTCCCAGAAGGGCAGCATCACAAGGGAGAAGGATGTAGCACCTCTGAGACAGACCACTCATTAGGATGAAGAGAAATTATGTTACTCATCCTCCGTAATTCTTAAAGAAAATTCTTCAGTTAATGCATCAGCGAATGAAGTCCAGGCAGAAGGCCGTTCTGACTGGCATGTCTGTACATATTCGAATGCAATACCATCTTAACATCTGGTGTACAAATGGGCTACCTCTGTGCATATTTTAGTGAGCAGAAGACTTTTCTCTGCTTATCTTACTCCGTACTTGTATTTGAGGGAGCAGAGAATGTTAGCCAGTCTAAAATGGTCTAGCAAAGCCTACCAACCTTTGTAATTCAATGATTTCTGCGATATATATAGCTTGAAAAACTATGAATGTTTGAAATTGCATCATATCCTTTTATTAAATAATGAAACAGTATACATTAATTAGAGCAGAAATTAGGATGCAATAATTCAAAGTGTCTATTTTATGTATGTATACAATATGCTTCTATGTTGAATAGAATGATAGATACTGGAGGTGGGAAGTACTCATTTGTTTCTCTAATCATTCCTCCCACCAATGACAGATTGTTCCCTCAAGTACCTTTAGATCCGTATTATTATCGTTATTCACAAATGCGTATGAATTTTCCTCCAGATGGACTACTTGTTAAAATATGCAATCAGCTAACAGAGATTAGTTCTTTTCTTTCAGTTCAGGAAGTTTGTGAAGAAAATCGAGAACTTCTTCGGCAAGCTTTAGAAGAAGAGGAGGAGAAGCTTCGGAAAAGATGTGAATTAATTCAACAAATACGAGCCATTGAGTCTTTACCAAGCCTTAAACACAAGTTTGTTGATTTAACTGAGGTAAGCTCAAAAGGAAGAACTACAGTTTTTACATAAATGTATACTGTATGTGCTTCACATGTTCAGAGGAATTGTGTACTGCATGCAGATATATCTCAGCCTGAATGTGTAGAGTTAAACGCAAAGTGACCCCATGACACAAAGATTAGTTTTGAAATGAAACTTTCACGAAGTTTATAAAATAAAATTTTTACCATGAAGAATGTTGTGATGGTAAGTGAGATCTTACATAAAAGTTCTCATGGTAAGTGAAATCTTACGCCCTTTGAACTTTCTTTGAATTTTGCCAATGGTATCTAGGTTTCCCAACATCCTTCAGAAAGAGACTACAAAGTGATTACAACGTGTGCTATCCACCTTCAAAAAGTCACAGATTTGTCAGTCCTCAGTAAGGACTGACACAAAAACAAAGTGTGAACTGTTGTACTGTTTTTCATATTGCTGTGTTGATTGCCATGGTAATTGGCAAAATTAATTTCCTGTGCTTTCAAAACTGTCGACATTCAGGTATACACAAGCGATTGTCTAGAGAACCCAAAACCTGCTGTTCTGTTACACATGTACTGTGCAAATGCCTTGTCTGTGTGTGGTTAAGTCCACAGTAAATGTATCCCAAACTTCTTGGACTTACTATTGATACACAACAACTAATATACCTGACACTGGGCTTGGCAGTGGGCACTTTTGCAGAATTCCCAGACTTAGTCAGCATCTAGAAATCTGTTATCCTACCACTAAACCAGAAGCAGAGTAGCTAAAAGATACTCTTCCATTTTTCACACCCAAATTAAAAAGAAGAATAACATAATATAAAACAACCCCACCAATTTTAAATATAATCATTTTGTGTTTTTTTTCTTCCTTTTTTTTTATTAGTATTCAAATGAAGATAACAAATTCAAAACCATCCATGGCTAGTCTGCAGAAACCATACAGAAGGAACAGGTCTTCCTTCCATGGGGCTGTTCAAACAGTCTATATGATGCTTTGGTTTTATCTCCTGCTCCTCTGAAGAGAACTGAGACATTCACTGATTCTAAAGCTACCTGCTGTATTTGTAGGCTCCAGATAAAGCACCCATCTCATTTATCAGAATTTAGAACACATTTAATCTTAAGTGTGAAATAGGTGAACAATAATAAAACCAACTCCCCAGATGTCAAATCCTCCTTTACTCTCTTTGCTTCTCCACCTTTCCAGCCAAAGAATGCAATTCTCTTTTTTCAAACCCAGACTCACTCCAGCCATCCATGGAGAAATAATACTGAAACCTAATCAAAAAAAAAAAAAAGAAAAAAAAAATAAGTGAAGAGTACAAATAATTATTTTACACCACAGATAATGTAAACTGTCTGCATAGAAATACCTGAAAGGTACTCCAATCTATAGGTCTCTTACTGCTCCAGATAGAGCTTCACATTTTGTCATCCCTAAACAGAGCCTGTAGCGCGTGGTCTCACTGCACAGTTATTACCCAGATGATTCAGTCACAAGATGTAGGCTGCAAAGTCATAAGATGTAGGCTGCAAAGACACAACAGTATAATGTAGTTGGATGTGGAAATGTCATTACTTCTTCAATCACAATGGTAAAATGGTGCAGGTTCTCATTCAGGCAAGTGAAGGTGAATGGAATGTCAGTACTTTTTTATTTGTGAACCTAGTTCATTTCATTGCCACTTACAGTGGCTGTCAACCCCTGACATAGATCTTCCGCTGGAATCGTGTTTGTTTCTAAGTACAGATATGGCTTTAAGTGCATTTTCCCATCCAGCTCATCTGAAAAGACAGCAGAAAAACATAACAGGTTTCAAGTCATACGTGAAAAACTCATTTGAAATCAAGCTTATGCTATTTGTGAGGTTACTGTAGTGTAAGGTTGCTGGAAATGGGGTGGCCATGTAGGTCATATTGCAAGTGTAAGAGAGTCAACCTGAATGATATCTCAGCTTATTTCACAGTTCCCTCATACTCACTATTGCAATGGTTCTCAAGAGTCATTTAGCATTCTTTTGGTGATAGCTTGCCCTATTTTTCTCTTTCTACAACAGGCTTTTTCAAGCTCAATGAAATTAAGTATGTGTCCATAAAATTCACACTCATTCTCACAATTTTTAAAGTACCCAGTTCTTAACTTGATGGCGCTTCAGTTGCCTAAGTATCAGCATTATCTACTGCACAAGTATAGAACCTTTCTTATTTTAGGAACCACTTCACTGAATATTTTTGAAATGCACACACTCAAAGTATTCACCTCTACCATTCTATGCTTCTAGGAAATTCTCTTTCCTGGGCCTTTTTGGTTTCTGCTTGCCATGCTCACACACAACCACTGGGACATATGCTTTGTTGTAAAACATTTTCCTTTCACTTTCTGTGAATACATCTTGGTGGTCATTGAGTAGCTTAAATTAGAGGCAAGGTATGATAGCATTTGCCATTTGCAAATTCACCCTAAATTGAAATCTGAGAACGAGATAAATGATCATTGACTGTTTCAGTAGCCTATGGTGGTACATGTTTATGAAAAAGATGCAAAAAGAAGACTGTTTAACATTAAACTCTTCTATGAGTCTTCTGATGCTACTGGTGACCAATGCTTACTTGGGTCATGTTCAGTAAACATGAGGAGTGTGGAAGCAGAAACCACCGAACCAAAACTGGAGTCAGGTTTTAGGTGAAAAAACAGTGAGGTGATGTTCTCTTCCTACTGACTCAACTTTTGAAGATTTAGAAAGAGAAGCTGTGGGGACCAAAATGGTAGGAGAAACCCTTGGAAATGTTTTTCTTCCCGCTGCCATTACTGTTTTCTTCATCTCTCTCGTCTTTCACCCTGATTCATAGACCTGCTGCTCTGAACAGCCACAAAATGCTCAGTGAAGGAAGGGTTCCTGACCAGGCTGCTTAGATGACATACCAGGCCAGAGAAGAGGGGCTGGGACCATGTCAGTTCTTGCAGCCAAACAGACAATCAGAACATCTGTCTTTGACAGAGCATCCTTCTCTTTTCCTGGTTTTTTTTTTTTTGGTTTTGTTTTTTTCCTTCACATTCTGTTTTGTAAAAAGCCCAAAAGCAGAAAGGTAAATAGTGTTCCATCAACAAGCAACTAAGTATTCTGTACAAGGGCTTTTTTTTCTGCTAAAAAGGATTGTATGAAAACACAAAGGCTCTTTAACTGAATAATTTCTGTTAAAATGATTGCATTGATTTTTACTTACATAGATTTATCATTACCACTTAATTTCAGTCTTAGAAATAAATTTGGAGGAATGGTTTTTCTTTTGTATTGCCCTCCCCTAGTTCAGCCTTTCCAAACTTTGTTATTAATTTTCTGGCCCTAGTTCTATGGAACTAAGTAGACCAAGGCCTTTGTGATTAAAATCTTAATGATTATATCACTCTTAATTTTATACAGCTCTATCTGGTAAGCATCTTGACTTCTGCACCCATCTTATGCATTCCATTATAACATGCCATAGTACCAGATATGTGCCAAAGATGTGTACCAAATCTAGGTTGATAGACAAAAGAATGTTATTTTGTGTGAAAGGGATGAAATTTTGCAAAGAAAGCTGCAGAGAGGCTCAATATTCATGTGGGTTTGTGCAAGTTTTCCCTTTTGTGCAGATGTATATATGCGTAGACCCAGGGAAAGGGAGAGTTTATGTAAGAACAAGGGCTGAAAACTTCAAATATATACACAACTGTTGAGAAATGATCTGTCTTCAGATGCAATCTAAGATGCAGAAGTCTCTCATTATATCTCAGAATCAGACTCATTATCACTCTGTCCTGATTTTGGCTGGGATAGAGTTCATTTTCGTCCTAGCAGTTGATATGAGGCTGTGTTTTGGATTTAGGATGAGAACAATGCTGACAGCACACTGATGTTTTAGGTGTTGCAGCATGGTGCTTACACTAAGTCAAGGCCTTTTCAGCTTTTCACACTGCCCTGCCAGAGTGGGCTGGGGGTGCACCAGGAGCTGGGAGGGGACAGAACCACCACAGCTGACCCAAACTGGCCAAAGGGACATCCCATACCATAGGACATCATGCTGAGCAATAAAACTGCAGGGGTTGGTCTGGCGGGGGTGTGGGGTTCACTGCTTGGGGACGGGACAGGCATCAGTCAGTGGGGTGGTGAGCAATTGCATTGCACATCACTTCCTTTGTATATTCTTCTATCATTATTATTACCACTGTTTTCCTTTCCTTTTCTGTCCTATTAAACTGCCTTAACTCAGCCCACGAGTTTTAACTTATTTCCAGTTCTCTCCCCCATCCCACTGGGGGTAAGTGAGTGAACAACTGTGTGGTGCTGAGCTGCCTGCTGGGTTAAACCACAACACATTCTCATTGCAAAGCAGATTTTAAAAAGCTTTTGTTAAACATTTGTGTTTGAATAATTTAAATTTGGGCATTTTTTTGAATTTCCTGTGTACAAAGCACTTTTTATTCCTTGTCTTTTCAGATAAAAATAGTAGATGCCATCATAGATCAAATCTGTAACTTGGAAATAGATAAATACAAAAAAAATGCGTATTTTTGAGTGTAAGGTCAGTTCTAGTTTTACAAACTTAGAAAATATGCACTTTTACACATTTCAAAACTTGTCTAACTAAAACTAAAAGATAGGTCAGCTACTTTTTTTCTGGACAGCAAATGTGTTTATGTTTAATCTACGCTATACTTCAGTGCTTTCTCATGAAATGTTTTGTGAGCCTACTGTTTTTACACATATAAAAGATGAGCTCTACACCTGAAAAACAGCTTGTAAATTACAGTTAGGTTAGAGCCATGCCTTTTTTGAAGTCAAAACATGTTCAGCATGATTTGGAACACAATCAAAATATTCTGGTTTTAGTCATTTACTCTCCCCTTGCCATTTACTGTGTTATTTTAACCTATATTTCATATTTCCTAGACTGGTGGCCATGGTTTAATTTGTGAAATGTCAGTAGTGGAACTACGTGAACGCCTCGCTCTACTCAGAGAAGCACAGAAGGCAGCAGAGGAAGAGAAGAGAGACCAGATAATTCATGAAAAACAAGCTAAGGAACAACTTCTTCTAGATAAACTGGACCAGATTTCTGTGTTCAGAGCAGAACTTGGACGAGCGGCTGCATTAAAGTCAGTATAAAACAGCATATGACATTCAACACATTGCAACTTTGTTAATATCTTGCTAGCCCCTTCAGAATTCAAAAAAAAAAAAAGGGGGGGGGGGCAAAATACTGCCCTTTTATGAAGCAGTGTGACTTCTGTCAAAGATTACACTGGGGCCAGGATTTCCATTTTATTCTTGAAAATATTTTGCATCAACCGTAACAAATCTTTTTCATCAGTTTGAATTTGTGGTTGAAGACACTCTATAGGCTAGTGTTGACAGCATTGCCTCAGGATTGGGAGCCAAAATCATATCTTGTGAAAGATGCTGTGCCTTTCTTTTGCTCCTTTTCAGTTAATCAGAACTAATTTGATTTTATTAAAATCATTCTAACTTGCTACTAAAAGTGGTTTCTCATTTTCATCTAAACCAATACACTAGGGTTATAGTCTTCTTCCTTGAATTTCATTTGTTATGTAAAAGAGCAGGCTTTATTTTGGAAATTAAAGATATTTTAGGAAGGAGATTTTCTGATAATAATAATAAATTATAAATTAAATAAATTATAGCAGTAGATCAAAGAGAAAAATCTTTGCTTACAGGCTCTCTGATCAAATTTTGTATTCATTATTCATATTTATTATTCATTATCATATTTATTATTCATTGTCATAAAGGATCCATAACCATCATAGATGGTTACATATGCAGAAGACAGGTCCCTTCCACAAAGAATTTAAAATCTAAGTTAAAACTATTTGCAAATAAATCTGAGCAAGAAGAAAACCTGTGTAAAAGTATAAAATATGGCACACCTCTTGATCTTATGCCATTCTTAATACATCTTGACTATTTGCCATTTTTTTGCAAGTTTTCTTTCACTTTTTTTCTTTTGTGAGTTAGATAGTTTAGTCCTTGTCTTGCGATATTTATCCTGCAAGCAGGTGTTCGGGCTGGCATTTTGAAGACATATTCTATCAGGCTAAAAGCACGCATCTTTAGACATGTCTTAAATTTGTGTTTATCACTTCAATACCGAAGGTGGCTTTGTAAGAGTTCAATTCATGTTATTGGTTTATCTTCCAGTTCTAAATCCCAATCACAACAGGCAGTATTGATGTATTCATTCAAATAGTTTTCACCGGTCCCAGCTGTGATTTGGTTTGCTGCTGACAGTTAATCTCCAAAGAGTGAGGTTTTACTGTGTTAGTACTTGGGAGCATAGTTTAATGAGTTTAATGAATCAATAACTGCAGCTCCAGTGGATTGACTGCACAGATCAGTGAACTTCTCTTCTACAGCATCTATAAAGAGAAGACTAAGACTAAAGGACCTGAAATGGAGTTAGAGCTGGAAATAAATTCCCATCTCTAAGCATTCAGTGTTGTGCAAGCCCGTGGGAGCATTTCAAGTCATCCTTTTCCACCAGAGATTCAAACTAGGCGTTAAGAACTTGTATACCTTATAAAATGTGTTTCTTCTAGTGAGCACTCTAATAATCATTTGTGGTAGATAATGCAGTCCGTGCATATTGCGTAGTGCTGGGTTTCTTTAATATAGACTCTTTGCCTTAATTCAAATCTAAAACTCTTCTGATCCTGAAATAAGCTATGCCTGAATGTGAAGTTAACTTTGATTCACTTTTTGTCCCGACATATTTGAAATGTTATTTAGAACAGACCACCATGCCAAAGATGGTAGAATCTAAATGAAATTAAACACTGAGTTTGCAAGCTTCTGTTCAGACTCATGGTAAGGAATATAGGAATATACTTTATTTTAATGGAGTCCTGTTGCTCTCCAAATAAAGCAAATATAAAATTTCATTATAGATGTTACAAGACATTTTCTTTCACGTCTCATAGCTTGGGAGCATCTGCTATGAAGAGGCATCATCAAAACATACTAGAAATGTTGTTCTTCAGGAATGTATTTAATGCATTATCATCCAGAATGCAAATCTATAGTGGTGTTAATATGCAGCATGCTGGCCTATTTATGAGTGCTAGACAATTTGCTGCAGCTTTTGTTTTTCTCTAAACAAGCTATAGGCTTCATGAGTTAAACCTGATTTACAGATCCAGTCTCCTGAAATTTCTGTCAAGTCGATGTGAGTGATTAGTTGTTTGGCTTGTATTGATATACTGCACAGAAGATGTAAAGAGCAAATTATTATGTTTACAGAATTAAATCATAATTACAGGGATAGAATAGCAAATCTTACCAATGGTGCTCATAAGATATCACTGTGCATCAACAAGAAATTACATGTTATATCTTCAATTGTGTTATGTTGAAGGCTCGTGCTAATCAGCTAAAGTATGATGATGGCTAATGATGGCTAAGCTTTTCCAAACAAATGTGCTTTAGTTAGTGTCAGCTGGAGTTTAATTGGGTCCCTACCAAGCAGGTTCCTTTCAATATCATTTACAAACAGACATACATCAACACAAAAGAAGCACATTGAGCAAGCATATAATGAACTATATTAAACAAAATAGGAAATGGAACATGAAAAATTACAGAGACATCAGCCTTTAATAGACTGCAAGCCATGACATCCATCACAGCAGTAGCTTTGTGAGTGCCTGCAGAACACTTAAGAATCAATTCAGTATGTACGCAGGACGTCCCTTTAATTGCTAGAATTTCACACAGTTTGAAAATCAGCACTGGCATATGAAGTGGACAAACATTGGAGTTCTGAGCTTTCAAACATGAACACCAAAAGATTTATGACCGTTTGAATACATCCTAATGTACTGTGGGTATGTGCCTGTATGCTTCAGATCTTTCACTCTAGTGAGGCTACGTCTATATTGCAGGTAATTAAACTCAGTAAGAATCAAGCAGCAGATAAAATCAGTTGGTGCTGAGGCTCCCTCCATCCACATTATCTGTGGCTTGGTGGTTTTGCTTTGGGTTAGATTTAGCCTGGTCTTGGGGCTGCATGTTCTCCCCATTCATGTGGTTTAAAGCTATCTAGAGAAAGGCTGTTTCACAAAACTTCTCATACTCAATTCCTGGCTCCCCTGCAAGCCCCTCTAGGAAACACCACACTATTTTATTGTCTCTCACATTTTAGTGTCTCACATAGATGACAGTAGCATATCCATGCCCCCTTCAGCCACTGCCACATACGTAAGGTACACAGAAGTCAGAATAATTAGCAATATGAGGGACCTTGGTTTGGTATTTCATAATATTTTGGATTTCATTAATTTCACAAATTTTGCAAGTACTTAGGGTGCTGTATGTGATTGCAGTAGGGAAGTAAGGTTTGTTTTCTCAATCCCTGCCGCTGGTAATCAGTTCTTCACTAGCATTGAAACAGTAGGAAGAAATTCATCAGCAATGATGGATCATCAGCATAAAAATCTGAAAGGAGGCTGTAAAAAGATGGAGTCAGGCTCTTAGCGGTACCCCGTGTCAGGACAAGAGGCAGTGGGCACAAAATGAAACACAGGAGGTGCCATCTGAACCTGATCAGGAAGCTTTTCTGTGCTGTGTGGGGGACAGAGGTTGCCCAGAGAGGTTGTGGAGTCCCCTCCTTGGAGAGCTTCAGAAGCCACCTGGACGTGGTCCTGGGCAGCCCTGCCTGAGCAGGATTGGAGCAGGTGGCCTCCAGAGCTCCCTGCCTGCCTCCACCACTCTGCAGTTCTGTGGGTGAACACTGATTATACAGCTTGATAATCTTTATTTCAGCTGAGGAAAACAGAGTAACAGTCGCTTTCCCACCTGAAATGAGGTGCTTAGCAAGTTAATTGTTTTGGAAGAGAGCCAGAATTTGAATGCTGAAATCCCTCACATTAGTACAAAACAGTAATCAATCTGGCAGTAGAGTATGCTTAAGTATGAAAATAATGGCTCCCTTAACAGTGAGCTGTTAACAGATACATTCATTTTCCTCATTGCAATAACTAAGATTATATAGTGCAGGACAGATAAAAGACAAAGTACTGTGAAGTACAGACGGCCCTAGTCACTGAGACTGAAAGAAAGAGGAAATAGCAAAAAATGTATTGTTTATTGCAGTATGGGGCAACCATACTTCTTCAAGTTTCCTTCTGCTTTTAAAAATATGCTTGTGTTTGTTGCACAACACAAGACTATTTGTAAGGTGAGCATATAAAAACAGTCCTAGATGCTCAAGTGATATTTTGGTGCCTAGAATGGTCAAGCAGCCATTTTTACTCCATCTGCTGCTAGTATTGAATCAGTTAAGAACTGTCATGCATCTATCTCACGGTTTCAATGCACGTCTGGAGTTTGAGAATGTAAATGAAGACACTGTTTGGATTTCAGGAGGAATCCTCTGGGCAAATGTACAGGCTCCCCACTTTTTGAACGCAGCTGGGATGACCTAACCTGGCTTTTCCAAGGGCTTTCATCTCATACAGGGAAAACCTTTAGTGCTGAGTTGCTTATTCAGTTATAGGCCAGATGACCTGTTGGACCTAGAGTCCTTTTGGCCAAACGCTAAAATTGCAGGGCAGATAAATAATTACAAGGGATATGTAAATAAGAAGAACCTGGACTGCCAAATTCCATTAGAAATTGTAAAATGTGAAGTAAAAATATATATTTTTTTAATTCTTTATGTTATTTAAGGAAATCACTGAGAGAATGAGTATGGGATGTGAACTTCAGTTTACAAGGGCTGGAATATTTTTTTTAAGTAGAAAAGACACATTTTACCCATCACTGATTGAATTGCTCTGCACTTCATCACAGTGAGCCAAAGTCTTCCTGCTGTTGACTGTATGCACAGTATACACAGGAAGTGAGTAGAGAATGAAATCAGTGGTAGATAAAAAAACCTCGGTTTTTGTTTTATTTTGTTTTCGTTTTTAATCCATGTTCTGTTGAATCTCTCATTAGTACCTTACCCTTCCTCCTTTAAGTAGTTTATACATACTCCCCACACTACTACAGACTTCCTTAGGCACATACAAGAATCTCATCTCATTCCTTACCACTAAAAGGTAATTTCTGACAAGGTCACTAAGCAAAAACTAGAGTTCATTAAACCATTTCAAATATATATGGACATTAAAAGGACTGCAATTTTTTTCAAAGTCTTTCATAGGGAATTTTATTTTGTTTATTTATTTATGGCAGATTCACAAAGGGGCAGAAAACTCTTGTCTGAGACCAAAAGAAAAGACACAAATTCTCTCTTGGACCAAAGATTTGACAATACCTTTTAGGAACCAAGACCATTCTTAAAGACTGCTTTTTATTCAAGTTGTTTACTCAATACCAATAGCTGATAAATATAATAATAATAATAATAATAATAATGGATCTCTGTATAGGTTTTCCAGAAATTATCAGATAATTTCCTATTGAATCTGGAGAGGATTCTTCTAGCTGTGTACTATCCCATTCCAAGTGACTCTTACCTTGCTTCCCATGTGATATGGGGAAACAGAAATTGTGTGAGGTTTTGCTGTCTTGAGTCCTAAAAGGCATTAACTGGCCATCACAGAAAACCAGCACTTTCTTCCCCTCTTTGAGTTTCCATTAGGATGTGCTGTGGTATCTGAAAATGTATGGGACTGGCTGCTTTTTGGAATAGTGTAGATGGCTGGCACATGCCTTCATGTTGAAGAGGACTGAATATCAGTCTGATGATAACCAACTATTCACAATGTTAATTCATAAGCAGCTGCTGCTGCTGCTCCATGATGTTAAACTTCTTGCTGTTTTTCCCGTAGTGGTATTTACAAGAATCTGGATTTGCATGTAATGAAAGGTTTTGTTGCTTATTCCCACTGACAATATTTAATCATCAAGTGTTTACGTAAAAACCTTGTTATATTCTCCTATACCCTTGGAATGCTACTCCTCGTTACAGTGCAAGGAGAAATATCCCATGTTCTCAATTAGATTAAATGATAGTACATCATTTTTAGACTTAGAGAACAGTGTTAAGAATTAATCTCGGTGTCGCAGAGCATGTCACCGTATCAGGGAAGGTACGGAAGTGTTATCCCATCCAGACAGCATGACGCAAGCAGCACAGTTCAGGAAGTGTCTCAGTAAAGCAACTGGAAATGAGAAACCAAGCTAAACTGTGCCCCTTTTTTAGAGTTCACAGTCACATTTCAGAATGTATCATGAGTCAAATTTCCCCTTCACCCAGTTCCTGAGGATTCAGGGAACCAGAGAACAGAATGGCTGCTCTGAAGAATACCTGCTATTACGAGGATTTTCCTATTAGCAAGGATGAAGCTAACAAGGCAGACAAAAACATCTCTCCCGAGATGAAAGAAGTGTTTGCATCCCTGGAATCTCGATACAGACCTTTTTAAAGCAAACTGGTTCTAGCTTCAGAAGGAAAACCTCTTCCTTCATCCCCTTCCTCCAGCTCCTTGAGAACCATAGCATGGTTAAGGTTGGAAGGGACCTCTGCAGGTCATGAGAAGAGTGTGCCTTATACTTCTAAGCTTATATACTTATACGCCCAAGCGATGAAGAAACAGTTCTGTTGTAAAACATTTCTAAGGGGCAACCTGTCAGTGAAATTAGTCCTGCCACTCACAGAGCAGCAGTTCCAGTATTGGCTGAATATGGCCCCAGTGCACTCTGCTCTTGGTTGTTCAGAATCCTATTCAGGTTTCCCATAATAGCAATGTAATGTTGTATTACTGCAGTATAAAAGGACCTTGGAGAAAACTACCCTTGCCAGCTGAGAGAAGGCATCAGATCTAACCAGGTGATATATGATGTGTATTCCTTGGTAGGTCTGACACTTACTTTAGCACTGGATTTGGCCAGAGAATGACAACTGCTC
This sequence comes from Cygnus olor, assembly GCF_009769625.2. Lineage (NCBI taxonomy): Eukaryota > Metazoa > Chordata > Aves > Anseriformes > Anatidae > Cygnus > Cygnus olor. The sequence continues at coordinate 68,485,800 of NC_049172.1, read as the reverse complement.
ATGGCATAATGTAACGCTACAGCCTGATGATACTAAGCCAAATCCAAGGGCAATGTACAAAAGAGAAAGCTGGATGTAAGTAAGTCACTGTGCAAGGTGGTGCAACTTACATGAAAAGTTGTGAGTAGGTTGTACCAGCTGGGTGAAAGTAGGCAAAAACAGATAAAATGTAACAAAGGACAGAAAAGGAGCTATAATAGAAGGGGAAAAAAAGCAAGGAAAAAAAAAAAAAAAAGACTATCCAATGACCTCTCTTTTATGCTTATGCCTTACACATATGCTACACATGGTACTATCAATTTATGCCCACCTAGACCCTCTAACCTTCGTACATCACTGCCCCATATATTCTGAATCTGGGCATTGAGATTACACAGGAAAGAATATCTTTCATTTGCCAAGGAATACAGCAATTGAGATGAATACTAATGATCATATAAAGAAAACTCTGTAGCTCTCACAAGCAAAAAGCTGTAGCATTAACACAAGTTTTGCACACGTTTTTTTTTCCAAAGAATGTCATGTCAGCTTGAAATACTTCAGCTATTGTCATCACGGCATCCTGTGGGAAGAAATTATTCTATCCTGTTTAGTAATGCTGTTCTGTAAACAACAAGAAGCAAGCTGTGAATTCCACATTCATTGAGCTATATGATTTATACCTGTTTTCAGTCTAGCTGGTCCCCAGAAGCAAGAGCGAATTCATTATCATCCACGTAATATATACTCAGATGGATTTATTCTGTAGGTTGATATTATTTTACCTTCTCATTGCTTCTTTTTCGTTTTGCAGACAAGAAGAAAAGAAAAGAAAGTCCCAGGCTGGTGAAAGTCATATGAAAGATGAACGCATTTTAAACCTACAGAAAAAGATTGTAGAGAAGGCAATGGAGCGTAAAAAGCAAGCAGGACTCTTAAAGATTACTCCCCAGAAAACCAGCATTACATCAAGGAAGGTCTGAGAGTTACTTAAGGGAAATGCTGTGTGATAGATCTGCTGTTTAGGGTTTGACTCTACTGCCAGCACTGGCAGGGGTGGTAGAAGCAGGTTGTGTGACACCTGGGTGACAGTGACAACTCCCCACATAGGCACAGTGTCCCCAAACCATAGCCTTGACCTGAGCTCCATGCCATACGTTCTGCTACCACAGATCCATCTGTCCCATACCGAGCTTCCCACTTGTGTTACCACTCACTCTCATCCTACTGAAACAGGTTCTCCCCTTCTCGCACCCAAGGCATGGTCCAATTTATCATTCCCACGATTTTTACCTGACCCTTCCTCAGCCTGGTCCCACAACATCGAATGGAAGCACCAGTAAGCCTGTGGGCTTTATGCTGGTTTATACTGGTTGTGTTTCCATGGCAAGTGTCTAAAGACAAGGGGTGAGAGCTGCTGCTCCCACTGCTGCTGCTGCCTCTGCCATTGCCTCACACGTGCCTAACATTTACAAGTGGTTCATGTAGCAGTAACAGTACGTCTCCCTCGGCGTATGAAACACTGCAGTGAACAGTCACAACGGGGTCACTTTTTCAAAGCTGTACTAGAGCATTATAAAATTAGAACTAAATCTCCTAATCCTAAAATAGTAATTCTTTACCTACAAAAATAGTAACTCTTTACCTGTTTTGTGAGAAGGATCAAGCTGAATTCAATCAAGAGGAAAAATGTATTTTTCAAGTGTGTATAGTCTAAAAACTGAAATAGTGCAATCTTTCAGAGTATCAGTGGTTGCTGCCCTCAGAAGTCCCATTTCAAGCCACAGCAAGCAAAACATGTAGGTGCTTACATAGACACTAGGTCTATTCCTTTTAGCAAAGAAAATATTGAAGGCCTATTTGAAGAAAGCATTTCCTAAATTGGGATGGCTTTCTGAACTGAGGCTTTGAACATATGCTTAATCACTTTGCTGAATGAGGTCCAGTATAAAGTAGAAGGAATAAATGCAGACTTGAAAGGAAAGCAGCTATATAATTACAAATGTGAGACATTTTTTAAATAAAGAAATTATAAATTCAGAGCTACGACTTTTGACTACTGATGTGGTTCTGTGTGAGTGCTCTGGTGTTTTATAAATGTGAAAAAAGCCAAGGCTTGAAAGGTGTTTTGAAGTTAGACTTTGTCGTGTTTTTTTTTTTTTGATTGTAGCTTTACACACTAAGTCTCCTAAGATGTCACAGTGTTTTTGTTTACGGTCTGCTCAAATGTTAAGACATCTGTAAAAAAGAAAAAAAAAAAAAGAGAAAAGAAAAACACAGGAAAACCTTAAGGTTACTATAAATTATTTAGATGCTTTGGCGTTTGTTCCATCAGTGCTGTTCAGCTCTGCATGACCCTGTCCAAATGTTATTACAGCGAAGTGGTTCAATTCTGGTCAGATATGCCCAGCAGCATCTTTTTCTAGTTGAACTGCATATTGCTGTACATGGTGTTAGAGTGACTATAGGAAAATAATCCTTAGTTATGGTGTAATAGCTATCTGGCATTCAGTTTGTACTGCTACCTTTTAGGCTTCTCAATATATAGACAAAAAGTGAAACTCACCCCATGTATTAAAGTCCCAAGTCAGATCGTAGCTTCAATTACGTTTGTGATAGCCTCTGAGGCCCAACACATTTGTGTTGGTAGAAGTGAAAGTAACACTTGTTAATAAATCACTATTAAGTTCTTAGTAAAACAGAATGTATATTTCAATTTGGAAAACTAAGATACAGAAAGCTACCATTAATTTAAGAAAATGTATTTTTTCTACCATTTTAAGTGAAATATCAGATTAAAAAGTAGCTGTTTTCTGTTTCTTACGAGCTTTATGGGGAATGATCCCTTGTGAACCTAGCTTGTAAATCAGCAAACCAGCAGAGTCTGATAGGATTTGTGCCACTGTTCATTTACAGCTTCAAGAATAACCTGATGGCAAAGAAAGAACATAAGATTCTGTGGCTTTGGAGCCACAGAAAACTATCCAGATAGTTTTAGCTTGACCTCACATTCTGTGGAGTGTTGCAGCTGGGCAATTTATCTTAAACTGGGCAACCCAATTGAGTTACCTTTCTATCCATCATGCCCAAATTGATGTTAACATTCGCCAATCATGTTAGCAAATAGCTGTGTTACCAGCCAGCCACATTATCAAATAACAGTTCGGTGTATCTAAATAGCAGCATTATATTCTCTGCAGTCTGATCGTGTGTGTCATCTCTGCAGGATTCTTTGCAATGGAACCACTGGAAAGAACTGGAAGAGAGTCGGGAAAGGAGGTTCAAGACCCTTCAGTACGGCTTCACGGCCAGAGAAACAGCTCAGAAAATGGCTGCCTATGAGGCAGCAAGAAGTGGAGCCACAGCTTGTATATTGCGCTCTGAGGTAAAATAAAGTACCCTTGGAACAAACTCAGGCCTGTTGGAAATCTCCCAGTGCGACTATTTACTACAAGGTTGAATTTTAATCTTTATCTGATCTTTGCAGTGTGAATAGCAAAATTTGGGTCATACAGGCACAATAGAATAAAAATGTGTTAATTTTTTAGAATGGAATTTTATTTTAAAGCTATAATGGTATATATGTATATTCTTCTGTTAGAATAAAAAGCTGTAAGAAATCAAAATAGCAAATGTCTGGGGGAGAATGCTAAGGTCTGTATTTCTGCTATCATTGCATACTGGGCCGTGGTTTTTTCACTTTCCCAGAGAATAAAAATGGGGGAAAAAACAAGCAGCATTTGTTTATATAAGCATCTTTTCAGAAGGCATGCTCAGCCCAGGCTCCTAACACATCTTCCATGACAGTAACTGTGTGTAACAAGATCACCAGTCTCAACACTGCTTTTAGAGGGTAAGGGAAAAACTGTTCAGAAGGTTTAGATGACACGATAGCCTGCAGCTGCCAGAGGCCAGACTCAGTGACCCGACAGACCATCCCTCTGTTTGCAGAGGTTAATGTCTTCAGTCTTTAAACAGTGGAAGGAGAACATAACATTGTTTGATCTCTTTAGCAAGCTGCTTCCAGAAAAGTCAAAATTCTGTTACTCACCTAGAAGATAATTTGCCCTCTATGACAATTTCTATACTCAGTAAAACAGCTTTTAAATCACAAGACTTACTCTAGGCACAAAGCCAAGGAGGATATAAATCTGAATTAAAATCTGCACAGCAGTACGACTATGTAATGTATTTCTATTTTAACTTGATGCCAGTTACTAAGTGTTTAATTATGGCTATTGCAAATATTTAAATTGAAGGAGACTGTCATTGACATTAGAGTCAGGCAGCTGCTTTTAATGCTCTCACAACATTACATTTCTCACTTTTTAGAGCGGGAAGTCTAATGGAATTCTTTTGTTGCCATCTAGCTGTGAAGATCACTTCCACAATCTGCAAGCTGATAAAATGCGCAGTATTTTTCATTTGTTGCAAATGCTATGGTAGTCCACAAAAGCAATGTAGGACTCATGCTCTGTAGGAAGAGTTAGGGAACCTACGAGAGTGAAAAGGAGGAGTGATAGCAGCACAGCTACAGAGAAGAGAGAACGATGGCATTATGTGTGATAGAGGATTGTAAAAGCCTAAAAGGACAAACACTAGGTGGCAGGGAGTTCATCTTCCTTTGCAGTTGTTCAGCATTCTGTTGCAGAACGGCAAAGCCGGGTCTTGACTATAACACCTCAGTTTTCCAGAAGCTAACAATTGACAGGGCTGACAGTCATGTTTTGGAATATTGCATAGCTGAGTAGTACCTCTTATACTTTTTGATATATCTTGCATTTTGAGATTTATTAATTTTTTAAGTGTACTTAGGTAGGTAATAAAGAAATTTAAAAAAACTATCATACTGCATGGTTCTTCCCCTGGGATGTTGGACCAGGCCTTCAAAATTCTTACTCAATTGCAATCAAGGTGACTCAGAACTATTTCCTTCTCCATGTTTTCCCTGCTTTCAAACGGAAGGGCTGAGGAATCTCAATAATCTAGCTGTGGATTCATCACCATCAGAAGTTACAAATAGCCCCGTTCTTCGTTCTTGTTACCTGAGGATCTGATGCATGAGTTCTTCTTCAGAATTAATGTTTAGAGGAATATAAAAGAGTTTGAGTCTTTAAAGAAAAATACCAATGTATTCTTATTTTCCATAAGCTATTGATTTTAAGGTGATGGCAGTTCTTGCAACAGAATATACAGGATAACATTAAAAATAACACGTTCCTCAAGACAAACGTGTGTAACTTGATGTTGGAGGCAGCAGACCCTATCCAAAACCACTCTGCCCATGGCCACCAGAGCACTTTCCCTAGTATTATTCCTCATTCCAGGAATATGGTACACTGAAACCTAAGGTGATCCCACAGAGAGCCAGCAAAGGTCTGGCAGGATTTTCTAGCCTTAAATTATAAAAGCAGCTGTAATACCATGAGAGCCAAGGGAGCTTTGAAGCAATACAGCTGCACTTCTCTGTGCAGCCACAGCTTGTACCTGTGGCACAAATAATCCACAGCCTGGTTAATCCACGCAGAGATAATTGGTAATCAACAGTGCCTTCACACTGGCAAACACAGGGGCATGAATAATTTGTGATTCATTCACTTACATGTTTGTTATAGTATTTGTTACAGCCAAGGAGACAAGTGTAAGTGGACAAGGCTGGCTCTTCAATAGACTCTGAAAACAGACACAAAAACAGAGGTTTTACCTGTCTGGTTTTAGTGATGGGCTCATTAAGAAACCCCTTTTAACACCATAAATTTCACATGCCAGAATCATTCAGATAAATGTGAGGTCTCTTATTTCAGTGTAAATGGCCAGATCACAAAAACTTTGTCATGGACCTACAGTATAACAAGTCCGAGAAAAACTGAGGAAAAACCAAGGGGTTTTGGACACAGGGTGCATGCTCTTGTACCACGGTCACTGCCACGTGTCTCCCTACATCAAACCAGACTCACAGCCTGATAATGAGGCAAGTCCCTAGGGGCCTGGCCAGGCAACCAAATCTGCCCTACACAGTGCAGATATTTCATTATTCACATAAAACCAAAAACAGTGCTGTGTTGGCTTGGTAGGCAAAAACTGGTACAAATCTCAAGAGATATTTAACCAGGGAGGAAACGCAAGAGAAGTCAGCAGGAAGAGCTACAGATTTATCTACAAAAAGGCAGACTGGCAGGTGTGGGGCAGTAAAAATCAAAGGTAGGCCAGGGAAAGCAGCCAGAAAATGCTTCTGATGGTCAGAGGAGATGCAAAATACATTGGCGAGCATGTACGGTAAGTTATATTGAGGATTTGGACTAATTATGCCAGAAGCAATAGGCAACGATCCCCCAGGCTGATGTCTCTGACGAATTCCCCTGGGTGCACTGGGGGACATTAAGCAGACAACGGCCGTGAGGAAGGGGCAGAGGGAGGAAGAGGTGAGGAAGGGGCGGAGGGCAGCCCCGCCATGGCACCGAGCAAACCCCTGGGGGGGGAGAAAAACTTTCCAAGGGGGCACCGGGCCGTGAGGGACGGACAGGCCTCACTCCCACCCGTGGAAACTACAACTCCCAGCACCCCCCGCGGCCGGATAAGGGGCGGGCGGGTTCTTTTTCCACCTCCCCCTTTGATTGACGCGCGTCGCGGCCTTTGGGCGGGCGGCGGAGCGGCACCGCCACCAATGGCAGGGAGGCGGGGGCGGGCGCTGCTCTTACGCCGTTGCCGGGCCGGGCGCGGAGGGTGAGGGCCGCAGGCCGGGGGGCTCCGATGGGGGCGGGGGGGGGGAGGGGGGGCGGGGGGGGCGTAATGGCGGCGGGCTGAGGGGAAGGGGGGGGCAGCGCTGAGGGGAGCCGAGGGGGGCGGCTTTGGGGGTCGGGGCCGGTCCTCGTCGTCTTGTCGTTGCTGTGCGATGGCCGGATGAAAGTTTGGGCTGGGTTCGGGCTCGGGCTCTTTGTTTTGCCCTTTTTTTGGGGCGCTGGTGGGTGGGTGGCTGTGGGGGGGGGGGGTGTGGGTGCGGGGGGCTGCCCGGGGCCGGGGGCTGCCCGGGGCCGGGGGCTCGGCGCTGCGCTGGGGTCCTGCTGCTGCTGAGGGGGGTGCGGGCAGGGTTTTGTGGCGTGGGGCCGCCCGGCCTCGTTTGGTGAGGTGGGATGGGCTGCCTTTCTGCTCTTCTACAGCCGGTGTGAAAATAATGGGAACGTCTTTAAAGGTGCCTGGAGTGCGTGGTAGGAGAGCGTCTGAGGGAGTAAAATGGCAGATGGCTGCGCTCAGCGACAGGGAAACGTGGTGTAAATCGTGCTGTGCTTGCTGCCTGGCCTGCTGACCGCGGGTGGCCGAGCCTGGAGGGGCCTCTGGGGCCTTCTGCTCCGAGCCCTGCCCCGGCAGGGCCACCCCGAGCTGGGGGCCCAGCCCCACGCCAGGCGGCTCCTGGAGGTCCCCAAGGAGGAGCCCCCACAGCCTCCGGGCAGCCTGGGCCAGGCTCCAGCCCCACACAGCCCAGCAGAGCTGCCTGGGGGGCAGGGGGAGATCCTGGGCTCCAGGCTGTGCCCACTGCTGCTTGGCCTGGCGCTGAGTGCCGCTGAACAGAGAACCACCCCCTTTTTTTCTTTTTCCTTTTTTTCTACACCTTTGATACTGTTTCCTGTTGTTACCAGTGCAATGAGAGCTTTTAGGAGTGGAAATAAGAAGCCAAATTTTAAAGAGGTAGCATGTCCCTGCTCTGACAAATACTGTGTATACTGTTCGGTGTCACCTGTGCCTTGTGCATACCAAACCATTAGTCTGACATTGTTGCTATCTTGAAATACTGCCTTTAACCTATTTGTAATATTTAGGATGTTTACAAAATCGAGTCTTGTCCATATTAGTCAGATGTGATGGAAATACCTACTTTTCCTTCAGCTGATTTGCTTTAAAGCATTGGAAGCTTGTGGCAGATCAAAACCTTGTTTTCAGAGAGGTGCAAGAGAAGTTTTCATTTTATGCTGTACAGAGAATTCAGTTTTCAGGAGTGTAATTCAAACGTTAATTGAGGTCAACTTAAGCCCAGTGGATATACTAACTTCTTTTTAGAAAAAAAAAAAAAAACAGAATGGAGGACTTAAGTCATAGATATGGGATGCAATATTCCTCTCCTCCTACTGTGAATAACACTTATTTATGTGGCTTTACCCTTATTCTTCTGAAGTATGTACCTGTGCAGAGAAGTGCCAGTGGTTATACTAATTTAAATATCAGTGGATTAGCTAGAATAAGCCTTGAACTATGCTGTTATGAGGACGAATACTTAAGCCTTTGGGAGAGCTGAATGCTAGGAGCAGTAAGTGCACGTGGAGAGCTCTGTGTATGTGAGGAAGGGCAAGCGGCTCGTGCTGGTAACGCGTCATCATGCAGTGATGCAGTAACTTCCCTAAAATTTGAAAGTATCTGTTGGCTTGCTAAGTTGATCTGCAAAGCTTTTGTATTTAAAAAAGAAGTCTTTAGCTTAAAAAATAAAGTAAATCTGGAATTTTGAACTGATTTCTGAGTGCATCTTGCCACAGGTATAATAGATGACCTTACTAATAGCTTCAGCTGGAGTTATGTGGTGCTTAAGGATTGTTTTTTTTGGGGGGGAGAAATGTTGGTGCAGTAACTATTTGTGTCGTCCTGTCGTCGGAGGAAACCCTGATGCTGGGTTTCCATAGAGACTGCTGCAGGAGGAGCATGTAGGCCTTAGGAAATAATTTGGACTATCTGGGCCTGTATAACAAATCATTATTCGGTAGTCCTGAGGCTTTGAAAAATCTTTGAAGGAATTCTAATGATAGAATCACAGAATGGTTTGGGTTGGAAGGGACCTTAAAGACCATCCAGTCCCACCCCCCTTCCGTGGGCAGGGACACCTCCCACCAGCCCAGGCTGCCCAAAGCCCCATCCAGCCTGGCCTTGAGCACCCCCAGGGATGGGGTAGCCACAGCTGCTCTGTGCAGCCTGTGCCAGTGCCTCACCGCCCTCTGAGTAAAGAATTTCTTACTTATATCTAATATAAACCATCCTTATTTTAGTTTAAAGCCATTCCCCATTGTCCTACTACTGCACCCCCTGACAAAGAGTCCCTCCCCAGCTTTCCTGCAGCCCCTGTAGGCACTGGAAAGCCGCTGTAAGGTCTCCCCAGAGCCTTCTCTTCTCCAGGCTGAAAAACCCCAACTCCCTCAGCCTGTCTCCGTAGGAGAGGTGCTCCAGCCCCTTGATCATCCCCGTGGCCCTCCTCTGGACACGTCCTAATACATCCATGTTCTTTTTGTGCTTGGGGCCCCAGAGAAATTAGTGAGTGTGTCACTAAATGTGCAGTGTTTGAACTGTTCTGTTTATCTCTTCTTGTGTAATGCTAATTTGATCTGTGGTATACTAAAGAAAATAAGCTTTATTTTTCATCCTTCTTCTTGCGGTTCAGACAATTAGCATTCAGCAGAGATTCCTGAATAAGCCAATAACTTAGCGTGGAAATCTGTAGCCCCACAGAAGAGGTTTGTTCTTCCAAGAAAAGAATGTTGCTGGATCAAGAGACTCCTTCCGGAGTCCTAATAAATTCCAGCAGTCTGGCTTTCCTTGTAAGCGTGTTTGTTGTGAGGTGGCACTGGTTAACGCTGATGAATCTTCTGATGATGGTTTATTTTAAGGTGGCTTTACGGTGATGAGCATCCCTACGGATACCTACTCCCAACTTTCTTCTGCAGAAGAACTTCCCAGGGAGGTTGAGGTTTGATCCATTAGCAACTAGGGCAGGACAGGAATACTTGTGCCTTATGTGTACTCTCTGTTAAGAGCTGTGACAGTCAGTGTGAAGAAAGCCGCCTGGTGGTGTTGGGAGATTCGGAAAGATAAAACAGCTGAATAGCGACGTGGGGCTGCCACCTCAGTTGGAGAAGTAGCGCTCCGTGTTGCTTTGAGGCCTGATGTTACTCTGATACACGTCGTAGTAATCCTGTAAATGACACGTTTCTGGGCCTCCTGGTGAAGAGGTGTGGGAATGGTTAATGGTGGTGAGATGGTTTTAGCGTGACAGATCTGCTATTGGACAGTACTTCCTTGTCGTCATCCTCCCCCCTTCGCCCCCCCCCAATTACTTTCCACCAAATTTAAGTGGTTTTGGTTGTGTGGGTTTTTTTTTGTTTTTGTTATTCTGGGTTGTGGTGGTGTTGTTTTTCTCTGTAATAGCTCTTCGGCATTTATGCCACTTCTGGCCAAAGGAAATCTGTGAATCTGTGTAAGGTTTCACATTTGGAGTCATCCCAGGTGCTTGCTTTTTTTTTTTTTATCTAATTTTTAATCCTTTTTTAAAGCTACTTTGTCACCATACCACTGTACTGGGCTGTTTTCGGTGTCATATCCAACAAGCACCCGGTCTTGTGAAGCCTTCTGAGTGTTTTATGTCCCAACCTGGGCTGTCAGGTGAACAGCAGTTTCATTTTGATGTCTTTCAGCAGCGTAGATACATCAATGTATCAGCTTGCTTTAAAAGATTGTAATTAAAACCAATTCTAGCAGTTTGCAATTTAAACGAAGCTTGTTTAAAGCTTAATTCTTTGTGCTCCGCAGATGCGTGTATCAATTAATATTTCCCAGCTTTTTAATGTCAAAGTATTTTTCCAATTCCGTATCTGAGGAGAATAGAGGAAAATGTCTCTTGGCTTCCTTGGTGAAATGAACTTAGCAAGAAGCCACGCCATCGGATTCTTTGTATACCTCGTATGTCGCTCGGTCTTGTTCATCTTCCTGTCTGGGGGAAACTGCTTTGCCAAAGTTATTTTTGGTTTCAGTTGTAGCTGTCGGATGAAGAGGGTGCCTTTGAGCAACTGGAGTTTGAAGGAGCTGATGTTAGGTTAACGGGTGATTCTGTTGTTCGCCATCCCTCATCCCTTGTGCTGCGTGCCCTTCTTGCTTCACCTCCCTCTGCCCCGTGTCTCCAAGAAGCCTCAAAGCCAGATCTACAAAAAATAGAGCGAGAGGAACTCGTGTAGCACCTAGAAATGGTGATCCCAGAACAGCGTCCCTGGGCTGGATTTTGTAGGAGTGTAGAATCGGATGCGGTCTTGTTTTAAAAGTTCTTGTTCCCTCTTCCAAAAATTGAGTAAAACGGGATCTTCCCAAGCCTTGGTAAGGCTGGCAGGTGGCAGAAAAGCTTTCTTAGGAAGCAAAGAGAAATCTCAACCTGAAGAACGGCGGGGCGAAGTGTGCCAAGAGCCCGCGCACTACCTGGCTACAGACGGGTACGGGAACGAGAAGGGCTGCGGGGGTGAGCCCTGTGCGGGGGGAGCAGGAGGCTGCAGGTCAGCACCCTGCCCTCCGTGGCAGAGAGCGAACGCCGGGCCTTCTTCGTCTCGTGTGTGCCCGGGGAGCGCAGAAGGCTGTTTGCTCACGTTTCCTGGAAAAACTCTTGAGTGACTGTCCGCGTAACTAGAGGTTTTAAAAGCGTTTCCTGCCGGATTTGGTGAAAATCACGCCGTGAAGACTTCAGGTTCATTTTGGGGCGGGTGGCAGTGCACAAGGACTTTGGAAACTTAATCTGCTGTGAGCAGATTGTGCCGGTGGGCTTACTGGCCGCTGACAGCAGCGCACAACAGGTAGTCTCTTACTAAATAATAATTTAATTTTTTTTTTGTGGCAATTCTAAAACAAGGGAAAAAAGGGAGAAAATTGAGTGGTGTATTGTGTTGCTTAAAACTGTGCATAAATGCATCTTTTGGCTTAGGGAAAGCACCAAATGTAGCATAAAGGTATTCTCAGGCACGTCTTGTCACAGTTCATGTTAAGAGGTCTTTTATGGAAGTGATTTAAGAAATACAGAGAAAGTTTAAGACAGGGAATAAAATTCAGTTGGTTTCCTTTAGCTCAAGGTTATAACTGATGACCAATGTCATTCCATCCCCTGGGTGGTCTCAGCATTTCTTGACCTAGGAATATGTTAATAGCCTGCTAATTAGTTTGTACCTCTATTGACATGGGGGGAAAAAAAGGAGAGGGGAGGGAGATCCCAAAATCCATAATGAGAGGTTGTGTGATGAGGCAGTTTGAAAGATCATCTCAGCTTGGTTTTGGTAACTTTAGCTGCCTGGGATATGCAGTTAGCTCAAATCTAACGTGCATCTAAGTCCTCTCGGCCTCTTTTAGGTTCTTTGTTTCTGACTTGGGTACAGATGGTGAAGTTGTGGGAGCCTGAGCGACCTCAGCAGTGCTCGGGCACATGCTGGTGCTTGTGTTTAGGAGGGCTGTGCAGAGGATGGTTGCAGATTTACTTGGTATTTTTAGACTTACTCTGTACTTTTAGATCGTCTGTGTGTCCAGGGTGCTCCTGTCAAGCCTTGCCTGAAGGCCCTACAACTCTTCTGTAGAGAAGACTAATTACCTGGAAGCAGCCAAATCGGGCGGTCTGGCGTTACTTCATGTCCTTTTTGAGGCCGTGGTGTGCCGTCTGCACTGTGACAGTGGCCATGCGGCGTCCCTTGGCTGAGGCAGCAAGGTTATGGCTAACGTAGGGCCAAGGACCTGCACAGCGTGCCACGGCTTGCACCTTTGGGCTGCTGTCTGCAGCCAGAACGGTGACGAGAACAGCCAGCTCCAGCTCCTAGGCCGTTACGGACAGGGGACGACCGCTTTGGCACAAAAGCGGCGGGTTGTTCCGCACGGCAGAGCAGCGTGCGTCGGTGCCAGCTGTGGGCTGCCCTGCTCTGCACGGCTGGGGGAACACCTCTGCGCTGTGCCCTCTGCCTGAGCACCGTGCGATGGCCTCGGCGGCGTAGGACAAGGTCTGGGAAGACGTTTCTTCAGTCCTGGGTACCCCTGATGAGAATCACTTATTTCCATCTGCTTCTCTTCCCCCATCAGCTATTTGCACGCGCTGACAAGGTCCCTTGATGAGTAGTTTCAGGTGCTCCAAGGGCTGGCACATCTCCATGGCCTTGGTTTCCCCAGTACGTCCACGTCTCGGTTGTACCGGGGAGCCCAGTGCTCCCGAAGGCCCCCAGCCCTGAGCAGAGGGCAAGGATCCCTTCCCTCGCCCTGCTGCAGGCTGTGGGCATTCCTTGCAGCAAGGCTGCGTTGCTGGATATGGCAGTTGAAGCCCGGCACATCAAACCAGTGGATTTCTGCCTTCCTGGTTTTGTTTGAGCGCAGTGCAGTAGGTCTTCTAGTACGGATTTCTCTCTCGGTTGTGTTACTTAACTACTTTTAGGGCTTACCAGGGCTTCTCTGCTGCCAGGCCTGTAAAAACATACCAAGGGAAGGAGATTCTAGGCAATTTCAGGCCTCTGCAGGTAGAAGCAGCTGTGCATCAACAAGTGATTTGTTTTATTTTTTAGAGACAGATTTGTAACAAGACTTTGCGTAGGCTTGATGGTTGGACGCTTGGTAGTCTGTGAAGGCTTCAGTTTGGTCTTTTGTGCACTAAAATGCAGGCTGTCTGGTGGGCTTGATTCCTCAGCTTTCTAACCGCTTTATTTTGTCTATTAAAGAATATTTTTCTTACTACTTTGTAATGCTCTGTCCTCTGAAATGAGTTACTTGGTTTGTTTGGGGTCCCCCTGCTGCCCCCTGTCGTGTTTGGACAAGCGTTAGTTTTACTGTAAGCAAGCTTCACAACATGAGCTTCAGTACCGGGTCAGCTGCTGTGAGAACCAGCTTTGTGCTTGCTCCCCGGCTCTTCCCCTGGAGCAGTTAGGTGCCTGGTGAGCAGGGCCATGCACACCTGCGGCTCCTTCAGGACAGGTGCTGTGAACTCGTGTTCTCGCACGCCAGAGACCCGTGAGTAGTTCCACGCTGAAATTTCTGTGCTCCACTTGCTTTAGGTTCCTTTCAAGCTGTTTAGCTCCCACGTGGTGGAATCTAGAGACGGCTTGGAGAAAAGAGAACTGCTTATCTGTAAGTTTTGTTCTCTGGAGATGGCTTCTTGTGACACAATTCCCGGTGACTTCTGCCCACACACAAACATTGCCTGAAGAGAATCAGTTGTTTTCTCAGATAAAACTTAATTGGGACTCCTTAGTAATTTTTTGTGGTTTGCTATTGAACTGGCTTATTCTGGTGTTTAGTTTAGGAAACGGGTAGGAATGAGTGAGGCTTCAGGCCCATCTGCAGGTGTTTGAGGCTTAAATACTTTTGGGACTTGCAGCCTAGCTTTGTTCAGCAACTAGTGGATCAGGAATGGGAATCCTTAGAGTGGGTGTGTTGAAGAGAACAGGAATTACAGATAGGTAATCTTCTCTCTTCTTTTCTTATAGGTTTGGAAGAACATCATTCTAAGATACTGAGAAATCTGGACTTTTTAACAGTGTACTACCTAAAGAAGGAATACATACATACATACATATATATATATATATACACACACATATAAGGAATATAATATAAGGAATCAAAAGTTGTAGCTTCCTTGCATTTAATTTTATGGTATTTGTACCTCTTACTTTTTCTGTAACTTTAGTTCAAGAAACACCATGAGTACAGTAAGTATTTTACTAATCAGTGTAAAACTGCTTCTTAAAATGTGTTGTTTATAGTACTTCGGTAAATCTTTAAGAGTTATTGTATATATACTAACACATTAAGTTCCCATGTAACCTCATGTTCTGTAATACTTAAAAATAAATTAATCTCTAGGAGCTAGCAGTGTTTCAGGAATGCCTAAAACGTCAGCAAAGCTTTAGGTCAGACTGATCAAATGATTACTCTGATGTAATTGTGAGCTCATCTTCTCATTTGTAAACCATCACAATATGTGCCACCATTTTCTTTTTGTGACTCAGCTGGCTGGAGATCTGGAGTGATGTCTTTTCCTTGATGTGATGAGTTGAGATAGGACCGACCCATCCCACTAGTGTATTCATACTGCAGCCTTCTAGTGATGTGTTTTGTCCATCTTTGTATGCTTTTGTTGATGCTGCAAAAATGAGGTCTACACTAACATTACTCTTAAAGAAAACTCTGAGGCTTTGTTCTCTCTTAGACTCAAAGAAAGCGCCGTGGAGGATCGGTTAGTTCTAGGCAAGCTCAGAAACGAAGCAGGCTGATGGCTTCCACCACGGAAATGGCCTCAGAAGCAGAGCCAATAGAACTTGAAGAAAGTGGTAAGCTTTCTCTTTAACTTGGTAAGAAAATCAACCGCTTCTGGAGCGTTGGGATCCCACTTAATGTGGTTTTCTGCCAGTTTCAAGGCATTTTAAAGGAGGATAGAAACCTAATTATTTTAAAATGCGTGCAGTATGGAATCTGTGAACAAGGCTGCTGACAACTGTTTGAGTTGGTTACTGAGGTGTGATGCATTCACTGCTAGAGAGAGCTGAGTTACGTAAGGAAGGTACGCAAATGCTCAAATATCAGACTGTCTGCTGGGAGTCACTGCAGCTGCCTTTACAGATAACAGCAAAGTAAATTTGGGAACTCCCAGGTTTTAAAAAGATAATTAAATTTTGTTGTCAGTCGTGCCCTTTCCCTTAAGGGTGCTTGTCCAGTATGGTTTTCCAAAAAGCACTAGACTTTAAAAAGGCTCCTTAACCTCTAAATAGATACTTACAATGCCTTCTTTGGAAAGAATTAAAAGTAACTGTTGGTCTCCAGGTAGCTATATGTCTTTTTGTCTTTTTGCTGTGAATTTGACTATTAAAAGTTGGAAGAGGTGTGAGACGAGAACATTGACAGCATAGCACTGGAAAACTCTTATATCCTATATGATACGTGTTTTACAGTGTGATAATCATTCTCCTATATTGGATGAATTATCTGTTGCTGCATACCTCCTACAAGCTATTGACATACGAGACAGTGTGTGAGGTCAGCTGCTGTTACTCTTGCATTGCTACTTGCAGAAGGCAGTGGTGTTAATGCTGTACATGGATTATTGAGAGCAAAGCTTGAGTGAAATTTTGGACACATTACTGAAGAGAAGAGGGATAGAGCAGTGTTGAATCGTACCTCAGTCTGTTACGCACTGACAGGTAATTTTTGTCCTGCGATCTCTGATATGGATTCTAACGTTGTGTTTTTAAGCTGGTGAAGAAGTAGTAGATCTCACATGTGAATCTTCTGATCCTGTAGTAGTTGATCTAACTCACAGTGATTCTGTTGTGGTAAGTAATGAATGACACACCTAAATATCATAGTCAAATTAATTTTGTATTGTGCTTGCTGGTAGAATCTTTAAGAATGAGTTCGAAGTTCAGAGTTGACTTTTCAGCGCATGAAAGCCATGCGTTGCAGGTCAACTCAGAACTGCTCTGAAGGTGCTACGTAGCACAGGCATTCTTTGGGTACAGCAGTACAGTCTCTCCCTGCTTTCCCAGAGTGCTGTAAATCTGCACAGGCACTCTTCTTCAAAAACAACTCGTTAAATGTCTCTATGAGTAACCAATTTAATCAAGCTCAAGATAATAATATGCCTTTTCGTAGTGTAGACATGATGGTAAATGCATTTCAAGTATGACGTTCTCTGAGAATCTAGGCCCCTTGTTCACTAAATGTTGAAGGTACCTGAGCTGCACAGTGACAGCTCCCATGTTGCTCTCTGGGTTTTTGAGCAGTATAGTTACTTGGAGTATAATGCACAGGCTCCTCAGTTGTTTTTGTAGGTTGCAGTGTGTGTTCCTTTAATAGCTAGGTACAGACCTTATTGCTTCTAATCTAAGGATCAGAAGTCTGGCATGCTTGTCATGGCTGTCACGAATGTTTAAGAAGAATCCTACTGATAATTACTAAGCTTGAAGAATCTGGAAAACTGAATGCTAAGGCATTAAAGAATTCTATTGAAATGTGTATTTGATGAATATTTGAAGATCTGTACAGTAAAAGTAAATTGATATACTGACTGCAGACGTAAGCTTAAGCTTTACAAGATTTGGGTTTGCGTCATAGTTTACCAAGACCTTAGATCGTCAAAAGCTCATCTTCTAGACAAACAGCTCGTGATATCTAAGTAGCCTGACTTAAAGGGTTAAAACCTGGCTCTTATTTAGCACTTCAGAGTTCGCATTCAATGCCAAATGGATTTATAGGTGTATCTACATCTGTGAATATCACCTGCAAATAATGAAAGCACAATCTAAAATAGCTTGTTGCTCCAGATCTCAGGGATATATACCTGTCGTGGGTAATGTAATAGAAGCAGATGCTACTTACAGTTGGACCTGTGTTAGATATATCAAAGATAAAGGCCAATGATTTAAATAAAAAGTGGAGGAGGTAGCAATAAGTCTTTGGCTTCACAAATATGAAGTGTTTAGTTGAAACATTAGTTTAAGATGGCAGGCACAACTGTAGCTGACTGTTAGAAACTAGTTCAGTTTCATACTCCAAGAACTCATTAAAAAAAATCCACTTTGTTGTTACTGCTATTTTTAAAGCTCAAACAGTATTTGATCCAGTCCATAGTGTAGTTAATAGTCTGTTTTGGGATGCCACTACTGCTGTGCAGAACCACAAACAAGCAGCAGGAGTAACAGGGAGGGTATCTCATGCTAAGATTGTTCCTGAGCGCATACAAAGGGAAGGCCACAAACATTTTAATATAATCTGCATTGCCCCAGTTCTGGTTCCACCAAAGATAATAGTGGGTTGGTTTTCTGTTCAGGTTTATTTTTTTAGCAATTGTTATCTAATATAAAGCGTTTAGGGATATCTCACATGAATTTGCTTGTTTGGGGGAGAAGGAGCTGAAGAGTCACCTCCAGCCTAAATCAAATTGGGGTACTGAAACTGAGGGACAGGGAGGAGGGGGTCATTTCTGTCCCTTTTCAGCAGAGTAAGAACCAGAAGTAAGAACTTAGTAAATTGGCTGTTGCTCTGAAAATACTTTTAACACATTCTTAAGCAAAATAATATAGTGATATCCTAAAATTCTTAGTGTGCTTGTTGTTAATTGCTTACCTTAACTGATGCTTGTACGTAACGCTTGGGGTGCATACCAAAAATCTAATTTTATTTTTCTTCTCTCTCCCATACCATATATATTGATGCAAGATTGTTGAAGGTGAGTTGACGTTTTACAAGTGACAATAGATTTGTCCTAAACTTAATTTTTTTTCTTTTCCAACAAACTTGAGCAGCGTGGATTAAAACTGTGTTTGGCAAAAGGCAAAGAGCAGTGCTGAAGTATTCAGCCAGTGTCTCAGAGAACGGATCCAATCTGTGCTTCATAGTCTCTATGGAAGATGATATAAAGTACCTGAAATAAAATCCACCGTAGTTTCTCAAAATATATTTTTCTTCCCAAATATAGAAGTTCTGTAAGCCTGAAGTGAATAATCAGTTTAACTGGCACTTGTAGCAGTAGAATATCTGTATTAGTAGAATAGGAAAATGTTCGAAGTCCTTATTAGCCTGTGTTGCACTGAAGGAACTGAAGTAGAAAGATGTCCAAGTCATAGTATTCACTTTAATTGTGTAGCCTAACACACCTCAAATTTAATACTGGTAAGTGCTAACAAATACAGGTTTTTTTCTACTTTATGTATTACAGTAGTTGTAGAATAGGTATAAAGAACTTAATCCTTTACATCTTTCAGACCTTGCTCTGATTATAATATCTGAGATGGGTTAATATGTTGTTAGCTGCTTACTTAGAATGTAATCCATTCTGGGCTCTGAATGACACAAGCAAGTGAATAAAAACATATGCAACAAAAGTTATAGCTGAAAAATTATGCAGAAAGGAACTCAAATTTGGGGGCTGTCAATGTAATGTTAATTAGTCCTTCGTGATTGCACCTCCAGTGTTGATGCAACAGCAAAGAAATAATTCTTGCATGCAGTTTCTAATTGTTAAAAAAAGCAAGCAGCTGTTCTTTAACGTTTGGATGCTACAGGCCAGGTAATTTTTTTGATCTGTTTTTATCTTGGACAATATGAACTCCGTTTTCAAGTTGCACTAACTCAGGAGGACGATGATGAAAATGTCTAGGGAGACACTGCTTCAAGTATTTATGTAATCTTCCAGATACTGTTCTTAAAAAGGCTTGTTTTGTCGAAACTGCTCTTGAGTAGGGAGATTTGATTTAAGACAGACAAAGAGTGGAACGTTTCAGTATACCTGTACAGAGCAGTGAGAAACCACAGCAGCTGCATAATTTAAATGTTTAGACTTAAGCATGTCTTCCATCAATTCTGAAAAATTACTTATTTTAGACTTTGTTACTGGAAGAATATTCTGAGTGTGTGTGTGTGTACACACACATGGTCGATAATCCCCAGAAGCAGCAACTGGCTGCTGGCAATGATATCCCTGCCCTAAGCAGTTTAGGTAATTGTGGGGGATGGTGCTCCCTTCTAATCTCATGCATTATACAGTTGTGAACAAAGTGCCCTCTGTTTTGTCAAACCTTTTTGTTGTGTTACCTCGCCATGCTACTTGGAAACTTGTCTTCTTTCTCTCTTTTAATTTTCCTTTAAAGAATCAAGTAGCAATTGTTCCAGTTCCTCAACGTTGTATCATACTAGTTAGAAGCAGTTAGATTTCTTCTGTTAGAAGAAACCTGGAAAGGAAGCCTCCCCTTATTAGGGGCGTTCTATTCACAGGTAGTGTAACCATATGGAAACTTACCATACAGACAAGCTCTAAGATCATGTTTTGGCTGTTGTAAAGTGAATGGAGCAAATGGTTTGTGTCAATATGAAACAGAATATTCACAGCGTCTGGAAATGTCCATCCTTAATATTGAGGAAGCTTTTTTGTTGCTCTTAACCGAGATGAATATGTTTTAGTCCACTTAAAATTACAACTGTTACAGTCTACTCATACATTTCAAGGTTAGTTACAGGGCTATATATTTTATAATATATCTAACTTAAAATAAATAAATTACAGAGAATCAACGGCGAAGGAGAAATCTCAGACTAAGAAGCCAGCGGCAGTCAGACAGCTGTGTACTGAGTAGCGATGATGAAGATGAAGCAAGAGATAATGATGTGTATGTAACAGATAAAGTGTCTCGAGAATTGGGACCACTGGAGGATGAAACTGCAAGTTCAAAGTATGTACGCCTTATGACCTAATAAATATTAAGTTTCACCTTTTTTTATACATACAGGACTAATTTATATTGTTACAGTCAATCTTGTCTTTGAAGTCTTACTCCAGTTTGTTGCCACTCTCTTTGAGTACAGCATCACATTTCACATACTGACAAAATGATGTTGTTTGCACTTCTGCAATAAAAAGCCAGCCCAAGAGGAATGCGCAGCTTTGCATACAACCTTTAAGATGAATGTGGGGGTGTGTCAGGGAAGGAGGATTAGCGACAGGCCGCAGCTTATAATGTGTTGCATTTACTTTTCATGCAAAGCTCTAGTAGTGCTGTTGTGATATGGAAGTGTTTTCACTGGTGTGGATGAGGTTTGGTGTTACAATCTACTAGAGTAACTAAATGAAATCAGGTATCCATGTGACTAGTGCAGACAAGAAACATGAGAATTGGTATAAATGTCTTGTAAAATGTTTGGGGGAGGGAGAAATACAAATCTTTATTAAGGGTTTTAATGTAGTCTTTCATTTAGCTCACGGATTGTATTGCTGTATGCTTAGACCATGCTGTCTAGGCTGTTGTTACTGTCATAGAATCAAAGAATCATTAAGGCTGGAAAAGACCTTCAAGATCAACTGGTCCAACCTAGTCTCTGACTAGGAAATAGATGAAATCAAGGTGAAACTGGAGTGCAGTGGATAATAAAGGGAAAAAATCTGTTGTTCTTCCCAAGAAATATATTTCCTAAACACTTCTTTGAATGGCTTGATTATGTATTTAAAATTTAGTCAAATTTGACAGCTGACTTAGTGCTGTTACTGAGTAGGGGTGGCTGTTCTTACCTCACTGACAGTTTTACAACTTTGAATAGGATATCCCCATCTGACCTTACAGCATAAGGTACTAGATCTTAGGCAAGTAAATGGCGTTTATGATGCAACTGATCTACCTGCTCTGGTTTTCAGGGAGTAAAGGATAAGAAATTGGCTAAAGATGTGCCCATAATCTTAAAGCTTAAGAGCGCTAGTGGTGGATTTTGTTTTTGAAATTTAAGTGGTCTGTGGTGTTGACAAAGACCGCAGTGTAAACATTCCTGGTATAACAGTGTCAGTGTGCTAACTTATTTGGCTTTTTTGGCATCTCAGTGTCTGTAGGCATTTACATGTGGCCTGAACTCTCAGATTTTCTTAATCCTTTCGGGTACCTTCAACTCAGGTCCTCCTGCTTGGCCCCAGCAATGTAATGAGTTAAAACCTTCATTGTTACTTAAAAAAAAAAAAAAAAAAAAGTATTTATGCAAGCAGTGGTCAGCTCTTCCATCATGCATTCATGAAAGTATGCAGTCAGTCTTTTTTTTTTTTATATACAACTCTGGACTTTTTGTAACAGGACTACTTGAGCATGTTTTGGGAAGGAGCTCCCTATACTGATAATTTTATCTTGGTGCGCTTTGAGCCTTTTAGCTTAGCGGAGGGCAGTATAGGAGAATCTGGGGTGTCAGGTCCTTAAATATGCCACCTGAAGTGCTTGTATTTGAGAACAGAGTGGATTTGGTCAATGAGTTTGTTTTTCTTGTTGTTGTTTTTGGCCATTAAGTATATATATTATATGAATAAATCCCACTACGTAGTTAATGTAAAAATGTCATGTTTAGCTATCTTAAGCTCAAGCTTCTCTGTTCGAATGGGCCTTCTTGGTCCGTTTAGGTATGGCTATGACAGCTCAGTGCTGCAGCTTTTAACATTGACAAAAAGATACTGATGATGTAGATTGCCACAGAGCCTTCACAGTGTTGGGCTGCAGAGTTAGCTTACTCTTGCTTACATGGAGGTTATCATTAGTTGTAATTACCGAGTTGGTATAATAGCTGCTGCATAAAGAATTTGAGTAGTAAAAATGGGGTAATCAATAGAATTAAATTATGTATGTGAAACTAGGTGTAGACTTGAGTGCTTGCTGCTTGAATTTAAGATTGTGGGATAGAAGGTATCATGCTTTCTATCCCTGCTGTGATTAATAAATTATAAACTGTTGCTTAACATGGGAGGTTACACAGTAAAGCCAAGTGTTTATGGTAAAGACTTATTAAAGCAGCTTACTTTGATCATTTAGAATCAAGATTAATCTGTCAATAAAAGAGGCAAAAAGCTCTTACTCTTTCTAATAGAGAATAACATTCAGCACTTATGTTACAAAACACTCCCCCATGCAGGGTAGTTTAGCCTGTTAGTATGCAGTGCTTGCAGTACAGCTGACCTGGAAAGGGAAGGCAGGAGGGGGTTCCTCTGTGACCTCAGCTTGGAAATGGCCACCCAGTTGGTCTTCTGAGCCAGAATTATTTTTTTAATGTTTCCTCATGTTAGTGTGTGACTTAACTTCATCTTCCTCATGTTTTTGTTGATGGAAATCAAGTTGTTTCCCTTAAGTAAAGGAGACCCTAACTACTTATTAAAAGCAAGGAATTTAGAGAGTTAAAGCTGCGCAGGGATCTTCAGATGTAGTGCATCGTCGTGGCTGGTCTGTGCAGTCAGATGATGATATGACGTTTTATGTATCAGTAAATGTCAATGTACCATGAAGTTAATGGATGTGTGTTTCTTTTCCTTTTTTTATTCCCTTTACCACAAGGCCTTCTGGTACTGTTAGTTGTCCAATTTGCATGGATGGCTACTCAGAGGTAAGGACCCACACATTGTCGTCGTTTCTTTTTTGTGGGAGGGAGAATGGGGAAGAGGTTGAGCAACACAGCTCTGTTAGGTCGTGTGGGACAGTACAGACAGCTAGCTTCAAGTACAGACTTTGGTTCCAAGGTTAAACTGGCTTGTAACTCAAAATCATTTCTTAGTAGTATACACAAAGGGAGAAATACTTTCCAAGATGGCACTGAGAGTTGGGTTCCATATTATAGTAATAATGTACTGACTATAGATACTCAAATGCTATTTGCCTGGTGCCAATAGACCAGCAAAGCTGAATTCCTTATTCCAAATACCTGTTGTGGTTTCTTTTCTTCCAGATTGTGCAAAGCGGGCGACTGATTGTGTCAACCAAATGTGGCCATGTCTTCTGTAGTCAGTGCCTCCGTGATTCCCTTAGGAACGCCAATTCCTGCCCAACCTGTAGGAAAAAACTCACCCACAGACAATACCATCCAATTTATATATGAGTACCTATTTCTCAGGACAGATTCAACTGGATTTTTGGGGAAAATGTCTTGGTTTCAATGCTCTGAAGATTTAAGGAGCAGCAGGTTGTGAACTCATCCAAATAAAACTGATTTTTTTTTTTGAGAATAACTTGTACATATATAAACAGCTTTTTTATGGTCCAAGCTGCTTCTTGTTATGTCACTGGTTATAATGTTGAATTTATGACTGTCTATAAACTAGACCAGCAGCCTATATCAGAAATGAAGCAGCTAATCCATTTCCTTCTACTTTTTTAATGCGTAAATAAGAGGGGTCTGAATATTTTGTTATTTGTTACTCTTGAAATTATTCCCACCATTGCGTACAGGTATGAAATAGTTACCTTTCAAAATACAGATGAACAATTTGCCATTTCATTACTCTTCTGTTTTTATCCTATAATATGCTCATTAATATATTGCTTTCTGCTAAATCATCTTTGTCCAAGTAGAATAAGTTCTGTATCAATTGATCATTTCATCATAAATCAATATGAAATTGACACCCAGGGTAATGCAATAAAATAACCTGCTGTTAACCAGCAGTCAGATTTTTTTAAAGCAGAAGGCTTGAACGTGTAGATGTCTTTATGAACTCCATGAGATCTGAAGTACATAGCCAAACTGCAACATGTACAACGTGAAAACAGTTATTTGAATGTTTTAACTGCCAAGAATTCCTGTATTTGGATCACAACAATGAATTTATTTTCTAACATGATGAGATGGTCACTTGGGTTAACTACTGTTCTATAGAGCTCTGTCTCCTTGTAACTGAGGCGAATACAGTCTTCTCTAGGCTTGCTAGTGATGAATAAGAAGCAAACTGCATGCTTTGCTCTTATCAGCTGAATACCAAACTACCCAGACAGATCTTCTTACTGTATCAAGTGTACCCAATGCAATGCTTCAAG
Organism: Cygnus olor; assembly: GCF_009769625.2. NCBI lineage: Eukaryota > Metazoa > Chordata > Aves > Anseriformes > Anatidae > Cygnus > Cygnus olor. The sequence goes on along the minus strand of NC_049172.1, from coordinate 68,461,753 downwards.
TGCAGTACGTTCACTTCACTGTTCTCTTCAGTCACTGTACTGGTACAGTTGACTGGTTTTAGCCTGATGTATAGGATCAAAATTTAAGTAATTGCAATACCATGAGTTCAGAGGAAATAGAGACTTTAAAAGACATTTGGCAGCAATCTTGACTTGCAAATTTTTTGAAAGAGAAGCTTAAACTGTCTTTGCCCTGAGGGTCGTGCATCTTTCTTTTAAAAAGAAGTCAGGTATATGTCCTAGGAGAGAACTCTTCTATTTAAACAAGGCAGGAATACACATGCTTATGTACTGTTAGCCAGTTATTTCTCTTCTTCCAGGGCTAAGATATAAATGTCTGCTTAAACCTGATACAGATAAAATCTGCCAGCTGATGTGGAATCCAAGATGGGCTGATACAAATAGGATTTTAATAACTAAATGTAGATGAGATTATTAAAATTGGTGTTTTATTGTCCATATATGCAGTAGCTGCATCTATGAAGGTTGAAATCAGTCTGTTTAAAAAAAAAAAAAAATCCAAAATTAAACTGTCAGGCATCCTTTGGAAGTTTGTTAATTATGAAAACCATTAGAAGTAGCATTCTGTGCTCTGGTACAACAGAATTGTAGGATGCGTTTAGTTAACGTTGATGTCTGATGTATCTATGCTAACATGTCCTAGCAATCTGTAGGAAGCCTTTAATTAAAGCAGCTCTTCTAATTAGCTGTCTTAAGTTCTTGACTGAAGGTTGCAACCCAAGAGCAAAGTTTCTTCTTAGGATGTTTAGGGGTGTTACTGGAGGTAGTAATCCATGAAGAGTTCTGCTCCATGAAGGCCACCTTGAGAAATGCAATACTTTCCCCACCCTGGTTTGGGATAGCTTGGGTTCGGCGTTGTTCTGGGGAAAATGCCGGTTCTGCCTTGTGGCAGTGCTCTAACTCCTAAAATGTTACTTCACCGTGCGCTCCCAGTAGCAATGTGAGCTCGTAAGCGAAGGAATGCAGCAGTCTTAGGATAGCACGGTGACAAGGCAGGCTGGAGTTTGTGTCCCAAAAAAAGACAAAATGATAAAACCGTCCTTAGGATTGTTTCAAACAGAACTGCGTGAAGAGAAGCAGCCCAACACGAAACTGTGAAAATATTTACGGGCCATAAAGGGGAGGTGGGGGGTGGGTGGAGAATTATGGCCAGTTTTACTTCAGTGGTTACTGTGTCAGAGGGACAATAAAGAGAGGATTTAATGAGTTACCTCTGGGAATGACGTTGAGTCACATATCCATGCATCTTTCGTAGTGTACTAGCTATAGCCTAAACTGACTTTGCACAACTCCCTCCATGTAAATATCACTTTATAGTTTGTGCTTTAATAAGTAGGCCTAATTGAAATTTAGATATCCCGAACTATAAAATATTTAACAAAAAAGTTTTTTAGCTTTTGTGTACCCTGTGAAGTGCCACAAATTTGTGCATCTCGAATTTTAAGCTCGCAGTACATGGAAAAATACTAAGTTGCATTATACTTTTTTATTAAAAAAGAAATAAAGAAACCCCAATATATTTGAGTTCCAGTGATGTTTCACATTGGCAAGAACTGATAGATAATATAAAGATTTTTTTCATTATGTAAATGTATGTCTTGTTGTATATAGTTCAATTTTTCTTGTATTTAATTGTATTCATGTCTGTATGTCACATCTATGTTGGACTCTGCTGGTAGGCAAACACTTCTTTTAAACAGGTGGAAATAAAATAAAAAATCAATCGACCAAGTATTCTTTCTTTTAATCGCATGGTATTAAATCCTTTGGGGGGAAAAAAGATCCCAAATCCCAAAATGTCCGGGGTTTTGGTGAATTGGTGTTGTATGGGGTAGGAGAAAGGTGTTGTCTCGTGCAGGAGTGACGGCGAGATCACGGCTCCCGGTCCTGCTGCAGGGTCAGGGAGCGAGGACAGCACCGAGCTCAGGACCGGGTGCTTTGGGAGCTGGGGGCCGGCAGCACCTTCAAGGATTTGGGCAGAACAGGAGTGTGGTGAGGTGTCCCACTGCTCCTGCTACTCTTGTGTGCAGCACGCTCCTGTAATGCGTGCAGGCTTGCGGGAGAGGGGCAATGAGTGCTGAGGAGAGGACGTCACGCGGTGGTTTGAAAGTCCCTCTGTACACTTCATTTTACTTCTCCAAACAAGCCAAGTAGATGCTGTTCCCCGTAGCTCTTTCCTTGTGCCTCTAATTTGTTTTCCTTACTCATTTTTCTTAATGAAGCTTCTGCATTGTAAGGAGGAAGGGGGGAGGCGAGCCTCTTAAGTCCATGTAAGCAGTTTGTAGAGCATGTTAATCACGCTCACGTCCATATGCGAGTGCGCTGCATCAGAGGTCCACTGGTAATCTGATTTATTCAGCGGGTGTTAAAATGTGTTATGATGGACCTGAACAGCAGCTTTGGGAGCAAATGTGTTATTCTGAAATACGTTGCTGCTAATGAAACTCGTTAAGTGTGTATGTTTTCTATTGATCTTTATTTACAGCAGCCTGATGCCTTTTTGCATCTTCTAATCGTGTTTTTCTTCTTCCCTACTCTATCTGCACTGGCTCTGGTTATGCTGGGGAAATTTTATTTTCTGGGAAGAAAGGTTACCTATTTGCTTGGGGCTTTTTTTTTTGTTTGTTTATTTTTTAGCGGGAAGTGTTCTCTAGTCTTAAAAATTGGGATGCTAGTACAAAATGCTGCTTTCATCTGCAGGTGGTGATCGGTCCTAGAAGTCTACAGTAAGTACACACCGGTGACAAGCAGGTGCCCGAGCGTAGCTCCTGGCTAAAACAACACAAGGCAAAGCTCCAAGAATAATTCTCTTTCTGTAAGTCCAACGTTTGAGGTATCTTCCCTCAGTGTTAAGTTCCAGTCTCTCTGTTCTGCTGTAGGCAATACTGAGAATAATTTGCATGCTGGATCTTATTTAACAGATTTTTGCAAGGAGCTTTGGCAACCTGATTTTCTAAACTGTTGGTTAATCTCAAATTATGATCGTTATTTTGGATTTGGTTTTGTTTTAAATCAGAATGCCACAGCTGTTCCCTTCTACAACAAGAGTGTTAGAAATTTCTCATCTATTCTGCTCTGTGCATTGGCTTTCTGCTGAATGCTGTTAGGTGCTGGGGGCTTCTCATTCCCACTTCTATTCCACCAGGAGCCTACTGCAGAGCCGGCTTGACCCCATTTGAACGAGCTGAGCAAACACAGGTGTTGTGGTGGCTCGGTCCTTGCTGCCTGCTCTGCTCCTGGTGCCACTGGAGGTAGCAGGTCCCTCAGAACTCAGCTCTGACCTGCAGTCGGATTTGACCCTTGTGGGATGAATGACAAGAAGTTGTTCTCACCTTGGGTCTGATTCTGGTTTGCAGTTTTGGAGAGGAGAAGGGGTAAATACAAAATGTGAACGAGATACCCAAGCTGGGGAAGCCGAAGTCCAGGAGCAGAGAAGACCAGTCCTGGGCTAGGAAGGCAGGTAAGAAACACAGTCCAGGAGTAAGGCGGAACATCTCCTGGGGGATGCCCACGATGCTGTGGCATCGCTTGGGTGGGAAGGTGGAGGAGGATGGTCCTGGGGGCTGGAGCGGGGCCGATTCTGGTGCACCACGAGGCAGAAACTGCACCTGCAGAGCCAGGAGCAGCGACGTGGCTGCAGCCGAGCGGTGTGTGAGCAGCCAGGCTGCAAAGGGAACTGCCGAGGGCGACCATCGCCTCAGGTCGGATGTATCAGCCCGGCAGGGCCGCAGCTGCTGCAGAGCTCAGGCCTTGGTTTGCCTGCGTTACATCTCGCAGGGGGTGAGGCAGCTCTGGGGCGATGCTCGTGGGTGGTGCAATGGTGCCTAGGAAGTTTTGTTAAATGTAGAAATGTCCTTTCATCGTGTCTGATATGCATTTGGTGGCAGTGGATGTTAGCTGCGTATGTTCTGTTTAAATCTGTTTTACTTCTTCAGGTCGAGAGTATAAGATTGAGCCTTTGGGTTTGTGAGCACGTTTTAACCCCCAATTTTTTTATCTGCATTTTTATCTTTTTCCTGATGGTGTGAAACCCATCTTGGTGCTTTCTGTGTTGCTCTGTTTCATGTGAAGACTAAATTCCTACTAGTTTTTTCAGCTGATTTAAGGGCTGTTAGCACTGAGATGCCGTAAGGCTTTTCTGTGACATCCGAAGTCCTCCTCCAATTTCTCTTTGTGGGTTCTGGGAAAGTAAGAGGGACAGGAATATCTCGTCTTGGGCTTCCCAGAGGGAAAGATTGCCATTATTACTGAGGAAAATCTCCGAGGCTGTGTCCAAATGTAGTCTGAGTTCTCTCCCCAGCCTCTCATTTCAGAAAGGAGTCCAACCCATGCCGGTGGTATGTGCCGGGTATGAATATGGAGGCAACGCAATGCATTTTTCTGCTTTTATTAGGAATGAAACTGAGGTCTCCATTTCAAAATGATATTGAATATTTGCAACACCTTTCTTTCACTAAAGCCTTTGATGACAGCAGCAGCATAAACCTGAATGTCCTCGCCGCCCACTTGTAATGCTGCTAACCAGGTATTTCAGATACAGACTCGGTGTTTTCTTATTTCCAGTGTTAGATGCTACCTTAAGGTTGCCAGCAAGGCAGTTAGAAGCAGATACATTGGGAAGGAAAGTGTGAATAGAAAATTGTTTGTTTCTGAACTGATTTCCTTTCCCAAATTACGTGAACAAGATATTAGAAAAAATAATTTAAAAAAAAAAGGCACTAAGAACCTTATGCAAGAAAAATTACAGGGTTTGATACCGTTCTAATATAGAGGTGAGGAGGATTAATAGCTTTAGAGGTCTGTCTACACAAGAAATTGCAGACATCAATTTTAATCACATTTCAACTCTTTATGGGGACACTTGTTTCCTGGTCAGCGCACAACATTCACTTTCATCTCCTGCTGAGGGATCCTTCAGGAGGAAGAGGAGGAGGAGGACCTCTGCCCCCTTTCTCTGTGGTTTATCCTGCATTTCCTTTAGGGAGAGTTTCTCCCGCTGACATCTCTGCCCTGACCCCTGCCTGCCACAGTGGCACGCTGGTGGCAGGGAACACTGTGCTGTGGTGGCCAGGCTCCAGGAACGACTCCTCGCGTGGTGCCCATCACTTTATAAAGCATCTGAAGGTGCCAAGTTGAATATTTTCTCTACCGCAGGTTCCTCCTTAAGTCTCCTTCAAATCCCTGCCCTGTGGAGGAATGGGAGGAAGCCGTGGCTATGGCAGTGACCAATGTTCCAACACAGTTCCCCCAAATCCTTTATTAATGGGTGAAACACTCGTAGCTTCTCTCTAATTCAGCAATCAGAAATTTAGACATGGATCATGCCTACGTTTGTGCCTCCCTCCTGCCTTCTCGCTGGTGTGCAAATGAATTTTTAAAAGAGCCTGGGGTGAGCGTTTAAGTCATTCGTTTAACAAGGCTCTTTAAAAGCTTCTTTTCTAACCTGCCAAATTATAGGATGGTTATAATTTAAGTCTTTCAACATTCAAGAAAGTGCCTGCTGCATGTTGGAGCATTAGCACCCCTCAATGCTGAGCAATTCGAGCGTGGGGCTTCAGGATCAGCCGGGGCTCCGCTCGGAAAGAGATCTGTCTGCGGCCACAGGGGCTCTGTGGCTTGCAGAGCGCTAATTAGGGGAAATGCTTGCAAAAGACTGATTTTCCAACACTTCTGGCTACAATATATTTCAAGTGCTTTGCTAATGGTGAGGGCTCTGTCAGCGGAGGCGGCGTTTCGTGTTTGCCACCCAGTGCTCCTTTCATGTCCGCCTTCTCCGGCGTTGTGAGGGCAGAGAGCCTTGCACTGAAAAACCACGACTCGGCCAGGCCCTGAGAAAGCAAGGGGGGCTTTCCGCTGGAGCCACACGCACCCTCCAAAACTAATTTTCATTATTATTATTTTTTGAACCCCAAAAATCAAGTGGCTCCATAAAGTCCTACAGCTCGTCACCGCTGTCGCAGAGCAGGCACGGGCAGGAGAGGGCCGAGGGCTGCTGCAGCGCCCTGGGGTAGGCCCCGTTATGTCCTTCGCCACGTTTGGGGACGCTGAGGAGCAGATTTTGGGTGTACTTGTCCCATCTGCTGTCACCCTGCCTCCTTCCTCATACCTCTGTACGTTTGAATTGGCAAATATCTCCAGTGTCCTTGCGTATATCCTTAGTATTCTGTCTGAGAGACTCCGGGGACAACGTGTTGTGCTTCTGGGCTAGGAAATGCTGTCCTGGGCTTGTGTGGCGGGTCCCAGGTGCCCCACTCACCTCATACTGATGCTGAGGACAAAGATTAACCAGACTAGGATGCAATGCAGATCAACATTATAGAAAAACGTGTCTGTTTTAGCTTAGATCCAAAACTTGTGAGGAGTTTTAGGCTGTCACTATGGCAAGCCTGGTTTGTGGAAGCTTTGGCTCGTTTCTAGACAGGGATGAGACCCAGGGCTGGAGTTACATTTCTCCTCGGCCATACACAACAGCTGCATCACCTGTACCTGGCACAAGAGGCCACCCCTACCACCCGGCCCAAAGCCAGGATTGCCCCACACAGCTTCTCCGCGTGCACTACAGGAGCTGGACTTGGCGTGGCTTCTGCTGAGGTACAGCATGTAGGGAAGGGTGCCATGGACAAGCTAGCACAGAGGAAGGGGTGTAGCTCTTCCATAATGCCTTGTAGCTGCTCCTTCCTCACAGTAAGCATGATGCTGTGTGTCCCTCCTGTGTGCGCTGTGGTTCTGGTGACACCCTGCTCAGGGTGGCCCTGCTGGGGCAGGGCTTGGAGCAGAAGGACCCCGAGGCTCCTGCCAGCCTCAGCCATCATGTGAGGCTGTGACCTCCCCAGCAGGACGGGTGGCAGCCGGTGCCAAGCCCTTCCTTGGGGTTTCATGATATTGCCCTGTGTTTCGGTCTTGTAGCAATAATCAAAACACTTGAATAGATAAAAACAGGCTGAGGAAATACACTGTTGGCGCCTGTCATGCCTTATCAGTGCAGGCGCACCCCAACAGAGCTTGGGTATTAATGTTCCTAACCAAAATCAGAAGCATCTGTGCATAGTATAGAGCAGTAAGCCACCGTTATCTTTATTTTTCATTTGTTGTAATGAAATCTCATTGGAATGCCGGGGTTTAAAATTTTGTTCCTTAAACAACAGCAACAAAACTTGATTAGGAATGAATGTCTTTCTAACTAGTCAATTTTTGCTTTATGCCTTGAGCAATTTGAAGAAATTAGTGGTGAATAGGAAAATTTGTCAGTGTTGTGAATAATTATACCTGCAATTATTAAACACTTGTTATTAAAGCTGATCATAAAGCCAGCAATTTCTGTTCTGGCTGCATACTGATAATATTAAGGATGCCAAGAGAAACACAATGGAGATGATTGGAGATCTTAGTGGGACATAAGGAAGAAAGCTGGCTTTTATTTAGCCTAACAAGGGAACTGTTGGAGAGGATTTAATTGAAGCATTTTGTATATTGAAGCATATTGCAATAACAGGCCCAGTGTGAGAGGGAGGGGATCGCTCAAGACTAATGGCAAAAGTTAAAACGTGCCATTGTGGCTCCGTGGTTTCTTTAGCTGGGCCTCTCCGGAGGTCTTTGGTCACAGGAACGTCGTGGCTGCCATTTTACACCTGAGGTAAGAGGAGAAAAGCCTGACCACTACACGGGGGAATGGATGAATGAAAACTCACAGAATACTGTTTTTCCACAAACGCCAAGTTGACCTCAAGAGCAGAGATGAGCAGAGTGAAAACTCCTATTTTCTGAATGACCTCAGCGCCAATGGAGAGATTAAGGGGCAGCACTGGGATGTCTCCGTTACGCAGGTCTCCACCTAATGCCTCCAGATAGACAGAAATATTTTCCTTCTGCTGCTATAGAGGAGATGAAACTCCACTAGAGGAAAATAATGGGTATTAACTTCCAAAAGGATGGTGATTTGGTCTGAAATAAAACTCCTGCAGCTGGCAATACGTGCTGGAGTTGTACAATCAAGTAGTGAATTACCTGCAAAACTGCTACAGGGGAGGGCTTTGAAGCTGTGAATGGGGGGAAAGTGTGCCATAATCCATTTAACAACTGATAATGCAAATCACAAGGGGGGGAAAGAAAAAAAAAAAGAAAAAAAGAGAGGAGGAAAATAAATTAAGTTCCTAAAATGTTGTTGAGTATTTATGGGGAGGGTATAGGTTTACCGACACTTCGTACAAGAACCTGACTGTTAATCCCGTGGCCCCAGAGGAGCACCAGTCCAGGTCATTGCCATCGGCCAGCCCCTGCTCCCGTGGCAGCTATGGCATGATGTCGCGGGTTTTTGCATGGCCAAGCTTGGCTGGGGTGTTGGGATTTGCTTCCTGCCCCAATCTTCACTGGTGCCCTCGTTGGGAACCATGAACCGACCCCTACGACGTTGTCAGTGCATTTTAAGACCCACAAAGATCAGGGAGAAAGAGTCCATGTTCTTGCATTAAACACATCTCAGGGTCTTCCTTTTGTGCTCTCCAACAGCATCGCTGTGGTCTGGTGGCACCCAGAGGCCGACAAAACTCACATGTGGATGGACACGTGCTTTCTGGCCTGGCCGACAACGGGGCTGCATCCCCCATGGGCATTGCTGCCAGTCCTGGAGGTTTTGGAGCTTTTCCAGGTCACTGAGGAACAGCTGCTAAGTCGGAGTAGGTCAGTGATGGAGGGGCTCAAGGCACGCAGTGATGCTGAGCAGGATGGAGAGCAGTGAAGGATGGGTTTTGGAGGAAAGCTCCCGATTTCGAGGAGACGTGCGCCTTGCAAGCAGCAGGTACCTGCATCGGCTGTAGTGGGGGAGCTCGTGTGGAGACGACTGCTTCCCGGCGGTTATATATCTTGGAAGAATGACTTCAAAAATTACCCCCTCAATTAATTTTACATTGAAATTGAACTGGTTTTACATTGCTGTATCTGTTAAGCAGACTGATATACCATTTCGGGTCTGTTTAACTGAAAAGTGATGGAGCTCCTGAAAGCCATCACGTGCTTGCCTTAGCTGAGAGCTGACACGCTGCAAAATATTCTCACTCCTCATGCAGGCAGCCAGGCTCTCTGATGAGCACTGTCCTTATGTCTTAAATGAATTTAAAATCTCTTAGTCCGAATGCTTTATGCTCGCTTAGGACGTGGCAGTGCATCTCCAGGGGCCGTTAACTTTTCGGGGTCACCATGCTGCACTTCACACCGCGCTGCTGGTTAGGGGCTGCATCGATGTTCTCTTCCGACGCAGTTTTAAGAAACGAGAGAAGAAGACAAATGAGAGAATTTTAATAACCTTAAATCATTTTCTAAGGGTCTGTGTAAAAATAGCATCTTGAAATATGAAGATTAACTATTTCAGCGCTGGTGGGAATTTTCGTGTCTCGGAACCAGCTCAGCTTACCAGGCGTGAACTTGCACGGCCTCCTGGTTGGCTTCTTTCTCTTTCCAAAGGAAGCGGCCGAGCAGCACCTTGCCCAGTCCCTGCACCTTCTCTCCAGTACACCAGAGGCTGCTGCTCCACCTGGTGCTCCCCCAAGGGGTCTTGAAGGTATTTTCAGCCTCGTCAGGATGGAATCACCATTTATCCCACGTGGCCGTACCTATTCTGCGACGGGCTGACTGCTCCTTGCTAAGCATCCTTCCCCACTGATAATACTGCCTCCAGGTTTAACATCGCTCCTCCAGCAGGACTGGTGCTGAGGCTGCCACTGTGAGTTAATTAGCACTGAATTATGTGCTGCGGAGGCTTCCTACGATAAGTGAGGTGAGAGCAGAAAGCAGTGATGCAAGAGCATACGCTGAGTAGTAAAATTAATAACTGGGGATCTGGTGCGAGACATACAGGAAAAATCCCTGGCTACAGATTACTGCTTCAGTCCTCCACTTGCCTCCTACCTCACCAACCCCCGGGGAGCCTGCGACCACGCTCTCTTGTTCTGTTTTTAATTGCTCATGCTTGCGTTTTGCTTTGCGTGCAGCAGAGCCTGAAGCAAAGCCCACGATGCTGCTCCGCCAGAGGACGCATGCTCTGCCTCCCAGGAGAACTCGCACAGGTGACGGCTTGCTCAAGAAGTGACCCGTGGCATCTGCCTGTAAATACTGAGCTGGCCCCGTGCGGCACCAAGGGGCACGGGCAAGGCCGACAGCCCTGCAGGGACGGGGCAGGCAGTCAGGCAGTGTCAGGAGATGTGTGCTGAGCCCGTGAGCTGCCCCTGGCTCGTCCCCAGGCCGCACGTGGCTGCAAAGCCCCGGGGTCAGCATCCTCCTGCAGGGACAGGGTGGCAGCCCCCAGCTTGCCCCTGGCCACCTACGCTGCCCCACCTGCCTCGCGCCCGGCTCCAAGCCCTGGATGCACTTTGAAGAACTATAAATCAATAAAAATGAGCGTGCTGCAGGATTTCAGTGTGTCGGAGGCAGATTAAAAGGCTGTAACATTCAGGAGTAAACAAAAACATCACGAGAGATTTATTCTGAAACAGCGTCGGTGTTCCCGGTGCTCCCTGCACCCATTAGCACAAAAGGGTAGTAAGTATGCAATCTGCCACTGCTCCGTACACAGCGTGCTGCTGGACTGATGCTCGCACCTAATTCAGATGCATGTTGTGCCCTCTGGATGCACCGCGGAGCTTTGGGAAGCAAGGGCATTAAATAAATACGCAGCCAGAGAGCAAGGCTGCAGGACTGGCGCTGCTGTAAAGCCGGGCTCTGCGCGGTGCTCCGGCTGCGTGTGCTGTGCGTAGCTGGTGGTCATCGCCACCCGTGGGTGCTGCCCTGGAGTCCTTCCCTTATGGTACTCCAGCTCCTCGATGGCCAAACTGAGCCAGTTCAGTGCCTCAGCGCCCACAACCATGTTACGCTGCAGGGGAGGTGACCGGAGCTCCCTCCATCGCCATCCTCCTCCTCTCCACTTTTCCAGACTCGAGGAGTTTCTCTTGCAGGCTGAGGCTGATGTTCTCCACGTCAACAGTTGGACTTGATGACCTCAGAGGACTTTTCCAACCTAAATGATTTTCTATGATCCTACTAAAGAAGACCCAGCCACACGGGCTGATGTCCACGCTATTTTGCTGTGTATTACCTCCCAGTCTTTAATTCAATCATGAACCCTAAGAGACTGGGCAAAGCTTCCCTGAGAAGAGGCGTCCTACAAGCTGACTGTGGTAGAGCCTGGGGCTGGATTTATTAATTTTCCCTTAAAACGTCTGGCATTGATTGCTCCGATACAGGCAGAGGAGCTGGTCTGACCTTGCTGGACATCAAAGTCTACCCTGCAAGACTGGATGTTAATGTTTTAAAGAAATCCGTGCTGCATCCAAGTGTGTACAGGATATGCGTATGGCTTCCCCACAGATTGATCAAAAGGAAAACCAAAAAGGAGACAAACATCTTCTGGGGTGAGCTTTCTGTTTGTTTTCTTAGGGCACCGACTGAAATTTATCCATTAAACCAAGCATCCATTGCTTACAAAACCATGGGGTATTATGAAATCCTGAGCTCGAGGAGGTCAGCAGAAAGGCTCCAGCAAGGCTAAATCAAGCTTCAAATAAATGTGGTTTTGGTTTGCGGCAAACCTCTGGAGAAGAAATTCCAGAGAAATGGTATAAAGTTTAGCGCGAGTTCCATGAGATTTTGGGAAGCAGTGAGGGGCCACATGCTGTACCTGCTGCAAGCCCGTCCCCCGGGGAGGCAGGGGAAGGAAAACATGCCTCGATTAATTCGGTGTGGTGCCTTAAATCGGGGTCTTCCTCAGGTAACCCGAGGCCTCAGTGCTAGGCACTAACAGCATTTGTAACCATCGCATTAGAGGACAGTGCTAAATGAGGATTAAATGATTAATTTTGTTGTTTACTGTGCAGTTGCAATGCTTATTCCCAGATGCAAAGACTTGAACTGCATTAGAAAACACTCGCCGTCTCACAAAATAAATGCCCTAATTTGTCTTTTTTTTTTTTTTTTTCCTTACTGGTCTTTAAAAAATAATTACAAATAGATCTTTTCTTTCTGCCCTTTCCCCACCTCCCTGCAAACAATGGCGTGTCCAAGGGCATCTCTCGGCTACAGCTGCTGCTACCTGCACGAGAATATATTACAGGCTTCACCTCCAGGATCACCTTGGAAACGGCGGAGCAGCTTTATGCGGTGTCCAGAGGAGACCTGGCCGTGGTGCAGGGCGTTGAAAAGGGCATTGCCCTTCTCCAGAGCGCTCTCGATCCTCTGTTCATGGGTCACGGTCCCCGGGTGGGTGCATCCTGGCGTGGTGCTGGCACATCCAGCCCTGGCTCCACAGCTGCGGGCACAGCGCGGTGAGCGGGGATGCACCAGCGTCTGCCCCAAGTGCTGGGTGATGGGGCTGGGAAGTTGTTTCAGGTCCTGCATTAATAACGGAGGTGGAGGTTGTCAAGCTCTCTGCTTTGTTATCACCAGGAGAAGTCTTCGCACCGTGAAGGAGTGGAGGGAGCCCGCTGCTACCGCAGCAGGGGAGCTGATGGCAAGGCACCCACAGCTGCACCGTGCTGAAATCCATCCCTGCCTCCACCGCCTGGCGTCCGCCTGGAAAGGAACGGCCTCAAAAACCTACGGCCAGTGGTGGGCAAAATGGCAACGCATCCATTCGGCCTCTCGTGGCAAGGGTTCAGACATTAACGACACAGCAGGAAAGAACTATAAATTCCCCTGGGAAGAACACACGAGAGAATATACACACGATGAGCTCAGGCTGTTGTTTCTACCTTCTTTCAGCCACAGCTTTTCCAAGGGGTTACCACCCATGCTCACTCTGTGCACGTGGGACAGCTCTGCTGGCTGCTGCAGGGACGGCTGTGCTATCTCTGCAGCGGTTTGGCCACTCTGGAGATCGCTTCCAACACACAGCCGTAAGGTGAAGCAAAGGCCTGGTATAGGTCAGGCTCATATCTTTCATCTCACTGCAAACCAAGGGGGTGCTACTTGTTTTACCCAAGCACCAGGGAATTTTGCAAGAGCCATCCTAACACTTGGGTGGAGCGCAGAAGTGATGGCAGGGTGGAGGGGAGATGTCACCGTGCCGAAAGGAGTGGGGGAGTGTTGCAGCCAGTGGGGGCATGACAGATACGAAATGACCTACACTTTGTAACATTTTCACCAAAAAAATATATATTTCAGTAATGGGGATGCTGATGAGAGTGAACCCAGAAAAACAGCAGAGGTCAACAGAGACTGCGTGACTGGGGGTCAGAGAGGGAGAGCGCTAATTGTCTTCAGAGGGCCCGCTTGTGAGCTGTTTGCAGTATTTCTACCTGCCTTTACCTCTTGAGGAGGTACAGCGATGCTGTAAGAGCAGGGCTGTGGGCGTGTTGGTGGTTCGGTGGTCTGGGTGCACATCCAGGAGCTGCAGAGGAGCCCCCTGGCCACGCAGCGGGTCCAGCGGCCTTGCTGTACGGGCAGGAACCATACAGCGCTGATCAACCCCGCTGCTGGGCAAAGCAGAGCTCTTTTATCGGAACAAGGTGAGTTTATGGGGACGATAACCTCAGCGTTTGTTTTTTTTTTTATTCATGGGTGTTGAGGATTTCAGCTGAAGGCTGAGCTCGGGGATCGGCACCAGGAGCATCCCTGGTGCTGCAAGGCCAGGACCAACTTCCCCCGCCCCGGTTACAACTGGGGGAAATTAGAGAGGAAACGGGCGCTTGGCGTTGCCATGGATACTGCGCGGCCGGCCCTGCCGAGAAGGAAAAGGTTACAGAAATCTGGATGCATCCTGAAAGCGCTGCAAATGGTTTTGTTTTTTCAAAGAAAAAAGTTCCTTTGCTTGTGCAGAGGTGACATGGGTGGCCTCGCAGTTTCTGCCTTCTGCTCCCCCACCCTCGCCCCATCCCCTCTTTGCTGTGGAGCGCTGCTGGCTCTGCGTCCACTGCTGCAACCGAACCCCCAGAAATGCCTTCAACAATCTCCTTCTTCCTCCCCTGTCTCCGGCCACCACCTCCCCTCTCCCTGCCCACCTCCCGGCTCCTGTGGGGCTTCCAGCCCCGCGGGGTTGGCGGCAGCAGCTCCTTTCTTTCTCTCATCTGGCGCAGGACATCGCAGCCTGGACGTCACCACCTTCTCCCTTTCTTCCTTCCTCTCTTTGGTAAGCTTCTTCATGGGAGACAGCAAACAAACCCAAACCAGTCCCCGCCTTGGCCCACAGCTGAACCCAAATATGTTCGCATTTCTCCCCAAAAGCCCTTGTGATGCCCCTAGCAGGCAGCTATTCGCCACCACATCCCAGGCGTCACTGCCAGATTGCGAAGCGCCCTCAAGAATGCCCTTCTTGCATCTCCTCTGCTTCCCCTCTTCTTTCTGTTCTTACCAATAATTACAGCCGAGGGCGAGACAAAGCCATCATTGTACTTGCCCTCTAAGGATAACATGGGGGAAATGCTGTAAAAACTCACCCGAGTTAGCTGGTCAGAGCAGGGGAGACTTATCCCTGCAGTAAAACAGCAACAGCGGGGCTTTTGCCAATTTCACACAGAACTAAAAAAATGTCAGTGAGATTCTCAGGGAAACAGGGTCCCATTTTAAAACCTGGGAGGGGAAGAAGCTTTTGCTTTAGCATTTAAGAACGTGCTTCGGGTGAACTCAGACAGCTCTATTCCCCTGAGTTATGGCAGCCCAGAGTCGTACTGAGCGGAAAGTGCTACAGCTCCGCTGGCTTCAAATTCAGCACCTCACCCTGAGTGAAGAAACTGGTACTGTATCTTTTTGTGAGGCTTTAACAGTAAAATCACTATGGAAATATTATTTGTAACTGGTAGAACTCGAACATTTATTAAACTGCTGTGAGATAGTGATTTAGTATTTAATTGCCATTAAGAAAAAAAAATCCTAAAGTGATTTAATAAATGTTTGAGGGATGGTGCTTTAGCAAGCCCTCACAAATGCTGTGACAAGGCAGTGGATGTATAACCCTTTATAGCAGGATCTGAATTGCCCAAATGTTAAGCCATCTTCACACATGATGACAAACAGTACAGCTTCTGAAGTGTTGCCAATATTAGATACCGCTTCTTAGGTGGTTTTACAGAGATTTTATTTGTGCCTCATTTAATTTCCACCATATTTTCCACTGACTTCTTACACAATGCTACTGGTATGTTTTGTAGGAGAAAGCCATCATTTAATTCAACTAAGGTAGCCTTTTTGACAGATCAACCTACTTTGTAGATAAGATTTATATGGTCTTTGCAATCATCCATGATTTATTTTGAAAACAAAGCGCTAGATAACACACTGGAGAGGCTGGGAAGGAAGATTTGTACGGTGTTTTTTATTTCCATTTTACCCAAGGGAACCTGAGGCCAAGGAGGTTAAATAAATGCTCAGAGTCACACGGGGCACTGGGCAGAAAAGGAAATTCAACCCAGACCTCTGCACGTCCTAAACTAGAGCAGTAGCACAAGGAACGTCAAGTGGGTAACCTTGGTCAGGGTATTCTCAGCAAAAGTCTTCTTTCAAGAAACAAATTCCTGGCAGTCCTTCCCCTGCTAGCTTTCGAAGCTTTCACACTGCCAAAAAATGAACTGCTCTCTTTGACAAAGCTTTCGAATTCATTCAGGCTGAATCTGTTTCCCCTTCTGGATTTCAGTTATTAACCACTATTTTTATCTCTGGCACATCCAGCCACCACGTATCCTTAAATAAAGCCACTTCCCGCTTTTTCCTTTTGCACTTTGAGGTAGATAGAATTGCTTGAAACGTAGACATGCAGAAAGGCGACTCGTCTTTGAGAAGTACAGGATTTCCAGGTAAATTTTCAGCACGGAGTACTTCTTGCAGCAGCAAGTAGTTTTACTGGAGCACGTGATGTGCTGCGAGGAGTGTTTTTATACACCATTTATTTGCAGACATGTATTGAAATATCTCTTCTTTGTTCCAGCCTGTTTCCAATTTAGTCACCGAGAAATAAAAGAATCCTGAGAATACACCCATCTCTTATCTGGCACAACAGCGATGTCAGATTTTTAATTTTGAATGAGATGACAAAAGTGCTTCATTAGACAAAGAGAGGGAGCTGCTATATGGGCTGGAGAAGCTGGGATGTGATGGAATATTCTTACAGCGTGCAATAAGTGTATGTACTGCTATCACAACCAAAGCCAGCTAGTCTGCTCCATTTGGCTTCAGCTGGAATCAATCGGCTACATCAACGTAGATGTTTTCCAAGGGGGAAGAGAAAATTTCTCATTTGTCAATTAGCCTTGACTCAGGTACCAGTTAGCCACCATGGGGAAGACTGACCCTTGAAAACACAGTTTCTGACTATTTAATGTTGCAGTGCTGTCTCACTGCTGTTCAAAATCATTTGGGCACCATCCTGGAGAGAACTGGGAGTACACGGAAGGAAGAATTGCACAGAAGAAGCCAGAAAGGTGCTGCTTTTGTGGCCAAGCTTGCCAGTATTTACCAGGGGGATCAGAAGAGCAGAAAGCAAAGGAGTGATGCATCAGAGCACGGTGCCTTCAGGCTGCGTTTTGGTGGTCTCTCGATGTTCTCAAGAAGCAGTAGGGTTACATGTGGTGAAACGTTTCCAATGTCCAGTCTTTCCTTCTTCCCCTCCTTTCCCAAACACACAGCGTGTGTCTGACGGGCAGATTCACTCTCTGGAAGGTGATGCTTTAAATGCAAACTTTAGTATACAACTGCACACCGATTTCTCCATGGAGTTAAAGCAAAAGGCATGTTCAAATGTGGATTCTAAATGTAACCAGGGGGATTAATTTCCTTTTTATCCACATACATGAACAGTACAGTACACGCGGTGTTTTTGCTACTTCAAAATAAATAAATAAACTTAGCAAAAGCTCTGAAACCCAGGAGCTGTAGCCCTCTGCTAATGGTTTGTACCCAGAAACAGTGCACATTAACAAGCCCGTCTCTGCTGAAGCTTTTGATATCGCTGTTGCACTTGACAACCCAGACGCTGAAGTGGCTCAGAAAATGTCTCTGCTGGCCTTGCTAATGCGCAAACTGCCTCCTTGCACTTACCGAAATGCCTCTTGCAAGCACATACTGTGCAAACACGTCAGTGTTTATTAAATCTGGGCCTGAGATGTGGAGCGGCCTCAGTCTACTCCGATACCAAGGAAGACGATGTTCTACCCCCTGCAGGGTCAGCTCTTAGCTTGTAAATAAAGCTATATTCTCATTCTTCATCAAGTATATTCCCTTTCTCTGGCAGTTGCACACCCTTGGAGTGATGCCAGCGTTATCTGAATGTGACTTGCCCTTTGGGGAATTTCCTTTAATATTTTCTCTTATAGGGATGGGAGAAGCTCAGAATTATGACACCCTGTATTCATGTAAATACCATGAAATGGTTGTTTACAGTGAGCTGTGCAATAGTCCAGCAAAAAGCCCCACTGTGCTCATGATGGGAAGGGTCTAGAATAACAGGTAGCTCTGAAAGGACCTGCAGCCAAAACCTAGATGTATTTATACTTGCTGCTATGAGATTTCTGGTGCTCAGCATCTTTGGGGATCACGTCATTATATTAACTGCTCAAGTTTTCTGAAGATTGAAAGGCACAGTCTGGACCCTAGGAGACAACATGGAAATGAGTCAACAATCCAGGGGCAAGCCCAGTCAGTTCCGATAATCTCATAAAGCAAACTAAATATTTAAGTTGAAGCACAGACACTTATTGTGGTGAGGATTTCAGTTTGGACTGGAATTTCACAGCTGGTTTTGGTATCTTTGATCTTGAACCAAACTCTAGTCCCCAGATGCCCCAGGCTTTGAGGAACCTCAGAGAAGCCATCTCCGAATCCCGGTCTTCACTGAAATATGCTGCTCTTTGGCAGTGGAAATAAAGTTTCCCATGGGTTTGGACTCTGCATTCCTTCCCTTCCCCTCCCAGCTCTCTCATTTCCTCCCCGCCTGGCCGGGCGAGCGGCAGCATCTTTTATGCCGTGCTTGAAGTTACGCATGGGCAGACTGGCCGGCGGGTTCTTGCCTCTCAGTACAGATAAGAGACTGGAAGTGTTTTTCCCCTTTGTGGGGCTACCCGGGGGACATGCAAGTTAATGTCTGCCTAAAACTTGTCAGATGGCATAACTGGGGGATCTCTGTGTCTGTCAAGTGGGATTGAAAGTGATAGGTGGATTAAAAAAAATCTTAGCTGGTCATTGAGAAAATGTGACAGCATAGGTGTTGGTTTCCTTTGAACACTGTCATTGAAGCAGAATCTTGGTTATAGAAATCAACTTTTCCAGCTTACCTCTTTTTTAATGTTTAAACGGGTATGTTCTGCATCTGAGACCTTCGATCTGAACGCAGGATGAGTCTACCGAATGGTGTTGGGTCATTCAGATTATCCTTGTGTCAGAAGCAAAACCAGCAAAACTTCATTTTGGAGCTTTGTCCTCAATTGTCCTGTAGCCAAAGCATCATGGTTTGGTGCTAGGTGTCTGCAGCACAGCCTGGGGTGCAAAGAAGACAGGCTCATGGGGATCTGAATCCACTCCTGTGAAGAAGCGAGAGGCTTTCAAGGGACATCTTCTCCCTGACTCTGCTCAGGATGGGGATGGAAATAAGGGCTGGCCCATCACAGAAGACCTGGGGAAGAGAGAGGCAGAGATGGAGAACTCAAAACACCCAGGATCGTTGGCTTTTTCATGGTTCTTGCCAGTGTGAGCAAGGCACAGCGCCGTGCCATAACAACCAGTGCCTTGTCATAGCTTCAAAACCCTCAAAAACCAAAGCCTGAAGCGAGTGCCCTGTTTGCTCCTGTCGGCCTGCCCACACGAAGGGCAGGCCTCCTACCAGTTCTGCCCACCACAAGAGCTACGAGCCCTGCTCCTGGCCGAGCCCCACGACACTGGTGCCAGCACTGAGTCCCGACGGCCTGCATTTGGTCTGTGTGTCGCCCTCCCGGCCTGCTCCCCCCAGCGCCATGCCCAGGACGGGGAGTGCCCTCACTTGGCCGGCCTCCCTCCAGAGGGCATTGAATTAGTGGGCAAGCTGTCAAAATGTGAAATGAAGATTCATGCAGTGACCCTGGGCTTCCTGAGGGCAGCAGCGGGTAAAGCTCCCGGCCTTGCACCACTGACACCGCTGTTTCCAGGCAAGGCCGTATCCGGCAGAGCCTGATCTGCAGAAGAGTTGTTAATCCTTCAACAACAAAAGTAATTTGTGCCCTCAGTTAAACTTTCCTGTGACAATATGTTCTCCATTACCCAGGATTTTTAAGGCTGGATCTCGAGACCTTCTGGAAATATATGTTGTCATTCAGCAACAAATCTGGGAACATCCTGATAATAAATGAAAATTTAAGAAGGTGGGCAGATAAATTGTTCTTTTCTAGGCTTAAATTCTATGCCTGTAGCATCCTAGGGTTCTCCACTTCCTTCATCCAACTGGGACAGACAAAAGATGCTGCCTGGGACTGCTGCTAGTTCCCTGGTGTCGTGCTGGTGGGGAGACGTCCCATCCAGTGATCCCTCTCTTCTGCCACCAGAGAAAGGTGGCGTGAGCACCCAAACCCCCTCATTCTGCTACTCTGGGTTCAACCGCCCCACAAATGGCAGCCAAAATTCATTAACTTGATTGCTCAGAGCTGACAGCAGTTCGGAGAAGAAGGAAAGAGAAACAAGAAAATGTTATCCCTTATCTCTGCTGGGTTTCTCGGGCACAGAGTGGAAACCTGGGTGATCCATGAGCTCTGCTGAGCATCCTCATGTTATGAGGAGATCTGCTATCACAACCACAACTCTCCTGCATCATATCCCAGCGATAGCGAAAAATAAATTCTTTGGGATATTTTTGAGGAAACAGCTGATAGAAGAGCGACGAGATACTGTTTTTTCCCCTATGGTAATAAATTTAAAAGCCAAAGAAGCAGAAAGATAATCCATAGGAAAGATTCTCAGGCTTCATTGTTCATTTTGATAATGTTAAAAAGCTCAAAATCAACAAGGGCAAAAGCAGAATGTGCTTCCATCGGCAAAATTTACAGTGAAATTAGATGTCTGCTTTACGTGTTAATGGCTGCCAAAAAGTATGCTCTGATCTTTCAGCTGTCATACTCTTGCTTAAAAATGACGGATGGATTCAGCATCTTCTAAAAGGTGAAATGAGAGGGTCAAAAGAGCCCTGAGACCTTTTCTGCAGGAGGAGCTGGATCCAGTTGAAACACTATGTGAACAATTCTGCCCTGACAGGGACTGGCACCAGAACCAACCCCAAAGGTTGGCACTGCTCTCAGGCACCGGCTGCCAGTGCTTAATTTAAGGATTATTGGCAATCTGCGAGGGATGGAGGCAGAAAGAGAAGGCAAGCAGCCTCAGCTGTGTCCTTCAGAGGAGCGGAGAAGCTGGGCACAGGGCTGCCTGGACGGGTAGGGCTGCAAACTGCAAGCAAGGAAATGCAGCTGTGTTTTGCCACTGTGCTGGGACTCTGTGGATAAAGCAGATTGCACTATGGAAATATCCTTTTCACTCCATCAGCTCACCAGCAGAGCTCTGACTGCGTAGGTTAACACCTGCGCTGAAAGGTGGAAATTGGATTTTCTTCTGAAAATCTAGCTGGGAGAGTAAACTTCATTCCCTGCACACTTCATTGTAAGGGCTCAGAGGCAGGCTCGTCCAAGCTGCTCCACTTCATTTTGAACTGCTGCGGGTATTGCTGGTGGGAGATTCTCCGTCTGCGTGCCAGCAGCCTGCAGGCACACCGTTCCCCGTGTGCAGGTAGCGCTTATGATTTTGTTAGGATAAGCTGGAATTGTACAGTCTTAGCTGCTGCCTTTGTACTGATGTGCAGAACATTTCTTTGTAACTAAGAGGCAACAATATCTTGTCATGCAAAGGTGTACCACCTTTCTGTATGAAAAATGTCAGCTCGCGCAGAGCAGCATCACCTGACATATTTCAATGGCCAGAATTAAGCCATGCCTCATAAAATGCAGGAGATGTGTCAAAAGCTATCCTTCAGAACAGGCTGAAAGAGTACTCCAAGGAAGAAAAAAAGGTTGAGAATCAAATATTGAGAAAAAGTTGCTGAATACAGTTGACATACGCGTTCCAGTAGTATTCTTATGGTAAGAAACAGAGCTCTCTTCAGTTTATTTACTGAGGTATTCAGGAGAAAAAGATAATTTGCTTGCTTTTGTGTTTCTGTGTTTATTATTTATAAATTCAGCATAATACAGAGTCTTTCAGCGCTGGCACTGTGAACAAGCACCCAGAAATCACACATCTTCTTGGCTACACCAGGTATGAAATCCAGGTTTCCCTGGGATGTTGTTTTCTATGGCAGATACCCAAACAAATCTTTCCGCAAGACCTCTGTGCTTACATGTTTAACGAACACGTTGTTTAAGGGCGAGTAAAGATTGTCCAGAAAAAAAAAGCCAATAACCATAAAGCCACAAAGGTCATAAAGCTAATGAAATAAAATTTTATTACACAGCAGGTGAGATTCCCTTTATTCTGCTCTAAACTTTCTCTGCATTAGATAGTTTTCTCAGCTGAGGCATCTGGCTGTGAAACAAATTCCAGAGGAGATTAGGTGAAACTGAATTTGGCCTTCTGAAGAAAAAAATGCAGTCTTTTGCTTTACTGAAAGCCCTGCTAGAAGAATGGCATTGCTTGCATCATTCTTCAGTTCAGTCCCACCATGCAACAAAAAAACCCCTCCCTCTACCAAAGCCAATAAGTCTATAACCTTTCCCCAAAAGTTATTCTTGCTTTAGAAAGGAGGCAGTGCCTAGGAGTCTATGAAGGCCCTCGAGGAATTTGTTTTCAACATCCCTAGTATGCAGAAGGAGCTCAGATGCTCTTGTATCGTGCATGAGAATTGGAGGTGTGCTGATTAAATGGCACCCAGGCTGCTGCTTCAGTGATCTGTGTGCTGGTTTGCAATCATGGTGCTGTCCCCGGAGACACACACAGAGCTCTTCTGTGAGACCTCGGGGACTTCCAGGTGCTCTACCGAAAAGTGCTGGGATGTGAGTTCAGCATGTTGACACAGAGAGGGTCTCTCACCATGACGACGATCCTTATGATGTGACAAAGTGCCTGAGCTCCATATTTTCCAGCTGTTTTATTATTTATTTATTTATTTATGTGTAAATACATGCGTCCCTATGCCCACAAATGTGCATGTTCACTCTCCTGTAGAGAAGCCTTTCAGAAAAATGGAATTGCTATTAAAATGACCCCTTGTTGGAAAGCAAAGACAAAATAGTGCTCGTTGCAGAATAATTACATTGACAAATTGCTTGAGTTGTATAATGTTAATTTCAATGCAGCGCCCCACGTCCTCAGTAAAACTGTACCAGTATGGGGGAAACAGAGAAAAAATAGGCCACGAAAGTAAGTTTTGGAAAGGTAAATAAAACAATAGTTCAGTGAATGGGGGTAATTAAAGGATGGTTGAAAACAGAAGGACAACTTTAACTCTTCTTGGAGTTGCCGTGCAGCAAGTGAGTTGCTCCTTTGACTTATTACTGCATGAAATACATAATTTACAACCACTTGAAATCAAAGAAACCATAAATTTTACCCTTCCTGGCACAGAGCCTATTTTTTCAAGAACAGTAATGATTAGCAGAGCACCTATTTTTTAATTGTAGTTATAACAAGAGTTCAGTGGTATGGATTCCTTATGTCATTGTGAGTGCAAGAGGAGACCAGCACAAATATACCAGTGAGGTGGTAAAACCATACTGAGTTATCCCAGACCCCTTGGCATTGTGAATGCAGAACTTGAAGGTAACTGTGACCTGCAGGACTCTCCACAGAGCCTTTTATTGACTTTATGCTTCACAGATAAAACCACAACGCTACTGAAACTCGGCTGGTTCAAAGGAAGGCCATCTGAATGCACTGCAGCATTCTGCACTGTTTATGCAGTGAGTTTTTATAAATGTTGTTCCTGGAAAACTTGAAAAACTTTAGGAGTATAAATGATTTTTCCCCCAAAAGGATTTTGAAGTGTAATGCCATTCTTTAAACTAACAATGAGGTAAATGAAAGTTAGTTTGTTCAAATGACTGGCTTTATTTTTCTAGGGATGAGGTGGAACATTTTAAATAATTTGATTCAAGTAAGGGCAAGAATCTTGGTTGTAAGTCTTTGCAGCAGGCAAATTAATTTCCTTTTCCTTTCGCTCCAGTTCATACCAATGTTCAAATCCACCACCAAGCTGGCAAGTTCATTTCTAAAACAACCTACTGGCTCAGCAGCTAATTGTAAGTTAAAAATAAGGTGTGGTAGCCGAGTGCTGTTCAAAGCCATAAAAGTACTTCATTTTCCCCAGCACTAGTATTTACTTGCAGATTAAAAAAAAAAAAAGACCCTGGCCTCGACAGTTTATTAAGACTTTGTGTCCTGCACTGCAAATTGTCTTTAATGTTGAAAACTGAATTTAAAAAATCTTATGGATGACCCTTATTTTCTGAAAAGTAAAAGGAAAACATTTATGTTTCTATAACGAGAGCATTGGAATTAAACATTGTGATGTCAGTCTAAGCAGTATTACTTTAGCTGCTGTACAGTTGAGTGATTTTACTATAATAGTTTCTCATAATAATGTTTTTTATCTGTAGCACATAGAGGACAGAGAGACTGACAGAGCTGTAATCTTTCTTTCAGAAGCATGGTGTTAGATGAGCAGGGGCCAAATGAAAATACAATTCTGAAAGGAAGATAAAGCTGGCCTTTATAAAATTAAAATAAGACATGTCAGCCTTTCAAATGAAAGATGTGTGCTCTGAAAATAACACCATGTATTAAGAAGAGATGTTACATGGATTAAAATTTGAGTTTACAGGACAAGGCCTGGAATTTATTTGTTCCTGGCAAAATGCTGCGCACAATCGTGTGAGTTCTGTGTAAGCCTACGGTTGTCTCTGCTGTTTCTTGTTGGTACAGCCCCGTGCGCACTGTGTTGAATGTGTTCATGAAGGCTAGTGCCCTGCCCCAAAAAACTCACCATTTATTAGACCACATAACGAACAAACATGTTCTCCTGGTTTCACAGCTGCCTGCGTGTACCTGCAAAGCTCCTTCATGCGTATCAGGGCAAACTAAGCCTGGAACAGCTTCAGCATGGATGGTGGCTATGACCGGAGCTGCCAGCACTCGTCAGGATGCACTGGAATAAGTGCTTTCTTCCATTTCCCTTCCCAAGCTCCAGAGCCGTCTTTTCTGTGACCTGTAAATGTTTTATGGGCATTGTGTCTTTCAGCCAAACAGCTGTCCAGCCGTGCTGTGTGGCTGCAGTGAATGGAAGGAAAATATTCCGGGGTCTCCGAGCTATAGCCAGATCCACCACCGCTACCACACAGGCCATCAAAATTTTAACAACGCGATGAGATTTTTACACTGCAGTAAATCATCGCCAGGTTTCATGACCCCACCTATAACTTTACGTCAGGCCATCACATCAGATCAAAGCAGAGCGCTGGAGCATTTTGTCTTTTCCATGTCCGTCCGTGCAACCGCACGTTGTGCCACCAGGGCAAAACAATCTCAGGAAATGCTGCTGGCCGATGGTTTATGATGCACCCGGGGGGTTATGTGGAAGTTTATGGCGGGGGATGTACGTGGAAGTTAATGGAGTGAGGTGAAGGGATTCTCCTGTGGCTTCGCAGGAGAAAGAGACAGCAGGACTTGAGGCCAGTGGTGCGGAAGAGGAGCTCCGGGCTGTGAGGTGATGCCATGGGCTGGGTTGGCCACATTGTGCGGGTGGCCTGCTCTCCTCGCCACCCGGCCCTGTGAGGAGCAGGGCGCTGTGCCACCAGCCCACGGGGCTCAACCTCCATTTTGAGCCTCCCCACGGGGACTCGACGCCTCCCTGCGCCCACAGCCTGCGCACATCGGGGGCAAAACGTGGCTTCCCCGTGACTCTTTATTGAGGGGACGCGGTCAGTGGTGCCGTTTGACTGCGCCTTTGTGGTGCTTGTGCGAACGCGGAGCGCAGGAGGCGGCCGCCATTGCCTGCGGCGAGCCCGGGGCTCGGCCCGGCTCCCGTCACATCGCGGAGCCCCTCGCGCCTCGGCCCCTGTGGGAGCGGCCGGCGGCCGCGTCCCCTTTAAGGCGCGGGGGCGCGCGTCACGTGGTGCTCGCCGGCTTCTGGGCGGCGGTGTAGTCCCTTGACCGGGGTGGCAACGTCGGCCGGCGGGGCTAACGGCGGCGGGCGGGACTACAGCTCCCAGCGCGCCCCGCGGCGGCGGGTGACATCAGCGGCCGCGCCCAGCCCGCTCCCGCGGCGCACGCCGGGACGTGTAGTCCTTTACCCGTAGAGACAGAAGGAAACGGCGGGAGCGAGAACTCGCCTTCCCGGCGTGCCCCGCGGGGCGGGTTCCCGTCAGCGCCAGGGGGAGCCCCGCGACGTAAAGGGGGATCACTTTCCCCTTGTGTCCGCCATATTGGACGGTAACTCCGCTCCGCGGCGCCGGGGCCGAGGCAGCCCCGTGGCCGTGACAGGCGCCGCGCCCCGCTCCTCGCCGCCCCCCCCCCACCCCCCTCCCTCCTCCGCCTCCTCCTCCTCGCCGCCCGCTGCCAGGCGCCATGAGCCCGGCCGACGCCAAGCGCGGAGCCAAGCGGCGGAAGAACAAGCGGGGCGGCGGCCTCGGCAGCACCGGCGGGCCGGGGCCGGGCGGCGGCGGGGGAGCCGGCGGCTTGGGCAAAGCCGGGGCCGGGGCCTCAGCACCGGCAGCGGGAGCGGCGGCGGCAGCGGGAGCGGCCCCCGTGCGGGCCGCCAGCCAGGCGGCGGCCGCCTCGCCGAGCGCCGGGGGCGGCCTCCTGCCGGCACCGCCCGCCGCTAACGGAGCGCCGGGGGGCGAGGTGAGGAGGGGGCGGCCGCGAGGGGCGGCCTGAGGGGCCGGGGGGGGGGGCCGTAAGGGGGCGTGGGGAACCCCCCCCCCCTTTTTTTATGAAGCGGGGGGATTTGGGGACCCCCCTCTCAGAAGGTGGGCGGTGGTCCCGAAGGGTTTGGGGGGGCGGTGCCCGGTTTCCTCCCCCCCCCCCCCCTTTTCCTTTTATCCCTCCCCCCTTTTCCTTCTCCCCCGCCGCGGGGGGCTTCGCCTCAGGCCCCTCCTTCACGGAGGAGCCGGGAGGGAAAGCGGCCGCGGGGGGGAGAGCCGGCCACCCCTCGGCATCCAGCATCAAACGGGGGAAATCCGTCAGGAGCACGTTGGGTGGGTCACTGGGCCTTTCTTCCGAGGCACTGCCGAAGGATTAAGCCTTTAGCAAGGTGTCCTGCTGGCTCGAGTGACAAAAGAGTAAATAAGTTCGTGCGCTTTTCTCCCGTAAAGGTTACCTCATATTTTTTTGTCCGCACAGAGGTTGCGTTTAGGTGTCGTATTTACAGAGGGATTTCCTGCTGACAGCATCTTCAGGCTTCCCTGCGTGTCGTGCAGCCTGCTCTGCTTCCTCTTGTTCTCATAAACTTGTGGTACATGTGGGGGGAGCAGAAGAAATGGCTCTTCTGTTACGGGGTGGTTAAAACACCGTGATGTAATGAATGCTGGTTTTGGTGTCAGCGTTATTTTGTGTTTCGCTGGTCGACAAGCCATTTGGTATTTGTAGGTTAACTTGTTTTTTCTTTAACGCTCGTCTTTTTGTGCTATCATATTTAGTTACCTGAAGCCCGCAGTGGTTTAGAGTAACCATTTTTGTATGTCTCTCCTAACCTGATGCTTATTTCAGGTGTAATTTCTGTTTGGGACAGTACCGCTTCTATGACTTAGATATCCAGAAGAATGATGTGCGTTATGGTGAAGAGATGCGCAAGCTATTTGTAACTTTGCCAGTCATCACTGAACTCTGCTCTGGGTAAACCTCGTGCAGGAAGATGCATCTTGTTTTCTTTTACATCTTAGGTGGCAAGTTCTTGCAGGCACAAGTTCCTAGGTGTTGCTGGAATGAACATGGTAATGCAAGGGGAATACAATGGGCAGTGGAGTGATAGCAGAGCGCTTCACTGCTGTGATTCAAATAGCAAAGGCTTCACTGTCCCTGATAGTTTGATCTCTTTGTATCTTGTGGTTAGGTGTAGTCCAGGACTTTGGCTGGAAACTGATTGTACTGGATCAGATCTTCTTCTGAAATTCCTCTTTTAAGGGCAGCATCACTTCTAAATTTTCTGCTTCATACTTGTTCCTTTTAGACTAGGCAGTTCTTAATAAAATTTCTTAGTCTTCAGGGGTCTTCACTTGGAGAGTATATCTTCCAAGTTAAATGCTGTATTTCAGCACTAGGTTTCTAGGAAAATACATTGATATATGACTTGTAGCAATATGTTAGTTGTACTCTTTCAAGTATGCACAACACATAATTTGAACACGTTGTAACTTTGTCTTAGTTGATTTTTTTTGCTTGTACTCTAAGATGGGTATGCAATTTATCAAATGTTTGTGTTTTACTTGTTAGTACGGTACAAGTGATCCGGAAGACTGATGGACAGACAGGGACTTAACAAATCTATCAGATCAATTAGTTAAGCTTAGAATAAACCTGTGACAGGTTTCTCATTTAATGAAACAGTAAGTGCTGGAGGTGGGTTATAATGAGGGTAGATAAATCCCCAGTGCTCAGTTTCCAAAAGGGAAATGCTTAAACTCAGAGATGCTCCTTTCAAGTTGATGCTGCTTCCTCCCTCCATGCCGGATTCCGTGACCTCTTCCTTGACATTTTCAATACCTTACCAGTGGTTGTGGCAAGAAGTTGCCAGTAGTGAACAAGATTAAGATTTTGTCTTTGAAAAAAGTTAAACGATAAAGCATCATTAAATGACTGTTAGGTCCTTGAAAACGTGCTGTCCTTAATGGCCGGGAATTCGCCAGTTAGGGTTGCGTGGTCAAAACAAGGCTGCGTTCTGTGACTGAAAGACTGCCATATGTTGCTTCTGGATGGAGTTGAGAAAGAAAACTGTGTATTTTACATGACTGATCACTTCTAAATTAGGTGCGATGTTTGTTTTGGCTGCATGGAGAGTAAGCAACACGCTAATAGCTGTAAGTAGTACCCAGACTTGCTTTACTTTCACCTTGCTCAGAATATTCTGAAGTTCCTGTTAGTGGGTAAGAGAACACAGCAGCCAGTTCTCTGCTGGACAAATGTCTTTGAAAGCACACATATATAAAATTATTAATAAAAAGGCACGATTTCTAATTTCCAGTGGTGTTTTCTAGCGGTTAGCATGCTTTGTTTCCATCTTTCATCACTTCCCTGATATTAGGGCATCCATGCTGGATGTTCTGGGCACGTTCTTCTGTTGAAGCTTCTTTAAATGCTTCTTCCAAAACTCGTCTGAAGTACAGAATGAAATGAGAGGTTTGAGAAATGATACTGTGTGTGTTCTGCATTCTTGTCTGTCAGTAATTTTCAGGATAAGGTATGCATTCAGTACGTTTTATGGAACGGCTTGAACAGAGTACTAAAATGGCTTTATTTATGGTTGGAACTAAAAGCGCATGTGCCAGTATTAAAATTCGAGCTGAGACTGTTACAGCTAACAAATATGTTTTAATTGAGGCTTTTATGTGTCTTATCTGGAATATTATTTTTAAGACTGTAGGCTAAATTCTGCATTAGAGTACGTGCAACGTCTTGTTGTGGGCTGCAAGTGGGCAACTCCTAATGGAATCTTCCTGGAAGCTATGTTGCCCCGTGCACATGCTTTAAAGCATCAGAATTCATCCTGTACAGCGCTCTCAGATGCTTAGAGTGATAGGGAAGTTCAGGATGCGACGGCAGTGTTTTCAGTGCAAGGGAGTATCTCAGTTTTTGGAAACCTGTAGCTATGTCTAATTAACCTGGAACTGAAAACCAAGTCATTCGTTTCTGTGCGGTGCTCCTGCAAGACTGCCCTGGGAGCTGGATTTCTTCTCCTCACAGAACTGTTTGTAGCAGTGTCATGGAGTGAGGAGTTGAGTATCCTATGGATAACAACGATTTGCAATGAGAAAAATGAAATATTTTGAGAGTTTATGTATATATTTAGGCAGACCGCTGCCTGTTTTTGTTTTTGATTCAGTAATGCGTTGCATTTACTTGCCCCTTTAGCTCTTTGACTGGTGCTTGGATCATAACCAACTGCATCTTACAGCACCAGTCTTTACCAACAGCTGCACAACCCAGGGTTATGCCGTAGGAGAGCTGGCAGTTCCTTAGCGTGCCCAGGTTCTGGGGAGCAAAGGGCTGGGGGTCCGTGGCTGACCAGTCGCTGTAGGTTATCGAGGTGAATAATTCAGTAGCCATTTTACAATGCTCTCGCTTCCATTTCTCCAAGTATCGTTTATATCAGTAAATTGTAGCAATGTATTAAACCTTCTTGCATTTGAGAGCTGTCGATTTTTAGAATTTCCATGAGCTATTCCACCGGACTATTCCTTTATTTATAAGATGGTTTCCTAAATAGATATTCTATTCATGGCAGACCATACGTTGCCACCCTGTAGGCCATCTTTTCCCAGCAGCTTTGTAGTTCAGTGCTCCAGTTGATTGCACTTCACTGATATCTGTGCTTGATTTGTTGGAGATTTTTCTTCTCTCTTCACCCCTCCATGATCCAAACATTCAAAAGAAATAGTGTATAAAAGATGAGCTTTGTCATGAACTCAGGAGTTCAATAAATACCTAGCTTTTGTGCATAGGTAACAAAAAAGGCAAATAAACTTTAGCCATTTTTATCAACGCTCAGGTAAACCTGGTAATTCTAATAAAATAATATTGTAACCTCGAGTTGAGGGAATGGGTAATTCTAAAAATTCATGACACTTTAGGAAAAAGAAGTCTTTTGATAGTCCAGGAGCACACTTCTTCCTCCAACTAAATGCAATTCATTCGTTCTTTTTTTTTTCCTGTAAATGGAGGTGCGGTCCCTGCCTTGAAGAGCTTATGCTCTGCTTGTTTTTTAATAAAAGGAGATGTAACAGAACGGGCTGAAACTATTAGGACTGATTTTTAGGTGGTACGGTTGAGTTACCTTGCTAATTTAGAAAGGGAATCTTATTGCGACTTAGGTTGAAGCGTTCTAGTTAGCTTCATTTAAAACAAGCTTAATGGTTGCATAACACTCACATTAATAGCTCTTTCTTAGCATCCTCCTGTGATCAGTGAAGGTCTTTTTCAGCGAAGAGGTCGGGGACCACAGGCACGCCTCGTATCCCTCCGTTCGGACCCGGTAGTGCCGCTCCTGGGAAGCGTGTGCCTGTGTACTCCTGACCTTGACGGATCTCCAATCCCCGATCGCTCCATTTCTCCCCCACCTCCTGCACCTGCTCTATCATGGTCAATTGATAACGGGAATAATCGCTTGTGAGTTGTTAAATGAAACATGTGGAAAGTGTGGCTAAAATTGCATCTGGTTCAGCGGTGCCTAATCGGTACTGGTGAAGTAGCCTGCTACGGCTTTGTTAGGAAAGAGGTGGGGTTTTTTCTTGCTGTATTGGTTGCAAAATGGTTGAAAGAGATTAAAAAGATATTTTTGACTATAAAAAAAAAGACTGACTCCATTCCCTTCCAAACTTTTGTTTCCTGTCTGAAAATGAAACCTTGCTGATTGAATTCAGAGTTAGGTTAACATGAAATTAGGTTTCTTGTCAAGTGGTGGGTATTGATGGCAACATTCAGGGTTCTGACCTGTCACTGTCCTGCAATTTTTTGATACAAAACAGTACCTGAAGTGTCATTTTATGTGTATAATATCAGATTTTCTTTTACAGTGCATATCCTTTTATAGTGGTATCCCACCATGAGGGGAGCCCTCGGGTCCCGTCTCCTTTACAGTCAGGGTATGAAGGGATCCAGGCTTATTCTACTTGCCTGGCAGGGAGGGCTGAGTGCGCGCTGAAATTCAGACTGATGGCATCTGGTGCCTGCAGGGGTAATGTTTAGTCCCTGCTATGGTTTTTGTGGGGGTGCTCCTCAAGAAATAGAGGCCTGCTGAAGATGCATCATGAAGAAGTTATGAGGAGAAATAATTGGAAATGAACTTGCTTTAGCTTAGGATGGACAGGGCTTCATGGATGTGCTAGGCAGTGTTCCAGCACTCATATGGGTACAGGTAATCAAAGAAGAGTGAGTATTTGTTGAGGCTCCTTCAAGGTTGGGAAGAGGTCACTTCACATTTATTAAAGTGATGAAAGGAAAATGTAGGAACTGTTTTCTTGTGCCAAGCTTTTATTTGAATAGTGACCAAGGCAGCTTTGGACTGCTGTGTTTTGAGGAAGGGTATGTCATATGTGAAGTTCTCCGAGGATAATTAAAAGAAGGGAATATTGAAGTTAAATAGTTAGACAAATGGTGCGGTTTAACTCTCTCTCTGTTAATAACTTAATCCACAAGTTCAAGTTTCTTCTGCTGCAAATGAAGAGTTCAAATGGGAAATGACATCTGTGATGCTGCTCTTAATGCTATTATGGGAACTGCCACAGTCGAGGCTTGTCAGGGAATGCAATAAGATAAATATGCCATTATTTCTTTGACACGAGTGGTACTTGATGATTTTATATTACTAAACTTCAAGGCAGCCCCTGACATTACTGACCTTCTCCTCATAGCCATGTGAGCGAGTACACCAGAAACAGGATGAAAGCTCTGAGCAGCACAGTAATTCTCCTGAAGTATATACTTTTCTTACAGCAAATAATTCGGATATAGCATGTGCAGCTGCTGTAGTGGTGCAGAGGTGAGTCTGAGCACCGCGTTACACGGTGGCTTTCAGGGGAACAAATTATTGGGGTTGCCTCGTGAGCCTGTTTGAGGCTGTTGAATGAAGCTGTTCCTGCTGGACTGGTGATGGAGCTGGAGAGAGGCTGTCAGGGAGCACGAGCTTTAGCCGTGTGCTTATGTCATTAACTTAGCTTCTGTTGGGCAGGCTGCATGACTTGGGAAAATGTTCTTTCCATCACAGAATTCCTGGTAATAACAGGGGGTGCTTGAGCATCTGGGAAGGAGGCATTCCTGCTCTGAATCACGCTGTAGGAGGCGAGTCTCTCTCCACCCTTTATAAGAGGAAGCCTCAGGGGACTTTGGCAGAAGCTGGGCACCCAGAGGTGAGGATACTATGGAAGTCTCTGTGGGAGGCCCTATTTATCCTTGGCCTGCCTATTCAGTTACAGCTTCTTCACTTTAAAAAATAAAACTGGAAGCTCAGAAGGGTTGAGGTGAGTGAGCCTCATCGCAACCTTGGTCGCTTCTTAAAACTGAAAAAATAGCTTGGCTCGTTTATTGGAAGGAAAGAAAGAGTGACTCTACTGTGCGTTTCTTGGAAGAAAAGCTCGGGCTACTTCCAAGAAATACTGCGGTGTGTAGTCTCCCTTCAGACCCAGACAAATAAAATCAAATGGGCTGCAGATGCTTCTGTAGATCATTAGTCTTATGGTAGAGCACCACAAAGCAGGTCCTCTCGCACAAGCCATCTTTCCAGTAGCGACCCTTTAACACCTTGCTCTGACGGACTGGGTTATAGGAGCTTTCTCGAGTGCGTGTGTCTGCAGGAACTTCAGAAACGTGAGACCGCAGTCACCCAGCTAAATAACGAAGTCTTCCCAGGGTTACAGAAATCGTTGCTTCTGAATCCAGAGCCTTGGACTTCCTGGGCCTCGAGTGTGGCTGTGGGAGGTGACGTGCTGCTGCAGGAGGAGTAACGAGGAGTGAGGACCGATCGCCGGGAGCGTGTATGGATGGCAGTTGCTCTCAGAAAAAGCTGCTGGATTTTTTTTAACTGTTTTGGCAGCAGCTCAGAGGTCTGCGTGGAGCTGCGAACAGATGGAGGATGTGATCAGCTGTTGGGGCAGTGTTTGTTGCTCTAAATAGCTCTTCCTTTTCTTCTCCAGGGAAAGGTGGCAGGAGGGGTAGAAGTGTCCAGCAGCTCAGGCTACTTCACTGTTCTGGAGCTACATCTTTAGATACCTGTCTGTATTCTTCTAGACGTTGTTATGCCTACGCTGTCAGAGCGTTAGTGAAATCACAGCTCGCATCGCAATGTCAGCTTTGTTCACTTCCATCCCTAAGTCGTTGCTCACTTTGGAAACAGCAGCTTCTCCGCTTAAAAGTTAAAGCAAAACCAAGCAGTGCAGAGGCAGTGGCTGGTTTATTTCCCAGCTGCGCGTATGCTGAGAAGGTAGGTTTCCTAGACATTGTGTACGGGTGGGCGCGTGCGTCGCTAGCGTATTAAATGCCACTGATTGATAGCAGTTTACTACGTTGTGTGTGGTTGATGTGTTACCTCTAGTATATAAAGCCAGTAGCTGCCCTGTGAATGTGTAAAGGGCCCCACGGACTATCTGTAGCTCCTTTAATTAGGGATGTAAACACTGGCAGCTTAAGTCTACAGCAGTGAAATAATTGCCAGGCGGTGGCGATGAGGTGTTTCTTTTCCCTCCCCCTTAAGGTCTGTTCACTCACCTTCTTTAGGAGATCTGCAAACGTGGCAGAAGTGACCATGGAAATTATTCCCCAGATAGGGAACTGGAGAGTGAAGGGTAGCAGGGGCATGTTCCTCTACAGAGGATGAAGGAGGCGTACAGTAGTGGCAATCCCTTATAGTTGTAACATTCAGAAAGCTTTTGGGGAGAGGGGAAAAACAGGTGCAGCAGGTTGTGTGAGGACCATCCATCTCATGAGCCAGCTTTCGTCTAAAACTGGCCATCTAGGCTAATAAATGATCTGATTCATGGTAATAATCTGCCTCTCAGGTGGACTTTGCACACTTTGGTGCTAACGTGGCTGGCTGCTGCCTGAGCTGGCGCGCAACCCAGAGCTGGTGTTCGGCCTCATCCATCAAATGATCTCCTTGTACCACCAGCAGCTATTTAGGAGCTGGGATCCCAGATACCTGTCGACTAGACCAAGGTCTGAACGTGACCCAGAAACAGCATCTTGCTATAGTTTGGATGTAGCCACTCTGTCAGGGTCTGGTCTTGTCTTTTGGTCATCGTCTTTCCTCTTCCCATCTGTCAGAAGAAGCAGGTGCCCATCACAGATCTGGTACGCTGAGAGAAGGGTAAGTCTGTTTTGTGGCTAGTGAATGGGGATGGGGTCTTTGGAAGGACAGAATGAGACCAAAATGGCATTTTCATCCCCCTTGGATGATGTGGCAGAAGAGTTAATTTGGATGTGAGAGAACTGTAAAATCACGAAATTGACAGATGTGAAGTGAAAAGAAGCTCAGCCTTGTGAGATAGGCGAGGGAGTTGGTGAAGACTCAAACCTCCACTGAGCATGACATTATGTTTTAATCGAACTTGACTAGTAAGCTTTTTAGATGCATCACCTAATGACAGCCTCCAAGCCTGTGAAGGACATGGCTGAAACTTGGTCATGTCGGCGACGTAAGGAAAAGAAGAGAAGGCAGTCGATGAAATTCCACTTGTTTGCATTAATAGACGTCTTCCAGAAGGCTTGAAAATCTACCTATTATTTTATTAGGATGTATCTCGTAGTATGTAGCACTGAAACTTGTTGGAAACTGCATTGAATGTAATGTTCTGCCAAGTGTTGTGAGGCTCTGCCTTGACTCCTGGTCTGCTTTAAGCTCTGTGCTGCCTCAACGCCTGTTCCTCCAGAGCAAAAGCAGCAGCTTTGGACCAGGGTGCCAGGCTGGAACGCGCTCTGCCTCCTGCTTTTCCTCTTCGATGCCTCTCTCAAAGGCAGAGTAGCGCAAGCAGTTGCGTTGGTGCCTTGGAGGCAGGGCACGAACTGGGGGCATTGCAAACGTCTTGCTTTGCGCTGTATTTTGGGACTAAAGTTATTTTGCTTTTAAACGAAGGGGTTTTTGAAAGCCAAAACATTTTTTTTTCAGTTTTCTAGGTGCAGGAGTAGTGGCTTGAGCTCACAGAGCAGGACCCTTCCAAAGCCAGGAATGTGGCGCTACCACTGAGCCGTACGCAGGCGCAGCTCAGCTATTTTTGAGTATCGTGTGGTCTCTTTCTCCTTGGTGTGGATGCAGCAAGCTAACAGTGATCGCATGATGTGAAGATACTTGGAGTTAACAGTTCTCACAGCAAACGTGGGTTAGTTTATGACCCTCAAGGAGTTAAGGAGCCTCTTCCAAATTGTGTAACCGTGTTAAACCCAGTAGTGGGCTGTTTCAAACTTGGAGGGAGTTTATCACTGAGATGGATGTGAGGCTCTGAATTTGGGTAACGCTAACGTTGGTGACACAAGCCCAGGGACTCTCTTATGGATAGATGTGTGTATGCATGCTCATACACGTGTGTGCGTGGCTCCAAGTGTTTTTAAGCGTGGCATTCTTCAATGGGGATTAATGGTGGTGTTGTGTAAGTTGGCATGAAGTACGTTGTGGGCATGTGAATATTTTTGGAACATGTACTACTTGGGAACATGAGTGCTAAGGCTGCTCCTAGTCGGACAAGTGCCCAAGTAAATGGTTTTAACGCTGGGTTGCACGGTGAAGCCAGTCACTGGGAACACAAGCGTTTGCCTTAAACAGCAGATCTGAGCCACGGTCCAATTTTGCCAGCCTTTAGTGTTAAATTGGTGTGGAGTTAATGACCAAAAGATTTCTTAATTGCCGTAATGCTTCCAGGCTGCTTATCTTCAGTAAGCTGCTAGCACAACAGATGGCAAGTCAGTGGCTTAGCTGAGGTGGACTAGAAGTTTTTCATCGCTTTGTTTTAATGGCCATAACTTAGGTACGTGGCTACAGATGATGGTTATTCGAAAACAAAATCTCCACCAGAATAGAATCTGAATTCATCTGACGCCTGTTTCATCTCTCAGCAAGACGCAGACCACTTCTTCACCCTCAGAAGAAACTTTGCAGTTACACCTGTGTGATCGTCTTTATTTCATCTCCGCTCCTTTTTCCCTGCTACTCCCAAGATTCATCTCCACGAGCTGTCATTCTCTGCTCCTTTTCAAGGCGTCCGTGGGGAATTGTTCTGGTGTCTGCTGTGATTCGAGACAGATTGGAACAGCAGGCTGGAGCTGGCTGGGCTCTGTGTCAGTGCAGTAACTGGCTAAGAGTCTGCAACATGGCAATAAGAATAGACAAAATTAAACGCCCATGATTTTCAGATGGGCATTGCTTTAAATAACTACTGATGTTTCAATGGAAAAAATGCACATGATTTTTTTCTGTCCTGAATACAGGCTACCATAGTTGTACGCTATTCTCCCATAGCTTTAATTTTGAAGCATTATGTAGGAGAGGGAGGAACTTTGTACTGAGGAAACGCTGCAAAGTGACTAAGTTAAATATTAATTACTATTTAATGTTTTAAGAAGTGCTGTCACTGGCCACCCAGCTTGCTTGTTTTCAGAATTGTGGGGAAATCGTGACACTTAATCATGAACATTTTGAATATTGTGCCTAGTGTGGTTTTTAAACTTGGCTGACGTATTTTATGTCTTCACTATTCCTCTTCGTTTTCGTAATGGTTTTTTTTGGTGCTATAAGTTATTCTGAGCATTTGTTTCCATTTTTCATCAGGTGAAAAATCTGGTGGTTGTATGGGGTTTGCTTTGGTCCCTAGGAATTGATCCAAACATTAGTAGTGATGGTCTACGGGAATTTATTGCCTAAGTACACATGGAGTTTTCAAATAGGAATTTGAACGTGTGCTGCTTGCCTTTTGTGGCTTCCAACTTACGGACGTAGTATATGTGCTTAGATGCATTTCCTATTTCGAGTGTACGTCGAAGTCTGAGGCCAGCTGTGAGGCTCAGAAGTCAGCGGGGTGCTGGTGTTCCCTGTTAGTGAGTGCGGCTCGTCCTCCGTGGCGGTAAGGTGCTGCTGACAATTGCGCAGAAATCGAGTCAGGTTAGTGTGCGGTACTCCGTGCCTGTTTTCTCTTAAAGCCTAGAGGGTACGCACCAATGCTAATAGCATTAAAACTAATGAAACCATAAAAATAATGAACCAATAAAAATAGTATTAAAAAAAATCCATTCAAGGAGGTGACTCCCAACCCTGTTAGTGTTTGTGAGCTTTTGTTTTGATAAAATGACTTACGTATAGGGTGTAGTGGAATAGTAGGACGACACTTGAGTTATTCCCCTAAAAGTAAAAATTTCTTCGCAAAGAATTGTGTTCTTAGTTTTTTTCTCAAGTTAGGAATGAGCTCTTCTGATGAGATAAGAATTTCCTGTTTTCTTTGTGACCTATGTGTTTCTTCTTCCTTAATAAAAGGATATTTCTTTTTGGTATTTTATTTTGCTTGTCTTGTCCCATCCCTCACTCTGCCACAAATGCGTTCTTTTGTATAGTTTGCCCAAGTAATTTAACTTGTCAAAATCAAGGTTTTTTAGTGTTTATACTAGCTGATGATCAGAAAAATATGATGCAAAAGAGTCTGCCTTAAGTGTCCCCTTTCCTGGGATTTGGCAGAACAGGAACCCCTTTGGTTAAACTACAGGAGGGTCACTGGAGGAAGATGTCTTTCTGTCACTTGTTGCACCTGCCTCTGTAATAGGTTGTTGTGATTCTTCCTTTTCTCTTAAAATTAAAAAATAAAAAATAAAGCTCACTTTTCTGGAAAGCCATCCCTCTGTGCTCTGCTGACCCGTCCGGTCTAGTTGGTCTGCCTGTAGGGAAACCCTACTGGAAAGGCTTACAGCTGCCTTAATATGCTAGAAGATAGTGGCGGGAGCAGCAGAGAGGATGGCTCTGTGTCCCAGGGCTCCTTTGTGTATTTACCCTTCTAATTAGCTTGCCTCTTCTCCACCTTCCAGTCCTGCCTGCAGGAGAGGGGGCGCAGGTGGGTGAGCAGCAAGCAGGCTGCTGCAGCAGCACGCAGCTGGCGGCCCTGTTTCTGCCCCTTGGGAACTTTGTTGAGGAGACCTCACTTATTCTAGAGCTTTGTTGCTTTTTAAAGTACCAATGGGCACCAGGATAGGTAAATATTTACCTTGATACAAATTCAAAAAGTGGGTGATTAATCTCAGAAATGCCATTCATTTACTTGATTGATTTTTATTTTTATTGCACTCTTGGAAGCAGACCGAAATCCAAGCAACCACACGTCACAGTACTGCTTATAACCATATAATTGAATTATCATGCTTTACCTTTTAAACCTCGTGCCAGACAAATAGCCAGACTTGCTGCTCGTATAAAATAGGCTCTTACTTTGTAAAAAATGTTTTGCTACAGTCTTATTGAAATCCTTGTCTTTAATGCTGGTCTGTAACAAAGATGCTGTTGCTGAATAGCTGGGCAGTGGGTCTTGTAGGCTTTTTTGTTAAGGAGCTCACTAGAACCTGATGATCTATTTTTGTGAAGGTATTTGTCTATTATAACAGGATTCCCCTCAAATTCCTTTTTCATAATCTAAAATGAGGCTCTCAGGTACTGGAAGCGTGTGCTCTGGCAGTTGGGTAGTTCTTCAGTTCCTTCTGCACATTTTAAGCTGTCTTAAGTGTGATAGTAGAGCTGGATGTAATGTTCCAGAGCCTCCTATCAGGGCTATAAAACTTTAATTTGAAGTTTCATTCCACCCTTGTTTTTATCTCGCTCATTTCTCCCTCTCCTGGCCGGTGGAGACAGCCGTGGTGGTGCTGCTGTTGGTCCAGTCTGCTCTTCTGATGACCTCAGTGATGGAGACTCTACAACCGCACCGAGCAGCCTATTTTTGTCCTTAAATACTCTGCTGCTAATTTTCGACTGGATAATGTGAGTCTCCCTTGCTGCAATTCAAGCACTTTATTGCTCGTTCTGTTTGGGAACTG
The DNA here is from genome assembly GCF_009769625.2 of Cygnus olor. Classification (NCBI taxonomy): domain Eukaryota; kingdom Metazoa; phylum Chordata; class Aves; order Anseriformes; family Anatidae; genus Cygnus; species Cygnus olor. The sequence goes on along the minus strand of NC_049172.1, from coordinate 68,423,065 downwards.
CCAGTTCCTCCCGGCAGTTGTCTGACCCCCGAGCCCGGTGTCCCCGCTTCCTCCCAGGCAGGTTCCTCTCTCTGGCTGTGGTCCCCTTCTCTCGCAGCGTTTCTCCCTGCTGTTCGTGTCCAGCTCCGAGAACCGTGCTGGGAAGGAGTTGCAGTTCTCCATGGAAGACTTAGCGGAGCGGCATTAGGTGGGAGGATTATGTCATGTGTCACATAAGCTAGATGGCCCACTGGAGCATTAGCCTTTTTTCCAGCGGGCTGACCTTGTTAACTCTTCTGCGTACAGTCACCTACGCCTCTGTAGAAACTCACAGTGCTTTTATCTAGATCTTGCTTTTCAGTTGGTCTAGTAAAGAGCCTCCTAAGTAAGGCTTAGTCGAGTAAATCGTGGTATTTCTTCCTCCTTTGTGCAGCTCCATTGTGGAAGAAAGTTGTGTGTCTTTGACATTGCTTGTTTTTTTTCGTTTACAAAACTAGGGTGGCTGGTCCTCTTCTCAGTATCATTTAAGTGATTAAAAATAAGGGATTGAATATACTTGATTAACTTTACTCGGAACTGAAGCTAAGCTAAGGCAGTGTTATTCCCCAGGTGTTTCTGTCCCTCACTTGGTTTCCTCTTGTTTCTTTTTCCTATTTATTTAGGAGTCATGTTGTTTATTTGCTTTAAAGAGAGAGCCTATGTTCACCTTTCTCTAAGCTTCTGATATCTTGGGTGTCTCCTTGAGTTTTCAAAGATAGGATTATGGATTTCAAGATGGCTTAGGGGGCTTCCTGAACAAATGAGTTGAATGTTACCACATAAAGCCAACTTAATATTTTTTCTGCTTCAGTACAGCTGTTTCCAGTCACAGTCTGACTCTGGAAAGGTGTTTTTACCTGTTTGTTGATGCTAATTGTGCTCGTCACCTACTTGTAGTTGATCTCTGTAGTGAGGACTAGATCTGTTTTCCCTCTTCATTCAGTAAGGGACAGATTCTTTCTTGTTATTAGGAACGTACTTATAGAATGATTTTTCTCAGTAGCCTCAAGCTGAGAATTGTTTCATTTTGTCTTTAGCCTTTTTGATTTGTCCCCTCTGTTCTGTTGCCATTGTTATGCATGTTATTCATTTTCTGTACGCTTTTTCTGAGTCATTATTCTCTTGCTATGTTTTCTGCTCTCTTGCTGTGCTTGGTTTTCTTGAATTTGTTTGTGTCTTTTGTGTCATTTGAGAATTAGCTCTTCCTTGCCTTAGACTAGCCTTCTGTGAGCTCTTATTTAATGATATTAAATCTGTCTCGGTCTGTCTCTTGCTGTTCTTCTTTCCTTTCCCTCTTCAATAGCCATGGACTGTACGGTTGCATCCAGTGAAACTGTCTCATTGTTTACTGTCAGCCACTTCTTTCTTGCTGGCTACAGCTAAAGAAGGGTTCTCTGGTTGCTTTCCATGTTTTTTGTTTTTTTAAAAAAAGTCAAGTTCTTGAACTCGTGTTGGAGTTGTGTATCCAACGGATGTCTAGGTTCTTAGGATCTCCTTGTAACAAGACGTCCTGTGCTTTTCTTTACTCCCCTACCTGCTCAGAGAAGGTGTCATCCATCTCTCTGCTACTTGTCATGGCAGTGAGCGTGCAGCTTTCGAGTGCTTCTGTGCTTGGTGATGTTTATGTCCTTTAGCAGCAAGGCACAACACCCCTGGGCTTTTGGGGATGAGGTGGCTTTTGTTGGCGAGTGGTTTTTTCTTCTTTGTACTGACTGTATTGCCTTTCCGTTAGTATTCCAGCTGGGAGTACACTTTTAGGCAGTAGATGATAGTCTTGCTCGTATACAAAGAATTCTAGCTGCTTTTCTCCTGCTTCCTCCAGTTGAATGCACATGGCTAACCCTGATGGATTGGTTGCTTCTTTCACGTGAACTTTGAGTAACTCCTTTCACTAACTTAGAGGCTCTTATTCAGGTTCCTCTGGCTTATCTTTTGGTCTCTGTTTTCCTTGTGATCCTAGTATAAAATGTTCTTCACTCAAGTTAGCAAGCAAAAGGTTGTCTTTTATGGCTTAATTCCTTGAAATCTTCTACGTTTCCTGCACACAGAACCTCATCAGAGGATCAGAGGAGCCAAAGCTGCCCTCCGATGCGATTTTCAAGCACCTGGGGTTGGGGTTGTCTGCAGGATGAAGTAGTTCCTACCCAAGTTGTGATAGGGAGGGCTGATGGGGAGCTTCGAGCTTGTTACACCCCTGCTTTTTGTGCAGGGATATATAATGCCTTACGTGTTCTTGGTCGTTGTGGCAGTGTAACTAGTACCTGCATGGATGGGCAGCCGCGAAGGGTGGTTGGTGTGATGAGTGAGCATTGAGCTCACCTTCAGGGTGGTGCACGGCTGCCTGTAGGTTAGCTGTGATGTCTGAGATTCCTGCTCCTCCTAGGAGCTGCTGCGGACAGCCACTTGAGGGTTTTTTGGGGTCTGAGGGCAGGCAGAGAGCAAGAGGAGGAGGGTGCATCCCTAGGAAAGGCCAGCAGGCAGCTTTCTCCCTGGGCAGTGCCTGGCTTGTCCTTTTCTCCCTCCCACAGCTGTAGGTGGAGCACGCCATGCGTTAGGCTTCAGCAGTGTGCTTCTGGTGCCTGCAGGACATTTAAGAAGTGATTTGACGTATGCATGTACAGCAAACAGCTAGAACTGGGCGGTTTGGGGAGGATGAGGTGCAGGGACTGAGATAATCTGATGTGGATGTTGGCTTAATTTGTAGCTGATAAGCTTTGTGTTCAAAGGTATGCTTCTAACAGATCATCACAAATCTGATGTTAAAGCTTGCTTGCAGTCTTCTCCAGTAATTTTGCTGATTGCTCTTAGATCTAGCTGTTAAATAGGGCTCTTATTGATGCTCATTTTGCAGAATTGAAGGGGCTTAGAACCAGGGAATTATTTCTCTGCCTTGATTGTCAGTGTCACGTCCACGTACAGCGTGTGATTCACCTGGCAATTCCATCCCTATACTGTGGGGAGAAAAAAAACACATAACTGGATTGAAATGCTGCGTTTGGTTGGTCCTTCGGATAATGCCGTTCCCCTTGCAGGGCTTCACTTAATATCTCAGGAGATTTTGCTGTCAGGAGTGAGTCAGATGAACCCTTCACCAGTTTGCCTGATTAACCAGATAAGGGCAGTTTCTTACAACATAATTCCTGTAGGAGGGCATCTGCGGTTAGATCACTGAGGCTACGTGTAATTCATTCCTAAATGTTCGTCTGAAGCATCCTGAACTTGCCTTTGAAGGAATGTAACTTACTTGTTCGTAGGCAAAGTGCTGGCATGTTCCTGGGATTTTTGTTTTGCATCAGTCCTATTGATGTTATGTATTTCTGTTCAGGATTGAAGGATAAACAACAGATTAGATCTCTGACAACTCTGTACTAGAAAAAAAAGCGTATGCGTGGTTGTTACTTGCCAGGGCTGGTTGGAAGACCTTTGGGGTGTTTGAACTACCTGCTTGGAACACTTCTGGCTGTTGTACTGGCGGGGGAAGTGCTTGAATCACCTTCATTGTTAGCTTTTGGTATTTCTCTAGCACATGCTGCTGCCTAATTACTGGAAAACCGTTGAACTTCTTTCTAGTACAGGAAGGGCAGAATCCCAGGAGGAGATGGATTGGCTCAGTTCTGCTGTGTCATGCTTGGCTACAAAGAAGGAAAGGATTGCACGGGGGATACGTGTTCCTCAAGAACTTGTGGTGTGTCGTCAAAAAGAAATCTCCCTGCCTGCATGTTCCTCGGAAGAGCCTGGGTTCTGGGTGACTGCACGTCTAGGTAGTACAGACCCAGATCTCGCTCGCTCAAGTCTAAGCTTGTCTGCTCTTAAATTAGTTCGGTTATTTTGTCTATCTGCTCCCGTTTCACTTATGAGCTGGGGAATTGCACTTAATGGTGTGCGGGAAACTCTTTACAAGGGAATTATTATACTTAAATGAGGGAAAGGCACGGTTTCTTCCTCCTCCTCCCGTTTGGACTTAACACTAGATTTGATTTTATTTCAGTTTCAGGATTTATCTTGGAAATTTTCAGTGCTTTTACACTCAACTTGGAATAGTAAATTCTGCTTTAATTGCATAGTTAAGTCATGTAAGAGCTTTAAAACTATCGGCCCCAGTAATAATCTGTTTTAAATATCAGGAAGACCAAGATAAGTCATACTGCAACTCAGGTACAAATATATCTGTGCAACTACAAAGCCTTTTGGTATCAATGGGGGTAAGATGTGGTGGGATCTGGGCAACTTTTTTTGGTACTGTATCTGTAGAAATAACGTAAAATCCCTTTTGCTAGCTGATAAAACCTCATTTGCAGTAGACGTTCACTACCCTGGTTTTCAGCTCTTTCGCATGCTTCACGCTGGGGTTGGTGTGGTGTTTTACTTCAGGCTGAGTGTATTCCAGGAACTTGTACGTGGCTTTCCCAATCCTCAGCTTAATTCCCGTCTTCCTTCCACCCCCGGTGCACTCACAGGGAGGACTTGGTTGCAGGCCTCTCGCTGCCAGCCCTGCGTGGCTGTCACCGTGGCTGTTCCAGTTTATCATCGCTTGAAGGTGGCTGGCCAAACGAAGCCTCTCTGAGGGCCGTGAAGCAGCACTAATACTTTGCAGTGTCTCCTGACAGCGCAGCATGGTGCATCTTGGAATTGTTTTTAGCAGTCTTAAGGTTGGGAACAAGCCATTGATAGAAGCAAATCCTTTTCCCTATTCATTTCCAAATCTTGGTAGAAAATTGATCTCTGAGAGGATGTTTGGTTGCAAATGTAGCAGGAGACGCTTGTGAAACCCTGGACTCCTGTGACTTTTTTCATGTTCCCTTAAGATGTGAAACTTCTTGATTTGGAGCTGGTGGTTGAAAAATTCTGAGGATTGGAAATGTAAAGTATAAAAGACAGGGATGAATTTAAGATGAAAGAGAAGACATTCCAGAGTTACCAGCACAAATCACTGAATGTGTGCACAGTGATGCTTTTAAACTACCCAATTTCTAATACACATTTTTCAGTTTACGTGCAGTACCTCAGATGGATGCCGTACAAAATACAGAGAAGATAAGGATGTTAATTGCTGCTGGCTTTATTCTGAAGAAATGGTCTTCTTGAGCCAAGTAATTGGTTGCACAAGTAGGGGCATGCTGTACTTCCTTGGTTACACACAGTTCAAGAGCCGAGAGCCTCATACTTAATGCAATAATTTGGGTTTTGTTCAAAAATGATTCTTTAGGAAAAGAATTAAGATAGCATCACGAACAGGATGAGCACAAGCTTATGTCACGCTTTGCTGCCGTGATTTATCTGATTTGTATCTGATTTCTGCAAAATGTAGGGATTTGATTCTTCCTGTCTTTACCTTCACCATTCCTTCCCAGTGATGTCATCACTTTGTTAAACTAAGTAAGCCCTAATATTTTTGTGCTAAATCTTGTTTTCACTTGTTCTGCCTCCTTTAAAGTTAAACTGATTTTGATGACCAAAATTAATGATTTTTTTTTATTCTGGAGGAGAGTTTTTCTTGTATTTACAATGCTGTGAGGAAACAGCTCATCCACTGAAGCTGTCCATGTGCACACGCAGTGGTGCTCTAGTTTGAAAAGCAGAGCTTGACGATCGGATAAATCCACCTTTTTTTTCCCCCAGGGCAATATATTTCAGTTATTGCAGTACAGTATGGATTTCAGTGTGATACACATTTCTCTAGTACATGTTTATGTACTTAAACATGGTGCAAATTGTGACTCTGTGACTTTTTTGTGTGTGTGAATGAGACAGATGGCTTTTGACTCAGAGGAGGAGAAGGACAAGATCAGGCTCGCAAGCCCAGGCACTCCTCGCGGCATCGGGGATCTGGCGCTTTCTCCTGCAGCGATCCTTCTCCTCGGAAGGGCAATTAACCATTAACCACAGGAGACTTGGTCAGCACAGGCTGGCCGCGGCAGTCAGCGTTGCTTGGAAGCGTGCGTCTTCCTTCGGGAAGAACATCTGCGGGGCCGGGCGGCGAGCTCTGCTTGCGGGCTCGGGGCAGTGCTGCTTCTGGTGGCGACTGCGTTGGGAAAAGCAGGGGTGGCTTCAGCTCGTTCCCTTCTGAATGCGAGAAGTACACTTTCCCCAGATGACACGAGTCTTCCGGCTTTTTGTCCTGGAAAACCATCAGTTGTTAATTAGTGTGGTAGCTGTAAAGGTGTACACTTGTATGGCGTTCTAGGGAACTGTGGAAATACTGCAACTTTTTGCTGCTGCCTCGGAAGAAAATGTGAATTTTTTTACTGATAAAGCTTCCAGAGGATGTAAGGACTTGGAAGAGGATAGAAAAGAGCTCTCGGTTGTTAGGGGTAGCTGATACTTGTTCTACTACAAATAACCAATATTCATGCAAGTGTGACGAAACTTCATATGACCTAGCTAGACTGACCTTTGTGGTTGCTGTGCTGATGGGATGTACATAGCTGCACAATATTTAGCATATTAAAACAAAAAAAAAACTAGCCTTGGCCTTGAATCTATTGACAACAGTATCACATGGAGGACTAGGGGGGTTATTTTGTGTCTGGCACTGAATTCTTACCAAATACCCTCTCCTGTGGCTACCTAGTAGGCAGGATCATGATAACTGTGTTCCTGACTTCCAAGGGCCTGTTCTCTAACCCTTTCCAGTTCCTCAGAAGGCAAGAAATCAACTGTTCATCAGATAGAAGTGTCTGAAGACGTAATGAAAGAAGAACAATGATTGAGAGTAAACAAATACAATGAAATTTGCTAATTGCTTTTGAGCCTGGATGAATTCTGGTTTAGGTGATTTGCTACTTGCAATCTTCAAATAGGGTTTATGCTAGATCATATCTATCAGTTTGAAAAGGCATCCAAACAGGAAGGTCTTTTGGCCTTTGTTACACAAATTTCATGTGACAGGCGGTACTTAAAAGCTTTACTTCAGAAACATGTTTATAGGGTTGTTTTTAGCAGTGGAATTCGACTTAGTGCCTGCAGAGGTAGGTAGCACTGCTGGTAGGATCTGGGCATTTCATTCCAAAAAACTACTGTGTATTCCTATATATGCATATTTCTTTTCCTTAGGATAGTTTTTGATAGGGATTAGTTGTCACATCAGGCTTTCTTTTAAAAATGAGGAGGGGGCAGGGAGAGAGTTATTGCTAGCCTTGACATAGGAATAAATATTCCCACCGCTAAGTTTAATGGAATTAGTAGTTCAAGTCTGCATCATTCAAATTAATGTCCAAAGAAGGCATTTGTCGTCGTTTAATAAATGAAAACAGATGAAAAACTCCTCTTTAGTATAACCTTTCGTTTAAGTTGGAAGTTAAAATTAAACAATTGTAGTTCGTTGTCCAATTATCTTTTTAATTTCTCTTTATGAACGCTTCCTATTTCTTGTAGAGATCGTAGCTTTTTTTCCTGTGGTAACACTTTCATATTGTTGGCACTATGACCTGTGAACTCCGTATTTCCTAACAGGTGCTCATTTCCTGGAGGGTGTATTTCAGGTTGATTCAGCCAAAAGAAAAAACTGTGCGCCGTTGAATAATGTACGGGAGGAAGAGCTCAGAATATATAGACATTGCTCTCTTAAAAATCATTACAGGATAACAGTGTCAGCATTCTTTTGAAAGCACTACTTCAAAGTTGTCTTTTGTAGGTAGGATTTAAAAAAAAAACAACGCTTTCCTGGGGTACTTTCAGGCACCTTTATTTGTGGTGTAGCTCACCTCACTTAAGATGGCTGTTTCTGAGCATAGCTTGTTGTCAATCAAGGCCTGATGGATTTGTGGCTTGTGAATTGAAGTGGCTGTTTAGAGTTGAGTTGGTTTTGATTACTGTGTCAGAGCAGAATTGTTATATCTTCTCTGAGGGCTCCAAGGCAAGAAGATGCAGCTGGCTAATAAACAATTCTGTGTAAATTCACAGGAAGTGTTGCTTTTACCTGTTTTCAGAGGACTTGCATCCTTTAAAGACTTAAAGTTGCAAAAAGATTGTTTTTTTTCCTATTCTGCTTTGTTCAGTGCTGTCTGATTTCCTTCCTGCTCTATTTCTGAGGTTTTTGTGTGTCTAATGGTGTTAAAAACAACAAAACCTCGACTATGTATACTTTTCAGGGTGACTTTTTTCGACTTATTTATGTATTTGGTCTGGCAGATGCTAACAGTGCGTGGCCAGCCCTTTTGCAAACAATGGAAAAACACGTGCCTTCGGCTTTCTCCAGCTACGAATCTTTATGCCTGATGTTGAACAGCAGGACTGCGTACAGGTCACCCAGCCCTGTAATGGGCATGTAAATGGTTAAGTCATGTTTTCAGAACAAAGAAAAAAAAAACCACTTCTGGCATACAGTCATGTTGGCCGAGTAACTCGGGCTTGAGTTTTAGCAGGAGGTAGCAGAGGCTTGTCATCTGGGCTTTGGTTTTGGATATCTCCCAAAAAGGGTGAGACAGGGACAGCCTCCCGATGCAGCTTCACTCTTCATTTGTAACTTCTGTGAAACTGGGAAGTATTGGTCTCTTAGAGCAAATCCAGTACACACCTGATACTTGCAGTTTTTTGTGATTCCTCTCCGAAGGTTGAACAGCAGTTACGATAGATGCTTCAACTGGAAAAGAAGTATTTGCTTTGAAATAATTTCAGCTTCTGTTGCAAACTCTATTGCCATTTTGCCTTAATATCAAAGGTCCTATTTCACTGTTGGAGAATAAGCAAATCATATTTGGGATCTTGAGGCATCATTTCGTAGGGGCTTGAGTCATAGCAAGCTTACTTCATTATCTATATGCAAGGTAAATCAGGTTTTCTACATGAAGCCTCCCTGCCCGCAGCTTGTCAGCCTGTTTGACCTCCTTTATCCTTGACGAATTTTTTTATGAATACTTTTTACTAAGCTATGGAGATAGTGTGATGTTTACATCTATCTGAGTGACAAGTTTTTAATAATGTGACTTGTTGAAGAAGGGAAGCCTTCAAAGAACCTGTCTCATGGGTTAGCCAAATTCAGTAATGGTGTGGGTTGACTTCATAGAGAAAATACTCCAAGTCTGTGTTTTCACATTAACAAGATGAAAATTGCAATCAAGTGTCACCAAAATGACCCAAGTCTTACAGTGGATGAATAATGAGCATCTTCCGGGAAATTGCGAACAAGAAGCCTATTTATTGAGCTAGAAATAAGTTGACCTGGGATCTCACAAACTTTACTGGTAGCACAAGTTAAAATGGAGAGAATAGGTCATAGGTGTTTTCTGTGGAGGTACTTGGGTAGAGAATATCTCATTTTGGATTAAGGTGACGATTGTCTATCGCCAGGTATACCTTCGACTCCTAATAGGTTTAATATGTTGTTCCTAACATGCTGGAGGAGTATTGTGCCTTACCTTTTGGAGGGCTAAATGAGTGACCTACTTGGCAGCAGCCTCGTTGGCTCCTGCAGCAAGCATTTGGTTTTGTAACTGAGAGCAGCACTTGAGCTATCTGCTCGGCATTTTCCTATCTTCTGCTCGTCTTTACAGACAAAACAAGAACAAATTCTCTCAAGCCAGATGAATCATCTTTTTGTGGTGCCAGCATTGTCTCTCTTCTTCCCCCGTTATAGATGATTTCCTGTATTTAGCCCTTGGGTACGTAAGTCCCACTGACTAGGCCTGATGGAGGGAGCGTGCTTCACAGGCAAGATTTCCAACCTGCTGGATCCACTTGGAGATACACACAGGATCTTACTTAAATCGGTTTTAGTGCCATACTGTTGGTTATTGTAGCCAGCTGAGGTATCTCACAGCTGATGTGGTTGTCTGCAGCAGCTCTGGTTTCAATTCCTCCTGTTCCCCAAATGTCTTCTGCGACCTGGAGGGAGTTATGCAGTTGCTTTGTGTCCAGGTCCTTGGCTGTCAGGTGGAGATCTGGCTATTTCCACTTCGGAACAGCATGGTAAGGTAAAAATGTTTGAGGACACTCATATGCTATGCTATTAATGATCTCCCTTAAGTACTACATATATTGAACATAAACGTGCTGTATGTTAGGCTCCAGCGTAGCGGAGGATTGACCTGACACATTAGCTGTATTGATGCGGAGCACTTTCTGCCATCTGGAACCTGTGCCAGATTTCTCACTAATGCTTTACTCTTGGCAGCCGTTCAACTTCTGGCAACTTCTGTTTCTCCTGTTACTTGATTATTTCAGAGCTAAAAGGTGGTTGTTTTGTATTTGAGGGTAGCATTCAGATTCTGTATTTCAAATTTTGGGTATAGCGAGAGTCACAAAAGCCTTGTAACATCCTCTGGAACGCTTCCACAGACTTCAGTGAAGATTTAAAGGCTTTCTGAAACTGCAAGCAATCCAGTGGCTCTTGAAGGAGTCCCAGGGGACTGACTTCTTGCATCACTGACTGATTCATGGATACGTCTTTATGCATTGAAAAGTTTTCCCATCTCAGTTGTTTGGACTATGCTAGAATAATTCAAGGTAGGCTGCGAAAGGATAGCCTAGGAGTTTGTGTTAGTGCCCGAAATAGCAGGCTTGGTGAAATGGATTAATAGCCTGCAAAATGAATCAGTTGGGTGACTTCATGTGGGTACTCGAATTTTGGTTATAATCACCTTATCTCTGCTTTCTGTTTGGAACTCCAAGATCTTTAGTAGAACCAAGATCTCTTACTATAGGAAAGCTTCACAGCCTTCCCTGTCGGTGGCCTTCAGCTGGTGACTTGGGCAGCTAATCACTGACCTCCCTGCTTCCTCTCCAAATCTTCTCAAACACCGAGACTCCCTGGCAAGCAAGCATCTGTTAACAAGTACAAGCGTGTTCTGTTCAGAGTCACTAAAGACGTGTAATTATCACCTAAAAATTGGGTGTTCATAATGTCAGTTTCCTAAGCAAAAACCCAACTGCTTCTAAATCAGTGTTGGGTACTAAGATATTTTGTTCTTTTATCCCCATGATTACTAAAACTATTTGGAGGTCCTTATCCATGTACAACCCTCCCCTGAAAATTAAGTTCATTCTGGTTTCACCACTGCATCACATGAAATCGTGATTATGCCTGTAGGTAGGAACCTCCAACCTCTTCGCTGCTGCCAGTCCAGTATTTACCAATTTACAATTACTGCTTAAAAGCTGTTTGGAATTAAATCAGAAAGGATTTATTTTTGTCTAAAACAATAGTAAACTCCAGTAGCTTCCTGAGTTTCATGAGCAGTGCTGTGCCAATGATCCTAAAAGTCTGGTACACGCTGCTGATTACTTTCCTGCTTGGCTTTGGGCATGTTTGTTTTATATGCTGCATATTCCTGTGCTAGGAAGAAAACTTTTGCATTTAACCTTTTAAAAATATGGCTACACCCAGAAAATCCGTAGAGGTCTGTCTTCTTGTTACCAAAGCTTCCCAGTCCAAGGCCAGTCTGGGCTGGGAATTTCATGACCATGGACAGGGACGGCCGTGAGCGGCTGCGGCAGGCGGAGGTGAGCTGTGTCACAGCAGCCTCCGCAGCTCCTGGCCCTGGCCGGAGTGCCAGTAAATATTCCCGACAGCTTCCCCTAGCCGCAGCTGTAATGCTGGCATCTTCTCCCAGGGGATTCCTGAGTGCAGTCTCGGGTGATCGTCTGTCTGATTCCAGGATCTCCGTGCACCGCTTCTTTCGGGTTCAGACGGCCCTCAACAACTTGCGTAAGATAAAAAGGCTGAATACACTGTCCCTTGTAGCCCAGATCACGTTGCGCTTTATGAGGCGTGGGCATTGTTTTGCTTTGGTTTTGCTCTGGGTGGGGTCTTGGAGGGTTTACGGTGTTCAGGTGGGTGAGCTGGTTGTCACTCCCGGTGCGTGGAGGTGATCTGTCCAGATCGCAGCAAAGAGCTTCTTCAGCAGGAAATCACTGTGCTTCGCTTTGTCTCGGGGATGGGTACTTCCAGTGCCTCCAAAGCTCTTTGTGGGTTTCCTAAAGGACAGAGGACAAAAATGGTCAGAATATTGAAATACACGACAGCACCTAGGCGAGAGTGATGGGACTCCCCAGTAGATCTGTTTCAGCCCTCTCATCCTCTGGAAAACTGCTCTGTATCACATAGTAACTAGGCATCGTGTGGGCTCAGGAAAAGACTGAGGGAAGGGATACATGTTGATGGTTGGGTGCTCGGGAGCAATGTTTAAAATCAATCAAGAAACACAAAAAGAAACAAAACCTTTGCTGTTCTAGAGGCCAACGTGCTGCCCTGTCCGATAGGACTTGGTGCTAGACGAGTGGAGAAGAGAGTGGTGGAGCACGTGTGGAGTGATCCTTCTTTTATGGTACTTCTCCAGCTCTTCATAGTCCAGAGATAAACGATGTGATGCAGGCTATCTACTGCTGAGCCGATTTCTCACGGTGTTTTTTATAATTGTTCTTTGAGCTTATCTGTGCCTTCGATTTCCACATTGCCCTGTCCTTAAATCAACTGTGGGCACGGGGGCAGGAGCCTGAACTTTCACTTCCTGAAACCGCTATCTTCCTATCCCTTGGACCGGAGGCACAAAGACATCTTTCTTCATCTCAAGGACTCTGGCAGCTTCGTTCACCTGCCAGCAGCAGCAGTTCCGGGCCAGATTTAGCTGCGGCCGGCAGAGGAGCGCCGTAGCTCAGCCGCTGCCTGGAGAGCACCCAAGGAAGAAGCCGGAGCGGCATCAGGCTGCCGGAGGGAGGGAGCTCTGCGGGCGGCCGCACGCGGGGCTGCTCCCTCCCCATGGTGGGAGGTGATGTAGAGCATCCGAGAGGGCCCGGAGCAGCTGGGGCAGCGGGGTTTGGCACAACAGGTACAGGCAGGGGGCAGGTAGCGTGGCCCAGACCTCCTGATGGCTTTCTGAAGGTGTGTTTGGGGAGGAAGATGGGCAGGGCTAAGAGCGGTGGGTTTCCTCAGTATTATGCGGTTGCTTACAGAAAATGCGTTGTCTCAGATGTTTCAACAAATGTAACTGTTCGCCTCCCTATAGAAAAATAAGGGGATTAATTCAAGTGCTATGGAATTACCTTTGAACGTTGTAGAATAAAGTACAGCCTTCATGTAACCTTTCTCTAGTCTGTGTCTTCCCTATTGCGCTTGAGAAAGTCAATGTGACGCTTTCTATCTGTTTTCCCACAGGATAAATTTGATTAAATACCTTGCTTTTTCAGCATCACATCTCTGAACTGCTGAGGGTTCAGTGATGATGGCTTGAATTTAAGTCCGTTCCCTGTGCCTTTATTTTTCCTGAGGTTTTCATGGGACTTCTCATCCCTTGTCATCCCTCTCTTTCTTCGTGCTGCCTGTGTGACATAACCGGGCTTCCATCCCAGGGCAGCTGGGTGTGTTTCCGATCTTGTAACTCATCCCTCAGCCCACAGGAGCTCCGATTTTGATTGTGACAGGCTATTACAGCAGCTCCTGACAGGCTTTGTTCGAGTGTGTGCGTCCTAATTGCTTGGCTGGTTCTTCAAGGTCATTCAGGTGACTTCAGAGCATTGCTTGCAGCAAGGCTTCCCTCCTTCATGCTTTCTGGTGTGAATTATCCTGTGCTGAGATAGCGTGCCTGTTTTCCAGAGAACTAGGGCTTTAAAGAATGTGAATTAGTGTGGCAGCAGCTTGCAAGATTTTATTTTTCAGTGTAAATAACATCTGTAGAAAGAACAGAAGATAATTTTTTCTAATTAACCTTACGGTGAAGAGGGCATGCGTGGTTCCTGTTCTAGGGATCCTGACAGTCTGTCAGCTTTCCTTCTGGCACTCACCTTCACAAAATAGCCTTTTAAAAAAAACCCTGAAAATAGATGTTCAAGACTGTTTAAAAAAAAACACGGTTGTCCAGAAGTGACAGCTGTCTAGTTTGTCTCTTGCTTCGCATTTATATACTGAATGGCATCTGCTGACATATGGCCCGGTAACTAGATCCTGTAAGGCCCTTCTGCCTTTCCGCAGTCTCTTCAGGAGCATGATGAACGTGGTGCTGTGGGGGAGCTGCCTCAGCTCGGGCACTTTCCTGTTCCAGACTTCGGACAGGGACAGTTTCCTTGATCTGCTCTGAGAATTTAATACTAAAAAATAAACAAAACCCACCTCCTGCTCCTCTGGTGGCAGCGAAGTACGAAGCAAGCGTTTACGCACTAATTGTTAGTGCAGCTCTTCCATCACCGAGCTACTTTAGGAACTGTAGGACTCCGGCCTGAACATCACCCGCTCCTGGTGGTCAGTTGGAGTTATCCATTTGCCTACATGCTGCCTTCTAGCAGGGCTCTGCTTTGAAACATCCTCTGCGGCTTCCTCTGTAAAGAAAGCTTTCACGGGGAGAATATCTTAAAGCTTTTCGGTAGTGAACATGGGGAAAAAAACAAATCTGGTGCTTCTGCCATGACCTTGGCTTGTTGGAGCATTTTCTAATGAGAGTATTTTTCATTTACTTTCACCCTTACAGCTTCTGACAGACCACCTTCTCTTTACAACTCCTGTGCCTTGAAAAAAGATGTAGCTGTAGTTTTAGATCTATCCCTCATTTCCTTAAATTTTGTGAGACCGTCTCATTGTATTTTTTTTTTCCTGCTTAAAACCAGGCAGTTTTCAGCTTGCTATTGTTTGAGCCCCATTTGGATCGCTTCTGCGAGATTCCTCTAATTTTTCTCTGATGTGCTATTTAGCCATCTCCTTCCCTTGCCTGTCATGTCATTGGTGCCTTCCTCCCTGTTCCCGTCTTCTCAGTTGTTTTTTGTATTTCTTCTTAAGTCTCGCATAGTGCCTTAAATCTCATGGCCTACAGACATTTTACTCTTGATGATTCCCTCTGCTTGGTTATTCTTTTTTTAGTTCCTTGATGTTTGTTCCTCCTGCAGATGTTATGGTCACTGCGAGTTTTGGAGCATTTATACTAATGTTTTGAACCAAACAATGCACAGTGCCTAGGATCAAGAGATGCAATGCTACTGACAAAAGAAAAGGTATCTTATTCCATGAAGCAGTGACTCCTGACGTTCAGTTTTTTTTTGTCATGAAAGGTACTAGATAACAAACTTCCCAATATTTTTCTTTTCTTGTCAAGTTCCTGAGTGCCTTAGGTGTGGTCGCTCAGCATCAGCATGTGAAAATACTATGGCTGATGCTTTTCTTTTAATCAGTGTCTTGAACATAGGGAAGGTAAATGTATTTCCTTAATGAAAAGGTTTTTGAGAGATTTGTCTTTTTTTGAATTTTCTCAAAAAGCGCTTTCAGAGCGGCAGCTACCAATTTCATTCTAAACTTTGTAACTGGTTTCTTTGCTCTTGAAGGCACATGCATCCCACTGCACAGTCAGCCTCCAGTACTGGAAGCCCTTTAATTGACGAAGAAGAGTTGTTGTTCAAAAAACTGTCCTTTTTTTCCCCTTTCTGGAAATTGGGTGGAAAAAATAAGAAAACAAACTTGATTCGATTTTTTTGCTTCCATTCTTCTAGATCTGAGGTGTCTGACATGCATATTAGGAGGGTGTTTCTTCAATGCCCACTCTTCAAAGTTAATTTTCTTATTTGTGTCTTCTCTAGTAATAATTTGAAGCTGGTTTTATCCTCTGCTTTGCCTTTCGAAAGTCCAGCTGTAGACAGTAGCTTTGCAATAATGGTTCTGTAAACCAAGCAGCTGGAGCTGGTAGTCCGTGGATGAGTAGGGCTGAAGGATGCTCTTCTGTGCTGGGGGAGGCTTCAGTTTGAGTTTCTGGTTTGTTAGCTGGGCAAAAATATTTTCCAAAATCTGGAAGTCTGACATGCAAGATGTGGGGTTTTGAAGTTAAATGGGATAGTTGTTGTAGTCTTTAAAGCAGTCTTAAAAATATTAATATCAGACAGTAGGTAGAAAATTGGAGAAGAAAAGGAGGTTAGCACTAACAGAAGAGGTAGCATGAAGGTACGAGTTACATTATATCTGAAATTCAGGCAAGAAACCAGTGCTCAAGAAAAGGGGAATAAAAACACTGACTCTTTCTCCCCCCCCCCTTTTTTTAATCAAGCGCATTTCATTTCTTTTTCTTCAAGGCAGTACGGTTTAGGGTTCTTTGCCACCATCGACTATTTGCACGCTGTCTGAACTTCATGCTTGTTCTAGTGTCATCAGATAGTACTGGATGAAAACACTTGTGGCTTGTCAAAGGTACTTCATTGGTATCTGGTGTAGTTTCTGCAACACTTGTGGAAAAACAGGGTGCAAAAGAGATCTTTGAGCGGTTTCTGTGTGAATCA
This sequence comes from Cygnus olor, assembly GCF_009769625.2. Classification (NCBI taxonomy): domain Eukaryota; kingdom Metazoa; phylum Chordata; class Aves; order Anseriformes; family Anatidae; genus Cygnus; species Cygnus olor. The sequence goes on along the minus strand of NC_049172.1, from coordinate 68,406,865 downwards.
AAAGTGGCACAAATCAAGCTACAGCGGTGGGATAGCTGACTGCAGCTCAGCGGCTTGCTATGGAGGAGTCTTCCTGGTTAACACAGCGTGCGTTTCTAAGCAGCATTGTATTCCACTTTGTAAGGGAAGGAATCTTTGGTAATTGTCTCAAGTTACAATAGATGCTTAAAAGCAAAATGCAAACCACCAAATACAGAGAAAACTTTGTTTTAATTATGACTTATTTTCTGTGTCAATTCTCTCTGATCAGAGCTGCACTGCTAATAAAAACAGCTATACTACAAAAGCTTTAAATATATAAATTGTTATTTTTTGCACCTGTAAAACTTTATGGTAGAAGAAATGGCTTTTCCCATGTCTGCAGCCAAACAGTCATTGAAACTTCAAAAGCTGTTTTATCAACCCTTAGATTCAGGGGAATGGTTTTGTTGTTTCTATTTTTTTAACCTTTAATGCTGTTTTTAGCGTAAAACTTGACCAGTGTACTGTTATTTTGTTCCAGGTTTCGCTAAATGGTACACAGTTTACAGACAGTTCTGTTGGATCAGAGTTCACAGGTGTTTCTCAGGTATGTGCAGCCAGATTTTGAGTGTGTGTATTATGGAAGCAGTCATATAATAATGGGAGAAGGAATTACAGTGACATATAGAGGAAGAATCAATAACAAGATTACATTTTTTTTGTTTGCATTAAGGATTTGGCTAACTGAAGTCAGTTTCTGATAACTTCACTATTCAAGCTTTAAAAAGCAGTGCAAGTTACTATTTCTAAAGTGAAATTATATTATAATAAGCTTGAAATTGGACATGGATGTGAAAAAAGCTATGCAGTTTCATGGTAATAAAGTTATTCTTGGAAATAAATCTAAATACATAGCAGAGAGGCAGTTATTTCTGTTCCAGCTTGTCCTAGTTCCAACTTTCCTTTATGAATGTTATATCTGAACATGTTTCAGAGGGAAAAAGTGAGACTGGATGTTTTCTTGCAGAGATCCATCACGCTTTTTTTTTTTGAAGCTTGACTAGTCAAAAAATCTTTTCTCAAAATGTACACTTTAACTCTGATTTTGCTAGAGACAAATACAATGTTTATATGACTTCAAATGATTTCTGGATTGGAGTAGATTCAATTTCTGTTGTAACAAATGTTCGCTGCATTCTTAATCTCATGAATAAGAAATGGCAATCCATAACTTCATTTTAGCATGACAGAGCTACAATAGATAGCAGTGATCCTTATCGTCTAGATTTTGTCAAAGTTCTAACTACCCTTTCTGAAATAAACTGCTTAGAGACAACAACTACATCTGTGACCCGCTCAGTTCTCATTCTTGGCAGTTGATTGCATCTTACTTTAGGGACCTAGCACTCCCGTTTGAACTTGAAGTCTGTGTTAAATACAGGCCCAGTTAGGAGACTGTGGGGATTTTACTGAGTCTGTCTAGCAAGCATTAAGATTGTTGTTCCTGCTTTATTTGCCATCGTGTGTTTTGTTTGTTTAACGATAATAAGGTTCTAGAAGTCCTTGCGATGTGGTTGGTGTATGTGCTGAACCTTACCTTTGCAAAAGAGTGTCGGGTTGCTGTAACTTGTGCACTTCTACTTTTCTTTCCTCTACTTTTCTTCCTTGTTGGAAGACTTTCTGCAGCTGATGTTTATAAGGATTTGCCTTTAGAAGCTGGAAACATGTCTTCATTATACCAACAAAGACTTGATCTGGCGTCAAAAACATCCTTTAGGAAGGAAACTTTCAGGGCTAAGGGGATGAACAGCCATGGTGGCCTGCTGTGTTTTGCAGACAGGGTTTAGGTGTCAGTATGAGGCATCAGCTCAGCCAAGAGCCGTGTCTAGCTTGAGAAATGTGTTCATGCTTGTAGAGCTGTTCTGCCTTTAAGAAGACAGAGCGAGTCTTCCCTTTTAAATGATGATACCTGAGAACCTTGAGTAACATCTGGAGAAGGAGTGTTTTTCTTGCCCTAGTGCTTAAGTGTGAATTCTTGAAATGGCATCAGTGAGGGAGATCAGCTGTCCGTATTAAATCTATTAAGTTTCCCAGGAATTTCTGAAAGATAAGATATCTGAGGAGATGATTTCAGTGTGTCTTTTATTAGTCCAGAGTTCTCAGTTCTTTCCATATTGTTGAGTCAGTTTTAGAAACACAAAACACAAAAATCAACTTCATAACGCTGTGCTGTTACTCTTCAGATGTCAACAACAGGGAATTCATTTGTTCTGCCTAAGAAGACGAGGACAGTCGGTTGTGTTACAGCTTGGCTTAGTTCTTTGCCCTAGAGAACTTGCTTGATATGTACTTGTGCAATATAGGCCTACAGGATCCTTAAAGTAGTGTTGTGTTGGTGTTGAGCAGTATTTAGATGGATGCTTGAATTACTAAAATAAAATTTAAATATTTTGCCTTTCCTTTGAGAAAGAACGTGACTATTTTCTAGTACCTAGTAAGAGGCCTACAAGAAAGCTGGAGAGGTGGCTTTATCAGGGAGCGTAGTGATAGGACAAGGAGGAATGGCTTTAAACTAAAAGAGGGTAGGTTTAGATCAGATATAAGGAAGAAACTTTTTCCTCAGAGGGTGGTGAGGCACTGGCACAGGCTGCACAGAGCAGCTGTGGATGCCCCATCCCTGGAGGTGCTCAAGGCCAGGCTGGATGGGGCTTTGGGCAGCCTGGGCTGGTGGGAGGTGTCTCTGCCCATGGCAGGGGGTTGGGACTGGATGGTCTTTAAGGTCCCTTCCAACCCAAAGCATTTTATGACATTGAGGCTTGCACAGAGGATATTAATCATTAAGGCAGAGCTAGTAGCTGTAGAATTGGACAAATCTGAAATTCTGCCGTTAAAAGATGTTTCGTTCCATCAGTTACAACTTTGACTTCTTGTGAAGTTGTTCGTTTGGCTTGTGCTGCTTGACCTATTTTAGAGCGTTAGTCTTGGTGAACAATCAGCATTTCACGTCTGAACCATAACTTCATGCACAGTAGCATGAGAAGAGAAGTGAGATGAGAGATTTTTAATTGCCTTCGTCCTCATAAGTCAACAAGTTTGCTTTACTCAATAGCTGATTGTGGATTTAAGGCCTCACTGATTTTTTTTGTTGTTGTTAAAACCAAGCTAAATTTCTGTTTTGCAACAAGCTTAGCTAAGAGTGTCTTTGTTCCAAGAAATATTGAACAAGAAGGTGACACCAGACTTCAGAACTGTTATTTGCCTTTTTACTTCTGAGAATGACAACAATAAAAGGAATTGTACTATTCCTTTTTTACCTAATAGATTTTTTGCACTTAGGTTCCCCATCTAAAATAATGCAACCTGTAGTCCATGCCCATGAAAAGCATTACTATTTTTAAATGGAATTTATTCATAATACCGGTTCGGCAAACAATTGTTATTAAGACTGCAGTGTTTGATCTTGAGATACTTGAAATGTTTACCATTTAATAATGACTTAGATTTTTAGTTTGTTTTTAAATCTGAGTAACTTTTTCTGTTGTGTTGTATGAATAACCAGTATGCTCTCAAAACCTTTGTTTGTAGACGCCATTTACCTTTGGCTTGGGCCAAAGGGCACCATATACAACTGGCGAGCATTGTCTTCTTTGTAGAAGTGAACGAAAAGATACTTCGCTTTCAGAGAGCGGGATAAAAAATTCTAGCAAAACAGCACTTTCCACATCTCCAAAAGCAAACAATATGCTGCATCTTCCACTGTGGGTGTGTCCAGACTGTAGACGAACAGTCGAAAAGGAGGAGAGGCATGCTACAATAGAGCAATCTCTTGTGGTGAGTTGAAGTAATTCAATTTGGTACACTAAGAAGATGGGTTACAATGTGCTGAACGCTACTCTGTGCTTTGGAGCCACTTAAATTGTGAGTGCTTGGAAAGAATTTTAGGTGATCTTGAGTTGTTTCTCGTATGAGCTAAACTGAACAGGCAGGTTGTTTCTTGCATTTGAAAAATGAGGCCTGAGTTTGGGATTTTTGAATAGAGAAGTCTCTCTTACTGTTTTTTGCCCTTTCAATTTAGTGGATCTCATGCTTGGTCCTTTCCCCTTCTTAAATTTGGTTTCCTCAACTCTTACCAGTGCTACTTCATGCAATCCAGTATTTTCCTATTCTGCCTGCTCACATGTACTTCCCCCCCTTTGTGGTCTATGTAGTAGACTAAGTTTTCCGTGTGCTTGCTCTGTTCTTGGACTGCACTTAGAGTGCTACCTTCCTGCCTGTCTCGGTTCTGTCACTTTCCCTTCCCTTTTTCAATAAAGAAGCACTTTGCATAGTATGTGTGTAACAATCGCTCATTTTTGTAGCACTGCAGACACTGATTTAATGTATTGTGTTAACATTTCAGGCTATGTTTTTGTTGTTTTTTTTGCAATTAAGTGTGAAAAAGTATTTTCAAATAAGAATTCAACCTCAGTAAGAGCAATGCTCATCCTAACAAACGAAGTTCTATGTCAGGTCCAGCCAGGCCCCATCGGAAGTGAACTATAAGGCTATACTGAAGAACCAAATCATCACAACTGATCTGGGAAGCCTCAAATTTCCAATAATTGGAAGCGTTATAGATTCCAGCTGACATCTCTGTGTAGAGAGCTGACAGACCGTTCGCAAGCCTGCAGGCACATGCAGATCTTATTTCAGTAAACAATTCAGTGTGGAAAAATGATTGTCTTTGTATAGCATAGGTTGTGAAACTCATGTTAGTGGCTCAGTTAATCCTTGTTTTAATAAGGACGGTTTAAGAGTATATCACTTGTACTTACAGTTATTGTTTACTGATATTCTTGCTCTTAACAAGGGTTAATGAAATTAATCGAAAAAGATAACATTTAAGGGGATTATATCAATAGCCTGATAGTAAGCACATTCTAGAGATGTCAAAAAACAGCAATACTGAAGCACGTAATTGTTCAATCGAGTCAAAAGTTTTGACACGTTGCATTAAAACTGAGCTCAGATAGTGAAGACGTTGTCCTACAAGTGCAAGGAAGGCAGGACTTGCTTCCTAAAACTCTTGTTAAGTTATAAATACTCCAGATCAAATCAAAATTGATGATGTTTAGCAACTGTTGCCTTGTTTCAAGAGGGATTTTTAAAAGCAAACAAAGTATCCAAGTTTGCAAGTTTAACTTAAAGCAACTAAATGGATTAGGTGGCTAGTCAAATTAGGAGAAAACGGGAGGAAAGAACTCAAATTTGTTAGCAGTCACTGCAAACCAGTGTGTAAGTGGCTTTGTACAGATGTTTTTGTGCTCAGGCTGCTGTTGCTGTCATTACCTGGATGTTCTGACACTTGCATTGCTTCAGCTGCATCCCCAGAAGCTGCTCTTGCTGTTGGCAGTAGATGCCTGCAGGTTTGGTTTAACATCTGTCTGCATCCTGTTCCAGGATGTGGAGCGAAGCACAAAAAGCCCTCTGTCATTCTCCTAATGTGGGAGAAGCTTCTGCCTGGCATCACAAACAACTGGTGGCAACCTTGGGAGGGTGCAGGAAGGGAAGCATGGTGTACTAGGGCTGGAGCAGAGAAGAGAAAGAGAACCTGGAGCCCAAAATACCAGCAGCCTGCGGAGAGAGGTCTCTCATCTGCTAGGACTGAGCAGCACTGCATGCAGGAGATGGAAAGCTGCTGTTACTGGGTTTTGGTGCTGACATCCATTATGGCAAAGCACTGTGCCTTACTGTTGTAAACAAGGAGATTTCATGCTTTTTGCTGGAATGGATTGTTAAACTACAGAAGTCAAACATACCGTCAAGTAAGAGACGGAAGAGATATTACTAGTTTATATGGTTAATCATGGATGATGCAAGCTTCCCTTTAGCTTAGCTCATTGTTTATGCTGGAGAGCATGAAAGTGATAATTACAACCAACATGCATCCATTATTAGAAATGGAACTCTATTTACATTACTGGCTTTCTCAGTCCATCTTTTGCATTTATTGGTCTTTTCAAAGATAAATTTTGTGTGCCTGGTGGTCTTCTCCCAAAATATATTCAGCACTAAGAATTGTCATATTTGCTTATCTATTAACATTTTACACTTGTACCGTACAAACCAAAGTTGCTACCTGTGTTTTTTTCCTTTCAGAGCCAAGACTTCCTTTTGCACATGCCTCTTGGAAACAGTGGATCACAGCAGGAATCTGTAGGAGGAGGAAGGATAACTGTTGGAGCGCAGACGGTGCCTGCTGCAGATCTTAGCAATTCCTCTCCTTCAGACATAGCGTGCAACTGTGAGGCCTGTAATGAGCGCAGGTAGGAACTGAATTGAAACTCAATAGCATAATGCCTGTAGTCAGACCTTCCGCAGTATATTGTAGCTCGTTTGTTAGCTGATGCTTGAACTACTTAAACAGGGCTATCTGACAATGGTAGTGACTCTTATCTAGTTTTGTGCTGTATTTTAACCATATATTCTGTTTTTAGACACTTAAGGTTTTTCCTGAAGAGCATCTTCAGAATAGTAGGGATCAATACCCCTATTTGATGTACAAATTGACAGTAACTATTTTTGTTATGATTTGCAGAGAAATTTCAGCAGAGACTGAACGTGAATCTCAGCAGCTTCAAAATTACTGGTCAGAAGTAAGATACATGGTTCGATGTATATATCGCCAAGCCGGGACCCCTTTGGCAGATGACCAAGACCAATCTTTGGTACCAGATAAAGAAGGGATGAAAGAGCTGGTGGATAGGTATGGCACTTCGAAAACTATATATTAATTATTAAGGGGATTTTTTTAAATGAGTTCCAAGTAACTTGAAGCATTGCTTTTTTTTAATAAAATGTTACTTACCATCTTTAAGTCTGTTGGTTCAGAATGGTTGCCTCTCCATTAGAATGAAAAGTCAGAGTTTGCTGTACTTCACATGGGATTTTAAAATGCTAGATTGAATGTATGGAAAAAAACTATTTTTGTACGCTATTTGCAATAGCGATATTAATGGATAATCATGGAAGAATTCCAAAAATGTTATTCCTCAAAAGATACTGAGATGATTACTGTTAATAAGACACTGTTTAGCTTTCCCCACATGAGGATCTTACTTTGTTGAACAAACTTGATTTTATAGTAGTGACTGCATGTTATAATAGTTGTAACATTGAGAAGATGTTTTTGAGCTTTTCTAAGTATGAAGTCAAAGATGTGCTTAATGAGCTTGCTGTTTTTTTTCCTTGTCAGAATATTATGGTTGTCCTTGAACATGCTGGAGCACTTTATTGTAGCTTCTATCCAGCTGAAAGTGTGGGCAGAGAATAGGTTCTCTCAGTGTATGTACTTTAATACATGAAGGTCTGACTGATCTGAACTGTAGTTTTCTATCTTCAACTAGAAACTGGTTAATTCTGGCAAGGTAGAGAAACTTGTGAAAGGTAGTCACGTAGAGCTGTATTAGAAGGCTATAGTTCTGAATCAGTCTTAATAAGTAATTAAATAAGCTTTTTGCACTTCGGTTATATAAAAACAGAGTGTTTAGTTTTGAATGTGAGTTGTGTAAGTGCAGAGTAATATAGTATGCCTACTTATTAGTCACACTTTGTTTATTCAAATTAAGTGATCAAAACACACAACATAGGTTTTGAAATCAAAGATTCTTAAATGTAGTCACGCTTTATTTAAATTAAGTGATCAAAGCATACAATATAGGTTTTGAAATCAAAGATTCTTAAATGTAGTGTGTAGGTAATTAAAACTGAATCACAGCTAAAATGGTTGTTTATTTCTGTACAGTTTCCCTTTAATGGAAAAACTTCGGAAATTTTAACACATACTGTGCAGCTTTCTTACATAGGAGCCTGTCTCTAGAACTGTTTCTCACTGTTGAGAGAGATTGTGAAAACTAAACGGCAGAAATAGGATCTCAGAGAAGGAAATGTTCAGTGGTAACATGATGGTTTTGCACTCCTTGTGGTCTCCAAAATATGAAATAAAATTAGTATACTAAGTTTGTACAAACTGGATTTGTGCAGACACGCCTGACTTCAGTTTGTGGTACTAAAATTTAATGGAACTAGTCAAAGTAGGTACTGAAAGCTATTTTTTGTTTGTTTCTAGAAAGGAAAAGAAAGAAGAAAATGTCAGTAGTGTGCCAAGTATCATGCTGTGGCCAAGTAAATCTTTTTCTAAAAGGTTTTCTGAAAGGCAAACTCTTTATTACTTCACGCTCAGCTCTGTTAGATAGCGATGGCAAGAAAAAAAACTGATCTGCGTTCTTGAAAAGAAGTAGTGGTGCCAAGTACTGTGCCTATTGTATGTTGGTTACTTCATGACAGTGTGATACGACTCTATACTGAGGGAAGAGCAGGGACTAGGGAGTAGTGGACTTGCACAAAGCTGTAAGTACTTAACTAATGCCTTTCTTCTTCCCCGCCTCCCTGAGACAAATGCTTACAAGTCCATGCACAGGACTTTCAGTTGTACAGTTTCACTCTGAAGTGCTTCAAAGCAGCCATCGTGTTTTGGTAGAAAGCAGTGATGATGGCTGACTGAAACCCTGTTCTTCTTGTGACTGAAGTGCCCATTGAGATGGAGTTGTGAAGTCCTGCTGGGGACTGGTGACTAAACCATTCTGTTAGGTATTTGAGAGCTCTCAGTATACAGCTGGAGAAGGGTGGTGATAGTGATGCTGATTTTATTCTGCATGCCAGCTCGGGCTTGTGCGTTACCTTCTCCCACCAAGGAGCTGTATCCTGATGCACACATAGCAGAAGGCAGCCCTGGTTTGTTGGGCAGTGTTCACGTGCTGCTTGGAGCTGCAGCAAAAGATTCTGGTGTGTGGGAACTTTGGGTGCAGCAACCACAGCACCTGCCCCGGATCCTCAGAAGAGTTTTCCTCTCTGTGAGGTGTTTCAAACCCACGTTTCATTTCCAGAAGAGTATCAGACCTAGCCAGCTCTGCGCTATCCTTCACAGGAAGCCCTGACCCTCTCAGAAGCTGTGACTTCGAATACTTGCAACCCTCACTGCTGCATGGCTAAAAGGATGTGTAGAGGGCAGTATGTATCTGTAGCTTGAAGGTTAGTCTGCTTCCCTCGGACAAATGACTACCAAATTCTGGTCTAGATTTAAAACAAGAAGAAAAAAGCCACCAATCATTTGTGATGAATGTGGCTTAGGTGCTACTGAAGTAGTACCCTAAGTTGTGTTCTTAGAAGGATGCTCGTAATGGTCTCATGAATCCCACAACACTCTCTGCAGTGACGCATCTTTAAAAAAAGGTGCGAAGAGTCTTTGTAGAGAAGACCCCCAACTTGGGGTAAGAAAGTCACAATGAAAGTGAGAATGAGTTTGAGTGCGTTAAACTTCATAATTGTGTGAAATGTCATCTTTCAGTTGAATTTAACAATGGAAGGGTCCCACAAAGCAGTTACAGAGCCCAGTCTGGTTAGTATGTGTTCACACGTGTGCTGACTGCCTGGTGAGTCAAGGTCCTCCAATGGCTTGAAGTAAAGGACTGTCCTTCTGCATGTGTTAATTGAGCCTGGGTCTGGCTGGTCCAAGTAGACACTTATTAGGGTTGTGTGTGAGAGAAAGAACGAAGAAGTGGTAAAGAAGCATGTCTGTAGAATCTAGGTGCTTGTGGGGTTGTATGCCAAATGAGTAAGGGTTTTTAGCTCACAAGGTGCAGGGAAGCCCTGAGGTCCTAAATGAGTTTGCTCAGGGGCAAACATCCTTTGCTAGTCCTAGTCTGAAAGCTACATAGCAGTAGGGAACTGGGCTGTTCTCCCAAATCCAAGGTAGTTGTGTAAACCTTAGTCACTGTTTTTTTAATAACAATAATAATTATCTATAACTGTGAAGTATTTTTTAGGAGAGTGAAAATTGATTATTCGCATATATTTCTTTTCTGTTGCAATTATTCTAAAAATACAGACTTTGTGAAAGAGATCCATATCAGCTTTACCAACGGTTGGAACAGCAAGCTAGAGAATATGTACTTGAAATGAAGGTTCGTCTGCTCAGACACTTGTCGCTGGGATCTAAAGTTGCATCAACGTTAGCAATACAAGGGCCACCCCAGGCACATCAGTTCATCTCACTCCTACTTGAAGAATACAGTGCACTCTGCCAGGCAGCATGCACAATCAGCGCCTTCCTAGTTACTCTGGTAAGATTGAAAAAACAACCTATGTGCTTCAGCTTGCTAGGGGTAATGATCGTAGTGGTGTTCTGGGTTCTTTAAGAAGTCATCTGTGATTTGTAAAATACAAGGTCTTCTGTGTGCACCTGCATGGAGGTGGGGATATTCTGAAAATGTGGCTTTTGCTTTTCAGAAGGGTAGGTTAGGCATCTCTTACAGTGAATCAATGAAATTAGCCTCTGTGAAAGAACAGGTGCATTGCTGTTTGTGGTGCTTATTTTGAAACTAGCCTTTAAGGCAATCTTCTACGAAATCTTAGGTAATTTCTTGGAAAATGGATGAAACATTTCTGTTTCTCTTCAGTGATGCCTTGAAAAACACATTTGAAGGAGGCAGACTTGTGTGTAGCACTAACACAAATTGTTGTCGTGTTCAATTTTTTCTTTTCCTTCATAAACAAGAATGGATACTCGAAAAGGTGATCTCTTCCCAGGAATTAATATGCAGTCTAATTATTTCTAAAGTTTTTGTTCTCAAATCCCTTTTTTGTCAGCCGATTATGCTGTCAGATTTGGAATTGAATTGGCAAATAGGAAATAAGCAATAGCCTTAAATCTGTTCTTGAGTAACTGTCCATCATGTGTGAGTAATACAGTAAACAAACTTGATAGTTGTTAAAGGACCGAGGTTATTAATCCTGTTTTGTTCAGAACCTTTTTTTGTACATCCTTTTCCATTACCTTTTTCCTCTTTATTCTTGTGTAAACTTTGTGCAAGCACAAACTTGGTCAAACTGGTGAATTTTGGTTTTGATTGCTGATTAGCTAAAAGTGACTGCCTGGGTATGTAAAGAAAGGAAAAGAGTGGGCAGTAACAAGATGACCACAGGTGAGAAAGATAAGATGGAATGGAAACTGAATGTCATCACTGAGGTGGGGGCTGTTCCTGTGTAGAAAGTCAGGCATATCTGGTACTTTTCCTGTTGTCAGTAGTCTGTATTTGTTGTTGTCCATATTATCTTTGCAAGCATTGTCACTTAGATTCAGATAAGAGGTCACTATATAACAACAGTGACAGATAAACTGCCACCTCCAGTTTTTTGGCTGCTTTAAGTCATCAAATGTAGGTGCTTGAGAGAAATACCAAGTGAAATGCAATTCTTGTTGTGTTTAAAAATAAATAAATGCCAAATAAGAAAACTCAAAGTACCCTAGACTACTCTTAACCTTTTCTTCCTGCAGCCCAGTAAGTACTGAAAGCTTCATTTCTACTATGCTATGACATTGAGAAGTTGAAATGTGAGACTTGGAAGTATAAGATACTTTTCTCTTGTCATACATTTGGTAGATTTATTGGGTGACCTTTTCATTAAATAGACTGGTATGTCACAGATTTCAGTACAGATAGCAGGGTGACTAGCCTTTTCAGTGTGCATGGTCATTTTCTCTGAAGATACTAGCGCACTATAGAAGAATGAATCTTTTCAGCTGAAATACACAAAAGGCAGTCAAGATCTTAAAACATTGTTTTTTTACTGCAGCTTTCCTTTTAAAGGTTAAAACCTTTGCATGTTGCCTGCTGTACAAAGACTTACAATGCCTTGAATCTCTACCTGCAAGGAGCTAATTTCTCAGTGAAGTTATGACTGTCCCACCTTTCAAAGGAATCCAGCAAATGTGCAAAGTGAAGAGCAGGAACTAAAGCCTTTTGCCTTACCAAGGAATGAAAGACTGTACTGAGAGCAAGCTGGAGAGACTGGGGGCAGTATAGAAAAGCCCTTGAGTGTAGAGACCTCAGTATAGTGGTCTAGAAGGGAGAACTTACCTAGTATTTTTTGCAAAAAATACTGTACGCTTCATAATCAGATACACAAGAAGATTTTGTAGATAACTGTTGACCGTCTTGTTCACAGCATAATACAGAAATTGCATTGGTAATTCACCTTTTTCATTGCTGACCCTTGAGAAGCTATTAGCAATTCATAGAAGCTTTAAATATTTTGAAGACATAGCATTCAAAGTGAAAGGGTACGTGTCTCTTGTGCAACTGGGAAAAAACATCGTACCCCTAAATAGTAACAACAATAAACCAAGTCCTTGATTTTTTTGAATACCGATGTTCTACTGCTTAGGTCTGATATGAGTATGTATTAATTTTTAACTCACTATGCTTAACAAAACTTCGAAATTCTAAAATATTTCTGGTTAGTCAAGGTTATGGTGCATAGGTTTCACCTCCTGACCTGATAGTCAGAATGCTTGCATTTACTTTCGCTGTTTGAGGGAATCTGCTGTAGAAAACCTCTCTACTCCTGTTCATACGGAAAAACCTAATAACTTGGAAAAAACACATTGTACTTACCTTTGATTCTGATGTTTTGATAATGGACTTACTTTTTAGGCCTTGAAATTAAATACATTTGTATGTTAAATGATCTCAAATAGAAGAACATTCTGCTTATTAGAGAAGTGAGCAGTTGGTCTCTTGGCTATTTAGAAAACTTGCATTTTTCAAAAGAAGTTGCACTTTGAGAAACCTCTCTACTTGATTTATGTCAATTTTGATGGCAAGCTATAATTTTTATTCCTATGTGTCTGTTACTGGATAAGTTCAAAGAACTGAAAAACAACCAAGGATGAGACAACTTGACAAGAGAACCTGAGAATAACTGGTTCAGATCATAAGATACATCCTTCAGTGCAGAGAGAAATGGAAGCTTTCAAAAACACAGTCTTTCTTTTTTCATAATCCATGCCAATTTAGAAAAACAGAAAATGAAGCTACATCTATTAAGCCATTAAATAACTGTTTCATAGTTTGAATATTAAAACTGAGTAATATGTGAGCTGAATAATGAAGCCTGTAGGCTGGTGGGTTTAATAGAAACTAGACTTAAAAGTTTTTGTCTTGAGACAAAAGTATTTTTTTCTTTGTGTTTTATGACCTGAGCTTATTTCTGTTAATTTTTTTGTTATAGGAAAATGAACATTTGAAGAAATTTCAGGTGACGTGGGAATTGCACAATAAGCATCTGTTTGAAAATCTGGTATTTTCTGAGCCACTCCTGCAGAATAGCTTGCCAACGTTAGTGTCGCAGCTAAGGTAGAGACTTCAACTTCTCTTTTCTTATTTAAAGGAGAAAGCAAAATTCTTGTTGGCAGCCACTGTGTTTAAAAATAAATTGCTCTGCTTGTCCAATTTAATAGGTAAAAAGTCTTGTCAATATGTTTGGAAAAGGGTCTTGTTGATGGAACAGGCTGCTGTCATCACTTGCTTGTCAGAAGAATTACTACTCCAGTCTGCTTACTTGTGGGTTATCTAGTAAAATGTCAGTGCCCTATGAAAATGCTGATGTCTTGATTTGAACACTAGTCTCCTCATCAGGCACTGGTACTGTATTCACATCTCTGCAAGTGAATTAAAGCCTGAGTGTCTTCCTGCTTCTAGTGGTGTACAAATAACTTTTTTTTTTGCTTACTTCAGTGAATAGATGGCTTAAAGAAAACCCCACACCCTTGTTGTATGTTTGTAGATCCGATGGCATATTGCATTTCCTGGGGCTTTAGAATATGTATTTTGTTAGTAAAATCGTTCTGCCTGTGGTTTGTGTGCCTGAAAGGGCTTTTTTTTTTTTCAGAAAAGGTGTTGTATTAATTCACATAAATTTAATTCTTAATCTTACAATATTAAGTTCTGATCTTTTTAAAGTACAGCCATGCATGGTTCATGTTGACCTCTCAGACTTGTTTCTGACGAAAACGTTAGTGCTCTGCGTGCGCTTGTCCTAAAGGTACTGTCTTGGATATTTTTTTCCCTGCTACAAGAGCAATATGATTAAATGTCTCAGTTGCAAGCAATGTTGCTCACAGCAAAAAAAGAAACTTCCGAGTTCTCCCTTTGCTAGCAGATACTCAAAAGGGAAGCAAGAAAAGGCAGGAAAACATGCTTAGCACTGGGTTGGTACTGAGACCCCTTTTCAGACAGGTATTTCTGTTACTGTGTTCAACAGCATGTTGTTCAGTTGCATGCTTGTCCTTTGCTCTCTTGATCTATGCTTGACTTCCTAGTACTGCTTTCACTGACTATCCTCAGGCATCTTGCATGTTTTCTGCAAAGGTTTCTCTGCACCTCTTACTACATCAGTCCTGGTTGTATCAAGGCTATTTATATTGTCATTCTCTATAGAGATGAGAAAATTAACAAATGACCTTAAGTTTCTCTTAAGTCCAAAAATGTTGGATTGTTTGCCTTTACCTGTTGTTCTCAAGTGCTATGGGAATTCAGGTCAAAGCAACAGAAGGTGTTTCTCTGAGGAGCTTCACTGTAGTGACAGCTACTTCCAAGGCTTAAAGTCAGAGTCTGTTCCTGCAGGAACGGCTTTACCAGTACATCAGTGCTCCCTATATAGCGTTACGGGTTTTTCACTTAAATTGTGGTTTTGCCTAGATTGATTCACATGAGTCTTCTTTGAAAGCTGAAGTTCAGCACAAGCTTTTCATGTTCCATGGTTTCTAGTTTATAGAATCTTTCTTTAGAAAGCATAGGCTTCTGCTGTTCCTTTTCACGTAATCAGATTTTTTTTTTCTTATGAGATCTCTGGGCCTTAACCATCCCTAAAGAAATGTGAATAATCCTACCTTCCATTGGGAATTTGGTACCATATGGAGTGGAGGAACATCACAGCAGAGGCCTCACATGGGGGAGCGTGAGCATCAACCTAGTCTCTTGATGATTTCATCTTGAATAGCAAATGAGGATTGGCTTTTTACACTCTTTGCTGTTGATTTCAAGCCTTTAAGAACTTCTCTCTGAAGGAATACTGAACACTTCACAAATGGTCATTGTATAAATGCACACTGGTTTGTAAAGGGTACATTCTAGTAGAAATTCTCAAGGATCTGAGAGGCTTCTCCATCTCTGAGAGGGAGGATCTCTGAATGGTCTGTCTCTAGCAGATGGAAATATAGTTTGCAGTAGATCTTATGGCTAAAATGCTTGTTTATATGTTTTTTGGGAGCACTGAGGTTCCTCAATGTGGTCATTGGTCTCACCTCTAGGTGTTGCATCTGTTAATGCTGAAAGAACCCTGGTCTTGCTGTTCTGCTGGTTTGCGAAAGGAGAAAACTAGTTGGTTGAAAGTGAGCTCTAGTAAGTCTTTTCACCTAGCACAGGGATATCATTAAGCTCAGACATTAGGAATAGTACTTTTGGGAGGACTATTTGACATGATACAAGATTTACAAGGTGCTAATTGTTTCTGTAGTTGCCATGAAGAGAATATAGTCTCTGAAACTTTCAGAAGTTTGAGACTTATTTGAGGTTTTTATTAAAGCTCCGGTTACAGAGCCTTTAGAAATGCATAGTCCGGTTTAACTACACAGCAATAAAAGAGCCTTTGAAGGATTGAAAAGTATTGTGTTGTCTGTAACTTCTGAAAAAAAAAATCTTGGCTGTGTACATAATTTTCTAACCAAAAGCCTATTCCTTATATCAGTTCTAAGAGTAAGCACCTGGTTTTCTTCAGACTTCTTGAAGGAAAGGCAGTCTTTCTCCTGGTTCAGGATACAGAGCAGACTCTTTTGCAACAGCCAAGACTCCTCTATAGGCAGACCCTTTCACTTCTTCCCACCCCCCAAAAATAACAAATGGCCACAAATTCATATTGAAGGGATGTTCTGTTAGGTGGTTATCTTCATTGATGTTTATCCCTTGTCCAGTTTTGCCTTACTGTTGTTAGAGTCTTGCTTACATGCAGTAGAGAAGGTACTGCTGGAGTTCTGTGACGGAAGAGCATTGGTCTCATTGTTTTCCCTTCCTGAAATGTGAAATATTTCACGTTTCCTTCCTGAAAAGTGAATATTTAGGCATCCCAGCTTCACTTGGGTTTTGAGTGTTCACTCTTTGTCATCCCTCATCTAAATGACTAGACCTTTTGTACATCTTAGGCTGTTTCAGAATGTGTGGTTTGTGTGCTGTGGTTAATTCTGAGGATATTTATCAAACGTCTGACTGTAAAAGATGCTTGCTTAGTGATGATGCTCAAACAGCAATCCTGAGGGGAGGTGGGATAACTAGCTGATACAGGTGGTCAGCTGTGCCAGGTCTGGCCCTCTTCTCAGGGTAGACTAGAGGGTCTTAATGCGCTGCAGCTTGTTCTGTTACCTTGGGTTTCTTTCAGAGGCACATTATGTACAATCTGCGGACCAGCTATAAGAGCTGTCTGTGTGCTTACAAACACTTATTTAATCAGCAGGGCTTCTAGATCAGACTCTACAATTCATAAGAGTTTATTTTCATAATCAGTATTTAAGGAAATCCTGTCACCCGTTGCTTTACAGCTGCCTTGCGGGTAACAGTATGTTTGCTAGTAGCATGTAAATACTTGTTAATCTGTACCCAAGAGACACAGTAGAAATTGAAAGTGTAAGTGCTGCTGCATTGTTAATGTAAAATTTAAAAAATGAAGTTTACTTCTAACTTGAAAGCATATTTTGAAAAGATGTTTGTGTACAACTAGTGCTTGTAAGAGTACTTCTATTCAACTGCAGCTGTGAGAACAAATTCTTGACTTCTGCGTAGTAAGAACCAGAAATTCACATAATTGCATCACAGCGAAAACACAGGCTTTAGGGAAAGTGATTGTGATCTAGTAACTGGAACTGACGGTGCTCAAGTCTTTTTTGTACCCTACCAAAAAAGGACTTCCCTAGGTTTCTAATGAGCAGAATTGCTTGCATAGCCTTCTAAGGTGGTTGTGTTGCAGGTTCTCATCAAAAAAAGGACATGAAACTCAAGTTCATTGGCAAATTGATACTAATGGCTATAACTTGATGCTTACTGTTGTCAGTTGTCCGTTTGCTCAACTCTTGTTTATGCTTAACTGCCATCTTAAAATTAAGGGCTCTGTTCTTTGCCAGGTCATAGACAGGGCTTTGTAGTTTCTGAGTTGGATTAGTATCCTGATGCCGTGGAAATCTGTAGCAAACCTCCAGAAATGCTGTGTCAGGGCTTTAATGTCAAGTGTTAAGATGTTTGAATTTTGATTTTGGCACAGGCTTGTTGAGTCTTTGACCAACCACGCAACCTTTGTGCTTGGTGAAGTATCAGCCAATTTCCTCTTAATTACTGAACAGGAGAAATGTTGAAAACCTTTAGTCTACTTGTGTCAATTCATAGGTCATTACAATTCAGTGTGCCTTAAACTGATAATTTCTAGGAATTTTGTTGTTTCCTTGTTTTTGAAGTCAAGATTTAGGGAGCTTGCTTATTTTCTTAAGAGTCATTGTGATGATGTGCTCTTATGAATCCTTTTTTTTAAAGACTTTGCTGTACAAAAATGTAGCAGTAGAAAGGAAATTGTCTTTATCCTATTTCTGGGGCTCCTTACGGAGCCAGTCATCAGTGAATGGCATAAGCACATCTTGAAGTTGATGTTGCTGCTCAAGCGATAGTAGATGACTGCATGCAACCAAATTCTCACTTGTGTCATTCTGTAGCATTTTCCCAAACTGGAGCTAGTGTAGTAATCTTTTTAGTATTGATCATGAGGGTTCTGATTAACAAGCTTCTAGCTTTATTTTTACCATTTTGCTCTTCAGTGAACAGTCAACTTGTATATTTACCCTTTTGAATTTGGAAGGATAAATATATCAAGCAATAAAATTTGAATAAACATGGCTCAGTAGGGTTGACATCTGGTTGCCCGTGGGAAAGAGGCTCCAGAAATGTTGCACTTCCCACATTCTTGCTATTATTGGTTACAGAGCACTGGAACAAGCAGTTGTTGGTTATTTTTTGAAAAATGACTAAAAATACTCATTTTGGGATACAGACAGCTATGTGGGCCTAGGTATATTGATAATGTCACTTTAACAACATTTTACAGGCTGGCAGAACTCGGTGTGATTTTTCAGTCGAATCTCTCTTCTGTAACAAGCACTGTTTGAACTTCCAGGGTCGGAACAACACACGATTCCTGTAGTGAAGATATGTATAGTACCTTGCTACAAAGGTATCATCAGCTGGAACAGGAAATGGGTCAAGTTGCTGAGGCATGGCTTGAATGCCAGAAAAGAATAGATGATTATGTCGATGAACAGGTAAGAACTGTGTAAACAGTTTCATGACTAATCATATAAGGGAGCAGCTCATGCAAGGCTATGCCTCCGGTGAAGAGTTTCTTTGGTATTTTGATCTGGAGGCTTTGAAGCTGCAAAATGATACTTTTTTCAGTTTTCAGTGATGTCAGTCTTGGAAAACACAAAAGAATCCTAACATAATAAAACATAATGGTGATCGTACAGAAATATCTTCAAATTGTTGCAGCAGATTGTTATGCCCTGTTTTAGAGATCGTCTTTGAATATTTTTCAATGAATTCAGTCTGTAGATTACCCATGGTGTATTAATGTGAAACTTTCTTCCCTAGACATTGCTGGTTGGGGGAGGAATCCCCAAAAACTAGGCTTCCAAAATAATTGTATTAAATGAAATTCATAGCAAGACATTGCCTTGAAATTATTTTTAACTTCTTTATACGTGTTGCATATTGTGATATGAACTTTGTCATATCACATTCAAAACCAGAACTTGCAAGTCTCACTACATAAATATGTGTACAGATGCACAGATATTTGTAGATGTACAGTGGCATCTGTAGCTACCTGCTTTATAATTGTGTGTTCTAACAGCTGATTCTTCTGGGTCTGTGCTACATTACAGAAAACTGTGGTGTTGCACTGACTTCATTGTCAAGAGCTTACTTCTAAGGAATGTTGGCTGTTTATTTGGAAAGTGATAGTTTATGCTCTCCCAAAATGACTCCCTTGGTTTTTGTCTATAGTCCAAAGATTTCAACCTTAGGATGAGGTTTTGATAGTGTTCAGTTCAATCTTAAGTGTAATAGAAGAAAGAATTTGTCTTGAACTTGGAGATAAAATACGAGCTCTGTAAAACTTTAAAGTTTTATGAGCATTATGAGTATAGAGATCTGATTTGAAACTTAGTAATGCTACATTAGTCTTACAGATAACAGGATATTTTTAAGTTACATTACACTGTAAATGTCCTCCAGAGGGTCTTCCCTGTGACAAAGGTTTAACTAAACTTCTACCATTAATTCCTGTACCTTCAATTAGGAAGTTTAGGAAGCTTTTCTCTTGGTCAGGCTGCTTTTGTGCACCTAAATAACAGATGGCATCTCAGTGAAATTTTATCATCTCACTTTGTGTTACTAAATTCATTTTTTTCATGGTATCAGTGCTGCGGCGGTCGGATGCTGCCTCTCCAGTAAGAAAAGGAACTCAGTTCCCTTCTCGTCATACACTAATTTTGCCAAAAGATGGAATTTGTGTAGAGTTGCATTCATATTGAGCTTCTTATTTGATATGTGCCCCCCTCAAAATCAACTCAGCTGATTTCCTGTTTCTCCGTATCAGGTGACCATGCAGTTACCACAAGTGCTTCTTAGAGCATTTTTTATCTACTCAGTAAATCCCATACCCTGCTGCAAACGGAAACCCCTTGTGCATTTGGGGAAACATAGCATGACATTCATATTAATGAATTAATGAATTTAAAAAACCCTGCAAAGGGTTTATGGGGGGAAACAGTTTTTAAAAGTAACCAAATTTTATAGGATGTATTGGTAATTATGCATAGAAAAGCATTTCATAGTCCCACCTTAAAGTCTATGGTGATGTTACCCATGACTATACTTTCTTGATCAAAACTGCATCATTTGGCATGACCATTGTACCTAAAATTGCAGTGATATTTTTGTCAACAAGGTAAAAATCATAAAGCCCAGCTACTGTGGAAACTGTGCATCTTAACAGTGAGTGCATCTTGATTATTTGTTGCCTCTTGGCTTAACAAAATTGTGTGGTTTTATTGCTGGTGTATCAAAGGTCAGAGCATGTAGACCAGCAGCTAATAAAAGAATGGTGCTCCCTTACCTGCTGTGAAGCTATACCCAAAATTTAGACAGGACATGAGTGGGCAAAATTAACAGACCTCTTCTACAGTGTGTGTTGTTGCTTGTTCTTGGGGGGGGGGAGGGGGGCGGAGGGAATGAACAGCTTTTGCAAGCAATACAAATAATGCGTTTTTTCTAAAGACTGCGTAAGGCAGCTGCGTCATGCACAGGCTTGTAACAGTAATACACTCCTATATTGTGTGTAAACTAATAAAATTCAGGAAAAGCATTCATTCATATCAACACCTTTATTGGTGACACATTAAGATGACATGAGGAAGATGTTCAGGGTATCTGTAATACGCAAGAGTTTCAATACATACAGTCTGTATGTCCAGGCCCTACTGTTTACCAAATTTAGATGGCATTTAACTTGGGAGGTTGTAAATGTGTTTGAATTATTTCCGTAAGTAAAGGCTAGATAATCATATGTACTTTGTGGGTGTTTCCTTTTTTTTTAATTCTGCTGGCTCCCACAGAAGAAAGGAATATAGAAATGCCTTTGCCCAGTTCCCCAAGAGTGCAGGGAGAGCTGCTTGCTCACCTTTTCCTGTTCACATGTGATTTGTTACAGTCCTGGTCAGTGTAGTAGAAGATACACTTTATAGAATTTTACGGGCGTAGTTGTTCTTTTGTCTTTATGGAACCTACATATCTAAGCACATCTTCTGCTTTTTTTTTTGGTGCTAAGAGGTTGTGGTAAGAGGAATTAATTTTTTATTATTTCTAGTAAAACAGGCTAAGGAAATAACTTAGATTCACAGGTGAAATTTGGGATGCTCAAAGGTATTATACACATTCGATAGAATTTAAAATTTGGAAACAACAAGCATCCTGTGATACATGTTTAAGCATCAGAGTTTCGTACAGGTGATCTACTGTAATGTGTCAGTTCTGACCAAACTGTTGGTTTTGCTTCGTGTTTAAATCTGTTTGAGTTCACTTGCCAGTCTCAGTTCAACTTACCTTGTCTGATAGATCTCAAACAGTTTTTAGCCTTAAATAAAAAAAGGCAGAAGTTAGTCATAGTAGACATCTCTTCTTGGCTGGGCAGCAGTGCTAGCATATTCATTGCAGATGCATAACACTGGAGTGTACATTTCTCATTCTGATGGCATCTGAATTTCTGTATACCACTTCCCAAAAGATTTCTTGGGCATGAATCACGAGGTTTGTGTTGAAGATGCTTTGCTCTGCTGAAATAGCAAATATTTGTGGGTGGGGGGTGGAGATGGATGGACCGATTATTTATGGAACGAGTAAGTTAAGATACTTGCAGACATGGTATAGGAAAGGCTGCTAAGCTGGAAGTAGGGAAACTAACTTCAACCCGTTAATACTTAAGAGTGCCAGGATTTAAACCATGCTATTTTCCTTGCTAGTTTCTTGGCAGACTTGAGTAGGCAGCTCCCAGTTAATGCACTGGCTGTTTTTAAACTTCATTCTTTGGCATTAAAATCTTCTCTCGTAATGTATAGCAAATGTAGGTGCTTGGTTTTAGTGGTGAGGGTTCAGCTAGGTGTCTGGACACCTAAAGCAGTGAGTACTGATGGTTTTGATTGTAGCTTAAGGATGCTCAGAAACTGACAGTACAGAGGAGATGAAATCTCCAATGTTTTTGGCTTTAGGCTCTGCAGTACTCATTAGTGTGCCTAGGAAGTGATACAAATAGTTCAAGAATGTTTCATGTGCGCTGTTTTTTAAGAACACGTGATAAACTCCTTTTTTTTGTTGCTATTGTAACCTCGCTGGAATAAGGGAAATAAAAATTCACAGTAGTAATTAGAATTATATGCTGCTAATTGCGTCAAAAATCCATTAGGCAAAACTTTACCACTTAATGCAGTTTCAAATCCCCAGCTTTAAAATTTCATTTTCCCTAGTTAAATAATGGCAATAGCAATAACACGCTTAAATTAATATTAAGGCTTATAGCTTTAGATCAAGGGATAAATTTTTGGAGGCACATTTTTTAAAGAAAAAGATTACTAGTGGCATAACCTACTGCACTTTGGTTCGTTAACATATCTTTATGAAGGAGTTTGGTATATTCTGTTGCTGCAATTCTTTTTATTAACCAGGTAAATCAAAAAGCAAAAGAACCTAGATAATTGTTTTTCCTCGCTGATGAATTAGTGTTCTTAAAAAGCTGTAAGGTAGAGTAAGAAAAGCTTTGTTCCTGTGTTTTGCCGTGTTAAAGTTCATGGAAGCTTTTGGGTTCTGTCAGTGAGTTTGTTTGCTAAATCAGAATAAGATCATTTGTATACAAAAAGTTATGAGCTCTGTGCACTTTGTGCAGTGTCATTCAAGGTCAAATAATTATAAAATATTTCTCCAGCCTTAAATAAATCACGGGCATGAAATAGATTGAGATAAAAGCAGTAAATAGTGTTAGTCTAGGTTGTTACTTAATCTTATGTTTGCTCTTGTAATTTTTTCACTCAGATTAGATGGCTAGTTCCACGTGTGGTACGTGAGTTTGCTCTGCACCTATACTGAGGCCTTGCCAAAACTCCTGTCAGTAGATATTGATGGATTTCAGTGCATCTGAGATGTTAAAGATTTAATGACAAGCACATTTTATCAAAAATTCTATGAAAATATTTAATTTGAGAAAAAATATTAATAGTAGTGGAAAAATCAGACTTAAGAGTAGTGTAAATGAATATAAAATCTTTTACTTAAGGGATTCAAATCAAAGGATTAACAAATAAACTAAACATCATATTGACTGAGTATGAAAGTACTTCCAAAATGGTGTAGATCAGTTACATTTCATGAGACTTTGATAGACCAACTGACCACAGCCTACAATTTCTGTGATTAAACCAATGAGTTTTCCTTAAATTCTGTTTTAGATGGCAATGAAAACAAAGCAACGCATGCTAAAAGAAGACTGGGAATTTTTTAAACAGAGGCGTTTTATTGAAGAGCAGGTAGGATTTGTTTATACCATACTAAGTTATACTAATGTTTCATGTATATTTTTAAGATGTAAACATCTGAGTGTAGTATACTGTGCTAGTTTTCTATGACCTAATTCTGTGACTTTGCCAGGCTTGGAGCTTGGTCAGCTAAAGTACAGAAAGCAAGATCCAAGATGAGTGTGTAAACTTAGTAACCAAAAGGTAAAACATAAGCACTGTAGTCTTAAAACTGATTA
Source organism: Cygnus olor (assembly GCF_009769625.2). Lineage (NCBI taxonomy): Eukaryota > Metazoa > Chordata > Aves > Anseriformes > Anatidae > Cygnus > Cygnus olor. The sequence continues at coordinate 68,383,633 of NC_049172.1, read as the reverse complement.
TGTGGTGTTAAAATTCCTTATGAAATCAGAGGAATTTCTGATGCCTCAGGATGGGAGATCCAAAACAGCCAATACATTAAGTGTGGAGCTGCCGTGACACATGGGATAGGGAATATTGTGTTCAAGAGTGTATTAAATTCCCTTGTGTGTGCAGAGCTGGGGAGCGTGAGCCGCAGCAGCAGGGTGGCTGACTGTGTCTGTTAGGGCTCTGGAGATGGCTTGTGCATCTGTTCTGTGGGGTAAAGCCTGAGCAGCGGTACCTGCTCCTTTTTAAGGTGTAGCCAAAGAGGGGCCACTAGCAGTTAACACTTTACTTTTAACTATCTGCTGTTTAAGACACAGTACTCTTTTCTCTAGTGTGGAAGCCTTCAAGCGTGTATTATGCTTTCTGTAAGAGTATAGAGTGACTAGGCCAGAGTCAAAAGACTGGATGGGGAACCTGTCCGTTCCTGTACAGGAAGAATATGGAAGCATATACAGGAAGAAATGCTAGTCTTGGGCCAGAGAGAGTTTGTACGTTTTTATAAACTTAAGCTTAAATTGGCAATGTCTCAAAACCGTATTCAGTACTTTTTTCTTTAAGGAACATAAGCCTGTGTTAACCACAAGTTTAGAACGTCTGTTAAACCAGGCTCCTCAGAGGACTTGAGGGAAAATCCTCTTTTTACTTGATCCTAATTGGGCTTAAGTGAGCTGTAAGCCCATGGCTGCTTAGGTAAGGGTCAGGTCTGGGCATCTACAGAAGTGGAAGCGTAGGCACATCCTTGTTTAACCTAAGGTTTGTAGGTATCTAATGAAATTAGGTGCTTTCAGGATTAGGCCTCTGCCAGTTGGAGGTTATTTAGATTTTTTCACTAATGTGGTGAAGTCCTGTTTTGGGCAGCTACTTCGTTCCTTGAGTCTATCCCATTGTGACTGCAGAATTAGTCCTAATTATTTTTTGCAAGCTAAAGGTGAGTTTGCTTTCTTTCTCCATTTGTCAGCAGTGTCCTTTTGTGCATACCGTGAAACATGACAAGAAGTGCTCAAGTTCAGAGTGCGTCAGCAGAAATACCATGCAGGGTGCATTTACAAATGAGGTGGACTTGGCTGCTTCACTGTTTCAGTGGAGAAACATACTTTCTTTGAAGAGCTTCAGTGCCAAAAATTTGCCTGTAACTTACTACCTTTTTACTTGTGATCAAAACAACACTTTCATAAAACTGTATCTTGTAAAATACTTTTCCCAAAGAACCCTTTTTGATTATGTGATACGTTGATCATGATGTGCCATTGAATTGTTAATGGAAAGACTTGCACTACTAAAACATTGCCTTTATAATTTACTTCAGCTTAATAACAAGAAAGCACTAGCTGGGGAGAACAACTTCACAGACACAATGAGACACATGCTGTCATCACGTTTGAGCATGCCTGACTGTCCCAACTGTAATTATAGAAGAAGGTGAGATGTTTTTAACTTGAAATCATAATAAATGATTAATTTCTTGTGTTAGAGGAAAAAAGGAAATATGTTATTGTAAGAAAGAGTCTGGTTACTTTAAATGAATGCTTCTCAAACAAGGTCATAAATATCTGTAACCTTAATTCTTGAACAGATGTACTTGTGATGACTGCAGCCTTTCACACATTTTAACGTGTGGCATCATGGATTCTCCTATAACGGATGATATCCACATTAACCAGTTACCACTACAAATCGATTCTGCTCCAGATTATCTGTCTGAGATCCGCCCACCTAGTATGTCTTCAGCAAGTTCAGGATCAGGTTCCAGCTCGCCTATTACAATTCAGCAACATCCAAGGCTGATCCTCGCAGACAATGGTTCTGCGCCAACTTTGTAAGTTCTTCTATTTTAAAATTTTGAAATAGTGAATTGAACTTAAGAAGCCGAGTTACGTAGGGTAACCATCATTAGATAATGCTATTTTTGCATCAAAATATTTAATCCTGATACTGTATTCAGAAGACCACAAGTCCAGTGCTGTATGCTGTGCAAACATCTAAAGAAAAGTTTTTTAAAACTTCCGAAGATGTTGACTTAATACTGCTAGAAATGTTGTATTTTTCTGCTTTGAGATTACAAGGGCATCAGATACTGGTCTGCTTTAGAGCATCAATTTAAAATGCCACGTTTTTATAGTTTGAGTAAGGGAAATGATAATCTTTTCTTTGAGGGATGGTGACTTCATAGGATTCAGTTTAGTTCCTAGCTAGCTTTGATTAGGCTTGTTAAAGGTGTGCTAACTTGAGACTTGCATCAAAAATTATTCTCCCTATCAGAAGTATCTGCCACCCTTTTTCTTCATTGAGATCACAACGATCCTCAGATTTGAGGCTTTAGGCTAATGGTAGGCTTTTGCCTCCCCCATAATTCTGAGGGGATAAAACTGGTTGGCTGACTTCTGTACGTGGTTTGGGTGGATCTAGCCAGCAGTCTTGTCATGTGATATTCTAAAAATGTTTTAAAGAAGGAGAACAACAACAACAACAAGAAGACTCAGTACTGGTGGGAATGTTAATGAAGTACAGTTATCAGAATGTTATCAGTACAGTCAAGGAATTGTCATCAGGATTCTGTGTTAGTATCGTGATGAATGAAGAAGGTGCAAATGCATGCGATGTTTCTGAATATCACTTCACTAAGTTTAGTTTAGGTATTCACTATTTAACACTATAATCAGTGGTTTAATCTTTAATAGTGGGACTTTGGGACGTGTTTGAAAACAGGTTATGTGGTAGTATGGTTAGCTATGTAAATATATGCTTTGTAGTTTCTGTAAACTAGATTTGGTGCTGAAATGTTCAAAATAGGTAATTTTGTCTCTTCAGAAGCTAACGAAGTTAAATTCAAGTATTACTTACTGTAAGAAGCCTTTTTTTTAGGGAAATGCTACTGCTTCTTAGGGAAGAGTCATTTTATTTCTTGTATTGGACCTAAGTCTACTTGTTTGATTTGCTCTTTGCACATTTGAAGTGTGCCTAGTAGTGCCAGCACATCATTTAAATTTTGGTGAAGTGTCTCATGGAATGCAAAAAGATATGGTGCACAGTCTAAGAGCTCTTAAGAGCTCGGGATTGGTTATTTCATGTTTTTACAGCGATCTTTGCAACACTTCCTTGGAGTGGGTAATAAAACATGCCTGTTCTAGCTGTCTGTAAGAAGACTTTCATTAAGTATTTTAGAGCAGACTTTGAAAAGCACACAGGTGTGGGGTCATCTAGCAATTGAGAAACTTAAGATTTACTATGACGCGTTGAATATTTAGTACTTATACTGACTGGTTTGACACTTAATGATCGAAAAAGTTAAATTCTACAGTGTGCTCCTTGCCACTTCACGCTTTCTTTAAATGAAATAATTGGCATAAGAAGGCTTTTTCATCAAATAAAAGGTCATTTGTATCCTGTCATTATTAAGATAACAAATCTCTTGGTCACAAGACATTGTTGGAAAATATTTTACATAGAAATAGCAGAGAATCTTAGTACAGATCTTGTGTTCAGGCACGCACTTACTACATTCCGTAGGGCTGTACAGCAGGTTATTTGGTTTTGCTTGCTTGAAAAAAATAAGGTCGGGTAAACAACTCGAAAGAAAATACTTTGACTCCCAATTGGGATTTTAATATAAATGATACTCCCTCTTATTTCATTTTGGTGAGTGCTTTCACGATAACCGAGGTTCCTGAGCGCTGTGATTTATCTAAGCCTCTCTTCCCCTCAGTGGTAGTGATGATGAAGATGTTGCACCATTATCAGCAAAATTTGCTGATATCTACCCACTAAATAATTATGATGATGCAGAGGTGGTAGCCAACATGAATGGAATTCACAATGAGCTAAATGGCGGAGGTGAAAACATGGCATTGAAAGATGAGGTACAACATTTACATTGTCCTACTTTTTTCTGCCAGTTGGACTTTTTTTGCTAGAGAAAGGCTTGTCCTTCACTCCGATGTTAATAAGTTAATGTTGTCTAGTCTCCTCAGGTGAGCAGTACTAGCAGCAGTTCCTCAGAAGCAGACGATGAAGAAGCGGATGGGGAGAGCAGTGGTGAACCACCAGGGACTCAAAAGGAGGAAATGTCTCTAGGAAAAAGGGCGTTAAGGAAAGATGAAGCAAAAATGGATAGTCCACCACCTTCTTACCCTAGTCAGCAGGTATAGTAATCTACAAAAGAACCTTCTAGTAAATGGACTTCAGAAATGTGGCTGCTTGAATGTAATAGTTATGTCTTCAATTTTAATTATATATTTAAGGTTAAATCCATTAAGTTACCTGTGATTACCTATGATATCTAAACTAAGTTTCAGTTGATTGTATTCTGTCATGGTTACTATCTTCCTTTCTCACGAACGGATGTTACTTATTTTGAAGGTGTTTTCAGTAAAAGGGAAAAGAGTTTCTTCCTGCCTGCATGTGTGAGAAACAAACTCAAACATTTCTTCTTGGAAACTTGGTCTTGGTCTTTGCTACGTGTTAATGTTTGAAATTACTGTTGGGGGACATACAGTGAGAGTGCATGGTTAATGAGCGTATTATAATACTGTATCTGAGGACTAATTTGCCTTGTTGAAACCTCATGTAGGATCTGTTGCATGCATCATGATGTGTGGTTTGTTATTTTGGTGGTTTGGTTTTTTTTTTTTTCGGTTAAGATTGAGCTCTTTACTGTAAGGTCACTAAACCACCCAGAGTATTTGCTCAGCAGGTAGCAGTGTCTGGTTTAACAGCTGAACAAATAGTTCCATGAGCACCAAAGCAAAGCATCCACTGGACTTGTCTTTGTGCAGCTTTCCATCTGAGTTACCCTGCAGCTATAACATGGGTTCACTGCTTTGAGAGAGAAAATATCAGTCGCTCTTATTGCTTATTGTACAAAAGACTCTACACTGGAGGGGGCAGCTTTGAGGGCTTAGATGATAGTCAGGTGGGAACTCCCATTCGATGTTTCCCCGGGGTTCGGATGTTTGTAAGGCCCTCTGGTGAAAGGATTTTCTCCTGTGTTATGGGTATTAAGCTATAACGTCTCAACATGCTCACTGAAAGAAAAATCCTTTTTCTGTGTATGGCTGACCAATGCCATAATGCTTAAATGGGTTGAGACATCTGTCAAACTAGCTTGAAACTGGTGAACAGATCCAGCTTTTGTTGTGGAAAATCAAGTGCTGCTGAGATTATGTAAGTCTGCTTGCCTTAGGGAGGTAGACTGAAATGCAAGGTGAAAGGGAGTGTTTAGCCTTTCTCTTTTGATTTTCTTTGAGGAAAAAATAATTCGTTGCTCTGACTTTTTTTAGCCTGATAATCTTATCAGGGCTGAGTATTTACCTTGTAATGCTGCATGTGATTAATTTCACATACGCATTTGAGATCTTTTGGCATTATCTATTGGAGTTTCTCATTTTACTAGATCAAAAGAGGTGATTCTTCCCCTCTACTCAGCATTGCTGAGGCCACCCCTGGAGCACTGTGTGCAGTTCTGGGCCCCCGATACAGGAGAGCCATGGACATCCTGGAAAGAGCCCAACAGAGGGCCACCAAGGTGCTGAAGGTCCTGGAGCAGCACTGCTGTGAGGAGAGCCTGAGAGAGCTGGGGCTGCTCCACCTGGAGAAGAGGAGAGGCTCAGGGGGGATCTCCTCAATGCCTGTAAATTCCTGAAGGGAGGTTGCAAAGAAGATGGAGCCAGACCTCTTCTCAGTGAGGGCCAGACCAAGAGGCAGTGAACACAAGTTGGAGCATAGGGGGTTCCCTCTGACCATCAGGCAGCACTTCTGTGCTGTGCAATTGATGGAGCCCTGGCTCAGGTTGCCAAAAATACCTTGTGGCAAAGTCTGTAATGCTATGAAGTGAATATGAGGTGTTACTTCTTCCTGAGAAGAAGGTATATTGGAGGAAGATACCACTTGTCAATTCTTTTCTAGAAAGCTAAGATGCTAATGTTGCTTCTTGGGGAAAAAATCTCTACTACCACATTGCTGGGAAGAAATCACCACTGGGAAGCGTTCCTGGTATTGCTTCCAGTAAAACTTCCAGTAAAATGCCAAATGAAAGTGGTAGGAAAAAGTCCTAATTTAAGAGAGGGAAATGGAACTATGCTTTCCTGGGCTTTTTCTCCCCCAGAGTATTTGAGTCCTTTTAAGACAGAGTAATGATACATTGCAGTCAGTTAAAGGTTCCAGTGAGACCGATTTCGCATGGTATATATGATTTCTTTGTAAGAAATGTCCACGTTACGCAATTGCATGGTAGTTGCGTTTGGAAGGGACCTCTGCAGATAGTCTAGTCTGACCCTCCTGCCCAAAGCAAGGCTGCCCAGAGAGGATTGCTCAGCTGTGTATTCAGGTGGGTTTTGAATATCACTAAGGATGAAGGTTTCAAAACTGCTGTGGGTAACACATTCTAGTGTTTAGCCATCCTCACAATAAAATCAGTATGTAAACACTTGGAGTGGAATTTTCAGCCTGTATTTCAGTCTATGCCCATTTCTTCTTGTCCTTTCATGGGATACCACTGAGAAGAGTCTGGCCCTGTTGTCTTTACCCACTCCCCACCTCTGCAGTCAGGTACTTACACACACTGGCAAGATCCCCCTGAGCCTTCTCAGTTGAGGCTGAACAGTCCCAGCTTGCTCAGCCTCTCCTTGACAGATGCCTGAAGGCCTGAATCATCTTTGTGGCCCTCTGGTGGACTTGCTTCTGTACATTCACGGCTGTCTTGCACCATGTCCAGCACTGGACCCAGTAATCCAGCTGTGCCTCACCAGTTTTTAGCAGAGTAGAAGGATCCCCTCCCTTAGCAAGCTGACAGTGCTCTGCCTAACGTTGCTCAAGACTTCTTCCAACTTTATTAGCTAATCAACCTTTACTACTACTTTCTGTGCATACTGTTTTTCCATATACTTGGGAAATTATGGAAAATAAACATCTAATTCCATTCTCATCATGGAATAATTACCTAGCAATTGCCTAATGTTATCAAGGTTCCTTTTCCTGTCCCTCCTTGATAATTTATATCAGTGTTTTGCTTGTTGTCACTGATAGTAGACATTCAAAATCTGCTATCAAATTGTGTTAATCTTTAGGATGTTCCATGCTTAACTGAGATAAAGATCCTCTATTAGTGCTTTTACTTAACTTAATGGTTTTCCATAATGAAAAAATTTGGTGGATGCTCTGAATTTATTAATTATGTATGCAAAAGTAATCGTTTATAATTATAAAGAAGAAATCATGGAGGGAACTGTCTGATTATATTAGAAAATACATTGATTTTGTATTTTTATTTTGCACTTACAGGCTGACCAAGGCCCAAATGCTTGTGAATGTCACGTTTGCAAACAAGAAGCTTCAGGTCTAACAGCCTCTGCACTTGCAACTGGACGCCTGCCTGCTGGCCATCAGTTCATGAATCCTGAAAAACCTGCACATCCCGCACTTCATCTTTATCCTCACATCCATGGACATATACCTTTGCATACAATTCCACATCTTCCTCGTCCACTTATCCACCCTACCCTGTATACAGCTTCCCCTTTTACACACAATAAGGTAAGCCTGCCAAAGTAGAAGTGTTGTGGTTCCAGGAGAAATGCTGTACACCTGTGTAAATTAGTAGGTGACTAAGTGTCAAAACCGTAAAAATTGCTTTAGTTTGTGGTCTGTTTGTAGGAGTTCTTTTGAAAGAAATAGTGAGGGGTAGGGAATAGAACAGATTCAGAAATGGTGAAAGGTTTGTACAGCAGAGCTAAGAGCAGCTATCATCAGGAAGACTGACAATTTCCTTGCTGTGATTAGAAAGAATGTAGAATCAAATGAGTCTTGAAAGGTAGAAGAGTAATGGGGTTTTAGTCAGTGTAATAGGACTAATTAAATCACCATTTAATATATACTGGAGGTCAAAATTTAATATTCCATTTTGGTGATAATACCCTGAGGTTTCTAGTTCAAAGTATTAGTAATTTTTTGAGAAAACTGAGGTATTAAAAATACACGCATTTCTCTGCTTTGAGAGAACTTGCTTTTTTTGCAGGTTCTGCAAAGTTCTTTTGACCCAAGGCTTGTAAGTAATGAATGAGAGAGATGCAGAACAGATTGAGACCAGGTGACCGCTTTTAGAATTGAGTCAGAAGCAAGAACTAACATTATTGTGGTGGAGTTTCACATAATATTTCATTGAGTCAAAACAGGGGCCCTGCTGAAAGGGGCAAAGACTGTCATTAGTACGACATGTTTCTGTCATCTCCCTTCTTCTGGTTCAGAGATCCTGTGGTTGCAAGTAGAGTAGATTAGCTCACTGAGATGATCATTAATTAACTCTTGCTATTCTCCTTAATATCCTCATTGTTTTTCATGTCTTATTGGTGTCCTTTCCATATTTCTGTTGCGATGCATCAGTTCTTTTTGTCATGTTCCAGCCTGACATTTCTCAACAGCCCGCTGGCATTCCTCTGAAATCCCTAATTGTCGTAAGCTCCACCTTTAGCTATCCTTCCAGCACCTGTCACCAGTCCCTTTGTAGCAGTCCACTCAAGTTCTCATCCATGCAGTACCCTGATCTCTGCTGTCTTTCCTTTCAAAAGACCTTTGCATAGTGAAACATCTGCAGCATATTGTCGAGGCTACACCAGAAGCCCCATGCAGAGTGGCAGGCTGCTAGCACTGAGTGGCTTTATTATGTTGGCCAGATCTATTAGTTCTGGCACAGCACCTGAACCAGCTGGGCTCCATGTATTTATGTTGTGCGGGAGCTAGAAAGACATATGTGGAAGCTGAAGCTTTAGGGAGCTTTCATGTTTGAAGAGCCAGATGAATTCAGCAGAGCTGGTAGTGAAGGAGCTAATAAGCCCGACTGGATCAGGCTTGTTTCATCATGGATAGGCTGTTCTGTCTGTGTGATGTTTTTTCTACCCACATGTACAAATTTTCTTTTATAGAGGGTATTCCTGCTGCTCTGGCTTTCACCATTAGTCGGATGATGAAAATCTGTCTGGATTTTAAAAAAAGGAGGGGGCGAAGGGAAAAGTCCAGGTGTATAAGTTTTCTTGGTTGGGAGTGTTTAGGCATTAGTTTCTGAAACGTTATTGGACTCAGATGGTATTAAAAATATTTATATCTACATCTGTATAGCCTTTCATTGCATGAAATGTGGAGGAATAGGATGATCGCTTGAAAAAAGCCAAATAAAAGGTGACAGTAATTGAACATAATGCTTGAATTGCACAAGGTTTCTGGAAGAAAGTTACATTTTAGAACATGAATAAACAATTTCAGCTAGAAGAAATGGGGTGCGCCAGAACAACTTGCCTCTGTAAAACAGGAAAAAGTATTTTATTGGGCTTATTTTAAGATGATTTTTGGAATAAAAGGGTGCTTGTTAAGTTTCAGGTTGGGAACCTTTTAATCCTGAAGGTGAAAAGAGTAGACAAATACAATCAAGCTTTTAAAAGATGCTTTCAAATAATAAGTGTTTAGTTCTTCTATTGTGCTATTTCCAATCCTGAAGTTTGTAGTCCTTTATCACAATTGTTTTATGTGGTAATGGTTATCATGTCAGAGGACTGTTTTCAGCAGCCTGGGCTTTGAAAGGTAGTATTCCTAACAAGTTCTACGTTGATATAGATACTATTCTTAATGCAGAATTATGACCCACCAATATTATGTATTTACCGAAGTATTTTTAGAGAAGGCTTTTTTGTGTTCATCTTCTATCTAAATAGAAGGGAAATGTTTGCGATTATAAAATATATACATAAAATCTGTATAATAAACTATCTGCATTTTTAAAAAAATGATCAAACCAATCTTTTTATCATTCTGGGAAATACTGTTTATTACCCTTAGCTTTTCACAATGCCTTTCACAATTGAAACAGTTTATGATTTGAATGTTGCTGTTGGAGTGACTGTGTAAGCAAACAGAATATTAATGAGGAAAATACTCTTTATTTTTGTAGGCATTACCGCCAGCTCCAGTTCAGAATCATTCAAACAAGCATCAAGTATTCAATGCATCTCTCCAAGATCATATTTATCCAAGCTGTTTTGGGAGCACTCCAGATTGGAATAGCTCTAAATTTATAAGTCTCTGGGGATCAGAGATGATGAATGACAAGAACTGGAATCCTGCTACATTCTTGCCTGATACAATTCCTGGTGAGGTTTTGTTATTATTTCACACTGACTAGTTAACTCTTATATTTTGAGTGGAATGTGGCACTTTTTTCCAGGAATGGTAGGTTTTATCATCACCACGTCCCTGTAAGATGGGATGCTGGCAGAGACTTGCTGCCATTTGTACTTCAGTGGGGCTGAAAATTGAAAAATAAGTTCCTATGCATTGGTGATAGGACTCTAAAGGCAAAGGAATAGCATACTATTTTTCACCTGTGGTCATTGTAGATGAATTTTTGTCTTTGGATGCTTAGGGTTGCAAAGAAATTGGAATTCAGGGGAAGCTTAAGGTACTTTTATTCTTCTGTCACGAAGGCCTGCTCATTTTCTATAGGGTTGTAAGAGCACTGGTAACATGGTGGTACTACGTCCTTCTTACAGTGCACAGAGGCAATGTTGTCACTCAAACAGAGGTATAAATATAGCAAGTGATTCATTTAAGCCAGGAAGCCTTTGGAGATGCTAAGAGTTAAAGTGTAATAGAATAGGTTAATAAATAAAGAAATAACAATGTATGTATATCTTTCCATTCACATGATAGCAAATATAACAATGCCCTTTTAAAGTAACTTGTATGAAAAAGGAAGCTTGGTTTTGTGTTTTGGCTTTTTTTTTTCCAGACTGATCTGCTGCTAAGTTGGGTCAAGCTACTAAAGTGATACTCGAAAGGAAAGACATTAAAAACCTCCAGAAAACTTCCCCAGTAGCATAGCTCATCTCCATACAAGCGTAGTTATGAGTAGCTGTTCCAACAGATGATTAGTGGCAAGCTTGTGTCGAAGGTCTGATTACAAAGGGGTTACTGTAGTTGTCTGGAATTACCAATAAGTAAAGATAAGGCTTATAACATCACACTGATAGAAGGATATGTTGTTCCTGCCTATGTTGTAATTGTTGCATGGACAACCTGGACTTCTGATGTTGAAGCTTATATACTTAGGATGTAAAAGGTATCTAATTTTAATTTTTCAAGTATAAATGGCTATAGGTATCTGTAGCATCTTTGCTACTTGTTAACATGTTTGGCATGTAACTTTAAGGTTTTTTTTTTTTACTTCTGCTCTGGGACTTCTTAACACTTTCACTACAGCTGTATTTGGTGGGGAGGGAAAGGGAGTGGTATTTGGGAGGAGAGGATCAGTTCACTAATCTGATCAAGCCAATACTCACAGCATATCCTTGTTTGTCTTGCAGCATCACGTCTAAATTATGAAATGTTTAGTTCTAAATAAAGACAATTCTGTGATTCTATGATTCTTAAATACTGTGTGTGTTTCAATTGAAGGGAGTGATATATTAACGCCAGCACTCTCAGAAATAAGACCCGAAGCACTTCCTACTACATCTAGCAATGAAGCATCAGCAGTTACTGACAGCAAAGAGAAGAAAAATGCTGCAAAGAAGAAATGTCTGTACAATTTCCAGGATGCCTTTATGGAAGCTAATAAAGTTGTCATGGCAACCTCTTCTGCCACTTCTTCTGTCTCTTGCACAGCTACAACAGTGCAGTCAAGCAGCAACCAATTCAAAGTATCATCCAAGAGACCTTCATCGATAGGTAAGGAGTTGTAATTCACAGCTTAGTAACTGAGTCAAAAATATTTAATCATAAAGATCTATATATGTTTATTTAAATAATTTTTTGTGTCTTGAGATTATCTTTAATCAGTGTTCTTACTACTCTTGAGTTGTGGTCTCTGTACTCATTCTATAACTTTGTAAAAGACCTTGATATTTGGGTTTGGGGACTGGTAATAGATGTTGAAATAGCCGTTTTTCTCAGAAACTGAGAATATGTACCACATTGAGTGATTTTTTTTGGGTGGTTAAATGGGAACTTATTTCTTTTCAATTGTAAGCAATGTCTTTTTTTCCCCTCAATTTAGGTGAAGTGTTCCACAATATTAATAAAGAGGACCATAGACATTCTGCACCAGTTGCACCACGAAATAGTCCTACCAGTTTAGCATCCCTTCCTTCACTGTCTCCTGCTGCACTGTCTCCAGCTTCTACACCCCATCTTCCAAATCTTGCTGCTCCTTCTTTCCCCAAAACTGCTGCGACAGCCCCTGGATTTGTGGATCCTCATTCAGGTCTTTGTCCTGCTACGGTTGCACCTCCTACTTCTACCACAGACAGCTCTGTAAGTGCCCCGCCAAGTGTCTGCAGGTAAGTCTAGCAACTGAGTGACAGAACTAATGAAGCTTTGATTTCTACAGAGCTGTGTCTGTTATTTCCTAGCACACTACCCCACTGTTCTGCTGGGCACTGCAGTGCTAACTCTCAACAGGCAAGAAACAGCAATACTAGGAGTGCTCAGTTTGACTAGCCAGAATGTTTGTGCTGTCAGGTACCTACTGTTACATGTAGTGGTTGTGCGTACCTTTTCCTTAACTAGGATACTGAATTTGAGCACTTTTTCTTTTGCCTTGCTCACTAATTTTTCATAACTGTACTTATTTTTGTATAACTGTACTTTTTTTTTATGGGAGGGCAGGGGGCAAGTGGGGAGTGAGCTGCTTACTTCAGAAGGAAGATTCACATATGTTTTGCAGATAGGACAGATGATGGTATGTTTTCACCTTTTTAACATAAGAACAAAGAAATACCAATGCTAGATGAGATTTTTTTTAAATACTTTTTACAGTTAAAGCAAGAACACATCACAATTCCAGAAGAAATGAACAGTAGATGTCTTGGGCATATATTTAAGCAGCCCTATGGAGGGAATAAATTGCTGTGTTACTGCTTATTTGAGAGACTGTTTTCTCCTTAAAACAGTAAGGTACAAACAGGGTAATGGCAACATCTTGTTTTTAGCTGATGCTGAATTTAAGTCAAGGGCTTGAAAATCTGTCTGCAACCAGGGGATTTTAGAAATAAGCTTGGTATTTTACAACTGCACAGCTCTCTTCAGACCACAAGCAATGAGATGGCAGCATTTTTAAAACCATTCCAAATTAAAGCTAGAAGTTTCTGCTTCTGAAATTATTTTACCCCTTTTAAAACAAGGAAGAACACTTCCACAGCTCACTTTGTAGGCTACTTATTCAGTGAGTCACCTTGAGTTTTCCATAAATTACTTTGCCATGCATCATCACGTCTCTTTTTGGTTTTGAGCATCTCCATTTGAAAGCTACTGTAAGAAAGCCTTAGGATTTGATGCATCACTGGTGGCTGACATCCTAGTTTGAGAGTTGTTGTTCCTGGTAGATGTACATACAGCTGTACGTGTTTTTTTCAAATGTTATTTGTATTATAATCTAGAGTTTGTAAAAACTTTTTCTTACTTCAACATAGTGATCCTGATTGTGAGGGCCATCGCTGTGATAACAGTAACACATATGATCATCAACAGTATGATGGAGAGGAGAGCCAAGATGAAGACAGCTGTTCAGAGCATAGCTCAAGTACCTCAACATCCACAAATCAGAAGGAAGGAAAATACTGTGACTGCTGTTACTGTGAGTTCTTCGGCCATGGCGGAGTAAGTTGCTTGATTTCCAATTTTGTTTTCTTTGTGTATTCATCAATTGCATGTGACATTAATGCCACCTCCTTAGCTGCAGTGTAGAGCTTGCTGAAGAGATGAGTAGTAAAAGGAAGCTCAAAGCATGGGTAGCAAATAATTTTCCTCTTTGAAATGAAGAATTGAAACAAGCCTTTCCAGTTGTAAGCAATTCAAGAGTAATAAAAATGGCTAAAAGATTTAGGAAGCAACTGACTTGGATAATAGATACCGTGTTTGACTATGACATTGCAAATGGGAATTTAGCCATGTAAATAACTTCACAAAATTCATGCATTCATCTATAGTAGTGTAATTATATAAATATTGTGGTGAGTTTGGGTAAAAATGAACTTAATGTGGGAATGTTTAAAAAAAAAAAAAGCTGATGACGCTTTATGAACCATTCTTCTATCCACAAATCTTAGTTCTCCAAGTACTCATTTTAATGTTATACTAAAAAAAAAAAAAACAAACCCTCACCTAGAACTCAAGCAGTGTAAGTTTAAATTCTTTTTATAAAAGGAAAACCCAAACTGCATTTTGCCTATTTTCGGTATTACAATCAATTTTCTTTGCTGGTGCATTTTGATAGATGCTGACTTGAATTTGCCTTTATAAGGTGCTTTGAAGAAATTAGGAAGCTTTGAAGTATAGAGGTTATACAAAATCTTTTTTCCTTAATTTTTTTTTACTCCTTAAGGATTTGGTTGGAGCGTCTTGAAGTTTTCTTCATACCCCTAACCTAGCTAGTGATCCTCCTAACGGCCTTTTCATTTTCACAAGTGAAATGGTAGAAACTATTAAGTTGCCACATCATGATTTTTCTTAACTTAAACTTTTATTTTGCACTGGCCTTATTTGTACATCTGTGCCTAATGTCTGTGTTAATAATCAGGTTGCTAGTGGAATTTGAGTCTCTGGCTTTCTTTTCCCTATATTAAGTAGAAATTCAGCTTATTGGCTCTGTATTTGGTCGGCTGCAGCTTCATCTTGAAGCCTGCAGTGAATTAATAGCCTCTGCCCTGTGTCTGGAAGGGGTAGAAAGGGGATCCTGTATCTTGCGTGTTCCCACCATGCCTGTGTTTCCTCTGTTACTGTCAGTCGTCTGATGGCACAGTGAGCTATTTGTTGTGCTGAAGTGGCAGAACGCTACAGGATTTGTAAAAGTTAATAGGCTTTGTTTTGTTGGTTTAGTGCGTTGAACTGGTGTAACTGCAAACAGGTGGGCACCAGATCCCCTGCAGGAGGGGAGAGGGGAAGGCAGGCAGGAGGAGCAAAGAGGAGTCGAGAGACAGGAGCTACGGATGGGAATGCAGATGCGAAACACGGTTCAGGAGTTCATCTTACAGCAGCGTTAACATGTTATTGATGTGACTCTGCTGGAAATATGCTGGTGTGCTTCGGTGCAGGGTATCAGCCCTTCACAGTGATGGCCCACAGGCCCATGTAGCCCAACCTCTGAAAGAGCCTTGATAGAACATGGAAATGGCAGCAAGGGTCTACTCTCTTAAATCTTCAGATATGGCATGCTGATCACAAGGAAATATGAAAGTCTCCTTTCTTGCTTTTAAAGGCCTTTGTCTTCTCACTTGTGCATTCCTCTGCAAAAACAGTCATTCTTCCAATTGGAAAATAAAGCTTACAAGCTAGCAACAAGCCTGAGAGATCTGTTGCCTTTTAAATATCCACTCAGGTATGCCTACACACATGAAGTTTGGTATTCAGGTTTTGACCTTCAGTTTGGACCTTGAAGGTCTCTAAAACTTCAAAATCTCAAGAGTATTAGGTCAGAGAAACTTTCACATTTAGTCACTAAGTTTTTCTCTGATGTCCATTAGCCTCCAGCTGCACCAACCAGTAGAAATTATGCAGAGATGCGAGAAAAGCTTCGTTTACGTCTAACAAAAAGGAAGGAGGAGCAGCCGAAGAAACCGGATCAAATCTCCGAAAGGGAAAGTGTTGTTGATCATCGAAAGGTGGAAGACTTGCTACAATTCATAAACAGCTCTGAAACCAAACCAGTAAGCAGTTCTCGGGCAGCCAAGCGAGCCAGACATAAGCAAAGAAAGGTAAGATCTATAAGTGTGCTTATCTTAGAACCTCATATTCGAATCTAAGTGTGTTTTGTGCCCACTCTTTACGTATTACTGCTGTGTACAGATTTTATAATAATGGCCTAAGTGTTATCTGTGTAGTTTGTGGTGTTCTGCCTGTTTGTGCATACAAAGCTTGCTTACCCATTTCGATGCTTAGAATTTACGTAGGACAGGAAGATTTCTCACAGTGTCCGTGTTGTGTATTTTGCTGCAAGTCAGCTTCATATTGGAATTTCCCCCACTTCAGAAAGTTATTTCTAAGTGTCCACAACAAGAATCTGATAGCTGTATAGACTGGACATTTTAAAATTGGGGTCAATTTGAAAGCTCGTGTTTCTTCATTGGAATAATGGTTATGAAAGATGACTATAGGAAGCCAGGAAACACATGGTCAGTGCTTTCATGAGAGTGGAGAAATTAAATTTTAAGATGTATATGTAGAAGGATTGCACTGGGCACCTTGCTGTCGCAATTGAAGGAGGTAGAGTGCTGTGTCATGTGATGGCATGAAGGCCTCTCCGAACTCAGAGTGAAGTGGCAAGCTGCAGAGAAGAAAATAAAAATTAAAGGTTGCTTTCAAACAGAAATTGGCAGAGACGTTTCAAGCAAAAACATCTTCGAAGGGTAATATAGAAAATATTTTTCTGAATACAACACAAACAAAACTTGCTGAGTTAAGAGAGGAAAATGATTTTCCTAAGTTGAATGAGCAGAAAAATTGCTTTTCTCATTGCAGTTTAAGTATCAGCCTTAACGTACTGCAAGCTCAAATTGTAATGAGATTGCTGAATGTTTTTGAATTCTGGCAAGCCCATTGTGTGACATCACTGTAAATATTTCATGTTTGTGGATTTGTTTGCTGGCACGAAGTCTGTGTGCTTTAAATGCTTCCATGGGTTTGGAAGACCTGATGTTTATGTTACAGGGTTATGGGTTTTCTTTGCATGACTTCTGTAACTGTGAAAAAGGAATCCTTTATAGACACTTGTAAATGTGCAGGAAAATAAATATATGGACAGGATTGTTCTCAGTGTACAAATTCCATTTTGCTTGTTATGAAAGAGTGGTACAGCACAAAGTTTTAGTTATTTGCAGTAACAGCTGGAAAAAGTCTTACGTCTTTGTTTTATGTGGTTATGAACTTAGGGCTAACAGAAAATTTCACCATCCTTAATATTTTTGACAGCTTGGAATGTGTCTTTAATGTGCGTAGTGTTTTGCTTTTAGTGACTGCTCCTCCTAATGTTAATAAACACTGAAATAGAGTAACTCTACCATAGGGAAAGAACACGTAAATGATGCAACATGCCACAAGCTTGAGTTACCTTAGTAATTCACAGATAGTTGAGAGAATGAAGTTGAATATTTTATTTTCAACAGGGCTTGGTGATTATTAGCAAACTGTGATATGAAGTTAAGCTTAGCATTAGTAAAAAGATGATGAACGGTTGGTACTGACAACAGTCAAATGTGTTACACAAATACAGAAAACAAATTCCAAAAAGAAATTTATGGACTCCAAAAAAAGACAGCTTTTGTACAACTAGTTACTTGTGTGCTGCCACATGCTTGTGGATCAGATAAGCTGGTATGCTACTGCCCTAAGACTTAAACTGTTCACATACAAAACCAGCAATGATACTTAAAACTAATTTCCAAAATTTGTGTCACTTCAATAATCCAACTGTTATTTTGTAGCTTGAAGAAAAGGCTCGACTTGAAGCAGAAGCCAGGGAAAGGGAGCATCACCAATTGCTTGAAGAACAGAGGCGGCGAGAAGAGGAGGAGGAGGAGAGGCTGAAACAAGAGTTACAACGGCTTCAAGAACTTCAGCAGCTGAGGGCTGTAAAGAAAAAGAAGAAAGAACGAACGAGTAAAGACTGTCAGAAGGTGGACATGCTTACTCGAAACTGCGAGACAGTGAAGGAATCTGTCCCAAATGCACCTGAAGACATTCAGAATGGTACACTTGAGCAATCAGAAAAGATAGAAACCTCCTCTGGTTCACTGTCAAGACATGTGAATCACACAGAACAGAGGCCGGTTTCGGAGACAGGCTGTGAACTATCCAACCCCGTAAACACTAGAGACTCAAAGCTGCTTTATCAGAAAGAGGGGAGTGTAAAGCAGCATGAGCCCCTCTCTTTTCTGCTTGATATTATGCATCAACATAAAGAAGGAAACAGCAAACAGAAACTAAAGCAAATAAATAAACCATGTGCTGAACAAGTGAAAAAGCCTGTTGAATCCCCCAAAGCAGCTGAGATTCAGACTAAAACCAGAAACCAAATAGAAGCCAAAGCAAAAGCAGCAGAGCTCCCAACACTTGCAGAACCTAAAAAAGAGGAGAAGAAATTAAACAACAACAACAAAAAACAGTTGAACCACGTAAAGGAAGAGAAAGCCCCCATACCAAGTGAATCCCCTTCACCAAATGAGCAGCAACAAAATAATAAGCTAATACTTGCAGATTCTCCTCAACCAAAAGGCAAGAACAAGAAAAACAAGAAGAAAAAAGGGGACAAAGTCAACAATTCCATTGGTAAGTGTATAAGAGAGGAAATGTTCTTTGTTTTTTTTTACTATTACCGTTTAAGTCCAAAAGTTTATCCTTAGTCAACCTGCTAATGTAAATTAGAGAAACAGAAAAATAGGTTTTGGGAAAACTCAAGTCACTGTAATTTTAACTTCAGTTTGTTTGCCAGGGTGCTCAGTGGTGTACAATCTTAAGCTACTTCTGTGCTTTTAGTAAATGCATATACTTTTAGTAGAGTTGTGGAAGAATAAACTATCACATGCCACTGTTTTTGTATGTTTTTAAATCAGTTGAGAATCAGTTTATTTTCTGTAAAGTCTGTCTCTTCTTTACTGTTTAAGAATATTTAGAATACTTGAGCAGTACGTGGAATTCCATTTTGAACTTGTTTGGAAGCAGTGCTGTTTCTCATACAGCATTGAGTGTAGTCTAAAATTGGTCTTACCGTTTGTGCAAGGAAAGCTAGGGGATTCTTTAGCCAAAGAATAACTGTTTGTGCATATTAATTTTTTCAGTGGAAATGATTTTCTTGTATTTACATTGACAGGTGTAGTAAATACAAACTAATTTACTGGTTTTTATTTGTCATTTTGAAAATTTAGTGGGATTATATAACTTAATAATATGGAGTGTTTCCACTACATCAATATCAGTTTGTGCTAGTAAATAGATTTTATTTATCTGATAGAACTAAAAAAACAACAGAAGTTTGAGTTTACTCAAACAAGTTGCACTGGCATAGTTTTCTTCCCATTGAGTTTTTTGCTCTGTTTCGTTTTCCTGAAAGCATCTAATGGTTAATATCAAAGCTGATGAATGCCTGCAGTGCTAGCTGGTTTGCTCTGTCAACATACTCGTCTATCTGCTCTTCTTGGGCACCAATTTGTTCGTGCGTGTGCTTGGTCCCTCCTGGGGTTGCCTGTTCGGGTGGCAGTTTTGTGGTGCAGACATCTGTCTGCTCGGAGCACCTGGTCACTCCCCAGTGATCGCACAGGAGCTGAGCGGTAGCAGTGCACAAATGAAATGTCTGTTCTCTAGAATGATTTAGCACAGCAGTGTGAACTGCAATATTCTCGGGTAAGCACATACACGTGCCTCATCCTTCTGTGGCAGCTGGTGCTAGAAGACACTTAGGTGTTTCAATATACATTTATTTCTTAAGCTTTATTACAAAAATACAAACCAAAGTTCTGGTTGTTGTAAGCTAGAGAGAGCCTCATTTTGTTATTGTGGTTTCATGGCCAGCTTGAGTCAGCCCACCATTCTTTCTTTTAATTCTTATTTTCTCTATTTCAATTTTGTGTCAATCTGACAGTGATACAGCGCTGAACATTTTTTCCTTGAGACCTTAGTTATTGTGAATATGGTGTTGTGGTGCAGTCTTAACCCCAGTCACTGGAAAAAGGACAAAACTCTAGTCTGGTTTCTTCTCCTGGTCCTACAGACATTTGAAGGAAACCCTTGAATAGGAGTGGGTGGGTACGTTGCTGTGGCTTCCTGCATTTAGGTACTTCCTGCATCTCTTCCTCTCCACATATCCACATGTACACACACCCCCACGCTTCTTTTCTGCTACTGTAGTAAGCATACTTAGAGTTTCTGAAAGCTTAATGTTCACATGTGAAGAAGTACAAGGACATTATCTCTTAATAAATTCAGAAACTTCGTGCTGTTCTCTGAAGAATCTGGACGAGGTAGTCCCTTTGCTTTGAGTAGTTCTGACTTTAGAACTGAAAGATAATGTAATACACATTTTTCAGTTGGTTGCAATTTCTTAAAGACATAGGATTGATGTATGAAACTAGCAAAGGCACAAAAATGAACTAAGGAAAAAATAATTGTAAAAATTAGGGTAACAGTTTTTTTTTCTTAATTCAGTGTTAAAATGAAGCGTTAAGGCAGTGAACACTGCTTCTGTTGTGATCTCTTTTTCTTAAACTTATTCGGGCAGGGTTTTCTAACTCTTCATTATAAAGTGGCTGAAGAAAATAGGGTATAGGGAGCCCTGTTTTACAAGGCTTTCTGGTTCTCCTGAAGTAAGTTGCAAGGCCAAGGCGCGTAGTTTTTGAACTGTCAGGAATGCCTTTAGAGAACTCATCTGTTCTCTTAGATCCAGGGATTCTGGAAAGCTGCCCTGTGTGCTAGGTGATATCAGTTGTGTTCTCTGAGTCTCACCGGTTTTGGAACACGTTCTGAGGCTGCTTTAGAGGTGAGAATGGAGTATACATGAAGTGAGAGTGGAGTACATGTGAAGTCAGAAGAGGCTTTGTGAAGAGAACTCTCAAATTTCTTTCTACAAAAAGCGTTATGTTTTCTGAAGCATGCATTTATTTCAGAAAGTACAAGAGAACCATATACTGAGACAGTATAATACACCAACTTTGTTACAATAGCTGATGCCTAAATTTCCATGTTAAAATATTAGAAAAAGTTTAAAAAAAAAAAAAAACTCCTAATTGCATATAGCATGACTTGCAGACAGAGCCTGGTGACAATGTCCAGGAGGAGTACAGCAGCTCTACAAAGAATTCTTGAAATTCTTTCTTTATGAATACTACTCTTAAACTGCTTCTAGAGCTGTCTATTTAGTAGTCAGGCCAGTAAATTTCAGGCAGTGTTCTTTTGCTGCTGGATGTCATCCCCCTTGTATAACTTGACCTTTCTCAAAAGTATTCTAGGCTTATCAGATTTTTTGCAATCCATGTGATCAGTAAATTTACTGTTGATTTGTCTCTTCCTTACTCCTGGTGTAACTCCTTTTAAAGGCTGAGCAGAGATACTAGTATAAGGTTTTTAAGAAGTGGCTTTTCAATTATAAATTGCTGTTAATTCAGCCTAAATACAAATAATCAGTAGTCCACGAAGTTCAGACGGTTCACTAAAAGTGTCTTTAATGCAGCTTGTTCAAGCTTCTTCCTTTCTCTGTCTTTCCTCCCCCATGGAATCTAATTTAGTATAATCCTTTTCCCTTTGTAGATGATGTTTTTCTACCCAAAGACATTGATCTAGACAGTGTGGAAATGGACGAAACAGAGCGAGAAGTGGAATATTTTAAAAGGTAAAGTGCTGTAACCCCTGCCCATGAAGATGTTGTGGTGCTTCCAATGTATTTAATGACCAATTCCTTGCATCATCTTTGTGTCCCCAAGTTCTCATCAAGGTTTTCAGAATATTCTCAGCTACCATTTTTTATAAGCAAAATGTGAATGAATGTTTATTATCTGCACAGACAAAATACTTGCTAGTGTTTAAAAAAAGGCAAATATAAAAATACAATGTTAGATAAGTACTGAATGTTTAAAACATGGAAATTTCAGAGCATGTATTTGCAAAAGGTAATTTCATGATTTTTTTACATGATTATAAGAGCTGTTACTTCAGAACTTTTTACTGTACATGAAATATAGATGGCACAACTGTGGGTAATAGCTTATACTAATGATTAAGAGGGCATGCTTACACTAGTGCAGTGTCAAGAAAGTATGAACAGATGTTCGTGAAACTTTGTTCTTCTGTGAGTTTTGATTGCTTTGCCGGGGGGGTTATGCATCACATTATATTTAAATTATTCAGATATGGGAAGACAGCTCATGTGTGTGTAACATAGCACATGTTCTTCAATAATACCATAGATTACTCAAAGTTGTCATCTTTAATGGTGGCTGGGCATGCCAGTTTCCCATAAATACTTCTTAGTGAGTCTTTCTTCATGATAGCCAAAGCTGAGTGGTTACAGATCCATTAGCTTCCTACCATTGAATAATTTTGGAATCAATAGTAGTGTTTCACAAAACAACTAAAACCATTTGTTTAAAGGCTGGTTTTTGTTTATTTTAAGATCTGGCTTTCAGTATGAATTTCAAATGTTTTTTAAACTTATACTTTTGATAGTGTACGTGCTTGGGAAGTAATGAATATCTGAGTCTTGCAAAGGACAACTGCTTCTCTGTGCTGATTATTTCTATATGAAGTTCATGTGCCAGATTTAAATTTGTTAACATGTACAGAAGATGAAATTTCAGAAGTACATACTCTATTCTTAAAAAGTATTTTTCTGAGTAGTGCCAATTAACAGACTTTATTTAAACTAGACGGTAGACTTCATAAATGAAATGTGGCGTATATTAAGTAATGCTAGTGTTGGTATAGTACAAGCACTGTGCTACAAGCTGCAGGTAATATTCTTAGCTTCATTCAAGTTTGCAGTGTCTGTGATGATAAAACAGGAAAGTTCACCGATGCTTTACTCTCAATAGGATAAATGGAGGAAAGTGTCCTTTACTTGTAGAAGTGTGGCTGAAGTTTGGAAATGAGTTTGTCAAACATGATTCCAAATGAACAGTTAGAACTTTTATAACTCTACTCTTTTATAACCAATTCAGTGATTGATATCATCTACTCCTTTAACTTCATCTGTTAGGAAGCGTCCAATTTTTTGTGTGTGCCTGTTGGGAAGAGGTGCCTGCAGTGCCCTGATAGGTGTGCAGTTCTAGGGGAATGCCATGAAGACACATTTAATGTGTTCTGTCATTGGATAGTTACCTGTAATCAGTGGCAAGCTAACAACATGGGTTGAATTCATACTTTTTAATGATAATTTGTTAATTTGTCATCCTTCCTTTGTAGTACGATGATAGATAGATACATTAATTACACCTTGACTTCAGAATTGATTTTGCAAAGCGCTTCTACCTTTGGCATAGAAAGAACAAAATCAGTTCTTCTAACCTTCCCCTGTACCTTTTTTGTTTCTCTCCTTCTGTCTGCTCCCCTTACTTGGCTTTCAGCGGTTACAGAAGCTGTGTAGCCTTTCTTTCAGAGAAGGGTGTTACAGACGGAGCTGCCTTGATGCTGTAATGGAACTTTTAGCCTAATCAAGCTACACTATGCCTTGATAAAGGATTTAAACATGAATTAACTGTCAATGAAACACCTGTTACTTAGCACATACCAAGCTCTTTCAGAAGTTTTTCCATAAATGTGCACGGTGTCCACTGAAAGCTACTAAGTGGATTTTTATTCTAAAGATGCTTTTTCCAGGCATGTGGACTGTTTATCTGCTATATTATAAACAAATCTCCTTTCACTAGGTCTTCGTCTCAAACGTAATTTTGCTGTACTCGGAAGATTGGTGTTAGAAAAAGCAGTGTCTTAATGCCATTGGTGCTTCTGCTCTATAAATTACCTACATTCTTACTATTACAAGGGTTTTAGTAAATACAGCCATGTCAGCTCTGGTTTTAGTTAACATTCAGCTAGCTTCTGGGTTGCTAAATATGCAGTGTTCTTAGCTTCTTCTCGCAGTTATTCTTGGCAATACAGGGATGTTTAAAGAAATTGGTTTATGAATAAGGGGCAAGTGATTTTTTTCATGGTATGATTTAAGTTTTGTACTTCTGAATGAGATCAACCCTTCAGAAAAGGGATGCCATCAGTGGCTTGATTTTTGAAGAATATTAGTTTCACACTCACTTTTTTTTTCAGATTCTGCTTGGATTCTGCCAGACAGACGAGGCAGAGACTTTCCATCAACTGGTCCAATTTTAGCTTGAAAAAAACCACCTTTGCTGCACATTGAAATGACACAATATGGGGAGGGAACCCTGCAGGAATCAATGAACGACAACTCCACTTACCTGTCCTGCTGTGCTGAGAGCTTATCTGGTCTTGAGCCAGTGCTGCCTTGCCTTGTCCCCAGTGCTGTGTGGATCTGCACTGAACCCTTTGGCCTGATAATTCTTGCGGACTGAAAAATTGCCACTTTCTACCTGAATTTGTTAGCTTGTGTGCTTGTAGTCTGTGAGTGAGACTTACTTGATTGTAGCTGTATGCCGTTGGAGTTGGAACAATAGCTCTTTTCCATCTCCTTCTGAATGCCTTGGCCTCAAAGACTTTAAATTGCTTAGGCTTGGGTGGAGGCCAAAATACTAGTTTGCATCATCTGCAGTGGCTCCTGTCACTTCTGCATTTAGCTATGTTTTGTCATTCTGACTCCTGACAAAGGAATGGACCTAGTCAGTTGTGCTTTCATCTGCTCCAGAATTCTCCTGACATGACTTCATGAAAAAGAGGCTCTTATGGGACAAGTATTTCCTCAGTTCTTTCACAATCTACTGTTTAAGAGTGTACAAGTTACGCTATTTGTGTTTTGATTTTTTTTCTGACTTGTAGCCAGCTTGTGTAAGAATACTTGCAGAATGAGAAAATTTAAAAAGAACAGTACTCACACTATCAAATCTGTTATAGAGTGTATAATTGTATTAACACTGAAGCCTAACTGGCTACTTTTTTAACATATTGTTAAGTAATATTAAAATCATGTCTTTCTTTTTGAAAGATGGAATACATTAGTATGGCAGAAGACTTGTGTCTTGCTTTTTTCTGCTTGGGTCGGGTGAGGGAAGAAACAAACATACTGCAAAAAAATGATGGTATTCTAAACTAAATCTAATCTTGTGTCAGAATTGGTCAGTGAATGCTGCTTAATTTTAGTATGGTTCTCTATGAGCACTTGTTTGCCACCTCACCTGATGGGAAAAACTGCTATCTGCTGGAGCAAGAAACACTCCTGCTGAATGCTGGAATTAAGTTTGCGAATTCTGTGAATTACTATAATACAACTATTATAATAGATACTTTATGAGAACAAGGTAATCCAAGTATTTTCAATTTCTGTGTTGGTATAGAAATGAAACAGGTAGGCTCGATGTTGTTGTTGTGTAAGTATTTAACAATATAGTAATGTCTTATGGGTTGCTTAATGTTGTCCAGCATGGAGGAAAACTGGTGTTTTAGGATTTTTGTCTGTGTAAAGATACGATGCACTTAAAGTTTTTCTGATACTGTGCTATTTATTTAGAGATAACAACATTTCATTTTGATGACCATATTTACCCAGACACTCTTTAATTTTTATAAAGAAAATAAAACTTCCATTCAATATATACTTAAAAGGACAATGCAGCTTCAAAGCCCACTAGCCTCCTCCAGAACTGTTCCCATGTTTTTTTTCTGCTGCTTGTTAATGTGTTTTAGTGTGATACAGCCACTGGGCTTGGGACTGCTTTGCAAGACACGGTGTAATTATGCAGCTTTGGGCTTGAGAAGCTTTAAGGAATGATTGCTTCCACATCCCCTTCGAGGCCGAGAGGCAGCAGGAGGGTTGGTTTGGCTGCAGATTCCTGAGAGATCTACAATTTCATACCCTTCTTTAGTCAGTCCTGGATGGAGCTCCTGTCCTAGTGTGTGCTGCTGGTACAGAATATAGTTGCTCAGCTAAACCCAGCTGCTGTAGGTAATAAACCCAGCTGCTGCAGGTAAATAAGGTCTCCCTTGTGTAGAGGAGGGAATGATGCAATACCCGTTACCAAATTATAGTCCAGGGGTTTAAAGGTGACAACTTGTGTTACTCATCCATTACTCATCGGATTCAGGTTGAGGAAGGGTAGTAGAGTAGTCTCACTTTTTTTTCTCCATTGAAGTATTGTAACATATGTATTTACCTGCTAGAGGAATAGGATCTCAGACCTAAAAGGTAGTATCTGTGCCACTCTAGCTCTAGCTGTCTCTGCAAGGACTGCGAGCTGCTCAACATACCTGCGTCAGTTAGTGCAGAAGAGTGACCTCTGCTCCTTGGGGCCATTGAGGCTTGCATCTGTTGCAGCCTCAGTTGGATGTTAGCTGCAGAAAAGTTTAGACACTTCTGTTACGGGACACTGGCTGTGAAAAATGTGATTAAAACACCTGAAGCTGGATGTGTGTGGTGTCTTTTCAGGCTTTTGCGGTTCCAAACTGTAACACAAGGTGGCAGTGTGTGTCATCAGAAGTCATCTCCATGTCAGTGATCTTCAGCTGAGGCAGGGGATGGAAAAACGAGTTGATGTCACCTGGCTGAATAATGGTGCAGGTTCCAGCTCTTCTGGAGTAGGAGAGCTTGGAAGAGTTTTGAGATTTCTCTAATGGTGCTAGAAAACTCAGCATTTGTTTTAACTAATTAATGGGGGAAAAAAATAAGCTAAGAAAGCTGTTAAGAGTGATATATGACTGTGATGCATTTTTCTTTGTATTGAAATCCTGGATTAAGAGAACAGAACAACTTTTTGTACCTAGGATGTGTATATCTGTATTTATAATCTTTTTCGAAGATACTTGGCTTACGCTGTGTCATGAGATATCAATGCAACTGACATGACTGCGTGCACTACACAGAAAGCATACAGAACAAATCTAAACCGATCTGCTGTTGCACCTTGAGGAGAATCTAAAGGCAAGTTATATTTTTCTGAGTTCGTAATTATGTGAAGATGTGTGTGGACCCATCTGGGAGCCAGGAGACTTAAAAGTACCACTGTTGTGGCCTTGGGCAAATGAGTTAGTGACTGTCACTCTACCCATTAAGTGGTTTTATTAAGGATTTTCTGGATTATGAGCGTGTTTCTTAATGCCCAAGTAGTGAGGTGAAGTCTGAAGTGCAACGCTAAAACCTCGTACTGGACACACAAGCTCTGCAGGTTCAGTTGTGTTCAATCCAGATAAAATGTGTTCAGGTACAATAGATTGAGGTATCTTTTCCAATAGAGGAGACCTCTATAAATACGTAATTGAGTACATTTTAGTTCTTAATGAGAGTTTTGAACAGTGCTGGCATCGAATGCTCTAAGATTGCTTTTATACAGGGATGTGGCATCTCCGCTTTGTATTCACTGTTGCTGCTTTCTGAGGTAACTGTTGTTGAAAGGAGAATGTCTTGCTTTTCTCACGTCTTCTGTTTTCCCCACAAAACAGAGAAATAATGCCCCATAACCTTCGGGCGTTTCTTTTCACATCTGTGTGTTCAGTTTCAGCTTTGCTGCTGCTTTTAGCTGTAGAGTTGGGCCTCCTTCAGCTCAGTGCTTAGAGATATGGAAGAATCTACCTGTTGATGCATAGTGAATCTACTTAAACTGTTGAAAAATGTGCCAGGTAAAGCTTTGCTTTTCTGTAACTGTATTCTCCAGGGGAAATTTTAGTGCTTTGCTTACAAATGTGATGGGTACAAATGGGGTTTTTAAGTGGATGGTGTCCAATTCCTGTCCTTGTGGTTTATAAAAAGCATAAAGCAAATTGAGACAAGGTGTATGCTGATAGTTGTTTTTTGTCAAAGAGGTTCTCGTAAACATTTTACTATTTACCATTCTGAATGTTTTGTTTTTAGAGTGCCTTGAAACATGTTTTCACACTTAAATTGCAGGTCTATAGCTTTTCATGTTGTCTGTTTCACCAGATATTCTTTGATCAGAAGTATCTTGTCTTATTATTTCATTAGCTATCCTTTACACAGAGTCACCAGGAGAGGAGACTGTATGTAGTCTGGATGTGTGATCTAAGTTTTAATTCCAGTACATCTGTGTAGCAGAAGTGAAGCAAACCACAGATCTGCATAGATGCAACGTGGCAAGAAAGCTTCTGGACATTTCTTTTTAGAAATCTCCAAAAGACTAACTTGAGCCAACAATAAGCATTTGGGAATCTTGGGTCAACATTTAACTCCCATTTTCTTCACCTGTTTTCCTGGAAGCCGAACAGGAAAGAAAAGCCAAAATCTTTGGCAGGGCCCTAATACCCATGAAAAGACAATTTCAAGTTTGTTAACTGTCAAAGAACATGTGAGAAGTTAACATTTTTGCTGTAAAATCTTTGTATCCAGCTTATCATCTGTGATAAAAGGAGGCAGTAGGCAGATGCAGTATCTGTGGAGAAAAGGAAAGAGGTACACGGTATTACATGGAAGAATATACATACATCAATAAAGTTTATTTAACTGATTATCTGCAACTGATATCGTATTAACTAGCATGTGTTCCACACCAAGTATGTCACTGAACCAGCTTGTGCAAGTCTGATTTTTTTCTGAGGGAAAGATGTTTATACTTGCTTTCCCATTCTGGTTTCCTTTAAACAGGCTGTTGACTCAAATCTAGTTAGCTAGATGGGCTAGTGGTTTTTGTTGTTTTTTTACAAGCAAGTAGCATGTTGTCAAAGGTTGTTGTCACTAGTGACTGAAATACAGAATTTAAAACCAGGACTCTGGAGTGGAAAGCTGGGATGTTGAACTCCTCTGACCAGATAAGCATCTGGCTGCCTGCTGTTGCCTCAGGTTTTATGCTGCAAACCCCTCATCTGCATCAACTTATTGGAGAGTGGTTCTATGTTAACTGGAAATATATAATCAGCAAAGCCCTTTTCTTCTGAAAGATAGGAGGAATCAAGCTTCTTAGAGTCACTTACTTGGGTATGTATACCCTGTTTCATGCACTCTACGTTCAAGACCTTCTACTATTTTTTGTCAATTTGTTGCTTGACCACTAACTGGATTCTGTAGTATTGCGAAGAGCAATTAAGATGACATTTTTTACAAGCTTTTTATCTTGTTTTCACAGGATTGGAGCCACAGAATGGCTGAGGCTAGAAGGGACCTCTGGAGGCCATCTGGTCCAACCCCTCTGCTCCAGGAGGGCCACCCAGAGCAGGGTGCTTAGCACCACGTCCAGGTGGCTTTTGAAGATCTCCAAGGAGGCGACCCCAGAACCTCTCTGGGCAGTGTGTGCCAGTGCTCAGTCACCCACACAGTAATGAAGTGCTTCTTGATGTTCAGAAGGAACCTTTTGTGTTCCAGTTTGTGCCCACTGCCTCTCGTCCTGGTACTGTGCACCACTGAGAAGAGCCTGGTTCCACCATCTTTGCACCCTCCCTTCAGGTATTTATAGACACTGGTAAGTTTTCTGTTAAGTTGTGGGCAAATCAGAAATAACCAGTTTGTAAGAGAAATCCTCTTGGAACAATCTTAACAGACTAATGGGGAAAGACTGAGTTTTACATAGCATTATATGAGTCTCTTCACTTACATGTGTTGATTTTATCAGGGTATAAGTTCTTTGTTCTAGTGAGTGAATTCTCGTTGGCTGGAAGTGAGACCGCAGTTCTGCTGACTGTGAAAGAGGTGATTGCTTGAACTGCTTCTTGAAAGTGGGAGGGAGGGAGAAATCATATTGGTACACTAGCATATAATGTAGCAGTAGTACTGTTGTCGTCGTCTACTCTTTAATGCAAGACCATCTCTTACATTTCTTAATTGAGGGTACTCTTATCTGCAGACAGTTATAGGAAGTAAGAGTCTTTGCCTTCTGGTTAGCAGGTAAATGGACTTTTTCACTTGAAAAGAGCAATGGAAACAGATTGCTACCATTCATTTTACTTGGGACTTCTACTTAAACTGATGACAAAGAAAGAAATCAGCATTAAAAGGTAGCCTTCCCTTCTGAGACTGAGTGCATGTCTGAGAAGTCCATTTAAAGAAACAGTGAACCTTTTCAGTAATGTAACTGTTGCATGTCAGTTGCCCAAGCCATTTTGTGGTCTGCAGAGAAATTTTGTTGTTTAGTCTGCCCAGCTGCCTCTGAGTCTGTCATTTACATTGATCATATTTTATGTATTTGACCAGATGGGGAAAAATTCTGAATGCTGTTTTGTAGAAAACCCTATCCTTCCTCTGTCATGAGTTATGTTCTCTGAGTCAGGCATCTTTACTGCATAGAATTGTGTGTAACTTTTTTATTAATTAAAAAAAAAAGCCTGTAGTATTCTTTATAATCCTGGGAGAAGATAGCATCGTGCTTGTGAAGGTATATGGTGAAAGAGTAATGTAAACGCACATGTAAATTATAAGACATTCCAGATGTTTCTAAAGTTCTCTGCTGAGCTATAGCTGAAGAAGTTAGATAGTGAGAAGATCGAGTGGAAAAGTGGGAGTTAAGTAGGTCGGTGTACTGATAGCACGGTACAAGAAATAATCCACTTGCCATATGAGAAATGTTACTCCTTGCCAAAATACTAATTTTACTTCACTCGAAGACCTCCAGTTGTGATCATTATGGTAATGGTTCTTCAGAAATCCATTTTTAACCCTTCTTAACCGGCAATCAAAACTGGCCACAGCTGAGTTGCCAGAGAGCTGTCATGTTTCTGTGTGGGCTGGACTTGCAGTCTTGCATTAGCCAGTATAGCCTGATTGTTTTTTCCTCTTTCTCCATGCAGATGCCTTTTTTGGCCATTAATCTACACTTGTGTAATAGGAATGTCGTCTGTGCATGCTTTGGATCATCTTAGGCGTAGGAGCTGGGGGGCTTGTGTGGATTAGGCCTTGGCAGAGATATAGATTTTTGGCAGGGCCTTGAACCAGGACATGGTGATGCATGCAAGTAGACTAAACATAGGAGAGAAATCTTAAAGCCATTACCCTTACAAAAGGTATGTTTGTCCTTGAGTTGGAATGCTTTAAATAATGTGGTGTAGGGACAGATAAGGTGTGGCAAGACCTGTTCCAGTTCTTTTTTCATACAAGCAATAGGTGAGCATGTAAGGGATGAGATTCTGGGGTAAGTAGTCTTGAAAGAGCTGGAACCTAAATAAAGTTTTATATTATCTCTAGACTGGCTGGGTGACTCTGCTTATTGCTCAGTTTTCTGTTTAAACAAACAAAAAAGCTTCATGTATTTAAACTGGGAGATTATCAAAAACAAATCTAGAATATAGATGATAGCAGTTGACACTTGTTATAATGTTTAGCTCTTGGCAACCTTGAACGTTGTTATAATACAGAGTCACCCAAACAAAAGTACCCTGATGAGGAAATGGTGCAGCTGGTTGAGAAATTGTGGAAGTGATAGTGTTTTGAAATGACTGGGGAGAAAAAAAACTAATGCTTTTTGGGTATAGTCTGGAATGTCTTCTGTGTGTTAGAATTGCAGGAGATAAAAAGTGAGGAAAACAAGCACGTTACCTATTTCAATTCTGCATGTAAAATTAGTTGTTTTAAGGTGTAATTAAATGGTCTAAAATGGTAATGGTCCTAAAGATAACATTGTTTGAAATATGTCGGGTTTGAACATTGCACAGAGATGTTGACTTAAAATCCTACTTCCTCTTTGTTTTTCTGCTTGTGGTAACATTTTTTTTGTAGGCTTAAACTTTATAAAATGTATGATTTTGTGGCCATGATCAGCAAATGTTGTGTACTGCTCAACTTCATTGCTTCTTGTATGAGAACCAAAACTAGGTAGCTGTGGGTGAATGAAGAAGGGAAAAAATAGGTGTTATCCGCAGACTTCTCTTAAAAAGACTTCTTAAAATGTATGAAGTGTTTTTTCTTCATCATAAAGTCTTTAGCATTTCCTTTTTGCATTGTAGCTTGATTTGTAAAGCGTGTAAAAAGTTTTAAACTTCGAGTGTAAGCTTTTGTAGCCTACAGGTTTTCAGAAATGCCTTGCTTTCTTCTGTTAAAGGACAGATTTTATCCTCTTACTTTCTTAAATAGTTTTTGTTTCAACCTGTAGACAGTATTTCTCTTTTATTTTTATCCATGCAATTCAGTAGCTAATCACCAAACTGAGAATCGGTCTCTCCTTATGATTGTTTATGAATATCTGAACTGTATTAAAAATGTCTCCAAACTGATGCTAGTTTCCCAAACTAGTGTATAGCTGGAATAGCGAGGCAGCAAAGAGGTGAGATATTTATTCCTTTTCATACAAGAAGCAGGGGTGCAAAGGTGAAATGGCTTTACCCAAATTGTTGTGGAAGCCCAAAACAGACTTGGCCACCAAACCCAGCTCTCCAGAGACCTGAGTCTATGGCTGGATTACGAGCCTCTCTTAGGTCATGAGAATTTATACAGGGCTTGTCCCTGGGTTAAAAAAAAAAAGTGAGCTGATATAGTAAAGCATTGTAGTTTTTCGCTAGTTTTTTGCTTCATGGTGTTCTTTGTACTGAATATTCTTAACCTTGTGTCACTTAGACCACAACATCCCAGTCTTGCTTTTACAGACCCTGTGGCTGAAGTTCCCTGAAAATGCTTATGAAGCAATTGGTTTGCGTAAGTGGTAATGTGCTCCTGAGGCTTTGTGACAGTAGAACTTATCAACTAGTACCACGACTTCTAGTTTGTTCAATTAAGCTCTTATCTCACATGTGCCTGGAGGGCTGCCATCACACCATAGTGCTTTTTATCACGTGTAGACAGCTGCTTGGCTAAAACAGATGAAACACCCTCTGCTGTAGGTCAGACCATGTTGTGAGTAAGCTTGGTAGGGTCAAAATGAAGTAAAACTCCTAGTTGTTCTCTAAGCAGTGTTGGATGAGAGAAAGCGCATGTTTTTGTTGTTTCTTTAGCACATTCATTCTTAGCATAGTAATGGGATATCCAGTGCTGAAGGAGGTGGTCGCTGGGATGCATAGGAACTCTTGATTTCCTGCTCTGTTGTCATCTCTCTTGGTAGATTTTCATAAAGGGGGAAGCACGTATCTCACACCTGTGGCCAGACTGCAATCCAGACCTGCAGTACTCAGTTTTTCTATGGATTCGTTTAACCTCTTGCTCCTGGTTTTAGTAATTTGTCTTTTGGCTTAGCACATTGGGGATCAGGTTAATTTGCTCTTTTCCATCGTGTGACTACATTTTTTTGTGAGAGTGGGAACTGTGAAGTGATCCTAAAACTTTATATCGCTTTTCTACCTTTGAAAGGTGGCTTACTCATTAAATGCCCCTTCTGTACCTCTGAATGATGCTTACTCTCCAGAGCACAGAACAGAGGTATGGGGGAAATTTTCATCTGAAAGGTGTCATGCAAACCTTCAGCAGCAGCTATGAAGTGAGATGTTGGGAACATTAAACGCTGATGAATGGTGTGGGTTCCATTCTGACGCCAGTCCTGCATGGACTGGCTACCTGTGCAGTATCACCAGCCTATGTATAAAGAAGTGAATCAACTGGCTTACACGTTTAATGGTTAAGAAGCAGTTTAGCTATGGTATAAATGTGGTCTCCAGAAGTGATTGTTCTCCTGTGTACAGTGACAATGATATCTACCCACTAGAAATGAATTTCCAGGAAAGCATGTGACTTACGTTGCTCACCTTACTTTCGCTAATAGAGAGAAACTAAGAGCATTCATCAGAAGCAGCAAGTTTTGCATTGAGTGAGGAGCCTTGTCTCATAGCAGATGTACTCATTTGCATGGAGTGAGCTATTTTCAGATGATCAGCTCAGAATGGGTTCAGCTAATTCAGCTACTAAATCTGCCATTTCCCTCTGAGAAGTGTACAGAGAATTGAAGTTATCTATCCCTGTGCAGACAGGGGAAGGAGATGAGGAATACGCAAAGATTTTGGCAAGTTTATTTAGGCCTCTTGGTCTGGCGGGATAACTTTATTCCAATAAAATGGAAAGCTTTTCTTTAAAGCTTTTTATCGAGAATTCAGTATGGAAATCGACACTATTTAAAATGAAAAACAAACCAAAAAAAAATCTAGCAAAAAAAATTTGTGTGGTCTTGGGTTTTAGGGTCTTTAGCTGAGAAAATAACCTTCCCTTTATCTAGCATTACAAAACAGTGGATGCCAGATTTCTGTAAGGCATGTGTGATGCTTTTAGGTAATATGAGAGTTGCCATAATCTGTGCAGAAGATGAAAACGTGCCAGTTGTCGTGCTTCAACCTAAGTGGAGTTACCAGGGTTGCAAAAGCTGCAACTTTTTCAGTGGTGATGGGACCCAAGGGGTAACCTGAAATATTCAAGTGCCTTTGTGAAGTGGTGATCACTTGGGTACTCTTTGGTTTGCCTTTTGTCTATGTAACTAAGGAAGTTTGGTTACTTTGGAAGCCCAGGCTTCAAAACACAGTAGGTCTGAATATCAGCTGTTGGAAACACCAAAATAATTTCTGTGGATCCTAACCTTTTGCAGTCTGGAGGTTATGTGCTGTTCTTCCCCCTAGGATGTGTTGCTGAAATGCTTCTGCTCCCTTTTTAGTGGCGTTCTGGCAATCCCTAGTTGTAAAAGCTGCCCCGGAGAGGAAATGCTCTCTCTACCCGTAGTGAGAGTGGTGTGGCCAGTGTAGAAGTTGATGTGCTCCGTGGCCAAGTGAGCTTCCTTTTTACGTCCACTCATCTTCCCCTGCTGTTTTCTATTACCAGCAGTCGATTCCTTTTCATGTTTAAGGATCAGCATCAGGAATGCTTTTCCCTTTATCCAAATATTAAATAAGTTGGAGTTCTTCCTCCCTGTTATTCCATGTGTGGTGTTTCCTTGAACGTGTCTCAAAGGACAGATGGGACAGCAGATGAGCTCCCTGAGCAGCACTTAGCAGCTGTGTCCTGGGAGGGGGGAAAAAAACTAAATTTTCAGGCAACAATAAAACTGCCAGTGCAGTTTGATGCTATTTCAGTGAAAGTATATGGGACAACCAACTGGGCTTGGAAAGCAGCTCTATCAATTGTACCTGGCTCCCCCAGGCCCTTAGTCAGCAGTGCTGCCAGCCAGGAGGAGATGAAAGAACAGCTGACAGCAACACAGAGTGGTTTTATGGGTTTGGCTGGAGTTCCGATTGCATTTCTCCCCGTGCTAATTAAGAAAATGAATGTTTAGCACAGATCAGTGGAGACTGGTAGCAGCGTGCCCTAGGGAGCGTTAGCCAGATGGGCTCGGGGTGGAGAGGAGAGGCTGTGCTGGGCACCCACCACTGCTGGCGACACGAGGTGGCGGTCGGGGCAAGTCTGCATCCAGCAGAGGGCTGGCTACTGCTAATCAGGAAGTGGGCATTTTACAGAGGTTTTGGCTTCCCTTTCAAATTTTGAACTTGACTCAATTCCGTATGACTCAGTCTAGTTTGACGCTTTCAGGAGACGGGCTCAGGCCATGCCCACTGCGGGATGCCAAGGACCCACAGCCCTGCCCGCCGTGCTCGTACGCAGCCTGGTCACCGACGTGAGGCGTGGGCTGCCATATTCACAGCAAAGGTAGTTTCTAGTGAGCCCTGAAACATGGCAGGGCAGTGAAGTGAAGCACGTTACAGCCTGGCTGCTCCTTATAAGTGATCTCTGGCACC
Organism: Cygnus olor; assembly: GCF_009769625.2. Classification (NCBI taxonomy): domain Eukaryota; kingdom Metazoa; phylum Chordata; class Aves; order Anseriformes; family Anatidae; genus Cygnus; species Cygnus olor. The sequence goes on along the minus strand of NC_049172.1, from coordinate 68,348,400 downwards.
CTCCCCATGCAGACTGGGCCATTCTGGTGCACTCTCACAGCTGCTGCATTACCTGGCAACAGATGATCACATAGCTGTTTCCATTTTATTGATATATACTGCAAGGGGAGTTTTAGTTTTTAAGGCTGCACGTGTTCATGTCTGTATTGCAAGGCTTGAAAAACTTGGTCTCTTCAGTCAGAGCCTGAAACCAGAAGAACCTGCAAGAACCTCAGAGGAGGAACACAGGTTAGGATAATCCAGCTCAGGAGGGATTTGTGGAAGTCTCTAGTGCAGCCTCCTGCTCAGGGCAGGGGTTAGCTTTGAGATCAGATCAGGTTACCTAGGTCTTGAGTCAGTTTGATGGTAAAAGCCTTCAAGGATGGAGACTGCAACCTTTGGGCAGTCTGTTTGTGGATTTGTTAGTTGTAATAAATTGACACTTCGTTATTGTTCATTTTATAGCTTTTAGCTCACTTTTTCATGTCTGTAAGCTTTCTCTGTGTTTCAAAAAAAAAAATCCATGTCATGGATTCTAAGCAAGTTCTAGGGAAAGAGTGGGGATTAACCCATGCATTTCAAGGATTTGCAAGTGAAGCAACATTTCCAATTCTTCACTTTATTTTGTCTCCCTCTGTTTAAAACCTCCAGTCTTTTGTTGCTTATTTCTTCTTCCACAGTATGCCATCCACCCCTATGGTAGTGATAGAGGAAGGGCTCTGCTTTCAATATGTCCTGGGCTGCTTCTGGGACTGTTTTAGCACCTTTCCTTTAAGTACCTCAAACCATTTGATGCTCCTTTTTGTGAGCTTGGTATTACCTCAATTCCTGAGCAGCTGAAGGATGGGACAATAAGATGAGAACAGCATCTAGATCTCCTGTTTCTAAATCAGCAACCTCACAACACCTTGCATTCAAGTAATTCAATTCTAATCGTGAACATCAGATGGTTACATGCCTGGTTTATCTCTACCTTGAGGTAGAGATGGTTCTTGTGGAAGGTGGTTGTTCCACTATGACAATACAGTGTTGTAAGCATTGCAGTGATAGTGTTAATTCATGCCAGAATGGTGTAGCAACTGGCATGCAGTGTGATCTGCTTGTTAATATTGTTGTGGGCTGTTCTTGTTGACACGGAGCAGTGTTCCACGTTGGCTACATCATGGTTCTCTCAGGCCTTTCCCTTTTTGAACCTACACAATCTGTGTGTTACACTAAGGAAATACTAAATAAATGGCATTGGGTTTTCCCTGGCTGAAATTAGTTGTTGACCTTAGACTGCCATAAGCAGCATTTACAGAAAGCCCCCACTGATTTTCCTGGTGGGCTTGAGGAAGCCTCTGAGCAGCTTTTTGTGAGTTCATGCTTGGAGGAGGAGTGGAAGGGATGGTGTGAATGTTGTGCTTTCTACGCGGGCTGATGGTTGCTTGAATGAGTGGACTTCCTGATTCAGAGGTAAAGAATGAATGGTCTCTCCTCATAGTTTCATTTTTATTATAAAAGGTACTTGAACAGCTCAGCGGTGTCTGCTGCCCCACGTAAGCGCTGCCTAGACGATTGTTTCCACTGCTTAAGGAAAAAGTCCATCTGACGCACCAATGGGAAGTCGATGCTTTCAGTTCATTAAAGCAAGCATCTGTGTGTATGTACTCAGCTGAGAATATTTCAATGTGTAAGAAGGGTCTGAAAAAGAATTGAGCTTTAAGAGCTTCCATTGTCTAAAGGCACACACTGTTCCGGCTCAGCTCCTTCCTGCTGTTGTAGCATTGGGACTAAGTGTGTAGTTGCTCTTTGGTTGTTGCAGCACCCTTGATTTATTGCTTGACATTGTTTTATTTGAAATATGAAAAAAAAACTTGCTTCCTGTGCTTGCTATAGTACAATGAATTTGGAATGTATAAAGAGTTATCTGGCTGGTGGTTCAGTTGAAGGGGCCTGAGAACTCATAATATTCTCATTATATTTGTGTTCATCTTCCTAATTTTTGACTGGTTTGTTCTCTTCACAGAGCTGATTTTCCTGTCTGTATTTGTAGGCTGTCTCCTTCAAACTGGTTATTACTGTGATGTAAGTAGTTCTGGAAGGTGGTCTTGTGTTTTTTTTTCCCATTTGATCTGATAGTTGCTTTGGCATTACATCAAAATATTGCTGCTCTATGATGCAGCAGCGGGATACTGATGAATTATGGACAGGTTTTCTTAGATTAGCAATTCCATCCTAGACTTAAAGGGAGCTCAGATATTATTGGAAAAACTAGCAAACAAACAGCAGGGTAAGGTGTCTTCCACATGGAAGCTGTTACTCCCTTTTCAGTCCTAAATGAATTAACTTCCTACCTGTGTTGTTGAAGTACCAGACTTGCTTGCTCTATAGGCTTGAGGGCTTTTCAATATGAGTATTATGCAATTACAAGTCAGCCACCAAATCTGTCAGTCCCTTGGTGATGGGGTGAAGCAATGAAGTTAACAGCTTTTCTGATACATTTTAGAGGGCAGCACAATTCTTGGCCCATCGTTTTCTCACCTGAGATGCTGGTGTTGAAAAATGTAATTCTAGTAATTCTAGCATCTGGCAACGTAATGTATATGGATAAGAACTGTTAGTGAACCTAAAATGACCATTTCTTGTATGCGTTGCTGTACTAGGTCTTCTGTCCTTACGTATTTCAGTTTTGTCAGAGCTGTGGCTAAGATGATAAACTGAAATGACATTTCTATCTTGATTTTCCTTTGCATAGCCAAAGATTTTATGGTGATCCCTGGGGAATTTATAACCAGAACAATTCAGGTTGGAAGGGACCATTACAGGTCATCTAGTTTAGCCTTCTGCTGTCTTTTACGACGTCTAGTTTGCCAAAGTAGTCCCTAATCCACTTTTTTCGACTCTGAGTTATGCTTTATTTGCGCAGGCTCTGCCACTACATTTGACTACGTCTGAGAGCAGACCTTTACAGTGAAGTAGATATCTTATACCTTGGCCTTCTTTGTGCTCTTGTGATTGGACCAACATTTTCTTTGCTGATGAGATATGTGATGCCTTCTGTATCCCTTCCATATTTCAAATCCAAACATACTTTATGCTTTCCTGTTCCCCTGTGTGCTCAGGCTCTGTCCATATTCCTCCCAAACAGCCTCTCCCCACTTTCACCTTCTGTATACTTCCTTTTAGTTTGTGAGCTCAGTCAGGAGATTCCCCCCTCTGGCAGAGCTGGCCCCTTGTCACGTTTGCTTGACTTCCTGCCCTTCAGAATGGACCTTTCTTCTGCTCTCAGTGGTTGTTCTAGATCAACCAGCTCTCCTGGGCCCTTTTTGCCTCAGCCTCTGATGGGATCCTGCCTACCTGAACAAGCCCAGATTTGCTCGTTGGAAGGTCAAGATCTCTACCTGCCTACTTCTTTCAGGATCTTTATTACCATCTTATGATTGCAGCCGACACTGTGATCAACCTTCACATGTTTAGTTCACTTTGGTGCATGAGTAGCAGAATGAGCGGAGTACCCCTCCTGACCTATCACACTTCTCAAAAAGTTGTCCTTAATGCCCTCTTGGTTTGTTGCTTTCAACCCTTCCTTGTTACCCTTCCAGCAGATACTGGGGTTGTGAAAATCCCCAGGGAGAAAACAGGTCTGGCAGTCAAAAGGTTTTATCAGCTGTCTGATCTCATGCATTTTCTCTCCATTTTGGTGGTTTGTAGCAGACACCCATGACACTCCTCTGCTTGTTGGCCTCCCATCTCATTCTGACCCCTAAGCTCTTGACCAGTCTGTTACCTATTACTTTGCAGAGCTCTGCGTGTTCAAGTCACTCCTTTGCTTAGAGCACAGCCCTGTGCTCTTTATATTTTTCCTTTCTTCATTCCTGAAGAGACATCCATCTGTAATAGCACTGCAGGAATGTAAACTGTCCCACTGCATCTCTAATCCTAGAGATCCTAGCTCTGTGTGGTGCTTTGCGTCTGCAACTGGACTTCTGATTTCTTCTGTTTTGCAGCACTTGTGTACAGACAGAGCCTTCAGAGAGGCCCTGTCACGTATCTTGAGAGCGAGAAGGTGAGAGTCTTGGGAGAGGATTAGGAACACTGCCTACTCTTTGCTCCTTAACTTTCATCTTCTGTAAAACTGGTTCTGGTGTGATGAAGGAACTGAGCTATTTGATGGGTTTAGCAAATTTCGGATTGCGTTTGTTCCCAGGTGCTGCTATATCCAGGGAAAAGAACCCTTGCAACCCCTTGTGAGGACCAAGTGAGTGAGCACACGAGGGTATGTAGGCGCTTGGAATTACTTTTAACTGGCTCTTCCATATGCAGCTTTTATGGTCTAGGTTGGGTTTGTGCATCTCTAGAATGATGCTGGTCTACTTCTAACGATTTGGTCACTGTTAAGACAGTCTGCAGATCTGCTGGTGACACACTTCCACCTACTTAACATACTTGCACAAATGTATGCATGTGTTCCGTGATAACTTCTGTTCAGACACCTTCCAGCAGATTTTGCTCATCTTCAGTGTCTTTCTGTGTGATGTGTTGGATTCTGACTGTCATGCAGTGGACTTGAGAATTAGTCCCCAATGAGGAAGAGCAGAAGAAAATTTTTTCTTCCTCTCTCCATCGTAAAGGAGCAGAATCAGCGGGCGTCTGTCCTGTCACTTCCTCCTCCTCTTCTCAGAAGCTGGAAGACTGCAGTTCCCTGCTCCCACATCCTCATCTCTACTCAGATGTGTGCAACTATTGATGATTATAACAAGTCATTTTTTTCAAGTCCAGGGTTCTTCAGGTGAATTCCACCAAGGCTGTGATAGCTCCTAAGTTGTGCCCTAACTGTCTGAAGAGGAACCATCCTAGAACAATTCTTAGGAGGTCAGTATGCACTTCCCCCGAGCACTTCTCCATAGCTGTGGAAGTTCATGTGTACTCGCCTGCTGTAGTATCTCAGTAACTTCTCTTTGTCCTTTCTTTTTGAGGGGGGTCTGCTGTGCACAGTCTGAGAGAACCTTTCAAAAGAGAAACGAGCTAGTCATAGTGGTTTGTGGGCCACCCCCCTCAAAAAAAAAAAATTTCTTCCCACTGGCAGGTGGGATTTCTCTTACACGTGCTCTTTAAAGCTCCGGAGGTGGCTCCATGTTTGGTAGTGTATTGTGATTTCTGTGCTTCTGTAGCCCAATACTTGTCTGTGTCACACCTGTGCTGTGTTCCCTGTGCTCCACAGCTGCTGCAGTCAGTGAGCTGCTGGGATCGAATGGCTCAGTTTTATCTTCTCTACTATACCTGCCTATAGCCAGGAGAATGTGTCTAGTACTGCTTGGTTGTGGCAAAAAAAATACAGTAAAGTAGACCTGAGAGTGATGGCAGCTGTAAACCCTTGGGACGGAGTGCTTTGCTGGGTCATATTACTGCATGCAGCTTTATCACTAGACAGGTGTGAAGATGGAAACAGCTTATTAATAGTGGAATTACCTTCATGAAGGGTACACATCTTCACATGCTTCGGCAGTACAGAAATAGGTTAATGTAGCTTTCTCAGCTTACCACTTCTTACCACTTATCTGAGGGTGTGTCTCGACGAAATCACCATAATGTGTTTTTCTTGTTTCTGCTGTTGAAGTTACCCAAAAGATTACCAGAGTAATCTTCACTTTCTGATCTGTGGTGACCACCCTGTCCTTGTCTGCTTGTCTCATGTTCAATATGGGCAGTGAGACTTTATATGCAAAGGATTGTAATATCCTTTCCTCCTTTGATTCATCCTTTTTCATCTGCTTTATCAATCCTCTGGCTTCTTCCTGCCTGTAGGCTCCTTAAAACATAATCAAACGAATCACAGCGTATGTTAATGTTGACTGTATTGCAATAACAAGGTATTTGGTTCAAAGTAACTTCAAATATCAAGCTCTGCCAAAGCAGCCTCTGGTTGCATTCATTCTCTCACATGCATGTTTACCCTTCCACATGCACTGCAGGGATGAGCTTTCACTCCCTCCACTGCCAAGCTAGCTTTACCCTGAGCTAGCACGTACTCACTGAGCTCTTGGGCCACCTCACCACATGCTTACCTCTGTTCCTGGTACTCCGTCTGTGCAGAGAAGCAGGGAGGGATGGCCTTGCATCCCAGCACCTTGCTGCTACTTCCTGGCTTGTGGCCTCACCTCAGGTTCACCTGTGGGGAGCAGAGTGGAAAAAACAGCTGCTGGAGAGCATTTCTGTGCAGTGGAAAGTGGGACAGAGCCAGAGGGGGAGGCTGGAGGAATAAAGCAGCAGCCTGCAGCCAGACAGCCTCTCTGCTGCAGGTGCAATATACCTGAGCTTCAGCCTTGGTTCATCTTGTCCTCAGAAGCCAGTGCTGTGCTCTACCAGTGGCAGCAGGAGGGGAGAGACCAAAGGTAGGGAGTACCAGTGAAGGATGAGGAATTTTTCTTGTGATTTCTTATTTCTCTGGAGCATACCTCACGGCTCCAGGTAGAGAATGCTTGGTGTAGCGATGTCTTTTCCCACGCTAATTTTGCTCCCAGCTAAGTCCATGCTATGCTCTGAGTGAAGCAAAAGTGTCCTGGCGATGGCACAAATACGCAGCCATAGCTTGTACATGAAATAGCTGAACTGATGCTTTGCTGGAGAGAGGAGTTTCTTAATTCTGAGTGTACTTGTACCTGCAACCCTAATAACCTTTCCATGGGTGTTTATGCTAGTGAACAAGTATTTTAAAAAAGTGCTCTAATAACATTATTTTACACTTATATTGCACTTCTCATGATTCTGTGATTCTCATGCACATGTTCATGCTGAGGGCATGCCTGATGTTCGGAAGATCAACAGGAGGCAAACTGCAAAGTTAAATGACTCGCTGAAAGCGATACCCTAAGTCACTGTCAGAGCATGGCACATCCCTATCTTGTCCGCTGGCTCCTCTTCATGTTTAAGCCCAAGACCCATTTCGATTTGGACTAAAAAAAAAAAAAAAAAATTGTAGCAAGTGAAGCCACTAATGCATCAAGCTAGCAGCTTCTGTGGGCGTATGGAGTAATTGCTATTCCTAAGAAGAGCTTTCCTGTTTTGAGAAGAAAAGGGACTTTTCCTTCTTCCTCCTTGCCCATCCATAGCTTGTTCCACTTGGAGCAAGAGATTTTTTTAAAAAGCAAATTTTCCTCGCTATTTTCATAGTTGGGGAAAAAAGTCTATAAAAAATTCATGTGATTTGAATGCGAAATGTGAGTATATTTGGAACAACAGTCACATAGGATCTGTCACTTGATTAAAAGACTATAAGGTTCAAAATATGTCTAAGAAATGTGTTTATTTTGATATAAAATGCGCTGTACTTCATTTCCTACAAGATAAATTGTCACCTGCTACAGAAAACTGCAGAGCTTTTTTCACCTAATCTTGAAAAATGACAGTAAAGGGAAGAGCCTTCTCTCGTAATTACTGCAAAGTGGTGTTTTGCCTTTGTCAGATGAAGGTCTTTCAACCAGCTGATATTTCATCTTTTTTAGCATTTGATTCTGCTCTAGTTCTTAGCAGAGCAATCATAATTTGAAGCTTGTTTGGTGCCTGTGGTTTCCAGCAATGCAAGTGTGTAATATAAAGCTGGAGTTCAGCCTAATGAATTGCAGCTTTCTGTGATTTCTCACTGCAAGGAAATCAATTTATGCCATGAGGCAAGGCAGAGGGTAAGATCAGTTCACAGTCATTTGAGAGCCATTAATCTGATACAAATGCTTTCCCTCTCCTAGCTGATCTCCTTTTTGAAATGCTGCCCAGTTTTAAGTGTCAGAACCAAAAGAGGCAGACAGAGCATACAGCCACAGTATTTCCACAAGCTGCGTTTCTCGATGACAGCTCTGGAGCTGGAGCGAGCATAGAGCCCGTCAACACAGGCAGTGTTGAGGCTAACCTCTGCTCTTGACCATGAGGTTTTCAAATCCTTGTGGTGAAGGCTAGCGATGCTCAAACGGTATTCTACTAATTTCCATACCTCATTTGTCTTCCCTGCTATGCAGAGGACCTGTTTAAAATATCAGCATACCTCAACCACAGTCTGGTTGTGGTGGCTTAATCTTGCAGTAGGTCTGGCCAGCTTGGTAATTCCAGCCCGCTGCTCATGTGTAGGTTGCTCAGCGAGATGGGGGCATTCCTGTGCCATGATCCCATGCTGACAGTGGGCGTCTGTCTTTGTTCCTGTCTAGGAGGACTTTTGGCTCTGGGTGCAGCCCCGGCTCCATGAAGCTGCTGGTGGTGAAATTCCTGCTGACTCCGGTAGGGTTTGGCATTCCCCAGCTGTTGGCTCCTTCCTGCCCGTGTTCGTTCAGCTCCGCTTTGGGGTCAGCTCTCTCTTCTAGCCCTTCCCCTGCCACTGTTGTCTCCTTAAAAGATGATAGAGGTGTAGAAATAGCATATTTTGCAGTCTTCAGAAAGGTTATTTTGTGGTTTCCTGGAGAGTCTAAGCTTGCGTCTAGCTTGCTTGTCAGTACTTTTTTTTTTCTTTCTCTTGTGAAACTTATATGCTGAAGGCCCAGTCTCACAGGAAACCATCTTCAACCAAACCACAGCAACAGACGTATCACACATATCCCCCTCCCCAAAACACTCTGAAAGATCACATAGGTGGCACAGTTTCACAGCCCTAAGAATTTCACTGCTTTGCAGTGGGAATGCACACACTGAGGAGGAAATCCCAAGACGTTCCACTGCCTCTGCCTCAAAGGACCAGCCTCAGCTCAGTCTCATACCAATTCCTCTTAGGGTTTTTCTCCTGCTGGGGGTGTGGGGCATTACTTCTGCCTCCATCACAGTTAACTTCAATTGGCAGGAGGTCTTCTCCAGGTTGTGCAAGTGCTCGAGAGGTTGCATGTTAAGGTCATGGTGGGTTTTGACTAGCTGGGACTAAACTTCAGAGCGAGTCGGAACCTTTGTGAAGTTGCCACTTGTTGCCTACCTGTCGTGATCCTTTTTTTCTGTTCGTCATTGTCCTCTGCAAGCCTTGGGTTTATTTTTTTCTGCTAAAAGTTAATGCTACCTGTTAGTCATTCTTTTAATGTGTTATCTCTGATTTTAGATAATGCCGTTATATTGGCTACTAATATACTGAACACAACCAAATATCACTGAAAATGTCTGTGTCAATAGTGGTCGGGGAGTTTCATATTTGATTGAACTTGGTAATTTTAAGTAGCGCTTCTTAACAAAAAGACATGAGTTGTCATGTAATTGGTCGCTGTCTGGGATCAGGAGGAACAAAATTCAACATTTTAACTAGGCAGTCAGCTACTAACTACGAGCATGAAAAAAATACCAGCTGTGTTGTATTCACTGTTCAAGGGTGGTAATCATTTGCTAGCTCTGCTAAGTGGTACAAGGAATCATTTAAAGGAAAGCTAATAGAGGTAATAAGACAAGTCAGGATGAAGTCAGAATTGGAGTTTGGAATTTTTGTTGAAAAGTCTAGATCCTGCCTCGTCCAGAAGTTAATGAGCATCTGAAGCTGTTGAAGTTTTCTCTCATATTCAGGTTTATCTGCACAGAATTTACAACATTTTCATAGGACATAAGTCTTATTCTGATTTTAAAACAACAAAGCCTCATGGATTAAAATAAGAAGCCATGGGTTTGCGTGACACTGTAGCTTGTTGTTAGAAGAATCTCTTCCTGTATAATTCCTTTTGGACTGCTCAAACTCCTCGGGTTTATCTGAGTTTTCCCAACCCTGGATTAATTCCATCTTTCTGCTTTTTCTCAAGATTTGTAATAAGTTGGTGGAAGGCCAAATTCTGTTTCTGGTGTTGGTTGACAAAATAAATTACTTTACCTTTTTTAATTTAGTGTTTATTTCCTATAGTAAGCAATACCTTTCATATCTCTTTAGGCCTGACCACTATGCAACTTTTTTTTTTTAGCATGCTGAATAAATTATATCTGTTAAGGTGTTTTCCTCTCTTTCCATGTCTTTCTGGTGTTTGTTCGTACATTCCTTAAAACACAACTTTATTTCTCTTGTTACAGGAGATTGGAAAGACATGGGGGAAGGCCAAGAGTTGAAGGCCAGGGAAGCCCTGTTCCCACTGCTCTAGGAGGCCTTAGCTGCTGTTATCTGCCAGAAGCTGGGGGCATGGGGCAGGTCTGAAGATGGCTGTTCTCAACACAAAGCGCCTGCAGCCATGCCACCTGTTCTCCAGTGTGTCTCCGCGTCTGCAGGTGGAAACTCACCCGCGCGTGATGCCCATACTGTGGTCTCCACAGGTGTTATTTTGCATCTTCCATAGGCTCCAAAATCTCAACCCCTTTCCTGGAGGCAAGGAAAAGGACCAGAACCACTTGGATTTAACACTTTGCAGCTTTCATGACAGGGTAAAGAAGCCTATGAGGTATTACATGTGTAAGGAGATAATGCTGTCATTCCTGTTCTGTTCCTCATCCTTCTCTCAAGTTTTTGCAGGGTTGTTGCCTTGTACATCTCTGTCTTGGGCAGATGGCTTGTGCCAGAGTAAAAAGGGAAAACTTTTAAAAGTATTAGGAGCAGACTGGAGCAGGAGAAAGGTGAGATTTGTATGGCAGAGGGGTGATTTGATGTAGTGAGCGTGGCAGCTGTGGTCATTTCTCTCTTGTCCATGCACTGCTTTGACCCTGCCCTACATCCCCAAAGCCTTTATACCTCATCTGTCTCCAGGGCTCAGAAATATGAACTGGAGCCTCGCTGTGGTTCATGGCTTACCTACAAAAAAAAAAATAACCAAACAAAGAGCAACTATCGTTGTTCGTAAGCCTCTGTCATGGCACAGCTTGATGACAGGGAGGTGAGGAGCACGAGGGACCTGTTCAGGATGGGTGGTGTGCCCCACGTGGCTGAGAGATAAGGCAGAGCCCTGGCCGCATGACTGTGAAATAACGTCTGGCATGCAGCAGCTCTGACTGCAGGTACAGACCGTGGTAGCTGGATGGGCAGACGGGGGAAAAACCCAGAAGAATTTGAAAATCTGCTCAAAAAAACCTGTTGGCTCTCTGCACGTTGCACTAGAAGAAACTGCACACGTAACAGTTCGAGTAACAAGCCCTAAGAGGCCACACCGCGAGATCAAAGATTTTTTTGGTGTGATGTACCAGTGATGAAAACTGCCGGAGGATGTCGCAGTCGATGACTTAAGGATGGAATTTCCACACTGCTTGTGAGCCCTCTTGGTTATGCAGGGTGACGCCAGCCCTTCAGGGTTACTTGAACACTGATGGTTTTGTAACAGCCTTTAACACGCAGCCACTGCGTTTTGTTTTGGAGCTCAGCGCTCCTATCTCGGGAGTGAATTTGTGACGTATCCATGTTCCTGTCCAGGAAATGTGAGAAATCCTCGCCTGTTCCTGTATGGTCAGAGGAGGCTGAGGAGAGAGGAGGGCTTGGATAGTTCTCAGAATGAATGAATCTGCCCAGAGATGTTACGTTGTCTGTTTCTGGATGCTCTTTGGAGCACATCCAGAGATGGATTTAATCTTACAGGAATGAGGAGCTGTAAATAACTCAGATGTTTGCGGTGCCCAGTTGTGTTGCTCTGATGTTGATTCTGGTTGCTCTCTGAGCAGAGACAAGCAGAACTGTGCTGGTAGGTAGCGTTGCAGTAACACAAGCAGTTAACGCTTCTGCAAGAGGTTAATGTGTCTGGGTGTCTGCTTTAAAGGTGGGCATTTCAAGTCTCACCTGCTCTTCTGAAGCACTGGGTGAATGTGTTTAAAGCTGTTCAAAGGGGACAGTGGGGGGAGTAGGCTGCCCCAGCCTTAAATTCAGGATTTTGGTTCCTGATGTTGTTGGTATTTTCACAGGGTCACCTGAGGTCATTCTTATTGTAACTTCTTGGAGGACTTCTAAGCTATTTATTACATACATGAAATATGTCCCCCTATAATAGACAGACATTATGGTTTTGCAGTGACTCATGGGACTAACACTTCTGTTTCATTCTTGGAATGAGGTTTTTGCAAACCTCTGGTCAAATAAAAGCTAAGCTGGACACTGAGTTTTCTCTATTGCATCAAATTTTGTGGCATGAAAAGCTTAAAAACATGGTGTTCTGGGAAAATTTCATAGCTGCAGCAGTAAATACTTCTGTTAGCCCAGGTTTCATGACAAATTGTTGCGTTCGTGTGTGTGCACCTGTCCCTGGTCATGGCTACTTGCAGAATTTGTTTGAATAAGTTAAACATATTGTGCTGCCCCACGTAGCTGTTATCCTTTGGCGCTCATTAAAAGCTTTCTTCTCAGCTTCCTGTGCAGAGCCCTTAAGCCCTGCAGCAGGCTGCGGGTGATGAAATCAGGGAATTTCAGCAAGTCAGAGAAGGAAGTGAACGTTCAGTTCTCCTGCACGAGCGTGTTCAGAAGTACCCTGGTAAAACAGGGGGGGACAAGCTGAAATAACTCCAGAAAGCGACTTTTTGTTCCAGCAAAGAGCTGCGATGTCACTGCATTTTCAAAAGCAAAATCTCCAGCAATGGAGTTTTGTGAGCTGAGTCCTAAGGCAGCTGTGCTGTCTGCATGGCTTTTGGTTAAGGTTAGCAGTGAAGCAAATGCCATGTTCTGGTGCTGGCAGGTGGTTAACCAAAGGGAATTTCACTTTGCTGCGGAGATGGGAAACCACAATACGTGCGTCTTCTTGCAGGTTGTGCAGTGGGCATTCAGAAAAAATCCTGGGGGTGGAGGATGTGGGGAAGATGCTAAAAAATCAACTTCAGATTCCTCTGGTCCATTCAGAGAAGCTGTAAGAGATTTCTCAGGTGGGTGGAGAAGGATGTGTGGCACCACACGTCTTAGAGCTCCTTTTGTTAGCCAGATCAAGATGTGTAGTTGGATTATAATGGGTACACTTGAATACAGGGGGCACTTCTTCCAAGCACCTTCAGCAAATGCTGTGCCTAGTGGTGCAGGTGTAGTAAGGCTATTAAAATGTAAAATGTCTTCCTCAAGAAGGTCCCTTTTAAAAGAATTAATAGAAGACTGTTTTGGACTAGGAGCTTTGTGGTGGTGATACAGGGGTCTGCTCCACTGAGTGGCAAACACAGCGAAACACTTTCTTCTCCTGAACAGACGAGCTGAAGGTGGCCTGCTAATAAAGAAGATGTAACTGGTCATGTTTTATGTTTTTTCTATAAATAATAGAATATTTGGAGGGGTTTTAAGGGAAGAAAGCAGTGTAAATGAATGCCAGAAACCAGTTGTTTCTGCTTGCTTTGTACCATAGGAATATCTATCCTCTCAGTTGGATTGCTACCTAGATTGGCCTTTTTTGGTGCATTTTTTTTGGGAAAATTTGAGTGAAGACACCTGAATGCAAAGAACATTCTGTAATGTCAGACACTTGGCAATTTCAATTTGTACTTCAGACAGTTGATGCTGGAGAGGTGTTACATGCGAATTATCTGCAGGTGTACAGTCACCCAAATGAATTTCATCACTACTAATCTGCTGATTTTTGCTCTGATATGTCAGTTTTGCAGGTACTCAGGTCTTGTTAGAATGAGTGGGATTAAAATCAATTACACAACCCCCCAGACCAGATGAACATGCTGTAGGAATCTCCCAGAAACAGAGAGATGTACACAGCATTACTTCCTTCCTGTGCCAACATACGAACGTGGAAATGACTGTCCTTGATGAAGAGCCACGGGGTTCAGCCTCTGACAGAGGCCAGCAATGGACAGCATGGTGAGGACTGTCTGCCCTGTTTCTTGAGGATTCCCTGCTGGCTGTCATCAGCTACTGATGGAGGGACTCGTGAACCAAATGATGCACCCTGGCTTCTGCTTAGAAGCCAGCAGACCTTTTTTCCTTCAGTTCATCTAATCATTTTTGAAACCATTTATCCTTGTGACAGCCAAAACATCCTGCTGCAGTAAGTTAGCAAATCTGATTATGCCTTTTGTCACGCAGTAATTTTTTTCACTGGCTGTCAAATTTTTGCATTACGAAAACCAGTGACAACTAATCTTGTTCATCTTCTTGTTCACTCATGATTTTATAACCCTCAGACATCAGTCATCTCTCTTCCTACCTAAAAATGTTGAGATTAGTTAATCTTTGTGTGAAAGCTGTTCTGCATCTGTTTAAATCTAGTTCACTTTGTGGTTTTTTGTGCTGTCTGTATCTCATTTATTAGGAGGTGACCCAAGCTGTTCAGTTAGTGCTGAGGAAAGGATTTATAATTTAGCACAATGCCCTTGGTTTCTGAGTCTGACCCTTTCCTAATTCTTTTTGCCTTCCTAGTGGTGTCCAATCCCTGCCTCCATATGCTCGGGGAGCTTGGAACTGAGACCTCGAAATGGCGAAGGATGTAGCATTTCCTGCGTGGCTCAGGACAGGTACTATTCTGTGAGTACCAGTTCAGGCTTATAGTGGAAGGAAATGCCAATAAGTATCAGTTAGGACATGGACTTTTTTTTTCCAAAAGCTGACTTAATAGAGAGGGAAAAAATGGCTTTATGTTGTTATAAGCTATGGTATAGGTCCTCCTCAGGTCAGTCCTTGTTTTCCCCCTTTTCCTGTCTCCCTTCCCACACCATGAGACTCTTGAGAAATGGAAAGGAAGTCGTTCCCTAAAAATGTTTTGGTTCCCCTTCTGATTCCAGAGGAGAACACTTGAGTCATGCTTCAGAGTTCCAATAATTCCACTGATTACAAAAATCACATCCTTTTTTTTAGGAAAAAGAAAGTTTTGATTTTAAGGGGAGCTTAGAAGAAAACAGGAAGCTGATGCTGGCAGTCTGATTCGTGCTGCATGCGAGGAATTCGATTTCAAAAGCCATCCCAAACGTAAGCTTAAGGGGCGCGAAGCACCTGGGCTTTTGCAGCAGCTGAGGAATTTTGTCACTGGCTTGCACTGCTCTCACTTTTGAGGAAAAGTAGAAGCATTAAGTGACTTCATGTCAGTTGTATATGCTGATATATCCTCGATCCTACAAAAACTTGAAGCATGAGTTTTTTATGTATGTGCAAGAGTTACTTGAAGGTCCAAGCGTATGCTAAGAAATGCAGGTGTTCAGAAAGCACCAGCAATTCCCTCATGCTAGTAGCTCCCAGAGCCTATAATTGAAGCTTTTCATGAGGTTTTAAAGAATGTTCATAACTTAAAAAAAAAAAAAAAAAAAAAAAAAAAAAAAAAAAAAAACTTATTCTGAAACTATTCATCTTTTTTTTGGGGAAAAATTGGGGGAGAAGAGGTAACGGATAATTCAGCCATACCACAGGTAAGGACACTGCTGGGGTCAGACGGTCCCAGGAAGATGGGACAGGCTCTTTCTGTTGTGTGGAAGAGTTTGAAACAGGCTTAGCTGTTTTTTTCGAGGCATTGGTTGGTCTGATACTGTATTTCTACATAACCCTGTCTCAAAGTAAGCAGCACATCCGAAATGAAGACATCAGACCTTTGTCTGCAGCATTTGACTTTGATTTCTGAAGGACTTCATCTGTCACCTTCCAGCTGCTTTGGTCAGTCTGTGGAGTTGTCCTGTTTGGGCTGAGACCAATACACATTGTTTCCTTCTGTTTCACCTACTTTTATTCCTTCTTTTCCTAGATGATTTTGTCTGGCATTGCTCTCACCAGACAGCATCCCCTTTGTTTCCCTGCCTTACATTTAGATTCCCCAACCCCTGAATGTTCAGGGGCATTCAGGGTTAGGTCACTCCAGCCTCAGCTGTCTCTTAGTGCAATTACAGACACATTAATCACTGCAGGTTATCAATAGCAGCACTGCCCTGCTGCTGCAAGGCCACCATCTAGAAAGACAAGTCTGAGAAATTAATCCAGTCATTACAAAGCCGGGATCATTGTTCACTGGGTTCAGGGGTTGTTCTGATTCTGGGGGTAGGCGGCAGAGGGAGTGTACTTGCCCATCCTATTGTCTTGTGTTAGTCACCAGTGCTGATTAAAGCCCAGCCCAGATTGGAGATACGAAGGTGACTTCATTACCAGTATGTCAAGGAAAAGGAAGGTGTAAACTGATAGGAAGGTGCAGTGGCTGAATCCCACCGTGTGTACAATAGCCATCCGTGCACCCATCCACCCTAAGGTGGTAGGGGCTTGTGGAGGAGTCAAGAGAAAAGAAACAGAAGGCTAAACCTGGAAGGGTGGAGAAGGAGGAGAGGTGGGCCCAAGGAGGAACAGAAGAGCTGGCAAAGGGGATTTGATTTCTTGAAACTGTGCATCGTAGGAATGACTTGGATCTGCACAACTGAAGGCTTGGGGAGGCTGGAAGAGCAGTTTCTCCTGTCTTATATTAATTTCAGGCAAATGGCGAAGTTAATTTGCTGGAGGTCCTGACTAATGCAATGGTGATGCAAAGTTTTCCTCTGTATTTTGTGATTGATTGGAGGAAGCATGTAAATAGTGCAGCTCCCAGACAGGTGCTTTGCAGAACGTGAAACCAAGTCATTTCCAAATTGCAGTATGTAAAGAATCAATTGAAACAGTTAAATGATTGAAAATATCCCAACTGGAGATACCTGTGAGGTTTTGGAAAGCTATTTGTGTCTTGGAGAAAGCTGACCTAGCAGAACCAAAACTGGTATTGAAACTTAACCTGTTAAACTGCTGGCTCTTGCAGGGGAGACGCAGGAAGAAAGCCCCTGTGAACCAGAAGGCCGGGTGAAGAGTGGGCCCGTCTGAAGGCTGGGAGAGTTGGGTTCAGGTCCACTTCCATACAGCTCTCCTGTGCCCATCATCCCTGACATGCTGGGGGAAAATCCGTCCTTCTTCTGGGCTGAACGAGAGGCATCCCTGAGCATCCTGCTGGCTACGGCACTGCCCTACAGCAGGAGAGGTTCGTGCCCCAGCTGCAGACACACATGTCCGTGCTGCAGTCCAACACGCTGTTCCCTTTACGTGTGTGCATGGATTTGGGTGATGCTCTGCAGCCGTGCCGTGAGCAGGGCTGGGAGGCGGTGCACAGCATGGTTTCTCTGCGGCTGGTTGCAGAAGCGCTGCGTGACGCGTGTTGTGGCTGAAAGGCTGGGGTGGCAGCGAGCCTCTGACAGTTCGTGCCATCCTGGCCGCTGCCCGCGGGGTCGAGCGAAGTGCTGGGAGGCAGGGAAGGGCATTGCTCCATCCCGGGGAGTGCCTGCGCAGGGCTTGGGGATGCTCCCGCAGAGCCAGGCAGGGCTGCCAGCTGGCACGGGGCTGCAGTGCCGTCACGGAGGAGGGACGCAGATCCGCAGCACAAGCCCCAACAAGGCAGAAAAAGGAAAAACTACTCCTGGGGAGACTGCAAGGGGCTTTCCAGTTGGGGTAGCTAACGGAATTTGGGCTGGAAGGAGGCTTCCTTGCCTTCTGCAAGGATACCGCCTGACTCCCCTCAGCCTTCTAACCTACTGTCACAGTTTCTAATCTTTTCTTAGAAACTCCCATGGTCTTTTGTCCATTTTTGCTGTGTTTTTCTCAACAGTTTTTAAACGCTGTGTACCGCAGAGGGATTCCTTCGTGTCCAGCTGCCGGCGCCCCTGCTTGTTCCTTGCTCTCTGGTGCCTGGCTCCAGTTGCAGCAGCCTGTGACTCATTCCAGCCTCCGAGCTGCTCTGAGGCATTGCCCTGCTAGTGATTCCTCTTCGTGGGTTTGTGCAATTCACGAGCCCTGAAGTTACCTCACTTTGCAGTTGTCCTTGTTGAGCTGCCTGCGTTTTTCAAACCAGCTCTCCGACTTGCCAGAGCTGTTCTGATTTCTTTCACCAGTGTGCTAGTATCTCCTTTTAGCTTGAGATCTGCATGTGGTATTAATGCATCTGTCCCATCCCCCATCAGTGGAAATGAAAATAACTGCATATTCAATCCAGGACCAATCTTCAGGTCTCCTAATTTGATACATTCTTCAGGACTGATTTTTGTACCCCTTGAGATAATGTTTTTTACAGGTGGCTTATGGAAAATATGTCACAATGGTGTTCAAACTCTCAACATATCTCATGCTATCTACTATTTTTTCCCCTGTCCTCAAGAGCTGTTATCCTGTAAAAGGAGGAAATTATCAGTTTGACCATGAGTAGCAGCCAGCGTGGATTTGTCAGGAATAAATCACTTTCTTGCTGTCAGGTAGGTATTTGCAATTCATCTGCTTGTTCCTTTCTAGGGAGTAAGGAGGATTGAAGTTAGATTCTTTTTGTTGTTTTCAAGGTGTTTGTGCTTTCTGAGTCTCTGAAGTTTCATCTGCCCTCCACGACTTCCCAAACAAGTCCATATATGTTTGGGAATTCAAAAAATTCAACTTTCTCTATGTACTTAGTGATGAACAGCATCAGCCCAACCACTTCAAAAAAACTCAGTTGATCCGAAGAATCCCTAGTTTTAAGTTCACCCTCCTTCATTATTACTGGTGTTTGTTGTGTTAAAGTGCCCTGGTATAGCTGGTGCTTGCGAAGGAGGCAGGAGCAGAGTGGTTGTGCCCTTCTTGTATCAGATGTCAGTGCTTTTCTCTTGGGCAGATTTCAACTCCTTCTTTTGTCTTCCTTTTTCAGTTTAATATCAGGGTCCCAAACGTGGTATGCACCCAAGTGAGATTCAAATGAACACACACGAGGTCAGTGTAATTACATACATCTGTCAGACTGAGATGAGCAATTCAGTAACATCGGGGGTGAGCAATGCCCTTCGTTGCTTCACTGGAAGCACTGGCACTTCAAATCCTGGTTTAGAAGTCAACAGAGGTGAGTTTGGTCTTGTTGTAGTTCTTGAGCAGACAAAGATCAAGGTCTTGGGGCTACCTTCCTGCGGCCTAGGAAAGCACAGAGGTTGAGGGTCACATTAATGATGCACTCTCAAACTTACATGAGTTTCCAAACTGACTGCTTGGTTTTAGTCAATGCCACCATTTCCTCACCTTGGTGGGCAAGGGAGTCAACGTCGGTGTTTTATACAGCGAAGGGAATACTACAAAAGCTGACATTAAGTGTAAGGGATTTTTGTGTTATCGCCTACTAGTTTGCACATGACCTGGTGTGATTCATAGTCTTCACAAAGTGGGAGAGCAACTACAAAGAGGGTGATTTTAGAAATATCATCCAATTGAGCTGTGAGGAAATCAGACATAACAAACAAATGGAAACAGTTGCTGTACCCCGGGCTTACCGTAAAGCGTTCACAAGCTGCAAAAAGTACAAAAGCTGTGGACTGTGAAGTCAGGAAGGTCAGGGCAGCAGTGATAAACATGCAGGGAGGACAGAGAGAAGGCCTAATATGTGGAATTGTGTTGTCAGGGTTTTAATTTGCTGTGATTTGGGGGCCTTAGATATCAAATAGGTACTTGCCTTGGACCTCTGAGGCTTTCGAGGTTCTCTCACCAACCAGTCTGTTAGCTGGGTTTTCAAAACAAGCCTGTGCATTTGGATCAAGGAATTTAGTGTTAAAACTAAAAACAAAAAACTGGAGGATTTCTTTCCTGTCTCTTCACTGTCCTTCCCTGCCAGCAGTGGTCAGTGTCATGTTTCTTACAAACACTTCTAGTGTTTGTCCTGGAACCCATGCCAAGGGAGCCATTTTTCTGATTTAGCACTGATTCCTGTGATAACTGCATCACTTTTGTGTTTTGGTTTAGCTGGGGTTTTTGAGGTCTCCTCTCTGTGTCCATAGGATATTTATTTATCTGTACATCTTGAATGCTGTGAAGGTCAATAAGCAGTTAAATAAGCAAAATCCCTCTCAGGTGGTTCAGAGGAAGGGGAGAAATAGGTCTTTTTTTGGTCTATTTTTTGGGGGGAGGGTTGTCCTGTGTCAAATAGCTCAAATCCAACGAGGAGCCATGCAGATGGAGAGAGAAGAGCTGGGAGCTCAGCCTGGAGAACATAAGGCTGAGGGTGAGTCTTCCCCATGTGTACCAACACCTGGTTTGGGACAGTAAAGATGAATCCAGAGTCTTCTCAGTGGTGCCCAGTGCCAGGACAAGAGTCAGTGGGCACAAGCTGAAACATACAATTCCAACATCCTATAGGGATAAACTTCTCTGCTTTGAGGGTGATTGAATCCTGGAGCAGGTTGCATAGAGAGGGCGCGAAGCCTTCATCCCTTGGAGATGGCCAAAATCCATGGGGATGGTCAAACCCCGCCTGCCTGCAGCCTGGCCTGCCACAGCTGGCCCTGCTCCGACATGATGGTTGGGCTTAGCCGATGTCCAGAGCTTCCTCCCCCCAGCACCCAACTATTTGGTGATTTTGCAAACTTGCCATTGAGTGTGACAGTCATAAATTTGCTTTAGAAAAATGCTTCGTGCCTAGACCTGCTGTCTTCCCTCAGAAGTTCCAGTAACTTTGCTCCTGCATTTCCGTTTGGTACTGGCTCCCAGCCCATGTCCTTTTCTGTAAAGTTTAGTTCCTATAAGTCCTTTCACATGCAACAGAATTTTCCATTATTATTTAATGAATGCCCAAAAGCTATTATACTGTTTGTTTCCTTAAAAAGTATTTTAAGAAAAACCTTTCTTTGTGGTCGGTCTTGGCTTCTTAAGTAAACTTTTATAACCTTTTGGTGTGTTTATATTTCCCTCTTTTTTTGTTTGACCTCTCACTTGCCAAGAGGTGGAGTGGATATCCCATGCTCCAGACACAAAAATACACTTCGATGTCTTCCGAACCCATGGCTTCTTCTGCGGCTGTTGCTTCAAAGAGATCCTGGCTTTCCAACTCAAGGGGTCTGCAGTGCTCATGCTGGCAGCTGGGCTTGTTACCTGCCTCAGCTGTAAGCCTCTTGTGTAAATGACTCACCTTGATTTATAAGGAATTGCATTGGTAAGTGGAATAATTGCAGCAGTATAAGCAGTGATGTAGCTACAGGTTTATGCTGGCTTGCTTGTTCTCTATCAGCCATGGGGAAGAAAATCATTGCTCCCTTTTAAACTGGGCCAAGAGGAGAGCGAGCGGAGCCTGTAGCCTGTGACTATATGAAGGTACTACACAGGTGGCCTGAAACTCCAGTTTTTCGTGTGCCTAGCCAAGGGCTTTCTATGTGAAATCACGGGATTGTCTCACCGAAACTGCGTCAAAGCAACTGCAGATTTTGCACAAACGTCTCCTGATTCGTGTTAGCACCATCTCTGTGAAAACAGCAGGATGCCCCTGTGTTTTGCAGACTGCCCCAAAGCTCAGCACTCCCATGAGTCACCACCATCTGTTTTCCATGAACTGAATGCTGCACAGTACAGGAGGTTCAAGTCCAGCCAAACATCAGCTGCTTAGGATGCAGCCTTACAACAGTATTAACAATGCCTTGTAAGCAGACGGCTCCAAGATTGCAAGGGATGACATGAGGTACACAAACCCAGCTGCTTATCTTATTGGGTCCTTTGCTCTAGATGCTGGGGGCATTATGTACCCCTCTGGTTAGGGAAGCAGCATGACGACAGCTTTGTGAAAACCCCTATTAGATGTTGGTATCTGTTCTCACGATTTGTTTTTGCAATTACAGCAAAATAGAAATCCCTGCAAGTAATCGTAGTGCAAGCCAGTTGTAGGGACTGACTCGAAAGCATTCAGTTGTGCCAGCTCTAAAAGGGGTCCAGCTCTGAATTTTGACTGCAGGAACTGGGTTCTTTACAGCTGCTGACAGTGCAAAGGCACAAGCTGACTGCAGGGAAGAACAAAAAGCAGCCCTTTACCTTTCCTAACTGTGAGAGTTGCTTTTTCTGCTTAACTGTTTCCCAACCTTGTTGCTGCACCACGTTTGCAACAACTGATGTTAATGCCTGCAAGAGCATGGCAGAGGCAGAAGGGAGAGTGTCCTCACGCTGTTTTGCAACACTGCACATTTGAAGTTCCTTAGCTGTGCAAAGAGGAAGTGGTTATTGGCTTCTGCTGCCGTTTCAGGAAGGATGGAGCTCCAGTAAACTTTCCCTGAGAGAGTCACCTGGAAACCACAGAGATAAAACTGCCTGAGAAAGGAGGTGCCACCGGCAGGAGATGGAACGTGGAGGGCAAGGTGAGCACAGACCCTGGCTCTAAGAGAAAGTCAAGACCGGTGAAACGCCCCCTGGACAGCACCCACTATTTTTGCCTCTATTCTTAGGAGTCAGAGGCTTTGACATTCTGTAGGAGGGGACGCAGTGCCGGGGGTGTGTAGGTGCAGTGCAACGCAGCCTCAGCAGGGCTCACAAAACCAGCTGCCACCCGTTCTCGGGGTGACGGCGGCAAGGTGGCTGTGCTCATCAATTTTTTCCACTGCATGCTGTGCCTCCCTGGGAGCTGCCGCCGTGCGGCGAGCTTAGGGGATTCCACATCTGGTTATCAAAAGATGGATCTTGTGTGGGAGGGGAAAGCCTGCCTGCACCTCACGCTGGCTTCTTGTCTCCACCACAGCAATTCATCTAAAAAGATGACTTAGTAACTGCCTTTCAAGCTCCCTGCTCTCATCCCTCTGGCTTGTCTCAGCATCACCTCTTTGCCTCTTTGTCTCTTTCAAGCCAACTTCATCTTCTCCTTTCCAGTCCAGCTCTGCTCTGCGGCACTGTGGGCGGGGGGTGGCTGCACAGGGTGCTGCAGAGCCATCCCCTCTGCAGGGATGAATTCTGGTTTGCACACAGAATGTAAATTTGGGGCTGTCAGAGGCCTCCTGTCTGTCCCAGCACGCCACCTGGAGCAGTTTTGGAATCCTCCCAGGGCCAAAAGACTGGTACTGGGGAGGTGTAAAACCATGTGGGTGCCCCCAGGGGAAAGTGGTGCTGATATCTCTGGGGCTGAGGTGCCTCTTGATGACCACCCCTCTCAGATACAGAGGTACAGAAGGGAAATCAGAGGGTGCTTTTGGAGCTGACCTGTCTGTCTGGGTGACCCTCTTGGCTGGGGTGGATGATGTCCAGGGCACTGGGTCTTGCCCCAAGAACTGTTTTTGTGTTGGGGTGTGACTGGAATAGGGTAAAAATGGGCTCTAATTAGTCAAGTGGACTGCTCAGAAGAGAGAGAGGACTTGGCTTCCTCGGTCCTATTAAAAGAAACTCTGTGTGGTTTTAAAGCTACTTTAGAGTCACGGGGGAGCTGTCAGAGCTCTGTTTTATAAGAAAACAACGTACAAGCTTGGAGGCAGAGCTGCTTTTGCATCATTCACCTGCTGATGAGGACCAAAATCCCTTCTTGTCTTAGCACAAGCACCTGGTTTGTGTGCATGCATGCCTGTTGCGTTTCTTGTCTGATTGTAGGCCTGATCTTGCAGCTACAGGTACTGTGCTTCAGCTTCCTGTTTAACAGGACACCGATCTGTGCTGACAAGGCTGCTCTCCTGGGTTGCGTTGCTCTGCGGGAGGCCGCTCTTCTGCAGGATCTCAATGTGCTGTGGACTGTCTCAGCTCTTCCCCTCTCACCTTGCTCACCCAGCCAAGAGCATCCCCAACGAGTGAATGCTGGTAACTGGGGGGCTGTTGTTTCAAGAGCAATTACGAGCATTAGAATAGATCATTGTGGACCTCATTATTCAATTCTACGATTGTAATAAATATTTTTTTATCTTGCATCTATCAACTGCAGGAGAAGGAAGTTCTAACGACATGTAGACCTTGGTGTAGGCATGTTCTCTCCAGGCTCTTGCGTTTGTGATGATGCCCTTCCTCTGCACGGCACAGCAGTCAAGCACTGACAGACACAGACTGCCTGCTCGTCTCTGCTTCATTGTAGGTGTGACAGGGGGCACGTCCCTCACCCAAAGAATGGTCTCACGTGCATTCACAGTGGGCGCCTATTTGATCCTGAGCTACAGGTACGACTTGTCCTTACAGGGGAAGGTTTGCTGGCCTCCTAGCAGAGGACGTGTCCCTGGGAAGGAGAGCTTCCCCAGTGCCGTGCCCAGGTGAGCCTGCCCTGAATACAGGGAAGGATTGAGAGCATGTCCTTTGTTGTGCCTGCTGCGTGTGTGTAGCAGGTGCTGTTTGAGTGCATCGTTTAATTGCATGGAAAATACCATGTGCTTTGGGGCTGATGCCATGTTGTAAGGAGGCTCTGGATGAACTTCTGCCCCTGCTCACCTCTCTGTGCTGCTGTTGATCTCCTGGCCCTTTGCTGTGACTATCCTGTTGTGACATGTGAGGGTTAGAGGTGGACTTGTGCAGTCCTTGAACAACAACTGGATGCCATTAAGGATAGGAACAGCTCTAGCTCATGTTTTCTAGGCACTCTGCACCAGGTCTCTTCAGAGGCTCTGGAAATACAGAGCAGTCAGTGTCCTAAAATCAGCTCCTAAACCATACCCAGTCAGTGCTTCCACAGGTGGCATGTTCCTGCTGGCAAGGATCGCCTCCTGCTCAGGCTTAGGGCTCAGACTTGGACTGCTCTCTGTGCAGGGAGGGGAGGCTCCTCGTCACAGCAGCCAGGACCAAAGGAAGGTCCCTTCCCTCTCTGGGGGTGTCTGGTTCCCATCTGCCAGTCGTTATTGAGGGTGGCACTTTGGAAAGCTCTGTCCTCGCTCCTGGTGAGGTAGGAACAGGCCTTGCAGAAGATGGAGTGGGCGTACCGTGCTGAGAACCCCTAAATTAGATCTGCTTCTCTGGGGGCAAGTTCAGATGGTGGGGAAGGAGAAGTAGGATGCTATTTTGGGCCGTGCTGGTGTGCTGTGCATGAGTGGTTTAACACCCCACCAAACCCCTCTTTCTCTGGGTAGATGTTCAAGTGTCTGTGGGCATGCCTCTTTGGCATGATCTGCCTGATCTTCCTTGAGGCGTGATGGCAGGCGTTGAGGGTGGTTCCTCTGTGGCTGGCTGAGCTCCTTTCTGTACTCATTTCCCCCCCTCCTATGACCTAGGACGCCTTGGTCCGTGGATATCCCAGCCCCTCTCACCTGCTCCATGTGGGTGCTGAGAGAGACGGAGCCCCTGCACCACAGCATGGCCCGAGCCCTGCGTCCTGCCTCACCTGGGCAGGAAAAGCCCAAGCGAGGGCTTTGGTGAGTAGGGTCTGTGATGGGGCTGCTCCTGGGGCTTGCTTCGTGAGCATCGTGGTTCTCCTCCGGGCTGGGGACCAGGTGTCTGGTGCAGGTGGCTGATGTGCTGTGAGCTGCAGCTGGCCCTGCCTGGGGAGGGCTGCGGGGGCACAGCTGGAGCCAGGCACAGCTTGGTCCCTTGTCCTCCATGCTGCAAACACTGGGCTCACCTAATAACCCGTCCTGCCTCTGAATGCTGCCTGTGACACGTGTGTGTAACCCAGGAGGTCCCTACTGGGAACGGTGAAGGTGGGGAGATGCTTTTCGTATCAATACAGATTGTACAAAGAGATTGGGTAAGTGCAAACAGGGGAGGGAGAGGGTCACAGCGGTGACAGGGAGGGGACGGAGGAGGATCTGCCGGTGCCCCAAAACTGGGTCCCACAGCTCGTTGCTCCCTCCCACTCACTGAGAACTGGGGGTGTAAAAGGCTTGGGCGAGGCGTGTTGGTGTGACAGCGGGTGGGTGGGTGGCAGCGTGAGCAGGCGGCTGTCCTGCTCGCTGGTGTGACCTGGTCTCCAGAAGTGGTGCTGGAGGGCTGTCCTGGGGAACAAGTGTGGTTGAACCAAGCACACACTTCTAATGGTGGTTGTTGGGGTTTTTTTGGCACCTTCTAGAAATAAGCCTTCTCATAACCCAGCCTCTGGTCCAGTGCTGTCCACGGTGGAGCTGCGTGTGCTACGGAAACACCACAACCTCCTGAGGGAGATCATCAGCCCCTATCAACACGTCTTGAAGGGTTCTTGCACCGGTGGCTTCTCACCTGTAAGTGCATAAAGAGGAGGGAAAAAGTGGATGTAATAAAGAGAAGAAGAGGGAATGCACTGAACAGCAGCAGTGCTGTTGGGAACACGTGGTGCCTCGAACCTCCACTGGCTGTTGTGGGAGCTCTCCCGACCCTGCTGGAGCTCTGCCACCCCCAGGCAGGACATGCCTAGAAAGCTTTGGTGAGTGGGCTCGGCTGGGCTTTGCACCTAGCGAGGAGCTGAGGCATCAGGTGAGAAGGCAGGAGCCCACGTTGACGATGAACGCTTCCGAACCTGGTATCACATCGCTGAGGCTCTGCTGGTTTGACCTAGTCCTCCACAGGCATTTCTGCAGCTTTAGATTTGTAGCTGAAAGCCGCAGGCTGGTACCTACTGGAGCACAGTACTAGGAAATATTACTGCAGCATACTTTGAATTCACATTGATTTTGTAGAAAAAGAGTTTGAGACTTCCCTTTTTTAGACCGAGCAGCACTGCTGTTCTGAGTACGGCAGCGTGGCATGCTGTTTGGAATTTCCCTTGCTTTCTATATATACACACGCAGCAAAGCCACAGGAAATAGAAGCTTAAAAAAATACCATCAAGCATAGGTATCTTCTTGAACAAACTCTATTCTTGTCGTTGGTATTAATGTCAGTGAGCACTAAATCTTGAGGCATCGCTTAAGACTTGGTTTAAAAGTTCTAATATCCTACAAATCATTGGAGGGGGAAACAGACGTGGCCTTAAAGTTGTCAAAGGTTTGAGAGGATTTTTAGGCTGTTGGTTCTATAGCTCAGTACTTACCATGCTCCAGAAGACAGCTTTATTGTTGACCTTGACTCTCCCTTGGGGCTTTTGGGGTAGGGACCAACTTCTGAGGTTTCTCCTGGTTGTATTTTCTGTGATCGTGAGTCAGTCTTGCCTACAGCTGCTGTTGTGGTGATGTGCTGAGGGCCTGTTTCTGCATGGCAACCAGCACACCCTGGCAGTACTAGTAAATAGCATTTGCTTTAAAATCCCAACCAAAATACAGTGTAGTTAGATCCAGGAGCAAGGAGAAGCAGCTTGCCAGCACCTGGAGCGAAGCTCTGGTCTGAAAACCTCGTTGGTGATGAGAGAGCTGCTTGTCCAGGGTCTGAACTCACACTGTTCTGGAGGACAACTCCAGGAAGGTAATGGTAAGGAGAGAGAAATTTTAAGAGAAGGGATGGACTGATCATGACAGTAATTAGACAGATACATCTTGGCATCTCTTACTATGCTAAGAAATGTTCCTGTAAGTCCCAGAAGAGTTATCGTGCCTCCATCCAGCCTCCCTGGACCTCCAGGGGTACCTCTGTCTGCCTTTTAGCATCTCTGTGCCTCTCCACTAAGGGCATTGCTTGCCGGTAGTGAGAGTTACACAATTTGGAATGGGCCTGAGCAGGGTTCAGTTACCTCGGATGCCTTTTGGTACCAACGCAGCCAATAAGGAACTAAGTCCCATGGGGTCTTGCAGATCTCCTGCATGGCTTTAAGAGTCTCCTGGGTGAGGATTTCTTTCTGGAGTTTCGCAGATGTGTTTTCAGTGAACACAGGTAGTACAAATGGCTATTGAAAGTTCATAAAGCTGTTGGTGTTCCTTTCATTTTATCCAGTTGTTTCTTACTCATCTTTATCACTTTTTCGCTTTATCACTATCACTTTATCACTTTTACTACTTTATCGCTTTTTGGGGGGAAAGGAACTGGGTTGCTTTTACCATTTGGCCAAACAAGACACGCACTCCTTGGACAGCCATCCAAGTGGCAGAGAAAACCAGTGTGAGGCCAGAAGGAGCTCTCCTTAATTTCAAGGGTTCAAAAACTGCTGGGAACTTATGGCTGCTTTCACTTTAGTGTTGGGGTGGTGGGGCTGGCGGTTTTTGTACATTTCAGTCTGCAATTTGAGGAACCTGAATTGTGAATGTGGATGTTGGTAGTACTTGCTTGGGAAGCATGGATGTGCGTGCTTTGCCTGGTGGGGAGAGGGCAAATAGAGATTTCATGGTATTTTATTTTAAAGAGATCTGCCGGTGACTTTGCTGTAAAAATCCATGCACTGGGTAACAGGTATTTCTTAGGACAAATAGTTCAGGCCCTATAATTCAAATCAAACACTTGTAGTTTTAGCAATCAGACACTGGTAGTTCTTCACGGTGTGTAACTGGTTTCTTGTTAGCACAAAGACAATAAAGAAATAGGTGAGGCAAGGTAAGGCTTTTTTACCAGCTTAGGCAGGGGAAGGAGGGGTTACACAATAGGAAATTGTAAAATAGCTCTGAAGGTGAGATTTTTTTATACTGAAAAGCAGATCTGTCCTAGATTTTTGCCACCGGTATTCAAATTCTAGACTCTTATTGCACAGCTTTCGGTTAGGTTATAGGAAACTTGCTGTAATCTGTGCTTGATTTAGAACTTCACCAGTTCGCATTTGTTGGTCCAGCGTGGTCCTCTTCGTAGTTATATCCAGTTTCTCAGCGTTAAAGGGCCCTCCTTTCTCAGGGTTTGGGTTCTAATCTCTGCTTTGACAGGGGACTGATTTACAGGACTTGAAACCATGAGAATATCTTGTGTTGATTTCTGTATACAGCACAATGTAGATCATCTTAATTCTTGCATCTGTTTCTGATAGTTGTAGGTCAGTCTGTCCAACTACCCCCAGAGATTAACACATTGGAAACCCACAGCGGGCTTGGGCTTCTGACTGATGTGGATCAATGCAGTGATCATCTCAAAGCAACAAAAAAAAAAAAGGAATGCCAAGATTGAATTTACTGTTGTATTTGTCTTTTGTAACTGTTTTGCAGAGTGAATCACTTGAAAATAAAAAGAAATAATCATTCTACTGGATCGATTACTGGCAATATGGTATTGATGTACATTAAAGTCATAAACAAGACTTCTCTACTGAGAACAGTCAGAAGAAATAAACTACCAAGAGATTAGTTTATGCCACAGGAAGCTTAATCATATTTTTCTCAGCCTATATTGTGTGGGCTACATCTGATCTCTGAGACCTTAAAAGGTAATGTATAAAATGGTCACCCTAAAAAAAAAATCAGTGCATGTTTATGCATGCTGCATTGGGAAGAACAAACCAGTAATCACTGGTTTACAACCAGTTAAAGATCAGATCATTAAAAACCCTTGCACCTGCAGGCTGCATGCAATGGCTCACCCATCTTTTTTTTGGTAATATCCCACCGAAGGCAACATTGGCACATATAATCAGATTCTTTTGGGGCTGTAAAAGGATCATGAAATAATGAAGGTGTGCTTAGAGATGTGTAGCTATTCATCACAGAATTTTGTACATGCCTTCCTGTATTCATGAGATGAAGTGAACTACTGCTCTGATATGAGCAAGCCCCAATTTCTTTTTTCTTTCAAAAATTTGTTTCCCTTTCATCCCAGGAAAGCAGCTGTGACATCGCAGTTCCTTCAGCTGTTCTGTTCACACCAGCTTCACACCACATTAAATAGGGATAGGACTACTGTGTTGCTCAGTTACCTATTTGTTGGGAAAGAGGTGTGTGCTACTTCTTTTCACTGTGCTCCAGGTTCACAACACTGTAAAGCACCTTCTGTGCTTGTGCTGAAACCGGCTGGAAACAGTGCAAGGAAGACCGATGACAATTCAGTGCTGCTTGGGGAAGTAAACTAATGGGGAGGCTGGCTTTTATGCTGAGCAGGCTGATGTTCATCAGGAACAAATGTGCTCTATGGGAGACTAAGAGGCCATGCTGTAGAAAATCACAGCAACTTTTATTTTTTTGGAAGCACTGGGGAAAGAAGGAAGATAATAGAAATACAGAGGGGTAAGCAATGGAAAACATCCACAGCCTGCTTAACTGGAAAGGAAACAAAGCAGAAGATGGGCGTTATACAAAGGAAGGTGGCTGGGTTTTTTTGTTTAATTATGAAAGGTCATGGTTACAGTAGGCCTTTACTTCGGCTCTAAAGTCCTTAACTGCAGCTCTGACCTAGTCAGAACTACCTGGAGCCACTGCTGGGAAAAAAGAATGTAGCCCCGTTATGTTTGTACACCCTTATCTCTAAAAATACATCTAAAAACAGTCCCTCAGCTCTATGCTGAAGTTATCTCCAATGTAGAAATGATAAGAAAAAAACTAAGTTATCAATGGCCTTGTCACAAACATTGCATGGCAGAGTAGTGCATTAAATGAATTCTCATACAGCTGAAAGATCATCTGTCCTCTCACAAATGAGTGACTCTCAACCTATTTGAATACAGTTTGAGACACTGGTTGTCACTGCAGTAATGGAATAACTCATACCTGAAACCATGACATTTAGTTAGCCCTGAAGTGTAGTTACTTGAACTATGATACACTGAAAGAGACATTTTTGACTACATTACTAATATAGTAAAGCAACTTCACAATCACTTTTATTATAAAAATAATACTTTGGTAGAATTAGAATTCAATCAATAATTACACAAATACCCATTTACAAATGTGTGAAATATTTATGGCACAGAAAAAAAAATAAATATCCCTGTACATGGTCTGTGCAAAAAGACAGGCTAGTTTTAGTTAACAACCAGCCCTTGTATGGTTTTTTCACTTCTCCTGATTTCAGTTGAACACAGGGATTTTCAAATACGTCTGAAAGTTCAATTTCAATAGCCAAGAAAATATTCTCTTAATCCAGATAAAGCACAAGAGATTTTTTGTCTTCTGTCAAGCTGTTCCTCCCCCATTCTTCAGACTATGTTTTTGGAAGAGAAGGAAGATTTCAAGTTCAGTGACTTCCTTTCCTAAGCCTTCAGACTGCTGTGGAGAATTACACTCCAATAAGAGTCAAGCTGCACTCTGAAGCTAGCTACTCCTGTGAGCTTCGTTTTCTTTAATTTGTAGTAGGATTTGCATTATGCTTGCCTGCCTTGTAGTTGTCAAAAATAATTCTTCATGAAAACACTTTGCTTTACCTTGAAGTCTTTTGTATAGTCCAAGAGAAGGTGAAATCAAGTAAGAGGTAGATACTGTTCATCTTCCTAATTACTAAGAGGTGTCCATTTGTCCAAGTTTTACAGTCTATAGAGTAGTGATTTTCTTATGTGCCTCACATCACGTTGTCACTGACAACATTCAGTAACGTGCTTGAGAAATTCATCACTGAGTTCATCGTTGAAAAACCTCATACAGTGAGGGCATCGAAGTTCACCCTGTCCCCTGCCCTCTGATCCAGAGTTTCCATTGTCTCCAGGTGGAGAAGTCTGTTCAGACTGCGAAGGTGTTCTTCTCGTGCCTGTCTGGCCTGGGCTGTGGCCTCGTAGGTGTTCAGTGCTCGTCTGTACATGCGTATGATTTTGGTTACCAACGTGAACTCGGAAATGACTACTTGTATCTCTTGAGTCCTAGAGAGAGAAAGAAGAGATTTTGAAAAAAATGAAATAAAACATTCTTTAAAATAATATCACCTTTATTTGAAACACTGCTTACGGTTTCACCTGAAGATTTGCAAATAAAATAGGCATCAGTTTTTGCAGTTTTATTTGAAAGAGCTACAAGCGGGCTTCTAGAAAACAGGATATAGCTAGTATGCTACTTTCAAGATGCCGCTGTTAACACAAATCAGTTGTCCTTCTCTCCCTTATGAGAATTCACTGTTGTGGTCAACAAAAAGAGAGGGAAAATGGACTGGAAAGGAATATGCATGTATTGACATGCATCTCTGCTAGAGCTTGACTTAGAAAGAATACAAGTTTTTGATAGCTGCGCTGAACTGAAATGGCTTTAGAATTACTAAGGTGTTTTTTTACATGTATCTAGAAGTACATTTTAGTCTTGAATCCTGATGAGATGTTGTTATTGGAGAAACGAGCATTTTGCTTGTTTACCTGTCGTCTTGCCAGCTGGTGTTGCAGACATGCGACTTCTAGCTGAAGCTCTTGTATTTTACTCTGTGCTCGTTCCCTGTCTGATCTCTCAGATGTAAAATCATCTTTGTAAACCAGGACCTGAAGAAGAATCATTATGTTAGCATTTGATGAAGTTTCAGCATGGCAGGTTAGATTAAATAGTTGAGGCTGAGATTCTTTTTGTTTGTAAGCACTTATTCCCAGAATCTCAGTATTATCTTGGCTGTCACATCTGTGCTTTAAAGGCATGTGTTTCTTTTTCAGATCTGTACCAGAAAATATTAAAGCCAGTAGACCCACATGTAGTTTTTTAAGTGGTGTTTCTTTCCAAGTGTGGTATTAAGTATCTGTATATCCAAATGTGGCAAGACAAGTGGTAAAAGGTCTAAGAAATAGTTTCATTTTTCCCCCACTAGATTTCTGTGGTCTGAGGAGAAACAAAATTCCCTCCTCCAGGGGCAACAAAAAGAAAATTTACTAACCTGTTGCTCCAGCATTTGTATGCGCTCAGTGTCTCCTTCACTAGCCTTCTTCACATCTTCTAATTCCCTCCTTGTTTTGATGCACTCATTCATTTTTTCTTCCAGTAGCTTGTTTAACCGCAGTATCTCCTTCTGCATCAGCTCGGAATTGGTTTGTGCAGAAGCTACACCATGCTGCTGCTCCAGCTGGGACCTCAGCTCTTTTAGCTGCAGGTGCAGTCGCTTCACATACTCATCCCTACTAGCATCGTATTTCTGCCATTTTGCATTTAAGTCTTCCACCTGAAAGATCACACAGTGGAGTCACAACATGAAGACACAAACTTCCAGGCCTCCATAAGCTGTCTATATTAGCAGGATTCAAATTATATATAATATATATTATGTATATAATAAATATATATTAAAGTATGTATGTATACTTTTGTTTATATATAATGTGCTGACTCAGCCACTGAGTGTGGATGAGCTACTTCATGCGAGAGGGGAAGATTATGCCATAAGCCAGGCTCTTCACAGGCACCCTTCCCTATTTGCCAACCCACAGAGACAGTATTAATTAATAGGAGGGGTTGGCAGTCACCCTAGGGCTAGTGCTGTTCTTCTGGAGTGGAATACTGATGCATGGAAGGGACAACTTTTTTTTTTCTGCAGCACATTTTTAAAAACAAAAAATACTTTAAATAGGCTGTCCTTAGCCAAGGA
The DNA here is from genome assembly GCF_009769625.2 of Cygnus olor. Classification (NCBI taxonomy): domain Eukaryota; kingdom Metazoa; phylum Chordata; class Aves; order Anseriformes; family Anatidae; genus Cygnus; species Cygnus olor. The sequence continues at coordinate 68,315,684 of NC_049172.1, read as the reverse complement.
AACAAGACTGTGCTCTGCTTGTAAGTCATATGTTTTATGATTAAAAACAACTTGGGACTTGCATTAAACTGCCCTTTAATTAGATTAACCAGGCCTTACCTATTCCCAAACTTCCTGTAATTCAAAATCAATTCTTATGTTGTATAAATGAAAGTACTCACGTGAGCTACTTTTTGTTTTAACATTTTGTTTTCATCTTGTAGCTTGCAGATAAGGGTTTGAAGTGAGGTTTCATTGTCTAACACCTGTAATTTTCAGATAAAGGAAGCGTTACTTTAACATAAAAATTCCCGATGTTACTTAGCTATGCTGTTATACTGGAAATCATCTTTTGTGTTTCTTCTAAAAATACTTGCCATCTCTGAAGTAAGTACATACACGAGCCTGCCTGTTTCTATAAACTGTATTTCTTTAACACGAAAAGCTGCATGCTATACTATTAGTATAATAAGCAAAACGTAGTCAGGTTTTTACCATCTTAGATATCTTTTAGATATGTCCGTGTGGTGTCATAGAAACATCTTAACCAAGCTCTGAGCACACTGAAGCTAACAAGGAAAATACCCCACCCTTTACATGCCAGAGGGACTACCCTGCTGACAACTGTGCTTAACAGTTGCCATAACATCCTTGGAAACTGCATTTCCCCACTCCAGACAAGAACACATGCGTTCCTGCATACTGCTTTGCTATTACTGTCAATTTTGGCTAGTATTAAGAAGAAATTACTATAGAAAACCTGTTTGATACATTGTGTGAAAGGATACTTTTTTTTTTACAGTTGTGACATCTGCTTAAAAAAACCCCGGTGTACATGAGTAATACAGAACACTTTTGTACAAAATTCCCTAGAATCAGCTACTACTTGCATCTGAAATTTCTCTTCTTCAAGAGGGAAGTCCCCACTGGACAAGGTTAGCTACTTGTTACATAGATCAAAGTCAATCAAGTTTCCTGTCTATCAATTACCCAAAGTCTGATAATACTAAAAGTTTCAAGTTTCCCTCAAAAAGTCCTTTTCTCTTACATTTAAGTCACCTCTAACTATTTATTATAGCTAGTTTTAATGCGATTAAATTTTCTTTGGAAATGTTCCTGGAACACTTTAACAAGTGGAAGTGATATATGCATATAGTTAATCATAAAACCATAGGTGAGTGGTCATCTGGAACACAGCATTACACTTCATAACAATAAAGTCATGAGAAAATTATTCTCTTTTTTTTTTTGTGAGAACAGTCTATAGCACCCTATTCAGTACTGTTATATGTTACTGGAGGCAGCACCTCAAATGCTGCTTGCTTATAGTATCATGAATTACCTAATGACTGAACCGTCATGATTTGTGGAACAATAGAACAACGCTATCTATCCTGCACTGAAAAGCTTCTGCTAGGGTGAAAGAAAAGGTGTTGCAAAGCCACAGCGAAGCACAACAAAATCCATGTGTTTCTGTCCTCCTCAGTGGCATTTCTGCCACTTCCCTATCACGAAGCAGTTTGTCTAAACGCATGTGCTGGAGAGAAGCGCTACCTTACAATGGGAGGGCAGAGGGGAACCCCAGAGCAAGAATAGGTGAGACACCTTGCCCAGTTCTTCCGAAACCAGCTTTCTGTAAATCTATACTACACGTGCAAAGCCAGATCCTGACCTGAGAAGACCACATGCTGTAGTTTTTAGTACAAATACTACTTTTAAAACGATTTTTCTTTGGTTTGTGATTTTAGATGCTTAAACAAGTCAGCAGCATCTTCAAAAACACAGCACCATCTAGTGATGCACACAGACATTCTTCAGTATAAAGAAGGTACTTGGCTGCAGTATCTGCAGGGAAGAATTGCAATCATGGAATTGCTGAGGTTGCAGAGGACCTCTCAAGATCCTCTCCTCAAAAAAGAAAAGTCTGATAAGGAAATAAACGCATGAAATAGCCAAAGCACAAGTGACTGATGACAGCTCTATCCTTGGTAATCAGTTATTTAGAGGTTGCCATGGTAGCCTTTGCACCACGCATGAAATTACTCAAAGGGCTGTTTCTCTGTAGGTTTTGTATCGTAATAAACACCTTAGAAGCTAATGACGTGCACAAAACATAGTAGCAGTAAAACTACCTGATTAGAACTTTCAGTAGGAATCTGGTCATCTGAATTCCCCTTCTCTTTTCTTTGCTTCTCTTCTAGACATTTTGCCAGATGTTGACACATTTCTGCTGTGGACGCTAATTTGCGTTGAAGTTGGTGAGTTTCATCAGTGAGTGAACGGCACAAAACATCACTGGTGGCTTGAGCCTTCTCCCGCTCTGCCAAGCTCTTCTGAAGTCGTAAGATTTCTCTCTCCTTTTCATATGGAGGCTGATTTATCATCTGCTGTATCTCTCCATTTTTCTCCTCTAGTTGCTGATTCAACTTCTGCACTTCCTAAACATAAGGGGGAGGGGAAGTTACTTAAAGCGAAGTGAACCCAAAAGCCAAAACATTTCTAAGGCTGAATTTCACACTGCAGTAATCCCATACTGCTCCTACGCTCCCTGCTAAGTACTTAAAAAGCAAAAATCCGATTAATTTCTGTATAAACACTCAACCTTAGAACTGACAGATCAGTCGATCAAAAACTACCCAGACAGCTATACATGCACTTCCTGGTAAGCAGAATGAAGAATTCAGAAACAGCAAGCGAAGAATTGGGAAGATTTTATGACAATCATATACAGCAGCTACAAACTAAAGATAAAACTAAACTTAAAAGAAAAAAGCAGTTTAAAGGAATACCTATGGAGACTGAGAAATGCTCACTAGTCCTACGTTCCAAATTACCAGATAGTAGAGATTTGCCTCAAAAAATTGGAACTGGAAAGTTATCAAAAACCAACGAAGCATAGTCATTGCCTGGCACTGTGACAAAGACAAGTCAGAGAGCATGCACAGCAACTTTCCCACCTAGAAAAGGAGGAGTGGTGAGGACAAGCAAAGACTAAATGAAATCCATGTGGCAGCAGGAAGTATTTTGGCCATAGCTGACTCCAACATGTGCAAGGGGGCCTGATGCAGTCTTACAAAACACAGGTGCATCTTATTGCTGCACGCTCCTGTTGAATTAGAAGGGTCTGGGGGATCACCCACACTGCATCAAGTTAACTTCTTATCTCGGGTGCTTTGAGAAGGCTCAGGTGCTTTGAGAAGGAAGAAGTCTGCTCACAGACAGGTATGATCACTCAGAGGTACCATGCACCTCGAGTACGCCGGCCCTGATTTTTCCAAAACAAGCTTCTGCTTGTCATGCTGCAAAAGTAAAGGCTGCTGGTAGCCCAGACCTCTGCAGAGCTGTTCCCCTAGAACCAGTGTTCCCCTGAGTACCAGCACAAACCATGAGACACAGAGGCTCAACTCTGCTCCAGTTCTTCAGCAGCACTAACACAGCCATAAACCACAGGAAGCACTCCGCCAGCATGTAGACATCTGACTTCAGAAAGTGCCTTGTTATTTTTAGTGACAATGATTTTGGTATTTATGGCAAGGCATAAAACGTTTATTTCTAAAAGAAATTATTAGGCTAATTTACAGAAAGAGCACTTGGCCTTATTGCTGATGTTTACATTTTCACATCATGCTGAATGCTAGCTTTCCCCTCTGCTATAGACTAAAGGTATTTGCATCAGGCTACAGAAAGCATTCAGATGCCACCGGTTTGTTATCTGTCTGCAAAGTGTCACCAAGATCATCTCTCATTACAAATTTCCAAACTTGAACATATTTAAATGTACTGTAGGTGAGTGTCATATATGGAAAATGTTTTGTATAAGCATTAGGTCAAGAGATTACTTATGACAAAAATACTTGTTTCAATTTTAAGTACCACTTCTTGGTTTGGAAATTCCTTTATACAGCTTCATACAGAAAGAAATGCTTCAAAGTTCTTTAAGCACTTCAGACCGAACATGGGAAAGTCTTCACGGCCGTACCAAAAATAGAGCTTGTGGAGGGTGGAAGGGGAGGCAGTTTTGTGACTGTTTTGTCACAAGAGAGATCCTATTTCCCCCGTCTGTCTCATCACAATGCAGACTTGCTGGTTCCTTCTTCAAAGCACGTATTAAGGCACGATCTTAATGTCAACACAGCGTCAGCCATTTTTTAAAGTGCACTTTCAAAAAAAACACTTGATAGAAAAAAGCGGTGGCACCAGTTGTGTGTGTTATAGAGTTACATCTGATAACGAGGAGGGTCTTTAGCTAACACGGAACTTCCACATTTAGTTTGTGGGCTGCTTTTTTTTTTTACTATGTTTTGCTGCTGCTTGCGAAGTTCCGTGAAGATTTCTAACGCCCCCCTACGTTCCTGCCGCACGGCTGCGTTAAAAAAAATATTCAAAATATTAAAAATAGTAAGAAAATCCAGCCTGTTTTCAACCTCTCTGAGCTCAACAAGGTGGAGAGGGGCGGCAGGGCTGAGGGGGCTCCGCTGCCCGCCTCAGGGTCCCGCCGCCTCGGCACCTCGGCCCAGGGGGACCCCCGGGTGGGGGGGTGGTCCCCCCTCTTTACCTGGCTCAGCGTCTCCATTTTCTGCGCCGAGAGCCGCTCGCTGTCCCGCAGCTGCTGGCGGGCCTGGCCCAGCTGCTCCAGCAGGCTGTCCACCAGCGAGCGGGCGGGCTCGGCCCCCGGCTCGGCGGGCTGCTGGCGGGCCAGGTCGCTCCTCAGCTCCCGGATCGTCGCCTCCTTGGCGGCGAGCTGCAGCTGCAGGTGCTTCAGCTGCTGGGCCGACTCGTGGTACAAGGTGCAGAGCGCGTTGTAGCGGGGCACTTTGCTCTTCAGGCTCCTGTTCTCCCGGTGCAGCTTCTCCAGAGTTTCCTCCACCTGCCTGAAGCGGGCCACCAGCGGGTCCGTGCTGCTACCCTCGCTTACCGAGCACATGGCAGGGGGGGACGAGCCTCGCTCACGCCGCTGCCCCTTCTTCTCTCTCTCCTCCGGGGCGATCAACAACCCGGCCAGGTGCATATAAACCAGCGAGGAGCCAGGCACGGCCGGGACTATTGCTGCTGGTAGCACTGCTGTTGTTCCTTCTGGTGCTGCTGCTGCTGCTGCTGCTGCTTGTGTTGCTGCTCTTACTTCGCCCTTCCGTCTTCCCCGAGGCAGGCAGGGGGCGGCCGCTGCCGTTTAAGGGCTCGCAGGCTCCTCCTGCTGCCCTGCCCCGCTGCCCGCCCGGGTGCCGCTGCCCTCAGCCCCGCGGAGGGGAAGCCCGGAGCGGGGGAGGGCAGAGCTTCCCCCGGGGCTTGCTGCCACCTCGGGGCCAAGGCTGCCCGGGGAAGCCCGGGGAGGGGAAAGGGCGGCCCAAGGGTGCTGTGAGGGGGTGAACGGGGCTGAAAACCGGGGGCAGGCTGCGGTGGGGCGAGGGGGAGGAATGGGGGACACCACGCGCACAACATGGCGCCTGAGGGGGAGACGGGGAGCGAGGGGCTGCGAGCCGGGGCTCGCCCGGCCTTGCGAAAGCCCCGCAGCGCCGCTTCCTAGCGGGAGCTGCTCCGGGAATTTCCTTGGCGCACGGACGGGACTTTCCCCCGACTTTTTTCGCCGGCGGCGACCCCCTGACAGAGCCCCGGGAGCCCCCTGCCCGCCGAGGCGGCTACCGCCCCGCGGAGCCGAGCTGAGGTGCCCGGCCCGTCCCCTCAGCCCCCAGCTGCCGAGCTGGCCCCACAGAAATCGGGGTTGGGGAAAGCAGGAGCAACCCCTGCTAACCAGGGGAGCTTGTGGAGTTTGATCAGGCGGAGAGGGGGTCGTGGTAGGCTGGACAGATGTGAAGTGTCTTTGGGGTTGGTTTAGTTCTGGCTGGGTTACTGGTGGAACGTACCTGGAAGGACAGCCAGCGAGGAAAAAGTCTTAAAACTATACAAAAGTAAAGCACAAGTTATGTTTGATTATTATTTGTGATATTTATTATACATATGTGTACAATTATACACCGGGGAACTCTATATGGGGACACAACCTCATTGCACTGGGTTCGGTGCACTCCTGGACCAGAAATTACAGATCTAACTGCAGAGTGAAAACCGCTGGATGCCACTGTACCAGGGACAAAAAGATGACTTCAGGAAGTGTGATAGAGAGCAGACTCCCTGTGTTAGCACCTTAACCACTCGCAGCTGTCACTGTAAAGGCACAGTGATGAATTCGTGTGAAATATGCAGGAGTCGGAACAAGATGAAAGTAGAGGAGCCTAAACTGCAGAGTCAAGATGCTCAGTGCCAGCAGTGGTGGATCGGAAGCCTCGTGATAATGGTGAATGTAAAATTCAAGGTAAAACATTTACATGACCTTCACAAAAGGCTAAAATTGAAATGAAAGGTTGTAATTGGATGAAAGGAAAACATTTTCCAGGTGAACACAATACAGCACTGGGACTGCTTTGAGCAGAACTGTGTTTAGAGACCTCCTGAGGACTGTCCCAATTTGAATTATGCTCTGATTCAATTTGGCAGTAACAGAAAGACAGGAAGTCGTTATTTTGTCACCTCAATTATGCTAGAAAGGGTTATCCAGAAGATTGGGTGTAATATGCTCAAAATGGTCCACTAGTTTTGTTATTCTTAAAGATATGACTGAATTTTATGAGGATAGAAGGCTCTGTATGACAGAAAATGATAAAAACACATGCCCAAGATATAAGTCTGTGGTGCGTTTATTATTTCATACTATAAATAGTATTTATACACTGTGATTACACACTGAAAATCATATGTGCAGAAGATGAGGAAATACAGTTTTTGACTCTATACCTGAAGGACAAAGTTGAGTCCTGCAACCTTAAGACACTTTTTGCTAGGAAGAAAGAAAAAATTCTCCTTTAAAAATGCCAGCACTTTGTGGTTTTCATATCTGTTAGTAGGAAAAGCAAGAAGCAATGTAGACTTTATTTTATATTTCCAGTATCTCTGTACTACAGTCAGAGCTAAGTGAAAATACTGGAGCAAAGCGGGAGCAAAATTGCTTTTTGGTAAAATTTATTTATGCTGATAAAATTTTTTGAAGAAACGTATGGTGAAGCGCTAGTAATGGAGAAATCTGTTTGGTTTCTTGCCAATTCAAACAGCAAATTGCAAGGAAACTGAGAATTGAGAAATCCCAAGTGTCTGCAGATGTGGCTGTGATGTCCTTAGACCAAATATCAAGGAGTTTAGGTAGCTATCAAAAAGGATAATTTACAATAGTTTTATTTGTTATATAGTACCAGAACATTGAAGTCAAGCATTGTATCTTGTTACTGAAAACCTGATATTAATAGATCTTTGGACAGAGCAAGCACTCCCCCGAGGAAAACACCACTGACTTAAGGGAAATTTGACCTGCGTAAATCCTGAGTAAGAAACTAATCCCATATGTTCTCGGGAATGCCCTTAGATGACTGTTTCTTTTTGTCAATTCTGAAACGCAGAGGAATTCTTGGGAATTCAGTAACTGGAAGCTAGTGCCAAAGAGTGAGTCAGCTCTTAAGACGTGTTTCATAGTGTACCTGGCTTTTCCTGGATTGCCTTCAGTGTGCTGTTCATCAGATTTGCTGATAAAGCAGCTGGTTTGCTGAGCGGTGTGTTTGTCCTTTCTCAGTTTTAGACAATGAAATGATGGCTTCTTAAGTACAGTAATTCTGATTAGCAAGTAATTGCATGTACGCCAGGTATGCTCTGTGCTACTTTATGTAATGAAAGCACTTTATTTTGCCATGCCTTACTAGTCTCAACTTGAAATGTGAGGTGAAGTTCACCCTTTCTCAGTATAGGATGTATGAGAATATTAAGTAAAATCTATCACATCAGTAAAATCTAACCTCAAATTAGATTATGCTAAAAAAAAATCTTAACAGGAGTTATTTTAAATAAGTATTTTTTTGCATATCATAACTGACTGTTGTAACATGTGAGATGAATGTGAGCAGAAGCGATTAGATACTCCCTAGAAACAAAATGGAGACAAAGCAGAGTTTAGGAGACTAGGAGGGGGGAAACATGAACAGTATAGTTAGATTGGATTATGTTTTCATAGTTTTTCTTTAATTCAGTTTAAAACTTGAGTTTTTTGTAAAGTTGGTAAGAATTTTAAAAATGATCAACTGATTGCAGTTTCATATAGGTAAGAACTGCAAATAACTCCTCTGTATTTTGTAGTTCTATCTGTAACGTTAGTGCAAATGAGGTAAGAATGAGTTCTCTGTTTGGAGATGATGTTCTGTGTGGATAAGATCGTGGAGCACACTGGGGTGTGGTGGTTCTGTCATTTCCCAGATGGTAAAGTATGCTCGCTTTTCAGGGAACCATACTTTATTTTTAGCTGTGAACTCCAAAAGTTCTTCAGCCGATCAAGCTGGGTTTGTTCCAGTTGTCTTACATCACTGCTGATGTTCCTGGAGGGCAAGTTATGATCTAATGATACCCATAAAATGTTCCATTGCCTTAAGCTCATCTAATTAAACAGAACAGATTAGAAATTAGCAAGTGGTCCTCTTGTTGCTGTATGATGAAAAATCAGCAGCAGTTCACTCGTCCTGTGCTGTTGACTTTGCAGTGCCACCAGGAATTTAAAAAAAAAAAATCCATAGTGGCTTATTTTCCCCACTGAAATCATCTGATAAGTCTTAGCATACTGATCGCTACAAAAGATGCCCAGCGCAGAGCTCCGTGTGCGTCTGAGAGTCCAATTTTCATGCTGAACAAATAGGAAGTTTGTGCTTCTCTGACTCATAGATTAGCAGTCATTGTAATCTGCAGCCATGTTTACAGTTCTGATGTGGGAAAGGGTAAACATCCCTTGGATGCACTGCTACATTGGATATTCTCATAATTCGCTGTTCGTCGTATTTTACAGTTGGAATGGGAAACTCACTGCGAGGGCCTTCAGGACTGCCCAGGCTGGTGAACTCGTTGCTGTTACGTATTTGTGTGGCTGTGTCCCTGCCTTGAGGTTCTGATCTGGACCGCAACGCTGTTCTTTCAGTCTCAATTTCAGTTTATGCACATAAAATATCATCAAAATGTCATCGGGAGAAATATCATGGTTTTTATTTATTTCTGACGTAAGTTTTTCCCCACGTGTTTTAGGCACGGGTTGAGCTTTGGAGGATGCCAAAACCAAAAGTGTTTTGATGCTTAGGGCAAAGTCCCAGGACCTGTGTTCTTAATCACATGAGGCCGAAATAAACAGAATGAAGAGCCACAAAATTAGATCTGAAGCAACACTCTTGCTTTTCGCTAAGAAGTTTTTCTTTTGCGTTCATTTGGACTAGGACTGTTCAGTCTCATCTTTATAGGTGTCAGTAGATAAGCAGGGTATGCTCTTGTATGTGTGTTATTTAAGTCTTTTGATCAGTTCTGGTCTATATCCAGGCAGTAAGCATAGCAGTAGGCAAGATCTAAAGTCATTCTTTAATGCTTTAAATCTTTGCTGCAATTCAACCTTTCTGCTCAGGCTTACTGGTCCTGTATTGGATATTCCTTCCACACAGCAAGTATTTGGCTATTTCAGGCCCTGTTTTAGTTTCTTCTTGCTTTCTTTACTTTTTGCAATTTCTCTTTTGTTTGCCTGTGGCTCAGTAGTACCGGTTCACTGGGACTGTCCTACCGATGCTCTCTCTTGGTCTGAGAAGTTCAAGCAGTGTGCTTAGTCCTTTAGGCAACCCCATCATGACATAACTGATTTTGAGCTGCAGTTTTACTTACAGCAATGTAAAAACTCAGAAGTTCTCTAGAGATAGTTTCCATAGTCACAGATTTAGGTGACTGCCACTCTTATTGAGAAGCAAATTACTTCTTTGAGCTTCTTGTTTATAAAAGGTAGGAGGTTGCCCATATCTAGTTATTCCTGGTGGGCAGTGAAGGATGTGCTGGCTTGTATTGGCCGTAGGATGCTTTGTCCTAAAAACTGATGCTTTGAAATGCTCCAAACAGTCCCGTCAGTTGCAGGAAACGCTCCCCAACTCTGAAATTCTTAACGTATGATCTATACTGCAGATCCTTTGGGGATCCTATATATACCAATTGAATTTTCTGCTTTGATGAATATAGGGTGCCTTCTGGTTTCCGTTACCGTTCCTCAAACATTCAGGCAGTTTTAAAGGTAAATTGGGGGGTGGGGGGGTGTTTAAGTATGACTAAATGCTAGGCTTTCAGTTGCAGGGCTGGAAACAAAAGGTGGCAAGTGAAAACATGATTGTTTGTGGATTTGTCTTATGCGTTGACATTGCCTAATGCAGATTCCTAATGCAGGCTCCATGGTGTCTCTGATCCAGAGCACTCATTTTAAAGAGAACAAAATCAGTTTACACACTTCTGATCTTTATTTTTTCTGATCTAGCGAGCAAATAGATCTCTGGAGCTTGACAAGAAAAACGTTTGATATAAATGTTTTATTTTAAGTGTTTTTTTTAAAGGCTGATTAAGAAATGAGATTTCCTAAGACTATCCAGAACCTTAAAAGAAATCATACTTGAGCAGATGGTTCTATGTGTAAAGCAGGAAAAAAAAAAGAACTATTGGAGGTTTCTTAGCATGGCCATGGTACTAGATGGTGAAACAGTTTTCAGAAATATGATTTTGAAGAAGGGTTGGGAGGAATCAAGTGAATGCAACATGAAAGTGGAAGTGCCCTTACCATGCCACTCACTCCCCTCCCACACACCATGCCATCTCCACACAAATAACAACATTTACCAAAATTCTGTTTAGTGTACCACTGAGAGGCAGGAAACTGCATGCATGGTGATGATGTTCCTCTGACACTCCATCTTTCCCAGTCTCTGCAAAGCAGAAAATCCATCAGTCATCCTGGCAGGATGGGAGCAAGAAATTTTCAGCAGAGTTTTAAATTGAAACCATTAATGCAGTCTTTTGTATGCTGAAGTGAAGAAACGATGCAATATAGGTACCAACTGCCGAAAACGTCAGCTCGTTTGAATGTTTTGTTACGAGCAAGAGCGTGCATGTTCTTTATTGCAGAAGTGTTGTCTGTCACACTTTAAGTAATGTTCATACTAATGCTCTCAGAAAGAATTCACAAAACGTGATAAAAACAGTGTGTCCAAGGAGTCTGTGTACCTGCACCAATTCAGCCTTAGCACAATAAATGAATCTAATTTGGACACGCAGGTATGTGTGGGTTATAGAAGATTAAATCAGGAGCTATAAGAAACAATAACATATTTCTTGAAAGCGTTAACTCCTTAAAAAAGTCATCACAGTATTTTTCATGGATGTCCTTCAGACACAGACACTTACACTTGCAGAACACTGAAATATGCCTCTTTCAAGAGGAATAAATCTTGTTTGCTCTGGATAAATGCTTGCTTGAGCTAATTGTATGGATGCAATATGCTATGATTGTTGCTGAATTTATGTGCATTTTAGGGAAGATGACTGGCAAAATTAGCTGGCAAAATTACCATCTTTTTGCCCTAAACATTTGAAGACAGACCACAGGGACTCCTAGCTGTATGGTTTTATTTAAGTTTCTGAGGAGAATTACTAATGTATATGACTGAATAAATAGGTCACTATCTAATGAGTTGAATTTGAGAATATAAACTGAGAATTGCTGCACTGGTTTCTAGTGTCTCTTCCCTTGAGTTCACTGTTGGACTTTGAGTGAGTCTGTTGACTTCTGCTTGCTTTGCCATTTGAACCTTGCAGAAATAATCATAATGGCTTCTTGTTGCAGATGGTTTAAAGGCCAAAAGTCTGCAGCTGATTAAGCAGTTGGTTCTTAGAAAGCAGGTCAAACTCAGGTTTCACTTAGCCTTACTTAATTTTTAGACAAAACCTCAGTTCTGACTTAAAACTGCTGAACAGAATGACCTGTTGTATTTTCTTATTGATGGATGTACTAATCTGCTTGTGACTGAAATGCTAAGGAGACAGCAGTGAGAAAGTTAATTGTGTGAGGCCTTACACAGACAAACTAACAAATGATCTCTGTTCAGAAATAAATACGTATTGTTTTCTGGGGATAGGGGGCTAGTCTTGAGTAAGTCATATTTAGTGTAATTGTGACGTTCCTGTCCAAGTGGATGGAAATACACACACATGGTATAAAGAACTGGTTTCAGAAACACTGAAGTCATGGTTTCCATGTAACTGACTTGGGCAATATGCTTGTTCTTCTGAAGGCTGGTTGAAATATTGTCATAATCTTAAATTTACTGAAATTACACCATTTTAACAAGCTTAAAGATGTTGTTACAAGAGAGGTGTGGCTTGGAGGGAAAAGAATGATTTTATTAGATCATCTGATCCAGTTGGAAAGAAACAAAGGCCTTTTGAGACCATCTGTGCCTCCTCAGATTGATTTGTCTGTCTCCCCCACAAACTTTTCTTCTGTTGTGCCTGTAGACCATCACATCAGCACCATCACTACCACCAATTCTAGATAAAAACAACTTTCTGTAGCAGTTTTATTTGAATTTCTGAAGCTCTGATGATGGCCATTAGGTGACCCAAGAGCTTTAAAAAATGAAACATGATCTCTGTCATCTCTTATTTCCTGTGAACTATCCAGGAAGTGTCTCAGAATGAAAGAAAGGCTATGAATTTGCCAGATAATGAATCCGACTCTTTTTTCGTGGTTCTTTCCTGTAGGCAAAATTATAGGTTTCTTGTAAACTTAAAGGAAGTGGAGTGAAGGAGTTCACTTGCGTGATAATGAGAGTAGCCAAATGATTGATTAGCGTTTGAGGAGAAGCTTGTGCTTTGGGCATTATGGATTTTCAGGGCTTCTATAGAAGATTATTGGGTTGCCCCTGGCTGGCAGGTGAGCACCCCCCCCAGTCGCTCCCCCCAGCGGGATTGGGGAGAGGATCGGGAGGGCAAACGCAAGGAGAGCTCACGGGCTGAGATAAGGATGGTTTAATAAGGGAAGGGGAAATAAAAGCCAAGTGATGCAAGGACAATTACTCACCACCTCCCACCAGCAGACTGACGCCGGTCTCTGACCAGTGGCTACTTCTGGATCACCACCAACCCCTGCTGAGCATCCCGTTGTGCGCCATGGATTATCTCTGTGGTCCCTGTGGGTCAGCTCAATACAAGGAGTAAGTGGCAGCATGTTTCTCCAAAAAGAGCTTGGGAAGGACGCCAATATTTTGTAGCATTTGCACGGCTCTTGCAAGTTTCACTTAACAGCAGGCAAGGATTTGTTTTCTCCACTCGAGAATGGAGGAAAGCTGAAACTGTGGGAGCAAGAGATTTGTTCTAAGTTGCATATAGTTATCAAAAGACTATGAGCTGAAGAAGCATAAATGCTGGAGCTACAAAACAGTGAAAAGGGTTTGGAAGAGAGTGCAAAGACAGGCAATTTTATAGATGGCATGTCAGATAATTATAGGATCAGAACTCCTGTATGACTACTGGTAATAGAAAAAAAATGGTGTTTAGAATGGAAAACAAAATTTGTTTCTTTCCCAGGTTCACTTTTAGATTAATTCCAACCTATACAAGAAGATTATACTTGAAAGAAAATGCTCAGCCTCTCCTTTTCCCACCTGTGGCAATAATGTCTCTGACCTCAGCAAACATCTCAGAGTACATGGTAAGTCCATTTCTTGCAGTATAGGTGAATAGAAGCAGACTGTGGTAAAGATTTACCAGCAAATCTCCGTAACACCTGCAGAACATTTTTTCCACAGGTGAACGAAGATACCTGTCATGTCAGCAGCTTTTCTGTCAGAGCACGAGACATTCAAAGTGCCATTTTCCCTAGGGTTGGCCCTATGTGTTTATTCCTATTTTTGCGGGGAGCAGTGAAGTGCAGTCCCTGCTTGTCGTGCAGCTTGTGAATCGCATGCTGCTGTGTCAGCACGGAGCTGCTCTGTCACGGGGCTGTCATGAGCTGATCCTCACCGGTGTGCAACTGCTGACCACTACAAGAGTTCGTCTGAACTGCTGGTGCTGGTTCGGTCTGCACCTCTTGCAGAAACCTGGGGTCCTCAGGACCCACGCAGGCAGGTAGGGGAAAAGGGCCCTGCCCTCCTCTCCAAGTCACCCTGCTCCGATCCTTGGGTGCAGAGGTGTCCCTGTGTGTGGAAGCGAACGGTGTCCACAGTTCTCCCCCAGCTCTGAGAGCATCAGCCGTGCCGTGACTGTGCTCAGCCCCTGCTTGTCTGTGGGCTGGCTAGTTTAACCAAATACGTTGTGAGATGTGGTGGGACGGGGAAGTGAAGCCTTTCAGGAAGTGTACCATGCTCTGTGTGACTGGGGGGGTGGCAACTGCGTATTGTTACTGTTAATGCAGAAGGGTGATGCTGAGTAATTGGAACAAATGTCTGCCACTTACGGTTTCTGATTTCAAATCTCTGTGGAAGATGTAATTTGTTTTCCCAGCATGTGCACCGCTGTTTTGGAAATTATATGCTGCTGTTTGATTCTTGCAGAAGATGAGATGGGAAGATGTGTGCGTGTAGCAACTGGTATGGAAGCAAAGTGGGAAATACCTGTGGCTCTTGTTTCATACAAGTACGTACCCTTGGCTGGTGGGGCGCCAAAGCGCGATGCGGGCGGTTAATAAGCAGATGCCATCCTGCCAGCAACGTGGCACATACCGTCCAGGAAGGCTGCTTCTCCATAATTTTCCTCCTTTGCTGAAGCAGAGGAAAACCACCCAGCAACACTGCAGAGGCATGTAGTGACAGGGTTTGTAACAAAAGGGGCTGAGAACTGTCCCTCTCCGCGCATCTTGCACCTGTGAAAGTCCAGCGGGCAGATTGCCCTGCTCTCCAGGCCATGCAGAGCCCTGGCTCCAGGCGTTGGCTGGATCGAACAAATCTGACGTAGCTTTAAAAGTGTACATATACACGGGCAGTCTGTGGTTAGCATCCCTAGTGTTTGTGCAAGGAGCTCTGAACTCCGTACTGCCTATGTAACCTGCTGTTGGAGAGGACCAGCTGCTCTGATCCTGTTACCTGGGTCCCGTGGGACTGCGATATTTGTGAGCGAGGACACTGCCCCTGCCTGCTTTGCTGTCACCCTCGGTTCCCCGCTCAGCCTCCCTTGTGCAGCCGCCTGCTCGTGTTGCTCCCTGGTGTACAGGTTTGGACATATAACTCCTACATTCGGCACACTCCTCCTTCACAGGAGGCTGCTAGCAAGGCTACTGGAAGAGAAAAAATGTTAGCACAGTCACGTGCGTGTTGTCTGGGCATTGAGCGAATTGTTCCTTCACCTGTGCTCTTAAAGATTTACTTAGTTTATCTCCAAAACACACCCAGGAGCATGCTAACACAGATGCGGTTTGGACAATTGGTAGATCAGGGTGCAGGAGTAGTCCAACTTCGTAATGAAAGAAATTCCTAAACTTTTTATAAGGAGCTTGCTTATAGCATCGGAGTTGCCCCTAATAGAGCACAGAGTATCAGTAGAGTATTGGCAGCATTCATCACTGCTGCTCCTCTAGCATTTCAATATAAATTCTAAAAGGTGGTGCCAAACATCAATAAATTTACGTCAGGAGGTCAGAGTACATACACTGACATCCTGCCACGTGTGTATCCTTCCATAAATGATGCCAGGCTCCCTCTGTAAAGAACATCTCCACTTGGACGCACTGAATTTTCATCTTAATCTGCGAGTCGTGTTACTGTTTGGTTGAGTGTCTTATATCACAGCGATCTACATGCAGTAGCCAGGCTGTTCAGTGTCTTTTCAGTGAATTGGGTGCGTTTCTCCTTGGATGCTTACTGGGAAAATGAAGTATGATACACTTGTAGGATGTGGCGTTTGATTCTGTTCGGTTTGCAGTGTTCTGAACTTTGTTTTATGTTGTATTTGTGTAGCAGAACACGTTGAGTATGTAAGTCTTTGTGCCGATCCAAAAAAAAAGTAGAAGTTGTAAGAGGGCAGTCTGAGCTCGTGGGTTTCAGAGCTCAAGAATGTCACGTTTCTTGCTCTGGATCCCCCAGTTCAGTCCTCGATGTGTCAGCCAGGAAAGTGGCAGTCACAGCTGTGCTTATGACTTCCTGAAATTTTCTCACTCCTGAAGGACATTGGACCGAGATTGGACATAACCATCAGGGCAATTATAGGAAAATTTCAGAGAAGATTTGGTATGGGTAAGGGCGATCAGTCTGAAGCAGATACTGAGTCATAGGCTCTTGAAAATTTGTAGGATACTGTTTGTGTGCCTTTCCCGTTGGTATGACGCTGCAAACCAAGAGAAGTGATTCCCCGCGCTGTGAATGACTCTGCACTTGTGTGATTGCTCTACTGAGCTAGGTGTCTGGTGATTTAAAAATAGCTCTGCTTACTCAGATGCAGCTGATGATTGCAGAAGAATACTGCCCTGTGGTGAAGATGGAACATCTAGTGATTCTTTCCCATTGCCAACAGCAAACAGAAAGCAAGGTGAAAAAAACTACGGAGATCATTTACAGTTTGTTTTCAGCATTCTGGGTTTTCTTAATCCTTTTTTGGGGGATCCCTTATTTTTTAGGGCATGGAAGTTCCGACATCTCTGATTCCTCTGCTGTTTGCTAGGGTGATGCCGATCCGTCATTTTTATAACTTGGGATCTTTGTGAGAATAAGCTGGCTGTATTCCTTCTGATGTGTTCATCTGAAGTGGCTTTAATGGGCACTAGCCTGCCCACTGGTGTCCTTGCAACGTACAGAAGATCCCATTGCCTTAGCGTGTCATTTCCATGTAAGGATAGATTTTGCCCATAAAAAATAATCACAAAGCTTTTAAAAGAAATAACCACTTGATATGAACATTTCAGAGTCAAGACTTTGTTTACATTGTATTTTAAAATATTATATGGAAATCACAGTGTAATCTTAGGGGCTGGTTTTATATCTTTAGTTCATACTTGTGTGCATGCACAGACACATGCACAGTGTATGCCTTACTGTGAAGCCTTTGCAAATATAGTACAAGGCTGATAGAACATATTACAGAAATCTAGATGATAAAGTGGATCATTCTGTATGTTCAGGGCTATCAGGTTTCTTCCCTGTGTGTCAGAACACTACCTAAGACAATATATTTCGGTATGCCAGAAATAATCTAGCCTTGTTTGAAACAATCCCATACCGAAACTTTATAGATCCCATTCCTAATTCCTTACACCCATTTACTGCACACATCCCCTGAGTCACTGCACTGAAGAGAAACTGAAACCGAAGTTATCCTACTAATATTTTTCTCAGCAATTTTTGCTCCAGTAATACTTGAATAGTTCACGAACAAGTCAGGGATCAGAGGCCATTTCTGTGTGTTACTCATCCATAGTAGATCAAGGTTTCAGCTCACTGGGTGCCAAGATAAAATGGTCACATTATGATCAGTTTCAAGATCACTTTCTGGTTATTTTTCTCCATAAAACCAGAAAGGATAGGAAGATTACTTTAGTTATCAGCAGGAAAATGACCTGTGAAAAATCTTCAAGCTAGATTAGTCACAAGAACGAAAGCCTGTGGTTTTTATTTACTTTCAGCCAACAGGATTTTATTATTTACATGAGCATTTCCATAGTAGTTCTTGGTGAGAAAAAATCTCATTGGGCTTCAAGAAATGAAACAAGCAAGTTCTGGAAAGCTGTAGACTTTTATTGATCTGTCACCCTACTCAAAACAAAAAAGTTATTTCAGTGTTCAATACAGATGTATGAATGCTGTAATACAAAGAGGTCCAAATCATATTTTACAGTAAGTTTTGTAAACATTTCCCCATTACCGATTGTTCCTTTTCTCTGTCTCACTTTTGTACTTTTTGTGATCTAAATAGGGGACTGTGACATGTTTGGTTTTCAGTAAGCTAAAAGGAAGTGCATACAGTGAATTTACCAAGCTTGTAACCCCGGGCTAGTAAATTGACTTGCCTCATATATGTAGAAGCCAGATTTTCTGAAGAATTTTCTTTCGCAATATAGAAAAGAAGAGTCCCTGTAGCCTAATTAATAAATGTGTTCGGTACAGCCCTTTATGAAATGTTGAATAAAGCAAAACAGACATCTTAACTGGTCCAATTACCAGGAAGTTGAAACAGATTTATCACTGCTTAATTATTGATATTTGTTCAAATTACTGATTTATGTGTAATAATAATAAAAAAGTAGTATGTTTATGTGGCTCATTCACATTCCCCTTTTAGCTTTTAGTGTTAGTAAACCTTGCATGAAGAGAAATTAAGGGACAATTAGTAACATAAGGTGAGAGAATCAGGTATATTAAGACATAAAGGAGACAAAATAGAGAAATGTAATCTAGATATAAAATTTTGGGGTGCTGATTTTTTTTTTCAGAAAGAACATGATAAGCAAGAGACAAAGTGAATCCTTTATAATACCTATTAGTTGTAAAGGTAAGTAGTTCTGTTTCATAAGCAAGTTCTGATAGTATCACTTATTTTTCCATACTATTTCCGTGTGTTTTTCTCTAGAAAGAAGATAAAGGTGAATCAAAAACGCAAATGCCAATGAATGCTTTCATATCAACAGGAGAATGTGCTCTTTCACAAGTTTCGCCCGTCACCATTTTCCCATACTAAATTTTACATTTTACACGCTGCCTCTCAGTTTCCTTCTTTATTACCAGTAAAGGCTATTGTGTTTTTAGTAATGCTACTTACTGTAGCCAGGGTAGGAAAAACCTTCACTTTTGTTCTAGAGAAGGAGGCAAACTGTACACCAGAGATTCAGTTCTTCCTCTCTCAGATTTTTTTCTCATGTCATTTCAAATAACTCTAACCTCTACTTCAGAACTAGTTAACTTAAACTTACTACTGGAAAGCCATTGAAAGTAAATTTATCGTTCATCAGAGTTTATACTCACAGCCTCAATTTGATGTCCTTTCCCACAATTGCTCAAGTTTCTGTTTCTGCCCTGAACTCTTTCATTTTTAGCCGTCTGCCACTTCCCTTCTGCTTTGTTACAATAGTACCAGACCTGTTGATGTATATTAAAATTTTATACTGATTTATTTTAAAAGAATGAGAAGAGTCTCCATCTGATGGCTGAGAAGTCAGACTGAGTTTATGGGGAAAGTTAGAAATGATGCTGTTAAAAAAATATATATAAAAAAAAAAAGCTTTCATCAATTTCAGTAAACTACTGATCAGAACATCATGCAGTGAAGTGGTATTGCAAACTGACGATCGTCTTGTTGTGTGAAAGTGAGATTTTTCACAAAACATCCTTTACAATAACATATTGACAATGAAAAGCTACATTAAATGTTTAATCAATTTCTTTGCTTTCCTTGTGGCTAGTGTCTTGGGTGAGAATAAGTAGCTGGGACTCCTAGAAAGGAGAAAGGTAGCAGAAGGAACCAGTGGAAATTCTGACTGCTCAATTTCCCTTCCTTTTCACAGCATTTTTCTGTTCTTTGGTGTTGGAAACACAGATATGTTGTATTAAACATTTCTTTCCTGATCCACAGAGAAGTTCTGGTCTTTGTCCAGGTTGTCAGCATCTGGATGCAGTGGATTTAGTTTTCTGGTTCCTGCTTCTGGCAAGAACAGCACACCCAGCAAGCAGACAGCTGGTTTGCATCTTGTGCTCAAAAGCAATTAGTACCACCTTTACATAATCAATGCTCTGTGTGACATCCTCATGTGCATTTACCACCTCATTAAATTAACTCAGTAAATGAAAAGCAGAAATTGCTTTAAAAATAAACTGATAAAATGTAAGGTGGAGAGCCAAAGCATAAAATACTGAGCAGATCAGATCTTCTCTCACTGCAGTGGGTTTTCTGGGGCTGCCTTTGACACCCAACACAGAGCATTGATCCTTGCCAGATATGAATTCCTACCTGATTAGAGAAGTCACTCAGTTGGAGCACCCACACCTCTGAAGTTTGCATTTGATGCAAATGCATGCTTTTGATCTAAATCCACAAAGCGTCCACGATTGATCTTCATGAAACCATTGCAGCTATTCCACTGCTGTGATTAATGCCTTAAAAACACCTTTGACTAGCTGTGAAAGGCAGTAGTTGATTCAGGCAGGCTTAAATTTGGGTTTATTAATCTTCATAATATTGTGCGAGGCCCCGCTCTGCACTGTGACTTCTCATAGCTCTTCTGTCATTTTTCACCATCAAATCGGTGCTTTCCCTTGCGCTGGGTTGTCCTGGGAAGGACTTTTTGTGATCTGTGCGAGTAGTTTCATGTTACGTTTACGTAAATGTAACACAGCATGTACTCTGTGTGTGTCATAAGAGGACATTTGTATAATTCCTTTTTGTGATTGCACTGATTTGAAACTGTGTCATTTTGTAAAACTATCATATGATTGGGGTGAAAGTGTGCAGTATCACTGTCTAAACAATTTTCTGTGGTGTCATTAGCTGTAACCTTCTAGTTCATGTAATTACTGTGTGCTTATTTCTCCAGAGCTCTGCAACTGGCAAGTCTGATTCAACTGTCAGAAAAATTAGGTAGTTGGAGCACAAGCATTTGGTTTAAGATTGCTTTGGAGCACAGTGAGATTTAATTCACTTTACTATTTAAATTAATTCTACAATTAAGACTTTTTAAAATAAAAAACAACAAAAAATAATGATTTTAAGTGTTCGCAGAAATTTCAGTGCAGATTCACTAGCCCACTTCAAAAAGATTATCTTACATTAATTAGTATTTTATGATCCCTCAGGCTACTATAACACCTGTGCTTTCAGTCATATACTCCAAATTTTCAATCTATTTGCCTCATATGTCTTTGTTCTTAGCTTAAGTAGTTTGGACTTCAGAGTTTACTGATCTGACATCAAAACAGTCCTCTAGTTTACCATCACCTTTCATTCCTTCAATTCTTCACCGTTTTGCGTATTTTATCAGCGGACTCTTACCTTGTAAGGTCTTGGAGCACAACAGAAATTAGGTGTGTGACCCCTCTTCAAGACTTTGTCCTAGAGTAAAATAGTAATAATTAATGGAAAGAACTGATCTAATCATTATCTTTGCTGGGAGAAAAGTTGTTTTCAAGAATTTTCCTCTTTATGGTTCAGCTGGGATCTTGCCTGTCAAATAAATCCCCAGAACATGAATCATGAAATTACAGACAGGCTTAAATTTGTTTAATAGTGGCCCATTCAAAATCATTTTGTGCTACTCAGAATCATAACGTTAATATTTTCTATAAGTAAAGTTTTTTTGCAAGATTATAAGGCCTTGGCATTTGTGCTGATATTTTTATTCATATGAAATTATATTTCAGTTAACCCTCAGCAAAGGAAAGGCCAAATAAATTTCAGTTAACCCTCAGTAAAGGAAAGGCCAAATAAAAGCTTAGGAGGATTTTAAATTGGATAAAGCTAAACCACCACTATTCAGCATTAAATGTACTTTTACAGAAAATGTTTTCTAGATTTTTATTTATTTATTTTACTTCAACTGCCTGTATGTTAAATTGATATCTGCAGAGGGCTGTAGAATAACCATGTGTTGGTTCATTCTTTTCACAGACTTGTGGAGAAGGTTGCTGGGGAAAAAATGCCACGCTTGTGAGCCATAAGCACTCTGAAGTCATCATGTAAATATGTGCCTGATCGTGTACGTGTAAATATACATATATATAACACAGTAGTTACAGAATCAAAGAATGGCTCAGGTTGGAAGGGACTTCAAAGATCATCCTGTTCCAACCCCCCTGCCATGGGCAGGGACACCACCCACTAGATCAGGTTGCCCAGGGCCTTGTCCAGCCTGGCCTTGAGCACCCCCAGGGATGGGGCACCCACAGCTTCTCTGGGCAGCCTGTTCAAGTACCTCACCACCCTCTGAGTGAAGAATTTCCTCACAACCTCTAATCTAAATCTCCCCTCTTTTAGTTTGATACCATTCCCCCTTGTCCTGTCATTATTGATTGAGCAAAAAGTCACTCTCCATCTTTTTTATAAGCCCCATTTAAGTAATCTGATCCTATTATTTTCCAATTCTTACTGTACAGTATGATTTTGGGGGGAAAATAATGAATCTAGTATTCACAAAAACAGAAAATGTGAAAATTCACACAGAAAAAAAATGGTAAAACCAGTATTTACAAGCTTCTAATCTTGTTAAAAAGATTATCTTATTTGATAAATAGCCGATAATTTTTTCTTTCCTTCTCTTTGCCAGGGGCCTATGCTCTCCTGAGACCTGCCTGCAATACAGAAAAGAAATACAAAGAAGAAAGAAATGCCATCGATGGGGCCTGGGCAGGGAGGCCGATTGCCTCAGGTGGAGCCATGGGACGCCGTAGGCCACGGGACAGGAGGCCATGAGACACCGGAGCCAGATGCTGCTTGGTGAGCTCCCCGCACCATCCCTCTCCCTCCCCTCCTGCACAGAAAGCTACAAACGAACGGCCCTGTCCTTTCTCTTATCCGTGTGGAGCTGCTGACCGGGTAGGAGCAGCAAAGGCCTCTCTCCACCAGAGGGATGGGCCTTGCCTCTCCGAATCGCACAAACCATAGCCGAGGCCCAGCCGCCGTGCCCCCACACTGCCCGGGCAGTGCGAGAGGTGCTGGGGAGGGCTGAGCACATGCACCTGGGGCTGAAAGCAGCACCAAACACAATTTTAGATCTATATACACAAAGAACACAGGTGGGAAGGAGGGAGGGAGGGAGGGAGCAGCAGCGTTCCAAAGCTTTGTGCAGCAAGCGTCTGACTGAGGCCATTTCACAACACAGGGATTTAGAGGCGATGCCTATATTCACTTCACTGTTCCGGCTAACTCGCACTGAATGAGAAAAAAAGAAGGATTTCTAAAGAAGGCAGGCTTTTAGCATGAGCCTCCTGAAGCCTGCGTTGCCCTCTAGTGACAGGCCGAGCAAGGACAGGAGGCGTGCGAGGCCTGGACGCCCCGCTGCTGCAGGGGAAAAACCACAGGAAAGTGAAAAGCAGTGGGTAAACACACTGCTCACCTGCTGAGCTGCTTTACTGTTTATGTCCCAAAAGCTTTTGTAATAAGCTTTTCCACTAGTGTCATTAATTTACTGGCTGATTAGCAGGGATGGGTATCTCTTGTTTTGCTTAGATTACAGCCACTGCGGGAATGGCTAAATATTTAGAATATTCTTGCTGAAATAATAACAAATAATAACAAAATAATGGCTTCACTGCTGCAAATGGGTTCCTAAAGCTCTCTTAAAATGTGATGTACCTGTCTTTGTGATGGCTGATGCAGAGGAGCTGATAGCTGAGATCAGCTGTGTTTGAAATCCCCACGAACCCCAACCCTTCCCCTAGGAATGCTTCACAAGTACAGCTTTACCAGAGCACCATAACACCAATATGCACAAAATGAAGCCAAAAAAATGTGTTTTGCTGCTACAGTGTTAATTTGAATTTCTGCAATAAATTTTAGCACCTTTACCACCAGTTTAGGTACTTTTCTACCACTGTACCTGCATTAGCTTCGGGGCTGATACTGGGCTTAGAGTACGTGAGTCAGTATGAATCACAACCCCAAACTTACATCACTGCACTGATACGGGTTTTAATCACTGACAAGGTTTAAATCATTGTTCTGTTTGCACTGTACTAACTACCACAAAGGGGTTTCTATCAGTACACCGTATTATCTCTTGAGCAACAATGTATGCAGATTTACAGTGTGGCTACACGTGCATGCGATCACCCAGGATGGAAACTTTAGCTCTAACCACAGCATATGTGCAGCTTATGCCCGTACTTCAGCCTGCCTTGTACCAAAAATGCGGGATGTAGAGTCTGGAGAACGCTCTCCAGTGTGAGCACTGCTCAGCCCACAGCTGATTTGAGCTTCTCTGCAGCAAGATGATTTTATTTATTTATTATTACTTTTGCAGGTTTTATTTTGTGTGATCATGGAATAGTCTAATTTTCATTACATTTTCCTGCAACATGCCTAGCTTCTGACTTTAAGCTGCATGTACCCTCTGACATTTGCACTCCCCATACATCTGTGTCACATTCTCTCCAAGAGGGGCGCACAGTCCCTGCTCTTGCATGGGCAAAGATCTCACTTCTCAGCAATGGAGCCCTCAGGATAAGATACTCAGTTACTCATAAGTTTGTATTATTGTTTCTGAGAACGATGATCTGCTATGATACTACACTGATGACCTGCTAAAATGGTGCAGAGCCCATTTTTTTGGCGGCTGTAGGGCCTGCAACACCAGGAGTTTCTGTCCCACCAGTGCGTGTGCCACTTCAAAAGCTGATCATGTCTTTTGACCTCGAACAAGGGGAAATGCAACTATGTTTAGGGGCACTTTTTGGTAGGAAATCTCCATCTGCCCGCTGGTACTGAAAGGCCCCCAGTTCTTACATTTTCATTACACATTATCTACATTGCAGGAAACATGGCAAAAAAAATATACATATATATGTTTTATGTTGTATTCTGTGAAAAGCCACTTGTCTGCAGAACTTTGAATTCCTCCTTGATTTGCATGTCACAAAGACTCCCATTTGAGAGCATGGATCTTTTTGTTGCCTCACTTAGTCTCCAGAATATTTGCTTTTACGTTGTCATTAAGCAAACTCATAGCAAGAAAAAATTCAGTTCCTCGTGAGTCATAACAATCAGTACAGGGCTTCCCACCCCAGCTGTGGATGTAAGCGTTGTCACCGCAATCCTTGCAGTTACGATGTTCATTTCGTAGGACACAGCGGCTCTTTACTCTTGCCTTGGTCATTGACTGGTGCAAAAAGTTCAAAAGTTCACAAACATAGATGAGGCCAGTATTAGCCAATGCTTACTTCCACAGTAATCATTTGCTAATGCTGTAAAATCCTGGGACTCGTACCGGCATTGCTAATGTGGCTCTGCATGTTGGCTTTCCAAAAAAAAAAAAGAACATGCTGTGCTTATCCTGGTCATACAAGTCACAGCAAGCATTACCTCGTCTCTGGTGATGCAAGACTTTTCCTAGGGTTGCCTGAAGGAGGCTTTTTCTTTCACAAATCCCACCTGCATTTGCAGGATGTGTGAGGAGCCTGGAGCTTCTGTAGGTGGGCTTGGGTCACAGGACGCACAAGCCCTCCATGCACCGATGTGCTGGAGCTCTAGGCCATGAAAAGTATGTGCTGTATGTATTTCACTGCATCAAAAATAACGTGTACAGGTGCTAATAGACTGCATCAGCCTGATTAATTATATGGTAGATCAGAAAAAAAAAGGGGAAGGGATGATGGGCGGACTGGCTAGTACAAAATTTCCATCTGTCAGGAGGCTGTTGACCTTTGGATCACGCATTCTGAATTATAACCATCTGACAGAAGTTTATCTCACAACTGCCCTGAATATGTTGGTTCAAAATTCATCTTGTCCTTCTAATAAAGATGAGAGAACAAATTACAAAAGGGCAGCTATTTATCTTCGTCATGTAGAAGAAAGTCATGTATTAGAGTAGCCCATGCGTTATATACTTTATGTTTTTTGAACAAAAAGGAACAGAAAATCCACAACATCATGTGAACTTAGAGCAGCGTGAATGGGAATAATCTTTCCCACTATATGCAGTAACCAGATCTCTGGCAGCTCCTAGAACAGTGTGTTCTGTCTTATTGCTTCAAATCTTGCAGTGCAGTAGATGCATGGAGTAGGCTGCTTTCAGGCCAAATCAGAAATGCGACTTTCAGACTTACCATATCTCGACAGAGTGAGAAACTCTGTGAAGTCCCTTGCCCATTTCCTTCTGCTTTAGTCACTCCTGAGTAAACTTCCCAATTCTTGACGTTCATACTTGTGGATAAATGTAAATGTATATATAATAGCAGTGATAGTTCCTGGTATTTTTCATCACAGGAACTCAGAAAGCTTCATAGTATCCTTAAATCGGGTAAAGGCTATCATGAGTGAAACAGGTGTGGCTCGATTTATGTATTTCATTTGCATTTTGCTAAATAGACCAGTGGCAGAACCAGGAGGATAATTCAGGAGTCGAGCCTCATTTTAAACTTTCTTTAAAATAATCCAATTTACATAACATAAGAACATAAAGCCATGCAGCAGCTTGATGAGCAGCTACCCGAAGGTAGGAGCTCTGATCTCTTAATTAAAACGTGGAACATTTTGCATATGTCAGTTAAGTTTTCTAGATCTCATTTTTCTGGTACGTCAAGTAGAGAAAATAATAATTACCTTCTTTTGCAGGGCTGGTAAGCCTTTTTAAGGACTTTTGAGCACTTTGACCAAAAAAAAAAAAACCAACACCAAAAAACCCACACCACTGTGACAGCTTTCCTAGTCATTACGCAGGTCAGCTGTCTGCAGCCCACAGGGCTTGACTGCTTACCAGGGGCTGTGATAACAAGGCTTTCAGACACATCTTGATGAGATGTTATTACTCGGGTCAGGTCTCCAGCCTGTTGCTGTGTTATGAGAACTGCCGCTTTCACCACTGACAGTTGTGCAACTTCCTTTTGGCTTCTAAAATTATTTTTTCCTAGGAATTCCTTTCTTATGGTAACCGTTAACAATTTCCCAGGCAAGAGGTCCTGATCCTGCTGTTTCATCTCCTTTTTTTTTTTTAATATTAATGAAATGGTAGAAGTCAGAACACATCTTTGGTTTTCCTGCCAGAGCTTGTGTAGAAGCTATTCACTGAATTTCACAGTGTGGGTATTTATTGGAAGGAACTGAAAACCAAACCAAGTCATTGCTCTGCCAGGGGCTGGAGGAAGAGACTGGGAGCTAAGGCCAACCCCACTGAGGCTGGGGTGAGAATCAAACAGAAGAGAAGGACAACACCTGGAGTGCAGAAGGAAGATAGCACATGGATTTGGTAGCAGTTTGATTCCCTGCATCAAGGATTGACTTCCTCATAAACAGAGAGGATCCCTCTTGGGCCCGCTTGTTCCCCTTATCTCATCCCTCTCAGATACTCATGCACACGTACACCCCTGATCCCAGCAGGGATTGTCATGCACGCCTTTTCAAAAAGGAGCAAAGCATTTGCATTCTTTGAAAGCGATAATGATGAAGAAAAACTGGAAGGAAAGGTGGCTTGGGAATACAGGAGCTGGCTGGGTAAAGCAAGACTTGGTCTCTTCTTGCAGACTCTGGGAGAAGAAAATGGATTCCCCTTGTCAGAAAGCTTTTACCTGAGTGGAGGCATACCCAGCTGAGGGGATTTAATCTAATTATTTCATTGAAGCACGGAGTATCCTGAGTTGGAAGGGACCCACAAGAGTCATCGAGCCCAACTCCTGGCTCCACACAGGGCCACCCAAAAATTCAACCCCGTGTCTGACAGCGTTGTCCTCTTGCTTCTTGAACTCTGGCAGCTCAGTGCTGTGACCACTGCCCTGGGGAGCCTGTCCCAGTGCCCGACCACCCTCTGGGTGCAGAACCTTTCCCTAACACCCAGCCTGACCCTCCCCTGTCCCAGCTCCATGCCGTGCCCTCCAGTCCTTAACCTAACCTAATTATCACTCACCGGTCTACAGTTGTTAACTGGTGATCAATTTACTATTTATTGGTTCAACAAACACCAGTAGGGTTTTAGTTAGTTCCTCTGCTAGGTGGTAGCTTCTCTGAGCAGTGGTCTCACTTTCTTGGGGAGCACCCTGCAAGCAGAGCTGGGCTGAGCAGGGCACCCGTCGGTCCCCAGCTCCAGGCGCTGGGTGGAATGGCGCAGGACTTGGGGTAATTATATAATTTATATAATAAATTATAATTACTGATTTTATGCCCTAAATGTGAAGAAGGAAAGTAGGGGGAGGCGTTGCAGAGGGCCCCGGGGCCATGCCCTGTGCCAGCAGCAGGGGGAGCCGCTGCCCCGAGGACAGCCCTGCTCTTCCGTGGGCAGGGGCAGCTCCGGCTCTGCTCGCTGGGGGAATGCCTGGGGTCTGGAAAGAGCCCCAAATGCCCGGTTTGTGGGGCTGGGAGTGCAGCCCCCCCTTCCCCCAGGCGGCAGTGCTGCCTTTTATCTCAGTTGTGGTTTAATGCATGATGTCGCTCCCAGCAGCTGGACGTGAGCAGTGCAGATGTTTCGTTGTGGAGGTGATAAGTCACTTGGGCCGGAGGGATGGAAGTGTCACCTGCATGTAGGTACATGAAATATGTTAAACAAGCAGCAGGAGGAGGTAAAAGCAGCTGAAAAATAATTAAAAAACAAAAACAGCAGCAAAAAATAAAACAAACAAAAAAACCCTTAATGTTACACAGTCTTCTTTCTAAACCCTCTATTTCCTTTATTTTAATGTGCTATTATATGGAATAAAGTCAGTAGATATGAATGTTTATTTTTTTAATTGCTTTGGCTCTTTATATCTCCTCCTGCAGAATCCCAGGCCCCTTTGGACATACTGTGACATACTGTTATGTCCTGCTGCATGTTGCTCAGCGGCCAAAATGTCAACAGCTATAAGCCTGCAGTAAAACCACATTGTGTGCAGCCTGTGATATTCACGAGCACAGCAGTGCTGCCTTTTGGTAGCAGGGCAGTTGTTTGGCTGTCTCATGCCATGTTGCTAAATGTCCTAGAGTAAAAGCTCCCTCCCTGCCACTTTGAAGTCCATGGGACTTTTGTTGTTGACTTCGTTATTGGTGGGATGAAGCCTTAACGTTGCCTGTACATGGGATAAGGCTGACCTTTTATCGAGTCATTGTGGCTGTGAGTCAATCAGCTGGCTGGTGCGTCATCTCCTCCTATATAAGGCACTGAAAGTAAATGCCATTGCAGGTGTGAGCCCAGGAAATTCCCGAGCCAGAAGGGTAACAAGTTCATGGAGTGTTGCGAACCATCTTCTCCGTGCCCCTTTGCACCTATCTTCTCCTTTAAGCGGACTGTTGTGAGAATGAATTCCCGTGGACGTGGTGGCACAGGCACCTCAGGTCTGAGGATTTATCAGATCATGGACAGGGTTCAGGGCACGTGGCGGCTGAACTTCATAAAGTGCTGTGACGGCACAAGAGACGCTGGAATTGTTCTGAGTCACGCTGGTTAATAAAGCAGGCTTTGCTTATAATTTAGCTGTAATCACTCTGGTAATGTTGTACGTTTGCATAATTAGTCTCTTATTAGTCCTGAGAAACATAACTAATATGCAGCAATCTTCCGTAACATTTAGTTTAAAAGCAGGATAGGGAAATAGAATAGAAAACAGTTTCTTTGATGTTCGCATGGCACTAGTTCCCTAGGACAGAATGGCCTATAAAAGCCTTCTCTCTTCTATCAGTCTCCTGATGTGACTGCAGAAGTGCATTTCTAGTCTTTTCTGAATCCCAGGAAATGCTGTGTTTTACTTTACAGGATAAACAGGTTGCAAACCTCAAGTACAGCTAGTAAATTTACAGCATGTTACCTTTGGACTCACTTTTCTTTTCCCTACTATTCTAGTTGGCGTTGGTCTCATTTAAACCAAGGTGTAATAGCAGCACTGCATATGTACGTATGAATTTGCTTTCGGCTGACCTGTGATGTGCTTCCTTTGCCTTCTCATTAGATTTTTCAGTGGCTTTTGTCTAGTCTACTCTTTGCGCATCTTGTAATTGCTTACTGAGATACATCAGCATCTTCCTGCGACTTGTCATTAATATTCCTCTGCTGTGCTGCCTCCCCCAAGGAACAGAACAAAGTCAGGACACTGGCAGGATAAGCTTTTGCACCAACTGCCTAATGATTTTCTTGTATTTCCTCTCTTTATCCTTCTGCCGTGTTTCATGTCACACTTGTATGTGAAACTGACGCGGGAGCCATTATTTTTGTACAGTATCTAGAATAATAATGCCTGACTTCATAGATAGGGACTAAGGCAGCTCTGCTTAATCCAGAGAAGGATGAAATTTAACAAATTTCCCCTGTGCTAAATTTGTGCTGCTTTTTGCTTTGGAATACTCTGGCATGGCAGAATTGAACGAGTATTTTAGGTTTGAGGCTATGGAGCTGCCTTTGTGAGATTTATAGAGGAGCAGGAATTTTCCACAGACTGTATGCAACTCTCATCCTTGAAGTAGATTGGAAGGATGAAAAAGCTGTCTATGTCTAGAAGATATTTCATCACAGTAACCGAGAATGTAATATTTTTTTTTCTAACTGATATTTCATATTTATGGCATTATTAGCTCATTTTGCTTTATAATACACAGGAACCAAAAGTTCCTAATGTTGTCGCCACTGCTCCACCTGTTTCTGGAAAGCTGTCACTCCCTACATTTTTTGGAATAGCCATTCATGCTCAATGCTGTGATTTGCAAATGCTGTCCTTTGAAGCCTGGCTTAATATCTCCTGTTCTCTCTAGCTTTTTGTTATTATTTAATGAAAGTCCCAAGTGAGCAAGTCATGGTCATAAACCCCTCAGGAATTCAGTTTTATTAAGCAATTTTCTCAGTATTAGAAGGATTATATGGCACACGTTAATTACTCCTTATAACAATCACTTTCCAGGGGAGGCACAATGAACGTATTATTGCTCTCACAAGGAAGCCGAGAAGTTAAATCCCATTTAAATCAGACCTTGTAACTTCTGGTCTTATCCTCATAGGCATTGCTGATGAAGCACATTCCTGCAAATGACTCCAGTGCCTGTTTGATCTTTCGGCAAAGAAAATTAATTTGGAAAGGGTCAGGACCAAAAGTGATTTCATGAGCTTATTGACTCGGAACAGCAGGCTACAAGAGTCAAACCCAGCTCACAAGTGCTGGGTACTGAAGAATTTCATCAGCAAAGGTGCTAATGTTGCTGTGGTGCCAAAATGTGCACTAGTTTATTTCTGTTAGGTCCCCGTTCAGGTCCAAATTCAGCTTAGGAAAAGAAGCCTTTCTTATTTTAAGCACATTGATAGTCTCAATGCTTTATTTTTAATTTTGATTTTTTTTTCTCGTTGAAATGAAATGATTGGTTGTTAACTTAAAAAAAAGTCTAATTGTCAGACATTTTCTGGAACATTCTTATGTCTGCATTTTTCTTTTTTTTGGTGGTGATGGTGGTTTGCTGGTTGTTTCATTTATTTATTTATATATATATTTTTGGAAGATACCAAACTATCCACACGAGGGCACCTAGGCATTTTTTTAATTCTACGTTCATGTGCTGTTTTCCCCCATAAGTTGAGTGTGTATTTTGTTACTATTTCTTTCTGTATTCCTCTTGCAAACATTTTAATATATCCAACTTAGTCCTTCCCCAGCTGCAGAACGATGCCTTTCCTTGCAGCCGCTTCTTTGCTTCTGTAGCCATGATATCTGAATTTATCTGAATTCACCAATCAAAATGAATAATCTTTGCAACACTTTTGTGAATGCAGGTCATATTATGTATCTCATGACCATCATTTTGTGGAGTAATGACTTGAGACTTTTTAAATGTAAGTTAGCACAGTGTTCTGCGTGTTCAAAATCTCTGTTTTCTTTAATCGGGATGCTTTTGTTTCTCCTTTCTGAAATTATTTCCCCATTCACTAAATGTTTTACAATTTCTTCAGCATCTAATAGGTAGGTACCTACTAATTATACCATTATTAACTACCCAGACCTTGTATAGCTCTTCTTACACCAGAGAGAAATATCCACCCTACATGTTCAATAACACAAATGAAACAGTCTGTTGTCATGCAACTAAGGGCTGAATTGCAGTGCATTTGCATGCATGCACTTAATGAATTTAATGAATTAGTTTTCATTAAAGTTACCCAGCTCTTGAGTTCTTGACTTCATAACCTTTTTATTTTTCTAAGTCATTTGAAGAGTAATATCATAATTATTACAAAGAAAAGAAAAAAAATCTATTAGATTTTATTCCTAGGTTGTCTCGCCATGAAGTTTATTCGTATATCAAATACCACAAAGAGGCCTTTAATGTTCATGGCCAGGAACATATATGGTTATGACTTCTGCGCTCGTTGTCTGATTCTGGAAGAGGTACTCCAGAGGTTATACAAGTCTTCAGCCTATTGGCATCTAATGAGCCGTGCCAGCCCCAGATCTGAAGTTAATGATGTGTCCCAGGTTGTTGCCAGTCAGACTTCTGCTGGAGGCAGCCACAAACCAAAGTCCTTGGTCTTTGCTGCCCAAAACTATAATTTTAACGCCAATCCTAAACTAGCCTATCAATGCCTTTCATACACCGTGCAGCCTGTTACATCAGCCCTGCTTACCTTTGGGATCTGGGGCTGGCAGGAGTCAGTAAGACTGAATTTAGTAAGACTTCAGTTGCATTTTGGATCACAAAGATGGTTATGATTTGGGATGGATCTAAAGCATGTCCTGGTGTTAAATTTGCCACCCAAACTGACAGGCTGAACCAGGACTGGGGCTGGGAATGGCTGAGGTGGCAGGGCCTGCTTGAAGAGAGCTGGATTTAAGATTTAGGTGATGGAAGTGGGCACAGGCAAGCGTTATTTACTTCTGGATCTGACAAGGGTTACAAGATTTGGTCATGGTTGCGGGCTCTTTGGTTTTGATGAAGCTGAAATGCCTCACTGTGCTGAAATTAAGGAAGGATTAGCGTCAGTGTTGGGTTCATGCTTCTCATGGTGCCAGCCCTAAATGTAGCAAGGGCTCCTTCTCACTCCAGTACAGACCTTTATTTGCCAGCCCCTCTGGGCCTGAACTTTTTCCCAACAAAAATCTTAGAGTTATTTTTAGCATCAAAATTTCTATAAGATAAAGACCTAAAATTAAATAGGGATGTCACTCTGGCACAAGACCCAACATTACCTTAGTGAAGCCTCTGCATCTATCCTTAACTCTACATCACACCCCTTGTCAACCCAAAGCTTAAGCCTTAGTTTTATCTTAATTGCGGTTCTTGCCAGAGCAACTGCTTATCTAGATATGTGGCTGAACTGAAATCAGGGTCTTGAACTAAGAAGTATAATACAGAGCCACATATTTATAGAAGATTTTATTTATTCATTTGGAGCAGTTACAATCAATAATACTGCTTCAAGGCTCAGCCAGATAAATCAATGTGTTTGTATTGCTACGTTGCTGTTCCTGAGGAACTGAGCTCTTTTTGCACATGAGTGCACATGCTCTTTTTGAGCATCTTTTTGCACATGAGGACACAGAGCTGCGCAAGGCTTAGCCATCATCCAGATTATACAGATAGCAGGAGGTTTCCTTTCTTTATTTTTTGTCCACTCGAGTTCGGTCCTTGCTATTCTGCTGTGAGCTTCCCTTGAATCATATCTCACATATAACCAAAGAGACTGGAAAAGAAACCTTCTTTCCTACTACTAGTGAGTGGTATCTGACTAGAAGCCACGAGTTCTTTCAGAAATAGGTCCTTACCTGAACTCTGGTGGATCAGAAAGCTAACATGGGTTTCTCCGTTCAAGGAGAGCCCTTGTGAGGTGCTCAGCTGGTGCCTCTTGCCAACAGGAGATACTAATCCTTGGGTGTAACCTTGGGTTGACCATGGAAAATGCTGCCTCTGTAGGGAGCACCAGCCAGAAAGGTTACCTAAATTCTGGGGTGTATAAAATACGGAGGGAAAATACAGTGCCACAGTCAAGAGGATGGTTTCAACTGGAGTGCTCTTTGTAGTTTCACCAATCTGTAAAGAATACAAGAGTTATAAATCAGGCAATGGAAATGATTAGTCATGGGCATGTTGTGCATGGCCAAATACCACAAGCAGGTGACTTGCCAAATCGTCGCGATGATGTGCCCTGAAGTTCATGTGCTTGTACCTGCCTTGCAGGTACAGTACTGATTGCACTGAGGCCAGTGGTGTAGCAGGAGCCAAAATGCTGAAAACAAATGCAGTGGCAGGCAGGATGGTTGTTTTTCAAAGATACGCCAATACTTCAGGGCACCGAAGAAGTATCTAGCAATGGAAATCTCGATTACGGGGAGGTTATTTTTTAAAATTTTCCATTTGATGGTTTGTTGCACCTTCCTCAAGTATTTAACACTGAGCACTGCTAGAGACCTTGGAAAATTCCTCTGATCCAGTCAGGGCATTCTCATATAACTATACGTATAGTTCCTTTGATTTAGGTTATATTACTGAAATTAATAAGTTGCTTGGTTGCATGCCTATTTCCGGGGTTGGACCTAACTGGTAAAGTACCGTCCTGCTATTTGCAACGCGAAACGAGTAGTCAAAAGCTAGCATGCTTGACTGAACTTCCTCTTATGAACACTACTAACCAAGAACTGGGCTCCTGCTTTATATGCCTCACTGAGCTTCACAGAAAATTGTCTCAGAGGAGAGGTGTAGGAGGAGTGACTGAGACGAGAGAGGAAGGCGGATAGTTTTGTGTACAAAACATTCCCCCTACGCAAACGGTGCTCTGGAGGTGGCTGCTATTTTTAGTCTCATTTAAAAGCCACAGTCCAAAAATAAAAAAAGTGTTACTACAAATAATAAAAGTGAGACCAACAGGTCAAATCTGGGCTTGTGCTTTTTCTTTTTTTTCTTTTTTTTTTTTTTAATGCGGATGTGTGGGTGTAAAGATTGTTTGACTGAGTCACTTTTGAGAATGAAGATCAATATAGGAAACAAGTGAAAAGTGTCTTAGGTGTCAATCATTTCCTTTTTCATAATAACAATTGAATGGAACATATTAGTAAAGCATATATACTGTAAACGTACACTTTTTATTTTTCAGAGATTTTTGGTTCCTTAATCCAGGGTTCCACAGAAGAACCTAGTGCTTCTTTTGACTTGTTTAACAACGTGGTCTAACACGGCATGTGTTTTTATGCAACAGGAAGGACTACTTTTGAAAGAAAACTAGTACAAGGTAAGGTAAACTAAGGAGTGAAATTACAGTCTGCTCTTTACCCTGCGTTCATTCCCCATGGGGACACTTCTGCTCTTACCTGGAGAGCTCCCACAGGAGCTTCACTGCAGTAGCCGATTCTCCATGATCTTGTCTATCCTTACTGCGTCGTCATTTCCATGTGTGTAACTCCCCTCAAAAGTACATGTCTTAGGAGCTTAGTCTAAGATGAATTTAGGATCCAAGGCATTTTTTAACAGCTACTGGAGCCTTCAGAGGGAAATTTCACTGTCTAAGTGGAATTGGTACTGTTAACAGTGAACTGAGTCAAACCTGACCTGTGAAGCAGCTCCAATATGTGTATTTTTTTAATCCTCTAACAGACATTGATCCACTAACTTTATGTTTCTGTTGAATCCTGTTGATCCCCTGAGGATAACCTCTCAGCAACGGCTTGCCATTCCCAGCAGGACCCGTTCAGGCTGGGGCTGGTAGGCACCTCCGGGGCCTGGCAAAGCTGCCATGTCGCAGCATCTTCCTCCATTCTCCTCCCGTCTTTCTCTCCCCAGATGTCTCACCCCATGCACAACACACGTTCCTGCCTCTACAGGACACCCATCTAGTAGGTGCAGGTGGGAATGGCAGAGAACTGTGGTTTCTTTCCTTCAGCTCCAGGAGCAAGGTGAAGAAAATGTCTGGTGTCTGAGCTAAAGATAGGTTTCAGGGACACCTTCCCATTTTAAGAGTTATAATCTTTCTGGGAAGCAGTTCAAGGCCACCAAATAATTAGGGATTGTGACTGGTCTCAGCTGGAACTGAAGCAGAAGTAGAACTAAAGAGTGCTGGTCTGAGTCTCTGCTTATAAGCATTCTGGTTATAAGCAAAAGATAGGACTGGAGGAAGGAGGGTTAAAATAAACTTGAATTAATAAAGGAAGAATATAATTTAGAGTCTGCTGACTCTCCAGAACTGCTCTGAAATTTGTTTTGTTTGGTGTTTCTACCTCCTTCATGATACAAAACCCCACAGCTTGAGTTTCAATGGTTTATCTTTGAAACAAAATAGTGTTTCAGCTCTCCAAAGACTGAAGGCTGAACTCCTACCAAGGCCGTCATGGTGGAAGTGTGGAATAACTCCACTGACCTCAGTCTCGGTTGCTCTAAATAATTGTATGCGTTATGTCTTTAGCTAGGCTTTCCTCTCATACTTTTAGGTGATTTTATTTCCTCTTGCATTTTTCTTCCCAATGTTAGCAATGCCTTCTGAAAGGTATTAGATTGACCCTCTGGACATCAAGCCTGAGCTCATACTGAAATACTGCCCAGCCTCAGTTCCTGAAGCACAACCTGTAGAGATCATTTGTTGGCAGAAGATGGTAATTCAGTCTCTAAATCTACTCAAGTGCTAGCAGCTCGAACAAAGATCATTTTTTTGAGACTCCTTCAACTTTCTTTTTTTTTTTTTTTCCCAACTCTGTTGAAAGCATTTCCCAACTAGTCCACTGTCTGGTTCCTTTACATAGTTTGGCAACGGACTGAGTACATTTCCAGTATCTCCTGGTCATAGTTGTGGTCATTTCAGCAACTGTTGCTGTTCGTTGTATCTGGTTTCTTTGGACACCGAGCTGTGAGGTCGATATGCGGCTCCTACATCCTGTAAGCGGTGTGACGTTTCATGTTACGGTGGGTTAGTCATGCCTAGTCACCAACATTTAGTTCTGAATGATTCTCTCCCCACACTTTTTTTTTTTTCCCATCATGTTTTTACTCAGATTTTCTGTCTTTCGATTTCAAAATGGGCTTGGTTTGGGTGTTACAGGTGCTGCAGGCTTTGAGGTGGCTGCATCTGCTCGGAGGTCGGAGGCAGTCTCAGCACGCCGCTGATGGCACCAGATAGCACACGTGGGGCAGGGCGCAGCGCTGCGGTGGGAGCTCGCTTCAGCTACAGAGGGTGTGAAAGGTAGGGGTAGAAATAGTTCTTGGTTTCTGTCAAGAAAGCTGCTTTCATGCAGGGCACGTGCACTTTTGTCAGCAAAGCAGCTGTGTTATCTCCAAGCTTATTAAAAAACACATGTATACAACTGCATATCTCAGAGGTGAGGGTGTCTCCTGGCCTCAAGGAGGTAGCAAAATGCATTTTAGTTTGTGAGGTTTTCAACATGTGGGAAGCTTTCAAACGCCCCAAGGGCTGAACCATTTTTTCGTGACAGAAATGTTGTGCTTTATCTGTGAGCTCATCTTGTGGGTGAAATCAGAGCCGCTGCATGCAGAGGGTTCTTACAAAATCCCTCAGAGATAGATTTTGAGGATGGGTTTTCTCTAAACCTTATCGTTGCAGAATGACAGATTATCATCCAGTCTGGTTTCATTAAAAAAAAGGCAATAGTTAGCACGCGCTTCAATTCCATATACATATTTGTATTAAGTTTCTCAAATTACACGTAGTTATAAAATATAACTTTCATTGGATGCAGATAGTTTGTTAACCTTAGGCAAGTACAGGTGCAGAATTACTCGCAGAAGTAGTGCAAGGGACAGGAGAGGGAAGCCTTCAGCTGCTCTGTTGGAAGAAGTGGTGTCAGTGCTGCTTCCCCTGCTGTCCCTGCTCGTCCTGCCATCAGCCCGATGTCCCGCCAAGTCACAGCTGCTGGCAGGAGTTGGCACCTCTGTCCCCGAGTCACGCTGCACCTCCGGGGCAAAGCTGCTCACAGACGTGTAGAAGGCATACCGAAATACCTTTCAAAACGGGTTAGAAGTGAAGAAGTTTTGCGGAAACAAATTGCATGTGAAGGGAACTCCTGTAGGAGCCTGGGGAGGAGAGCGACTCTGACAGATGCCGTCTTTTGTGTTTGCCTCTGAGGTATCCTCCGATGTGAAATGTAAAGGGCAGCAGAGCTCCTGAGCAAGCAGGTCAAGGGATATCCACAGCCAACTGAATGGATGCAGGAAGAGATCTTTAGTGTTAACTAAGCATTATTTCTTCATTTCTTCACAGATGTTTTCTGATTATTATTATTTTTTTTTTGGTCTGGCTTGCAGTGTATATTTTTACTTCCCATTTCTTTATCTCCCTCCGAAGATAGGGCTGGTTTCAAGTAGCTAATGTTAAGTTTGTTTTTAAAGATGTGGCAATCCTTACCACTGGAACACCCCCAGCAAGTTTGCAGCTTCCCTTCCGCTGGTCTGCAATACCCCGAGGATAGGAGAACACTGTCTGCAGGAACTGCACTCGCCAGTCTGAGAGCTGGTGCTGCGGCGGCCAGCAGAAGCAACATCTCCCCGTGGCTAATGGCAGTGAGGAAGCTCTCTGGCATGTGGCAAAGTGAGGAGGAACCCCACCTGAGCCCCAGGTGTCCCCGTGAAGCAGATCCCCAGCTCTGAGGGACACTCTGGGCAATACTGCAGGTTTGGAAATCTCAGGAGGGATTTGCTAAGGTCAGTCTAACGCAAAGGATCTCCAAATGCCAGACTGCAGGGAGAACCTTTCCCCCTTTCATGGTGAGCAGGAGGCAAGGAACAAGTTCACAACTCAGAGTGCAGGAAACGCTCACATTAGCTGATAGACACGCGTCCTGGCACCACACTCAGGATTACTGGGACACAACTTCTTCCACAGAGGATATCAATGCAATGGCCTGCTTGGAAACCAGACAACTACAAGCTTTCTTTCCAGTATCTTCTTTTCCAGTACTGGTGGTGGTGGTGATTGCAGAGACACTATGGGAAATCAACGTTCAAATCTTTCTCTGTGTCTGGGATGACACAGCCCCCTGTTGTACAGCTGCTCGTGAGAAGGGCTGTACAACCTCTCTGCTGCCCAGAGAAGCTGCGGATGCCCCATCCCTCGAGGTGTTCAAGACCATGTTAGACATGGTCTAACATAGTCTGGGACATAACATAGGTCTAACATAGTCTGGGACACCCAGACTGCGGTTTCTGCCCATGGGATTCTCCACACAAGGCATCGTGTGGCACTGCGTGCAAAGCGTGCCATCCTCCGGGAGCAGGAGCCCGAGCCCCCGTGCTCCCCTGCACACACGCTGCACTTACAGAGGTTTGATTTTCAGTGGTGAATGTGCGCCCTTACGGCGCAACAGATCAAGCAGCGACGTCAGCACTGGCTCTCATGAGAAAGCTGAAGTAATAAAGCAGTATGAGGAGAGTCGTAGAGCTCTGTGCTGGCTTATTTAGCCTATTAGCTGAACTAATTAGCCAAGATGGAAAGCAATACTTAAGCAGTCACTCTGCTTCTGCTTCCTGAGCCAGTTTGTCCAGAGCCTGCTCTGATATTTCTACCCAGTAAAGCATCGTGCTGTGTAAATATATCCTTAATGCTGCAAAACAAATGGCCTCGTAGGAACCTTACTACTTGCATATGCCATTGTTAATTCATAACTTTATATGTGCTGGAGACCTTTCGTATAGGATCTATAAGAGAAAAAGGCGCAGTTTTCCCTATAATATTTACCGGCAGAGTTTGTATTTGCTACCCTAGATTATCTGGGTCACGTGTTTTTTAAAATGATTTTTAATGTGAAAATTCCTTAATGCTACTGTGAGATATCTTATATTTTGCAATACCATTATAAATGGTATTGGCATGATTTCTAGTATAGCTGTCAGTGTTGACAAACATTCCCGTGAAAAGATGAAACAGGGCAGTGTACAAAGCAGACTAAAAAGTAGGCTAAAAGAAAGATGTTTCCAAGTGGGTTATCTTCACATGGATATAAAACACAGAGGGAAGAAAATGAAGAGCTGTTCATCAAAGCTACAAGCAATTATGTATGGGTTGAACAAGGATATCTAGTCATGAATAATTCTTCCTTTGGCTTCTAGCTGTACTTTAAAAACATAAAATACAGTTTAGGAACAGAATACTGGGGTGAAAATGCTTAGAAAAGTCTGGGGAAAATAACTTCTTACACCCAACTGTGCTGAATTCTCTATGAAAAACCCTAATGAATGTTGGTGAACCCGAAGGCTAAAGGAGTAGAGGTGGAGAAACTGAATCTGCACCACGGTTTTCTAGAGAAGAAGATGCACCAGATGTCCATCTGTCATCAGGATGGAAAGAATGCCTTTGCAAGAAACATGGGATGCATGCTTTCAGCTCTTTATTTACCAAAGGTGCCATACCCTCACCAGAAGTGAGGCTATTGTATGATTCCGTTGACCAGCAGACTGTTAACCAGACAGAAACGTCAGAGTC
Organism: Cygnus olor; assembly: GCF_009769625.2. NCBI lineage: Eukaryota > Metazoa > Chordata > Aves > Anseriformes > Anatidae > Cygnus > Cygnus olor. The sequence goes on along the minus strand of NC_049172.1, from coordinate 68,275,864 downwards.
AGATATGGTGGTATGAAGGATGTGCTGGTGTCAAGTCTCATCCTGGCTCAGAGAAATCTCTAGGAATTTGTAGCAAATTGCCCAAGAGGTGATAATGAAATGAGAGTTAGCCAAGTATACTCTCAGGGAAATTGCTCAGGACTTCAGGTGCCACACAGGGCATAACAAATATCGGATGGCAGATAAGAAAACAAGTTCTAGGGGAGTTGCTCTGAGTTTTCAATCACAGCTGTAATTCTGTGCAAATGTTCATCTAAATGTCAACGCTCATTCAGAAAGGTGGGTAAGCAGTAAGTTGTGTTTGTTTATGGGATAATTGGTGCTAGTGAGGAGTGAAGCATGTTTTGTATTTGCCTGAGGCATGCTTACCAGAAAGGCAACCAGTCTTAATCTGCTGGTATCAACAGGACATCTTGCTTTCCTAGACAGTCTGTTCCACACTGTGTGTATGTTAGTACTCCACACAGCTAAGATAAATTTCTTGGGTTCATCTTTATTTAGGACTCCATCTTTGTGTCATCTGCAAATTTTACCCATGGTTATTTTCTCTTTGCTTCCATATCAGTCATGGAAATACTCAATAGTGTTAGTCCAGAATAAAACCTTGCTAGAAACAAACCATTTGATGATGAAGCAGTGAGGACATCTTGAAATCTTTCAGCTAGTTCTGAAGCCATGCACTGGCTCACTTGTATTTTATAGTGCCACCTTTGTATCATGATGTCATGGTGTACTTATTCAACCATCTCATGAAATTTTGTGCTTAATATATCAGTTGCTTTTGTCTACTAAACATTTCAAAGAGAAATCTGGTTTGCTGAAGACAACCATTTTTTGTGGCTTTGTGTTAGTTTTTCCTATAAATCATACTGGTGGACGCTGAACATACACCAACGCTTCCATTGCATTCTTTATTTGTTTTTCTGCAGTTTTGCCTGAGATCAACAAACTAACAAATCTGCTGTTGCACTGATTTTCCCCTCACCCCATATCTTTGCTCATTCTTAATTTTGGCACAACAGTCACACTCTTCCAGTTTTGTTGGAATTTCGTTCTAGCTGCATTTGATATTCTTAAAGCCAAAATATATCAAGAAATGTAAATAGGCCAGAGGTACTCCATAGCCTGCTCTCTTACAATTCCTGGATGCAAATAATGTAGGCGGGTTGATGTTACGGGATTTATCCAAGCAGATGCATTTTACCATCTGACTTGTTTGCTAATTTGACATTTGCTAATTCATCATCTTCATGTGATATGGGTACATCATATCCCTTCCTCCAAATATAAACTAAAACCCTGACGTACTTCTGCATTTTCTGAAGCATTATTAACAGTGCTCTCATTTCCTTTGACTAATGGGCCTTCTACTGCAGCTAGGTTTTATTTTATTCCTGATGCATGTATAAAATCTTTTTGCTAATTTTACCCCCAACTTCTTCATAATTTTAGTCTCTTAACACTTTTCTATGCTTTACAACTTCCTAGTTTTATTGACTGTTACCTAGTAACCTGTTATTTACAGTTTCTTTCTTTTTTTGTTTTGTTTTGTTTTCAGTTTTGATTACTACATTCTCTTCACCATTGCCTAAGAATAGGCTTGTAGCCAAAATATTCCTTTCTCTTGATTTTGGAAACATGTATTTTTGCATATATATGCCTAGCTCTGTGTATATTTGGATTGCCCTTTGTTTTTCTGCAGTGGATTCCTGACTCCTTGACAAATCTGAAAAATTGTTATCAGTGTATTTTAGAAATTCCTGTGGTTTCACGGAATCATAGAATAGTTGAGGTTGGGAGGGACCTCAGGAGTTCATCTTGTTCAATCCCTCTGCTCAACAGCAGGGTCAATCCTACGGGCTGTGTGAGATTCCAAGCACAGATTTCCAAATTGAGACATTTTAAAAAAAAAAAAAAAAAAAAAAAAATTTTCTCCTCACACATTACAAACATGTCCTTACCGTGTAATTTCTTCCTGTTCCTAGTTTTGGTTACTTGTGTATAACTTATCACTTCCATTGCGCTCTTTGTGCAAAAAGGAAAGCATGGCTTATGCATCAGGTGCAGTGCTCTTATCAGCCATAATTGCCGCGTGGTGTACCATATGGCACAGATAAGCAGAAAGAACTATATCCCCTCTCCCAAATCTCATTTTCTCCTGCTGTTCTCCTTCTCAGGAAGTAAACCTCCTGGCTCACCTGACAGCAAATGTACATAAGGTCTTGCTATACCGCTTCAGTCTTTTTTCTCAATGTATGTTACAAAGTTGAGGTTGACACCACATTTTGCATCAGTCCATTTCTAAGCATCTGAACAGCGTAACATCTTAGTTTGCACCTGGGCTCTTTTCTAGGGCAAATTTAATAATTTGGAGTCAGGATCAGAAGTCAGTGCATGCTGGGCTCTACCTGTTTGTTGGAAGGATGCAACCTGTGCTGATCCTGCAGACAATCCCATGACAAGCTGAAGATATCTGCAGCAAGGAGGCCACTTGGCCTTTTATGTTCCAGAAAGCCTTGAGGTCAGGGTCTGGGTTTGCATGAACCTGCCAGACCCTGGGAACGTGACCTTCATCTCAGTCTCACTGACTGCTGTGACAGTGGAGGATGCAGTGGAGGGGCCTTTTTTGCAGGCCACAGAAAATAAAACAAAAAACAACAACAACAAAACCACCAAACCACCAACATGAGGAAATGGCTAGCACATCCTATCTTCAGCGCAGTAGCAGATCCTAAGCTTGACGTGGTTCCCCTGTATCAACTATACGGATTCGTAGCGGGGGGAAGAAGAGAGAACGTGCAGACGTGAAACTTCTTCTGGGTGCCTAAACATAGACGCTAAGCACTGTCTGAGCTGCTCTGTGCTGTTGTGCCATGTCTGTGTGCCTCGTAGTTCCTAGGTCATACCTGGCAGCTTCATGTGAAACTTCAGGATCCCTTAAGGCATCTCAAAAGGCATAAAATGCAAACGTGTAGGCGACTGAATTAAGCCCATTGAGTGGGAGTCAGATTCATACACCTTCATTTAGGTGGCTAAGTGGAAGAATCTTATTTGCAAACAAAGCTTCCTTCATAACCAGTGGGAATCTAAGTGAACGCACTTGATCACGTGCAGATGGGTGATTTGGACGAGCTGAGTAGCTCCTTGGAAACACGGAGCAGAGCTGAGGCACCTCGCTTCAACAGGGGCACATCGGGGCTGGCTGGATACCTTGGGTTTGTCACCTGGCCCTGGCTGCTGCTCCGGGGGTGCAGGCCCCGTGTCCTGGTGCAGATGTCACGGGTACTGTAGGGCATCTCAGATGACGTTAGCCATTTCCATGTGGGCAACATAAAAGCTATAATCAAGCCCTAGAACTCCACTGGCTGCGGAAGTAAATTACCCAGCTAGCTCACACGTAGACAGTAATATTATACATGTAAATCTTTGTGTCTTAATCTGGAGCTGAATCTCGCCCACTGTGTCTGATAAAGGACCCACATAGATGAAAGTAATTGTTATTTCTAAGGCTAACGTTGTGCTTTGTTTGGCTCAAAAGCTAACATTTCTAAATTGCACATCAGAATGTAGCTGCGGTAGGGAATAATTTGTGTGGTTTACTTTTAAGCTATGGGGATCTGTCAGAGGCTGAGATGCTCTGTAGAAGCAGAATTTACCAGCAGTTTTTTGTCCTTCGTGCCACCAAGAGCTGCAGTTTCTTCAAGTAATTTGTGAACAGCAATGGAGACAGGGAGGGCAGAGTATTAGCATACCTAGCAGCGTACACCCATGGCCTGAAGTGACAGAGGCACATGATTGTTACATGAGCAAGAAGCTGTAACGCTCTATGATTCGCTTTTGTAATAAAAGTGACAGCCTCTGCTGCCTCATCTTTGCTCTCCTTTATTCCTGATGTAAAGTGATGTTCAGCAATAAAAGAAGATATCACAACGATTTTTTCAGGCACCGTTCTGTTCCCATCAGAGGCAGAAAGCGTCTCCTACTTCTGCAGGCAGTTTTGATCAAGGCAACATTTTCTCCAGTTTCCTGGAGGAAAAGCCACTGGAAATGTTTTCTAGCATCAGTGAGTTTTATATGCACAAAAACTGGGGAGAAATGCCTCCTTTTTCTCAGTGGTTAATTATGTCACTAGGCAACTGCTCTGATGCATAGAGAAGATTTAGCTTTGGGTGCAGAAGGCAAACATTAGTGAATAGTTACTTGGATATATCATATCTTTTGTGAGAAGACCTCAAATTGCTTTACAAACAATGAGAAAATAAGCTTCATAACGCTTGGTGATGTAAAGGAAGATGAAGGAAAATTTGCCTCATACTGAAAATATGTGGTTGGCTTTATCTGGAAAAATATAGGGCTTAGAAAAACAAGCAAGCTCCCTTATCATTGTACCAAGAACAGAAATACTAGTGATAAAATGTATCTGTGGGGAAATAAAATGAGGGCTGATTGTCTGCAAATTAGTTTGTGATGAGAACAGCTCATTTTTGGTAGGAATAAACCTTGCAGGAAAGGGAAATTTTGTTCTGCACCGCGTTGTGTTACCTTGATTTACCAGAAGTTCAGTACCCTATATGTTTTCTAAAACTCTTTTCCGATAGACTTTCAGTAGTTCAAGTAACTCTGTGTTTTGTGAGTACTCCTTTTGCTTACCATTACTGCTATGTTGTCAATGCACAGAGGGATGTTAGAACAGAGCTGACTGGTCGGCCTCGACGAGCAGTTATTCCTTGTTGTTTTTCCTCCTATGTTCTGACTTCGTACTGCGATGCTCCACAACGCATGGTCCTCACGTCAGCTGTGTCTTAAAAGTCAGCATCTCCTGTGCTCGCTTACAGAGATCAGTCCTATATCATACCTGTCTCTGCCTTAAGACTACGTGGGGCATGCCCTGCACTTACTGTTTAAATAATTTTATCTATTTACAGTGTTATGTTCATTTATGGGTAATAAATTTGTCTTCGATTGATGAGTCATAGAAAATGCCAACTCATGTCTCTTGTTTCTTTATTCCCAGTTCAAGGCTCACATAATTTCATTACAGTTTGGTGTGTAAACTTTCCTTGAAAACACTGCATTTGAAATACATTCCTGAATCTGAAGAGGGGTGCAGGGGTTTGTAGTCATCTGCATTATGTCTGTCACAGAGTGTGCGCTCCTCAGAGCGAGACTGCACAGCACCAGACAGCTTCCCCAAGGAGACAACACTCCTTTGTTCACTTCTGGCTGTGTTTTTTGCTTATTAGTTGAATTCTTGGCACAGTTGTTGGACAGATGTCGACAGTCACAATCACAAGACTGTTTTGGGTCCTCTGGTTGTTAGGTTTGGTTTCTAAGGAGCTTGCAGCTCTTCTTCCATTGTCTGTGCCCTTTTGAGACACTGCTGTCCTCTCCACCACCTTTCTAAGGGGCGAGGCAAGTTTCTCCATAATTCTCAATATAGAATGCTTTCTTCCTGATGGCACTGCTCTGTCACAATAATTCGGTCACAACGGCTGGTGCACAGATACTTCTAATTTAAGACATGGAGCTGTATATTAACATGACCAAAAATAAAATGAGATGCTACCTCTGCGGTGCTTTTAGTGTTTGTACTAGCTTCATCCAGATCTTACAGAAAATCCCAGCAAAATTCCTGCTGAGAAAAATAGGCAATGGATTGAGTCTGATGAAATATATATATATATACACACGTATTTTGAGAGCAGTGATGATAATGTAACGATGTTTGTATTGGTCATATGAAAGGTCCATCTAGCCCAGTATTTTTTACTACAACACCTAGAAAGTGGCAAACTTGGTGGAGGGAGAAGTGGCATGCATCTCTTTTTAACAACCAGTGCTGTTTTAGGCTTGCCCAGGCTCACTCGAAACCTGTCTGAACTCCCAGCATCTGCAGTGCCCTGAGGCAAGGAGATCCACTCACACAACGCCACCTTTTGTGGTGCTTGCCTCTGCTCTTTTGGCGATGGGGAAGCTAGCACTGCACACGGTTTCCCAGATGTGAGGCTTGTTGGGTTTATACTGTGGCATACCACTCTTCTCTGCTTTGCTCTTGTTCCCTTGCTGAGAATTGCCGATGTCCTGTTTGCAGTTGGACTCTTGCTACGCATTGAACCACCAGCTTTTTGGGGCCGTGACAGTCCAAGAGCTCATTCTTCAGTGGCCATAATCAGCCCAGGGCCCATAAATTTGTATGCTAAGTTAGGCAGATTTCTACAGTTATTTACACAAGAATTTAACCTTGCTCAGTTGCTCAGTGTTATTAAGTCCTTCCTCGCAGTCAGCACTTACCTTTACTACCCCAAAGAAGTCGATATCAGCACATTTTATCACCTCCCTTCTCACAAGAAGCTTTGCATTACAGTACTTTTATCATACCATGTATGACTATATCGAACAGCCTCGGTTCCGTGCCAGTTCCCAAGGAAGGAAGATGCCTTCCCTCACTGTGAAAACTCTCCGTGTAACTCCCGCCTTCTATTTCCTATCTTTTAACCATTTTTTGCCATTGGTGCTCGGCTTCCTGAAAAGTTTTTGGTGAGTAACTGCCCCGCGGGTGTGTTAGAGATTCAGACGGGACACAACAACCAGAGCTCCCTTTTCACATGCTTAATGACTCCTTTGGGGAACTCCAACAGATTCACTTGTGAAGCATAATTCCTCTTTCTAAGGGCTGTGCTGACTCTCCCTTACCACATTTTTAATTGCCTCTCCTAATTCTTTTATCATGCTCTTTATTAACTTACCCCAGCCCAGATGTCATGTCTACCAGCCCCTAGATCCCTGACTCTACCTTGGAACCATTAAAAAAATTGTCCTCACATTTATTACCTTTCACTTCCCAGGTGAAATGTTGGCTTTAAGCAGGAGGTTATACACCACAGTTTGAAGGTAGAACTATATTCTTGTAGAGCTCTTGGCAGAATAGTCCCGTTTCAGTGGCTGTCTATCTTGTTCATTTAAACTATAGCCTTTTCCACTGATCCTTCAGTTTGTCACAGGTTCTCTAACAACTCTTCCTTAAAGATTGGGTCTTGCGTAAAAACTTCCCTAATTCCTTTAGAGAAATAAGACATTTATTCAACTTTTTTTTTTTGATAATGTTCTGCTATGCTCTCATCTTCTCGGAGTGTACTTTAATCATATTGACTCTGCTGATTCTCTGGTATCCTTCCAGTTCTGCACGCATTCGGAAAACCATTTACTGTTGTTTTTTATAGCTTTTGCAAGTTGCTCCTCAGCAATAATTCTGGCCTACTTTATTAGTGCTTTTTAATGTGGTTTTTCTTTTTATTATTATCATTTTCTTCATTTGGATATGTGTCAGTTTTTTGAAGGATACTGTAATAGATTCTGCACCATTGCAGGACAGATAAACGATAAAAAATCTGCTACAGCTTCGTTCAGTTCAAAAGAATGCCTACAGTGAGGAGCCTTGCCAGAAAGAAGCTCAACGCAGCAGTTAAGAAAATAGTCTTCATGCAGTCGAGCAAGGATTTAAAGATAACTGTGGGAGAAACAGAGCAACCGTAGCTCACATACAAAGAAAGATTTGAGAAAGGGTGTAAGGATATCAGCACAGTCAAAGGGCAAGGTGAGGAACACTCAGTGTCTTGTTGGTACAGAAGGAAGCTGGAAACTGCCCTGGTTTCCCTGGCAATGCTGCCACCCACACCAGCAACTTCAGCTGTCTCCGCCAGGCAGACAGAGGCAAGAGATCCACAAACCCTCACGCTAGAATGGTTTTGAGGCTGCTGCAGCCTCCAACCTTAGGCTGTTCCCTCTTTCATCAAGCTTAAAATTAGCCCTAATATCAGTTGAGCGACACTGCTTTCCTATTCTTCTAGTGATGACTGCATATCTAAACCCTCCTACATGATATTGAAACCCTTAGCCACTGGGTTTTCTGGTGTTCATGCCTTTAAAGGCATGTCTGGAGGTGAACAGCTCTGAAAGGTTGTATTCCTGTGCTGGATTTAATGTCTTGCCCTTTGCTCTTCTTGGTATGAACCATCAAAAAAAAGGCAATGGTTATGTGAGTAGTAATTTCCTTCTGGAAACTTCACAACGGTGTATGTTATATCGCTTTGACAACACGAAAATAATTTTACTCGCTAACAGCAGACTGGAATCACTCTGATGATTTCCGTTACTGTGCAGTTTTCTGTGAGACTGGAAAGAGTAGGAGGAGATCACAGCATGGTGCACTCAAATCACGACTCGGATGTCGGAGGGTTAGCACTGTGTTATTTGGGATTCTCTGCCCCTGCAGCTACAGCTAGATTTCGTTTATTCAGTTTCAGAAGGGAAAAAACAGCAGTGATCTAGACACAAGTTTCTTTCTTGCTGCAAGTTTGGTGTTTATTGTGATTTTTACTTATTTATTGTGCTCAGTGTAAAACCAATTAATCTGTTTTAGATCGTAAGGAAATACTCCCTTGGAACATATGATAGAAACTGACCGTTTTCACCTGTCTTATCAGAACATGGGTTAGCAGATGAGGTTTTGTGGGAAAAGATCATACTTTCTGCAAATGAGAGCAGGCGAGTTAGGGGAAAATGCATTTTTCTGGTTCCAGTAATAGTCTCCTCCTCCTTTAATAATTATAACCATGCAGGCTGAAAATCCCTGCTATCCAGAGCAACATTATTTCCTCCAAAGGCCAGATATGTGACAGATTTCTTTCTCAGAATTTTTATAATTCCATGTTTTTCAAACACTTGTCATTTTCTTCTCTGATATTTAGTCCAACTGCAAAACACGTTAGTCAAATGGACGCCCTTGCATCTCCCGTGCCAAACCCAAACTAGAGCTGCTTCAGCACAAACACACCGAAAAACAGTCAGAAGAGGCTGCTGCTGCTTTCTGCAAAGAGGAGTGATATAATTTGCTTATGTGCAGATCAGCAAAAAAAGCAAGGTAATAATCTGTGTTGCCACAACAGTAATGACCCCAGAAAGATCACTCTCCTCTCATCCTGTGCATCAGCAAGACTGTTAGATTGAAGACAAGGAGTTGCATACTAGCTGTCAGCCAAATATGTTGCAGAAGTCCTAGTGAGTTTATTTCCTTGAAGCTTCAGCAGGAAATCATGACAGAAACAGGCAAAAGGCCTTCACAAAGCCCTGCTTTTTCTGGCATACTTCCTCCATCCATTATGAATTACTCTGTCTCTGTGGGGATACAGTTGGGCCCTGGAATAGATTATGTAGCTTAAATTAATAGCAGTATTTGTCAGCATTGGAAGGAAAGAAAAAAAACCACAAAGGCTTTATTTTTACCAAAGGCTTGGTAAGAGTCCTATAAACACAACAGAGAATACTGTTAAAGAAAACATTTGCTCTTTTTTAGATCTCTTTATCTTTGGAATCTAAATATTTTTCATATTTCTCTGGCACTTCTAACTAACAAAGATAAGAACCCTCCTTACACTAAATATATTGTCATTTTAATGCATGCCTTTTGGGGAGAACAATCAGAATCCATGTGCATCTCAGGGCAAATGTTATTATTTATGTGTACTGCACTTGGCTTGAGAGGCCCCCGTTAGGGCCTCTTGGGGTATTGTCTCTGGACACTCGTGATTTCAGTCTGCATTCCCAGGTCGGGATAGCATCTAAGAGAAACAGCAGCAAGCAGAATCAAAACTGGCTGTGATTCTGGGGTAGAGCAATAGATGGAAAAGCACCTGAGCATACTTAAAGCATTAGGCGTGTTGCATATTTAAACAGGTAACCCAGTCCACAGTCTCAAAGTAGGAAAATTCACTAGCATGACAGTACCAGCTTTAAATCTGGCATGATTCTTGTCACAAGACAAGGCAAGAGTACCTAAAATTTGACATACGTGCTTCTTCTGTTCCTTGGGAGTGAGGATGTTTTAGCACACGCTTTACAGAATAATGGACAGAATTACAAATAAACAAAACCAAAAACCCAGCAGCCTTCCCACCCCAGGTTTGCATTTTTGATGATGCTCGGTTTGGTGCGGACAGCCTGCACTGGGCTCTCCTTACAACTTGTGCCCCACATGACTTCGTGAAAAACAAGGAAAGGAACTTTTACAGAAAACTTTTAAAGAAACTTTACCAGCTGGAGCTCAAAGCACGTAGGAAGCCACCACAAATGGGAAAGTAGGTATAAACAGAGGTTCTGCAAAAAAAAAAATGAACGAAAGACTGATCAGCAAAAGTAAACTATGTCTCAAGCTCAGGAAGTGAGAATTGCCAAAAGGCAGGCCAAATTGTACACGCAAAGACAATTATCACAAATAGCCCAAGGGTTTGCAGGCACACACAAAAGAAGAGAAAAAGAGGAAGCAGGGCCGCGATGCAGCGAGGGACCGTATCCTCGGAATTCCGAACTGGTGAAATCACAAACAAACAAATGGTTTCGATAAGTCTGGTAGGTGGGGAATCCAGTCCAGCTGAAAATCATATGCTGTTTTTCTTAACGAGGGATATGCAAATGTTGTATTTAAGAAGTGAAATCAGTATCACAGCTATAGTCCCTTCAATCTGATTTTATATGCACATTTGAAGAAAAAGGGAATTGTAGAGGCAAATGGAATAAAATGGAACTTTTTCTTCACCAAAGTAGGCCGTGCCAGACTAGTCTGACCATCCTCTTTGATAAGAGCATGATTTTTTTAGGTGAAATTAATGTTACATTCACTGATAAAATGAAGTTGGGGTGTTGCCTCACTACAGAAGAGGATTAGAATTCAACGTAACTGGGTGGCTTCAATGATCAGAATGACATAAATTCAACAGTATCGTACAGTTGTGAGCTACTAAAGGCTTTGGATGTAAGTAATGAGTTCATCGGTTTGAGACAACTCAGAAAGAGCAAGCTCATAAAATAATTATGACTTCCTGACATTACGCAACTGTGATCCTAAAAGGCATTTCCAAGAGGAATAAGCAAGTGTTGCGGTCCTCTCAGATGGAATACTGCGTGCAATTTAGGTCACACAGAGAGCTCCTCTTTTCAGAGGAAAACTCAGCGGAAAAGAGAGATGTAGAAGAGCCTCTTACCTTGTAACATAGTGTGTGTAAAGGCTTGTCAGGCTCCAGTTCGGGGTGGGGAACACTTTCCTTGCTAAGGATCAAATATGCCTTTCCAACACCTTTGGCAGACCACACGTTGACATGCTCTGCTGTCCAGTAATAACATGTTCTGATTTTAATCATGGGCTGTACCATATAAAATGAAGTCACTGGGCATACGCAGCCAACAAAGTGAAGGTTCCCCGCACCTGCTTTAGCTTAGTGCTTTCAGTGCACTAATCTGTCTTCTCTGGAGACTTAAAGTTCTGGATTCAGTCAGACAGGAAAATAATTGCTGTAATTTCCACCAACCAAGTCAGGATGTTCTGACACAGAATTCACGCTGAATTTAGTGGAAGCGCTGCACACAAGCAGCTTTCCCTCTTGCAGTCTTCCCATGGGACTTATTCACGTTATATAGCCTGCCCACGGTTGTACACAGCTGTCAGTCCTTCTGCAAAGGAAAGCTAAGGCTGGGGGAAAGGCTGGTGCTGGCTGCAGCCAAGACACATGTCGTGGGAAAGTTTAAGGCGCTTCATTTTCCTTAGGCTCTGCCAGTGCAATTACTCCCTTGTACTCTGAAGTGATATTTTTCTTTACATAAAGACTCCTGCAAATCAAATGGTAGGTGTTAACAGCACGGTACTTATGCTCTAAGTCAATCAAGGCTCAACGCTCACTCGCATTTCCTAACCAGCTTTTGCTAGTCTCTGCTGTACCTACAGCACAGGGCTTCGTTTCACAGACCAAGCGCCATCCCTTTTGTGTTCAGAAAACTGATTGACTGATTCTTTTTGCTACCTCATACTTCAAAAATTTATGAATGACAAAGAGAAATACTAATAAATGGCACTCATGGGAAATACCGCACCACTGTGTTTTCTGACCACAGAAACCATTTTACTGCTATTGTAAAGGTTAAGGGCTTTAAAACTAACTTAAAACATTAGCTGAGTAATCAGCAAAGGACCCGCTGCTCTTTATTCAGATAAATCTGTAGGATTATGCCAAGATCAATGTTTTAGATAGAAATATTGCTTTATGAAGTGCTTTTTCACTTCTGTTCTTGTTACAGAAGTAAATGGAGTTAAAGGTGTGTACTTTGTATCTCTCACAATACTGACATCACACTAGCACTACTTGGTGTATCATTTTTACAAGATGGAAAACGCATTCTAAATTGCTAAACATTTTTTGTATTTTGCTTCTCTATATTTTTATATACCACTTTAATTTTTCAAGTTCCTACTCGTTTTAAAAAAAAAACATTTCTTTTGCTTCTGTTTTGTTTTCAGCTAGAAAAAAAAAATCTGGGAAGTAATAAAAGGAAAATGGAGAAGCAACAGCCCCAAGGTATACAAAATGCTGAATGAAATAAAAGCACATCTTAAATGAACATCTAACATACGAGAATGAAATTAACTTTTTCTTATCAACATTTAAGTCACCTTTTAGACTGCTTACAAATACCTTTCTAACCACATGCCATCTCTTAACTAGCGATAGGACTAGAAGAAATTGCCTCAAGTTGTACCAGGGGAGATTTAGGTTGGAAATGAGGAGACACTTCTTCTCAGAAGGAGTGGCTGGGCATTGGAACAGGTTGCCCAGGGAGGTGGTGGAGTCACCGTCCCTGGTGTGTTCTTGGAAAGGTTGGGCCTGGTGCTTGGGGACATGGTTTAGTGGTGACATTGGTGGTAGGGGGGTGGTTGGACCAGATGATCTTGGAGGCCTTTTCCAACCTTGATGATCCTATGATTCTATGAAAGGTTGGATGTGGTGCTTGGGGGCATGGTTTAGTGGGTGATATTGGTGGTAGGGGGACGGTTGGAGTAGATGATCTCGGAGGTCTCTTCCAACCTTAATAAACCTGTGTTTTGCATATGTTTTACGAGCAGCTTTCTCCTCAGCCCTGGCGTCCTCCAGGCAGGGACCAAGTTACGTGCATGACACCCTGGTGTCGGTCGGGGATCCCAAAGGCTGAGAAGCCCCTTCTCGGGGGCAAGCACCTGCTCACAGGGGATGGCAGGGGCTGGAGGCCAGGAGCTGCGACTTGTGCCCAGCACTTGGCACAACCAGAGGACACCGGGCGGCAATGGCGACGCCTCTGAGGGAGCCCGGAGGGGCACGACCCCCTCGGCGGGGCTTTCCACCGCCACCCCCGGCACCTTCCTTCCCGGAGAAGGCCGGCGGAGCCCCGGCGGCCGGGGGAGGTGGCAGGTGAAGGAAGGGGCGGGCGCTGGGCGCGGCGAGCGCCGTGCGGGGCCGGGCTCTCCCCGGAGCGGGGCTGAGCGGCCGCCCGCGGAGCCGAGCCGAGCCGGAGCCGAGCCGAGGTAAGAGCCCGCTCCCCTCAGCGCCGCTCCGGGGAGCCGCCATTTCCCCCCGCGCCCTCCTCCCTCAGCGGTCCCCTCGCGTGGCTGCCGCCTCCCCTCAGGGGGAGCCCCACGCGTGGGGCCGGCTCCCCTCTCCCTTTTCCCTTTTCCCTTCTCCTTTCTCCCGGGGAGGCTCCGGCGGGCCACGGCCGCCGCGGAGGAGCCCTCGAGTGGGGCGTGAGGGCGTGCCCGCGCCTGGCGCCGCCGCCATCTCCCCGGCGGCTCCTTCAGGTGCCCGCAGCCGGCCGTTTCCCTCAGGAGGCTGCCCCGTGTCCCCCCCCGGGCTGTGGGGCAGGGGGACAAATCCCCTCGTACCTCTCCGGGTTAAGATGTTTCCCAGTTTCAGCCGAGCCGCGGTCTCGGTGGTGTGTTGTGAGCATCAGGGGTGGTTTCCTAGCGGGATTCCAGTGATAATGTAAAGCATGTGCTCAAGGATGAGGCAAGAGCTCTTCAAGATGAAAGACAGATTACAAGTGCATCTTTAACAATGTTTTCTTTAGCCTTGTTGTCTTTTTCAAGACTGATTTGGTTCATGCTGCCTTCTTGGTCTAGGCTTGCAGTTCCTGCTCAGCTACAGGTGTAGACTCTGCACAGATTGTGTTTTTGTGTCTGTAGAGAGCAAGGGCAGATGGCTCGCGTTCATTTAATTCGTCAACTTCTGTCCCACAAGTGACCAGTGGAAATTGATAACAAATAATACCAATCTCCCGAAAGTGGATACACGCTTCCCCTCTTCCCAGCCCATCCACCAAGGCCCCTTTTCCATGGGTCCTGGCGATGCTAGCAGAGAAGAGGTCAGTGGTGGGACCGGACCGTCCGTGCTCCCTGTCGAAGTCCATCGTTACAGATGAAGCGGTGCCGCTGACAGGATGCCGCAGAGCCTCTCCTGCTGGTGCACGCGCTCCGGCTGGCCTGCACGCAGGCAGGACTTGAGTTTCCTGTGTGAAGTTAGTTGCATTAAACTGGTATATTTCCTACTGTGAAAAACAAAATGTCCACTTTCACTCTGCTCTCAGCGGTTTACGGCCAGGGGAAGAGGGTATGAAACAAATGAATGGCTGAATTATACACCTCCTCTGTTTCTTCTTAGTTTTATGTGTACGGGAAAGGTATAGCTGAAGCCTCTGCAGTTTATTTCATTGAGATACCTCCTTCAAGCTACAGTTGGAAGTAAACTTAACTTGCTGTTTTTCTTTTAGGCATAACACATGTTCCTTTCCCTTCCTGTTACTGTATTTTGGAGCCATCCTGCTGTTGCAAGAGAGCTGATTAATAGATACCCCTTGCCAATATTCCATTCCTGAGGAGTCAGTACTGGGTCAGCTTAGCGGTGGGTTAAACACTGTTTCCTGTTTGTATGTTTTTTGTTTTTGAGATCTTCCAGCTCTCCCTAAACTTCTCCACAAAGCATGACAAATTTCATACTAAAAAATCCAGCAAACAAGGAGCTTTTTTTGGAAGTTGTAAATGAGGGAGATACAGAGACGCCAGTTCTGGAAAAGGTTTGAAGTGTTCAAACCACCAAGAATGAATACACAGATGAATTCTTGCAGGCACCTCTGGCAGGGCTGTCTTGAGTGACAAACACCCTGTGTTGTTGACTGTTAATCTGTAAGATGCCACATGCAGATAAACCCTTGGACTTCTGGTCTTTTAAGACCAGGCTTCAAATCTAATTGTGTTGTTAGAAAACTTAGTTACCCTACCGAAAATGAGGTAGCAAGAAAAGTCTCCTACTTCAATTTTTTACGTAAACGGACATGTAGTAGCCTCCTTTGGTGGAAAACCAAACGTGGCAGCCACTTTGGTAGTGAATAGTAAGAATGGAAACTCGTTAAGATCTGTTAACTTCTTTCTTGTAACGTTGAAAGACAAACGTGGATGATCAAAAGTGTAAACCAAAAGGCACACGTATGCATTTGTTGTTTTACCTGTAGGAAAAGCTCTTTTGACACTCAGCCTCTGGTGGTTGCATTGTGTGGTCTTCACCCCATAGCCCTCAGGTTGTGAATGCATTTATTTCTGCGCATTACAATACAACAAGATTGTGGTAATGGAGGGGTATGAGCTTTGACTTGAGGAGGTTGACTTGGTGCTGGCATTTCTTCCAGTCTCTTTGGCAGGAGGTGCCAGACAATGGGTAACTCTCGCTCTTGCCAGTTTATCCAGCAGTTCCCTAAGTCTTTTGGAATGTGCAGCCCTGTAAGCATTGTGTCAGTTAGTTGCTGCTGGCTTAAGCCCTGGTCTTAAAAGTACTTGCAGATGTGAGTACCCTATTACTTGAAAAACTGATCATCTGTATGGCTGTAGGATCAGGATCTGGGCTTGTTACTTCTACCAGATCTGGCAGGATGTTTCATGGTTGCTCAGGCTCTCAGCAGAATCGATGGGTAGCCCTGCAAACAAGAGTGTGGGGATTTATCAAGGGATTTATCAGGGGACTTCCAGAGTGAGTTGGTTTTGTTTAGATGGGAAAGTATCGATACAATGATTCTGCCACAATGCCTTTAGTCTTTTGATGGGGATTTCTGAGGTAGGAGAGAAAACAACCTTATAGATAGCTATTCCTGTCTTGCATAGCAAGACAGATGTCTTGTCTTGCATGTTTCTTGCCCTTTTTAAGGTGAATTTATTCTATGAATGCACTTCCTGATGACATTGCTGTATTTTTGTGTTTGAACCTGTAATGTAGTCAACAGTGTCAGGAGATGGGAGAGATGAGCCTGGACTCAGAGGGACCTGAGGCAGCAAGAGAGGGACAGGACATCTTCATACATACAGTGCTAAAGGGAGTGTGCATTTTTTACACTATTTTCTCATGTACATATATCATTGCCAGTTCATTTAATACTTATGAACCGTTGCTAACTCTCTTGATAATAAATATCTTTTCCACTCATCTTAATGCCCAAATGTCTAGCAAGTTATGCCTTTTGTGATGTTTTGAGGAAAGAATTGAAGGCATTGAAGTTCTCGTCGGTTTGGGGTACCGTTGTAAACCTTAAGGAATTACTCACGGTACTGTGTAGTACAAGCATACGTCTCATCAGATTGCTTGCTGAAGCCAGATGAAAGGACCAGAGCACGTAACAGAATTCTTGGTGCATTGTGCTTTTTAAGAGCAATGTGCTTCTCCACAATATTGCTCCAAGAGCTATTTGAAGGCTTTTTTTTTCATTCTTGTCTCTTCTCTGTGAACTCCTATGTTGACTTTCTCATTTTTCTTTTATTAAAAAGAAGTGGGGTTGAAGAGTCCACGTTTCATTTAACGCATGCAGGAATCTGAAAACTGTTTTTCCTCAGGCCAGGGATGAATTCTAAACAAGGCCAAGTAGTAATTAGGGAAGAATGTAGAGACATGGCTTCCTATGGAAACAAACCTAAATGTGCTCCCTCTATCCCACCATGCCAGTAACAAATAATCTATTTAGTTTACTCGCTTGCCAGCTCATTTATAGTAATGACCCAGTTCTTTTCTTTTCCTAGGTGTCATTGTAGCAGTTATGCATATCTGGATGTCTTTGGCAGAATGATATTTAAAGGCAGTGTACGGTGCAGGAAAGTCAGAGAAGGAATTACAGTCTTCCGCTCAGAAATCAAACCTGTCCTTAGCAATGCTTATCTCTGCAGCCTCCACAAGCTTTTTTAAATTATTATTTAGGAGGAGGGAAGAGAATAGCTTGCACATCTACTGTAACACTTCTTCCTTCCACCATCACAGGCCAGTTTAAGGAGACTAATTCAGGGACGCCTGATCTGTACCTAGGGTGCTCTCTCAAGTTTTTCCCTGAAGTTGTTTTGGCAAATCTTAGCTTTGTGTAAGTGTACATTCTGGATCTGGCTACCAAAGTTTTTATAAGTGGCTGAGCTAGACAGCTGGCCTGAAAGAAGCAAATCTTTGGCTAACTTTTTGAGTACCTGCTTGCTGAATTTTGTTGCTGGATTAATCTTCCTATCTGTGGTTGCAGGGAGGTAGGAAAGGCAGACCTGTTACTTCCTTGCAACCTTAGCTTTCTGGAAAGACCACAGATAAAATGACAAGATGTAGAATATAGAACCAGTAAGGTTGGAAAAGACCTTCAAGATCATCTGGTCCAACCATCCCCGTACTACCAATGTCACCCACTAAACCATGTCCCTAAGCACCAGGTCCAGCCTTTCAATGAACTCCACCACCTCCCTGGACAACCTGTTCCAATGCCTGACTGCTCTTTCTGAGAAGAAATTTCTTCCTAATTTCAAACCAACACCTCCCCTGGTGCAACTTGAGGCCATTCCCTCTAGTCCTGTCACTAGATGCCTAGGAAACTCTTATTTTCATCCTCTTTATGTTTGAAAATTCTCACTGTTCAACTGGTTATCATGAAAGTTTTCATATTTTGCTTGTGCTAAATTATGATACTGACTGTCAAATTGTACATCATTAATCACGTACGACCAGGATCATTCTGTCCTAGCGGATCAGTAGGTGCACTTCCATCGTGAGGCATGTATTGTCTTCCAGGGAATGTGCGTACCTTTCTAACTTTCTTCTCCTCTCATGCTCTTCTAATGTTAAGTTGTTAAATAAGGAAGTTCCTAATTCAAGCTGACTTTGTATCTGTGTTTTTTAAAAGGTAAACATTTTGTTCTTCCACAGTTATATGCAATCATTCTACTGTATCTTATAATAACATGATTGTAGACCTTGGATATTTGGATATTTTAGGTCAGGGAGACAGGAATTTTGGGTTCTGTTCTTTAGAATATGTCTAATTTATGTAGGCAGTAATACAGAACATTGTAGTACGTGAGCACTCAGGGTAACTGTTGTAATTCCTGATTCCAAATGGATTTAGGTGACCGAGGAGATTTGTACAACATGGAGATCACTTTTACTCTCTCTTGTGGAATGCTTGGAAGACCTAGTAGCTGCATGTAGCTTTTAGACGACTTTATAAAAACTTTACAGTGGGCCATGTACTTAGATTAGGACTGTTTTTGCTTTATGGCATAGTAGACATTGCAACTAAACTTGGTTTAGATATACAGAGTCATCTTGTTTTGGCACGCGCGTGCAGAAAACAACTGTAGAACACTTCATTGGTATTCTTGATTGTTTCAGTGCAGGGATATATTGCAATCCCCAAACAGAAAACTCAGTGAACATATTTAACCAAGGCTTTGATTTCGTTATCCTTTCAGCTTCACCATACGAGAGACTACTAGGAGAAACTTGGATTTATGCCCTTAATCATGAACTCACCAGTAAGGGCTCTTCAATCTGGAATGAAAGATTTTGTTTGTTTCCTCAAAACATGAAAATAGAATTTCCATCAGAACTCACGTAGGATCAACAACTGAGCAAAATAAGATCTTTAATCATTTTTTTTTAAGAAATCTGGTGGCCTCACCAAGTAATATTTCTTTGCGTGGACACTAAAATCCCAACATTTTAGATTTTTTCTTTTTTTGAAGGAACACCAGACAAATATAGAAAGGCAATAAATGAGAAGAGGGAGTTGCATATATTTTAAGCAAGCATTTATTATTCACTTGTTTCAAGGTTTGTGCACTGCATGTTTCCAGTCTTTCCTCTAACTGAAGGATAACATGCTCTTTTAAAAATCCTAAAATCTCTCAACATAATAGCTGGAGCCTTAAAAGAACTGAGACTCAAATTTAGTGGTTGGCAACATTTTGTACTACTTAAACATGACAAATAAAGATGCTTTCCAATGCTCTGGGCAGTTTTGCAGAGCTGACAGTTTCTAAATTACTTCAGTTCTTCAGAGGTAAAATTCAGTCGGGGTTTCTGTGTAGACAGAGCATTGTTTTTGCCCAGTAAAGCAGATCCCATCACGGCAGCTGTCTTCTGCTATGTATATTCATTTAACACCCATGTTAGGGCAGTCGTCATTTCAGGGTGATCTGTTTGCTCACCTCCCCTGCCCCCTTTCCCCTGCCTGGTAGCTGCATTGCTGTCTTTTTGCTGTTTTCAGCATACCTGTAGAAATGGTAACAGGCTGTGACGGAGCCTCCAGGCAGAGGTGGGGGTATTTGCTTGCTTTCTCCTTCCTCTGTCAAAATGAACAGGGTGACAGACTGGAAATGGATCGACTCTTTGATTTTACCAATTATTTTTAACTGTGCTGTGCAGCTCTGGTATGTTGTTTGCACAGATGGAGCAGTACTGCAGTACTGCTAAAATTCAGGCACTGTGTCAGTTTCACTATAACTAAGTGAGTTTTAAAATAAAAAACAAAAACCTCCCACAAAACTGGCTGACTAGTACCTCCAGACAGCAGCTGCTCACTCCTAGAGCAAAGCAGGAGCAGCAGTACCTTGACCAGAAGTTTACGAAAGGCCCCAGTTCTTAGCGTTGGGATCACTGCGTTTATGTTACAGCTCATCTCTTGCCTTACAGCTCGTTTGCAAAATCCAGCACCCTGTCGGAACACTGAGTTCCAGTTAAGCTATTAGTCTCATCTTGCTGAAAAACAACCTGCATGTTGGAGTTTTAATTACCTTCCTCATCCCTGATTCTGACAGTATTCGGAAAGAAGAGGCTGAGAGTCCTATGGCACCAGTGTGCGTGTCTGGATCTGTCGCTGCCTCGGCGATCCTTGTGTTTCAGTTGTTGGCTAGAGGAAGAGATGATGGGAAGTGTGCTGCAAGACTCATCATGAAAGGTGATCTCTGCATAACAGAGACGTGACTAAAAGCAAAAGATTTCTCAGAAGTATGTGGCAGATCCAATCAAAGAGAGGAGGGAGGATAGTAGACACAGGTAGGAAGATTTAGGATTCCTAGGTTTAGTACTTATTTGGTCAAAAAATGCAACATACTGGATCATGGAAGAGTAGTCTGCATGGGTGAGAGTTTTCTCTATGAGGACAAGAATGTGAATTTAGGGTGGGCTTTGGTCACCCCATCTCCATTGTTACTCTGAGTGTTAATGCACCTCCTCATTGTTGAGGTCAGCCAACACAGAGCTGCCAGCTGCGCTGCATCTTTGGGTGTTATTCTTCTGCTTTAACAGATTGGAAAAAAGGCCAGGGTTAGTTTCGCGTGCAGTCTGCCTCTTCAGATGAACTGTGAACCTCTGCTGTGTGATACTAATTTTTAAACAAAACCCAAAAGCAACACTTAATTATAAATGTTCTTAAATTGAAGTGACTTAAAATAACTCCAGCTTCATCTTGTATTAGCACTGAGGTTTTCATTTAAAGCCATGCAAAACAAAAACCAAGAACCCTTGGAGGAGGGAAATCTCACTTAACACGTCAGTTTCCACTTTCATGTTTAGTTCTTCTCCAGACAAATATGCTTCCTTCTCTTCAGGAGAGCTTTTCTGTGCTGAAATCAGTCGCTGAAATGTCTTTATTTTTCTTCATGGAGCACTTTAGGGCAGCGTATCAACTTCTGCAGCAGATTCCAGTAAATGTAAAAATGTGTTTTCGTTTTCATTTTTCACATAATAGCCATTTAGTAACAAAAAAGAAGAGCAGCAGAAGTAGATTGTTGTGAATACCTCCGTGTTATCTGGTTAAATACAGCTTGTAAGACCAAAAGAAGAAGAAAAAAATAAACATGGTTCGATAGGAAGCTTTGTTTCCCTGTTCTATTTTTAACTTCGGCTAGTGTAGTGATAGAAATTAATCATCATTCTGGAAACAGTCATTTTTATAAATATTTGCATATTTTCCTATTAAATAAATGGTAGTCTGTTGAGGAGGGAAAAAAACACAAAGCTGATTTTGAGTTTAAATGTCTCATGAGCTATGATTTTGGGCGTTACACCATACTGTACCTACAGAAGTAGAAGCTAGATTTGATCTGCAATTTCTTTTCAGGGTCTGCACGCAAATCTTATTCCAAATTAAATCCTCTTTGAAATGGGCCTTAATCTCACATTTTATTAGCTCTCTTAAACCACTTTACAAAACTTCACATACTTATTACCATTTTGACATGAGTAAGGGACAATCTCTCCATTGGAATATTTGCAAAACTTTAAAAACTCTCCTATGAAGTAAAAAGCTTTGGTTTAAATGCCCTGTCCTTACAAATTTCATCTTAAAGTCTCCTTAGTTCCCCTTCGGTTCAGCAGAAGTTGCTTGCATGCATGTAAGTGCTGAGGTTAGCATTCAAACGAGAACGTAGCTAACCGTGAGAGTTGGTTCCTGCAACCAAGCAGCAGAGGCTTAAATTCCTAGTCTCTAATCTTGTGACAACCCTACTAAAAAGAGTAAATCGTTACCCTGATATTTCTGAACAGTAATTCTATTCCAACATGTCACGTAACTGTTCTTCTCCTAGATCAAGCTGGAACTTGCTATATACACTGTGAAGAGGCTGAGTTTGATGCGTTACAGGTGCAAGGCAGTTGTTTCCTGAAGTGAGAGCATCCCTTCTCTTGGAGCACTGCGGTATGGCCTGACTGCAGAGACAGCCCAGGCTGTTGCTGGACATTGCCAATTCATAACGTGCATCTCTATCCAAATCAAGCAGTGGCACCTTTTTGACCAAGGCTTTGTACTGAAGTCTGCTTCTCATTTTTCCTTGTGTTAATGAAACCGTATACTTCGGGTACGTAGGCTTGTGTGAGAGCTAGTCTCTGTCCTTTGCTTTGTTTTCTGCACTTTCCTGGATTCTTAGAAGAATTAGTATTTTTCTACTTTGTCCTGTTAACAATGTAGAGAGAAATCTAGCATAAAGAAACCTAGCCTGTAAGTCTAAAGGTCCTATGGACAGAGGAAAGGCTTATAATTTGCTAAACTGAGACTGAACCTATCTGTAAACTTTGCTAATCAAATTGAAGACCTTTGAGCTATGTTCAGGCAAAAGTGTCCTGTTCTGCACAGCTGCTGAGAACCTGCAACTGGTAAGTGCCTTTCTTGAATCAGTCAGGCTTAAACATTGGAGCTTTTCACCATACCTTTTCAGTCAGTTAACCAGTCTCTGTTACTGAGCCAGATAGGTGTGCTTCCAAAGTATGGCGCAGTTTTAACTGTGCGATTCTGTGAGTGGAGTGGGATTTCTGTATACAGCCTCTTGTACGTGTTCTGGGGGAAATACGCTTCCTGCTGTCGGAGCAGGCATCCCTCGTCAGAGCATGGGGCAGTCCAGTGTCGTCTCCGCTGTTTGCTGTCTGAGACAATATGTACCTGTGATTCCAAACCAGAGACTTGTGTTTAACAAAAATAGGTGAATATATGCTACAGTAACCAAAAAGGGTTTTCTGAGAAGCCAAAATACCACGTGCAGCAAGGGCAAAGAAGTCTTGCTGTAAGATTAGTACTTCTCTCCAAAGAGCAGGAGTGCCAATGGGATTATGTATGACGGAATTGTGGTCCTGGATTTAGGAGAACCTGTGCAAACAGAAGGCTGATGCATAGTCTGGCTCAGATTTATCCCAGTCCCAAATCTATCCCATCAATAAGCTTGTGTGGGTGCTCTTATTCAGGAGTAAATTACGCATGGCAGAGTGTTGGGGTTACGCTAGATAAATGCTCGGTGTGTGACCATGCAGTGGGGGAGGGAGGGAAATTTGGAAGGGGAAGAGGAATACTCTAAGTGTGCTTTTAAGGTTAAAGTAGGAGAACAGAAGGAGAGAGCGTAGCTATTCTCTAGCCACTTACAGAGGAAATCATTGTATTTATGAGTAGCTGTTACGAGTCTAACTCACAGTGAAATTCTTTTTTCCCTCTGAGCTCAAAGCCTCAGTGAGTCACTTTTAAAAACTTTTTTCCCCCCAGGAAAAAAAAAAAAAAAGCCCTTATTTCTCTGCCTGGGCAGATATCACAGCTGTGGTGAAGATGGCTGGAGTTCAGAAAGCTGCTGACCTAAGTGGCTGAAGGGGCAAATGGAAAGATTATCAGAGAACGTGTGGATTTGCAGTGTCACATACTTAGCTTCGAGGTACAGATAACCTCTGCAGTAACAGCGGCAGCAACGCTGATAAGATGGTGTGTTTCCAAACGCACGCGGTACTGAGTGGTATCAAAGCGATTAAGTCCTGCAGGTATCTGTTGGATTGATGCCCAACCATTCCTCCGTGGCGCCGTGGCATCCCCTGCCTTGTGTTTCTCCTCCTCCCAGCCTGGCAGAGCAACAGGGCCGCCAGGGCTGGAAGGAGCTGGGGTGACGTGGCAGTCCCACCGATGCTGTCTGTGCCCTTGCTCTGTGTGATTCAGCTCCCCAGCAATCTTGGGCTGCCAGGTGGTGCAAGGGATTAGTGAAAATGTTAATTCCTGAAGATGTCGTAACCTCTGGTCTAATGGGCTGCAACGATGTCGTGCTGCTGAGTAATGACCTAGCAGCAGGAAGCCTGCTGTTGAGCTGGGAGCTAGGTCTCTTCTTCCAGAGCTGAAGGCCTTCCTTCAAAGGGTATGGCACTTGATCGGTGTTTTCCTTCTATCGAGAGAAAGGCAAGCAGGAGGGATTTGCAACAGCGTCTTTGGGACGAAATGTGGCACGCAGAAGGCTTTTTGCTTGAAACTCTTCAGCTGGCGGTCCTGGTCAATTCCCATCCTTCCTGGAATGGCCTCTTCCATTTCAGCCAGGAAGGAGGAGATGAATGAATGGGTGGATCTGTGCCGCTTCCACCGCTCCGGTCAGCATTCTGAGTCACCAGACTGCCGTGTGTTACTTATGCTCTGTCATTTTTGCAGCCCTGAGGAGATGACACAAGGTGTGTGGTCTAGCACTCTGGTAGCAGCTTGCTTTAAGTGCTCTTTGGGTCTGTGTTAAGGTACGTGGAAGAAGCGCACCTGGCACATGGGTCGGGAGGTGTGAGGTGTCATTCTTGCCTCGTGGAAGCAAAAGCTGTTTCTGTCGCAGACAACCTGTGAGAAAGCCCTGCCTCCCACACAGTCTGTACCGTTTGCGGTAGTGATGTTGACCAGGCTTCCTTTCCTTTTTCTAATTTCTTCTTGTTGGGGTTTTAGCTTTTTGAGCATGTTAGAGGTGATGACCGAAAAAGAACTTGGCTTGATAATCAGGCAGGAAGTCCACATGAAAAGCAAATACAAACCTGATGTGTTCCTAAGAAGCAGATAAACTATGCCACTATTCACGACTTAGTGTGAATACCATAGTGTTTAAGGTCTGATGGCTTTATGTTGCAATATTTCAGCATCATCACCTAGCAAGAGGAGAGGGAAACTTGTACTGGAATGAGAAGGATAGAGGGTGGTGTTCTGTAGAACAGGCAAAATACCAAAAGGCATGGCGAGTCTTGGGGAACAGATTCCTTGTGATTTCTAACCAAATGGTTGCATCTCTAATGAAGTGGAATGGAAAATCGTAAAGAAAACTAAATAGCATTCCAAATGATCAAAAAATCCAAGCTTTAAGAGCTTTAAGCTCTAACTGTCGCAGTGCTTGTGCTCATTGCTTTTGTTTGTGCCATGCCAGTTGCTGGTTCTCAGGTAGACTACGCAGGAGAGGAAGGAAGTGAAGTGCAGTAATTTTGTTATGTTCCTCTTGCCCATTAAAAAAAAAAGTCTTTTTTTTTTTTTTACTAACAGTTATTATAGTTGTGTGTTTTGTCTGGTTTTAAAAAGTAGACAATTATTATTAAATCTTGTGAAGAATTTGTCATTTGAAATAGGTCCCCTGAAGATTAAGAATCTGTAAGTTACTGCTCTTACTACATTTCTTTTTTACTTATGGGGAAGAGGCTTTTGGAGGAGGAACAATTACATCTCTGATATCTTAATATTTATTCTTGCTTAGATGCCAATAAAAATGGATGTATTTGTTTATGTAGTTAGAAAAATTTGGCCCCATGTTCTAGCTGGACTAATCTAGCCACCATCTGTTCACGGTTCTTCCAAGAAAAACAGAATAGCCATAAATGCAAGGCTGTTGTTGTTAATCAAAGCTGCAGTATTATGCTGCTCTTTGTTAAAGGTGTTTCTTTTGAAAGAATAGATTTTATTCGTACCTATGGATATATATATGTAGTGTATGTATATAAACATGCACGTGTATAGGTGGAATATAACCTGTATAGCAGGAGGTGGAAAGAGTTTGCAGTTCTACAAGCTAAAACAAGCTATTTTCCAGGATGTGCTTTTGATAACTGTAATGGTGCTTTTGTTTCTCTGGTGTGATAAGACGCAGCGAATAATCCAACTGCTTTTTGCAATTTTCCTTTTCACGAAGGTGATTCTTGGGAGCAAAAATTGTACTTAGGCTATCAAAGATGCCTCTCCAATGGTTTATCACATAAACTATGTGCCTTTGTGACTATTAACACCTTTGCTAAGCTGTGATGCCAAATTTGGAAATATGTTATAAAATTTGGTAGACAAATTTTTCAAGTATGTAATGGGGGAATTTTAGTTGGAAGCGTTAGGACTGCTAGGTTTGGTCTCCCCCAGAGGTACAGGACGGTGCCCTTCGTTAACATAGCGGCTCACTGCCTAACATCAGATGACTGTTGTGTTCTGTAAGCTTGTCTGGTGCTTCCTGGAGGAAGGAGAGCCTTTCTGGAGAGTGTTTAATGCACTTCTAACACTTCCTAGCATGCCTCTAAACCTGAGAGTTCTTTTCAGGACTGTAGATCCAAACACGCAATACGTGTACACACTCTGGTAAGTGCAGTTTTTTAGAGGACTCTGTGTATCTGCCTGTATGGTTTCCACGCTATATAAAACGTCACAAATACCATCATATTTTAAACAGCATGCAGAAACAGCAGCTTCTTCCTTAAAGCTCAGCATCTGTAGAACTTCTGTTTTGTGGTGCCAGAAACACGCAGCTGAATCAGTGCATCTGTGGTCCGTACGGTCAGTCGTTTGGCTTGGGTCTGGGAGAGCTGCTGTGTTTACTGCACGCAGAGATGTCAGCTTTGATTTGTTAGTTTGAAACAAGACTAATCCACTGACCCCAATTCCTGAATTTCTTTTGTGCAAGTGAGATCCAGTTTCAGTCCTTCATTGTGTACAGAAAGAGGCTTGTATTTATAAGGTCTTAAGAATATCCAGGGTGTGTTTAACAGCAAGATACTCCGTAAATACTGTAAAAGCCTCTGCTGAAATGCTACATGCTCCATATGTAAGCCTAACCTTGCATTCTGTGGAGTACCAGAGCTTGGAAATGGAAGCACGCTGCACAGGCTCCTTGGAGATCACGGCCACTAGCTCTGGGCAGGGCACAAAACATGAGATTTTGGAGGTCGTAAGGAAGAGTGCACTTCTGCCACAGCCAGTTCAGCTCCATAAGGGGTCTGGCTGCGCTGCTGTGAAAGAGCTTTGCAAAGGAAACTTTTAGGAAGAACAGTGCACAAGGGTGAGGTGTCCTTTGTAGCTCGTCTTGCTAAGAAGCCTAGTAAGGTTGCTCGAGTTTATACTATACACCATTTTAAAATGAACTAATATACATATGTATTTATATATATATAGTTATAAGTTTATTTTATGCAACCTCCCTCTCCCCTAAAATCCCAGCTATGCATGATCTCATGGTTACAGTTGAATTCAACTTTTGTAGAAGGTAAGCGTGGACTTGCAGAGAATCTTCTTTCCAGTGCATTTAAAATAAAGGCAAGCAAGTATTCATATAAGTGATGAAACATACTATGACCTTAAATCCTGGTTACTGTAATCCATACTCCAACCTGTTTCAGTCCTTTGATTTAGTCTTTGGTGGTTGGAGGTGGGAGTGGCAAAATCCGTACGCCTTACTTTAAGAGAAGTTCATATCGTGATTTAAAAGGGACCAGTCACTGGAATCAAAGTAAAGAAACCTTGTTTCTGCAACACCTACTTGCCTGCATGAGGTCTGGGGCACAGTACTCATCTTCATGTGTTAATTAGCTTTTGGCAAATATATTCTTTCTGTCCTCTTGTCTGCTTAGGCTTCAAAGCTCTTGGAGGTGGGGACTGTCCATTAGCATTATAGCCTAGTCTGACTATAGCCTAGTCTCATTCTATAAATTACAGTTGCATGGTTAGTAGCTTATTTTGAGATTCTGGTGCACAGTCAGAGTTTCCAAGTGTAAGAAAAGCAATCTCTGAGATGCTTCAGTGCATTGTTAGAAACCAGCACCATCTACTGCGTTGTGCAGCAGTAAAATATGGAAAAGTCTTTGTGGTTACACTTTGTCTTTAAATTTTATCACATAGCCTCTTTACAAGCAAAACAAAAATAGCAAATGTTTGTCTCCTTTTGTTTTCCAAGGGTTTGACAGAAGCTGAGCTTCCTCTTTTGGTGCTGGTTGCAGCCGTTTGCCTGCAGAGGTGTATTCATTCAATACAGTGTTACCGACTGCCACCAGGAGAGGGACACAAAGCTTTTGTGGGTTTTGGATGACATAACTTTGGCTCCTTATTCAGTTAGAAACTTGTTACTGGGATCAGTGATAGAATTAATCTATTTACTCATTGCACCTTTTTGCTGATAAACATTCAGAAGGACTTTCTCAGTAAGTTTTGAACGGTTTTGTATTTTTAATGTCCTAGTCCAGGAATGTTTTACAATTGCTTATATGCAGTAATTTTTCTGTTGGCTTGCACATACACTTTTGTGACATATTCTCTTTAACTGGCAACTGTGGTCTTGGACATAAGTTTTGTTGGAGCCTTGCAGGAGGACAGCATACAATGAACTGGAGGATGCTGTCTGTCGCTGAAATGCTTTAGTGTTAGAAACGGGAGAAAATGGTGAACATAAGTGTAGGCATCAAATGCACTTTTTTGCAATTTTTCTTCCTTACACCTGTACTCTTGACATTCTTTAAACTGATTTAAATAAAATTCTAAGAAAAAAGATATTTCCTAACAGCAGACTTAAATTTAATAGTGGGACATCTGTAGGTTAAATGTACCTATCCGATACGCTTTGTAATCCGCAATGGATATTGGAATCTCCCTTGTAAATTTCTAACAGTCTTTATTTTAGTGTTCCATTTACTAAAGGATTGCTAGCTTAAATACTGAGAGGTGTTTTGGAACATAGGCAGAATTTATTTTGGAGTCCTACAGTGCTGGCTAAATCATTGGTCATAGAGTACATTAGTAATGGAATTGTATGCAGTTCGTTACAAAATAGCTAAGCGGTACTATGGTTTCAATGGTAATATCTGAAAGAGGAAATCTGCCAAGGAAATAAATAATTTGTGGAAACTCCCACTTTCAGGATATATATATTTGGGGAAACTCCCTTTGCAGCTGTCTGCAGCACAACTGCATGCAGGAATAGGACGTCGCCAGTCACATTTGTGCTTTTCAGTTATTTAGTTATAATTTTTAACTATACTCAGGTTTAAGTTGTGCTACAAATGCTGGTGAAAGATACCACTTATTCATAACTGTGACTGCACTTGCTTTACGCTCTTCTTTACAAGAACCTCAAGTATAGCCAGTTGTTAAAAGGAGCAAAGATCCCATCCATCCGGTTTCAATGGTAAATGCGAAAGGAAATCTTGTCTTGGTAATATGTCATTGAATTTATTATAAAAACAACAAAAGAAAAACAGACTGAAAAGCAGCAAACAGTTAAGAATTTGCCTTCCATTTGAAGTGTTGCATATATCAAGTGTTACTGCTGTAGGTACCACTGGGGTAGACTTGAGACCCAGGTAACTCTCCAGGTGGATGGATGTTGCTATCAAGTTTTGAGGGGCCTTTTGTTTCAGTGTAATTCTGTTAAACTTAACTTGAACAGTTATTCATAATGAAATCACTAACAAAGAAAATTATGCTAGGGTAGCTCTGCTAAATTAAAATCAGTACAGCTTATCCTTGTTTACGTCAGTGAGAATTTTTGAGTGCCAGCTGGTTTAAGAGAATCTGGTCAGCGACAGTGTTCTTGTATTGAGAGCTTACAGACCGTTCTTCTCTTCCAGCTGCGGATTTTCAGTTGATTTTACAAGCTGTGCAAATACTGCCAACACTTTGTAGCTGTATATGCCTATATATATATATGTATATATATATATACACGAAATATGAACAGTCTACAGTAAGACAGACATCCTACATAAATACATCTTACACTAAGACATGCTACACGTATATATATAATATACTGTTAAAGCCTCTTAAGCTGTTCCTCAGTAAGCAGAATGAGGGAATGGTAGAAGTTTAAAGAACTGTAACTTGTTTGGCATTGAAAGAGGGTTTTTGGAAGTTCTGGCCTCATTTCTCCCCTTTGTTAATGATTTTTATTATTATTATTCTGCAGGTCATCTGGCAGGATTAATTCTGATGCGTGCTTATTCACATTTTCATAGGACTGCCTTACCTAGCAGGTGAAGGATTCAGGTGAGTAACTTACCCTTGCTCTTTTACAATTTGTGGTTGCAGAGTGTACTCTTGACAGATATATTCTGGTTCAATATACTGGATGGTTTTTTCCACTATGATCAAGAAACTTGGAACTAAACTGGCTTGGTAAAATTAATAAATAAAAGTTACAATAATCTACTCCTGATCCAAGCTTATTAGTCAGTAGAATTTTACCAGAATATAGTCTGCTTTTATGTCTTGCTATACTATAGGCTTTTATGGAAATATAAAATGTAGAACTCTTGTGTTACTCTGTGTGGAACCTGACCACTGAGCTGACTACTTGCTGTGGCTGAAGGAAAGTGGTTTTTATATGTTTTTTTTTTGTTGTTGTTAATTTTTCTGCCTTGCCTCTTGCTGGGCTTTTCTCAGACCGCTTTTATTTGCAGTCCCTTCTTTCCGTTTCCTGTAAATTGGTCAGTAAGAGGAAGCTCTCTTGCTGCAGAGAGAGCTCAACCTCTCAGCTAGCCTAGTGCATTTAGACTGTCAAGGGCAGCGTGGCGCTAGATATGTCTGGTAGTGCTCCTGCTTGCCATAAACCCGGGGGAGGTGGGATCATTTCTGACTGGGAGCAAGAGCTGTTCCTAACACTGGCAGAGATGACTGACTGTCTTGCTCAAGCAGCGGTCCTGCTGGAATGAAAACCGAATGTCTGTTGGTTTCTGATGTTTTGGTTCTTCCTGAGTGCAATCTCACAATGTTAAAGAAATGACGTAACTCCTTTTGGTTGAAACCCTCCCTGGGCTAATCTGGGGCAAGGCCTCTTCTCACCACTGATTTTGTGGGGACAAATGAATGACATTTAATCCTTTTTTACTTCCTTGGCAGACATGTTAATCAAATCTGTTAAGATCTCACGGTTATTTAGACTCTGTATTTGCGATTTTGAAACGCAGTCCTTTTGATTAATGTTTGGTCTAGAACATTAAGCTGAAATTTCATTCTGCCATATAAATAGTCATCTGTGAAACACATAAATGCTTTTCAGTGTTTCTTTGTTGGTTTGTTGTTGGTGGTTTTTTTTTGTGTTCCTCACTGGAACACCAGCTTGTGTGCGTGCAAGTGTGAAACAGGTTCTGTTCTAACTCCATATTCATTCTTGACACTGTTGGAAATCACCAGAAAAATCAAAAGGGGATCTTGGAAGTTGACATGAAAAACCCTGTATTTCTGAGCCTTTCTGTGAAGAAAGGGAGAGGACATCAGAAAGATTAGAATGGGAAAGCAGTATTTCAAGAACATGTTGGATATATGAAATGTAGTTAAAAACGAGACTGCAGAGGCCAAAGAGCATGGTATTATAGCTGCAAACTTTGGAGGGGAAAAACCAAGGGTTAAGGTGTTTCAGGCCAGAAAAGGGAAGGAGGCACTGGTGTTCGGAAGTGATGGTCTGCAGTGTTACAATACTCAGTGCTGCCATTTTGACGATAACTTTTTAATGAGGTAGAGATAAAAGTTGCAAAACGGTCGTGCAAGCTTAGAAGAGTATGCTTAGACAGCAGAGAACAATCAGAACACAGCAGAGAACTGGGAGAGGAAGGATTGCTTTAAACTATTTGTTAATTCTTAGTATCACCTATTTCAACTTCTAGGGGGTGGAAGAATGAATTTAATTCACAAACCACTAAAACACAGTATTCTTTGCAGCTTTTATCTGTGAAAGATGTGTTAATTAAACCACTGAGTCAGCTGAGTATTGATTCTTACTAAAAAGCATCGTGATACTGTCTTGATACAGTGCTCCTTTCAGCTGACAGCAGGTGTGTGATACTTCCACAGCACTTGCCCTTCCTACGTTGCGTGGTTATGGAAGGAGTGCATGTGGGTTCCCTAAGGTGAAGGCTGAGATTTGCTTTTATATCCAATGTAGCCAGGGCCAGTATCCAAAATGTTATTTTCTTCTGTACTTTGGCTATTGAGTAGTTTACAAAAAGAAAAGACATTATATAGAAATTTCTTCTTTCCATTCTGGAGTACAGAGTCATGGCCATTTCCCCCAAAATACATGAAATGAGCTTTACTCAGTGTATCAGCGTATGTAAGTTTTGTTGATCACTCTGAAATACACTAGTTCTTTTTGTCTTATCTGAACTTTTTAGCCCAGGGTGTTGGCTAACTCCAGACAAAGCCAGTGAAACATATGAATTCTTTTAAGAGCTCCAAATGAAAATAATACTGTTCCCAGTGTAAAACATCGGCATTTATTATTCATCATCAGCTGTTGGTACTTGTCCTGTAGAATTGTTGCTCTTTTGTAAGCCCCTTGGATAAGAATTTTATTGCCTCTTGTGGTTTGTGTGGTGTCAGATGTACAGACAAGACTTGCTGCAAAGCATGTATAAGCTGCGCAATCTTTCTAAATAGCCATTGGGTTGGAGAGGGAATGACGAGCTTCAGCTATAGGGGGGAAAACCGAGGTGAAATACTTATCATAATTTTGTGGTGCGGTGCCAATACCTGAAGCACGAGCTCTTCAGAAGCACGGGCAGTGTTTCTGAACCATGCCTCTGCTGCTGTGAGAGCACGCTGTGAGACAAAAAGCCCACCTTCTTTTCCTCCCATGGGAAAGCAGTTGATCGAAGGGTGGCCAGGAAGCGAGCGAGCACTGGAAAATCCCCTCCGCTGTTTGGCTTGCCGTCTCACGGAGCCTTGATGCGTGCACGGTTTGATTTGCAGCCTCTCTGGGAAATTGGGAAATGTGACAGAGCCAGTGCTGCCCACTGACAGTGGGGGGAAACAGGAAGTAACAAAGGAAACAAGTCATTGCCTCGGCGTCCCTTCTGGCCACACTGCAGCGCAGATGCACAAGCAGCTGGGGCACGGTTTCTTTTCCTTTCGCGTGTACAGCAGCTCTCGCAGCCCCTTTCAACGTTTCACACGCAAAGAGCAGAGAAGTGCAGAGATGTGCCCGTCATGCCTGAGAGGGGTCATAAGCTGCTAATGGCGTTGTCATCGCAAAGGAAACAATCATTTGGGGACAGTGTCAGCAGAAAAGCTATGTGTCGATCAGGCATGGTCACAAGGTTAGTGCATGTTTCTGGCTTGTGTTTCTGTCTTCTTTCCTCTTTTAGGCAGAGAGCAGACTAAAACTAAGAGAAGAAAACTGTATTTAGGAAAAATAGTTTTAACTTGTGCATCTTAGGCAGAAAATTCAAGGGTAAAGAACTAGAAGTGGGGGGGGGTAAGGAGAGCATTGGTTGGAAATGCTCACCTGAAGAGAAAAGCAAGTTGAAGCAAGTTTAACTGAGTAAACGTATTCATAACATGCATCTCAGTCAGGCTTAGTTCTCAGTTTCCTTTGTCCTGTAAGATTTATTTCTTCTCGGAGTATTTGTGCTGTGTTGTTAATCCTTCTGAGAGACTATTGTGAAAGGGGCTGTTAGAAGTATTAAGAAACACAATGTGTAACCCCCAAAAAGTGGGAAAAGTGTGAAAGAAGATTTCAGAAATACTGGACAATATTTAACAAATGGAAAAGAGACCTGAGATTTTTGCAGAAAACAGTTTTACAAACATGGTAAATGCGTAGATGGTTGAATTGGAGAATTATTTTCTGTTCAGAATTGCTGAGAACAAATTGGAGAAGCTTTTATTTTAGTTTTGCTGTATGTGCAGTGTTGCTTCATTTTTGGCTAAGCCTTTTGTGGAGACTGAAATTCCAGTCTTCCTCTGCATTGTGTGAGGAATGCGTTTGTTACTGTAAGTTACGTTCAGAAGGAAATCGGCATCCTGCTTTGCTAGGTTTTACTTTCAAAATAGAATTTGAAGATTAAATTCCATTATATCTCATAACATCCAATGTTTTCTCAGACATAATTTGCATAGAGATTCTTGTGACAACTTCATATCAGATTTAATTTCTTCTAATGCAGCTTCAGAGGCATTTTTTTTGTTTTCAGCATGAGCAAACTGGGCTCTAGTACAGACCATAAATATTACTGTAACAAGTGAGAACTTTTAATACAACTTCTGGCAGCTGTAGCTTTAGCGATGAGGGTAATGTGTTTTTATGCCTATATACTGCAAGACATGGGGATGAACACATTGACCATATTTTCTGCTGAAGGTCAGTAAGGACTGAGAGCTCATGGCTCTTCCAGGATGCGATCTTTAGTTGAATCAGCCTGTGTTTGCTTTAATTGGGCTGAACACCAATAGCTCTTAAGGCCAAAAGGGGTAAGTGTTCTTCCATAATGTGCTCCAGATTTTTTTATGCAGCAGAATTGTACTTGTACTCGTGGAGGGACTGTTAGCCTGTGCAGTTATGCCCTAGACTCAAATTTAGCTGTTCTATGTGCATTGACTGAGGGGATGGGTTAAAATTACTTCCCCGGTGTGTACATTTGCATACTACACAACAACATGAGGCTGTTCTCCATTCAGAGTTTGAGTTTGATAAGTGTTGTTATGGTTTAGGAGACATTTCTGCATCAGACTGGTGTTACCAGGTGTATGCAATGAAGTGTGAACGTTTCTTCACTCTGTTGTGACTTTGAAGGTGCTTTTATCTAAAACAAAAAGCAGTTCATCCGTATAGTGTTTGAGAAAGGTATGCTCATATGAGGTAGACTTGGACTGGCTCTACGGATACGTCAGCAATACGTTGCAGACTCCTACAATGTCTCTCCTGCTATGCTTTAGTGTCTACCATCTCCCTCCCAGGCACGGAATTGCCATATGGATCTTCTGAGAAACAAAGTAATGGAAGAAGTCCTTTTGCTGTCTGCTGTCATACTCCCCTGGTTCAGGACGTTCATCTCAGTGCTATTTTTTGGGGGTGAAGGTAGATTTAATAGCCATTCTAATGGATTGGGGACTTAATGGAAAACTTAGTTTAAAACTATGCATCTAGTCCCTTGGTGACAAGAGTGGGAAGAAGAATAAAGTATGTGGCTGTTGAATGAGGCTGACACAAAACAAGAGCGATATTACCTTGTGTCAAGTAAGAGGAGGACTGGCATCAGAGAGCCTGGCTTGGCCCTGATGGCACTTAGTGGGCTTTCTGTTGTCTTTGGTGTGTGCTCAGTGGAAGAGGCTTTGCTTAGGCACCTGCGCTGCAAATATGTAATGGGGTCTTTGGCTTGTAGGGCAAGAATGTAACGGGATAAAAAACACATCTTGGAAATATTTTTCTGTTCTGAATGACCACAGAGCGCACAGGCTCTACAGCGACGACTTCCGTGCTTGCTGTTGAGTGCAGCTGGTGATGGGACGTTGATCCGCTCCTCATGTAGTATATTTTAAGAACTTTTATAAGAGGAAGATCAAGAGTGGAAGGAACCATTTCAGGGAGCTAAAGACAATCTTAGTATCGATGCTAAGACCAGAAAAACCTTCAAGAGCATCCATTCTTCCTTCATCCCACCCCTACAACAAAGATCTTGTGGATAGATGGTTCTGACAGCTTTGTCCCAGGAGAATGATGGAAAGCAGCATCTACTGTCCTTCTAGGATAGTTTTGTACTGTCAAAAAAAAAAAAAGGTGGGGGTGGAGAGGAGAAGAGGAAAAAAAAAAAAGACAATCTGCGACCAAATTAAAATGTTTCAAACCCGAATACCAATGTCCTCCCTGTGTGTCTGTAATTTTGGCCTGAAAGTGCTTGAGGAGCCTACACGTGATGAAGAGTGGTAAAAGCCACAGTGAGACCCAGAAAATATGCCTTTATGCATAGCTGCCCCTAAACCCATTGGAAAACCTGGTATTTGGTGGTCTCTTAAATTTATAAAACATGTCCTTGCCTGCATGGGGTTCGGCCACACCTTTTTGTTCACATAGCTGGGATGGGGAAGTGCTAAGGTTTGGTCTCTGTTCTCAGAGCCGTTTTCTTGTAAGTAGTCAGAAACAAAAAAATGATTGTGAATAGAGGAAGCAGAACCTGATATTCTGCTGTCCTTCCCGCTCAGTTAAATCCTGTAATCGCACTGTAGAACTGGATTCTTTATGCCTTTGTTTCTCTGCTTCCATGATTTTTTTTTGTCTTCCTGATATTCTGGCTTTTCAGCAGGTGAAGAAAGTGCAGCACCCAGGCACAGTTCAGTGAGTAGCTGAGCTATCCGTGTAGAAGGCCACCATGACCTAGTCAAATATTTGTGCTTTCTGTATTTACCTAGGGAGGGATACCCTTGTCCCCAGTGTTTGTCATTGGGTCCTAGAAATCTCATCTTGCTGGTTGTTTTGGATAACCTCCGGAGGTATTTAACTCTTCCTTTTCTGGTATGTTTTCAACCTATGTACAGTAACACTGGGACTATTGTTTCATTCCAAACACTAAGTCCTAAGGCCTTTCTTGTTCTTTGTAGAATAAGCACACAGCATTTGAAAACCCACAATGATCTTGAAGCTGTTGGATGGCATTGAGACTAATGCTAGGGTTAGATCAAGAAAACTGAGCTCAGAGTGTATCTGGCTGAATAAAAAGTTTCCATTTTTGCTTAATCTTTTTTTTCCGAATGTAACTAGAAACAGACTGAAATCACTTAATTGTAAATTAATTTCATATGTTTGTATGTTGCTGTGCCGGCTCTTAAAAGAAAAATAGTGCTCGGGACTTGCCTTTGTGTTCCTCATTTGAAGGAAATCGCTCTTAGCAGTACTGCAGTGTAGTTTGATGGCGGCAGCCAGCTGATTAATGCTATTTTCCTCACTTTGACTCTTCTGCAAGATACGGTTAAGTAATTTGAAGGATTCCTTGTTTTTTTTTTCTTTTGCCTTTTTTTCCTTTTCTAAATTTCAGTTGTTTTGTTTTTCTTTAACTATTTTATTAATTCTTAAAACCTGTGTAGCCACTTCTTGGGCCCATTAATACACTGCTGCAAGGAGGAGGAAGGCGTAACGCAGCTTGTAAAGATCTCAGTTGTGTAACAAAACCAGGGAGGGGGAAGAGCTCTAGCAGAAGGAAGGATATAGCTGAATACAGCAAAGGTAACAACTTTTGGTGAGTAGGAAGGTCCTGGAGGAACACTAGGAAGCCATCGTGTTTGCTGTGAGAACCTTTCTAGAGTCTTGCATCCTGTCTTCTCCACTTGACCCTGTTTTATAACACTGAGGGACTAAAACCTGATGTTTGTGATTTAAGTTTTTAGGCTGCCTAAAGAATTCCATGGAGTTTAAGCTCCCCTGGTAGAAATTGTTAGTAATTTCCACCCCTCCCCACACGTGCATTGTCAGCAAAGGATGAGCGGGTAGAACTAAATCCTAGGTTGATCCGTTGAAAGGTCAGTCGACTTGCCTGTCAGTTTTCTCCTAAAGCTTACGCAGTGGTTATGTACTTCACTGCTGGCTCTTAGGTTCCTGTACTGAGCTATGCTGATGACCTAAGTTACTGTCCCTTACCGGGAAAGAAGAAGCAAACAGGATTCACTTGAAGCTCTTCAATTCTAAACCATTCATTTCGTAAGGACTAATTAACCGGTTTTATTCACAAAGGAATTTCCTTAGTTTGCCCCTTACCAGCAGGGGTCTCTAGCCCTATACCTGAGCATAACAGACCATTTTATGCCTAGGTCACACTGTCCGTTCAGTTCATGCATGTTTTTATGTATGACACAGTTGGATTTTTAGCCCAGTTCCGTTGCCAGCTGAAGAAGGGTCTCAGTGATACATCAGACAGAACAAACTGCTGCTTAAAATACTAGTTTTCTTGGTAACTTTTGTAAGATGATAGCAGAAGGAGCGGTAACTGCAAAAGTGCTTGGTGGAGCGTGGCCTTAATCACTGATATATAAATTAAATGGTTGTTTGCAGCAATCTGAGATGAACCTGATTTGCACTGGATGTGGTCACATATGACCTTCAGTATAAGATAATACTCTAATGCTGTCGTTTAGAATAAAACACATAAGTGTGAGGAGTAAGGAGTATTGCATGCCACAGTTACTAAAATCTGACTGTTGATTCCCTCACTATCCAGAAAATTATATTCTGTGTCCACACGTGGTGGTAGAGAACCTTAGAGAAGTTGATTTTTTTTTCTAGCCACTTGCCTTGATTAATTCTACGTTATCATCTGGGGCACTTTAAAATATAAATACCTCAATAACATTTACTGAACACTCTTCTATTGTTTTGACACCCGTCAATCACTTTTGAGAACTGCATAAAAATAAATCGGGACTTTCTGCGCTGTGTTTTTTATACCTCACAAACTTCCTGGAATCTATGAACACCGTCTGTGGTGCATACTTGACTGCTGAACCATGTTAGTCGTTTGGAAAACTTGCTTAAGGAAATACGCTTTGTTTCTCAGTACTCATTTCCTAAAGTAAAATCTAAATTTTAAACTGTTCTTAATTAATGTAAATTGCAGAACGATGGCCTCAGAAGAACAGGTCTGGCCAGTCCCAATGAAGGCAATTGGAGCACAAAACCTTCTGACAATGCCTGGAGGAGTGACCAAATCAGGATATCTTCATAAAAAAGGAGGCACCCAGCTGCAGATCTTGAAATGTAAGTTGAATGAGGTATTAACTAAAGTAAATGTTCTAAATCCTTGCCTTTGGGGCCATAAACACATTTCCTGTTAACAAGCTCTTTAATGAAGCCAGTCTTTGTCTTACTTTGTATTGGATTATAATTTTATTGGAGTATTTGTATGAAAGACGTGTATTGAAAGAATTTGCTCGAATTATTTTGGAATTTTAAGTCTTAGATTGTAAGTATTGTGGTTGAGTTTGTTGTGTTTGGTTTAATCTATTGTCAAGGCCTTCAGAAGTAAGATTTTAAGACAGAAACAGATGGGATATGTATCAATTTAGAATACTCTTTTCTGAAGGAAATTAGTGCTCAGCTTTTTCTACAGTTGGTTATTTGATACTAGAAAAATATCCCCATCTCTTACTGATATTGTGAAGTGGAAATTTTCTCACTGCCGAGATTAGGCTGTACTTAATAGCAGTAATTACTTTTGGAATCAGAACTCATTTACTTGGAGAAAATTTAAGACTTTGGATTTATTTATATTCTGTTCATTTGCTATACCTGTTTACAACTGAACTGTGTTTATACAACTAAGGGCAAAGATTGCTTTCTTTGATAAAAGGAGGAGTGTTGGCACTTGTCTAGCTTTAAAAAAGAAAACCAACCATTTTATTGCCAGCTTTATGTATGTATGTATTACCACCTTTGAGAATAAAGAGATGCTATTATGATTTTGGGGTGAACATAAATATGTATTTGTAGCCCGTGGTTACATTCCTCCCATCTTGTTTTGGGCTGCACTCTTATGTTAGCTTGTTCCTCCAGTAAAAAAAAAAGCACAGGTGGAGGTCAGGCTTGCAGTCTTTTAGGTTTCTTTTGAAACTGTTTGACCAGCTGCCTCTCAAATGAGGGAAGCAAATACTGCCCTCAGTCCTGAAACTCTGAACCGAGTGCTGCATGCGACTGGTCATCAGCCAGCTGCCACTCAAATAGCTTGTGCCCTTTTGTAAAGATTTATAAAAGTAATTAGGACCTCTTAACTTGGGGAGGGTTATTGTGTAAGAATTGAGTAATGTACTGCCTTTGAATTTATATCTTGATCACTTTTTTCTTTATCATTTCAGGGCCACTGAGATTTGTGATTATCCATGAGGGATGCATTTACTACTTTAAGAGCAGCACATCTGCATCTCCACAGGGCGCATTTTCTTTGAATGGTTACAACAGGTGAGTTCCAAAGGACTTCCTTAACACCCAAGGGCCTTTTCCTTAACGGGGCGGGGGCTGTCTTTCATTTTGAACAGGTAAATTCAACTATGGCTGTTGTTTGGATTAAGCACTGGTCTCAGATTCCAAGAGATCTGTTCCTTTCAAATTGTATATATGATGTTTTCTGTACCTTGCAAGTGTATACCCTTAATCTTTTGTAATTTCTCTAGTAAAGCTGTTAAATTTGCAACCATTGGAATGGGTTTGTGCTTGTTCCTTATTTAATGCAGGCTTTGCACAGACAGGTAGATGTGGATTCTTCAAGACAAATGATCTTTGTTCTCTCGTGATTCAATGATCATCAAAAAACCAGAAAGGAATCAGAAAGGAACACCTAAAGATCTCCTGATTCAGTGACACTAATTGGTGTCAAAATTGAATCAGCTACAGGAGTGACAAATGAGAGAATGCATGTGCAAAAATGTCTGAGTCATTCCACTACACGTTATAAATTTTAATATTTGCTTCTTGACTTGAAGACAAATACATGGCTTTCAAGTTAACCGGTACCATCAGGATCTTCCTGAGTGCAGGAAGCCTACCAACAGCAGTCCATGGGAACCTTAGGAAACTGATGCTAAGAAAGGACTGATCAGATACAGAATGTAGAGAAATATCACATTATTGGTCCTGCAGTTTTATTGTATTTACATACATGTATGTTATCCTTGCACTGCATGATATTCTCAAACTTCTGGGATAAGGAAATCTCTCTCGTTAGAATGGGAGGGCTTTTAACTGACCACAACAACAGCGTATTTTCTGGGAATGCTGCTGAGGATATTATGGCTAAGAAAAAATAAAGATGAAATTGTACAAGCAACCTGTACTACAACTTGGCCATGATGCTAGCTTCTGTAATCACGTTTTTATGAAAAATGACAAAGAATTTTTGAACGCTAGAGACTGTCTCATTGCTTTTTATATATCTGTGTTTTAGCAACCTGTAGAGACCTTGGTTGGAGCTGGGTCAACACTAACCAGGTCATGGTTAGTGTTATGCACAGATACAAGCATTATTGAAAAAGAACTTGAAATGAAGGAAACTCATTTATTGGACTGGGTGGTTGCATAAGGCTGTGTGAAAACAAGTTGCCCTAAGGTTCCCTGAACTTGTATTTTGCACATTTCATTCAACAGCCTTTAAATGTTAAGAGTGGACAGCCGGTGAGAGGGTGCTGAGTTGTCCAGTGACTCAGAATGTGGGAAGCATTGCTATCCCTTCCAGCTGTAGGATGGGTATTTCCTGTATTAACATCCCTGTTAGTCTTAAATTAGCAAGTGAAATAACTTGTAGTTCCTTTTGTGGCTTTGTTTCAGGCTGGACAGATGCAGAAAACTACAGCATGCAATTTCAAATTGGGGTTGGGGTTCTAAAAAGATGCAATAGCCAACTCTGAAAGAATTTTGCTCTTAATGCCATCTACAGTGTTGATGGGATTTTATTTATTTATTCATTTCTTTCCAAAATCATGTTTATATTGATTTGGTACCTAACCAAAAGTCAAATGTCTTTTCATTTTTGTAGGTTTACAAACCACCTTCTTTAAATAGGACTCGTAGAAATCTTGTATTATATGAGGAAATCAGCAAGTTTAAAAATTTAGGAACCAGCAAGAAAGTTCCAATAATGATTGTAAAAACCTAGATCAGATTGCTCTATGGCTTGTGCTGAGTTATTCTTAGAAATTTTACTTTCAGATCGTCCACAGTCTTAGGATTTTAGTCTCCTTATTTTTTTCCAAAGCTTTATAGCATGCAGTTCCAAATAGTTTTTTGTGTCTGTGAGGATAAGGCAGAAGTTTCTCATTTGAGAATCCTTCGGGGAAAAGATTAAAAAAAAAAAACAAACTTACCTAACACAGTTTGTGGAAGAGGTTGAATTAAACTTTAAAAAAATATTAATTTTAAGCATGTGCATTGATCTAGTGTTGTAAGGTAGTGCTTATAAGCCAGAAGTGGAAAAATTAAGTTAACTTTTAATATTAGCTCTCTTTTGTTTTCTTGGAAGACCTGTGTTGTCATTTCTCCTCTGCCTTTCTGAAGTAAGGATCACAGGCACCCTAAGTAGACGTCATGCCATGGTGTGAAGCTTGTAAATTAACGCAGTTCATTAAAACTGTTTATTGAACCAGTCAAAACATCTGTTTATATGTCTGTCTGATGGTTTAACTAGTGCTTTTTCTCCTGTCAGCACTCTTGCATTATCCTTTATACCACTTTGAAAAGTACTACAAATGCACATATTAGCATTTTGGTGGTGTTTTCTTGGGCTTGGGACTTCTTTTCAGCCATAACTGGCAGGTAAAACTGCTTTCTGAGCTTTATGACTTGCACAGCAGAATTAACTTTACAGATTCGGACTTTTATATATTGGTTATTCTGTTTCTCAGGGTTATGCGGGCAGCTGAGGAGACGACATCAAGCAACGTGTTTCCTTTCAAGTTAGTTCACATTAGCAAGAAGCACAGGACGTGGTTTTTTTCTGCTTCATCTGAAGATGAAAGAAAGGTACCTTTCTACTTCAAGGAAAATTAAAGCACAACAGAAGAAAGTGAATCTTGACTTCCCTAAAATCTACGTGAACTGGACATGCAGCTGTAACCCAAATCTGTATTTCTAGTTCTTTGGACTCTGAAAATCATGTCTGAAATTTTAACTATTAACTGAGTGAGAATTCCAGTTGTAATTTAGGGAATGTCTGAAAGTGGCATACTAGATGTCACAGTTTCCTTCATATTCCTGGTTTTATTTTTAGCTAATGAATGAGTATTTATGATGTAAACCTTTGATAAAGTATGAAAACTGTTCAGTGAACTCTCCTACCCATAAGCAGACTATGAGCAAGTACACAGCTTTAGGAGTAACAGCTTGAAATTCACAGATCAAAACTTTAATATTTTAATATGTTCATATAGGATTTTAGATAGTCAAAACATTATGACTAGTAATTCCTCTCAACACCTCTATAAAGTCATAAATATTTCACTTGCACAGCCACTCTGGCCCTGCAGAGGAAAGATACTGTGCATCTTTGTGTAGTGATTTAAAGAATAATGTGTTAAATGTTGTGCTTTCGTTTATTTAGAATTGGATGCTATCCCTGAGGAGGGAAATCGATCACTACCACGATAAGAAAGAAACAATAACAGAATTCAGGTACGAAGCCTTAACCCTTATTTGCTTTCTTCCCCTTTCGCACTAGCTGTTGATAGTGTTGGTTTTGGCTCTTTGCACCTTCAAGTTACTTACTGCTAAATAGTAACAGGTGCGGTACGCCCCAAGAATGAAGGGCCTACCTAGTAAAGAGTTTAAAGAGTACCAAGACGAGTATCGATCTTTTTGCTAAGAGAAATTAAAATGTGTAAAATAAGAATAAAATAACAGCAGCAACATATTTGGCTGTTGGCAGAGGATTAGATTGCTTCTGCTTTTCCTGTATTACGTTGCAGTGCTGCAGTCCTGCTAATGGATGTCTGTGTTTTTTCAAGACCTGTAACGCAGTGATGCAAAAGGGATTGTCTTTTCTTTTGCAGTGACTCTGGTTCTGATGCAGACAGTTTCTACGGCTCAGTAGAACGTCCCATTGATATCAAGTATTCTCACCACTCAGCAGATAATGAAGGTGACAATTTTAGACACTTACAAATAAGATCTGTTTTATTTTTCTTGTGGATCCTGCAGTATCCCATACCGTTCCAGTAGCTTAAACAAACTATCTGGTCCAGTTTGCATCCGAGAACTATAAATTCTTATTTTTACAAGGTGCATGGAATTGCTGTAATTTCAAATCAAAACCAGGATAGTTTATGTTATAAAGCCATTAGTAAAAAAATAAAGGGTGACTAAAGAAATTCAGGCCTTGCAAAGTGTCTGACCCCATAATAACACAGTCGTAATTTTGTATCTTAATTTTTTATTAAGACTGCATGTTGGAAAGTCCATAGATGTAGCAAAAAGATGAAACATTTGAGTATGTTATGTAGTGTGGAAGTCTTCACTATAATTGATGCTAATTGAATATTATTAACAATAACTGAATACAATTTTAATAGTATGGTGTTAGTCACTTAAAAGTATGTCCTAAGAACATCTTCTGACAATGTGGTAAGACCTTGTGGAGCTCGCTGCCTCCCATATTGTCTGTAAAGTTGATTCATCTGTCCTGCAAAAGAAGCAGTGATTCACATTGGGATGTCGTTGTGTCTGTGTTGTAGTCTGCTTACTATGAAAGAGAATCAATCACCCTCCCAGTTCAGGCAGATCTCACATTAGGCATTTAAACGGCCTACGTGAAATGCATAGGGTAATGTTCTTCAATGACTTTCAGACCGAGTAACTTTTAGAAGAAAGGCTCCAAGAATCTCATTCTTAGCAGAGTCTGTTTTCAGTTCAGTTTGATACCTGGTTGTTGCTGGAGCTGCTTCACAGTAAACAAT
Organism: Cygnus olor; assembly: GCF_009769625.2. Classification (NCBI taxonomy): domain Eukaryota; kingdom Metazoa; phylum Chordata; class Aves; order Anseriformes; family Anatidae; genus Cygnus; species Cygnus olor. Next base: position 68,232,040 of record NC_049172.1, on the reverse strand, counting down.
TCTGGCTGAGTGTGTTTATTTTTTAATTAGAGAAGATGATATTATAGGAAGCCTTTCAGATAGGTATTCTCAGCGTATTTCAACAACTGCCTTCTTAGTCAAGAAACACAGTAAAATCCAACTTGAGAAGACTTGCCTCAAGGTTCAGATAGTTCCTTTAGTAGGCATTTTCCCATCTGCCCTCTCAGATTTCTGCCCCAAGGCAGGGTTGATTGGAGCAAGTACTCCCGTTTCCTGAAAGGAAATTCCTGACCATTTTTCCTGACTAGGACAAAAAAAGAGGGAGTTTGATTCTTAGGAAATCCGGTTTGATTGTTGCAAAGCAGAGGAAAACAGACTCATCAGCATTTTGTATAGAGTTGTGGTTCAGGATTTCAGTATTTATGGGAGGGAAGGGATGTATACGAGAGGAATTATGTTTGAAGAAGCCCAGAAGGACTTCAAGTAAGGAAAATTAGAACAGCTAACTGATTTTAACAGAACCTCTCTCTCTTTTTTTTTTTTAAGGTACTTCTTAGGGGAAGTACTATGTATTGTCCTTAAGGCTCCCCTCATAGCCAATGATGAGACATTACTGCCTAGAAGTAGCATGTTTTTTTATGTCTTGATTATCCTGACTTCCAGTTAAAGGCAGCACTGAAATAATTTAAGTCATTTGTTGTGATGCATCTTTCTGTTGCCAGAGCAAGGCAAAAGAACTAATTGTTTTGTAAATCATGAGGCTTGCTTAGGCATCCATGTTGCAACATCATGCATGTTTCTGTGATAGGGTTGCTTCTGGGTTGTTGTGCTTTTACTCTTCCAATTTGTTTTCCCAGTATGTCAGTTTGTAGCTATGCCTCTGTAACCGATTTGATTTTTTCTGAGGGAGGCTATGCCACTAGAAAGTTTCACCAGAAAGTGTACTTTAATTTGAAAGATGGAGGAAAATGTAATACATGAGAGAGGTAGACTTTTTTTTTCCCATTTTTTTCCATCTTCTTTAATGAAAAATAGTTGTTAGAAAGCAATAAATATTCCTACTTGGTTCCAGTAGTACTTGTCAGAGTCTGACACATTAACTTTTGTCCGCAGATTACGACCAGGAGGAAGAGGATGAGTCTTACTTGCAACCAGATACTTCTGACATAGTGAAAGATGGTAAGTGATTTCTTTTACTCCCTTAATCAAAGGCCCCACAAAAGGCCAGCAATGAAGGTAATATTCATGTAGAATGCCAGATCGTTGTTTTAGTCATATCTAAAGCAATGCAGGTGGTAGAATAACCAAAGTAATGCACAGGTATCTAATCTTGGGAGAGATTAAAGATATTTTTGACCTCTTGAGAGGTCAAAAGGGCCTAGTAGTAGCAATAACAATTTACAGAAAAGTGTTACGTGCCTTTTAGGGCATGGTTTCTGGCAAGTCTCCTGCCCTGGAAGGACTTCTATTCTATATGCTTATCAGTCAGGAAGAGGGGTAATGCTGTTAACATAGTTCGTTCTTCTTTATTTTTAAGAAAGGGAAAAATCTTTGCTAAATTGACATAAGCCATGCCTGAATAAAATTGCAGGAGTTCACTACGTGCAACATTTCAGTTGTGCTGAAAGCTGAGTGTTTATCCAGCATTTCAGGAACTATCAGATCAGGTGCTAATAAAATATTAGTAAATCACATAAATAAACCTGAAGAGTCTAGTTTCTTGACATGTTGTATTTCCCCTCAATGTGCCACGTTTGCTGGATGTTTTCTTTGTGCAGATATCATGGTGCTGCCCCCAGCCTACCCGCCTCCACCAGTTCCTCATGTCAGAAAAGCTGCCTACTCAGAATCCAGGTCACATTCTTTTGCTGGCAAATCTGCTGGACCAGCACCACCACCACCTCCTAAAAGAAGCCTACCTGACATCAAACCAGAGGATCTCTTCAATGTGAGAGAACCCCGAGCTGAATCTAATCTAAAGATTCAATCCTCAAACTGGAGACCAAGTGAACAGCCACCCCCTGTGCCCCCTTTACCTCTTTTCAAAAAGCCCATGTGTAGCAAAGAATCTTGCTCGCTGCCTCCAGAACCTCTGCCTCTATCGCACGTTCTCACCACTCCAGAAGGATGTGAGAAACTAAAAACTCTAAACCTTTCACCACGAACTCCTCCTCCAGTGCCAAGCAGTAAACCCAAGTTGTCCCAGTTAACTGAAAGAACAGTAGAGAGCAAGGTGCCAAAAGAACATGGTAAACCTGGACTGTTTGTGCCACCAGTGCTTCCAAAGCCACCCGTGCCTGGCCACCAGCATCCTGGATTCAAACCTAGGCCAGAGAAGCCTTCAGGCCCCCAGTTACAGTAAGTACGACAATATAACCCAGTATCAAAGTTTCCACTGAGTTTACTTGTCAGATTCTCGTCAGTGCATGTTGTTCTTCCCAGCACCATCCCTGTTATCCTCAGTGGCATGCTTGTTTGCCTAGGTATTTGTTATCTGGAAACTTTGCGCTGAATTTCACTTCTGAAATTGTTCAGAAAGAGACAGTCGACGATTTTTTTTTTTTAAATTATGCAAATCTTTGTAGTCTGCTTTGAGGTGTGTCTTAGACTTAAAAGCCTTTGATCACAGTGAATAAGAAACCTTCATGTCACTGTCATTGAACCACAAAAACAATTTTAGGCTTCTCTGGAGACAGGAAATGTTTCGTCTCATATTAAGATCGTCTGTAGTGCAAGGGATGTGGGACTGGCTATGGTGCTGAGGCAGATGGACATATTTTTGCCCATTGGATCATTCACCTCTAAAGAAGAAATAAAAAATAAAAAAAAAAAAAACTCTTTAAAGGCAGCGCAAGAAAGAGATTGATTTACTAGAGTGAATCCAGCCACCAAGATGTCTGATGGGCTGTAGCACGTAATGTGTGAGGAGAGGCTGAGAGAACTTGCTGAGTTCAACCTTTAGGAAGGTCAATGGGAGATGTCACTGCTCTCTACGACTACTTAATGGGGGGATGGAGAAGACAGAGCAAGACCTCAGAGATCTGCAGGGGTAGGATAAGCGGCAACAGACAGAAGTCACAACCCGGGAAATTACAGTTAGGTATCAGGAAAAGCTTTTCACCTTGTGGATAGTCAACTTGGAGATGCTGCACAATCTCCAACCTTGGAGATACTCGACTGGACACAGTGAGCTATTTGGACTTGCTTTGAACAGGAGCTTGGACTAAATGATACAATTTAGGTTGAAAGATGTCCCTTACACCTAAATTATTCTGTAATTCTAGGGCTGGTAAGTCCTAAACTGAAATTTCCTCTTTAGCTCTAGTTTTATCCCTTCAGTTTTATGTATATTTGTTCTACTTTCCTGAGGAGATGTCCTTCAGTTTTTGTTTTGTTTCTGCCAGGAGATCACCACCAGATGGGCAGAGTTTTAGAAGCTTCTCATTTGAAAAGCCAGCAGTGCCCTCCAAGCCAAACCAAGCAAGTGATGATTCTGATGGTGACTACGAAAAAGTAAGATCAAGCAGACGATCTGTTCTCAAAAGGCTGATTTTCTTGCTTTCTTTGGGGCGGCTTGGGGCATATTTCAGGAGAAAAAAGAGTCTTCTGAAAACACAATGCTGTGTGGTTCTCAGCTTTAAGGAATGCCTCAATAAATTCTGCATTCTAATATTTGCTGTAAAGGAGTAAGAAGCATAAAGTAAAGATTAAAGCACCATTAACTAATTCAGATACTGATGGCTGTAGCTTATCTGCATAGTATGGTGTTAGCATTTTGTGTTTTCATTGGCCCGTGCGGAGATTTACTTTCTTTGTATTTTCCTACAGGTTGGGCTGCCTACTTCAGTATTTCTTAATACCTCTGAATCCTTCGAAGTTGAAAGGTAGATGTGACTTTTAAAACACTTGCCTAAAGTCCTACAAATCCTGCACTGAACAGTAGTCCAAAAATAACTTTGAGATCTGTAACTTCTGTTTAAAAACACAGGAAAAGTATTTGAATTACTTTAATATGGAAATTACTTTCTGGGGGAGGTAGGTCAGTCCTCATGTATCAGTTGAGAATACAGAGTAATTGCAAAATGATTTTATTCCATCTGGAAATGGCTGTTCTGCCAGGACGAATGGGACAGAAAGCCAGGTCTTCTGTGCTGCTTTGCTGATTCAGATGCTAGAACAGTAAAATTCTATCAGATATGATATTCTATGAATTATTATAACTGAAACTGAGATTTTCAGGAAGAATTACAAGAACTACACACCTTAATTATCTGATTCAGAAAATGCTAACATATGTAATTGCTGTATTATTTTTAGGACATTCAAAGCTACTAGCCCAAGGGGACAGCCACAAAATGGATTATATTGCATTAGGAACTCATCTACAAAGGCTGGAAAGGTAAGTTGCAATTGCTGAATCTACCCCCTAAAAGCTTTTTTTTTTTTGTTAGAGATACTGTATCTTTTATATGGTGAAAGTACTTAATAACTTAGATGTGCTCTTTCCTTAATGAAGGAAAATCTGAGCCTCTGTCGTAACTTGAGTGTATTTTTTGTTCCTTAATAATGCACTGACTTGGAAGAGATTATCAGCATAACTGATTATGTTGCATTTTCTTTAAGGTATTGGTTGTATGGGATCAATCTGCAGAAAAAGTGAGAAACTACAGAATATTTGAAAAGGTTAGTAGCTCCACTAAAAATGCAGTTCTTGTGTATGTGTATCTATGTATGAATCTCACGTATGTACGTGTATAGCAAGTCAAAGGTGAAACTTCTTCCCATTCCTAAAAGTGAAAATATGCTGATCTACAAATATTTGTTCTAGGATGAGAGTTTGAGTACTCAGATCTGGGCCTTCCAATTGCCATACTGTACAAAAGACAAAGTAGCTGCAGATGTCCAAATCTAAATTTCAGCTTGTCGAAATCTAAATGAATTACTATTAAATTCTTGAGTTTAATTTGGACTTATTTGTGTAAGTGACAAGCTTGCAAAGCAGCAGCTTGTCTGAAAGAAGTTTTGACAATGATTTTTGGGTGGTGGTGGTGGCTGTTTTTTTTTGTTGTTGTTGCTTGTTTGTTTTTACCATTGAGTAGGAAGCAGTACTGCTAATGACTGTGTATGTTTCTGTTGTGCAACAGGAATGCAAGTTTTACCTGGATGCAGACATCATGTTTCTGAACATGGGAAGTCTGGTTGAATACTACAGCACTCACGTCTTACCTAGTCATGACAGCCTGATTCTTCGGTGTCCTTATGGTTACTCTAAACCAAGGTGATGTGTCTGGCATAATTCACTGATGCGGAGGAGAAACATGTTCCTTACTGTCCTTGAATTAAGTGTGAACTCCTACCACATCTGGATTTCCTGTTGTTTGCACACAGAAACTGAATCTGTTTCAACCACTTGTTCTCATATGAACTAGGACTCCGTTTAATGAACTCTTTAAAACTTTGCAATCCAGATCAGTGGATTTGATGACCACTTTCAGAAAGAACTGAACTGACTTTTCTGCGAAGTCCGTCCGGGACTCATAAACCTTTTATAAAACTGCTGCTATTACGAATCTCCTTGGAATGTGGAGGAGAACAATGTCCACATGAACAAAGAAGTGTTGTGAACGCAACCCATGTGGAAACGGGAAACTTCTGAAAGTACATCAGAATTCATTTGTGACGGGGAATACTAATATTCTGACTTGGAGGTATTATTCCTTAAGTCAGCACCGGTGCTTAACTGAGAGATTTTTTGTATTACTTGTATAGTTGATGTGTAAATAATGAGTCTTTTGTGCAAATAATTTGGTTTACTACAGGTAAAGATGATCAGGAAATGTGGCTTTTTTAAAGCCACCTCATACCTAAATGTAACTTCTGATTACGATGTCTGCAGTAATCAATTGGGGTACTGTCCAACTGATATGCTTATGGCATCCCACATCCTACTTAATTCTGAACACTTGAGATAGGCTTGGAATAATATTGATTTGGCTTTATGGGAGTCCCATTCCTTACTTCTGAACCAGAAAGGTAGGTGCCTAATATGGCTGTGAGAAAGAGAAAATATCACTCTGCAGTTTGTAGTTGTGTGGAAAAATAAAAAAAGTTTTTAACTTGCTATCAGCACTATCAATGATAGGCGTTAGCAGGGTGCTTGTAATTTTAATTCCCTAATACTCTGGGGACAGGTGTCTGAAAATCAAGGCTTGATAGTCATGCTGAAATTGCCCTACCCCCAAATTTTAATAAAGAGGAGAAAGCTGTGAAAATAACTTTGTTAATTCAAAAGGACTGTCAAAACGATCTTATTTCTAATAATGTTTGAGACTTGCTTTAAAAAAATGCTGTAAATCACAAAACAGGAGAAGTTATCTGGTTTCTGTCAGTCTGAATCCAGATGCATAAAATTCACTTTTCTGTTACCTTTACAAAGCTTATACATGTCAGTTTTAATCTCATTACAATTAAATGGTCACAGCTTGAAAAATATAAATTTTTTACAGACTAAGATTTTTTGTTTATGAAAACAATAATATAGAATTTAATCCCTAAGGGATTTTTTGTAATAAGATATAATAATAGGATACACAGAGCCAGCAGTTGTTGCCTTGGTTCCTATCTTTTGTCTGAGACAGACATACACAATATCAGTCATATGATTTCTGGTCCCACTATAATAGGTTTTGTGAGCATCAATTAAAGAATGTGCAGTACTTAAATTTCAGATCGTTGGATATTAGATATTTTAAGTTTGCAATTCCTTTTATATTCAGTGAGTGTCCCTGTGGTTCACTACTCTGATGTGATCCACTCTGTAAAGTAAGCTCAGCCAACATAGCACATAAAAAAATGTTGGCTTTTTAAAATGCGTGTATCTGTATTTTAGGCAAGTTCTAGTTTCTTACAGTATTTATAAGTACTGTTTACAGAGTAAATTGTTCTCTTTCTGGGAATAACTGACTTCACCGCATTGTGACAGTCATAATTATAATATGCTATCTTTGGGGCCTGATTCAGGTATTTAATTTTTTTGCAATCAGCTACTCTCAAGATTTTTCAACTGTAAAAATACCTATGTAATCCAGTACATATGAAACATAACACTGTCTTTACCTGTATAATAGAAGACTTGCAAATATGTAAATGTTAATTTCCTTTTATACAAATGTATGTATTTCTGAAGTGGATAAACTTCTAATGCCAATTCACCTAATTTTGTGCAGTCTCATTGAACTTCATGAGTATGTGTTCTAATATTCTTGCTTGTAATTGTGGTAAACAGAAGAGAATTTGTTTTCAGCCCTCTTGAAACAACTCTTTGTGCAAGCAACACTATGAGAAATTGGGCATTCTGGTCATCAGTGTGGCTAGGGGTGGAAATTAGCCATTTATCGTTCACTTGATCTATGGACACAAAGTGCAGGTATGACCATAAAAAAAAAAAAAGGCATCTCAAAGGAACAGTCTCTAAAGGACTTCCTCAGCAGCTTGCTGGGGAGAACAGGGCCTTTCCATTTCCCAGCACCCAACAGCCCTTCTGTTCACAAACGTCTGATACCTCCAGAATCCAAAGTGGGCAGTACTGGTAGGGACATATTAGGTAATTCCTCCATCCCTCCAGATACAGATAGAAGAGTTCCAAACAAATCTGCAATCACTTATGCTCTCATCTGAATCCTTTTGCTCCTACGTATTATTCTAGTCCGTTTTGTGAAGAATTAGATGAAGTTAAATTGCTGGTGTTTGTAGGGAGGAAAAGCACAGCTAGAGCATGTGGCTCACGGTCTGTCTCCTGTACTTCTTACTAGCCTGTCTTGCCTCTTTTCTACCCCACAATTCAGCTTCTTAAATATATATATGTATAAATATATATATATATATATATACACACACATATATACACACACACCCATTGCAAGCTCCATATCTTTAAAATAGTTTGGGGAGGAGCATAAGAGCAGTATTTGGTCATGCCAAGAAATTCAGTTTGTGAGTTTGGTAACATGCAAGTCAAAATAGTTTATACTAGTTTTGAAAAAGTCTTGCCTTTTCTTTGTAAACTTCCAAGAAAGTTTTTTAAGTGGTATTTGTGGGGGAGTTACTTTTCCAGGGGAAAAAAATTAATGTGGTTTGGAAAATACAGTTTTAAACAAGGAACCGTCAATCAATGTAGCATAATCATAGGGACAATAAAAGGGAATCTGATATCAAGAATTTTTCTATGAAAATGCAGGTGCTACATACTGCTGCCCTGTGTCAGCAGCTTGGCGCCCATCTCCTAGCTCAGAACATAACAGTTTGTACAAGCATGTAAATAAGCAATGAGAGTATTCGTGCCCTCGGGTTCCTCATGCTTTGGGGAAGCTCAAAAGGACTGAAGATTTCTGAAGCTTTGAGTGTGATTAGTTTGAATTTGGTGACATCTGCTGGTCAGCCTGTTCCATGAAGGAGCCCCAGCACCAGGAACACAGCTACAAAATGCGTATAGAAGGCAGTTGGGTAGAAATCATTCCTAAGTGACTTTGGATAGAAGCTAGAGATTAAAGCTTAACTTCAGGCAGAAACTTGATGAGCCAGGTCTTTGAAGCTTAAGACATCTCTTGGCTCATGTTTCTTACATAAGTAGCAATGTTCTTTAGCAAAATTACTCATCTGAATGTCTTTTAACCTCGATGATGACAAAATTAATTGTATTTTATATTCGTGTGTTTAAATTACTCTTAAAAAAACCTACTTTGAGGTAGAATTTACATAACATTAGACATCTGAGAACTTAAATTCTTGATATCATGAAGTACTAAAGAGGTGTTCTGAACATTAAGTACTTCACCTAGCAGCAGCAAAGTATGTGATATAATAGTTTGTGTCTTACTAAGCAGTCAACTTCTTGCAGTATTTTTTTTTGAGCAATAGGAGCACTTGAGATGACCACGATTACAGCCTCTTAAATAGGTTCTTGTATGAAACAAACAAACCTCAATGTACCTCTTAAATACCACATAATAAATGCTACTAAAACTTTCACAGACTAGATAGCATTTGAGTTCACTGTAGCACTTCAGTTTGCTAAGTACTAAAGATCAGTGAGCTTAGGGTCTGTAGCAAGTCTTGTAGCACAGTCAACCCCCAAATCTACTCCCTCAGGATTTCCACTCCTGTATCTTAAACACAGGATAGTCATTACTATCTCCCATCTGTACCTCATTCCTTAGGATATATTTACTAGGGAAGCAATTAATCCAGCCTCTCAGGTTCATGACACGCATGGCCGCATAAGAATTGTTTTTAATGCAGTTTTACTTCCACATAACTCAAATGAAGTTGTTTTGTACAGAAATGAGAGTAATTATTGTTTGCAGGATTAGATCTCTGGCCATACACGGGAAAAGAAAAAAAAAAGAGGTTAAAAGCGTCTAACCCTTCTTTGAGTGAGTGCTTTGCTTTTTAACAGTCACATCATATTAACTCCCTCGATGTACAACCTGGATCCAGCTGGTTCCTGTAGTGGAAGGCTGATGTGCACTTAAATTCTGACCTTGGAAGCTTTTTGGCATGGCCAGAGTTTTGCAATTGAAGGCCAGTAGCGAGCCTTCAGGACACCCCAGGAGCACAGAAAGAAGAACAGTCTATTCCACAGGAACAGGGCTTTCCTACAGGACAAATAAGGGAACATGTTTGAGGTGTGGATTCCCAAGCTGTCTGTTTCAGGCCTCAGTGATTCTGCTGTGCTTTGATTTACATTGCGCTAGCATTCATACTCATTTTTCCAAGTAAATGCCAGCCACACCCTAACCGTGGGGATGCTGCTGAGAATGTGCCTTTTTGAAATTAAATGGGATACAAAGGACTTGAAAATTTGTTATTCTAACGTTACAAAGCTTCCTCCAAGATTAATTTTCTCCTGTATACAATAATAATAATTAAAAAATAATTTCAAATAATTTTCTCATGTTTCTCAGCCCTTTTCATTACTTTGAACTTGCCCTGTTATCTATTTTTTTTGGTCCTTTCTTTGTTTTATTCTCCTTGGTCTGTTTTTAAGTACTAGCTCTTCAAAAGGTATAGCTTCTGTTAGTGGCACTTCTGCTACTAGTGTATGACACAGTAACTAAAAAGAATCTCAGCAGCATTAGTAATGCTAGAATTAGTATAGAAGCAACCTGTAATGCATGTACATCTAGAAGGCATGTGATGCTTATGAAGTCAGAGACGTCGCAATTAAAAGACTCAGCTTTACTTGGAAAAGGATTTTGGAAAAACAAACCCAGACCTCTGTAAAGAGTGTTGTAGCATTATTAAAAGAGAAAGCTGCTTGCTTGCTTTCCTTTTGGCTAAAACAGTCACTGTACCTTTACTCCCTTCTGTTATCACACAAGTGGTATTAAGAAGCTTGTGCAATAACACAAACTGTTATTAACTAGCTTGAACCACAAAGATAGATTTATATTTAATCTGAATAGTGTATAAACATTCTCCTATTCCACCCTGAACATAAAGTCAATATTTTTCAAACTTAAGACCAACTTGGGCCTCTCAGTTTAATAGGTTGTATGAAAAATCTGGCTGCTCTGCCTTTTCCCCATCTGGTGCTTCAGTTCTGGTTTTTATTTTTTCAGTTCCAGTAAACCTCAGATGTGATTTCGTTTGGTTGTGGAAGGAGATGAAAGTAGACTAGAACACATTTTTCTTTCTCTATGTAGTTGTTCCATCAAATGTTTCTCAGGTATATATATATATATATATATATATATATATATATCTGAAGGATTGTTTCCATTTTCAAATCCTCGGGAAAACTCTCCTTCCTTACATAAATGAGTAAAAATTAACTCCCTCCTATAAAGAGCAGAATTGCAGCCAGAACAAAAATAAACTTTCTAATAGTACTTTTGGCACAAGCTTACCTACAGTGACTAACTTTAGTAATACCACACATAAGCCATGACATATTATTAATACTGCTCTACACAGCTGAAATCATTTTTTAAAAGGCATTTAAGTTCAGTAATTTGTAAGAAAAATTCCCCCTAAGCTTTTCAGTAGTAATGCCACAAGTGCATAGGCTCCAGAACAGTCCCACACGTCAGTGAGACTGAAAGCCCTTCAAGGGCAGCTCTTGGGGTGTTTTGCAAAGGTAACTGGTGTTTGTCTACGGCCACCCACCCTCTGCTTCAAGTCCTGCATGGCTGAGCAGGGACTGCCTTTCACTTTGCCAGCGTCTCTCCAGGAAGTTTCAAAATTAAGGCTTCCTTTTGAAGGCCCTTGGAACAACCAGCAATGAATTCACATACAGGCTCGTTTAGAGGAATCAGAACTTTGTCCAAGAACTGGAGTAAAAGGTTTGCATGAGATGAAAACCAGTGACCAGAGTAGGGAAGCAAGCCCTGGCTAGAAGTGCCCAGGGAATGACTGGCAGAAAAGAATAGTTCAGGCAGGCCAAGAGGGAAGGATGGATTTTGATAGTCACCCCCACTTTATGGGTAAGAAAAACGACCTAAAACTGCTTCCACGGAAGGGCTGCACCCCACATAAAGGAACAAATAAATGCCAGATGGGTGACATCAACCAAGTACCATGCTTCTCACAGGTTAGTGGTTTGAGCATCAAGAAGTGCTAATGCCAAGGTGAAGAGCTGCACAGAAATAACTGCAGTATTATTTTTCTGATACCTAGTAACACCAAACTAAAATAACTTGTAAATTAATACAATTGCATGGACTCTTTTATTTTAGACTGGCTGACCCACTGTAGTCTAGCACTGCTGATGCCTGAGGCTGCTAGGGGTAACAACAGGCTGCAGAGGAATCAGCAACTGCTACGTCTGTACCACCCAACCAGTACCACATTCTGATACTTCTGGTGGGAACTGCCTGCAAATACATGGTGCTGTTTTTCTATTTTTTTGATGGCCCAGTAAGCAGACGTGCACACGGCAAAGGCAAGACTACAGGTAATGAGCTCCTCTTGGTCATTAAGAGGGGTTCTGTTCTAGTACGCAGGGCACGATGTGCCCTCCCTCACACTTGTACCCCCATAACCCTACCTTTGCTTCTGCACCAGCACTGACTTCCCGGCATCTGGGCAGGAGGCAGTTCAGGAACCTGGTCAGGACAAAAACGGAACTAGTGACATTAACAGCCTCATGTATCAGCCGTAGCAGCTTCAGGCTTCAAAATGAGCCGGCTGAGTCAGCTGATTGAGCAGGAAGCTGATTGTGCCCCCTCACTCCCCAATTTTTCCATTGGGTGAATTTTTCCAACCAGGTGAAACAATATATTCTCTGTCCTCAGGATTATGGGGTATGATGCAAGCTGCAGAGGGGAGGCTGGAAGGGGAGAGCAGGAACGGTGACCTTGGGCAGGTCAGAGGGTAGCAGAGCATAAAAGAGGGGTGAAGAACTGCAGCTTCTGCAGCATTTCGCCATTAGATTGAACAGGTGTAATGATAAAACTCATCCTTCCATCAGCCTAAGCTGCTTGTGACACAGCGCCCTGTAGTTCTAGAAACACTTTAAGCCAGCACTGCTAGCAAAAGAAACGATCCTGCCCTTTCCCTGTCCCTGGATCTGACCTCTACACCACCTTACTTCTTGGCACTCGTGTTCTTGTAGCCATGCAATGAACTGGAAAAGAAACCCATTAATTTTAAAACAAAACGGGATTTTTTTGCTGAGTAAGTTTTGATATGGATCAGTTCTCCCATTTACTTTACTAGACTAAAAGTGTTTTATGTGTTAAATGCTATGGTGTGCAAAGGAAAAAAGGTAAATGAGATGCCAACATGAAGGGGAGTATTGATATATGGTCATCTACATGCCATGGGAAGATGATGCCTGAGGCAGGTGGCTGAACCATGCAGGTGCAGAGCAACTCCCATCTCATTGATTTGACTTTGAACTGGGATAAGAGGATAGCATCTTGTACATAAACTCTTCTACTGGGTCTAACAAGACTTAATACCAGATAAGTGAAATGACATTACTTAATGTTTTGGGTTTACAGCAACAGTTCTATCAAAAACATTAAAAAATTAGACATGATTTTCCAATTATTAGTAATTACACCAACACCTGTTCTATTGTGAAGTGTTTTGATTAAGCAGACCTGCATCCAGCAGTATCTTGCTGTCAGATTTGCAATAATTATCGTCTACTTTGCAACTAAACCACCATTCTCCATGATGGAGTTCACATACGAGTTCACTTATCTCTCTACTGCCTGCTTTTCTATTATAAACAGCAAGCAAACGAAGATTAATTGCCAGATAGTGCAAACCGGGGAAGAACGGTGCCTTTCCTCAGTGGAGGTGGTGGGAACAGGCTTGATTCCTTCCTTGTTCCAAGGGAGAGATGTTTATAGCTCCACACCCATCGGGTTCCGCTAGCAGGAGCCTATTTTTCCTCTGATCATGTGGATAACTTGGGGTGCGGGGAACAAAGAACTGATGAGAAGAGTTTTAATGACTCCCAGCTTGTCATTAAAACCTGAGGCAGGTACTGTTCTATAATATGCACTTTCTAAAAAGAAGCATCAGGCAACAATCTTAAAATTACATAGAAATGATTGTAAAGATGTACAGAAACTAAAGACAGCTAACAAGCAAACCTTAAATCTGGGGGTTTATCTGTAGGAGTAACAAACTCTGGATTATGTTACACACACAGCTCTACAGAGAATTTAGAAAGCCTGAAGGGATGATTTAGGAAGATCCGATCAGGCGTTCAACGTACAAGCTACGCAATGTACCTGCAGATTTCCAGGCTGAGGTGCACAACTCCTCATAACACTGGAATTTAACACTCAGAGGATACTGGACTGCCTGAAATACCTCAGGTTTTGATAGATTTCTCTCCGGTAATGCAGCTTGCCTGCTCTCACCGTGCACCTGCATCGATCCTGACTTGCTGCAAGCCGATACTGTCACGGCGGGCGGGGCAGGCCCCTTATCGCCTCGCTCCCCCGGCAATTACCCGATTTCTGCCCCTATCTCTCGGCCTGCTGCGCGATAAGCTCCCCACACCGCGCGCTAAGGGGACCCATCTCCACGGGGAGCTCCTTCTCGGGGTCGGGAGGCTCCCCTCACGCTCCTCCATACTCGGTTGGGGGTCGCTGGGCGCCTCACAGCCGCGCTCCCCTCAGCGCCCCCTCAGGGTCCCCTCAGCCCGCAGCCACCTCCCCTCAGCACGCTCCCGCCTCGCCGCTTCACCGCCCCCTCAGCCAATGGGAGCGCGGCTTGGTGGCCGAGCCTGGCGCCCTCCAATAGGCGGCGCGCTTGTTGGCCTGCGGCCCGCCGAAGCCGCACCCTGGCAGGGCTGGGGGCTGAGGCGCAGCGCGGCGCCGGGGCCAGCGGCGGAGGCGGGCTCGTCGGAGGGGCTGCCGGCCGGCCTGTCACCCGGCCTGTCACCGGGGCCTCCTGCCCCTTCCCTGCCTCCTCCTGCCGCCGTTGTTCTTTCTCGTCTGGTCCTCGGGTGAGCGGCGGTGTGAGGCGTTGCAGAGGAGACGCAGCCGTTGGGGGGTGGGGGTGCGGTATGAGGGGGGCGCAGCCGTTAACGGGCGGCGGGCAGCGGCTGAGGGGAGCTGAGGGGCTGGGGGGGGGCGGAGGCTGACGGGGGGTGGGCAGGGGCTTAGGGGGGCTTTGGGGGGAACGGGGGTTAAAGGGAGATTTGGGGGGGAACAGGGGCTGAGGGGGATCAAGGGCTGAGGAGAGATTGGGGGGGAGAGGGGCTGAGGGGAGCTGTTTTTTTTGGGGCGGGGACAGGGGCTGAGGGGAGCTTTTTGGGGTGGGCAAGAGCTGAGGGGAGATTTGGAAGGGGAGAGGGGCTGAGGGGAGCTGTGTTTTTTTTGGGTGGGGGGCTTAGGGGAGGTTTATTGGGGAGAGGGGCTGAGGGGAGCTGTGTTTTTTTGGGGGAGGGGACGGGCCGTGGGGAGGTTTGTGAGGGGTGACAGGGGCTGAGGGGAGCTGTGGGGTTTTATGGGGGGGGGGGTGACAGGGGCTGAGGGGAGCTTCAGGCCTTGGGGGGGGAAAGGAGGAGAGGCTGGGCCGGCGGAGCCGTCTCCCGAGGGGGGAGAGAAGGAAAAAATTTCGGGGGTGCGGGTCCCCGAGGTGGCTGCACCCGCCGTGCCGCTGCCCGCTCGTCCCCCGCCGCCCTTGGGCTTCGCCCGCGGCAAGAGGCGGCCCTCAGCGGCCTGCGGAGGGCAGGGGAGCCGCGGCGAGGGGCTGCGGGCGGCTGGGCAGCGCTGGCGGCTGGCGGGGACGTGCGGCAGAAGGGCAGTTTGGTTTTGGTTGCCGTGCTGGAAAGGGTGGCTGCGCTTTGGCGTTGCCAGCGTCTGCTGATACGGAGCGGCACGCGTCTTCCTGCGCGGAATTGCTGGCTGGTCTCTGCGGCGTTTGTGAGGTTAATTCTCGATCTGCGTTTGGTTTCGAGTGAAGCTAGCGGTTAGGGAGGGGGATGCGTCCATGCTGGGAAAATATCCCTGGTCGTATTGAGCTAGGGGGCTGTGAGCGGCACTCGGCTGAAATCGTCCATGAGATGCTGCTGTAGTGTAATGGGGTGTGTGAGCTGGTTGCCGCTGTTGTTGTTTTCTTCTCTGCTTTTCAGAAAGTTGCTATTGATCGCTAGTATTATGTAGCAAAAGTGTTTGAGAGGGGAACGTTTTCGTGTACGGAGGCATACATCTTTATGTGAAGCTTTACAAAACGCTTCTACTTTAATATATGTTCTTGAATTCTCACATTGCCACTACTGCTGGATGATTTCTGTATGCCTCGCTGAGAGCTACAGGTATCTCCATGCATGTGGGCTATTTACGTCTCTGGGGTTTGTAGCGGGACCAAACGTGCTGACAGAATACTCAGCAGTTTTTAGCTGTCATAAATCTATTCTTTCAGAATAAAAAAAACATTAATAAAATAAAGAAATGCAAACTTGATTTTAAAAATGTTTCCGTTTTCTTTATTAATTGATTTAACAATTGCATGCCTCTGTAAGAAAATCCGATTTTGGAGTTCTTGCATAATAAGAAACGGGAACAGAACGCAACTATTGACTGCCTTCTTAATGCTGGAGCAGGTGGCTTTATACTCAGTGAGCAGATTTGATGTGATCGTTTAAAAAGAGTCTGAAGTGAACATAATGTTTTATGTAGCTTGCCGCAATTACAGAATCTAAAGTTGGTGGTTTTCTTAGTGGAGTTTTCAGGAAGAGACAACTGAAAGTTTTTACATCTTCACTGCAGCAAGATAAGCGTATGTGCTTATGCGTGCTTGCATGTATAAGCACTTTGTAGTTTTACATGATTTCTGTTTTCTCCGTGAGGCTCCATGCTGGGTATAGTTCTTCTAAGCCAAAACCAGTCGCGTTGCCTGAATATTTTCTTTTTATGGTCGGTTAATAAAAATGGCATGAGAAATCTGAACGTTCATGCTTCATCTGAAACGAGGACTTTTGCTAGTGTGTGTGACAATAAGTTCATTAGAGTATGGTTCACTAGTGCTGTGGAGTGAAGAATGCCGTTTACTGAATCAGTGCTTTTCTGTGACAGCTCTTTTTAAATGTCTCCAACAGAAAATGACTCAACTCTGTTCTCCTTCTGTGAGATTCGCCATCGGTATCGAATGATGTTTTACGTGTACAGAATCAGACCATTTCAGGAGAATATGACTTCTACCGGACTAGGGATAAAGCTGCTTCAGCCCCATTCAAGTCTGTTTTTGAAGGGTAGCTTCACAGCATGAAGTGCTTTTAATAAATCTCTCCCAACATTCTGTGTTTTCAAATGAAAACATTTAAATCTTGATGTGACTAACTTTGTTAATAAATAGAATAAAAATATTAAAACTGGAGGCTTCAAACCAGGAGAAGTATGTTCAGCATGTTGGTTGCCAGTAAGCGTGTAACTTCTATGCGACAAGTGCTTTCTAAATCCGAAGGCGTTAGGCAATAAGTCTTGTACTCACTGCTTTCCTGAGTTGTAGAAATAGTTTTCTTGATTATTTAAGTAACAGTGGTGAAGAGCAAGTCATTTGTAAATCCCCAACAGTTTCCATGCGAATGATCGACTCCTGCTTTGAGGGGGAAAAATCATGTTAAGAAAACTTCCCCATCCCTTTATAAGAGAGAACATGGGATAAGTTCACCTCTGTGTCCTCGTGTTTCGTGTGTCCTCACTGCACAACAAATTAAAAAATGCCAAACTTCTGATTTTGATGCCTTTTAATTTAGACCTTACCCTTGTACCATGCTATGTGGCAGA
This sequence comes from Cygnus olor, assembly GCF_009769625.2. NCBI lineage: Eukaryota > Metazoa > Chordata > Aves > Anseriformes > Anatidae > Cygnus > Cygnus olor. The sequence goes on along the minus strand of NC_049172.1, from coordinate 68,214,824 downwards.
CAGCAATCGCTGAAACACCGCTGCAGTAGTAATTCATACTGTAATTAAATTTTTTTTTAGAGTTATTGGTGCTTTATATTTAAAACATGATGGAGGAGATAAAAATGCAAGTTTAAACTGCAGATTCCACTTCACAGGTCACTTGACATCTGCAGAAGAACCTGTCTGAAAGTCTTTGCTAACTTAACTGAACTTCTGTATTAAACTATGCAGAAGTGCTATCTATATATTTAATAGTTGTCTCTAAATGGCCTGAGGTTTGCAGTAAGCATTCATATAACCTAATATTCCTTCCCAGGGGAATAGGAAAACATTACCTAGTCTTGCCACTTCTTTAACATTTCTCTTCAAAACCACTCCTTTTTTGATCGGGCCGAGAAGAGCAGCTGTACAAACATGTTGGCAAAGAGATGTCAAGTGTAAATCTTGTAAACTAGTGCATTTCTTGAGGAAAGTGTCTCATTAGAGATAGTGATGCTTAAGAAGAATAGATTATACAGATACTTTGATTTATGTTAATCTTTACTTTAAAATTACCCTTTTTTGGATATTTTTCCTATTGCTTTAAAATATTGCACTTATAATAACAGGGTTCATTAGTAATTTAATGGAGTGTTAGCCATTTTATAGAACATTCAGCGTAACTTTATGACAACATCTGTTATCTCAGTAAATTTCTGCTGTTTATTGAGAATTGTCCTGCTAATCTTTGGTCAGATGGAAGCAAATAATTGCTTGCTTTCCTTGCGAGTCTGAGGTTGTTGTTTACAGTGGTTTTGTCAGTTCAGAAACTTTGTGGTTAGTGGTTGCAAAAGTTGTAGAAAGTTCTTCCTAATTTAATGGTGAAATAAGAGCAAAGACTTTGGGAAAGACCATTTTTAGAGCTACTGGTTTCTTCACGTCAGGCGTAAGCTGAGATCGTGTTATTTGTAGTGAGGGCTCTGGTTTACATTCTGACCAAGCACCCAGGTCTTGAATAAAAGTAAAATGTTGCTGCTACTTTGAGGAATTTAGAAATGTATCTGTTCACAATTTCAGGGCAAACACAATTTTGGTGTAGAGCTGGATTTAAACAGCCGCTACGAGTTGTGCTGGCTGACCGTGTGTATGCTGACTGGCTCTGCTGGAATGACTCGCTGACCATTGAAAAGAAACTGAAAATGTTGCCTTTGAAGGTGTAGCTAGACGGGAGTAACGAGCACTTGAACACCTCCCCAACTTCCTTCTTTCAACCTGTTTATTAGATTGCGTTTTGAGGAACGATCTCTGCCGCTCTGTTGGATGCAGTTATTATTCGATGCAGAACCAACCTTTCAACCTCTGATCAGCAGTGTTAGCAAGCGGGACATCAAAGAGTCTTTCACTCTGGGTTATTTCAGTAGCTTTCCCTTCAGATTAATTAAAAATCAAAATACTTCAAGAAGAGCCCATTTCAGGTTAATTTTAAAACTGGGATGTTGAGAGCTGCTCTTTAAAACTGAGATCTGGAGCTTCCATCCTCTTCAGACTGGTCAAATACTGCTTTGAATTTTAAATTGAATAATGCATTGTTTTTATCTTTTTAAATTACTGATTTTTATACTATTTATTGTGTATGTTTTTCTGATCTTGAGTCATGAGATCTGAAAAGATAGGGGATAAAATATTGCAGAATTTTGAGATTCTTTCCTCCATGTACCTAATTGAACTGCCAGAGGGAGGTCATGGAAGCAGTGGGTAGTAAATATGGTTAATCAGTAACACTTTATGGTGTTTTTGATACTTTCTCATCAAAGGAGTAGATAAATGTTAAGTCATGGTGCGTATCCATTCACATGCTGAAGATAAGGTGAAAAACCAAATTACCTAAGATCTCTTAGGTTTGTGGTTGCACTCAGTAAGTATTTAGAAACAATTTTTGAGTGAAAACTGTAATCTGACTTACGGCCTTGGAAAACTGTAGTTTATTTGAGGGTTGTTTGCTTTTAGTACCTAAAACTATCAAATTCTTGTGGTGCTGTTTATGCGTTTTATCTGTCTTGTTTTAGATCTTGAATCTTGAGAGCTCTGATAACAATTTTAGCTTTGTTATAGATAGCGAAGTTTTGCCAGATTGAACCAGCAAGTGTCCGGGCAACTCATGAAGATCATCTTCTGTTGTTTTTTTTTTCCTGTTAGGTTGTTGTGGTTTTATTTTTATTTTTATTTAAGGTTCTGTAGTACTGGGCATAAAGTTACTGTCCCTGCATTCTGACAGTGGAGGTGAAAGATAAGGCATACTCAGTGACTTTACTATTCTGTTAATAGATGAAACAATTTCTTTAGACGTTGTCAGTACAAAATATTGCTGAAAATGTGTGATGTATGTTTGTGTGCAAATCAGCTTTTCCATCTAAAATCCAGTGAAATAAGACATCCCTGATGCTGTGCACTGACCAAGAGGTGCAGTATATTTGGTTGTTGTGTGCTTTTTTTCCCTCCAGAAAATCTTGTCTAATGCAGCTTTGCTCAGTAAGCTCAAATGAACATAGCTTGAAGTATTCCTACAGCACAGGGACTTACTTTCTTGCGTTGTCACTTCTTTAACTTCTGAACCTGCGGCTACGTTCAGCTCAATTTAACACTGGGGAGGTGGTGACTTCAGGCGTGCAGAGTTCCTGCCGTTATCATGACAACCTGCGCTGTGGCCCTGTGCTCCCACTGCGAGGGGACGTGGCTCCCGGCTGGGCTGGGGATGCAGGAGCCCTGGCTGGGCGGCTGATGGATGCATGCCTGCCGGCCTGCGAGGGCAGAGCTGGGCATGGAGCGTTTCGCCGCTCACCCAGCCAAGCTGGGTGGACACCGGTGCGCAGGTGACCAGAGGAGCAAGGACAGAAGCGCAGGAGGTGCAGAGGCACTCGGGTGAAAGAGGGTAAAAAGTCAGCGTAGGTAGCAGGTAGGGAGTCCTGCTGCTTTAGTTTTGTCACCCTTCTCTAGGTGCTTTCGGTTATGGAAAAGACTTTAATTATTTTCACCTGAAATTCTACACAGCTAAGGCATTGCATCACTTCTAAACGCAGCTTCAACTTTCCCAATGTTTTGAATAATAGATTCAGTGTAAAGCACAAGATTCTATTCTGATTCCAAAGTAATTATTTCTCCTTACCGTGGATATAATTTTTAAGCCTATTAATGTACAAAGGTTGGACATGGTGCTTAGGGAAATGGTTTAGCGGGTGATGTTGGTGGTAGGGGGATGGCTGGACTAGATGATCTTCCAACTTTAATGATCCTATGATTCTGTGATACATGGCAGGGTGGTTGTTTTTTGCCCCCCTCCTGGGCTTAAAGTAAAACTTCGGAGGTGGTGAGTTTTCAAAGGTAATTTCTGGTAATTCTGATCATAACTGATCATTTAGAAACATTTCAAAACAATTTTGTGAAAAACGGATAATGATCTTAGATGTTTGTTTAGATCTCAACTTGACATACGAAATCTTTTTTTTCCTGCTTGCTTCTGTAGGGATTTAGGTAAAAAGATGATTTATTTTGGCAGTAGTAAATTGTGTAAAACTTTCCCAAAGCAAGTAAATGCCCTTTGATAGATAGAAGGCAAAGTGTCCTGGTACTCTTAGGATGCATTGCTGGGTGTAGGTCTAGTATCACACGTGCTGGGGATGGGCAGGTGGATTAAAATACATATCCGTAGTCTGAGGGAAAGCTGTGGCATTTTTTATACGTCAAGGAGAGGTGGTGGACTCGTGTGCTGTGGTCACAGAGAGGACCACACCGGTCTCTTTGCTGTCAGCCTGTGTTTTTCCCCTGTTGCTTCCAATCACCTTTAGAACCTGTGCTAATCCCAACGCTGCTCAGGTATGTGGGTCATTTTAGACAGAGCTGCTTGCCTCTCTCCTGGAAGGAGAGATTGTGATTACAGCCTGGGGTAACGATTTGGGCAACTGGGACAACCACATCTGGATCTGTCACAGTCCTTATTGTTGGTCTGGGCTGCTTTCTTGGACTGTGTTCCAACCTGCTGATGGAGATGGCCAAGGAAACCCCACTTGAGGTGCCTGTGCCTCTGCTTCCCAGTCGTGGAACGATGCTCCTTCCAGAAGCCTTCAGTTTTCCCTCACTGCAGCAACGTGGGGAGGAGCCAGGAGCAGAGAACACGCTGAGCAGTTTGCTGCGCAAGTCAGAGGAAGGTAGTCTCTGACTGTCCTCTGGCCTGCCTGACGACCAGAAACTGAAGGGTGCTTTGGCAGCTGGTCAGCGACAGCCAGGAGTGGTGAACAGAAGGTTGGGAAGCATGGCTAAAATCTGAATGTCAGCCAGAAGAGCTGGACTTGGGTGGCCTTGCAAATTACGAGGGCAGCCTTATTAATTGAACCGTCTGGCTGTGGAACAGTTGCCTGAGGAAAAATCTTTTTGGGTCAATAGGTACTGCTCAAGTGCAGAGACAGCCCCCCAGGCTGCAAGCACAGTCGCCATGTCAAAAAGGAACCTTTGTGGCTGCTTCTGCCGCTTCAGCTGCATGCCTAATGGCCTTGGGACCTGCCTGCTGCGAGTGGGCCAGGGCGTTGACATAGCTGGCCTCCCTAAAAGACTGCAACTAGTGGTTTTCTCACATTTTGTTGGTAATTAACATACTTATTGATGATGGAATAGTGTCCATCACACTAATTATTTTTTAAGTATTGATTAAAGTAACCCCGGAATACAAAGAAGGCTGAAGATTGCATTAAGAAGAGAGAGATGTAACTAGTTTGTTATTAAAAAGCAAATCCAGGATATCCTAATGTCACCTTTGTAAAGAGCTTATTTCTGCATTCCCAGGTTCACAGGGCGTTAAGTCATTAGTGAGTTCACATATATTGTTGAAATATGTTATTTCTGTAAGTCAGCTGTATTTTGGAAATTCATTACACCTCCATGTTGTATTGGGGCACGTTATTGTGTGCTTTCAGGAGTGTGGTTACTGGAAACAGTTAAAAATGAGGTGGATTTCTAATGACCCTTTTCATTTGCAGACCTTTAATCAGGACTAGACACCTTTGATAAGCAGCGTGTATCATTTTGGATATTGTGAATTTTGACTTACAGTTACTGCTTTGAAGATCTGTTGTGATATCAGATACTTAATGGCAGAAGGAATAAATCTGATTTTTTTTATTTTCTACTTTACTTCTTGTAGTACAACTTCTGATTGTTTAATTCTTAATTTGATGCATTAATCATTAATGAATGGGATAAATTCACTTTCATTTCATTTGACTGACGCCACATTTATCCTATCAAAGACTTGATGAATTGAGAGTGTAATCTGGCAGTTCCTTCCCTCCCCTCTTCCCCCGTTGCTATAGTAATCCTAAATTCAGAACTTATTTCTGCACCTTTTTTTCCTTAAACTAAGGTTAGTAATAGCTGCAGTGCAATATGTCCTCAAACTAAAATACTGACAATGAAGTTTTTTTCTGAAATTTGGCTGTAACATCTGAAGTAAAGCAGATATTAAGCAGCCTTAACTTATTTTCTCTTGTTCTAGTTCTCAGGAGATCTCGTGGCATGAATCTTTTCATGTTACAGGCATGCATCTTCTAGGTGGAAAAAAAACACACAAAGGCCCAACTAAAGCCAAAAAAAATAAAGACTCAAAGCCGTCTCTGAGTGTCCCCAAAAGCTGTTAATAACTGCAGTTGTAGAAGCGAACATTCAAAGTGCAAAGGTCATAACTTGATTTGGCACCCAAATGTTCTTGCAATTCCAGTTTTGCAGCAATGCTCAGGGCTTACTTGATGAGGTGCTTTTGGCATGGCTGAACTTCTGATACAGCAAGAAATGCAAAGAATTCTGGCAGCTGAATAAAATATTTGTTCTCCTACCAAGCTTCGCTTTTTTTATATGAAAAGATGACTTTTGTGCTAGTGGAAATGCAAGATCTTACAAGGTTAATAGCAAGCTGGAGAAGAGCATCAGGAGTAAGCCGAAAACTGAGAAAGTCAGATCGGCAAAGCAAGTCGTGTCTTGTCAGGAAGCATGGGGACAATGAAATAAGAGTACAAACAACTTAGATACAGGTGAAAAACTAAATGGAAAGTTTGCCTTCATTTTCAGCAAAGACGGTAGTTCTGAACACAGAAATATAGGTCTTGCGGAAGTGAAGTTATGGAAGTGATTTCCACAATGATCAGTTCAAACTTCAAGGGCACGTATCAGTGGGACTCCATAGCATTTTTCCTGGAATTTTGAAGTAGGTGGAATATGCAATTAATTAGGTATTAAATTGGAAGGATTTTTATTAAAGGTATTAAGGAAGAAGGGTATCGGGTTGCAAAAGTAGTCACTATGTTTACCTAAAACTAAGGTGGTTCAGGGTAGTTACCGCATTATTAGTGTGACCTTACTAGTCAGGGATTTCTTTGAATTTCTAAAGACAAGCAATCCATACGGAGGTAAGAAGAGAAGGTTTTTAACAGAGGAAGATTGAGTCAGAGAAATCTGATGTATCTTTTTATAAGATACCTGCCCTTTTGGAGAGAATACCTGGTTAAAGCTGGCCTGTTTTGACTTAGTCATATAAAGTATAATATGGTTCCATGGACAAACCAGGGTGATGTTAACGTGATAACTGGTTTGAGATGGTGAGAGGATGTGTTGAGTATGGATAGAAGTGGACGACCAGAAGCTAAGCTATTGAGCAGAGGTTGGTAATAGAATTTGCCAATTATCGGTTCCAAGACTTAGCACTTGCATTAGAACTTTTGATGCATTCCTGCTTGTGCCAGCGTCACATTTTGCTCCCAGATATCAGGGGTCATCACTACAGAAGGTGGTTTTGCACAGGAGGAAGTTGAGACCTTAGGACAGGAGTAGAAGAGAAGGGGTCATATTTGATAACATTTAAAAATGAAGGTGAACTCAGAACACTTCCATCTATCATAGGTAGCAGCTATGAGAAGTGTTAGAATAACAAGTATGCAGTTATTATCTGTGAAGATTTCCATTAAAGAAGTAAAACGGTGCTGACATTTTCTGGTACTGGGGAGAGCTCACCTGGAATATCGTGCCTAATTCCTATCACCCATCATCCAGGCAAGGGAAGAAAAAGAATTACAGGGACTGATTCCTGGAGTGACTAAGGGAATGGAGAACTTGCTTCATAAGGGAGGCTAAAAGAGCATGTCGTGGTTGGTCTGGTAAAACAAAGCGTGAAAGGTTGCTCCTCACAAAAATATGAGTCAAACAACACAGGTGGGTAAAAAGAGCTTCTTCAGCTCGAGGTATGAGAACAAATGGGTATAAACTATCCAAGAATAAACCTAGTCTGGTGGAAATTAGAAAAGATGGTTCCTAAGCAACAGAGGCACAGAAGCCTGCAGCATCCTTCCCTTAGGAGCAGTGGCATCTGACTGGCTGTCTTTAAGATGGAGCTGGGTAGCTTATGTAAGGGGGAGGAATGACATAACACATAGTTTTCCACAACACCTGGGGGTTTGATTATCCCTCAGGTCCCGAGATTCCTGTCATGCTGGTCACTGTAACACAGCTGCTTGACCAGGTCCGTGGGAGAGCTGGTGCTTGGACAGTTGCTTTCTGAGGAAGAGAAGTGCTTCTATTGAGGGAGAGAAAACGTGTAGACAAGTGGGAGGTTTTAAGTACTGTTTTATGTAATGCCCTACATTGTATCGTATGTAGTGGATATACATTGTGTAATTCATATTAGTATTATGAAACCCCTAATCAACGCAGCCTAAATGGATTTAACAACGAGCCCTGTCTTGTTTCCTTCTTGTGCTGCCCGTTTTGATCAACGAAGGCTGCCCACAGCAAGTGGCAATGTGTCACCGGCTTCATTCTCTGCGAGTTCTCCTTTGAGCTCTTTAAAAAAAAATGGTAAAAGCTAAAGGGCCGATGTGGTAAAACCCCATATGCCATATTGCTAGATAACGTGCTGCTGTTCCTGTGTATTGCCCTAAGACTCTGTCCATCTAATAAGCCTGGAATGTTGTTTTCTGAGGAAGCATTGTTCTGCTGTTTGCACTAACGAGAGACACTCCCATAGCTCTGCACAGCATAGGATCCGTGGTTTTACAGGAGACTTGCAAAGAAAACTGTTCTGCTGCTTCCTCCCTTCCTAACAGAAGGGCACTAATTGGCAAATTGGGGAATTAATGGCGCCTGAGGTTACAATATTCTTCTAATTTTTTTCAGTTATGACACACTAAATCATACTTTAATTCTCCTGAGGTATTTCAGACCCTGGAGAGAACTTGTAAACACTCATCTTTACCATTGTTTTGTCTATATCAGCAGTGTTATTGGATATGATTTTTATAGGAACAAGAACTGAGGCAGAAATACATTGTCTGCTTTATATTAATTTTTCTATTTGAAATACTTTCTCTGAATGTTCATCTAGAAAGCTTCACTTTGGAAGGACGTTCAAGCGTGGAAAGTAGTTTGGTTAGGACAGGATAGAAATTTAATGATGTTTGAAAGGTTCCTTCCTGACTCTGCTTAATGTGTTATTGACTTCCCTTCAGCTGTTAGCCGAATTTCCTGTTGATTTTAGGTGCAAGTGCCAAAGCAGTATCTAGCAAGTGTTTGTCCTATCTGCGTGCTCTAAATGGTTTGTTTTCTTTATTCGCAGATTTAATGGTATTTTAATGTTTTCAGAACCAATGTCTAAGATGGAGAACTAAATCTTATTAATTTGAATTGCTGTGTTCACACATAATGATTAATATTAATGGTAAATAATTGCATAGGCGTAACATCATGGACACTTTGTATGTTTCAGTGTTAATGTTAGAGCCCAAAAGCGAATCTTTAAGGAAATAAGGCTTGATAGTTAAAATTTTGAAAGTTGATCGATAGTATTTAAGATCACCAGGTGTGTGGAAATGTTTCCTATTACCTGAACATCGTTAAGATCGTATTTACCTTGCTTTATTTAGACGTTCTGCAGTGTCATTTACTGTTAAATATGTAAACTAGAGACAGACTCAGATAATAAAAGAAAATAAAGCCCAATTTAAGTCTGAAACTGTTTGGCAGTAGGGTCCAAAGAGTGGATGACTCAGCAGATGCGCTGCAGCTCTTTCAGTGAGCAGAATACGTTTAGGAATATTTGTATTTCCAAAGAACGTATTAATACATGAACACTAAGAAGCTTATAAGAGTTGATCATCTTGACATTTTGTTCTTTCTTAAAGTACGTTTTTCAGTTAGATGGTATACAATTTCTCTTGGTAACTGAAAAAGTTTGAAATGAAAATAAGTAATGCTACTCCCTTGGAGTGATAGTAATAATAGAAATAATTACTGAAAAAACTGATGACTTAATGACTACGACACTGGAAGCTTAATAGTTTGCTGCTACTGTTGAACCAAGTAATTTCTTTAACTAAAATATGCTGTTAAACACTGGAGACTAGAAAAAGCTTTGTCTTTATATGCATTTTTTTGATTTCTATAGCTTACTTGCTGGAATTAAAGCTGAATATTGCTCAGTTTTCTTGCACTGAAATAATCTTTTATTGAATCATCTGCGCTAGCATCCTCTGCAGATATGGCCTATGCTATGGCTAGTTCTGTAAGTGATGCAGTCAATGTTGGGATATTTTGTATTATCAGCAGCATATTCAGATTTGGCATTTTCTTTTTTTGTTTCATATAAGAGTTGTCACTTTTTTTGAAAGCTATTGTCTTAAGCTAACTGATGACACACATTGGTTGTTGGGTTTTGTTGTTTGGCTTTTTTTTTTTTTTTTTGAAGTATTCTTTGAGGTATATTTTCCATGTGGGCACCGTGCCTTATAACCACTGCAAATTACACGCCAGCAGTATAAAGTCTTAACTGTCTGATGAAGTAAAGATGCATTTTGGTGTGCAGTTTTGTGTTTGGAGGATAAATCAGAAAAATGTCTTCTGTTTTTCCAGAGAAGCGTGAGTGTATATCCCTTCAAGACTTGTTTGTTTCCCTGTGAAAAATACTAAGGAGTAGTTGCTGGAGGCAGTGTTACCTATACATAATAAATTTGCAATAAGGGTATATGGTGCAATGACCAGATAATGGACTGTTCAGATTCTGTTATCATTAATTTCTTTTGATATTATTATTAGAGATCTATAAAACTGGAACAAATGAAGTTTGTGGTGACAGGATTGTACAGGTTGCTTGCGACTAGAAAAGAGCAGGAAGTTGAGGCTGACACAGAAAGATCGGGGTAAGGATGATAACACTTGAAATGAGAATAATTTCAGTGAGTGAGGTACTGCTCGTGTGTCACTGAACAACTTCATAAAACCATCTGATTTTTTTTTTTAGCGATGTTTATAAAGGTGCATCAGGTTAAAGGGAAGAAAAATTATTTGAAGTATTTCCTGTTCCATTGTTAGCTGATAGATCCCTGAAATTCTGTGGTGAGATCTGGAACCCATAGGAAATAATGCAGTGGGCAAATACAAGTCAGGAGAGAAAGTCAAGTTTGGTTTAGTTCAGAGAAGACAGATGAGAAAAATAAATTGATACCGTAAGGGCAGAAACAGCTTTAAAAATCTGGATTACATTACACAGAGGATTTTCACTATGATTTTTACAGATAATATATTTCAAACACTGTTTTTATGAAGTCACATTCTGTATTAGCCCATGGGACTTGCTGCAATGAGGTGTTGTTACATTCAAGGGTTTAACACAGTGCAAACTAAGGTTACACGTTTTATATCAGTTTTACGAAGAATGTTAAAATACAACGTATGTATTTTTTTCATGGTCTAAAGCAGAAATCAAAAAACCACGGCAGATGAGTGTGAGTGTTAGGCTGTTATTAAAACTGCAGGACTGGCCATGGGTAATCAGGATGTTTGAAAAGTTAAATCACCCGTTTGCCTGAATTTGGCAATTTCTGCCCTCTTAGACAAAGTTTTGGTCTCTTCCTTATGAAATTGGCGCGGCTGGAAATAATAGCGGGCAGTTGGCTAAGTTAGCAGCAGGCTTAATGCTTAAGCACTACAAGTGGAAGGCTTGTATTTGTTTGTAACAAAACCAAAATAAGTTTGAAGCTAATAATTTCTGGGCTCAAGGTAGCTGAAGTTGAATGACCTGTACAAACTGTCTCTTGTGGAGGGCTTCTGGGAGAGATGTGATAGAAGATACTGGTGTCTTGGCAGGTAATGTTTTCATGTTAAAAATGGGACAGTAAATGTAATTTATCATGTGTACAAGTCATTTTTATAGAATTTCTGTTGGATTTCCTAAGCTTCATTGAATGCTCTGTTACTGAGCAGCTCTGAAGCGGGAATTGCTTGTGGCTTAGTACACATTTAAGGATACGGACATGTTGGACCCTGTGGAAATCAGGTGTACCTATGGGTAGGAGCTTCTCCTAACTGGCTCCGATTGTGAGTTTGGGTCAGGGGCTTGTTCACAAGTTGCCCACCATGCTGTGATACCCAGCTCACGCAAGGAGTTGTCGGCTCAGAGTAAGGTCAAGGAAGAGTTTGAAAATAAGCATGCTCCTGAGAAAGCGTGATATACTTTAAAAAAATAAAATCAATATGGAAACAAAGATTTGTGTAGGTGTTTCTGCGTTTAAAATAATGCTGTTTTAAAACAAATGTCACAGTACGGCTCTAGTGTAAGTGATTGGTTTCATTTCACACAGTTGTTTTCACTCTCCTCGGAAAGCTGCTCATCAGCTTTTTAGGTTTTTTTGAGACTCATTGGACTTCACATGGGCAGAAGCTTCTGGCATGTGTCTGGCTGCGTGCTGTCAGGGCAATAGCTGGAAAAGCCAGGCGTAGAACCCCAGCTTGGAGTACTGCGTGCGTTTCCCTGGGTTTTGCAATTTCTGATGCGAGTAACCTTTCAATGAACCTGAAAGAGCGGTACATACATATTTCAGCAGTAAAATAGGGGCAGTAGGGTTGCTAGAAAAAGTTCATTTGACAGCTAGAGTGCAAATTATTCACAGTCATTGTCTGACTCCCAGCTGATTTGACACCTGCGTATTGTTGATGTTCACTGGTTGAACTTGAATTTCTGTTCCTAGGATTATAAGCCCCATGCTGGCTAGGTGTGATTTTTAGGGCACAATGGGGAAGATGTTTGGTTACAACTAGGTAAACAGGCAGGTGTGGGAAGGGCGTTTTTACTGTATTGTTAGAAGTCTTCCAGCTGTTGGTGGCAGGAGTGGTGTTGAAAGATAGAGGCCAGGCTGGATGGGTTTTTGGGCAACCTGGTCTAGTAGGAGGTGTCCTTGCCCATGGCAGGAGGCTGGAATTGGATGGGCTTTAAGGTCCCTTCCAACCCAAACCGTTCTGTGATAATGAGACATTCTGTCCATGGGTAGAAGAGGAGTCACTTGGATAGGGGTCTGAATAAAAATCAACAATAACATTATGGTGGTCAGTGGAGTTGTTTTTAAGCAACCAAAAATAAGACAGATGTGTAGAAACATGAATTTCTTACCATTAATCTCCATATGTTTGTCATCTAAAACAATCCCTGTCTAAAGATGTTAGTCTTTATGGGGCATAGTGTTGAGTTTCATCTAGAACCATGGGTATATGTCGAACAGGAACCTTTCATGTTCACAATGGGACCTGAATTCAGCAAACAGAATGCCCAGTTGAGTTTTGTTCTCTTGGGTTTGGTAATGGTTGTAGTTGAGTTTTGTAAAATGGCGTATACCCATGCAAAACTCCTGGGACCTTTGGATGTTTCAGCTGCTAAGGGTCAGTGTACAACTCTGTCTTGCCGTCATGTTGGGGGCTGAGCTCTGAGAGAGCAATTCTTGGTGCTTGGGACTGGTTCTCTGAAAGCTGCCAGCACGGAAACTGCTGTCAGTCCCAAAGGGTCTCGGTCTGGGTGTTTGGAACCAGAGCCCTCGTGTAACTGCTGCCAGCTTGGCTTCTTGAGCGAAGGCAGACGTTACGAATGGGTTGCTATGTAAGCAGCAGAGCAGAGTATGAGCTGGTTTGCCTACTTACTAGATGGTGGTGTGTGAGGCTCTACAGCCACTGCAGTAATCGAGCCAGTATCAGGCTTGCTTTCATCCTTATCCTCATGCAGTGAAAACAATCTCTTTTTTGCCACAGTTCGTGCGTGTTCTTTCTGTACCTTGGTTGTTCTTTACTTGGTTGAATCTTCGGTTGAGTGATGTAACCATATGGAGATTAAAACGATCCTTGTTCAAAAACAGAGAAATAGTCCTAGGAAAGGAGTGAGAGTGCTCAGGCTTCCTGAAATGATGAAGCCTGGGCTTCTGCAGGTGCTTGTGTTTGTGACTCTGGAGGTAACTTTGCTAGAATGGCCCCTACCCCTGTGTTGGCATGATACACAGTAACCGGAGAAACTGGATTACTGCACTTCTCCCCAGATGTAATTCTGAAACCCCAAAGAGCAAAGTAAATACTTTGCCACATCTCTCTCTCTCTCTCTCATGGTTTCCACCTGATAGTGACAATCTCAGCTGGAAGATAAAGCAACATTATGCAGACTCAGGACTTCATGCAGCCGCGCTCCATTGTGCAATAGTTGCTTGGCGAGGGAGACAGCATGATGAGGAAGACTGTTTGCTCGGGGTGTTTCTTCTGTTGCCGTGGGGGTGTGCTTTGACCCTTGAGGTTCACCCAGGAGTAGGAAACATGACTGCATAATTTTGGGGTGGGGAGCACACTCACGCTCCCCTGGGAAAAAGAAAAACAGAAATGAGTTGCTCCTAAAATAGAGTTGATGAGGGTGTCTTGACATCTTGTTTCCTCGTGTGGAACAAATGGCAATCTAATACAGGAAAATGAGTTCCAGTAAGATGTTTGTCCATGCTTAACACGTCTTTAATCTTTAGATTAAAGCTGTTAAGACCATCCTGAGACAGAAAAAAAAAAAAAAAAACATGCTCTTGGATTTGGAAACTTCATCCCATTTTGGAATGAACTCTGTCTTGCTGTCACTTCTAATACTTTTCTGAAGACGGTGTTAACATCCCTCTTAGAGGATATGAGCATTTTCAATGATGCTCAGAAATGTTCGGTTCAGGGTGGATGAAGAACAATGCAAACCACTTTGTCTGTCTTCCCAAACTTTCTCATTTGCATGAAGGAATTAGAAATGTCTGATTCACCTCCTTGTAAAGGAGCGTTTTGAATTTAAATAAGCTTGGCTGTTAGCTGACTTGGAAATAGGATGACGATACATACCAAAGACTCGCATTTCAGATCAGTTTTCATGTGGAAGTGCTATTAAAAAGCCTTACATGGAATGTGTACTTCAAAATTCAACTTAGATTTGCGTTCTCCAAATTCTGGACATGTTAGAAAGTTTACTACAGCAAGATACTCAGACTGGTGTTCTCAGAGAAGTATAAATTTTAAAGTATGTGAGATTGTGTCATGTTGATGTGCAGTTTATGGTATCTGAAACAAAGCTATTTGTTTCCTTCTGCATCTAGGCTTTTGAAATTCCATGCAGTTTTACTGTACCGAAGACTAAGTTGGCCTCAGAATTGATGAGGATTTCTGGCCTTCCCTTGCTGCCCCAGCAAAACCTGGAAGTGGTTTAAAAGAACTGGGGAGTGCCTCTGGTGAACGTGCATGAGAAACTCATGAACATTTACCTGCCTGATCTCAACCTACGTGAAATCTCCAGCGTTCATACTAGCCTCAACCTCATTTGGGTGCTTTGATTTGCCCTCTTTTATCTTAAGCAAGTAACACACCCGTCAGCAATGCCTGTGCTGCTTCCCTACCAAGCCTGTTGGTTCCAGTGTAATGCTGCACACACTTTAATCGCTGTAGTAATTCCTGAGTTACTTGAGTTCTCTGCCAGAAAATGGCTGAATGAAATGGCTGAATTCACACACGTCATGCATATTCAGGTGGTTCTTCCTGAAGATCTCAACCTGCCAGTCTCATAAAGTAGGATTTTCTTTTTTTCTTGGGGGCATTTGCTGCAGGATCTCCAACGTTAATAGCTGTATTAATCATGAACTGAGACATGCTGTTCCTTGGTGTCTCACAGCTCTGTTGCCAAATGGTGGCACGCTGTTACTTAGCCTCTTCGTCCTTCTCAGCCTTCCAGAGCAGCTACAGTAATGGCCTATAACTTTCTTAGTGTTGATTTTTTTTTTTATTGGAGTTTATTACATAATGTTGAGTAGCATGCTTGAGTTTGATGATGTCATTGCTTCGCAAATCCTCTAATAAAAGTGGGATATTGTATAAAAAAGATGTTTTAGTGTACCTCTAATTCAGATGTAAATTGCATGTTGAAGGATAAGCTCTTAAAAAACCAAAAGTGCGTGTGTGTATGTCAAATTCTCTGCAAATTGAATTAGTACTGTTGATTGATAGGGAAGTTAAATTTTTTTCAAGTCTGTGTAACTTAAAGCAGGGGTTTAGAACAACAGGAGAATTAGGAAATGGGATTTCTTAGCATAAGAAAATAGATATTATTTATTACACTCTAATGTTCATGGCACTATTCTTTATTGTAATAAGTAGGGACCATGCTAATACTTTATTTCAGCCTTGAAAGCAAAACTGATATGCTTATGGGATTTTAGCTTGGCCTTGCCTTAATAAGAACCTCTTGTCTTTCAATCAGGATGTGTAAGAGCTTATGTAACTGCTGTTATTGAGGTTTAATAACTTCTGGTGAGTGAAGAAGTTGGACTAGAATATTTTTGATTTTGCAATCCTTTTTCTGCAGAACTGTTCTATAAATCTCTAGATTCTTTGTGTCTATGCGATCAGAATCAACAGTAAATCAGAATCTGCTAATTCACGTGCTTGGTTTTTAGAATTCTAAATATTTCATAGACTTCCTTATTTAAAAAAAAAAAACCTTTTGTATTTGTGTACTTATTCAAATTTAAGTCACGTCTCCAAATTAGATGCATCATGATTTAAAACCCCACAGAATCTATTCCTCTCCCCTTCTTTGAAAATTCCAGTTTGGGCCTCTTAATGACAGTAAGAGTAAACTCTAAATTTTTCTTAACATACTGTATTTTCCATGCAAGAGGCAAAATTGAGAAGTATGCCTGAGGGGTTTTGCTCAAAAATGTCCGTAGGTAATTGGGCGGGTCTGTGGGCTGTTACTGTGTTAATGAGTTTGCGTACCCAAACTATGGAGTATATAACAGACTGTAAGACAGCTCTAGTTGCTGTGGCTGAATTGAGTCCTTGGAAGGCAGTGCACTTAAATTTGAGCTGACATTATCAATATTTAAAACGAAAATGGGCTCCATGACCTGGTCTTTTTTGTTATATCTGATCACTTTAAAGGTTTATCCCAGGAGGTCTTTTGTTCCGGGGGCAGTCAAAGGATTCTTCATTCTGGTTTGTGAGAGGCTTTCAGGCTTTAACCAGAAATTATTTAAAACAAACAAACAAGCAATAAACTACCCACACCACGAAATAACTCTCGTTTGAATGAAGTGAAATCTTGGCTGCAGTAAGTCCAGAGCCATGTTTCCTCTGTATGCTGAGGGGAGATGACTGTACCTACTGTTCTCTCTCCCATAAATAAATAAATAAAGATGCGAGATGTAATCTAACTATCCCGTTAAAAGTTATTTTTGCAGAACAGTTCAAAAGGCTAAATGCCATTCTTCTGCTTGTTGCCAGCACAGTTCAGAAATCTCATTCCCCACTATTCAGCCTATATGAAAATAGCTGGATCCTGCCCAAAATGGGGCCACTTAGCCTGAGCATTGCTGCACTTCAGTTGATCCCTTATGCATCATAACACTGATATTTCAGATGTGAATATTTCCAGTCACTGAAATTTATCGTGTTTTTAAGACGTCAGGGAAGTACTTACATTCCTCTGCAGAAATGGGTTTTGTGTTTTTTGTTATTCGTAAAAGCTCTTGTTATTCACAGGGCTTTGTGAAAGCGTAAGTTCTGGGTGTTTCAACAGTGCTGGATGGCTGCAGTCACTTAAATTTTAAAACCGAGATTTCCTCTTTTATATCTAGGATAGCATTGGCTGTGTGGGTGGGGAGTGTTGGTTTGCTTTCTTTCTCCAAGACACTGATCTGACATACCCATTTTCAAAATTAACAAACATTTTTGTACAGGTAGGTTTTTGTGTCTCATTTTCGAATGTCCACCCTCCTTTGCTTAGAGAAAAACAAAAAAGGAGTAGGACTGGATGGGTAATACCACTGGAAGATATTCCTTGTAAAACCTTATAGGAAAAGTGCCACAAGGCTGCTGCCCTCATCCTGTGTAGCAGAGGGGCCTTGGTCATTTTGGTTATTTTTCTGAACCTTCAGGTCAGCGGAAAATCTGGAGGGAGGAAGAAGGCTGTTCCTTCCCTTTGTCTTTGCACCTAGGGCACTTGCAGTGAGCTCGCAACTCGCACCGTGTCCTGCGTTCAAATGAGCCCTTGAGCCTGCTGCCCTCTCACAAAGCTGCTTATGAGCTCCGTGCTTCTCCTGCAGCGCTGCAGCCGCTCCTCTGCGGCAGGGGAGAGCCTCTGCTCTGTATCAGAAGAATCCCCAAGTTATTGATGGACAGTAGCATCAAGGACAAGGTTTTGCTAGGTCCGGTGCTGGATCTTGGTTCTTTCTAAAGCTTCTGGTGCCATGGCTGCATCTCCTCGAACTCGCTGCTTGGCGGAGTAGCAGTAGCTTGGTCGCGGGTGAGTTGCACCTCTCTGTAAGCAGGGGGCTTTTCTTCCTGGTGGGTGCATTGAATGCCACTAGCAAGTCGGAGATCTTCATCTGGGGTTTGTTGGGAGGTTCTGATTTCAAATGTGTGTGTGAAAATGGTAGAATTTTTTAACCCAATTTTATTACATTGGCAAATCAAATATCTTGTTTTTGTTTCAACCAATTTCAGCTGTTTCACTGAGAAACTGCTGTATGCTTTGTGTTTTCAACAAACACATCTTTGGAATTTGAAGCCTAACAGATTTATAACTTCAGCTTGAGACCAGTGTTCATTCTGGCGTCAGACGTGCTGATCAGTTTGTCTCAGGCTTTTTAAGTACTCAGTAGATCAAGCCGGGGCCCTGCCCTTGGGAAAGCTGCTGCTCTGATTTGACCTGTGCTCAAAAATCTGAGGGCGTTGGCTTACTGGTGAATTTAATACGAGGCTTGGGAAGTGCATGTGGGTTCACAGAAACCTAAAAATAAGCAGTATTTGGGTTAAACCTCTTTATTTGGATGGGCTCGTGAGCCTGATGGCAGAAGTAAACATGCAGTAGTTTCCTGGTGTTGCCACCATCCACCAATACTAATAGTGGAAAATATTTGAATTTACATTGTTTTGGCTTCAGATGTTTCCTGCACGATTAGAAGATGAAAAAAAAATTGGGAAAAATACCTGTCACCACTGCTTCTGTTCACCAAATTTTATAGCTTTGTCAGTGAGCCATACAGAGGCCTTGTGTCTAGTGCAACTCCATTTATTCTACACGCTGTTAAACATAAGACAGATGTTAAAAAATAAAGTAACCTAAGGAATTTCCTTTCAGTGAACTAAACTGCTAAATGCATTGAAGCAGACAGTGAGGTGTTGAGGAGTGCGCATAGTTTTGGTCGCTGAAGCTTGTTAGGTAAGTTGAGCCTGAATTATTCTGATGGGGGATTTGCTCCTCATGTTGCAGAAGATCATTTAAAAAAAAAAAAAAAAAAAATACCTATCGGATCTGATAGAAAGTTTGTCCTGCTTGCCAGTCTGATCAGTCCTGAGCATAGGAGAAGGATTAAGGAGGATTTTTGGTACCGTCTCTGAGTACTTGTGCCTTCTGTCTGACATTCAGCCTCCAGCTGTCACCAACCTACCATCAGAGGAAGGTGCTATTTAAAAAAAAAAAAAAAAAAAAAAGTGGTGCTGGAAGTGCTTTGGAAGCTGCAAATAACACGAGCATATTGTGCGTGTGGGAACTGTATTTTTTCCCAAAGCCTAAGAAAGAAAGCAGATTCATCGATTTCCGAACCAGACGGGACTTCGATCTCAGCACAGGCATAGTAAAAGGTATTCTGGAAGCTAGATGAAAGCTTGCATTTTAAAAAGGGTTGGAAAGCGAAGTTATTGATGCAGTATTCCGGTGTATGTGGTTAGGGAGCTTCATCTTGATTCAAGGCTGAATGTGCATGATGCTTGCTCTTAAGCATTTAAATCTTGAGCAAAATCTTAACCAAACAGGTCAAGCCACTCATCTTTCTAAATTAGTCTTTTACCCTCTAGATCCTTTTTGTAGCCCTTGACCTCAGTAGTAGTTCATGGCCTCTTTGAGGTCTGTGTAGGAGGGAGGACTAGAAATAATGTCCTAGTAGCATTCTTCTTTCCTTGAAGGTAAGGGATGCTACTCTTGGTTTACAGCAAGCCACCTGGCCACAGCATTATCTTTGCAACTCCTAGTAGTGACTTATGATAGCTCCTGAATGCAGATCTTGCCTTCTCAGCGCCGAGTAATTCTGCCTTGATTTTTACTTGGGTTATATTCCTTTGCATTAGCTGGGTTCAGTTGAGTTTTGTGGTATTATACTCTTAATTAGCTAATTCTCTGTGGCTTTTGCTTGAGCAGCTTCTTCAAATTAGAACTCAGGTTTTCAGCATAAAGCTGCTAATAGCCACACAGCGTTGTTCGGCAGCATGCCATTCGTTTGGGATGGCGGATAAGGTAATGCTGGCCCTACTCTGGGAGCAGGTGGAGCTGGTCAGTCACTAAGAAGCGGGGTGAAATGTCCTGGGTAGCTTGTCTGCTTCCATCCAGAGAATCCCATATCACACGTGACTACATTGTTAGGGTTTAATATCAAAATGGCCATCAAGAGCCAAAGGGGAGGGTAGCCAGTGGTTTCACCACTGGTTTTTCCTCTTTTCTTTGAAATGACCGAATTATGTTTTCTGAGCAGATACCTTGAACTTGCAGAACTTAGAAGTAATTAAACAATATTCCAGCTGAATCTGCCCACCCAAATTCTGGCATAAATTTGAGGTGGCCTTATGGCACTTCAGGAGAGCTAGGTGACATCTGGAATGTGGAACCAGATGCACACGGTGCCCTGCTTTACCTGTGGCTTCTGCACTGTGCTCTTAACAGCCCAGAAAACCTGATTATCAGCCAGATGCCAAAAGCAGGTTCTGATGTTGTGTTTCTTAAATTACATAATTACCAGGCTGTTTTTTTTTTTGACAGACTGTAGGTTGCTGTTCCTGTCTGAAATAGGGGTTATTTTCCTTTATGCTCAGGATACCAGTTAAGGGAAGACTTGTAATACAAAGTATATGGTCATAATAAAATGTTTCTTATTTATCATCATTGGTTCTTTAAACAAAGGAAAGTTGAAACGTTTTTGGCAATGCAAAAGCTATTTGATATTTTATATGGTAAAAGGCCTGCAACTATCTGTCATCATGATAATTCTGTTAAATAGATTCTTACCCTTCATAAATATTTTGTCTGTAGATTTCTGGTTTTATTGTTTGTTCTAAACCATTTGGAGAGGTTGCTTTTAATGTAAATGTTGGAAATAATAAGGAATTTTGATAGCCATCAGTAGAGAAGGTAATACTGTGTTTAAAAAATATATATGTTCTCTGGTTTGTATGGTTTGAGGTCTCAAGCTCATCCAAATTAACTTTTTCCAGTTCTGTAACGTAACCTTGTGATCACTCACTGCCTACTGTCCTAGTCCTCTGATTTCATTTTTTTGGAGAAGGGGGAAAATTTGAACTAATTGCAAAAAATAAAGGACAAAGTAGATGCTTTTCAAGTAAGTTTTTTTGTAACTCGGTCTAATTTTTTCTTTGCCTTTTCTCTAACCCTGCTTGTTTCTTGAACTGCTGTTACAGATTCTATGGCACGATGTTACCAATATGAAATAGAAATGCAGTACTTTTAGTGAAATAAGCTCATAGTTGTTTTTTCTCTCTGTTTAAAGAGTCCAGTACTTAACTCGCAGCATCTCTCTTGGTAAGCAAGCTGATGGTGCCTTCACTGAGTACAAGATAAAGAAGTGTTCCTTTTTGTGAACTAGTCTCTTCCTGTATGAAAACAAAGAGCAGGGGAAACTTTGAAGATGCATGAGCTGGGAACGTTTGGTTCAAAAGGAAAAAGAAAAAGAAGAATCTGGTTGTTCATGATGTAAAGTACGTTGTCTGTTAAGTAGTACAGTCATGATTTACTTTCTTTGTTTGTAGACTTCCTAAGTCAGTGCCAACTTCTCCTTTTAAAAGTTCAGTAGGAAACATTTGAAATGGAAAGAACAAACCCAATGTCATCGGTGCCAAAATGTTCTTACTGAAAATGAAGGAAACTGTAGTGCAAATAATGAATAATGTATTTCCCTATTAGCCAGTGGTCATAATTTTTTCAAGGAGCAAGATGAAATTTTATTCTAAAGTAAAGGAAACTTGGGAAAATAAAAATCCAAAATCCAGAAAGTACCAGAATATTGGGTGCTGGGAACAAAAATCTGCCCTTTTTTTTTTTTTTTTTTTTTTTTTATAGATACCAAATGATTTTCTGGGGATGGGCGCTCTGCTCCCCTGCTGCCTCCCCACCGTTCGGTGTCCAGGGGCCTCGCTGCCTGCAGCAGCACATCCCCGTGTTCCCTCCTGTCACCTCCCCGCTCCGTCCCACAGCCCTGTGCCATCCCCCAGCCTCCCTTTTCTGGGCTGTAAACACACTCCTCACACTTCTGTCCCCATCTCCTCGTACCCAACACAGAGCTCTCTCCCCGTACCAGCACACTACCTGTCTTAACGTTGCTTTCAGCGAAGTTGTACTCCACAAGGACTGCTGCTTGCGCAAAAGTCAAGAAAACGGGTTTGTTATTCTAACTTGTCCCTTCTGCAGGAACTTCTTGTCAAAGCTTGTTTCCCTTTGGTAGGTCTCTGGGGCATAGTTCTGGCATGAGAGGAGATAAGTTGTTGAAAAAAGGGGATACAAAGCAAATTACTATATTGCTGTCAAAATAGGTCTCTCAAGCTGTGTGTGCTGGGAATGGGCTCCTTCAGTTTTTGTTGTCAGTTTGTTGCCTGAAATTGTAAGGGCTGCTCTCAGCTGAGCAGTGTGCTGCTGATCTGTTTCACACTTCTGCACAAGCTCCCATCCGTACGTTTTGTTCACATGGCATTTCGTACATAGGACTTGGAAGCCACCGAGAAGGGAACAGGATTTTGGTGGATTTTTTTGTTTCTGTTCTCTGAAATTACTTGATTCTGCAAGGTTTTGATCAGATAACTCTCCTAGACTTTAAAAACAACAACAAAATCCACACCCTACAGTTATTTCTTTTTTTTTTTTGGGGGGGGTGGTTCTCTTTTACTTCTTGCATGTGCTGTCTTAGAGCTGGCAGTATTTTTGAAAATTTCTTAGAAGTGTTCTGGGTTCCCTTGTCATCTTGACACAACCTCCTCCTTGCTTCTCTGAGTGTATTTTTATTCTGAATCAGCCTCAGCAGACTTGAAGCTGCGTTGGTGTGAAGAGGTGTGGTCTGTCCCTTGGTGGCAGCGAGCCCTTAGATTAGGTCGAGTCCCAGCCAACTGCAGCCTAAAGCAAAAATTCTTTTCCTCTGGGTGTGGAGGAGCAAAAAATAACCAATTGCAATTGCAGTTTGTGATTGGGGGAGTTTAGGAAATGGCAAAAAAAGACAAAACAAACAAACAAACAAACAAAAAAACAACCTTCACAATACTCCCACCGCAAGAACAAAAACCCACCAACCTTTAAGCGACTGCAGCATCGTTTCCTCCAAGAAATATGGTTAGCTGCTCCTTTCCCAACTTCCAGGAATTACATGAATTTAATGTTTGTTTTAAAGTTTTAAATGTGTTTCTGAACGACAGTGAGATCTCATCCCAAATCTACTATGGCTTTGAAAATTGTTTTATGTATTTTTTTTAGATGTAAGGTGTTGTTTTTTTATGTGCCCTTCAGTTATAGTAGATTCTAATCGGCTGTTACTCAGTGTCTTACCAATTTA
Organism: Cygnus olor; assembly: GCF_009769625.2. Taxonomy (NCBI): domain Eukaryota; kingdom Metazoa; phylum Chordata; class Aves; order Anseriformes; family Anatidae; genus Cygnus; species Cygnus olor. The sequence goes on along the minus strand of NC_049172.1, from coordinate 68,191,911 downwards.
ATTAGTTAACTAAATGTGCATCATTTAATTCTCCTTATTGAGTATTGGGGAATGAAAGCTGTTTAAAAGGTTGAGATATTTTTCTTCTTTCTGCATGTTAACAGAATCCATTTTGTGCTGTTCGTTTTGTAAAGCTTTCTTCTCTTGTTTAAATTAAGCTCCCTAACACTGCTTCCTCTTAGGTGCATTGCAATGGAACTTTCATGGGTTATAAGATAATTTGGAAGGATAAAAGTAATCCTAAGTATTAATAATTTCAGCCTCTTGTCATAAACACTGCTCATTATCTGCAAGTGCACTGTACTTTTTATAAAGCTGTTTTCCAAACAAGAATGATTTCACAACCAGCCTGTGTATAGCACACATGTGCACATGCACACACTGATGATAAATACCATGTGCTGTGAGTTGGCTTGGTGCTTCTCATTTGATGCAGTGTGTGTTTGAAGTCTGTAGTGTTTATGTACGTGCCTATTAGAAGAATGGGTCTAATTGCTTCAGTTATTGTAAGCTGTGATGTGAATTTCATGGATTTCTTTCCCCAGCTATGGATGCTGCTTCCTCTGATAAGTCTCTCTGTTTGAAAGTCGCTGCTCCCAAAAGGAGGGCTTTGTACGCGCTTACATCTTGCAGCCGCGGCTTTTCAGTTAAGGGTGTGGTTTCACTGACACCGTTACGTTAGAGAAGGCTCTCGCATTAAAAACAGTTATTGTGGCAAGAAGTCCATTGGCATTGCAGTTCCTTACTTCCCAGCGTGTGCTCAGCTCAACTGTTGAGATTCATTTTATTTATGGTTTGTGTCTTACTAAAGTTCTTACGGGAGAGTCCATCTTGCCTTACTCTCAAAGGGACTCAGAGGAAATTAATAAATAAATTTTGATAGCTTGTGTAAAATGTCCAACAGGTCTGTTTCTAATGCAAAACCCTTTATCAGCAGCAGCAGTTGACAGACATGGAAATTGACAATTACTGTTAAAGTTATGTTAAAACAGTTGACTGCAAGACCACACGGAGGGGTGGGATGCCGTTAATTGTAAGTATCTGTAGAACTCAGCTATGGAACGGAGATTTAACCTCAGTTATGGAAGGACCACTTAACATTAAACACTGAATTTCCTGTTAAATTACTGCCACTAGCTAGTGCTGAAACAGTAAGAGCTTTCCAGGACCTTCTCAAATGCCATTTTAGACAAGGTGAAGGAGTAACACAGCTTTAGCAAGGTGCTGTGGTCCTATTTTGGTATCGCCTGTGCAAGGCTGTTGGGACCAGCTCCTTTCCAGTGTGAGAGTAAAGAGCAGCAGCCTTGCCCGGGCACCACTTCTGACCTCTCTTACTGTGTGTGGTGAGCAGCGGGTGGTGAGGTGCGAGCTGTGGTTTTGCAACAACAACAACACAAAAAAAAGGTCATAGAAGATTAGAACTGATAATAGAACTCGAGGGGTTGTAGGAAGTGGTGGTGGCTCTTTGGAAGCCATTCTGGGTGCAAAAGGACAACTGGCACAGACGGGAGGTTGTGCAGGGGAGCAGGATGTGGAGGGTGGGTGCTGGGGACCTGGAGCTGGCAAAGGAGGGGTGGCTGCTTGCTTACAACTTTGCCTGTCTAAAAATTCCTGCATCCAAGTCCTCAAAAGGCTTTTTGTCTGGATGAAAACATTATTTCTTCTGGCTATGCCCTGTAGTTCCTCCTGGGAGGAGGAAAGCCAATAATTAAAAGAAGTGTGACTATAATAAAGATGTGTTCATGGCTGCTTAAAAAAATAAATGAAAACCTGAGTGTTTTTAAAGCTTGGACTTGAAACAGTGCAGGGGTGCCTGCGTTTAGCAACTCAGCTAGTGGAAACCACTAAAGCCCTGAGCATCTGACACCCGAGTGTTTAAGAGCTCGCAGATTTTTATAACGGCGTTCTCTTCTGCAGATTCAAGAAAAAGGCTTTTCTGTTACCCACTGTATTCAGCTGGCACAGTTCAGTGATTTGCTCATTCCAAAATAAGAAACTAGGTGGGTTTTGAAACAGCAGGCAGGCTTATTTTCTAGTGGAAGAATTAAAGAGGACGAGATCTACTGATTGTGAAGTCTTGAAGCAGATCACTGTCCTCACTGCAGCGATTTTAAGATATTTTGTGTTTCAGAGTAACGTGTAAACTTTCCTCTTCTGTGTGCATCCATGTCTGAGGTGGTTTTAGCTAATAAATATGCAAATAGATTCCTAATTTACAAGCAAGTACAGTTCACGACAAGTAACTAAGGAAAACTTCAAAACAGTAAAATAGAGACATGCCTCAATATTTACTTGATATAACCTGTAGAAGATTCTTCATTACTTAATGAAGATATGTACAGTCTCTCCCATTGCATAGCGGAAGGAGTTGTAGTAAGTTGGCAATATTAGCAGATTTTGACGCTACTAAGCCGTGCAAAACTGAAGGTACATAATGAAACTGGCTGTTTAAATTGGGGTTTTCCTGCCTGTCTCCACCCCTGGTCTAAATCACTGTTACTGAAATGAGTCTGTTCTGTCTTACTGGGACGGGGAGCTAGATGCTGCTGCTTCATTCACTTTATCTCTTCCTGTACCTCCAGAAGACCTACCAGCTTCTCTTGGCTCGTTTTCTTGGTAAAGTAACTAAATGTCATGATGGTGAGGGATTTCAACTCTGCATATTTTGTGTGTAACGTACATACAGAATTGCAGTTGGCTGAACTGGCAAGCCATTCCTCGGTAAATATCCTTGTTACAGTTCAGTGAAGTACAGTTTGTGTTGGTCACGTTTTGTTTAATCGTGTGTGGTATGCAAAGAAAATCTTTTTTGGAAAAAAAAAAATGATTTGGTATGTCAGATGATCAGGAATCAGAGATCCAAGTCTCAAGGTGTTACAAGGCACCTTTAATAAACTGCTGTTCAGCTTGTCGGCGATAGGCCTCACAAAATCTTCCAAAAAGGATTTTTTCGAAGGAATATTATAATATGTTGCCAAGAAAAGTGGGCTAATGTTACACAAAGGGATTCTTGTGAGTGAAAGGAGGCTCTGAGCAATACCAGCTGAGGTTTTCAGTAGATATGTGCAATTGTTTGTTATAGCATATGAAACTGAAATGAGCCTTGGCCAGTGGGTGGAGGTTCTGTTTGTGTGTGTGGTTTCCAGATTCAAAAACCACATGCTAATGTAGTGTTGGGCACGTTGTGGAAGGAACCCAAAATGAATACGTTTGTGAAAAAGCACGCTTCAGGTTGTAGAGTATTTCTGAGCTTGTCTCCAGAAATGTGTTTGCAATTTGAGCGTGTTTTGGTGGCGTTGATTCTTCATATTAATGAGCATATGTAATATCCTATTTTTGGTAACGATTTTAAATTCTAGTTTATACAATACCCATATGACTTTATATACTAAAAAAAGTTACAGTGAGTTTAGACATCGCGTGTTATCATCTCATAGACTGTGACAAGATTTGAAAGACTTGCACGCTTGTGAAAAATCAAGCTTTGGAGGCAGCTTAAAGAAATAGGAGTGGTTTAAATGGGAGATCTAGTAGTGGTCTCGTGTAGCATGTACACATGTAATGTATTTGGCTTAGCATATATGTTAGCCTACTTTTCTAGTTGTTTATCGTAAAATCTTTTTCTCTAAAATATTGCTATCCAACCACACAAACATGGCTTTCATGTCTGGGAGGCCGTGGTAATTTTAGGTGGATTTGAACTTTTTCTCTGAAACAAGAACATATACGAAATTCTTAATCATTTCCTTGTTTTATTTACTTTTCTTCTTTGATCCCGCCTTCATAGGTTCCATAAAATTGTACTATGAATGGTGATTCTGGTGCAGCGGTGGTGACTTCACCACCTCCAACAACAGCTCCTCATAAAGAGAGGTATTTTGATCGAGTTGATGAAAATAATCCAGATTATTTGAGAGAGAGAAATATGGCACCCGACCTTCGCCAGGACTTTAACATGATGGAACAGAAGAAGAGAGTCTCCATGATTCTTCAAAGCCCAGTAAGAAAAGAAAATGCACATCTTTAAAGTGATAAATTTATTATATCTCTATTGTTTTAATATCTGTAAAACTGGAGAAGTTTGTTGTCTTAGACCTGTGTTACTTTTTTCTGATTAGCCTTTCCTCTAAAGTATCTGTAGCCTGATTTTCTCATGTTATCTGGTTGAATGTCTACACGTGAAGCAGCTTCGGACTTGCTTTCAGAATTCTGTCTATAATCAGTTAGTCAACGCTTTTTCATATCATCCATCTAGTCCTAGTGAGACACTTTTTCATTTTTTGTATTTTAGCATTTATGTAAGCATTTAAATTAAGTAACTCTTCCAGGAGTAGCTTGTACAGGGCAGGTCTGCCCTGTGTTCAGTTTTTTTATGGGTTATTTTGAGATATGAAATATTATGCTTCCCTTCCAGAAAAGGTGCACAATAATAAGCAGTGAATGATTTGAATTTTACTATTAAAGATGTTTTCCTCCTGGAGAGAGTGCACAAAATAAAGCTGCTCTCATTAAATTTGTTCCTTTTGTAGTAACTGATGGGTAGCTTTAGATACAAAACACTTTGTGACATGTCTTCACTAAGAGTAGGGATGTAGTGTTATATTTACTGGTTTTCATGTGAAAGCAACCCCTTTTATTTAGATTAATGTAACTATTGGAATACTTTTATTACAAACTTGAATATTCTTGTCAAAAGCAGCATCTACTAGCAATAGTAAAAATCTTGTTTTCCTTCTGCCAAAGATAAACAATAACAACAAAAATTAGAAAAGAAATAAACAGACCCTTAGTTTAAGCATAGTTTTAAAATCCCATGGCTATTCCTATGTGGTTCTGGATATCTCCTTGGCTCTTAGTTCCCTCTGAGCCATGCTAATATTTTTTCTTCTCTTTCCGGGTTCTGCTACTTTTCCATTCAGGTTTTGTGTTCTTTTAAGTCAGTTGTACATCTCTCTCCTTCCAGTAATCCATATTAATAGGCTCAATGAGAGAGAATACTGACATTTCCATTTACAGAAAAAGTTACTCCTATCACTGGGGCTCCAGACAGCAGCAGTAACAGCATGCACCCAGTAATACTGCCCTGAACTACTTTGGAGAAAAGAGATAGCACGCTTCCATTGAAGTGTTAAAAAGAAGCTCTGTATGAAAGGTTGAAGTTCATTCATGTTTGCTTTACAATATGACATGTCCTGTTGCCAGGCTTTTTGTGAAGAATTGGAATCCATGATCCAGGAACAATTTAAGAAGGGGAAGAATCCAACAGGTTTATTGGCTTTACAGCAGATTGCAGATTTTATGACAACAAATGTGCCAAATGTCTACCCAGCAGCACCACAAGGCGGAATGGCTGCGTTAAACATGAGTGAGTGCACCTAAGCATATAATAGTTGAATTCTCTTGTTTGAAAGGCTTAAAATGAAGACAGTGTGAATGCAATGAAATGTGCTGTGAAGCTTAAATGCTATCCTGTCTGCTCAAGGGAGCATTGCAAACAGAAAATGCATTGATTAGTCTCTAAATGACATTGATATGCAATGGGATTCGTGTATATAATTCATATCAAAAGCCACGTCAAGCAAAATACCTTAATTGAAAGGTAAGACTGATAGTGAACACTAGTTGAAAACTTAAACATTTTAATGTTTACCAAATTGATTGTATCCAGGAAAATTAAACTCATTTAATAGTTTAGTAACAGTGAAGGTCTTTAGAAACTAATTATTTTTTGCCACTGAAGTACTGTTTGCAGCTTTCCTTTGCGAAGTGAAGCTATAGACAAGAGACATCGGCAAGCATAATAAAAACTAGAAGTGTGAAAATGCTTGTGTACACAGGTTTTGTCTTAGGATAATATAAATCCCTGCCTGTGCTCCAGAGGTAATCTGTAGTTCAGACTGTAGCATGGCAGATTCTGCTCTCTCACAGCTACTCTAAATCACATTTTTCAATGGACTGTAACTAGACCTACAGAATTTGTAATGCTTTACCATAATCTTCCTCCTCTGTGTAGCCTGTACTTATTTTTTCATAATTAAATGAATTTGTGTGCATCTTGTTATATGTATAATTCTCCTTTCCAGGAATACAAAATCATATCTCAAAGTGGAGTATTTGGGGTTACACTTCTCTGTTATCAATGGAAAGTTGCATTTTGTAGACAATCATGAATTTGAGGCGGGGGAAATTGCTAAGAACTCATTGTCCCCTTAGCACTAATGAATATTAGGGAAGGAAACATGCAGACTCTATCCAAGATTGTGTCAGAGACTATCGTTAGATTCGTGTCATGTGCATTATGACATTATAGCAATTAAAATTTGCTGTCTGTTTCTTAGACTAACATGTTGATATTAAATAGTAAGAAAGACCACTATAACAATGTTAGGTTTTAACTGCTGTTGTACACAACTGCCTTGTGCTTTCTTCCCTTCTCCTTTTCAGGTCTTGGCATGGTGACACCAGTGAATGATCTGAGGGGCTCTGATTCCATTGCTTATGAAAAAGGGGAGAAGTTACTACGATGTAAATTGGCAGCTTTCTACAGATTAGCAGATCTCTTTGGCTGGTCTCAGCTTATTTACAATCACATAACAGTGAGTATTGAATCAACAGATAACTGAACCAATTGTTTTAATGTGCAAGTGAATTGTTTCCCTCCCTCATCGGTCATTTTCTCTTTGTGTGGAAGAGGAGCAAAGTGGTATTGAAAGCAGTATAACAGTGAAGAGATTTAGTCTCTGCATCTCAAGAACAAGAACTGAAACAGCTTGGATATCAGCTGCCGTAGCCTGAATAGCCTTAAGAGAGTGTGCATGGAAGTTCTTATGATGAAACCTAAGGTTTCTGAAAGACTTACTCAAAACATTTAAGATACTACGAGACTAACGATACATATTATTCTGCAAGGTGATGCCTTCATCTTCTTTCTAAGTACTAAAATATCTTTTCACTAGTCATACAGTTCAATTTTACTGAAAATTCTCTACTGACCTTTTTGAAAAAGAAACCATTAGTATTTCTGAACACGAGCGGACTGCTTAGCTTAATGCTGCGTGCCAACAATTTTCTGTGTGACTGAGTAATCGCTGGCATCCATAATAAGAATGACAAGGGGGTCAAATCAAGGAGGTTTTATGTGCCAGAAGAATGATCAACATGAGTCTCATGAGTGAAGTCACAGCTGTGGTGTGCAACCCAGTCGATTGTTTCCCTAACAGAGCTGAATTGTTTTTTTACGTAGTAGAGGTTGTCCTTGGTGCATTTTCCTTTTTTTGTTGCAATCTGAATGAAATATGGTAATTTCATTATTACTGCTTTTTGAGATTTCAAGGTGTGTTACCTGTGAACTGATGAAGATTGTAAATGATATGGGTAGGCATGAGATGAGGGCAGTGTCGATTAGACCATTTGGTTACTTCACTAAGGGAATGTATCCAACATAGTGATTCTTGTAAACAACTCTGTGCCACCCCCTGATTTTTCATACGTGAGAGGAGAATTGATTTTGTAAGAAACGTTAATGCAGTAAAAAGGCTTCCAAGCAAGCAGGCTTGGAGATGGCTTTCTAGTGTCATGTTCACGCCTGGGAGTATGGGTTTAGAGCTGTGTGCCTAGAGGCCTGGGCAGGGGGCAGCACAGGCTGGTTAGATGACGTGTTACCAGTTGAGATGGAAGACAGAATGCTTAGAGTATGAGATGCTGAAAGTATTTTAGATAGCTTTCAAAGGGCAAAGTGGTGTTGGAAAGTTTTTTGGAAGTGGTTTGTCACCAGCAATCACAAGTCATAGTTCAACTTTTCCTTTACTGCCTTTACAGACTCCTCCAGTGAATAGCATCCTGAAAGGTGACTAAGAGCTGTAATTTACCTTCAGAAGTTGATGTGGAACAAGGTTGTAGTATTTACAAAATAGTCTCGCCTTTGTTCTGTATACACATACGTTTAATGGTATTGTGGAAGTAAGGCACTCCTTAGAACGTGGCAGATATTATTGCTTCATGCAGAGCTGGATTTTGACTCCAGGTCGTCTTTTTTCTTTTATTTTTCTTTGAATGGATGCTCTAATTACTAGGCGATTGCATTGAAGTTGAAAGTCATCAGTGTGTATCTTGGATAATTTAAAAAAAAGATACAACAGCCTTCTGTGGGGGGTGTGACCCTGTGTGTTAGAGGGGAAAGGAACTGTGAGGATATGAGAGCACATGCCAACCCGGGCATATCAAGGAGCTGGGTGGAGTATCTTGCTTCTCTGGATCCTTATCAATCGCTGGCAGCGGCTGTATGTGGAATTGTTCAGACTGGTGCAGTCCTGACAACAGAAGCAGAATTACAGAGCATGAAGAGCTTTCATGTCAAATGAAGCAATGTGTAGTAAGCTTGGGTGCCTCCAGGGTTAGGCAGAATTTGAGATTACAGGTTAGCAGAATGTACTTCGTTTATTGAGTCTTGGTTTGTTTTGAGGGCACAAGCAGTTTATCGGATCTAATCCTAAAGTAAGGTGATTTGTGAGTTGCTGCTTGTTGATCTTTTGTTCAGGCTTTCATTAGCTTTCAGAGCATTTAAGTAATGCCTGTTTTTTGTCGCATGTAACTTAAGTAAAAGATTTTTTAGATCACTTACAATTCTGTAATGAGAACTATTTTGGTGATTCCTAAAAGTACGGGTTAACCTGAACTTGCTGGTTCGGTTTAAGGCTCTTATGCTATGGCATGTTACCAGCTTGTCAGAAGGAAGACAGATTTGTGCTGGAAGCTTTTAGATTACTGATCAACTACTTACTTTAAAAATCTTTTTTCTGTTGTAGAACTATATGTAAGTACATATGTATTTAATGTTGCAAGTAGTAGAAGGCCTAAGTGAGCATAAAGTAGGTGCGTGTCAGGGGAGGGAAAACTTGGGGGTTGGACCGAATGACCTCCAGAAGTTCCTTCTGACTTCAATCACTCTGTGGAATCTCTTTTATTTTTTTAAGTTGGGAGGTTCCTAAAATTGTCCAATACTTTTTGTTGTACAGTCTTGAAACAGATGCATTCCAAGCTGTGAATATTTTGAAGTCAGAATTATTTTTGTATTATGAACTCACAGATATCTCATGTGGCACCAAGGTCAGTGATGAAACCCCACTCAGAATCAAGATGTTTTAGATTTGTGGGCCAAATTCTTAAATTTTCTCACACACTTGTATTTCATACCTTCTGTTTTACTAGAATATAAATACAGTTGGAGTATAAACTTACTCTTCTTAAAAAAAAAAAACAACTTTTGCATTTATCATATAGTATAATTCCTTTTATCTACAGTAATCTAGTTGTCCTTTCCACAGGATGTAAGGTTTTACCAGTCTTCCACCAGTCTGAAGGACTCTGGCATGTACCTACCATCTGGTTCTATTCAACATGGGTTAATTAAGCGTGCTGTATGTTGATTATCTGTTATAACATACATGAAAGTTGAATTGCATATGCTATAGACATACTTGCCCATTCCATATTCAAGAACTGGAAGGAATTTTCATGGTTTTGGGCCTTATCACATGCCTTAATAAACTATTCCTAATAACTTAGCTCTTACTCATCTTTTATCCTTAGGCCAGAGTGAATTCTGAGCAGGAACACTTCCTCATTGTACCTTTTGGACTCCTTTACAGTGAAGTTACTGCCTCCAGTCTGGTAAGCAATTACTGTTTTTCACAACTGTAAAATACAAATAGCGGAATCTGTTCTGTGTATTCGTAGCTGTTTAAGTTCAATCCCAGCAAATACTTTTCTTTGTTTGTAACCTGTGTGAAATAGCTTTATTGAACATGATTGATTTTGGTACAGCTGAGGCATTTCTGAGAGAGATTTCTTCCACATCTTCACCACCAGGTGTCCTCCAGTTGATCTAGCTGTAAACAGGAGCCAGCTCATCGGGGTAGCTAACCACATTGTACCCTTGAAAGCCATTGCCCTTTGAGTAAAGCTTGTTGCGGAAGCATCCTATGTTTCAGACATAAATGCTTGTTACAGTTTGAAGATACTGTGTCAGATGCCTAATTCAGTTGACATTATTTAATGATATAAGTAGCCGAGAGTGCAGATACAGTCTTTTTGAGACAATGGTAGCAGCTGAAGACAGCACTCCCATAACTGCTAGCTCATTAGAAGCATTTTGTGAGCATCTATCTTCTTTACTTGCTGCTGAAGGCAACTTGAGTTAATGTGGTTGACTTCTTGTTTTGAATCAAAATGGAAGCTTTCAAACTATTCTTTTGCTCTGGCTACGGTGAGGTAAGTAACCTCTAGCAGTGAGATGAAGCAGGTGCAGAGTAGTAACATTTCAAGCTTCAACCTCAAGCCAGGGACCTACTCACCTGCCTACAGCCCTCTCATGCACATTTTGACACCTGTTAAAATAACGCTTTTAGAGTATCAGTGGTAGATGCTGAATTAAGTCAGATTTTTGATGGTTTTGAGTTATTAAACTAATTTTTTTTCACTTCCAGGTTAAAATCAATATACAGGGAGATGTAGTTGATCGTGGGAGCACTAACCTGGGAGTAAACCAAGCTGGTTTTACTTTGCACTCTGCAATTTATGCAGCTCGACCTGATGTTAAATGCATTGTTCATATTCACACTCCAGCAGGGGCAGCGGTAAGCACACTGTTTTGTTTGTGTTCGGTTTCCCCACACACACCCAAACTGGAAAATAGGTGGGTCCCCCTTAATCATAGTTTTGCTTCCTTTTTGAAGGGCATGAAGCCTCTACTCCTGTCTTCAAATATGTGTCTAAATCAGTCAGACTCTCCTTATTCGTTTGTTACACAGATGGTCAGACAAATATATTGAGCTTTATAATTGGAAAGCACATATATTGTGTTTGTGTGTCCTTTACCACAAAAGACTCTATATTTTGACGCTACATCATAAGATCTTTTATATACTTCATGTTGTTTTTGCAAAGCACAATTTATCAAAACTTTCTTAAATATTTCCATGTTTTTCTGTGATCTGAGTACAAAAAGCTCTGGTAGCACAACTTCAAGTACACTTTAACACTCCCTTAAAAATGTCGTGGATGCGCAGATGGATAAACTCATATGTTTTTAAAACTAGATATTACTCATAAGGAAAACTGGTTACAAATCAGTTCTACCTCTTTGATTTTTTTTCGATCATTTGGTCACCAAGTGTCTCAGATACTTTAAAGTTGTCATTTTCATTTATTTTTTAACTGATGAACAGCAGTAATGCAACCATTTTGAGACTGAGATTCCTAAAATTGTCATGTATAACAGTCTTAACAGTGTTCCTTAATTTTAGTAGTGCTGCAGAATTCCCTGTGTGTGTTGTAGTTTGTCACTGCATCTCTTGTTTTTGAGGAGAAAAACAAAAATCACTGACTGGAGTGAAAGGAATGAGAGATGTGAAGATGCAGTTGATTTTATTTTTTTTCCACATTTATTGTTCATGTCATGTAAAAGCAGCTGTATTAAGTCAGACCCAAGATCAATGAGACTTTTGTACCCAATCTGGAAGTTGTAAAAAAATAAAAAATAAAAATAAATAAAAAAAAATCTTTTGCTTTAGGGAGCCATCTAGAGTAGTCTTATACTTGCATCTCAATATATTGGTATGTATTATCCCTCTTTAACTGTCTATATTTTGTTCCAGATGTGTACCTTTTGCAGTTTTGTTTTTTTTCCCTCTTGCAAGAAATTAAGTTAGTTGTGTTAATGTTCCTCAGGTTTCTGCAATGAAGTGTGGTCTGTTGCCAATTTCACCTGAAGCACTTTCTCTAGGGGACATAGCTTATCATGACTACCATGGTATTTTAGTGGATGATGAAGAAAAAGTGGTTATTCAGAAAAATTTGGGACCTAAAAGCAAGGTCAGTAGTTACAGCTAGAATTAAAGACAAGTGTGGGAGGGAAGGGAGCTATGCTCTTTAATCAAGAGCAAGATTAAATGGATTCATATTTAATTCACTGAAAATACTTGCATTATTGCTGTTAACGCTCTTTGCAATGCCTCTCTAGGTCCTTATTCTCAGAAACCATGGCTTAGTATCCGTTGGAGAGACTGTTGAGGAGGCTTTCTACTATATTCATAACCTAGTGCTTGCCTGTGAGATTCAAGTAAGAACTTTAGTATGGTTATATAATGGTCTGCTATATTAACCTTTGAACAGATTAACAGTTGTGTGCTTTACTGGTTAAACTATTGATCTAAACTAATGTGATGGTTTGAGAAATCACTATATTACATGAGGACATCCAAAATGGTGGTTTAACCAGCAGTATTCCGATACTGAATTAGAACCATTGATTTGATATAAGCTACCTGTTAAAAATAGAAGTGCTTTCAAAGCCTTAAGGCAACTTTGGTACAAACAAATATGTTGATTTATATAGCTTTAAAATTAAATAATTTCGTCTAGTTTGATTTATTTTTTTCCCCTCCTCCTCCCCTCAAGAAACTAAATGTTGACTATATTGTTTTTAAGGTACGTACTCTGGCCAGTGCAGGTGGACCTGACAACCTAGTGTTATTAGATCCTGGAAAGTATAAAGCCAAGTCTCGTTCCCCTGAGTCTCCAGCAGGTGAGGGTTCTGTATCCCATCCAAAGTGGCAGATTGGCGAACAGGAATTTGAAGCTCTTATGCGAATGCTCGATAATCTGGTAAGGCAGACGTTGTTGTCTAATTGTTTCAAATGACAATGTATAAAATACTTTAAAAAGCTGCAGTAAAGACATTAGTAAAAAATGGGCTGTAGGTAGTTAGGATCGTTTACAGCCTGCAGCCTGTTCCTTCCCAAAGATTAAGGGCTGCCAGAGAAGAAAATAACATGAAAAGCATCTAAAGAACGCTTCAGGTGTTTTTTGTGGAGGACAATCTCTGACTTTCTTGTTTATTCATAATCTGAATTTTCTTGTGTATTCATAATCAATGAGATCAGAGGGATCTTTGTAGGATTTAGCACTTCAGATGAAAGTATTGTAGTGCTTCCTACTCCTTGGTCTGTTCCTTCCCTTCTGTTCCCACCTCCTCCCGAAATGTGTAAAAACAATGTTAATGTTTTGTCAGGTGCTGGATCCAGCATGATTTGACTTTTTACTTAGTAATATGCTGCTAGATCCTAGAAGAGCCCAAGAAACAGACTTGAACAAAACAAAAAATAAACCAAAACTTCAGATAAAATGGTTTTAAAAAAATCATGGCTGTAATGAATGACCAACAACATTTACACCCCAGCTTTAATGGGAAAGATGATACCTTTCCCATCAGAAGGCTCCAAATTAGTGACTGTAAACAGTAGTAATGAACACTTGTGATTTAATTCATGTTTTTCTTTGTAAACTGTGGTCTTCATGCTAACATGATGCATATGTCCCTAACAGGTTCCACACTGATGTTAATATCTAAAACACTTACCAGCACACATACTTAGTAGTAAATAACCCTTTCCCCCCTTAGATCAGTGTTTTATTTGTAGTATGGAAAAAATAAATCAAGCTACTTCATTAGTAGTTTGAATATCTGATGTTTTCATCTGAGATGGAAGAGATTAGTGATGATCATGGAGAGATTAGTGATAACCTGAAGTAACTAGAAAAATACTCATTAGTGAGCAATAATCAGACTGTTAATGTAGCTGGCTAGGGACAGTGGCATTCCCTGTCACTGACTGGTATCTTTGGCAGATTCAGTTGGATTTCATTTTCTCTAGGGAATATCAGTTATACAATTCTTATTGCAAACAGAATCATAAGGGAAATAGCATTGCACATATTAGGAACATAAAGATAGGAAGAAGCTTACTATCATCCATTATAGGCCCTTACTATTACAAGTAGCCACATATTAGACTGTACAGTTAACTGCATTAGGTGGTGTGTAATGAGTCAAGATGATCTCTGATCAGTAAAAGATGGAGCAGCAGCCAAGATAACACCTCAGCAATGTTGAATGTGTAGAACTTCTGCAACAAGTCCCACATATTCGTGGCTATAGAGTTTCTTTACAATTATTTTTTTTCTCTAAAGAATGAGTGCTTCAAGAGAGGCTGTTCACACTTTTGCTTTGAGCCACAATGAAAATATTCGTAAGGGGGGAAACTTCTTAGTGAAATGGTTAAATGTCCTTATTATACGTAAAATGCTGAACAAAATATGGCAGGAAGCAAGGAAAAAGGGAAATGTGACAGTAGTATTACAGAAAGTAAAAAGGGAAACAAAATATAATTCAGAGGAAGCAGGAGAGAAACAGCATGAGTAGAGAAGATCAGGAAGGGAGGAGGCTATGGATGTAAAAGTAGTTGTTTGGAAAAAAAAAAAA